>NC_140580.1:78637771-80110271 GCF_964204655.1 Triturus cristatus | reverse complement strand
CTACAGTGCGAACGGCGCTGGAGGTGCTTTGATTACGACACAGACAGTGATTCAGGACACTCTGTTTCCCTTTTAGAACTTTGAATGTTTCACTAACGGCAGCGGCCCACGAGGGTTGTTAAACCACACTACCAGTCCCATAATGCTTTGCCAGCTCTTGCCATGTATTGCTGTCAGAAGGAAAAGAAATAAAAGAGGGAATGCACTGGTAATGTAGCGCTGGCCATTTTTGAAACACAAGCTGCTCATGAGGAAGGGCGTTGGCCCGAAACGCGTCGAGCGGCAGAGAGGAGTGGGGGCTGCGTCCTGGTATTTGCCTGTGGGTGAGCGGATGCCTTCAAGCGAGTGCTTGTCTGCCTAGGGGCGAACCCCTTTTCTTCTAATATTTGTGGCCTGCCCGGTCATGGACGAGCACCGCCGCGGAACCATAGCGGAGCCGGTGCTGTCTTTCTACAGTGCGAACAGCGCTGGAGGTGCTTTGATTACGACACAGACAGTGATTCAGGACACTCTGTTTCCCTTTTAGAACTTTGAATGTTTCACTAACGGCAGCGGCCCACGTGGGTTGTTAAACCACACTACCAGTCCCATAATGCTTTGCCAGCTCTTGCCATGTATTGCTGTCAGAAGGAAAAGAAATAAAAGAGGGAATGCACTGGTAATGTAGCGCTGGCCATTTTTGAAACACAAGCTGCTCATGAGGAAGGGCGTTGGCCCGAAACGCGTCGAGCGGCAGAGAGGAGTGGGGGCTGCGGCCTGGTATCTGCCTGTGGGTGAGCGGATGCCTTCAAGCGAGTGCTTGTCTGCCTAGGGGCGAACCCCTTTTCTCTAATATTTGTGGCCTGCCCGGTCATGGACGAGCACCGCCGCGGAACCATAGCGGAGCCGGTGCTGTCTTTCTACAGTGCGAACGGCGCTGGAGGTGCTTTGATTACGACACAGACAGTGATTCAGGACACTCTGTTTCCCTTTTAGAACTTTGAATGTTTCACTAACGGCAGCGGCCCACGTGGGTTGTTAAACCACACTACCAGTCCCATAATGCTTTGCCAGCTCTTGCCATGTATTGCTGTCAGAAGGAAAAGAAATAAAAGAGGGAATGCACTGGTAATGTAGCGCTGGCCATTTTTGAAACACAAGCTGCTCATGAGGAAGGGCGTTGGCCCGAAACGCGTCGAGCGGCAGAGAGGAGTGGGGGCTGCGTCCTGGTATCTGCCTGTGGGTGAGCGGATGCCTTCAAGCGAGTGCTTGTCTGCCTAGGGGCGAACCCCTTTTCTTCTAATATTTGTGGCCTGCCCGGTCATGGACGAGCACCGCCGCGGAACCATAGCGGAGCCGGTGCTGTCTTTCTACAGTGCGAACGGCGCTGGAGGTGCTTTGATTACGACACAGACAGTGATTCAGGACACTCTGTTTCCCTTTTAGAACTTTGAATGTTTCACTAACGGCAGCGGCCCACGTGGGTTGTTAAACCACACTACCAGTCCCATAATGCTTTGCCAGCTCTTGCCATGTATTGCTGTCAGAAGGAAAAGAAATAAAAGAGGGAATGCACTGGTAATGTAGCGCTGGCCATTTTTGAAACACAAGCTGCTCATGAGGAAGGGCGTTGGCCCGAAACGCGTCGAGCGGCAGAGAGGAGTGGGGGCTGCGTCCTGGTATCTGCCTGTGGGTGAGCGGATGCCTTCAAGCGAGTGCTTGTCTGCCTAGGGGCGAACCCCTTTTCTTCTAATATTTGTGGCCTGCCCGGTCATGGACGAGCACCGCCGCGGAACCATAGCGGAGCCGGTGCTGTCTTTCTACAGTGCGAACGGCGCTGGAGGTGCTTTGATTACGACACAGACAGTGATTCAGGACACTCTGTTTCCCTTTTAGAACTTTGAATGTTTCACTAACGGCAGCGGCCCACGTGGGTTGTTAAACCACACTACCAGTCCCATAATGCTTTGCCAGCTCTTGCCATGTATTGCTGTCAGAAGGAAAAGAAATAAAAGAGGGAATGCACTGGTAATGTAGCGCTGGCCATTTTTGAAACACAAGCTGCTCATGAGGAAGGGCGTTGGCCCGAAACGCGTCGAGCGGCAGAGAGGAGTGGGGGCTGCGTCCTGGTATCTGCCTGTGGGTGAGCGGATGCCTTCAAGCGAGTGCTTGTCTGCCTAGGGGCGAACCCCTTTTCTTCTAATATTTGTGGCCTGCCCGGTCATGGACGAGCACCGCCGCGGAACCATAGCGGAGCCGGTGCTGTCTTTCTACAGTGCGAACGGCGCTGGAGGTGCTTTGATTACGACACAGACAGTGATTCAGGACACTCTGTTTCCCTTTTAGAACTTTGAATGTTTCACTAACGGCAGCGGCCCACGTGGGTTGTTAAACCACACTACCAGTCCCATAATGCTTTGCCAGCTCTTGCCATGTATTGCTGTCAGAAGGAAAAGAAATAAAAGAGGGAATGCACTGGTAATGTAGCGCTGGCCATTTTTGAAACACAAGCTGCTCATGAGGAAGGGCGTTGGCCCGAAACGCGTCGAGCGGCAGAGAGGAGTGGGGGCTGCGTCCTGGTATCTGCCTGTGGGTGAGCGGATGCCTTCAAGCGAGTGCTTGTCTGCCTAGGGGCGAACCCCTTTTCTTCTAATATTTGTGGCCTGCCCGGTCATGGACGAGCACCGCCGCGGAACCATAGCGGAGCCGGTGCTGTCTTTCTACAGTGCGAACGGCGCTGGAGGTGCTTTGATTACGACACAGACAGTGATTCAGGACACTCTGTTTCCCTTTTAGAACTTTGAATGTTTCACTAACGGCAGCGGCCCACGTGGGTTGTTAAACCACACTACCAGTCCCATAATGCTTTGCCAGCTCTTGCCATGTATTGCTGTCAGAAGGAAAAGAAATAAAAGAGGGAATGCACTGGTAATGTAGCGCTGGCCATTTTTGAAACACAAGCTGCTCATGAGGAAGGGCGTTGGCCCGAAACGCGTCGAGCGGCAGAGAGGAGTGGGGGCTGCGTCCTGGTATCTGCCTGTGGGTGAGCGGATGCCTTCAAGCGAGTGCTTGTCTGCCTAGGGGCGAACCCCTTTTCTTCTAATATATATATATATATATATATATATGAACACCAGCTCCAGTTTTCCATCTCCTTGGATACCAACACAAGGTCTCTGGTTGTATTTCATAAAAGATTCCCATTTATTATATATTACGATGTCCTGGTAACGCGTTTCGCCTGTTTCCACAGGCTTGCTCGCACCCATATATATAGTCACAATCCTGGCACACCACTATACTGATGAGACCTTCCGGGTACGGACCACTCGATGCGGAGAAATGGTTTTCTCAATAAAGTGCTTCAATATTGTAAATAACAACTAGTTTCGGATGTCAGAACACGGCCTTGATCACATGACACGCCGCCACAATTACAACGCTTAAATAGTGAACAATCCCTCACCAGGCTCATAACTGACGGGCACTCATAGATATAGAAAACAGACTGAATACTTAATAAATTTCATGACCATCCACATCTTTAAAAATATATCATCACAAAATTACCAGTTGCTCATCACGTTAAAACATATAGGTGCATCGCGAAATTCTATACTACTTTACAATAGAACATTTTGTAAAACTTGACCTAGCCCCCTGGGGTTGTCCCGAAAATTTTGCAGAGACGTTATCACAATGTGACAAGAACACAATGGATTGCCAGTGCTGAGTTACAAACCCATATCTAAAAATGTAATGTATATCTATTTTTCTACATGCCAAACAAGTTCCTCTGGTCTAAAATAATTCATTTTGAAACGTGATGTCAATGTCATTGGACTGATTAAAACATGTAAACCACTTTAGGTCCCTTATGTACAGCTTCTTCAGCAGTCATCAACTATAAAGTTCCAGTGCTAAATTATTGCCTTAATCCCTAAAGTGCTGAAAGAAAGTGCTAAGTGATTGTTTACCAGTTCAGTTCAGTTCATACGTCTTTATTTCGAATTATTTCATCATAAAAGACAATCATACTTAAACCACAAATTATTACACATGTTAAAAACTGTTAAAATCCATAAACCGTTTCAATAAATACTGGACAGAAATTTTTCCATAAAGGATTAAGTTAATCCCATAACACAGTTTACATCCATATGAACTACAAAGGTATTGAACGTAATAATTTATTTTACACACAAATTCAAAACAAAATGAAGACATACTAAGGACTTCCTAAAAACTAATATCAAACTCTTTACAACTAACTTAATGCGTGCCTAGCTCTAATAGACCATGCCCAGCCCAAAAATTTTGCAACAGCTATAACCACCAATTCTGTAATGTTGGCCTTCAAGATACGTATGGCAACCGATCCCACCCAAGTTCTCATATTGCTACAAATAGGTTTTAGTCGATTGCGCCGTGGGGCTGAGTCCGCTGGGCAAACAAATAACACGTGACCTATTGACTCTTTTTGATTGGTGCACCAAGGGCAAAACTCATTAGTCAGTCCTTTCCATTTGCAGGTAAATGATCTCAATGGGAGCGACCTGACCCGAAACTGGTGATATAACTTCCTATCACCGCTCTTTGTAATAATATCCCAGTATTCCTCTAAAAAGGGGTCAAGTTTATGTTCCAAAAACCTCCCAGATAAAGAAGTGATATCAGTCTGGACTATGAGTTGTTGTCTCACTGTGGGCCTGTAAAGATCTTTAAAGTCCTTTTTCGATGGAATAAACACAGGAATTGGGTTCTAACCACAAATGGCTTAAGCCCATATTTTCCAATAATATTCTTACATTCCTAAACCAGGGAATGTTTCCTGACCCAACTATGGATCTTAGGTCCAGTATTTCATTAGCAAAAGACGTCAATTCGGGAGTAGTCCACATTCTCCTCCATAAAGCTACTGTTCTAAATCGTGCCACATCATCAATAGAGTGGCACCCCAAGTCAAGTAACAAAGGCATCATGGGGCTAGATTGGGATAGACCTACCAGGTTACGTAAAAATTTGTTTTGGACTCTCACTAACGATGAAAGGTCCGAGAAAGCCCATAGGTCCGCTCCATACAGGATCGCTGAACTTATTTTGGCATGATAAATTTATAGGGCAGGACCTATCCTTTTAGTCATGGCTGACCTCTGCTCCTTGACTAAGCACCCGGTCAACTGTGCAAACTTCAGTGAGAGTACATCAAGCTGTGGTTTCCAACTAAGCCTATTTTCCAGCACGACCCCCAAGTAGGTCATAACTTTTACCTGCTCTAACTCACATCCATACCTACTAACATGATTCAACGATGACTTGTTTTTCATTAAAACCAGAAATTTAGTCTTAGATACATTGACCTGTAAATCATTTGTATGACAAAAATCCTCAAACCTATTCAGTGCGGACTGAAGACCCATCTTAGTTTTCAATAAGATTAGGGTATCATCCGCAAAGATAAGAAGCAGGAACTTGGTGCCTCCTAAGACGAGGGCATCCGTTGGAAAATCTACAAAGTACTGCACGACCCTGTTAATAAATAATAAAAACAGGGTCGGTGCTAGTACACATCCTTGACGTACACCCCGGGTGACGGGAAATCCTTCCGTTACCTGCCCCTGTTTGCCCCATCTAACCTGTGCAAAGTTTGCCTCGTGAAGTCTAATCACTACATCTAGGAGTTCACGTGGCATCCCCATATTGCCTAATGCATCCCATAACTTAACTCTAGGGACTAAGTCAAAAGCAGACTTTAGATTTACAAACGCTGCATAAATACTTCCACCACCCAGGATGACAACGTTCCAGTAAATTAGAATAAATCTAAACACCTGATCAATCGTGCTGACACAAGATCTAAAGCCTGCCTGGAACAGGGACAGAACATTCTCCTGTTCCATCCAGGCCTGTATCTTGGCCAGCACCATCCTAGCTATAATTTTCTGGATGGCATCTATTAAACTGATAGGGCGATAATTCGCCGGGACTGATCGATCACCCTTTTTAAATATAGGCAATATCTCGGCGCCTCGCTACGAATCCGGGATTGGTGCACCCTTCCCTAATGCATTGGGCAGAAAAGTAATATAGGGCACCCAATTATGAGTATCATGTTTAAATAAGTCTGCCGGAATGCAATCCATGCCGGGGGCTTTACCACCTTGTGCCAACTTAAGTGCACTTTCAGCCTCTTTACTGTCGAACACAAGGGGGTCGCACGGGGCATTTCCCTTAGTGGAGGATCGACAGAGATCGGGACTGTTTCTATTTCCAGACCCCGAAACTGTTATCCAAAATAATCGACCCAATTATCAGCAGACACGTGGTTTGCCGGGACTTGCGAAACCACTGTGTTTCCCCATTTAACTACCTGCCAAAACTTGGTCTGATTTCTTGACCTACTGGCCTCCAATAAAGCCTGCCAGTGTTGATCGTCCCAATCCCTCTTGGCATTTTTGAGGGTTTTCTTATACTCTAGCCTAGCAAGCCTGATATTCTCGATAAATCGTGATTTTATGGCTTTAACCAAAGAGCCAAATGCCAAACGGCACGATTTATTGTACCATGAAATCCCAGATTTAAAGGAGGCGGATTTACTGAGATTGCCACTCTTAGAAAAAAAGGATTTCAAAACCCCGAACAGCTGCTCGTGAAGTGCACTAACGGACATAAACCCATCTTCATGGTTGCCCAGTGTCTCAAATGCCTCCAAAGTGTTGAAAACGTCTTGGGAGATCCTAGCTAGTGTCTGAGAATCGACAGCTACCCTCTCCCACCGAACTCTACGCCTATCATTAGTAAGGCGAACCTCTGCAGTGATAATCTCCTGCATACTAACGCTCTCCGTGTCACCCTCAATTTTCAGGCCAAGTAGGAGCGGGTTGTGATCACTCTCTGGGCGAGCAGATATTATTTTAATAAGATATAGTCAATTCGACTAGAATGAATACCATTATCAAAAGTTACCCGTCCAGTTTTATCAGAACTAGACCGACCGTTGACAGCTCTCAACCCCCACTCGAGACACAGACCGAGCCACTGTAGGGCAGCCTCTGACCACTTTTTTATCGGATCTATGTCAAGGTGGGGGATTTCCCACTGAGCGTCCTCGGCTGCAAAAATGTCATCCCCCTCAAGGGCTAAGGGTTCAAAAGTGCAATTCATATCCCCTGCCACAATCACTATACTTTCCGACCCCACAAATTTGAGAATAAGGTCCAGTTCATTAGTCATTCCCGAACTCCTTCCACCTGGCTGGCCTCTAACATAGATGTTGGTGATAATAATCTCCGGATGGTTGGGCCTACAAAACTTAATCACAAGTATGTCTGGACTATCCACCACTACTTCGGATAGCCTAAAGTTAAGCGATTGCCTGACCCAAAAAGTTAGGCCACCTAATGGTCTACCTCTTTTGCCTTTCAAAGCCGGTTTATAGAAATTTAGAAATCCCAGGTGATGAATGGGGTCGGAAGCCCAACTCTCTTGAAAGATCAAAATATTGTGAGTGTCCACAAAATCACACCACTCGACTATAGCAAGTTTGCTTCTCAGCCCAGCAATGTTCCACGAAACTATTTTCAACAAATTAGCCCGTTTAGCAGGCTTATTTGAATTAGTTGGATCAATCGCCACAGACTTAAAGCCAGTTGTCCTCCCTCCCTCCAATGAGGCCCCTCTAGTTGAAGTACCTAAAATTAAACCTGGGAGAGCACAACATTCTGTGCCACTACCGGCTGCATTACCTTCCACAGATATTCCCCCTGCAGTATCAACCGCAACCCAACTAAGATGACCTTCATTTTGATCCCCCTCCTTTTCCTGGGCCTCAGAACACCCACAATATATGCTCGTGAGTCAATCCACCCCTTCTAGGCCAAACAGTGATTCGTATCTATTTGATAGATGGAGAAAGTGCTCATCCCTGGCGGGCCGACTAGGGCCATATAGTCTCTCCCTGTAGGTATTGTTTGGGCGAAGGAATGAGCATTGCCTCAAGCCATAGAAGTAGTGTAGACCTAGTGATTGGATAGTTCCCACACTACCCATCCTTGACTCACTACATATATACTCAACTACCCACAGATCTCTAAAATTACCGATTACACAATCGCCCACTATGTCCTGTGCTCTGGTACCCACCCAACTCACCCGTCTCACGTTTAAGATCTCTGTGCTAAAAGAGGAAGGGAGAGGTCTGTTCGTATTTAGCCAATGCATGACTTTGTTTTTTAACTCCATATACGATTCCAGTTTCTCTGTCTTAATTACAGGAACCCCTGCCAATATGACCGTGTATGGTTCAACCTCTCGGGGGAGATTAATACAAAGCAACCGCTGGGTTCTAATCATGTCTCTTGATGGTAAGGGGCCTTTTAACTGTCTCTCCACATTCTGCGCAGACGGCATGGTACATGGTCTTGACACCTCACCTACTCCCGTATCCCGCCCCCTGATTAAAGGCGGTAAATTACTCTCTACTGTGCGTCTCTCAACCCGTAATACTGACTTTTGACTGTCAGCCCTGTCGTAGATAACTTGCTGAGGTGCCTTACCACTACTAACGAGCCCTGATACAGGGGTAACAGGGACATCAGTGCTCAGGTTCGTCATACCTTTCTCAATCGATACCAGCATGTTTGAGTTAGCTAAAACTAACTTCTCAAGTTGATCGAGTTTAGTATTAATCATCTTTGTTCTTTCTAGGAGAGGTAGCACCAATGATCTAACCAATTTCTCTATATTTTCTAATAACCCCTCGTTTGCCCTACCAGAGTTGGACGATTGATTATTGTCGGGGGTTGGTGTAATCAGACTAGGTGGCTGCAATGGATGGAGTAAGGCCCGATTAAGCCCATTCTTTTTTAATATTTTAGCAGAACCTCCCTTCTGGGGACCATCCCGTCTTTTCCTTTTTCCCAGGGCTATGTTAACCTTGGTATTAATGCTTCCGGGAAATTCCACGTCTTGGGTTTTGGGTACGGAATTATGTGACAATAGAGATTCGGAGACCCCTGGTAGTGTGCTACTAGGCGCAGTATTCCCTCCTGTTAAGCTCAATGGAGGACAAACCACAGGATTTTCAGACCCCAGTAACAGAAGACCTGAACTAGGGCTACAAACCTCTAATGAATCTTTCCGTACTTGTTGTTTTCCAGGGCTTAACGCTGATCCTATGGGGCCTAACGATGAACGCCTCCCCGTTAAAAGATCTAAAGACAAAAGTTTCCCCGTAAGGGCCATTTCCTTTTCCAATACCATCATTGCTCTTTTAATAAACTGATCGATAGTACCAGTAGCCGCCACCCCATTGGTAGAAAGAGTCACCTTTCTGCCCTTCCCGGATCGGGATGCCATTAACGACCCTGTCAGCCACAAAATAAAATGCAAACTGAATACACAAGTGATTAGTTGGGAATAAATAGCTTACAGTACAAAAACCAACTACTGAAGTTCTCACCCCAATACCAAACCTATGAGAGGTTGCCCTCGATCGACCTCGGACGGCCTCAGACGGGCCCGCCCTTGGCCCGGGCTTCGCCCGGCACCCACCCGCGCGCCTCCCGTGTTGTGTCCAAAGGGCGTAGTTTAAAGGCGTAGGAGGGCGGGAGTAATGCGGGAAGAGACACCAGCTGTGTCTAGCTCTCAGAATGCTGGTCCTCGCAGTCTCGCTGGAGCGTGGATGTAGTCAAAAGAAGAAACACCTTCCTCGTGTGCAGGTCGATCCTTGGAAGTATGTGGTCCCAGAGTCGCCAGTTGCTGCTACGAGCGATTGTTTACCATATTCCTCCACATTGATAAACAATGAAGCTGCCCAGAAGCTAAATATTGAACCTAATTTTGATAATAAAGTGTCAGTGCTAGAGCAGTTCTATGCAAGTCAAAAAGCCCATCATCATTTACAGATAGCGATGAGCTGTGTCAAACGGCAAACAGACCCTTACCACACTAAATGGGTCCTAGTGTCACATCGGGATCCCTACCAAAAAGTTTGGAAATCATTCTCATTCGATTCAGTGTGGCCATGTGTGGGATCCAAAAGAGAGATATAAGCATTGTAGATATACGAGAGTTAAAAATAGAAACCAAACCAAACTTCGATTGAAAAATACATGAACATTAGAGAAAGTTATGTAAATCCTCACTGGTGTTTAAACCATTAGGCATTTTCTTATCTAATGTTAGTATAAAATGTGACTCCAATTGTTGTAAACTCTTTTCTCTGTTGCCACCTCTTCTGGATATAGGGACTGCCCCGATCACAATATATTTGATTTTGTTTAGATTATTGTGATGTACTAGCTTGAAGTGTCGGGCAACGGGATAATTGGGATCAGAATTGACCACTGCCCTCAAATGCTGTAAAATTTCATTGAACACTGGAAGTTTCGTACTGCCTACATACTTGAGCTCACATGTGCATTCTAAAGATGTACACAGCATACTCCGTGCGGCACGTGTAATGTCCCTTAATCTGAACCATTTTGGGGCTGAATGCTGTTTTGTACTCTGTGGTATTCGCTCCAAATTTACAAGCGTGACATGTGCTGCACTTGAAAAAAAATGTTTTGCTAGATAGCCAGATTTGTGTAGGAAAAAATTCTGGGCTGCTTTTTACTAAGCTATCCCTCATCGATGTAGCTCACCTGAAACTGATGGCTGGCAACTCTGGAAGAATTTGATTTAGAGTCAAATCGATTAAAACAAATGGCCAGTGGGAATAGATGATGCATCTTATTTTCCCCTCTTGTCTACAGAATGTAGTGATTAATCTAGTGTCCTGCAGTGTAACCTCAGTTGTACTACCAAGGGGAGTAGAAGTGATAACTCTATCAGCTTTTGGCAATAGGCATGTCTCTCTAGTGTGTATATTTGCATTAGCAAGGGCCTTCCTAAAACTTTGCATTTATAACCTCTGGCCATGAAGGGATGTAGTGCTTCTTGTTGTCACTGCTTAAGATCTGTGTCCAAACTACAAATACGGCGAATTCTCAAAAATTCACCGTATGGAATACTCCGAATCGGGTGTCGTGGATGTGAGCTCCTTGCTTGGAGAATCAAATTACCCGCCGTGCTCTTACGGTGGAGTTTGGTATGGATCTCACGCCTGCATATATACAGTTGCACGTCAAAAAATTCTACACTTTGGTTGCTGATTTCAGCAGTAAATTGTAAGTTTAACTCATTGTTGTTAATAGAGGATACAAAGGCCTGTGCTCCCTCCTTAGTGCCGTTCCATATAATGCAAACATCATCAATATAATGCCAATAATGCATCACATGAGAATCCCAAGTTTATGTAGTGCTCTGAGGACATGCTCCTTCCACTAACCTACATGAAGACATGCATAGCTGGGGGAGGAGCATGCCCTCATCGCAACCCCCCTCAATTGCTGTCACAATTCACTGTTAAACAAGAAATAGTTGTTGTTTAGACATAGATCAATCATGGTGAGAATCATCTGATTGTGTTCATGTAAACAAATAGATCTTTGGTCAAGGTAATATTTACAGCTGCTATTCCCTCTTTATGATGGATGCTAGTATACAGCGATGTTATGTCCATTACGATGAAAAAATAATCCTGATTCCAATGAGTCTCTTTTACCTTTCTTAAAAAGTCCCCGGGGGCATATTATTAACAGGCAGCAATAATTATCGCTAAGCTCGCTTAGCGCGATTTTAAATATCGCCGGCTATCGCTGAATTACATCGCCGAGTTAGCGCGTTATCATCAACGCCTAATTCCATAGCGATAAAAAATCCAGCGATAGCAGCGAAATGCCTGAATATTGCTGAAAATCCAGCGATAAAAAAGCAGCAATAAGGAAATCGTTGCTAATAAGCCTTGGTGGACTTATCCTAACAATCGACCTGCCATTGACACGATGGCTAAGTCAGATTTGAATCAGGGGTTAAAAACCTGCGTTCATCGTGGTTTAGCGCAATTTTTGTCATCGCGGGACTACATTGGTAATACAGCAGAGTGCAGTTAGTGACTTTTTAAGTGTTATTTTGTTTAGGAACACCTTCCTTGCATGTCATTAGCGATAAATATCGCTGACATGCAAGGCGATAGTAAAAGCGTGAAAAGCTTGCACTAACGCATGTTAGCACATGCTTGATAATAGAGCCATGAAAATATTGCCACTTTTTCGGCAAAAAGTACCACAAAAGCAGCGATATGGCCCTTGGTTATATGCCCCCCAGTGTCTTTAATAAAAGAGGGGAGTGTGGTAACAAATTCCTGAGAAAAAAGTCTACGTACTTTGACATGGATTCCATTAAACTTCTCCTGGCCGAAATGATGGGCCGCCCTGGAATAGGTACAATGTTCTTGTGAACTTTAGGAATAAAGTAAGGGACTGGTGTAATTGGGTGTTCAATGTTTAGCAAGTTTACTTTGTTCTTTGTCAACAGCCCTTTTCGCTTACACTGTGTGAGATGTTGGGGCACTGTTTCCTTGATTTTTCGAAGATCGTGTACTGAGAATTTTCTGCAACAATTTGTGTCCTCCAAGTGCCTTTTAACCTCCTCTAAGTATTGCACTTTCGGCAAAAGGACATTATTTCCTCCCTTATCCACTTTAATTATAATTATTTTGTGGTCATCCCCCAATTTTTTCATGAGGTTGAAATATTGTATTTGAAGGTGGTTTCTCTGATTTTTTTTCTATTGATGGTACGATTGAGTTGTTTTAGCTCCTCTACAACCCTATCGCCGAAAACAGCAATAGCGTCCTTTGGCATCATTGGAACAAAAGTGGAAGCTGGGTGAAATGGACTATTGGCCTTTTGACCTGTGTTGATACCGATCTACAGCATATCTTGTTGTGTAGAATTGGAAGACCCTGTGTCATTGTTTGCTAAAGAATGTAGAAGCCTGAGAGTGGTAATATCCATTACTTATAAATTAGTGTCACTGACCTTGAATGTGGTGACTACGTTGGGCCTGGTCGTGGATTTTTTCAATTGATAAAGTTTTGTGAGCTTTAATTTCCTGATACATTTTTAAACGTCGATTCTCGGCTGATTGTATTCAAAATTGCTCTCCAGACAATATGTGAGCCCCAAAGATAAAAGTTGTGATTCTGCAGCTGTTAATACAATGCCAGTTAGGTTGATCACAGTATTGTCATTTGATTGTGTTAATGCCTCCACTGTTTGGCTCGTGCCCCTCTGTTTGTATTGTTGTTTATTTTTCCTCCTCCTCTTGCTCCTACATTTGTTCCTACTACGCCTTGATGTGTTTGGGGATTCTGAGGGCATAGAGTCTGCCTCCGGTCCTGACGTAAAAAATTGAGTTTTTCGGCAGGAGTGAGGTTAGTTGCCCCTAGTTCTTGTGGGCCTGGTATAGCTTGTCTGCTATCCTCGGAATCACTGTTGCTGGTGAATGAACTTACCTCAGTATCCAAATTTGCCATACCATTCCCTTCTTGTAATGTTGCTTGAACTTCAGGCATTTTACTAGTAAGAGCTTGTCTTTTGAACGTGTCAAATTTATGAGAAAAAAGTAAACACCCTCCCTGTGGCATAATCATTCTTATCACATGCAAACTTGAAGATGTTGCGTGCATTGAATACATCTTCGTGTTTCTTTATTCTTATTTCAATGACCGCACGGCCTTAAGATATCATATCCTTTTGTTCCAAACCATTGAGTAGTCCATTGACCCTTTCAATTTCTTCTAATATAACCTCTCTGTCTATTTCTGTATATTTTATAAGAATTAAAACCATGTTCATTGGAGATGTCATCAGTGATGTCATGAGTGATGTCACTGACCATGTCATCAGTGATGTAATATGTGACGTCATCACCTGTGCATTTCAGGCGCGCGAGTTATAGTTACCTCAACTAACTATAACAGGCGAATTTCTATGGTTTTATATGAGTCCAATGTCCAAGTAAATATAACGTCCCTGAAACCTATGTTTTTTTCAGTGAATTTCTAAGGTTTTTTAAATGCTAATTTCTAACTATAACGTGCCTGAAACCTATGGCTTTTTCAGTGAATTTCTAAGGGTTTTTAAATGTTAATTTCTAACTTTAACGTGCCTGAAACCTATGATTTTTTTCTGTGAATTTCTAAGGTTTTTTAAATGCTAACTTCTAACTATAACGTTCCTGAAACCTATGGTTTTTTTTAGTGAATTTCAAAGGTTTTTTAAATGCTAATTTCTAATTATGATGTTCATAAAACCTATGTTTTTCTCATTAATTTTGAAAAAAAATGTGATATTTTGTAACTTTAATATCCTAAAAATTGTTTTTGTATTTTTCTATTAATTATTTAATGTCTTCTTGTTTTTTAAATAATAAACAACTACATACAGTATGAAAGGGAGCCCAGCCCAGAGCCACATCTGAAGACCAACACAGGTCATAGACCTACTGATGAAGCAGCTCCGACACCCAAGAACGCCACAACACCCACCACCACCCTCAGGACCCCCCCTACCACCGAGGCAGCGCAGAACAAGACAGCGAACTTTCCAAAAATGGCATGGCCCCTCAGCCACACAATAGCAGAATATTGGGACAGGTGTGAACAAACTATATGTGAAGGAAGCAATTCACCCATGAATAACAATGTACACAATGTGAAGTGTAGCAGTGATGTGCTGGACATATCTCAGTATGCAGAACACACACCTCTCCATGTGCACAAATACTACTGGTGTTTGTAGTGTTGTGGACAGTGGACCCAACCATGTTATGTCAAACGCTAGGGACGATCTCAGTCATGTAGCTGTATTGTCCCCCCCCTGTAAGCATAAGGGTAACCGGAGTGGGCTGGTCTGACGAACGCCACTTCAGCATAGCAGTGTGAATAAATAGGCCGGGGCTCTGGGCGTTGTTCACTTGTGAACTGTGAAGACCAACGACTGTGCCAGAGCGGCGGGCCTCATCCTGCCACGAGGCTGCCGCCATGATCGCGGGTCTCCTCAACACAGGCCCCCTGCGTACCCAGCGGCACAGCACTGCAGACTTATGTCTGTACAGACTACTGCCTTCGATCTACACCGCAGACAGCAGGCCTCACAATTCAGATGGAGTAGCGATTGCAGATGACGCAGTGCAGTACGCAAGTTACATTGCTCCCAGTGCGGCCCTCTCAGACCACGCATCATCGCAGGGTGCGTCCACGCTGAGTACTTCAGATGCCACTAACTCACTGCACCATAAGTCATCGCCATGTGGCCTTACTGGGGCAGTATTCAATAGACAAAAGACATTGGTCCGAGTGTGGCCCTCCCGGACAACGCATCTCAGGTACGTACACGCTGAGCGCCAAAGGTACTACTAACTAAGTGCACCACAAGACATCGACACGTCAACTTACTGAGGCAGAATTCAATAGACAAAAGACATTGGTATGAATGCGGCCCTCCCGGACAAGGGGCAGCATCGCAGGGTACGTACACGCTGAGCGCTAAAGGTACTATTAACTCAGTGCACCACAAGACATCGACATGTCGCCTTACTGAGGCAGAATTCATTAGACAAAAGACATCGCTCCGAATGCGTCCCTCCCGGAAAACGCATCATCGCAGGGTATGTACACGCTGAGCGCCAAAGGTACTACTAACTCAGTGCACCATAAGTAATCGCAAGGAAGAGTGAACAGTTTTATGTCAGCAGTGAGGCATACTATCACTCAAAAATCACCCAAAAATATTTATAATATAAAAAGAACAGAAGAATCAAAGTACATTAATGATTACAATCCAGTAATTTTGAAGATGTGGAATACAAATATGGACATACAATATGTTGCAGATAACTCAATTCCTGTTCCTCGCATACTATCCAAATAGAAGTCCATACCTGGAAAACATATGTCTATGTGAAATACTGCAACATTATAGTTTTAGAAAAAATGTTACAGAAAAAATAAATAAAGTGAAATATGCTGTAATTGGATCTGATGGATGTTTCTTAAAGAATGCCAAAGGAAATTTGATTAATCACAGGAAATTAAGTTGTGATACTCCAGATAAGAGAGAGTTTTTCCATTTAGCTCTTCTCCAACTCTTCAAACCTTGGAGGACTGAAATGTAATTACTTGGAAATTGTGACTGCTATGAAGATTCTTTCAAAGCATGTAAAGACATTGCTACCAGTGAGGCCTGCCTGGACAATGCATCATCGCAGGGTGTGTACACGCTGAGTGCTTCTGGTGCCACTAACTCACTGCACCACAAGTCATCACCACGTGGACTTATTTAGGCAGAATTCACCGCAAGCCGCAACACATGGTGCCACTAACCCTGTTCAACACAAGCCGGCGACACGTGGTGCCACTAACCCTGTTCAACACAAGCCGATCCCACATGTGTAACTGTGTCCTGAGTCCTGAATGGCAGTGACCCCAAGTCCGTCGCAGCGACCACAGCAGCATACTCCCTTTGCTCAGTTAGGCATATTTCCATATGCCAGGCCGGCGGCACATGGTGCCACTAACCCTGTTCAACACAAGCCAATCCCACATGTGGAACTGTGTCCTGAGTCCTGAATAGCAGTGACCCCAAGTCAATGGCAGCCACCACAGCAGCAAACTCTTTTTATTATGTATTAGAACATTTTAAAATTTAAACATCTAATTTCCTATACAAATACTAGTAACACTATATAATAGCCACTGGATGTCTGTTACCTATATATAGTATGACTAGTTTAAGGCCTCACAAAAGCTTTTAGATGCCAAGTTGACAGGGCAGTAAAACTGCAAACACAGACTCTGCAATAGTAGGCCCATTACATGTGTAAGCAACTACTTGTGTGGGTGGACGATTTGGTCGTTTGTGTCAGTACTTCAGTGCATATCCCAGTGAGTGTATCTGGGTCTGTATGGGTAAGTATCTCAGTATAGGAGTAAGTCTGGGCGGTGAACTCCGCTCCGCTCGTGGAGTTTGCAGAGTTTTCCATACTCCACATTACATGGAGCTCGTGGATTTCCCAAAAACTCTGCTTCGCGTTGCGCAGCAGAGTTTTTTTCCTTTCTCACGTTTGTTAATGTCAAATTGGCGAGCCCATGCGGGGAAAATCCACCTCCCGGCGAGATCTGAATGCGGGCGGTCAGATTTCTCATTGAGAGTGGTCGTGTATGCTTGCGACCACTCGCATTGAGAAACCGTCCATTTGCGTTGAGAAAGCTGAGAAAAATCTACTCGAGCGACGATGATTGCACAGTGCAGACAAGTACCTGGCACTGAAAATCACCGCAAACTGGCATTTATCTAATGCACTCCACTGCTCATGGAACACCGTGAACTACTCCCAGGCTTATATAAGAGTAGCTCTCTTAGTAAGTCTATGGTATATAAATCTGAATGCAAGTGAGTGTATGAATAAGTTACTCTCTGTTTTAGTTAATTTTAGGTTAGGCAACTGTGTGTACAACTAGCTCTGGTACTGCTGCATACATAAGTACTGTGTGAGTGAATGTTTAAGTGCCTCTGTTACTGGATGTGTGAGTGTCTGTACACTTCTGTGAATGCATATATGAGTTCTAGTATCGATGAAAAACTCGATGTATAACTGAGCATATGTGACTGTAAGTGTGCATGTAACTCAATGAAACTTGAAACTATATGTATTACCTCGTAGGCACAGAGCACCCTCTCCTATGCCTACCTATGACCCACCTTAAGGGGTAGTTATATATAGTAAGCTGAGTTTAAGTCTTGCAAAATGGTTTAGTGTCTTAACGCTGCCTTGTAAATAAGGCAAAGTCTATATCGCCACAGGAACATCCTAAAAAGTTACATTCCCGTGCGATAGGGGCTTGCACATATCCCTTAAAATATCTTATTTTTCAAGCACATAGCTACCTGACCTATGGCCTACCTGCAGCTTGCCTTTTGGGTGACATATATGGAGTCGAAGAGGATTTTAAGGTTTAACAATGTCTTTTGAATTTTAAGTCAGCTGAACAAGAAAACTGCATATACAGAGCCTACTGTAGCAAGCCTGAGAATTGTTTAAAGGTTTACAGTGTCTCCTTGAGTGACCTTTTATTGTCAGTTCTTCATAGCATATCTGAAAGAGTGTCTCAGTGCCTATGTGGGTGTGTCATTGGATATCTAAGTAAGTATATTGGTATATGTGTGGCTTTCTTAGGGACTCCATGGTTCTCTCAATGTGTATGTAAGGGGCTGGATGGATTGCTTAGTGGCTGTGGTAGTGAGTATTGGGTTATTTGAATGTGCTAGAAAGAGCAGCATTGACTAATGTGGACACTACTTGGATTGGCCATAGAGGGTTCAAGTGGCAGCAATTGCTTCCAATGGTTAAGACAATTGCAGATTGCCAAAATCCAGACCTCTTAATTGTGCACTGTGGTGGCAATGGCCTAGGCACGTTTACTGTGGTAGGATTGAAAATAACAATGAAGGATACTTTTGGCCAATTAATGACACTTTCCCTCATACTGCCTTGGTGCCCTCTCACCAGGACCATATACATATACATATACATATACATATTAACCACCCATAATTTCCGTGACAACATGTGGACACGGCCAGTATAGCCACCTGATTGATTTATTTCATTGTATTGTTGCATGCAGAGTGCCTTGAATTCTTTGTTGATCCTGATGAATGCCTAAGAACTCCTGGTGGAGTCTAACACAGACAGAAACATGTTGACCACTATAGGGGTATATTTGCTCTGAACCCCCAGTCCTCTTAGTTTTTAACCCTATCCAAGGGTACCACCTAATAAAGTTATTGGGTCCCTTAGATAGTTTTAACCTTATCACTGATATCGTTTTTGCACTCTGCCCCTCGCTCGCCCTTTTGCTTTGGGTTATCCCCCACTCTAAAATACCTTAACTCCTCTCCACCTACCCCCTTCCTTGGTGGAGCATCGTAGCCCACATCTGGGACCTTGCGGGCCGGATGTGACGAGGGAGCCCTATGATGAAGCATGTTACCTTTGGGTGAGTGAGGGTTCTCATCCTTAAAAAGGATTACTTTCTGTTTTCTTTTTCCCTTAAACACACAACCAACGGTTCATATATAGACATATTTTTTGTAAGTTTCATTCACAGACTGGGAGTGATACTTTCTCTTCGGGGATTGTCTCCCTCGGATCCTTAGTGTGTTTTCTGGCACTCTAACATTTGCCAAAGGCAGAAATGGAAACGGTCAGACATATTCTGTCCACAGATAGACAGCCAGTAAACATGTTAATAAAACTATTTCTGCATTCCTCAGAGACCACAACAAGGACTGCATTTACAACAAATGGCTCTTTGACACAGAGCATATATATCTAGGAGTGATGGAGTACAGTTCTCTGAGAAAGGCAACAGGATATTCCTTAACAACTTGAAAGACCACATACTGTTTTATGTGTATTTGTCATCTACACACTAAACCAAAAGGCTCTTGTAAGAGCTACCCTATTACCAAAAACTGAATAATGGTATATTTCCTTGAATCGCAACTCCGTAGCGGATATGCAAGGCAAAAGCACAAATTCAATACATAACAGCACATTTTAAACTGTATAACTCTCAATTTGACTCTATGCATGTGGCAATGACTTTGTGAGTGTCCAAGTGTGTTTGTAAGTGGGTGTATAACTCTCTCAGTGGCTCTGTGAGTGCATCAGTCACTTTTTGGTTGGGTGTGTCTCAGGGTTGCTATTCTTAACATCTATGCCACAAGGGTGCCAGGTGGCCTGGCTTCTAATACTGTACAAATTCTCGAGGATTATTTGGACAGGTCCCCACTTCAAAATATCCATATTATATTATAAGTCTTCAATACCACCTTCAAGCCTTCAGGTAGGGATGATGGCCAGTTATCCCATGAAGAGGATGACATTTTTTCTGTTCCTCACCTGGCTATACCAACTATAAATAGGTGGACCTAGGCTGCTATCCAGCTAAATCACTTACCATCAAACATGGGATTAGGGCAACCAAAGGGCGATCCAGATCAGATCCACAAGGCACGTATACGTTTAATAAACTGAGCAACACAAGCCACATTGACTGCATTCTCTTTGATCTAAGGCTGTGGCCAATGGTTGATGATATGACTATTATTGGTAAGACGGAGAGTGACAACAATCCTCTCTCTCTCTATGTCAGCCATCTGTGAGAGCCATCCTTCTGCCCATCATGCCTCTGCTCTCACTAGGGGATATCAAGCTTACAACCAACATGCAGAACTTTAAATTGTGCCAAATAGCAGCTAGGCCAGATATTCTTTAGGTCATAAGTCAAGATCTCCAACTTGCCCTTAGAGATATTGTGGGTGGTCCCCCTCACAAAGTAGCCAAGACCACCATTGTGGGTTTGCATGCAGCTTTTCTTGGAAAACATCTGTCCATCTTCAGAATCACAGTGCGCCCCCAAAAGAAACAGGCCCCAATCTCAGCTTCTGATTTTAAAGGGAGTGTCGGCCTCTCAAACATTCTCTGACTAAAGCTATAAAAACTAGTGACATGGCATCTCTTCCTTTCCATAACAAAAAGGACAAAGTGACCATAGCCACTGCTAAAAAGCATGAGAGGAGCTGAGATGGTCAGATCTTAAAGATGACTGCTTTGCCAAGGACTGCGCCAAATTCTGGTCACTTGTCTCTAGGTGTTGTAATCCTTCGTCTCTGGAACCTACAAACTATGTTTCCCTGTTAGATTGGTATGATTATTTTGAGAACCTTTACCATGATGCCCCATTGGATGCACCCATGGAGGACTGGTTGGTCACCTTTTCCTTTAGCATTTCCTCTACAATGTTTGATATCGCCAATATTTTAGAATCTTTCAAAGCCATCACCAGTGGCAGGGCAAATGGCCCTGATGGCATATCAGCTGATATATTCAAATCTGATATTGCTGCCTGGTCTAAATATGTACTTAACCTTGCCAATGCTATGGCAAAGGGTGCACCTATACCAGACTCACGGAAGGGTGCTGTGGTCCTTCCAATTCACAAAATAGTCGATAGGGTTCAACTAGGCAACTATAGAACCATCAGCATAATAGACTGCATCCAAAAAATCATTTGCCATTGCGTCTTTTCTAAGATTCAGGACTGGATTCTCACAGCAAATATCATTATCTCATTACAAGTTGGGTTTCTACAATAGGTCTGACTTTTCACTTCCAGCTCATCTATTGGAAGATGGTGGGGATCAGCAGTGGCAACATTTATATTGCCTTTGTCAGTCTCCAATCTGCCTTTGACTTGGTCTCTTGCCGGAATCTCTAGCAGACCTTCAGTGAAACTGGGATGCAATCTGACATACTATCTCTAGTTGTACACCGGCACAAGGATAAATCTGCTCAAATTTGCTGGGGTACCCCAATTAGCTGACCGAGAAACACTGGTCTGTAAATGTGTTCTGTAGGGCTGTGTAATGGCCCTAACACTGTTCCTGCTGTACATTAAGGGTATAGCACTATCCTTGTCTCAGATCAACACTGATGCCCCCTCTCGTGCAAACACTATAACCTCTATTCTCTCATTCGCTGATGATACCCATTTGATTTCTAATCTCCTGAGTGGTCGTCAGAAATGTCCAGCTCACTTCAATAAGCTTTGCCTAGCCCAGGGCTTGGAAATCAATAGGTTAAAGACAAAACTAATGCACTTCAATCCTCATAAATCTTTTATAGGGTGACTCTCTTTAGGTGATGTTCCACTAGAGAGGGTGGATTCCCTTGCATATTTAGGTGTAACCTTCTGGTTGGATATGTCATGGCAGCCTCTTAGAACCAAGACAACCCTTAAATATAGACAGCTGGTAAAACATTTTCCTAAATGAGCACCGTGGCCTATAACAAAGCAATAGCACTTGTCCTACAGATATATGAAGTAAAAGCCTTAGACTCTTCCCTTTATGTGGTGGAACTTTGGGGCTTTTCCAATGCTAATCATTTGGTTATGTCTGAAAACAAATTTTTGAGAGAAATGACACTCCTTTCCCCCACCATCCCTTTGTACCATTTATTCCAGGAGTTAGGTGTGAAAAGAATCAAGGCCAGAGCTAAGTTGCGCCCTTCCCATACTGGAGGAGAATTTGGACCACGTCCAAATTTGTTCTTTATGCAACTGCCTCACAAAATGTTAATGCTACAGACCGTTTCTATATAATTTTCTGGTTACAGCCAATTAAAGAGCAGCTCCTTTCTCTTAGATTGATTGCACTTATGGAAGCTCCTGCTGATGGCCATTTTCCTTTCAAATGTGTCTTGAAGCAGAAGTACTGGCTCAGTGCAATAGCCACAGACACTCAGAAAGCAACCAGTACCACTATATCACAGAAATTTCTTGGACCTAAGCTGTCCTGCGGTCTTAAGCCTTACTGAGACTTAATTACAGTGCCAATGGAAAGAAAGCTATAATCCCAGTTTAGAGTGGTAGTATTGCCACTAAGGAACTTTACTTCTACATGGTCTGCCCTATTAACCTCTACTTGTCCCAGGTGCAGCCATCTGGAGGAAGCAGTTCCTCATGTCCTCTTCACATGTCCAGCTTAACCTCACCCCCGTTCTTTCTGGCTTACACCTACATACAATCAGCTTGGTAGGCGCAGCCACTCCATTGCTTTGCGTATTCTTAAATCTGAATGCAGTCCCTTATCTAATAGTGCGGTTACCAAATGTTTAGGGGGCATGTAGTTTTTAAGAAAGAAGTGTCTTCTTCCTCAGTAAAGTTAGGATGGCTCTTGATTGATTCTTTGGTTCTGCTTGCATCCTGCTGCCTTTATATAGCTGGGAGATATGGCTATACAGAATCTGTTTTACTATTTATTGTTGTTTTATTTGACCTTATTAAATTTATCTTTACATTTATGTGTGTGTGTATATATGTTTATGTGTGTGTGTCTTATGTGTACGTTTATTGAACTAGTGGCCAAAATGAAGTTATCTTGACTTGAGTCGGTGTGTCAGTGGGTGCATGAGTAGCTTAGTAGATCTCTGAGACTAGGCATGTCAGTATCTGAGTGAATGTGTTAGTGGGTATGTGATTCTCTGAGTGGAAATGTGACTGGGAGTAGGAGTCTCTGAGTGGGTGTATAAGTGTCTGAGTAGGCTCTATGAGGGTGTACATAAGAGTCTCAGTACATTTGTCAGTGGGTGCACGAGTGGGTCTGGGAGTGGGTATGGTTAAGTTAGTGGGTGTGTAAGTGGCTGCATTACTGTCTCAGTGGATGTTTGACTGGGTACATGAGTCTCTTAGTGGGTTTGTGAGTAGGTGCATTAGTGTCTGAGTGCCTCTTTGAGTGGATGCATGAATGTCTCAGTGGGTTAGTAAGAGGGTGCTTAAGTGTGAGTGGTCCTGTGAGTGTGTGTAAGAGAGTCTCAGTGGGTTTGAAAGTGAGTGCATCAGTATCTGAGTGGGTCTGGTAGTGGGTGCATGAGTTTCTGAGTGGGTCTGAGAGTGGGTACATGAGTGTCTGGGTGAGGGACTGGGTGCATGAATGTCTGAGTGGGATTTTGAGTGGGTGCATGACTGTCTGAGTGGGTGAGGGAGTGGGTGTATGAGTGCCAAAGTGGGTTAGTGATCAGCTGTCTATCAGTCTGTGAGTGGGTGTGTGAGTGTCTTAGTTGGTCTGTGAATGGGTGCATGAGTAACTGAGTAGGTCTGTGGGTGGGTACATGAGGCTCTGTGTGGGTCTGTGAGTGGGTCCATGAGTGGCTGAGTGGGTGTAAGAGAGTCTCAGTGGATTTATAAGTGGGTGTGAGTATCTGAGTATGCCTGTGAATGTGTGCATGTGTGAATCTGCTAGTGGGTGCATTAGTGGCTGAGTAGGTAGAGTGAGTGGGTGCATGCATCACTGATTGGGTCTGTGAATGGGTAGGTGAGTCTCTGAGTAGGTCTGTGAGTGGAAGTGTGTGAATATGAGTGGGTCTGTGAGTGAGTGTCTAAGTGGGTCTGGCATTGCATGCAAGAGTTTGTGAGTGGGTGTATAAGTGAGTGGGTCTATGAGTGGGTACATGACTCTGAGTGGATGAGTGAGTGGGTTCATAAGTATCTGAGTAGGTGAATGTGTGTCTAAATAGGTTTGGAAGGAGATGAGGTGAGTGGTTGTGCAGTGTCTGAGTGTGTAGGAAAGTGCCTCCTTTGACATGGTTAGCCCCTACATTTTGCCGGATATCATTTTGAAATGTAAGAGCACTCGGTCCCTGCTAACCAGGTCCCCAGTACCAGATCTCTTTCCTAAAACTGTACCATGATTGGCACAACTTCAGCCACCACTGTAAGTCCCTAGTAAATTATACCCATGGTACCTAGAGCATGGGTAGTGAAGAAGGTAATCTGGTGCTGCAGCACAAATTGTGCTACCCCAGAGACCCCTCAAAAAACCATGCAGCCTGCATATCTTGGTGCAGAGAAAGTTGAAGAGTAGACATGTAACACATCCCTGTGTGCCTGCCACTCTATTTTACCTGAAGGTATCTCAGCACACAACACACCGTGGGATATTCACACAAGCTGTGATCTCACACTGTGTTACGCGCTGAGAAGGCACTCAAATGCAAACTAATGTGATGTAGCATTATTTGATCATCAAGCACTGTTTAGTGTACAACACTATGTTTATGTGTTAAAAAATCATTTTTTGAAACTACAAAAGTTTTATGTATATTATTGATTGTAATTGCAAAAGTATGGATTACACTTCATCCTATGGGCTTTTTAAGTATTTCGCTTTGTATCTAGGATACCATCGGGTAAACGAGGATGGCAGAAATTTATGAACGGAGATGGACAAGCTACAACACAAAGTAGCACACTCACTTTGATTACTAGGTTTACAATATTACCTTTGAGTGCAGGATAATCTCTCATTAAAAAATGAACACATCCCTGTGTGCCATCCCAAAATACACTGCATGAGGTATAGGTAAACCACTCCTACAGCAGGCCCACACAGCCCTAAGGCAGTCTGCACTATATCCCATGTGAGGACATATCTGCATGAGCAGATATGATCCTATAATATCTAAGTCTATTCTTAGATACTGTAAGTGCACAGGGAAGCCATAAAGAGAACATGGGCTAGATACTTGTCATTACGAGTTTCCTAGCTCCACGATGGGTTCACTTTACCCATAGATGTTTGGTACCAAACAACTCATCATAATAAATCCTCACTGATGCAAGTGTTGGATGTATTAATAAATGCACTCAGAAGACCCTTTTAGAAGGTCCCCTGAAAACCCACCAAGCACTGGTGTGGTCTCTGACTAGTCTTAGCCAGCCAGCCACCACCAGGCGTGCTTCTGATCTTATGAGGTGGGAACCTGAGATCTCAAAGGCCAGGAACAAAGCCTGCTCTGAGTAGAGGTGCTTCACTTCTCCTCCAGGCCAGGATGGCTTCCAGAGTGGAAAGCTGCAATGGTGATGGCGCCTTTGAAATGCAACCCAGGCATCTCAAGATAGTGGAGGATGCCAACCACCCTTTCCTGCTCCACCTTTGGTGGGAGGACAGGCCAGAAAAGTATTTAAATTAGGAGTTGTGCCCACACTTAGCCAGCACCATCCCTAAGGCAGGGCAAGTTATATGGATATGCTTCCAATTTCTCCATTGTGGGATGGCAAGAATTACCAGGGTAAACTATCATGGTTAGGGAATGTCCCCTCCCACAGGAAGTTGACACTTAGAGGGTGTAGATATCCTAAAGGTAGGTAACCTATTGGCTCCTACCTATCTCTCCCTTTATTGCCCCTAAATATAGTATTTAGGGGCATCCCTGGACCTTGCAAATTAGTTTCAACTGTCCTAAGAAGAGCAACGGCCAAAGAAGAGCTGCTGACCCAAGAACCGACAACCTGCTTCATAAAATTGGCACCAAACCCTGCTGACTGCTTGTAGGACTCAACCACTGTGACCTGCTGTCTTGTCCTGCAATAATGAGGTCTCCGAGAACCTTGGAGCACATAAAACACCCATTGAGGAACTTTGAGACCCCTGAGTCCTGCTCTGTGAGTGACCCAGCTGCTTTGAAATCGCCTCTGCAACCTGCCTCCCCCTAATCCGAAGGACCATCTTGAGGCATGACGCTTGGCTGCCCTATCTGCTCTGCACCCAGCCCACTCGGCCTGGGTAATGGCAAACCAGCAGTGCTCCCATGGTCCTGAGGTGCTTGTGACCTGCTCTCTCAAATGGAAACCCCGGATCTACCTTCAGCTCCTGCTACGCAGTGTGTTTTCAGATGGCCCCCTTATTCATAGCGTCTGCTACCAACAACCTCAGCACCCTGCTCCTGGCTGAATCCGGGATGCTCCCAGATGTCTGCTGCTACTTACCCACATCCAGAAGGTGAACCTTGACCTTCCCTGGTAGGTCGCTCCCCCCGCTGCAGCTCCACCTGCACACCTGCTGCCATCTACTGCCGCCATTGTAGTCGAGTTCCTCCACCACCTGCAGGCTTCCACCTGCGCCTCATCCCTGGTGGCCAGTGGTGGCCTTAGGTTCGTATCTGCTTTGTTGTGTGTGCCTGTAACTGTCTGCTCGCTCCTCTTCTGTGCCCCCCTGCCCCCCGCTCGCCGCTTTGCTTCTGCGCCCCCGTTTGATTCTGTACCCCTCGCCCACTGTGCCCCCTTTTATTTTGTACCCCTTGTGTTGACTTCTGTGCCTTCTGTGACTTCTGTGCCCCCTTTTGATTCTGTACCCCTCGCCAACTGTGCCCCCTTTTATTTTGTACCCCTTGTGCTGACGTCTGTGCCCCCTTCTTGAGTCCGTGCCCCGTGCCTGTCTCCTTTCCCCCATCCCTGCCACTGCTTCCCCTGTGGCCCCGCCCCCTCCACGCCCATTCGCTCCACCCGACACTCGCCTCCGGCCTCCCAGCTGCTCCTCCCTCCCCACCTCCCCATATATGGGGGCCGCTGCGTGGCCACGCAGCGGATGCGTGCGCGGGCGTGTCTAAGGCAAGCGCGTCTGCGCCCGTCTGCGCCTGGACCGCGCCCAGCGCCAGAACCCCTCCCCCCCGCACCAGCCACGAAGACTGCCTCCACTACGACGCCAACACCCTCGTTGCTCTCAACCCAGGAAGGACCCACACCTGCTGCAAGGCCTCCCCGAAGCGCACCCACGGTCCCTTCACCTGCCTGAACTGCAGCTTCTCCTGCCTCGAAAGCGCCGAGACACCCGCCACGCCAGAACCCAACCAGTTTAGATGCATCAACACCCGCTCCGCACACAAACACGCCATCGACCTACTCGACACCGCATCCACGGACGTCGCCTTCTTGACCGAGACCTAGATGAACGAAGCCTCCTCGCCAGACATCGCCATAGCCATCCCCGACGGGTACAAGATCACCCGCAGAGACCGCACCAACAGGGCCGGAGGAGGAATCGCCATCGTCCACAAAAACACCATCAGGGTCTCAACAAACACCAACGACACACTCAGCACCGCCGAACAAATGCACTTCCAGATTCACATGGACCCCAAGACCACCCTAAGAGGCACCCTCGTCTATAGACCGCCAGGACCCCGGCCTCAATTCTGCGACTCCATCGCCGACCTCATCAGCACACACGCGCTGACCTCCACCGACTACATCCTCCTCGGAGACCTGAACTACCTGGAGAACAACAACTCCTCCACCCTGATCGACAACCTCGCCAACCTCGGACTAAAACAGCTCGTCACGACGCCGACCCACATCACCGGTCACACACTTGATGCCATCTTCTCCTCAAGCCCCCACATCACTTTCAGCCATGCCTCCGAACTCACCTGGACAGACCACCACTGCATCCACTTCTCCTTCCGAAAACCCCTCACACACCACCGCACCATACAGACTCCCCGCCGCTGCTGGGGCAAAGTCACTGAAGAACAACTACAGACAAGCCTCACACTCAACCCTCAGACCAACCCCACCAACCCCGATGATGGTGCACTGACCCTCGAACGCTGGATGAATGACTGCGCCAACACCGTAGCCCCGCTGAAAAAACCCACCAACAGACACACCAGCAAAAGAGCCAGCTGGTTCACCCCGGAACTCCTCGACTCAAAACGCACCTGCCGGAAATTGGAGAACATATGGCACAGCCACAAGACGCAGGACAGCCGCGCTGCCCACAAAGACGCCATCCGCAACCACCACCACCTCATCAGGACCGCCAAAAGGACCTCCTTCACAGACCGCCTTGACAACAACACACACAACAGCAAGGAGCTCTTCAACATCGTGAAGGAACTCTCCAACCCCAGCTCCAGTGCCAACGACATCCCTCCATCGCAAGCCCTGTGCGACTCCCTCGCCACCTTCTTTCACCGAAAAATCACCAACATCCATGACAGTTTCAAACCCCGGACAGCCCCTGCGGGCCCCGTTGCACCGGACCCACCGCACCCCACCGTCCACGACTCCCTGACAACCTGGGCCAACGTGAGCATCGAGGACACAATCGAACCATGGGCACAATCCACTCCGGATCCCCTTCCGACCCTCTCCCACACCACATCTTCAACAAAGCCGGCAATTCCATCGCACCCCACCTGCGCAACATCATCAACCTCTCCTTCAAGACCGCTACCTTCCCTGAGAACTGGAAGCACACAGAGATCAACGCCCTACTGAAGAAACCCAAGGCGGATCCGAGCGACCTCAAGAACTTCCGGACCATCTCCCTGCTTCTGTTCCCAGCAAAGGTCATCGAGAAGATAGTTAACACCCAGCTCACCCGTCACCTCGAAGACAACAACATCCTGGACCCCTCCCAATCAAGATTCCGCAGCAACCACAGCACCGAGACTGCCCTCATTGCCACCACAGACGACATCAGGATCCTTCTAGACAACGGCGACACGGCGGCCCTCATCCTCCTGGATCTCTCCGCCGCCTTCGACACCGTCTGCCACCACACACTACACACATGACTCCAAGACGCAGGGATCCGGGAGAAGGCCTTGGACTGGACCACCTCCTTCCTCTCCGGCAGAACTCAGAGAGTCCGCCTCCCCCCGTTCTGGTCCGAGGCCTCCGAGATCATCTGCGGCGTCCCACAAGGATCCTCCCTCAGCCCTTACGCTGTTCAACGTCTACATGGCACCACTAGCACGCATCGCCCGACAGCACAACCTCAACATAATCTCCTATGCCGATGACACGCAGCTGATCCTCTCCCATACCAAGGACCCTCTCACCGCCAAATCCAACCTCCACCAGGGAATGAAGGCAGTCGCCGACTGGATGAAGGAAAGCCGACTTAAGCTGAACTCAGACAAAACGGAGATCCTCATCCTCGGGTCCAACCCCTCAGCATGGGACAACTCATGGTGGCCCGCATCTCTGGGGACCCCCCGGTCCCCACCGACACCGCATGCAACCTGGGAGTCATCCTCGACTAAAAACTCGCCATGACCAAACGCAGTCTCCTCCACCTGCTTCACACCCTCCGCATGCTCCGCAAGATCTACAGATGGATCCCGACAAACACGAGTAAAACAGTCACCCAGGCCCTAGTCAGCAGCAGACTCAACTACGGAAACGCCCTCTGCGCCGGAGCCTTGTCCAAACTCATCAACAGACTACAAAGAATCCAGAACGCCTCTGCACGCCTGATCCTCGATGTCCGGCGCCGCGACCCCATCACCCCCCACCTGAGGAACCTGCACTGGCTCTCCATCGACAGGAGAATCTCCTTCAAGCTCCTGATCCACGCACCCAAGGCACTCCACAAAACCGGCCCAGTCTATCTCAACAGTCGGCTCTCCTTCTATGTGCCCAACCGGAAACTCCGCTCCGCTGGCCACGCCCTGGCCACGGTCCCGCGCATCCGTAGAACTACTTCCGGAGGCAGGTCCTTCTCCCACCGCGCCGCCAAGACCTGGAAAACGCTCCCTCTCTACCTACGACAGACCGAAGACCTGCTGACCTTCAGGAGACAACTCAAGACCTGGCTTTTCAACCAGTAGCAGCAGCACCCCCCCCCCCCAGCGCCTTGAAACCCTTACAGGTAAGTAGTGTGCTTTACAAATTAACTGATTGATTGATTGATTGAATCTCAAGAACACACTGTGTGATTTCATATGCTTTTTTCTCTTCTCTCTCATTAATTTCTATTGTGCATAATTGCACACAACAGTGAATGATATATTTTGCAAACTTTAAAAGTTCATAACTTTAAAAATACTCACCTTAGAATTAAGTTCTTGGTCTGAAAAGGAATATAAAAAGGCAATGTTACTTTTACAAATTGGTCTGAGATTTATTCTTGAGAGTGTATCCTATTTACTGCCTCTGTGTTTACAAAATATATATATATGTATGTGTGTGTGTATGTATATTACCTACTGGCAATCGCCAGTAGGTAGTTATAGTTAGGACCTATTTTCCATAGGAAATCTGCAACATTCTATTTGGAATAATGATGGTGCTGATTGACGAATCTTTGCGAAATTTTCGAAACTTTTGGCCAGCTCCGGTCCGCCCCTATCCTGAAAATTTCACGTGATTCGTCAAGCGGGGGCCGAGAAAAAAGGGGGGTCCCAAAACACATTTTCCCCATGCATTTTCCCATAGGACCTGTTGACGCAGCTACACCTGAACGGAATTACACCAAATTTGGCAAAGAGCTAGTCCTCAGTTCAGACTCGTGCCTTTTGCTTAAATGGTGTAAATCCATTCAGTAGTTCCTGAGAAAATTAGAGTTGAAAAGATAGATATATCTGGGCGGAGCCTAACCACACATCTCATCGTGAGATCTGATTGGCTGTCAGTTCTTCATCTAAGAAGTGTTGGCAGCCATCTTGGGACCAATATACATGATGGCACCTCATTAAAAAGCATTGCAGTTAATAGAAGGTTTTAAGACTTTAATTACATTATAAATCATTTGTTGATGGTACCATACTCATTTTTAGGAATTGTGGTGTGTTCTAAGGTGATTTTACCATGTGAAAAAGCCTTCTGCTGTGATATCATGAATCATGCTTGAGAGAAAACTATTTTCTCATGCTTTTCCCACAGAGGTTTGGAAGGTGATCTATAAGGTAAACTGAGAGCATATTTTCTGTAGATTCACATTATCTTTCTCAGTCATGTGAGAATGAAGTCTGACATTCTCAGTAAAACATTTACATCCAACAAGGGCAGAGACTGTCAGTTGATTCCTTTGTGTTCTACTGCAGCTTCCCAAAGTGTTCTAAAGAACAACTAGAGCGCTAACAGTCCTACTTATGACAAACGTATTGCACACCTGAAGCCATCTTGATTGGAATAAAGTGGTAACTCTTAAAACATTTAATTTAAAAAGGAACAAAATGAGGGGGTTCATTTTGCCATAGAAAGTATGATTAGTGCTGCAGAAAGAAAACTTAGGGCACATTTTGAGTGAAATCTCAAATCCTCTTCTATTTCATTAAAAAATTCTGACATGCAGACTGAAACATGCACTTTCAATACCAGCAGCAGACTTCCCTGGTGAGCAGTAGCTTTACTACAGTGATCTAATAAGCAACTAGAGTGCTAACATTCTAAATTTATGGCAAATGTGTGACACATCTGAATGCCTTCTTGATGAAATCAAAGTAAAAAGCTGAAAGTATTTCCTACCGAGGAGACTGTAGTAAATGAGGAAATTAGGAAACTTCATAACAAATAAGTCTCCCAAAATGACCACCAGAGACAAAAGAACCCAAATATCACCCAGATGTAGCCCAAGTATAGCCCAATGACATAATGTCCCAGTGTGTTCTAACGAACAACTAGAGCGCTAACAGTCTTACTTATGACAAAAGTATGGCACACCTGAAGCCATCTTGATTGGAATAAAGTGGTAACACTTAAAACATTTAATTTACAAAGGAGCAATATGAGGGGTTCATTTTGCCATAGAAATTATGATTAGTGCTGCAGAAAGAAAAAATTGGGCACATTTTGACTTCTCAAATCCTCTTCTATTTCTTAAAAAAATTCTGACATGCAGACTGAACCATGCACTTTGAATACCAGCAGCAGACTTCCCTGGTGAGCAGTAGCTTTACTACAGTGATCTAATGAGCAACTAGAGTGCTAACATTCAGAATTTATGGCAAATGTGTGACACAGCTGAATGCTTTCTTGATGGAAACAAAATAAAAAACTGAAAGTATTTCCTACTGAGGAGACTGCAGTAAATGAGGAAATTAGGAAACTTCATAACAAATGAATCTCCCAAGATTGCCACCAGAGACAAAAGAGCCCAAATGTAGCCCAAATATCACCCAGATGTAGCCCAAGTATAGCCCAATGACAGACTGTCCCAGAGTGTTCTAACGAACAACTAGAGCGCTTACTGTCTTACTTATGACAAAAGTATGGCACACCTGAAGCCATCTTGATTGGAATAAACTGGTAACACTTAAAACATTTAATTTACAAAGGAACACAATGAGGGGGTTCATTTTGCCATAGAAATTATGATTAGTGCTGAAGAAAGAAAAATTAGGGCACATTTTGAGTGACTTCTCAAATCCTCTTCTATTTCATTAAAAAAATCTGATATGCAGACTGAAACATGCACTTTTAATACCAGCAGCAGACTTCCGTGGTGAGCAGCAGCTTTACTACAGTGATCTAATGAGCAACTAGAGTGCTAACATTCAGAATTTATGGCAAATGTGTGACATATCTGAATACCTTCTTGATGGAATCAAAGTAAAAAACTGAAAGCATTTCCTACTGAGGAGACTGCAGTAAATGAGGAAATTAGGAAACTTCATAACAAATATATCTCCCAAGATGGCCACCAGAGACAAAAGAGCCCAAATGCAGCACAAATATCATCCAGATGTAGCCCACATGTAGCCCAATGACAGAAGTGTGCAAAACACTTATTTTTTGTGCATTTGCAGTTCTATATGGTGGAGACTTGTCAGGTATTGGATTGCTTTACATGAGCATTGGTTACATCACACAAGATCAAATTCATTTTGGTTGTAGACATGGGGAGATTAAGTGATTTGCCCAGAATCACAGAATGTTGAGCTGAAGCAGAAACTCCAACCTGGTTCCCCAGTTGCAAAGTCTGCAGCTCTGGAAGTAACACCACATCCTCTCCCCTAGGTGCAACATTTAATCAAGTGGTCAACTGGATAAAAAACATAAAGATTACAAATAATTTTAAAGTTCTTTGTCGCTATATGAAAACTCAGAAAATATGTCCTCATTTTAGTTTTTTAGAGCACTAACCATAATTCTGATGCAAATAAGACCCTCTCATATATGTAATTTCTAAAGGAAATGCTCTAGGTATTACAGTTTTGATTACATCAAGATGACGTCAGGCTTTCCACACTTTTGTAATAAATATTGAATGTTAGCAATCTAGTTGTTCATTGGGATACTGTTGAGAGGCAGAGGCCAGGGGCACGGACTCTGAAAATTGAAGGCGGTAGGAGAGTGCAGAGGCAACAATTTGACCACACTGGGCAGGCAGGAAGGGCAGTGGCAGCACAACAGACTATGGAGGGCAGTGGAAAGGGGGGCAGGGGCAACAAACCAACAATACAGGACTAGCAAGAGAGGCTGTGGCAATATAATAGACCATTGTGGGCAGAAGGAAGAGGCAGTGGTAGTACAACCATACATGCCAACAGACCCGTTTCAGCCAGGAAACGTCCAATGTTTTTAAGCTCAAATGGGCTTTATTTGATCTGTCTCCTGTCTACAATCTCCTCTTTTTCAATGTAACTCAAAGTGGAAAATCAATACCCCAGTTTTTATTTAAAATCTCCCTCTTACCAAGATCAAAATGTTCGCAAGTATAGGACATTGGATCACGGTAGGCAGGAGGAATTGGGGTAAGGACATGGACTCGGATAACAGAGGACATGAGGGACATGGAGAGGTGCACCAAACTGACCCTACAGTGTAGGCATCAGGGTTTGCAGCATCACAATACACCACACAGGGCATGCGGGACGGAAGTGCAGTACAACAATCCATAGAAAGCAATAGGGAGGGGACAGGACCATGCCTATGGACAACAGAGAACAGAGAGGAAAGAGGCAATGGTAGCTAGCTGACCATAATGGACAGACAGGGGAGAAAGCTGCTGCATAACAGACCATAAAGGGCAGGAGGGATGGATCAAGGACATTACAATGGAACAGACAAGCCAGGAGGGAGGGAATAGGGGTCTGCACATGGAAACAGAGGGCTGGGGGCAAGGAGGCAGGTCAGGAGCAGCAGGATGACCATGGAGGTCAGGCAGGATGGGCACTAGAAACAAGACACACTATGGAGAGCAACAATGAGACTGTGATGGCATACACATAGACCATGGAGGGAAGGTGGGAGGGAGTCAGGGGCAGCTAGCTGACCACACAGGGAAGGTGGGAGGGGCCATGGCAGCACAGAAGACGATGCATGGCAAGCGGGAGTGTTAGTGGCAGCAGAATGGCTATGATGGGCAAGAAGGAGGGTGCAGGGGCATGCACAAAGTACCATGGAAGATAGAAGGGAGGGTCAGGACCTGGGCACAGACAAGAGAGTTTAGGGGAAGGGGCCTCATAACAGACCGTGCGGGGCAGGCAGGAGGAGCAGTTGCAGCACAACAGACCAGGGAGGGCAGAAGGGTGTGGCAGTAAAATGGACCATGGAGGACAGGAGGAAGGGGATAGGGGCATGGCATGTGGACAGGCAGGGTGGAGGTGGCAGGGAACGGTTACAGTCATCTGACAATGCTAGGCAGGTGGGAGGGGAGTGGCAGCTCAACAGAACACTCAGAGTAGATAGGAGTGGCAGGGGGAAGGAGAATAGGGGCAGCAAGCTAAGCACAGAGGTTAAGCAGGAGGTCAATGATGGGCCATAGAATTGGGCAATGGAGGGAAGGAGGAGTGGACTGGTACATCATGCTAAATGGAGGGCAGTGGCAGCACATCAGACCATGCATGGCAGGAGGGAGGAGGCTAGTCCATGGATTCAGACAACAGAGGATAGGGAGGAGGTGGATGGGGCAGCAAGCTAACTGTTCGGAGAAGGTGGGTATTAGGAACTTTATTGTTTTTAAAATGTGTGTCTGTGCGAATTACTTAAAATATGAACAAGTATGCAGCATAATCTCACTTTTATTCAGGAAGAAGAGGACGTTTGTGACTGTGACTCCGGGCTCACTTGGCAGAAACACCCCCTGACCCTCCACCCCCATCGCAAAATGTAATGCCCGTGAAAAGGGTAGGTGGACGCAGTGTTATATAGAACATAGTCCAGTGAGCACGATTGAAAATGAAAACTAGATATAGTATATGGTATAAACTATGCACCAAAAAGTGTGATATAAGATGAACCGGGGCGTGAAATATAATATGCAATACATTGTGCGCAATGACAGATTCATTGGAGAGCGCGAGATAGCACAGGCACTAGAGCGTGCTATGCGATATGCGCCTTGGAGTGCAATATGCACAGGGTAGTGTTGTGTAACCTAACTAGTCTCTAAAGTTGTAATATAAAATATGTGCTGGGGAGTGTAACGTTGCATACGCACTGTGACAAAGATATGGATACCAGATTGTAATATGTATGGCATAGCGCTGTGCGTTATATAGGCATCGAGGAAGGCACGTTAGATGGGGGCAATATAACCCGTGCGAAGGCAAGTGTGGCATGACATATTCACGGGGTGGTGTTACAGTGCCCATGGGCTAGAGAGTGTCATAGCATACGCACTAGCTGGTGGAATACAACACAGAGGTGTGTGGCACTCGGCGGGCACTGGTGGGTGTAACACAGCATTGGGCTCAGCCAAGAGCACACTGTGACTCTCAAGTGAGGTTTGTCTCCTTTGCAGAGAGTAAAATAAAAAGTATTACACATCCGGCGGTGGATGTGTGTTTCATTAACCGTGAGGGGGGTTTCTTGCATAGTTTGGTCGAATTTTTGTCGAATCCCCTTTGAATGGCTTGGTGTGCGTGTGTATTAAATGTGTCCGTCAATAGCTACCCATGTTTGTATAAATAAACAACAAGGGTGTCTACTTGGAGAGTAAACACCGGCGGGGGCGCCGGGATTAGGCACGGTAGGGCATCAGACACGTCAGAGCTTCACTAGCGGTGTAAATACATTCCACGTGGATTCATTGTATGCATAGTCGCCTTTTAATGAATATCACGCAAATCGTCATGGTGATAGGTACATACGGTTTGTCCAGCATGTCCTAGGTGTTTCTATAAATATATATTTTTTTAAAACTATAAAAAATAAAGGCCGTGCCCGGGAGATGGGGTCCCCGGGGCAATAAGTGGCCTGAGGAGGGGGGCAACGCAGTCCCCCTCCTAAAGATTTTTTTTTAAAAAAAGGCCATGACCCGGGGGTTGGGGTCCCTGGGGCCGATTAAGGCCTTGGGAGGGCCAAATTAGGGTTTTTTCAACAAAAAAATCAGGGTGCAGGCCCTGGGGGATGGGGTCCCCAGGGCCAATAAATTAGAAAAAGAAGGGGGGCCACACAGCCCTCCTTCTTAAAAAAATAAAATAAATAAAAGACCGGCATCGCGCCAGAGGCCCCTCCACCTGCTTGCAGCACTCTGCAAACGTGCCCCCTGGCCAGATGTAAGTTGGGGAATTAATTCCCCTTCAATACTGAGGGTCCCTGAGGGCCAACTAGCCCAACAGGTATCTCCAGTATGCACCAGGGAGCTGGGTTGCAGACAGGTGTTCTGAGGCCACGCCCCTTTTTACACCTCTATGCAACGCAGCTCTGTGGCACTTACTGGAGGTACCTAGTGGGCTAGTTTGACCCTATGGACCCTTAGGATTCAAGGGGACTTAATCTCTCAACTTAGAATGGCCACAGAACGTGTTTACACAGTGGTGAAGGGAGGGGACGGGGCCTGAGGTGACATGTGCAAACACGCCCTATGGCGCGTTTTAAGTTGGGGAAATAATTCCCCTTCCATCCTGAGGGCCCCTGGGGGCTAACTAGCCCACCAGGTGCTTCCAGTAAGCGCCACTGAGCTGCGTTGCAGAGAGGTGGTCCAGGCCGTGCCACTTTTTACACCTCTCTGCAACGCAGCTCTGTGGCGCTTACTGGAGGTACCTAGTGGGCTAGTTGGACCCTAGGGACGCTCAGAATTCAAATGAACTGAATCTCTAAACTAAAAACGGCCCCAGGGCGTGTTTACACAGTGGTGAAGGGAGGGGACGGGGCCTGAGTTAACGTGTGCAAAAAAGCCCTGTGACGCGTTTTAAGTTGGGGAAATAATTCCCCTTCAATCCTGAGGGACCCTGGGGGCCAACTAGCCCACCAGGTGCTTCCAGTAAGTGCCACTGCGCTGCGTTGCAGAGAGGTGGTCTAGGCCGTGCCCCTTTTTACATCTCTCTGCAACGCAGCTCTGTGGTGCTTACTGGAGGTATCTAGTGGTCTAGTTGGACCCTAGGGACCCTCAGGATTCAAGGGGACTTAATCTCCCAACTTAAAATGGCGCGTTTTAAGAGGTAGTTTTAATCCCCTGCTCTATTATATACTAGGGGCTTACAGGGGAGGTCATGCTAATCACAGGGGGACCCCAACGCATAGTGTTCCCTAGTGTATGTAGGTGTTTTCACTGTATTCTGAGTGTCTTTTAACATAGCACTGGCTCTAGGACTGGTTAGTCAGACTCAGTTACCACCAGTATCCATCTGAAAAAGTTGAGGGTACAGGATGATTTTGCAACAAGGCTTCTTTCTGCTCTTTTGTTTGTTCTTTCTGCACGTTATCCTTCTTCCTGCACTTTTCTTCATCTTTGAAGACTTTTGTTGCTTCTTTCTGCATTTCTTTTTTTTCTTTCTGTGCATTTTTTCTTCTTTCTTCACATGTCCTATCTCTGTAGGCATAGTTAGAAATTAGCATTTAAAAAACCTTTGAAATTCACTGAAAAAAACATACGTTTCAGGCACGTTATAGTTAGGAATTAGCATTTAAAAAACCTTAGAAATTCACTGAAAAAACCATAGGTTTCAGGGGCGTTATAGTTAGCTGGACTTTTCACTCGTACAAAACCATTGAAATTCCCCCGTTATAGTTAGTTCAGCTGAGAGGTGGCTGTCCCTGGTGCAAGGGGTCCATGAGGCCCCCAATACTATTAAAATGAGCCCAGGGGAAGTGACGGTCAATACAGAAACAGTGGATTTCACTGATGGCTGTCATTTGGCAATATGTTCTGCTGTTGGAAAAAAACAAAATCCCCCTAAGTAGCCTCGCTCACACTCAATCCCTAAACGTTTAAAAAACATAATATATTGTTTAAAATAAGTGTTTTAAAAAATACATCCAATTCAGTTGGAAGGAGCTGTCAGCATTTCTGTCTACATATGACACTGGGTAGGAAACCTAATATCGTGTACCACATTGTAGAAAAAAGCTTGATTTGTATTTTAACTTTTTGGGAGAAATTAAAGTTGTTTTGTAAAGTGGGATGAAACTCCAACCCATACTTAACATTGTGCTTCACATATATTACAGGGAAAATAAAAAAAAAATCACAAAATTAGATGACATTAAGTCTGTTAATATTTGTCACTGAGGACTGGTGGGTTAGCACTTTCCATAGCTTTGTCAAATACTGAAATAGGTGATCTTGGATGTATATGAATATGTAATTTCATCTTTTGCTTCCAGTTGATATCTCATGTTCTGCAGAGTCCATGCAAGTCACAATTAACCTAAACTACATAGAGTCGTTGGGTTACCATGGAGAAGATGTCTACTTAAATGACCACCACTGTCACCCACGACTTACAACACATGCCATCATATTCAACACCTTGTACAGTGAGTGTGGAACCGTGAAAGAGGTAGGATTGACATGTACTTTCTGTGTATTTTTGTTACAACCGATAAATATTAATAAATAAATATTAAGCAAATCAAATGGTCGCTGTCAAAGGATTGTCACGATGGAATAATACCAAAGGCAAAAAGGTTAGCGATGGCACAGGCATGTGATGGTCAGAGATCTGAATTTAGTGACAGTATGGTAGCCAATTAGGACTGGATACTGTGGTGGTAAGATATGTAAGACCAACACATCCCACTGTGCCACTCTTCAGATACAGTTTTACCAACCCCAGATGTGTATATTATGAGTTGTTCAAAAAGAATACATGAACTAGTGATTTTCATGTGGGAGGCAGTGGCTGAATGCATTTATTGTACCTTAGTGTACATTTTCCATGTTGACATGAACCATCTTCCAGCTTTTAACCATTTTTAAAGAAGTTTTAATACTTTTAACAATATAAAAAGAATTCAATTTTAGCCCCAAATAGTGTACTTTATGCCATTCATGCTGGAAAAAGAAAGATAATCTATCATTGTGACAGGATCAATGATGCATAGTAGTTTATGCATGAATATTGTTGTGGCCATCATACTGAAAATGTAAATATGAGGGTCCATCCATCCATTAGCCTCTGAACACATCCCCCTGATTGTGAATCATTAATAGTGTCCTAGATGTGTTTTACAACTCTAAACACAAGAAGTGGGATGTGCATTGGATGTAACCATGCCTTGAAAGTAATATGCCTCCTAATTCAGCAGATCACATCATCACAGTAGTAAGGTCATCAAGGTTGACCCCCAGTGGGAAGATTAATATTTCGAAAGGTCCTCCGAGGACTTTGCAAACATGCTGTAGGGGGGCTCAAAAACCCCAGACTGTGTCCAGCCATGCCATCCAAAGCCTTTATATGGCTTGTCTTTACTGCTCCTGCCAGCTACTAATGCAAACAACTCATTCTAATGCTGTCAAGCTAAAACCCTTCCCTGAGTTTCAGCTTTCAATATGAATTTTTCATCTTCAGGCCATTTCTGGACAGCACAATTCCATGGGCACTAGTAGACTTCCAATTCATAGATATTAGGCAATTGACCGGCAGTGGTGCCAGATCAACAAATTTACAATGCAATGAGGCGTGTGGCCAAGCCGAGCAGCAAGATGGCCGCTCACTGAGAGAGCTCTGCTGGCCGAGCCAAATAATCCTGCATAAACCCACTTAAATCAACAGCGCTGGTACACCACAGCAAACAGAGCACTCATCTAATGGTGGTGTGCGCCTGAATCGGTCACCTCTGTGATTGTGGGGACACTGCCTGAGCTGCTCCCGAGGTGCTCAGACCCAGGCTTGCTGCGGCCATCTACGCTGGGACCCGTGACACCATCAAACCCTGCGCGGTGGGTGCAACAGCTCGCTCCATCCCCCGCTGGCCCTGCCCGATCAGTGGCGAAGAACAAGAATACTCCTGATGTGCCCCCGTGTCACCATAGTCCGGATGGTGGAGGGCTGAGCCAAAAGCCACAGCGGCTGTTGAGGGAACCAGCTGTATCCATCGTGTTGGTGATCCCATACCTTGACCGCCCGACCTTAGCTGCTTGGCCCCGTGAGTGAAGTCCCCAGCAGCGAGGTGTGGCCTGGTGTGCAGCAGGGGCTCATGCTGCCGACACACCTGGCTGGTGGGACCCGGGGGATCGGCCGCTGCTGAACGAAAGAGCCATGCACACTGGGTATCAGGCCTATGTGGAGAAGGCCGATCACCATACAGTGCTGAACTTACTACCCATGTGGGGGGTCCCGACAATGTGTGGGTGCGGGACAGTGCAAATTGAAGCCCATACTTATCACAAACGTGCAGGAACACTTCCAGGCGGGCGCTGAGCAGAGGAGCGGCGGCAGGCTGGGTAAACAGGGCATACCACACCACACAGCCTAGACTCCTTGAAGCAGCAAGCACACAAATTGCCTGCCAAAATCGTCTGAAACTTGAGGGGTCATCTCTGGTTTGTTGTAGTGGCTGGTGCAGATGCGATACGCCTTGGGCTTACCGGTATCGCAACTGGAGGTTCACACAAGCCACTTGTTGCTCCTTCACGCCTTCCTGCCTTACACGACGCTCACTGCAGACCGAAGATATGGGGGGAAATGATGCAAAGCAACTAAAACTGTCCTTTAACAAAAGACTTACGCGTCAAACTGTCAGCAGTCCCGCAACTAATGGTAATATGGGGGCATACGAGATGGGCGCATCACAAGAGAAAGACCTGCGTACAATCCTGAAGGATGTGAAAGCTAGCCTGCTCATTGTAGACTCTAAACTTGACTCACTTACAGCACGCCTGGACCAGGTAAATCAGAGGGTTGAAAAGCACGAGAACCAAATTGATGCGCTCGAAAATAGAGTTTCTGTCTCAGACGATCGACACACAGAATCTTAAGAGCAGCTGCTACAGATGGATAAAATACTCTCCCTACTAAAAGCCAAGAATGAGGATTTGGAGGCCAGATCCAGGCATAATAATGTCAGAGTCACATGAACTCCAGAAACGACCAACATACCACACATGGAGAAGTACGTGGAAGCCATGCTGTGTGAACTCTTTGGCAGCGAACTATCCAGTATATTCCTGATCGAACAGGCCCACCACTCACTCGGTCCCAGATCACCGGTGGGAACACCGCCGTGTCCAATTCTGGCTTGTTTCTTAAATTACTGGGATCGCGATACAATCCTCAGGCAAGCACGTGAACTTAGCTCCATTCAATACCAGGGCAATACCATATCCATAGACTTCACCCAACTGGTCCAGGCAGTTCGCAGGGAATTTGCCCCAGTCAAGAAACTGCTCCAAAAGTCAGGAATAGGGGTGGGCGGAATTTGCGAAAGTGACTTTTGCAAATTATCGCGAAAATGTTAAAAATCTCTGCAAACACGCAGAAATATCGCGAAGATGCGGAAGTTTTTTTCCCGCCCGTTCGCGGTATTTTCTGCGTGGTCGCGGCTCGCCAACTTACCCATGCGGTTGCTCGCGGGCGCGGCCATCTTGTTTTCACTCTTCTCGCGGTGCATGATCGCGAGAAGAAAGACGTGATCGCGCGACCAATGACATTACTGCGGGCGCGAACAGCGCAAATGGCTACCAACAATCCAACATCTCGTGGAGAACGCGACCGGATCGGGAAAACTTGTCGGCGAACGCGGGGATTCAGGTAAGGCGATCGCGCGCGCACGAGAATGTATTATTTTACAGCGCGAGCAAGAAACAAATTATCGCTAAGCTGCGGAATGCAGAAATTTTGACATTTTTGCGCTCTCCGCGAAACGCTAAAATGTCAAATTATCGCAATTTCCGCAAGCGGAACGGAAATTTAGCCCAGGCCTTGTCAGGAACCAAGTACGCTCTTCTGTACCCGGCAAAACTGCAGATACAGCTGGAGGGCAAGCCACTTTTCTTTACGGACTCAAAAGCGGCACTGAAATTCCTCAAACAGGCTGGCAGATCAAAGAAATCTACGCAATCAAAAGATAAAATATCGTCGGAAGGTCATCTGACTGAAAATGACTGAAAATACTGTTTCCCAATTACTGCATGATTCCCGTATATGATTGTTACAGGTCTCCCTTGCTTTCTAATGTGTCTCCCCTTAAGCTTAACTTCATCATGTGGTAAGCTGTTGTTATGTCAATATAATGCTGTGTAAGTACTTATTGCTCTATCTACCATTATAGTTTCACAGCCCGAAATATAGTTCTGCTCGACCACCCAGCCTTTAATGGCAGGGTTGTGCTCCGGTAACTCCTTGTTCCCCCTGGGACAATTCTCTTGCACTCTGTTTGCTAGCTGAATATATTGCTTTGGTGGGTTTTTATAGGGGGACAACTACTCAACCTAATTGTGGAGATGGTGTGGGAGGGGGTCGTGAGGGACTTAAGTTGTTGTTGTTTGGTACCACAAATTGTCTTGCTGTGGTTTCTCACACCGCATGTCCAAACCGAGTCACAACACAAGCAAAGCCGACACACACAGATGCTCAATGACACTGTGAACAAACCTGCCTGATCTGCCTGTCGCACAGGGAGTTACCCATCGGGTCACAGCTCAATCCACTAAGCAATCCCCAATCTGCTAGCTTGGTGTCCCTAAACTGATTCCCTTGGAATGTTAGAGGCCTCAATGACTACAGGAAAACAAGGCTGATACAATCAAATCTGACCAGACATAAAGTAGACATTTGCTTCCAACAGGAGAATCATCTGAGGGACACCTCCCAATCAAAGTGAAAAGCAAACAGATGGGGGTACATATTGGCATCTACCTACTCCAACTATTTCAGAGGAGTAGCAATCCTACTTCGTAGAGGTCTCCTGTGGACTAAAGATCGTGACATAATAGACCCAGAAGGCAGATATATTCTACTAAAAGGTGGGCTATACGGGAAACAGGTAATGATAGTCAACACATCTGGGCCAAACACTGAAAACCCAGAATATTTTAATCATGTATGGTCAGAGATTCAGTTACTTGGACAATCCGTGATACTTTTGGGAGGTGACCTTAATGTGATCCTGTAGGAACACGCAGATAGGGTAGGTGCATCCCGTAGCCATCACCCACAGACAGCTGCTACACTGCTAACCCTGATAAATGACAATCACCTAGTAGACACCTGGCGTCTATTGCACATAAGGGAGGGCACCTGCATGTCACAGCAGCATGGTGTGTGGTCCAGATTCAGGGCCGGACTGGGAACCGAATCCGGCCCTGGCACACTGCTCGGCTGACCCCCTGGGGAGGAGGAGGTAGTGCGGTTGAGCTATTTCCTAGGGCCGGGTTGCCTGATTTTGTTACAGGGGGCTGATATTTGCTGGTCCTCGGTAAAATAAATGACCCCCCAGGGGCCTAAAACCGGCCCCCACACTGGCGGCCTACCAGGGAAATGCCCGTGCCTCCTCCGGCCAGTCTGGCCCTGTCCAGATTGGACTTTTGGCTCACATTCAAAGACATGCACACTTGGGTTGTAGAGGCTACACATTTCCCACACACGCTTTCAGACCATGCACCAGTGTTACTCAAATTTCTGATCTCACAGTCCGCTGTGCAGCCTTTTGCGTGGCGGCTTCCATCGGATGCGCTGCTGGATGCCGTATTTAAAGCTGAGATATGTAAAAAATTTATAGAATTCATTGAGCTAAATGCAGACTCAGTGGATTCAGCGGGCACCTTATGGGAGGACTACAAAGTAGTGATTCATGGGGCTTGCATAGCTCTGTAGTCGGGGTTCTGAAAGACATAGGCAACAACCTAATAAACCTAGAGAGAGACATTCGTGCCGTATAATGCCAACACTTTCAATCGCGGGAATCCAAGCTACTGGTTCAAAACGGGTCAAGCTCACGGCGACCAGAAGGAAACAAAATTTCTACATAAATTCGCACAGGCCCGCCTAAACCGGGAGGGAGACCACCCTGGCAAGACATTGGCAAATCTGTTAAACCCCTCCAGGGCCTCCTCATACATCAAAAAGCTCCACACACCAGATTCCACACCGGTCCACACACAAACCGATGAAAAACTTCTACACACAACTTTAAACCACAATGTCGTCCCCCCAAGACTCAGAATTGCTGAAATACTTAGACACTATAGAACTTCTGTGGCTGGACTGGGCGCACCGAGATTACCTAGATGAGCCCTTTACCGCTGAGGACATACAGCCATACAGCTAGTCATAAAAAGTCTGCTAGGAGATAAGCCCCCCGTGGCCGATGGACTCACTTCAGCATTTTACCAAGAATACGCATTGCTTCCACTGTCAATGAGAGGGGCAGTCATAATTACATTGCTCAAACCAGTCAAAGATCCCACATCCTGTGATTCATATCGCCCGTTGTCACTAATAAACATAGACAATAAAATATTTGCTAAATTATTGGCAAATAGGCTGCAACTATTGCTCCCCCTAATTGTTCGGCCAGACCAGTCAGGGGTCGTGCCGGGCCATTCCACATCCACATCCCCAAACTCAAGACTATCTTGCTGCGCATGTCTCGTGGTAGTTGCGCTGCTAGATGCCACTAAGGCTTTGACTCCTTAGAGTGGAAGTTCCTTTTCACACTTCTGGCCTGGTTGGGGCCATACAGCAAGTTCAACTCCTATACACTTCAACTACCACTAGGGTCAAGGTCAACAGGTTGATATTTGGTCCGATTGCAATCTCACGGGGCACCCCCTAGGGCTGCCCACTACCCCCTCTGCTTTTTGCCATCTCCACAGAGACTTTGGAGGCGCGGCTGAGACAGCACCATGCGAACAGGCTGCGAACAGGTGGCTTTACTACCAGGAGGCTGATAGTGTCCATCTATGCAGAAGACATAACACTATTATGGACCCGGCTATGAACTTCGCCCTGCTACAAGAGAATTGGTGCATTACGGTAACCTCTCTGGGATACACATAAACTGGGCCAAATCCACCCTCTTCCCGCTCACCAAAGGCACGGGCACATTCGACATAGCAGGCGTCTGGTAAGCAGAAATATACAAGAACTTTGGAACACCAATTATGGAAGAGTAATGTCATGGATAGAGGGCAAGACCTACAGGTGGAATAATTTCCCCTCTCGCTTACGGGCCATATAGCTATCACTAAAATGTAAATCCTCCCTAAGCTACTCGACCTGTTTGTAAATATTACTTTGCCCGTGACTGCACAATTCCTACACCGTCTTAAATCAAGCATGGTCGAGCTGGTATGGGCAGGAAAATAGCTCATAGCATCCTGGGAACTTCTCACACTGCCGCTGGCACAGGGAAGCCTGGGCTCCCCAGATTTGCACTATATGCACATTGTGCCCAGGCTCAGTTCCTTTTCTTCTGGCAGCACCCAATGCCTTTCCAGCAGCATGTAGCTATCGAAATAGATCGAGCTGCTCCCCTTCCATCAACCACAGCACTCCACAAAAGGTATCAACACCCCAAGCAAGAAACAGATATGACAGAGACATTGCGATGTGCATGGGAGGGGCTCCAAAAAAGAGGAAACCTGGGCAGATTACATGCACCATCCATCCCACTGGCAAAAAGCCCGCAAATCCCCCCACTAATGGAGCAGGGTGCAGTGGCTAGAGCCCAACAGCGCAATATAAACACTTTTGTGGACCTATACCCAGAAGGCTTTTTTTACCCTGCAACAATTATGCGGCCCCCCTGGCCGGCAGCACTAGACATATTACTATGTCTCCAGCTGCAGGCAGCTTGCCAAGAAATACACAATACATTCCCTGCCACCCCGCCATCACTTCCAACATTGGAGCACGTAATTACGGAACCATCGGCACACAAATTAATTACACATATCTACACCACCACACAGCGCACATCCCCGATCATTCTTCTAAAATTGCGCAGCGCATGGGATACGGAACTGGGCTCTCCCATCTTAGATTCACAATGGGATTTTTCTGTGGCCAGCTTGAGCGGCTCTCACTGATCTACCGCCTCGGATTAACACATTTCAAACTTTTGCACCAATTAAACTGCACCCCAGTGCAACCGCATCGCATGGGTATTAGGCCGGACCCTAAATGTTGGCACTGCGGGACACCAGAGGCAAATCTCTTGCATCTGGCCTGGGACTGCCCACTCGTGGCCGGATTCTGGATGGACGTGTTGAGGTGCATAGAACACATAACCAGTCAAGAGTTGCCAAGATCGCCATTGGTGGCAGCTCTGGGCTATGTGCGCAATGCCCCTACAACATGTCTTTGCTATAGCCTGGCTGTAGCCCTGCTAATCAGCACCCCAGCCTAGCTTCTTCCTCTCTAAAATGGTTTCCATGTACATTAGGTACATTTCTAATTGGATACTGGAGTGCCTTATAAGCCCCTAGTATATGGCATTCTATGCACCTAGGGCATAGGGACCTCAGAGGCCTACCAGGGTCTGAAGCATGTATTACCCCACCCCTGAGAAGCACTCCAAAATGACACCACAGGTCTGCTACTGCAGCCTGGGTAAGGTGGTGCCTGCACCCCTTACTGTGGTATAGGCTACCTATATCACTACCATTGCACACACATATAAAACCTATAAGTCCCTCCTATGGCAGGCCTTAACAATCCTGAAGGCAGAGTGCTTGGTTTTTATGTGAGAGGGTGCCCCTGTATGAGCAGAGCCCCTCTGCAACGTTCGGGGTACCTCCTCTGAAGCTGTTTGTGGTGCAGCCTGACCATATACTCTTAAGTGCATTATAACCTTGCGGCAAATGCTAACTTTGGACTGGCTGCACGGAAACATGTTGTGTTTGGTGTCAAACGCTTTGGAATACTGCCCCCCGCCAGTCTGGCAGCGGGGGTAGCATTCCACCCTTCTAGAGGGAGAGGCATGTTCACACTGCCCTACCCGGTAAAGACTTTCTACTGCCCTGGCATCACAAAATGGATGCCACTGCCACAGACACGGGTCTGGCCTCCTGCTGCTGACCGAAACTCCAGCAGGGGACGCCTGGACAATAGGTTTTCTGTCCCAGGGAGGTGTAACCACCTCCCCAGACAGGCAGATGTGTATTGGGGCTGGGCGGGAGCACTCTCTGGTGCTTTGAAGTCCTGCACTGGGGGCATTCTTGGTGTCCCTGGGCATGGTCCAGTTCAAACCGGTTGCAGGGGCTACCTGCCCCAGCTCTGGCACAAAACTGGACAAAGGAAATGGGTGTAACCACCCCTCTTTCCAAACCCTCCCATAGGTGGGTCCCTAGAGTATGTCCAACCCCCAAACTTTGTATAAGTATGGGAACCCAGTCCTTGCGACTTTAGGTTACCCTGGATGAAACTCTGCAACATATATCCTGGACCTTCGAAGTTCAACTTTAACTAGAAGACTGAAGAAATCTCCTTTGGGGTCAAGGAGTGACTCCCCTGCTTGGCAGGCACCAAAGAAGCAACTGTCCGGTCTGCAATTCTGAAGCTCCCGTGGGAGGCTGAAGTCACTGCATCCCCAGAGGTGGATTTCCAGACTTCCCTGAGGCTACCCTGAGTCCACAGCAAAGCTGAGGCCCATGGCTATCGTGGGTGACGTGGAACCGTGAGCCCTGGACACCTTGAACTTTTGCAGCTCCATCATATTCCTGGTCTTCTTCGAAGTTGTGCTTTGGGCTCCGAGTAGCCCCAGCCTTGAGCACCTCCTGCACCGAAGATTGCTGGCCTCCATTCCACGAGTGACCCGTGAGTCAGTTTCCAGTGCGACCGATCGAGGCTCCTTCGCGATCACTAGCCCGTTGACTAGTGGGTCCCCACGAAGGCAACTCCTCTTCTGATTGAGCTTTCCTGGTTGCTCCAGACGTGCCCCGACTTACCCTCACTGGGTGAGTCACCCAGACCTTGCTGGTCTGCACCAACGTCCTTTCTCGGTTTCCAAGTGACTTGTTGGGTCCAATCTGGTCGCCGACACTACAGCACTCGACAGACTTCGTGGGACAGCTCAAATCCAGCTCCTGGTTGTCGTTGACGCCGCCTGGACCTCGAGGCTGAAGAGTCGAAGCACCCGACATCTGTGGGCATTGGACTATAGTGCCCCTGGTCACTGGTAAGTGACCCAGATTCTGTCCCCTCTGCTTTCAGGTTCCTTCCATCCTCTATCCGGGCTTGGATCGCTTCGGACACTTCTCCTCTTCACGGCAGCAGCACTTCCTGAGCAGCTTCCATTGAAAACAGCGACGCGACCCAACACCATTTGACACCTATGCACCCGGCTTCCCTGGGTGAGGTAACTCGAGTACTCCGGTGCTCCTGTGGGTGTTGGCTCTTGACACCTCTAAGTCCAAAAGGGTTTCGCTTGTAGTCATCCTCTAAGTGTCCTTAAACTCTTAATTTCCAACCGCAACTTTCCCCATAGAAGTTAACGGTGATTCGCGGCTGTGTTCTCACACTGCACACGTCCCCCGTGGGTCCCCTGTTTCACTACCTTCGGTGGTTCCTTGTGGTCCAAGCACTTCTACAGGCTCTAGGCCTTGTGTCTAGTTTAGTTGTGGTTCTTATACCACTTTATTGGTATATGGTTTGGTTCACCCCTAGGGCCCAAACGTGTATTTGTGCTTTTACTGTTGAATACTGACTTGTAACTTAAGTACTTCGAACTCCAACCTCATAAAGAGACTAGAGGAGTGTGTTTTATCTTAAATGCATATATTTTAAATATATACCTGGTGTGGTTGTCCTTTCATTTGGTCATTCAAGAGATTATAGACTGCTGCTTTACATTCCTTCAAGACTTAGCCTGAAGGCTGGTCTCCATAGCTACCACTAGGATAGCTTTCAATAAAGGTTGTCTTTAACCTATCACCATAAGGGGTTGTTTGGACTGATACAAGGTGCCCACTATAACTAGTGGACAGCATATATCAGGCCAACTTCTCACAGCGATGTTGCTCCTGCTTGCCAAATTCCGGGTGGCCATACATTGGGGGAGTGTGACGGCTTCAGACATAAAAAACCTGGTTAATAGACGTGGCATATTGTAGGGATCAACTAAAATGCTACTGGGACCTCACGCCAGCCAGGTCCCGCCCAAAAGACATTTTCTCCCCATTCACTCACTGACTCCGCTCACTGAACAGCGATGACACACATTGAATGTTCAAACAGCATTAAAAACTGCTGTTTGTATTACACTGTAATGTCATTGTAAAAACTGATTGCACCAACAAGCCCTTGATCCTTGGAAACGTAATACATTTTGCCAGAAGCTCACAGACATTAAGCAAATGTAGAAGAATATCAGTATATTCCTCTAAGGTTAGGCATATGAACATCTGTAAAAACACTAATATGGCCACCAGATCAGAAAACTACGCATACCAGAGCATTCTAGTGTTTTCACCCTGAGTACTGGTCCAGATAAAACATTTGGTTGTTCGCTCGTATTGAGCGGCATTCTGTCACCTCATTGTTAAATCCTGTTTTGTAATAGTTTGACCCGATGCTGAACTCTTTCAGCTGAAATGTAAACAAGCATTTGCAATGCAATAGGTCTCGCATTTACGCAAGTTTAAGCAATTGACATTGTAAATCACAATGCCTTTTATATATGTTTAGAAAACGAAAACAAAAATAAAAGGCATTGTCAATAGCTCAAACTCGCGTAAATGCGAGACCTCTTGCATTGCAAGTGCTTGTTTAGATTAAGGTTTAAACATTTTGTACACTTATCTAACAATACTCTTGTGTCCCACCCCGATTAGGTCAAAACCAACTGTGAGTATTGTGAAATACAACTTCTGCCCTGTAATTCTAGATGTCTTGAAATGGCAAATAACATTTTTAAAATTGGTTGTAAGCAAAATACCTTTTTGGCAGGTATATAAAAAAGCACAAGTGCTGTGAAAAAATAATGACAAGATCCGACACTTAGTAGGTTGAAAGGCAGTCTTGGAGGTTTTTCATAAATTATACGTACTAAGTGCATTGCATAAGGACTGAAAATACTTTAAAACACATTGGGTACAAAACGTTATAGTCATCAAACAAATGGCAGTGATCATACATAGTGACTATTATCACAGATCATAATGTTAAGGTCATGTCAGGAACTGCCGGGAAATGAGGAAACAGTATCTGATCTTCCCTGCTGGTCAGCTTCCCAAATTAGACCTGTAAAACAAAACAATAAGGAAATGGTTAAAAGTAAAGAAGTGGACACCGCAATCGGCAAGGAAACATAGGAAGAACTCTTTAACTTACAGGAGGGAGGGAGAGGCGAAAGAGAAGACTGACAGGAACCAGAAGAGGAAGTACAAAGGGAGGTGTCACACTACCGCAAGAGTGAGAGAAAGAAATGTTAGCATAGGCGCACGAAACAGAGTCACTGTGTGGGCAGAGACGTGCTGTACTAGTGAAGAGTGGGTGACTGCAAGTGGTGAGGGGGCGAGGTACCGAGGAAGACTGCCTCACAGGCCCCTACGGGAGTGGCGGCTCGACTCACCACGCTCTGGAAGGTGCATGGCTAACACTGCTAGGTCGGAATGTATCCGGGTGGAGGGAGGGGGATTCATCTACAAGAGTAGAAAGTGAACGGAGGCCAAAATAACTTCATAAGGAAATGGAATTTCAGTAGTTTTATGCATTTTTTCGCTTGAACTAAATAATTATCTTGAATTTTTTGCAATGAATAGAAACGGGTTACTTTTCCTCCTTATATAACAAGCATGGACTTAATTGCTCTGAAAGGGAAAAAGAAGCCAGGGCCTGTGCGAGCGGCATCTGTTTCCAAATAACACGAAAACGAGACACGAGCACCATAATTGGAAACAGATGGCGCTGATGCTCGCTTTCGCAAGCCGTAGGCCGTGGGCAGATGACAGGTGGGACATGCACCCGCCTTTGCCTAATTGCATGCTGTCTTTCTTAGAAAGACGCAAGCAAAGGCCAATAGCGTGTGAGCAACAAAGAAAACACACGCACAAGTGTGTGGTCTGAGTTGGAAGTCCTTACAATAAGCCTCGCAGAGCAGTGCATGCGCGCTGGCTCAGGCGAGACCTAAAAATTGCTCATACCGAGCATGGCAATCGCCAGTGACTTCGTAGAAACCAATTCTGTCAGCCCATGACCGGCAACGGAACTCTCTCAGCTGTTAAGTGAATCCATTGCTAGTTCATTCAGACAAGAGCTTAATTTAATAATTATTCAAACAGAGTGATAATTGAAATTCTCTCTACCAAGTGAACATTTTAGTATTAAAAAAAAGGAGAGATTTTTCCCTTGAATTAGACAAGAAAAGTTAAGGTGTATTACTCGTACATTAATTAAACCTGCCAGAATTACTGAACAAGTGAAAGAGAAAGTCAAGAATGAATATTGCCACTTACCTGAAGAGGAGAAGCCCGTCTTCCTGATCCTGATGAGAAGACACGCAGGTACCCTATAAGGGGAAAGCCAAATTAGAAGATTATAATTGACTTGCCTCTATGAACTATGATATAATTAGTGTAACAGAAAATTGAGAAAGAAAGAAATGAACACAACAAGAGCAAAAGAAGAATAGAGAAATTAAGACATAGAAGAGGTGCAAAACCCATTTCCAGAAAGGGTAAACACTAATAGATTAAACAAATATTTAGGAAGAGCAGAGTTAGGGGGTGATAATAAGTTGTTTTTTTCTTTTCTTGAAATCTTCCCAAATGCAGGTTTACTCTTGAAAAGTGAAAAACGTAAAACCACTGAAGGTAATGTACAGGGTGAAGATAGGAGTGAATCCAAACTGACGTTGCAGTCTCCACTCTCTCTCTCCCATTCCGCTTTCCCCCCTTGGGGCCTGTCGGATAGTCAAGAGAAACTGACTGTCGGAGGGGTTGTGAGAGGGGCGTTGGGACTGACGTTGTTCTGCTCCTGTGTTAAGTACTGTGAGAGTGCTCTGTCACTGGAGCCTGCGGGTTGAATTGGAGTATGTATCTGCTACACCGCCTAGGTGTCAAAAAGCAGCTGAAAAAGATGTGATAGACATTTATGCAGAAATAAGACTTTCTTTACCAACAAATGAATAGCAGAATGACTGTATAGTTAAATTATGTCATGATAAGACGGAATGTTGAAATCTGTTATGTATTAACATTGACTCTGCCGGGGAAGCAATTGTGGCTGTTGTATGTTTATTAAACTAAAAGCTCAATAAAAATAATTTAAAAAAAATTACAATGCAATGCCAAGAGCCTTTAGTTGGTGGAGGAATCATCCCAAAGAGACACATCCCTAAATAACCCAGTTACAACAATAAGCAGGGCTTAAAGGCCACTCAATAAAAAAGGCATCATTTTCTTGGGCAGGAATTTGTGGTAGTGGTGCACGTTTTCCACAGTCATGCAGGCATAAGGTAAATCTTATACAAATAATACTTAGAGATGACCTTTGATAATTATGTTAATTTTTCTGCATATTGTGTATTTATAAAATCAAATGCATATTCCCTCTGGATAACATATGCAAATCTTTTCAGCACGCTTTGGGGACCATCATTAGAGCGAATGCTTAAATGTATAGATGTAAACATCCTTCCAATGATCACATATGGATGTAAGACACTACTGGGCAATGAAGCTGTCTCATCTCATAAAATCATTTGTAGCATCTATAGACAGCTCTATAGATTACAAAAAATGCATCACAATGTCAAATAGGATTGGAGTTAAGATTAGCATACAAGCGCATTGATAACATTGTGTCATAAACTTAGATCAACATGATATCAAACATTGGATTATCCTATGTGGTTAGAAATAATAAACCAAAGAGAGCAAAAAAAATAAGATACTTTTTCAAAAGTGCTTTTAAATACTTTGCATATAAAAGACCTTTGTGAACTCCTATAATCTTCTCTTTATTTGACAAATTAATAAACAAAAGTTCTATATACCAGTCACAAGGTCATGATAAAAATAACTTCTACAAATGACAACATATCGGGATGACTATTCAGACCTACGAAATAAAGACTTGGCAGGATTATCTCTGCAAACCTTTTGCAAAATACCTAAAATATGAATTGGTGAAATACAGGTTTGGGAGATTTGAAACATAGAATTCAAATCCTTCTAGCTCATAATAGCTGCAGGCTGTGTAAATATAAGCTTAAATCAGTTGTGCACTTCCTGTGTACATGTTCCACAAGAATGGAGATCCCTGCTCACAAATGTGTTTAATCAAATGGGAATCCACACTTGTCGACATGCATTATTACAAAGCTTAACTACTGAAAAAACTCAATTTTATATATGTTTCTTATGATAAAAGCAAAAAAGGTGTTTGCTGGAAAACAACGCATAAGAGAATAACAACTAGAAGGACACATTTTAATACTTTATGGTATTTTCCATGTTTAAGCCTTTGAGATGAGCCCTTCATTGATATAGTTTTGACTTTTGAAAAAGCATTTTATTTGAAAATTATCTTTGAGGGACCTTTAGCTATCCCAGAATTCGGAGGTAAATTTGATTGTAACAAAGCTTCATCTTATTTATTTTGAAAGATTGATGAGCATAAAGACACAGAATAGAGGTAAGAAACAAGCAGAAAGAGGCAAAATAAAGAGGAGAAATCAGCAGAAAGGGGCAGAATAGACGTCAGAAAAGAGCTCTGTCCGGAGAAACTGACAACCATTTAACCTTTCACTTGGTGGACTTTGGTATGTGTTTGGTTTCTCTTCATGATTGTTAGAATAATTTCCGATGGAAGTGGTAATTATTTTTGTTCCTCATAGGCTGACACTGTTGGTGAGACATTTACTTATATTTTGAGAAGACTAAAACCGAGACAATAAATAAGAAATTAAATAGTAAGAGATATGACATTGGAGAAGGAGAGAACCCAGTAATTAATGGTGTGGGCTAAAGAAAAGAGGAATTTTCAGATTTGGCATGGGATTTTTGTTCACTTTCTTTACCTTGCTGGCTTCTCTTGTTCCTCGTCACTAAACATTGGTGTACAACCTCTTGTGTTATGAGTGCCATAGAAAATGGTTTCAACCTAACTGACTTGCATGGGCGAAATCTCTCTCAAAATGTCATCCTTCCTGGGTTCAGCTAAGGAAAATGGAGAGAGCAGCCAAAAAGATAGAGATAAAGGGGCATAATACAATCAAGAGAATAGCTACTTATCTGGGTTATCTCTCCTTCCCCAAGGAGCGTTGGTGGTAAAACTATAAAGACCCTAAAGAAAAACAGAAAGAAAGAAGAGTTACTGGACATAGATGCTGAGAAGAGGCGGGGGGAGAACTGTTAAAGACCCACAACTATAGATTTTTTGTAATCACAATAAAAATATCATTCATAAAAGTCTACCATACTAGCATTCTAAACATTATTTATGCCAATCCCTCCACAAATACATGACATACAAAGTCATTATTTCATGTATTTAGTGGTGTCATCTATATATGCACATGTTACACAAAGTGGACAAGATTCTAAAAAAAATTTGAAAATCTGCAACCAAACGTTTAGTCCCTCGCATATGTGCCGATTTACATACTTTTAGAGTTCATGATGGCTTGTGCAATAACAACACTCCATGTCCATGATTTAGCATAAAAGGCCATTTATTAGGACATTGGTTGCAAACACCTAATTTGCAGTTAAATCAACGTATAAACAAATAACATCACATTTTGTAAAAAATAACCACTCACATCTCATGCCAACTTTCATCCCCAAGTCCACATACCTTGTTTCAAACTTCCCTGTTCCACTTAATGAGCTCTTCCCATAAATCCAAACTCTCCTTTATTTTCCTACCAAACACCTTCCACTGAAACTCTTTCCTTTTTCATCGTCTTTTGTCATCTGCACTCTGTTCTTCCCCATATCCAAGGGGGTGGATACGCCCACCTGTGACTCACCACCCCCCAAGATACCGGCAACTAGAAAAACCCCAGAGGGCATTTTACTGCCCCACCCCATCAAAACACCCCTTCAATAAGTTATATGTCAAGATGTTATTGTGTTTACTCCATACTTGCTTAGAAGATAGAGCTGTGCAGTTTTTTGTATTTTAGAATGTTTTATGCCTGACATCTGTACCACAGTTAACACTGAAGAATCAGTTTATTTATGATGCATTTTGAAGATGAGCATTATTCAGTGAGCGGGGCTGTCCTTTAGTTTTGTTTGTAAGCCCTGTGTGATGCTATTAATAGCTCTCACTTTGTACAATAGAAGATATTGGATTACTACAAAGCTTTATGGGCCAAATCCTGTCTAATGCAGTGAATGCACTACTGGTGGAATTGTTGCCTGAAAAGTAATTGCCCCCAGAAATATTGCGTCCACTTTACAACATGTGTGCAGGTTCGAAAGTTCAGGCACTGTAAACTTGTTCCTCCATCCTCAAGATATCACAATTTCTCACACATACTGTGTGATTCATTATACTTGAAAGTCCATTCAGGTATATACATTTATGACAATGATCCAATTGCCTCCCCTTTCATGTAAAGCAAACATTTTTGTCATGTTGATGTACACATAAGAGTCCATGGTAGGCTTAGCTGGTCTGTGTGTAGCACTAGAATCAAGGTTGCATGAGATAACTGTAGATCTCATTGGTATCTATCTCCATGGTCCATCTGCCTGGCCCTATACCGCTCTATGCCCTTTACCTTCCATCACTGATCATTGTAGATCAGGTTGTGTGCCTGGATGAGAAAATCTTTTACTGACATCGCCTAGTGGAGCTCTTACATTCATAGAGTAGAATTCTGCATAAAGGGGCTGCAGCCCCTAGTGCCAAGGCACATTTTCCTTTTTTGTCCATGGGTAAACACATTAATCTTGGTGAACACACTCCACCTCACACCCACTGAAAATATGGGGATGATCCATTTGCCAACTCATTCTTGGGCTGAAGTACATGTCAGATCATTTTAAGGGTGTGTTGGAGACTGGGAATGCCCACATACATACATGTGTGTGAGTGTTCCCATACTTCCAAGGCAAACCATGCCTTGGACAGACCCCTTTCCAACACTTGAGTGGAATTCATGTCTGCAGATTTCTCTGCACTTGTGGTGGAGAACTGTACAGTAGAAAATCGGTAATGTGCACCTGGAATCCCTTTGTGAATTCCTGGGAAGAATATTGAGGTATTTTTGGTGTAAACATATGTTTAAAGCCGGCCCAAAAGACCTTTTATCTATAGATCACATAGTATCTGAAAATGTAGCATGGTAAATTATTCCAAACAGAAAATATCTCATGAGCAAATGTAACTTACCTTGATACATAGAGGGCAGTGCTAGGCACAAGCTTTCCACTTCAATACAAATGTGTACAAACAGAAAATAAACAACTGCCTAGTAGCAAAGTACCAGGTTCTGATGGTGTTATGGTGGTTGAGTTTCATAAAGAATCCACACCCCATAAGCCAGGTGGGCCAGCAGTAAAGAATGCTGTTGTGCCAATCGGGCCATAGCCCATGCACAGAGTAGAGTTGGTGACACCATATAACAGATGGTTCAAGGAAAGGAGCATGAGGAGGAGGCTTCTGTAGTGACCCCAATGAGCACAAGTCACTGCTGAGGACCAGGACCGTTGCAACCCCTCCACGTGTACGGAGGATCCCAAAAGACTTACCAAGAATTGTAGGAGCATCGAGGACCACCCGACTGCTGCCTTCATAGGACTTCAAGTTAGGAACTTGAGGACACCAGACAGCTGTCCCACCTGGGTCGAATGTGATGAACCCATGGGAGACTGCAGCTTCAGCACCCATGAAGAGGGTGTGCTTGAAGACTCCAGTCTCTCATATCCTACTGGTACAGGTAAGACTAATTTATAAGCCAGAGGGCCCTTTTGGACCTTGCCTGCCATATAGCACTTTTGGCGCTGGAACTCATTTGATTTATTAAAGAGTCAGACTGGGCCAATTTAGACTTAGACTGCTAGTAGAGCTTAACCTGAATATTGCCTATATGGAATGGGGACTACCCGCCAATGCTAGAGAGTGGAGTGGGACCCAGGGACCTGCCAATAAAAACTAGTGACCTCAGGGGACTGTGTTTTGTTTGTGAATGTCATATTATACCACATTTTCATTAATAGTCTTTTACTTGAGAAAAAATGCAAGTATTTGACTGGAGAATCATTTATTGCTGCTAAATGTATTTTGAGTTGCTATACTGTATTCACCCCCTCTGTCTCCCTCCTCACCAAGAAGCCTTGGACTGCTTACCTGTGATACCAAAGAGAGCCAGATGCTGAATAGGGGTGGGTCTAATGCTTCATTCCGCCCGAGGAACTGGTGAAATTTGGCAACTCCACATTACTCTTGTAACGTAGAGTTCTGGCCAAATTATGCCAATCACTGCATGGTGGAATTATTTTGCTTGAGGCTCCAGAAATGCAGGTGCAAGCGAGATTTGGCATTCCCTAGCACCATTTTCGAATGTAGGTGGTCAGACTGCTGCTTCTCGAATAGATTTACTGCCGCTCAAGTAGAATTTCTACTCAAGCAGTCGCAAAATCGACTTGAATATCCGTGTGCCCCTGCACATCACATGATTTTTCAGCGTTGATCACAGTACTGGTATGAAATTGCAGTGTCACATGCACACGTCCACCTGTTGGCAGAACTTCGCAGAATCTTGTTGAGTTTTTATGTAACTCCACGAGTTCCACTCACCCCTAGAGCTGAAGGGGTACTTGTCTCAGTTGCTCAGGATCCATAGTAGGTCATGCCTTTGGAAAACAGGTTTCATTTTCTAACATAAAATGATTCAGAAGTTAAAAATCACCATGCGAGCATAGCGAAAAGCTCTAGCTGAATAAGCTTTCGCAAGGGTGGTTAAATTAGTTAAGCAATCCCACTCTAGCCTCAAGATTTGTGACAAAAAATGCTGCATGTTGAACCACAATAAAATCGCTCTGTCAAAGCTACATCTATTTTTAGGTAGGATTTTGGATGTCTTCTAATTACAAATGTTTAGAATAAATCCATGTCTTGACTCTATAAGTCTCCAGATTTTCATGACTGCTTTCTTGTACACCTGTTCAGGGGTCCAAAATGTAGGAAGGCTCATTACTATACCAATACACAAAAATATCCAACTGATTCCTGGTTATTCGTTTTAGCAGCAATATGTTATTTTATCTGTTTAGACCTTTTGTAGAATGATTGGGAGGAGCACTCATGAGAATCGGGCAATTGTACGTTGGATACTGGCTTTCCTCTGAGCAGGCCACAGCTTTTTTTTCCTTCAGCACCTTCTTCACTCTCTAGCAACATTATAGAAGATTCACTAAAACAGGCCTCACTGGCTGGACCTAGACCTGTGTAGAGGTCAGCAAGAAGTTGGCATCACTAGTTCTGGAATACCTTTTCTGTCTCAGAGGTTCATGTGAAATTTAGATCCAACTCTCTTTGTCTGCAGGCCTATTCCAGGGAGTCAGGATTTCGCCAATGCAACCACAGAGAATGATTCCTGTTTTCTATTTCAGTGAGCTCTTAGTTCGGAATAAGCATTTTAAAGGATAAAACTGACTTGTTCACCTCCAAATTAATTAGACAATAATTGGCAGACTGTCCATTCCCACGCTATGCACCAATATGTCCTAGTTGTGGTCTAAGGGCTTATTGCTTTCAGCTTTATAGTCATTGCACTGTGTTTCACTACAGGAAATGACATGAAAGCAAATATCGACCTTGAAGATTCCATTTGTTCTAGCCCAGAAATAGCACTTAGCTCCCAAAGTCTGAGGCTCATTCCAATCACTAAACAATAATCTGTTGATGTTATTCACAATTATAGGCTACCCGGAAGCTTTGAGGCTCATTTTCCCTCTTCCTTGAACTTATTGCAAGGGATTCCTGGTAACTGCAACTTCTGGCTCTCCAGCCACAGATGTGAAGATGAGACACAATGAGGGTAGTCATATTTAATATTTCAAGAATTGCTTAGTTGACACAAATCTGATGACTATAATGGTTCTTGCCATATTGCTGGTAAATTGTAGATTTGTCATTGAAACAGTTTCCTTGCATATGTGAATTGTAACAAAATTATTGCATTAGAAACCGCATCCTCGCTGTTGAGAAGACATGCACTTCTAAATTGTAACATCATAGTTCATGAAACAGTAGCAACGTTTTTCCTTCACTATCCAAGCCTATTTACAACTTTGCAAAACGTTTGCACTCATGCAGTTAGAAAAGCGTTAGAAAAGTAACTTTTAGTCAAAAAGCAGTTGTCTTTTTAACTGAGCACCAGAAGGGAAAATTAAACGAGGGAATTAGCCAAAACATGTTCATCCCAACACTAATCTTTTCAAATTATTTAATACAATGCACATTATTCCTTGCCCTTTTTCAACACAAAACCTTCGGATGCCGAAAGCAAGTACAATATTGCAATGAGAACAAATCTGCAATGTGAAATATGACGTAGCCACAACCATAATCCAATGATAATCATTAATATTACTGCGTCTAATATAATACATTTACTTTCTCACATAGGTTATTAATCTTGTCAAAATTACACACTGCATAGGAAAAACCCAATTTACAAACCACATTATGTTCGTTCATTATGCAGAACCCATTACTGAAATCATGACAATACTTAATAGTCTAATTTTTCAGGTGGACAAGAAGACAATTATCTACAGCAACACTATCCAAGGGGCATCTCTTGACAATATTGCCAACCATCCGGAAGTTTTGAATATCAAGTTTGGATGTCGTGTGCCCATTTACACAGAGATGGAAATCATTCATAAGTCCAACGATACCATCAAGATTAGCAAAACTGAAAAAGGGAGGCACGACATAATACTTACTATCTTTGACTCAGAGTCCTTCTTGAAACCCATCACCAAGTCACCATATATCATCGACCTCGAACAGGATTTGTACTTTGAGATTTCCCTCCTGAGCTCAGACCCAGACCTAGAGGTTTTTCTGGACACATGCTTGGCTTCTCCAAATCCAAAAGGCTTCGACTCAGAGACCTACAGTATCATCCAAAATGGGTAAGAATGGGATATTGGGATTTTAAATCGTGGTACAATTCTAAGTAACTGCATGAACAAATTGTCACATTTCAGTTTTCTCAATACAGGGATATTCAATGGAACTGTATGCTGATTAGGCATCTAGGGCCAGATGTATTAAACAGTTTTACCCATTTTGTGTCTATGGGAAAATGTGTTCATACATCTGGCCCTAAGTTCTTGATAATGAATTAGATATTGAAAGATTCGTTTATTAGCATTGTTCTTGGTTATAGTATTAAGTGTTACTTATACCTTTAAGAAACACACACAAAAATTCCCAGCACTTGAAATATCAATCAGCAGAATCGTAGCGCATGTTTATTTTATTTTCTTCAATTTAACAGAAACAACGATCGTCAAACTATATAAACTGTGGCATTCCAAAAATGCTCAGACCCAGAGTCCAGTACATATGGGCAATTCTTGTAAAGAAAGGAGTTGTACAGTTATAGGATATTTCATCCTTTCTGGAACAAGTCATTCTCCTTCTCCTTTGCTTCTGTGAATCTCTTTGATACCTAAGAAGAAGCAGATATCCAAGTGCTAGCAACATTATGCATATGAAGATAAGGCAAATTCCATACTAATTATTTCTGACAATGTGACTACAGAGGCACATATACATTTCACTCTATCCAAATTGTAATGATCTCAAGGATGAGATTTGAAAACATCATATATCTCACACATGTAGCTCATATCCAACCAATACAATGTTGGCTATTTGACTAAGATCAGATTGGAAGTTGAGCTCCCTGCTAACCATAATCATCTGAACCAAGGGATTTTTTCCTGTTGGAGGATGAGTGTTGTCCTGCTCTGGCATTGTACAGTTTTCTTTATCCTTGATAACATTGCATTAACCGATATAACTTGTTCTCTCATGAACTACTGTTTTGTTTCGTCTAGGAATATGGAAGAGAATACAGATGCCATTGTTCTTGATTCTAGACGTTTCCTCAATTTCCATTTATGCTAGGCCCCTTAAAAACACCACTTTAGCAAAAAGCAGATGGAAAGTGAGTCTCCATGCACTTATTGTAGAGTTCACTTAGAGCAGTCGTTTCCTGGTTTTGTACTCTGGGCATATCATGTCTTTACCCATGAGCCAGTCTAACATATAACTTGAAGGTCAGCTCTGATAAACCATGACATTAGCTCTGCAGCAGCAATATTCAAGTGCCATCCAAAGAGGGTCACTATAACCTTAGAACTCTGACGAGTTTGTTCCTGTCTCAAACCCCACCAAGCCGCAAGTCAACATAATCAGAGAGGAACAGAGAGTTCATAGTGTCAAGAGATTTCCATTCTGTGGTTACTTGCATCATTTCAACTTTCTTTTTGACCTCTCATTTCTGGATGCTAGTCAATCATTCTTTTGTTCTAACATATCTCAAAAGAGTAACTGTGTTGTTGTTTTCTTGCCTATAACATATTTGAGGACTGGAAGAGACCATACATCAGATTCGTATTTTATTCTTGCTTTTTGAAAATTAATATACCAAATGAAGGAAAATTGGGCACCATTACAAGCTGTGTCCTTGCCATAGAAGAGGCCATATTCCTCCCACTATGACTAGGGTTATAATAGTTTCTGTGGCCTGTTGAACCTTGACCCATGCAACTATGTCTAGCTGAATCCCCAGTGCACCACATCCACCTTTTTAGGCAAAGTTATTGCTTTGCAATTGAATTTGGGCCATCAGATTTCTAGCTTAATGGAATCAATCATGTAGATATTTTGCTACTTCTAATTCTTACACAGCGCAAAAATAACAATGCAGCAGTTCAGGGTATTTCTGACCTTTACTGACTGCACCGGTTCCCAGTAAGAGAAAGTATCAAATTGAAAAATGAATGATTCATTAGTAAAGCCACAGACTTGTTTCCACTTTACTGTCAAGCACAGTCATCCTCTCCCAGCCACAGATAGATCATTAGAGATAAATAAACTGGTAATTCTGAAATACAGGAAGACTTGATAGTGAGGTAGAGAATGCTAAGCATAGTATGTCCTTTATGGAATAACTTTTCTTCCCCTGAATGCAAAAAGCCCACTTACAAACGTACTATCAGGTGTTATTAAAACGTACTTGCTTCCATCTCAGTTTCAGTTGACCACCATGCATGGTTAGTTTAGGTGTATTCCATTTTCAATTAACCAACATGCCACGTTTGGTGGTGAAAGTTGCAGTAACAATTCACCCTGACATAGTGTAATTTAGCATTACAATAGGACAACACTTGTTACAAGATTGATTGTCATACAATTGTAGTGTAAATAGGATCTGAATACTGAGTGGTTCAGCAATCTGGTGAAATAGGTGGAAGCTGGGTACAGTAGATATCCTTTTAGATGTCATCTACTGCTTTCACTCGAGGGAATGGATCACAAAATAATGTAACTATTCCTGGGAATTCTGACTGAACAGCAAGTAAATACAGGAAACATGGTCCTAAAAAGAAGTTTTACAATCTTCCAACTGGTGGAATCTTTCGGCTATATTCAGTCCACAGAAATAGTTTTCTCCTCTCCCCAGAGATAAGCAGTTCAGATACGAATGAAGAACGAGATTGCAAAGGTTTATTTACATCAGCTGGTGAAAAATGCACCCGGAGTCTAGCAGAAGCAACATAATCCCTGTGTCTCTGGGTGGAAGACAACTTCATTTTGATGTTGACATCCTACTGAGTAGGGACAGTGAATATAATGGTAGATCACTGCAGAATTTTCACATCCTCTGCTAGGTTCCATGTCCCCCTCAACCCCGCTTGTTTCAGTGTCTAGTGTCTCATTTGGGACATCCTTGGTTGTACCTGTTTGTTTTCGAGAAGGATGAACAACTCCCTAGTTTCTGCTATATGAGAAGCATGGTTTCTTTCATATTACCTCTCCTAATGAGGAGTAAAATTTGTGTAAGATGAATACTAGAAGAGCTTTGATTATTTATCTTGAACTTCTTGTCTCTTTTATCTTCTCAATTCCTAATACTCATTTTAGGGACTAGGGCAATGACATAACCCCCTTCTACATCCCATCAGTAGATGGGTCAAAATTGCAATCTCATCTATCTATAATTCTTTTGGGCCGAATTCTGAAAGATGCCACAATGTGAAAAGGGTTTCTCCTAACACTTTTATTAAACACTAGTGGGTGAATATTGTGGTTAACTATGCAGGAAGGTTGTCAAAGCAGTCTTTTCTTCTGTTGATTTTTTTGATTCGTAACTTTGTCCTGCACAAATAAAATTCATATTTCGAATTATTTTGATTTTGTCAAAAACTATTGTGCATCTGGACCATCAGCAGGATCATACTTCCTCAAAATATTAGGTCTGGGACGAGAAGGCTGCACTGTGGAGGAAACGTCCAGATTACCAACTGACAATCTTCATTACTCCTAATCCAAATCATCCTGATCTCAGTCTTACAACCCACCCTTCTTATTCCATCTGCTACAAGTGTATGTGTGAAAGAGCTTAGGGGCATATTATCAAGTACCGCGTTAAAATTATCGCGGCTTTAGCGGCAGAAAACTGCAGCTAAAGCGGCGATAATGGGCTTGATAATATGCCGCAGAGAATTCCCATAGCAGCCCATGTTGACACCAGAACATGGGCTTCTATGGGAATTCTCAAGGGCATATTATCGAGCCCATTATCGCCGCTTTAGCGGCAGTTTTCTGCTGCTAAAGCGGCGATAATTTTAATGCAGTTTCTTGATAATATGCCCCTTAGTTTGGAAAAGAGCTCAGGTGCCCGAAGCTCTACTCAGAAGCCCACGGCTGGTGCAATTAAATGATGGCGCACGGAATACCGGGGTTGGTATATTAAATATACCACTGCACAATCCCTTCTCCTTTATCTCTCACTTCCCGTTTCCAGCTTTCTCACCACATGACGTTCTTTTTGCCTTGATCTTTCTCCGTCTTTCCAATGTAGACATTTTTCCCTCTTTTGCCCTCAATAATTATCAGCTAATGAAAAATCCCCCAAATAGTTGCAGATGGCTCAGACTGGCAACCACCGCCTCAAATTAAGTACTGATGTGGGAGATTGTTCTCCAGGTGACAAAAGGATACAACATCAGCAACAAAAGATTATTTTACTGTTTCTCAATCCCTTCCTTGACACCCATGCAAATAATTTTCATACAAGAATCATAAATTACCTTTTGCGACTGCGTTGTACAACTCTTAATAATATTTCAGTCCACCCCCCCCTATGGAGTTTATATATTTACGAGAGACAAAATAAACCTCCCCTGGCCCTTCCTAAACAATGGTGATAAATTTCACATTACACTAACTCCTCTAAAAATGGTTGCCTTCTCTCATTTTTGCCTCACTATAGTAATAATGAATGTATGTTTGTACATTAGTCCTGTTGCTGTAAATACCATTATTTTCAGTGACATGATGCATATACGTAGTGATGTTATAGTTAGGTTACAAAGTCACACAAAATGTAACATTAAAAAAACAGAAAAACACTGAATTCGCCAGTTATGTCAGTGAGCTAACTAGAACTTGCACCATCAACATTCACTGCTTATGTCCTCACATATTACATTGCGCACAACATGTTTAATGACATCATTGATAAGATCATTGAGGACATCTCAATTGGCATAATGATGACATCACTGATGACATCATCTAACCTACTGCTCCTCAAATATCTTGCTAAACCACTAGATCAGTTGTCTCCAACTAGTAGCTCGAAAGCTACTGGTGGTTCACTAAGCACCCTAAGAGTAACTCTTAGTAGTGAAGGCAAACCCAGTATCTCAGAGAGTCTGTGCATATTAAAGAAGACACCGGTGCTCATCTCAAGACCCTTAGAGTGACAGCTAGCCAAACCAATGCCAGGACCCCATGATAACATTCAAACACATGCTGTGTTGGTCTTTGGGGTCTTCTACATGACCATCTATATCCATTCTCAATATAGCCAAGTTGGAAGGAGATTAATGATGGTGTAAACCCTGCTATATAAGTCCCACCACAATTGTGAACAATGGACCATGAAAGAAGAGAGGCAGCAGTAGCCTGATTAGCAACCAGTGCTGACCCACCAAAGTGTGGGACTGCAGGAGCCAGAGTGAAAATGTGTTAGCTGGAAGGATTATCAGGGAGCATTTAATATTGAGTAAACGTTTTTCTGGCAATTCTGCTGGTAGCCTCACCTGAAGGATTGGGTGATCACTACTGATAATACTGCTTAGGGTAGTAATACTGATATGTTAACAAATATCACCACTATTTTACAGTGATAATATAGTCTAGTAGCTCCAGAAGACTTTTGTTGTGCAAAAGTAGTTTTCACTACAGAAATGGTTGGGAGGCCGCAGCATTAGATCATTTAAAAAACGCAGTAGTTAGGAAAGGTTCACAAACCTATACAGCTTAGATTGGCTATATATACATGTGTACAGCTATGAAATAGAAATAGAAACAATATAGTACTAGAGACAAGTCTGATTCAGTATGTTAAACGTATATGGTGGTTGTTGGAAATTGCCTTTTTTGTAGCGTTACCCCAAACCTTTTGACTTCTTCCTCCTTTGATTTTTACTTTGGTTTAGCTGGCTTTAGGATTCTGTGCACTTTCCAATTGCTGTCCAGTGCTAAAGTGTATGTGCTCTCTGCCTAAAATTAAATGGCAGTTGTTTTCTCCATGATTGGCATTTTTGATTTTCTTCTAAGTCCCTACATGTGTCCAGAGCCTGTAAATCAAATGCTGCCAGTAGGATAGCAGCACTGATTGAGCAACCCACTCTAGTGGTCCTTTAAACATGTCTTCGGAATGCCAGTGCAGAACCAGTGTCTGCAGTTTTAAACTGCAATTTTGACCTGACAAGTTCATCTACTTGTCACATCTAAACCTTCCTTTTTACTACACATAGGTCACATCTAGAGTAGGCGCTGGACAGTCCATGGGCAGGGTGCAGTGTACTGAAAAAGGTAGGACATATGTTTTTAACTTTTTCATGTCCTGGAAGTAAAATACTCTCAAATTCGTATTCTTCTACTGCAAGGCCTGTCACTCCCGTAGGTTAGCATTGAGGCTGCCTTGTAACACTTTACAAGTTTGACTTCCAATTGAGAAAAGATAGGGCGGGTACAATTGGTTTGTCTGGACTCACAATTAAAAAATACATCTTTTAGTGAAGTTTTTTTTTAAATTGCATATCTGAAAATGCCACTTTTAGAAAGTTTTTTTATACAAACAAATTATCGAGTTGCCATGTTTATCAATGGTCCAAAAACAAAACAAAACAATGTTTTTAATTCATTAGCCCGTATGATTTATTTAACTTTTCTTTGGCTTATTCAGAAAAATGTTTTTTTTACATTTAAAGCATGTCATCATGAAGGGCAACACATAGTTCTTGAACACACTTGAAAACAAAGTACAAACATACATTAAACACAGTTGTATTTACATAAGTGACATATACACACGTACTTACATTTTGCTTCATAAGACAAATTTGACCAGTCCTAACTAACATATGAAACACTAGGCGGAATAATTCACTTTCAAATTATGTATTGTATCCTGCCATTGTGTATAGCTCTAGGAGTGTAAGCTTAAAGTGTTGTAGAAATGGAGAGTAGTAGCAATACAACGTCTCTCCCAAACACACTACGAATGCCTTTTCCCAAGAGCGGGGGTCAACGTGTTTCGAACCCCAAGTCTTTTGGGGGGTTCTCATCAGGAACTGGTCATTCCAGCTGAAAATAAGTGAAAATGATTGTGTTACAATCTAATAACTCAGAAATTGCTGTTCTACTTCTACATACTCATATGATTAACAGTGTGCCTTATATTGTTGGAAATGTAGAGGGGCGCTCTGATCCTCAATGTCAATTTCCATGACTACTCATTTTGGACGGAGACAGCAGTGTGTTCATATATGATCATTCTGATTCCTATCTGGAGGAATAAAGCGCCATTTCCAATGGTTGAGTCGAAGTGCGAGATGTATTTTGAGCAAAGACTGAGAGGCTGGAAAACAGACTTGCCTTGGGACCAGGGGCACTGTGGTCATCAATTTAATGTTGCCTCGTAGCCTTTGTGAATTAACACTTCCTGGTGGGTGAAAACGTGTTGATTAACATGCAAATAGTCACTTGCCTGTGCGTATAAAAGTGTGCAGCGTATCCAATAAATATTTTAGCAAGAATGGATACAAAGTTGCAAAAAACAGCTATTTATACTTTGCAGCCTTACGCTCAGAGTTGTTTACCATCCAAATGTTCCAACTCATGTGCTTGTCAATTATACAGCATGTGCTGATATTCTTTACCAAAGGCAGATTGAACATGCTTAATGTCAGATGTTTTACTGAGGCAGCCAGGGGCCCGGGGGCCCTGTTTGTTGAACATATTCAATTGCCTGAATTCCTTTCACTTTCTCCATCGATCTCTCACCTAGCTTACTTCATCAGTAGCAGCTTGCTTGTGGCAAAGTCATACTTGCTGTTTTGTCGTCTCCAAGGGCTGAATTCAATTTACGAAATGTACCATTCGGAATGTGTATATTTTCCAGAGTTGGTCAAAATGCATGCTGGACTATTGAGTTACAGATAAAGGGAAGGATGTTCTGTTGCATAAAAGGACACATTTCATATTTCATAATTTCGCAATCTCAGTCATTTTATTTAACCCTCTCATGACAGTGTTAAATTTTATAATGAGATAAGCTTCCTTCCTTACTAGTAGAATTTCTGGGTCTTTGCCTCTGGGGTTTGTTGTAATTGCACAAAGTACAGTCCACTTGAAGTCTTTTTTTTGTGTGGTTTTCTCCACAAAGTGGTTTACCATAGGCGATGTGAGGATTTTATTACACATATGTCAAACCTAGAGTAGGCGCTGGACAGTCCATGGGCAGGGTGCAGTGTACTGAAAAGGTAGAACATATGTTTTTAAGCATTTCATGTCCTGGAAGTAAAATACTCTCAAATTTGTATTTTACGACTGCAAGGCCTGTCTCTCCCATAGGTTAGCATTGGGGCTGCCTTGTAACACTTTACAAGTTTGACTTCCAATTGAGAAAAGATAGGACGGGTTAGATTGGTTTGTCTGGGCTCACAATTTAAACATGCATTTTTTTGTGGAGTTGTTTTTTAAATTGCATGTCTGAAAATGCCACTTTTAGAAAGTTGACATTTTCTTAATTTAACCATTCTGTGCCTTTTGCCGGTTTCTGGAATACATGTCTGGGTTGGGTGACAGGTGGGCTTTGTGCATTCTCTTGTTATATTCCATATAGGTATCATAATATAGGCCCCGGTAATCTCATTACCCGCCACCTATAATCTCTCTCTACATTACACTTGCCACGGATTATAGGGACTTACCTTTTACCTAGATATCACACTGCAGTCAGAATGCAAGTTTTCCCTAGTTCGAAATCTCATACATTCTGCATGAGGATTCTAGGAATCACAGCAGGACTACCAGCTCCGGTATAAAATCTATGTACAAAGTTCAGGCCCAACGTTATCCTTAGGCCAACACAGTAACACAGCAAGGTAGGACCCCTGGGGAGACCTAAGGGTATGTATAAATCACATCTTGCTAAGAGAGCTAGAGGAGACCGAGACTTCCAGGCCGACACACTGACCATAGATGCTGAGGTTCCTGCATGCAGACTCTCCAGCTCGCACTGGTCTAACATCTTTTGCGGGGTGTTCAGCTCGAGACCAGGACGGGGTCCCACAGTCTCACTTAAGGTAGTGGGGTTGTCTAGATCCTAGAGGAATTCTTGGCTTAACACCTTTGCACCTACACCCATACTAGGTACACTTAGGTACATCAAGATAGGGCTGCATCATAGGAGTAGGCATATTTTACCATGTGTTTTATATACTTGAATGTATTCATGATTTTAGTAAGATGGTAGAACTCTACCATCCTTTTACTTTTGTAGTACTGTTAATCGTTTATCTCCTAAACTGTCCAATGGTTGTTGCAACACATCTACTTTACATCCGAATAACAACTGTTCAATAAATGAATATTGATAACGCCGAGCTTCTTTTATTCAGTGCATCTCTCTGAGACAGACTCAGTAAGCACGAGTGACTGAGCGAAAGGTAGTACATTGTTTCCACGATCCTGAGGGATCAGGGTTGTCATGTTCTGAGGTTGCCAGAATCTAATCTCTCCTTGGTTAGAGGAGATTATAGTGGCACTGTGAGCTAGCTGAAACAGACATGCTAATATACCCGGTGGGGGTGCACGGAATCAGTCTGCCACCAGTCCCACAGTTTATGTTATCCAAACGCGCAGATCCTGTATAGGTCATACAGGAACTATACAACATGGTGCCATCAACATTGGTTGTGTACTTATTTAACAGGAGAAACTGAGTAGTTCAGTCTTGTTATTCTCAGAAATCCCTATTTACAAAACACGTCGAGAGTGGGTAGGCTAAACTCCGCCACAGCTGAGTAGGCAAAAAATCCTTTTTATTGGCTGTTGGTTAATCATGTCTGAAGGACACATGGTTCCTAAAGATGGTGCAAAAAACCTTATTGTGGATCCCTTGGAAATATTTCTTCCTTTTAACAATGAATGAAGACGCGGATAAAGTGAGAGGAGTTGTGCAAAATTTGCACCTCTCAGATGAAGAAGAAAATGCAAATACAATCCCAATTGCAGAGAATTTTAGAAATACAGTCACCCTGAAACTGCTTGTGCATGGTCTAATACCTAGGGGTGGCATGGAAGCTTTTGTGATAGAGGCACACTAATCATACAGAACAGAGGTAGTATATTCATGGGTTACATTCCCAGCAGCAAATGCAACAACAAAAACCTTTCACTTCTACACAGAAGGTGATGCACCAGCGGAAAATTGGCTGTTTGAGGACATTGAGGTTCCGCTGATGTACCAGGAATACATGGCCAATATTGGCAACTTATACACCACATCCTGACATTGAAACTATGCCAGGACCAGACTTGCTCATATTTCACAAATAATTATTAAAACTTTACAGAAACATGACTCAATACGTCATGAGGACATTTACAGTCCAGCCAGCAATGGCAACAACAAATACAGCTCAAGTTCAAAGCACAACAACTAAAATTACACCACAAACATTACACTCAGTAATCGGTAAGATGCCTGCAAAGCTTGAACAAATGCCATTCAGGATATCTCAGAAAATATCACAGCTAGAAGCAGTATTCCCAAATACTAGCCTTTATGAAAAACACAGAATGCTAACAATCCGCTTGCCCATGGGGATCACACCACAACTAGAGGACTGTACTTCGTGGGGTACAGTTTTCGCTGCCATATATACCAGAACTCATGGCATCCCATCATTAGCAGTAGTGCCAGAAGTATGTAGACAAATACAATGAATACAGAGCAGAGCCTGCTCTAAACTTAGGAATGAAGTTACTAGGTAACTATGCCCAGGTATCAGCAATAATACTGGCAAATATTAAAGGGGAAGCACCATCAGGAACTACCCAAAATAATTGAAACTGCGTATGCAGAATTAGGCAGGGACAGTTTGGGTGGAAAAGCGTTAAAACCACAACTCATGGGTAGTCCTGAGAAGGAGACTTTCAAGCAGACACCTACCTCTTCAAAAAAGAAGTGAGACAATAACAAAAAACAAAATATTAAAGTGAATAGATCTCAATCGAGAGGTAGATCTCCTCCACAGGAGCCCTCCGAAAGGAGGTATAACCTTAGAAACAGGAATAACATTAGGAAACCTGACAGGTATCAGAATACTGATACACGTTCATCTTGTTCCTTTCAGGGTTCAATGAAAAACTCCAAGAGGGAAGGACGGTCAGACGAACAAGAAGAGCGTACAAAGTCCAGAGACAAGCAGTACGCTCAAGACTATACTTCTAAAAAAGAGGATAAAACCAAACCAAAACCACAGATCAGACACTCCCAGAATTCTGAGGACTCGACTACTGAACAGGGAAGGGGCGATGACGATGCTAGACAGTGTGGCAGAAGTAACAATAGCTCGCCAGAACCTGATGGAATTTCTGGTGACAGCGGACTTGAATGATTACATCATGGTGGAAATACCTGATACCAGGGTAAGTGTCCCACATAAATTGTATGAAATAACACTCTAAAGAGGGGGACAAATGTGGGACAGTTAGAGGTCTCTTTTGGGAGAACCTGATGTTTGTTTATGACATTTTATTAGCTGAACAAGATTGTCCGCCAGCATTCGTCTAGGGCTGGGTGTTAAATTCCGCTCTGCTCATGGGATTTGCAGAATTTTGGCAATTCCACATTCCGCGAAGAACGCGGAATTGCCAAAAATTCAGCGATTTGCGGCGTAGCGGAATTTTTACCTTGTTTGCGCTTTCAAAATGCGTGTTCGCGTGCGTGGTTGCGACATACCGGGATCCCTGCGTTCACCGACGAGTTTTCCTATCTGTTTACGTGCACCACAAGACTTTGGTAGCCGGCCGCGACATTCCCGTGAGAGTGTGCGAACATGTCATTCGGACACGCCATCAAACATCCGCAAACAGGAAACATGCATCACGAGCGGGCGGGACAAGTGAAAGAAGATTGCTGCGCCAATTGGTGACCACATGGGCAAATTTACAAGATATTTCCCCCCGAGCACGCAACCAGCGTCCCCTAACAGGAAAAAACGCATCGGGAAATTCTGCGTAGCTCGCAGAGATTTTTTACCATTTCGCAGAACTTTGCGTAACGCGACAACGCAAATTCCGCTCACCCCTATGGATTGCCCTAGGGGAGAAATGGTAATTTTACCAGCATTTTCTGACCATGTTCCAAAACATTTTAAATATGCATATGCCCAGGAATGGGCGGTAGCCTAAGCTCCAGCATTATACAAAACCCATGTTGGATGGGATGAGGATTCAACCCACCACATTATTTCACTGAAAAACACTCCAACTGCACAAAGGCAGTAACCTATAAAGCAAGAAGCTAAAGAACAGGTCAGGGAGATCTTAGATCAACTTGAATATCAAGGGGTGATTAAAATCTGCACCTCTCAAATGAATAACCATTTGTTTCCCATATCAAAACCACAAAATTCATATTGTGTTTTAGATTATAGACATTTAAACACTTGCACTAAGACTTTTGCAGTTCAAAATACCCACAGTGGCGCATTAATGAATGACATTTTGCGGTAAAAATATAAAACAACAATAGATATCTCAAATGGATACTTTCGCCAAAATATAGCACCTGAGAGCAAATCCTTGACAGCATTCTCAGCGCTTGGGATTCATCTGCTGTCAGCAGATGAAAGGCTCCACTGTAACACGTCCAGTGCAGACACCATTATTAATATCAGTCAAACCACTCATGTGTGTTTTTCTGGACCACTGCGGCCCCTTACAATCTGATGGGGCTTACAAGTATATCATGATTGCAGTGGATTCCTGCTCTAGGTTCCTATGGGTGTGGCCCCAGCGCTCGGCCGATGCTCAAACTGTTACAAAAGATTTGCGAGTCTTTATAGGGACATATACAATTGACACACTTCATTCTGACCGCGACCCAGCGTTTATCTCTAGGGCTTACAAGAAATCTATGGGAAGTCTGGGTATAGCATTGCGGTACTCCTCACCGTACCATCCAGAGGGAAATTTGGTTGTGGAGAGAAAAAACCGGGACTTACAGCAATCTTTAACAGCTAAAGTATTAGGCTCGGGTAGTACGGCACAACTAGCAGAACTAAAAGCACTAATACTGACACTGGTAAATATGGATCAGGAATTCCCCACACTAATCGTGTGCGATTCCTTTTACTGTGTACAGTCATACAATCAATATCTACATCACTGGGGACAGAATGGGTTTAAAGATGCAAAAGGTGGCACAATTAAGCACAAAATGCTTTGGCAACAGGTAGTGGAGTTGAAAAACGAACTACCAAGAGCTCACATGATACACACACTGACTCATCAGTGTGATGGCATTCCCATTGAAGGGAATTCAATGGCTGACGAAGCCGCAAAGGGGGCTGCACGCACAGCTTCCGTTGCTGTGGTCACTCGTTCAAAGACGAGGATAGACGGTGAAATAATGGATGCGATTATTGTTTCAAGCAAAAACATCTCAGCTGTACCGAAACAATTTCCACTCAAGTACTCCTACAAGTTAGATGCAAACAATGTTCCATTTGCTCAAATTCCTGGAGTGGGGGCTAGAGTAATACCAAATATGGATCGAAGGTTAGGATTAATTCTAGCAGTACACAAGGGTATAGGTTCTGCACATGCAGGAATTTCTGCTACAGTTTCTCTACTGAAACAACGCTCCTGGTGGCCAGGGCTCAGAAAGCAGACTAAAGACTATGTCTTGAAATGTGATATCTGTCAGCAGATGAAAGGCTCCACCATAACACGTCCAGTGCAGACACAATTATTTTTATCAGACAAATCACTTGTGTGTGTTTATTTGGACCACTGCGGCCCCTTACAATCTGATGGGGCTTACAAGTATATTATAGTTGTCGTGGATTCCTGATCTAGGTTCCTCTGGGTGTGGACCCAGAACTCGGCTGACACTCAAACTGTTATAAAGGATTTGCTAGTCTTTATAGGGACATACACAATTGACACACTTCATCTGACCGTGGCCCAGCGTTTAGTTCTAGGGCTTCCAAGGAAGCTATGGGAAGTCTGGGTGTAGAATTACGGTACTCCTACTCCTCTCCGTACCATCCAGAGGGAAATTTGGATGTGGAGAGGAAAAACTGGACTTAAAGCAATCTTTAACAGCTAGAGTATTAGGTTCAGGTGGAAATTTGGTAAAACATCTGTATGGAGTACAAAGGGGATTAAATAATCAGCCAAGAAGCTCTCTAAGGGGGGTCACTCCTAATGAGGTCCTATTTGGGATGAGAATGTGGGTACCTAATCTTGATTGTGAAGGCACATTGGCGGATACATTTTTGTTTGGCATCCATAAACATTTGGCTGTTTTACAGGACCTGAACAAAATCAGGGCTCAAAAGAGTAATGTCAATATAAAGAAGAAAGCAACTGTGGAAGCAAAAAGTGTCACAGCAAGACCTGTCTGGTTCCCTAAAGTCGGGGATCTGGTCAGAGGAAAGATAGCAGACAAAAAATAATTTAGGCCCTCATACAGAAAGCCTGTAGCTTGATAATTGCGTTCGGAAGATCATTCAATCAATCAATCAATCAGGGGTTTATGAAGCGCGCTACTCACCCGTGAGGGTCTCATGGCCCGGGGCTGTACATCTCTGGATCAGTCGAAGAGCCAGGTCTTGAGGTTCTTCCTGAAGGTGTGAAGAGTGGGGGGAGGGTCTGAACAGATTAACATTTACAGTGGCAGAATCACCGTCCACAGAATGGTTCATCCATGGCCACATAACTCTCCCGGTCACAACATTTCAATTGCATTATTTCCTAGAACAAATGCAGGCAGGCAGGCAGATTTGAGGAAATGGGTAAGGAATTCATCAAGGAATCTTGGAAATTGCGTTATAGATTTTGATGCCAAAGTGGGGAAAAATACATGTTTCTTAGCGGTACTAACAGCGAGAACACTTTAGGTGGATCACTTATATGCCAGGATATAATGCTTTATGGGGCCTGTAATGGTTCAGAAGCAAACATGTCCTGTCACTTAGAGGGTGCCCAAGCTGCTGTGATCACTCCAGTATTCAAACTGCTTTTGAATGGGAGTTACTTGATTCTGAACGAACAAGGTTGCTGTGGGATTCTTCCGGGCATCGCATATCTGGTAACTGTAACTTCCAGGGTTACTTGCTGTATGCAAGTATTTTTCCCCTGACACATACAGTCAGTTTGTTAAATATTTCATTAATACGGTTTGATACTTTGAGCAGGATGAAAGCCATGCTTATACAGAAATCCATGCCCTTAACCTCCGCTTGAGAGACTTTTCATCTCCAAGGAGCAAGCTCTTCAGCAGAGATACAGGCACTTATACGATACAAGAGGCATTGTCCACCTATTTAAGAACTTAGGTTCTGGACTGTTAAGTACCGTTCAGATGGTTCTCGTAGTTATTCCAAATTTTATACACTTCTTACTGGGAAGCATTTTTGGAGGACTGCCGCTGATCCTCTTTCTAATAGCAGGTATCCTGATTGTCGTGTTTTTGCTATTCTATGGACGTCCCAGTCACCTAGGAGATGGAAACAGTACTCCTGGAGAGAAAATACCATGATCGCATGGTACAACTTCCAGGCACACCGCGCCTAAGGGAACTAAGTGCTTCTTGGTTCTTGTTGTTTAGACCAGTGTGGATGGACTGCATCTTACCTGTCCTCCAATGCCTGTTTTGTGGAGAAGAATGCGTGTTGGATCTCTGTCTGACACTCCCATCATGTGTGCAACCAGACTTTGATGCTTTACTGGACCTGATAACAGCCCATGTTCTGCAGTGTCCCTACGTATTCCCATGTTGATGGAGGCATTCCTAGAGCCACCACAGGTAGCATCTGCTCCTGTTGGTATGGACAATGGCTCTTCCTCTGACACCCAGGCCTTGGGTGGTGCACAGGCTGCCCCAGCACCGGCTGTGGACAGTATGGAATATCATCTGTGATCAACTGACATAATATGCGAGGTGTTACAGGGACCACCAGTGGCGGAAGCAAGCAACGAGAATGTTGCGTCTACCAGCCAGGACACATAAACATTTGATTCATTTGGCCCATTGTGCTGGTGAAAAGTGTGACTTTTAGAAAACACATGGAAAATTGGAACTCCGTATCAAAATTGACATTCTTTTTGAGCATGCATGGCTTTCAAATGCTTGCAGTAGTTCGAACTATACCTACGGACATGTTAGAGCTATAGCTTGAGTGTCAGTTTCCATTTTTAAACATTGTTTTTAAGCATAAAAAGAAACTAATGTTTTCATACCGTTTGCATACCAGTACCTAGTCAGCCTAGTAGTACGTTTAAAATTTAACAATGTCGTCCATTCGGAAGAGGAGTAGGTGTTATATTCAATATAGGTATCATAACATAGGCTCCGATAATCTCATTACTAGCCACCTATATTCTTTTCCTACATTACACTTGTCCCGGTTTACAGGGACTGACCTTTTACCTAGATATTAAACTGCAGTCAGAACGCTGGTTTTCCCTAGTTCGAAATCTCATACATTATGCATGAGGTTTCTTGGAAGCACAGCAGGACCACCAGCTCCTGTATAAAATCTATGTACAAAGTTCAGGCCCAACGTTATCCTTAGGCCGACACAGTAACACAGCAAGGTAGGACCGCTGGGGAGAGCTATGGGTATATATACATCACATCTTGCTAAGAGAGCTAGAGGAGACCGAGACTTCACGGCTGACACACTGACCTGCATGCAGACTCTCCTGCTCGTAGTGGTCTAACATCTTTTGTGGGGTGTTCAGCTCGAGACCAGGACAGGGTCCCACAGTCTTACTTAAGGTAATGGGGTTGACTATATCCTAGAAGAATTCTTGGCTTAACACCTTTACACCTACACCCATACTAGGTACACTTAGGTATATCTAGATAGGGAAGCATCGTAGGAGTACGCATATTTTGTCATGTGTTTTAGATGCTTGAATGTATTTGTGATTTTAGTAAGATGGTAGAACCATGGTGCAAGGGTGCCTACAATGGCACTAGGCTGCCCAAATGGTGCCAGCACAGAGCAAAAGGTAGGCATGCACCATATTTACTTAAACATGGCACATTCCTGCTCTTTCCCTGTCACGCAGAGCAGGGCAGCAATGGGACTTGTTGCACTGTGTGACAATTTTGTAATTATGTCCCTAGGTGACTAATGCTTCAAAAAACAGTTCAGGTGGGTTACTAAATTGTAGTTTTGGTTTACATTCTTCCCTTTGCTTTTCATTTGTTAGGTAATAGGTCGTTTTTATTGTGTAGTTAGTTAAAACCATAACAAAAAATAGACAAAATACAACATATTTCTTAATTAAAAGGAAACATGAAAGACATCACGCTGGGCCATTAAATCTTTATATGGACAACGTCTGAACAGTCTTCATTATTCAAGCATTCGTAGTATTTGAAACTAGCTAAAACTAAAAACACAGAATTCATTAAATACCATACAAAATACACATTTCATCTAAGATTAGTGTGCGATTTGCAAAATTAAGAAAGTTTATTCAATGTAAAAATATTCAAAGTATGCACTGGCCTAAATTAACGGAGTATAAAGTGCATTGTGCAAACTGGAACTATCACGCGTATATACTTCTTACATAGCAGCCTAATGCGACCCTTATTTTTAGAGTATATTAGGTTTGCAAAGTGGGCAGGGTAAACTTACACTCTTTTGTTGGGCTTTGATGTTCCTGGATTGCGTGCAATTGCTTGGCATGTGAAATGCATTTTGCCCTCAAAGTTTTCATTGTTTGATTAGACAGAACAATTGCAAATTCTTAAACCCATTATAAGTATTTGCCAAGTTTTGGGAGTGCGTTTTTAGTGTGACTGATTCTTTAATTCTGACCAGCAGAGTGCTGCCAGGGGTCTAGGTGGGCCGCTCTCATTCTCCAGCACAGTTTGGTTATTGCTGCTGACTTAAACTGGCAGTTGGTGGCATAGCCCAAATTCCAATCGGACCTGTGCCTGAGGGATAAAATGCGTGAATTTAAAAATTAATTTAAAAAGATTTGATTGCTGTAGGTACAGAAAATTTGCATCTTTACCCTTAAAATGTTCGGAGCCATAAGTAAGTGTTGGAAGGAACTTAGCTGCAATCACTTGTAAAAGGTGGAAATTAGACGGGCACCTTAGTTTTGTTCGAAATGTATCAAGTGCAATGCGCAGTTTGTTCACCTGGGCTTGTCTTCTCATTAGATGCTCTTTACATTTTTAATTTGGAGTCTACAGCCACCCCAAAGTATTTGTATGATCCGACCAACTCCGTGTGTTCCCTGCTGCAGTCAATTGATATTTTATGTTATGACAGTTAGCGTTTTATTATAATTTAGTTTCTGTCTGAGCGCATCTGTGTATTCCAGCAATTTGGTTATCAAATGCTGGAGGCCTATTAGAATGTGGCTGCATAGGACTATGTCATCCGGATATTGTAAACTTCTGACTGGGTGATTTGCTAGCTTGGATGGATTGCTTTGGACTTCCGACAACCTGGCATCTAAATCTGCTGTAAAGATGTTGGATAAGCTGGGATCTAGCACACATGTTTGCTTTAGGCCTCTGTGCGTGGGTATCCTCCCTATAGTTCTCTCGCCATTGCCTAACTTAACTCGGACCCATTTTTGTGAATACAGGACGCCCCATTTTGCCAACTTCAACCATAAGCGCTCTCTCAGAACCATATTGAAGGTGGTTTTTAGATCCACACAACAGATAAACAATATGTTGGATTTTTGTATGGCTTTTTCTACAAGGAGGCTCAATGACAGAAGATTGTTTGTAGGACTTGTGCCTGGTATAAAGCCTGTTTGTGTGATTGGAAGGACCTTGCTGGTGTTAACCCAGGCTTCGAGGTCTAAAAGAAGGTTTGAGGCATATAGCTTGGCTTCAACATCTATAAGTGTGATCGATGTATAATTTGCCGGATCTGATCTGCTGCCTGTTTAAAAATCATATGTAGGATGCTGCCTCTCCATGATGGGGTATGCTATTTGTTAAAAACGCACGATTAAACAGTGGGGTGAGGTTTCTGGGCCAAAAGGGTTGGTCAAGCTTGAAAATTGCGTTCGGAAGACCATTCAATCAATCAATCAATCAGGGGTTTATGAAGCGCACTTCTCATCCGTGAGAGTCTCATGGCCCGGGGTGGTACATCTCTGGATCCGTCGAAGAGCCAGGTCTTGAGGTTCTTCCTGAAGGTGTGAAGAGTGGGGGAGGGTCTGATGTTGACTGGGAGCTCGTTCCAGGTCTTTGCTACGATGTAGGAGAAGGCTCTTCCACCTGCTCTGGTTCCGCATGGATGCGTGGGGTCTCTGCCAGGGCAAGGTCGGCGGAGCATTGATCCCTTTTGGGTACGTGGAAGGAGACTCTTTCGTTGAGGTATTTGTGTCCGATGTTGTGGAGGGATTTGTAGGTGTGGGTGAATAGCTTGAAGGTTACTCTCTTCTTGATGGCGAGCCAGTGGAGGTCTCGTAGGTGCGGGGTCATGTGCTCATGTCGTGGAGTCTGAGGACAAGTCTGGCTGCGGTGTTCTGGATGGTTTGGAGCTTGTGTAGCAGGGTTTTGTTGATTCCGGCATAGAGTCCGGTCTGCTAGTTACGAGAGCTTGGGTGATGGTCTTTCTGCATTCGTGGGGGGTCCACTTGAAGGTCTTGCAGAGGGAGTTGTAGCAGGTCAAGGCGACGGCGTTGATCTGGCGGGTCATGGTGAGGGAGGAGTCTAGGATGATGCCGAGGTTCCAGGCATGGTCCGTCGGGGCGGGTGGGTCTTCTCCGAGTTCAGTTGTAGGCAGCTGTCACTCATCCAGGCGGCAACATCTTTCATTCCTTCTTGAAAGCTGAGTCTGGTGTCATCAGGGGTCTTCGTGATAGAGAGGATGAGCTGGGTGTCGTCGGCGTAGAATACTGTGCTGAGCCTGTGCTGTTTGCAATGATGGCGAGGTGGGCCATTTAGATGTTGAAGAGTGTGGGGATGAGCGAGGATCCTTGGGGTACTCCGCAGTTGATATCTGTGGGTTCGGAGAGTACGGGTGGGAGTCTGATCCTTTGGGTTCTACCGGTGAGGAAGGATCGGATCCAGTCGAGGGCGGTTCCCCATATGCCAGGGTCGTGGAGTCTGGCGGCGAGAGTGCGGTGGGAGATGGTGTCGAAGGCTGCGGAGAGGTCTAGTAGTATGAGAAACCATAATTTATTGTTGTACAGTGTTCTGGGGAATAACAATTTTTTTCTATTTGCTATACCGCGGTACGCCACGCTTTGTTCTATTATCATGGAGCCGCTTCTTGATTTAGTTTTACACAACCTGTGCCACACAGTCGCGCTGCCATTTTACAGCAGGGAGCCCACCAGCGTCCTGCAGCTGCCACTAACTAGGAGCAAGGAGCCCGCCTGCGTCGAGGTTGCCATTCATGAAAAGCAGTGAGCCAGAAAGTGTCCAGTGTCCTGCTAGTCCTTGCTGCCAGGGCAGTGGTGTAGTTAGGGTGGGGCGGTGGGGGCGGTCCGCCACAGGCGGCACTATTTTGGGGGCGGACAAAGGCATTCAGGTAAGGCTCGGCTTGCTTTCGTGGACGTTTGGGGACGGGCAGAGAAGGAATAGGACTCGGGCAATGTTCACTTCTTTTGTGTGCTGGCAGCTCTCCCCCCCTTTTTCCCTCTCTTTCTGTCTTGCTCCTCACTTACTGAAAACCGTAACTTGAAGAAACGGTTCACAACCTCTCTTTTCTTCTTTCATTTAGTTGCTTCCCTGTGAAATGGATCAAAAAAAGAAAAACACCCTTGCGGGAAATGCCCTTTTTCTGACATTTTTCTATTCCAAAGTCCAGCGGGATGGAGAGAAATAGAAGGTTTTAAATATGAAAAATAAATACATAACTAAATAAAGCAAGACCGAGTGGTTGCAAAGTGGCCAGATTGGTTTTATTCACATCCAAATACATCAACCTCACTTTACAGAGTTTGCCAGTGAAGTGCTACGTTTGTCTTTCTTTGAACAGCATTGTTGTCCCCAGGTGGGAAAGTTTACCATTCCTGGAGGGACTGCAATACCAGGTTGATGGGTGGATTGGAAAACAAAATGTGTACCATGGCTCTGTGTTTATGGATGTGGTCTTTTTAAACCATGCTGCTTACGTTTTGGAAGGATTTAAGCAATGGACATTGAAACGGTTCCCTTCAGGGCCCTGTAGTCATGTCCTTAACTTTTCAGGTAAAACCACTTGCTGATTTCTGAATAGTGAGTGAGAGATTGTTAAGGTAACCATGTTGTTTCTGCTTACATTTCACATGCTTTACTTAATCTTGAATTCCCTATGAGTGTTTGCTTTATCTTTTTTTTTTTAGGCAGCATATTACTCTTATCAAGTGCATAATTTGAATTGAGCAACATCCAAGTGTTTATAGTGGGCACAATTTGGTTGTAGCTGAAGGCAGTGCGAGTTTCTCTCAGTGGGGCAGTATGGTGTTCAGTGGGGGAGAGGATGTGGCACTATGGCCAGAGCTGTCGAATTTGGAACTGGGGTGACTGGGTTCAGCCTTCATGACCAGTCCACCAGACCACTCTACCGAGGGAGCATATTCCCATGCTAGACCTTAGAAGGCCCCACTAGACCTTAGAAGGCTTGATGTCTTAGCACAAGCAGGTGTACCATACACCTATGGATTCAGATAAAAATGAGGATGCCATAACGCTATTGTCATTAAAAAAGAAAATGAAAACGGATAGAGTTACACGGACAATATATGCTTGAGTACTTAAAAGCAGGGGTAATAACTCAAGGGTTGCGTGTTAGGAACATTCCTGGGCTTTTTATTCAAATCAAAGAATTTCTAGAACGATGGGCCATGATATCCAACCGTTGCTCATGGGATTATATGATGCTAATTGTTGAAACAGCTAAAGAGGTCCTAGAACAATTGGCAAAAGAGATTCAGGACCTAGAAAACAAAATTAAAAGCTCAGGTATAGTGGAAGACACCAAGAAAAAGCTAGATGAGATAGAAAAGGATCTTCACTCTTATTCAGAATACCTAACTAAACGCAAAATAGAAAAGTTAAAAAAAGATGTTAGGTTCTTTAGTAAAGAAGCCACCTACCCCTATTTGAAAGAACAATATTATAATCAACCTGAAGGGGGTCAATATGATCAATTCATGAATAAGCAATATAACTATGGCAAAAAAGTTATTACTTTCTCGGATTAATCTGATTCCGACAATGAAGGCCAATATACAGGTAATGGATATCAGGGCTTTAGAAGCAAGAGTAGACAACGTGGCACGCAGCCTTTTTTAGGGAGGCGTTTTACCAGACGTGTAATATGGAGACCACAGTACCAACTAAGGTTCCAAGCCAACCCACAAATGGACTTCAACCAATTCCAGGTCAATCCACCGATGCGTTTCAAACAATATCTAGAAACACGGAACAAAAGATATTGGAGGGAGTAGAGACTATACCAATTTTCAATCTTAGTGGGTCCCAGTTATCTCCAACAATCATGAAAGTCTTATCTAAAGGCCTCACTTTTGCCCCACATTCAGGTCTTAATAAATTTGAATTATTTAGAGACCTTCAAGCATTTCTAAGAAAAATCAGGTTAAAAGTGTTTTTTCTGAAGATAAAGATCAAAGTTATAACATAAACCTATCAGGTCTTGCACCAAAATCGATCTTTACGCCTACATTGGAACAGTTACCACCAGAGGTGGCCATATTCTAACAAGTATTGTACAATAAATGTATAAATATTACAAAATATGTACAAAAAACCCCTTTTAATTTGAAGACATCTCTTCAAGAGAGAATGCATTGTTACATCATTCACAATGGCTGTGTACAGTGTTGCTCGATTTTAATTATCCTAGACCTCATTTCAGGATTACTATTTGTGTGTTCTATGTATACATATACCAAAAGCATCTTGAATTGGTGCAACACAAGCTCTGGATAACAACCGTTATTTGTATTTGATTTTTTATTTTTATTTTTAGTATTCACTGGTAAAATCCTGAAGAAGGCATTTGCCGAAACGCGTTGGTGGTATTCCTCAAATCACTGCCAGTGTTTTATTTACATGAGTTTGATTTTATTGTAAATTGTGGTCTGATAACAACACATGTGAAAAATATAGTATGCTGCTAGAATTGTTGATTCCATATTATATTGTGATCAAATTAGTTCAATACAAACTGTAATGTCAATTTATCTATGTATTGAAAAGGATTATGTCTGAATTGAATTTGTACAAATATTTAATTGTTTATTGATGAGAAAAGGAAGATAAAATCATAAAAAGATCAACATAAAGAAAAAATTATATTTAAAAAATAAAAAAGATTATAATTTATTCACATTGTGTGTTATATTGTATAGTATCTTGTTGTATGTCCATAGCTGCGCCAATTCTGAATTATTTTTAAACGGCACTTCACCTGGTGCAACCTCTCTTTTTTCCAATATAGTCAATTGTGAGTTAACCTTGAAGGCCTGTCCACCACAATCCATACTGAAGTTCATCTCCAGTCTTGCGGGCCGGCCTACGAAGCAGCACACCCTAGAGCAACAGTAATCCAGTCACTGTGACTCTGTCACTGAGGTCACATGAACCTTGAGCAGGTTAGGGCGGTGCGAACGGTGTGACCGCACTGGGTATCTATTTCGGGTGGGTGCGTAGTGTTTGCAAGTATATTATGGTTTAAAAAAAACCGTTCTGCCTCCTTCCTGGCCTCCAGCAATTTTCAGGACCAATAAAAATGTCATGATAACTTTGGTGATTAATGTTCTTCCTAGAGAGATATCCGAGTTTTGTCTAGTGGAAGGGTTGACTCCTGGAAAGGTAGCACAGAGGGTTAATGTGCCTGCTGCAAAGAACATGTACCATGCAGGTCACAAAGTGCACTGCTTTAATGGGGGGACCATGATGAATGGTCATTTAATGTCAGCTGTAGATGATGGATCCCTGAACAGTGTCATGTATGTGCATGTTTGCATTGTGCTGAGGGGATTACCAGGTAATTGTTCACGCAGCAGTCTGATGGATGTCACATGCGGAGTCCCCAGATAGATCATGCAGTCTGTGTATTCTCTTTTGTACTGCCAGTCACCGGTGTATTCAACTGTGTAGCCTTGGGCCGTGTCATGTATGTGCATGTAACTTGCATGATTGAGGTAACTATTAGCGGCGATACTACGTGTCTCTTGGTCCTCTTGCAAGTGCTTGCCGTCCTTTTTCCCCAGCAACCCCCCCACCCCCAGGGGGAAGCAATCTGAGGGATAGCCCTGGGCGCCACAAGCTCTAGCTACGCCTCTGTGCCAGGGTGACTCTGCATGCAGTCCTCCAGTCTGCATTTCATATACTCTAGGTAGCACAAAACATAGTTTTTCATTTTACTTAATCATTCAGAGCATTTGCATACAGGAAAGATAGTCTTTGGAAAATACATGTAAACCTTAGTCACGAACGTCCAATAGAGTGTACCAAGGCACCTATTTAATACAATGCAAGCTTGACAACCCATTCCATATGTTTGAGAGCGTCTATTTTAATCTTGAAGTTTTTTGTTTGTAGCCCAGTGGCAGTGGGCTGGCGCGCAGACGCTTAGAGAGCTCTCAGAACCTTTTCCTGCATCTCCTCAATTTTACTGTGCAGCGTCCCGCTGATTCGAGCGGTCGGCGCTTTCACCCTACGCGAGGGTTTTAAAACTTTTATTGGTAACCCCTGTACTTTTGTTATGCAGGTAAAATAGCTATACCTTATCATTCCAGGTATTCTGCTGGCTGGGGGCTGTTTGAGATCGCCGGTCCCCGCCGGTAGCGGCCGCCATCTTTGATTGGGATCGTTTGATTGGAGTGGAGCCCTGAACTCCACCCTCGCTCCGCCCCTATTTAGGAGCACGCTTTGAGCCTCGCTTCGTGTTTGTTTGTAGCCCAGTGGCAGTGGGCTGGCGCGCAGACGCTTAGAGAGCTCTCAGAACCTTTTCCTGCATCTCCTCAATTTTACTGTGCAGCGTCCCGCTGATTCGAGCGGTCGGCGCTTTCACCCTACGCGAGGGTTTTAAAACTTTTATTGGTAACCCCTGTACTTTTGTTATGCAGGTAAAATAGCTATACCTTATCATTCCAGGTATTCTGCTGGCTGGGGGCTGTTTGAGATCGCCGGTCCCCGCCGGTAGCGGCCGCCATCTTTGATTGGGATCGTTTGATTGGAGTGGAGCCCTGAACTCCACCCTCGCTCCGCCCCTATTTAGGAGCACGCTTTGAGCCTCGCTTCGTGTTTGTTTGTAGCCCAGTGGCAGTGGGCTGGCGCGCAGACGCTTAGAGAGCTCTCAGAACCTTTTCCTGCATCTCCTCAATTTTACTGTGCAGCGTCCCGCTGATTCGAGCGGTCGGCGCTTTCACCCTACGCGAGGGTTTTAAAACTTTTATTGGTAACCCCTGTACTTTTGTTATGCAGGTAAAATAGCTATACCTTATCATTCCAGGTATTCTGCTGGCTGGGGGCTGTTTGAGATCGCCGGTCCCCGCCGGTAGCGGCCGCCATCTTTGATTGGGATCGTTTGATTGGAGTGGAGCCCTGAACTCCACCCTCACTCCGCCCCTATTTAAACGGCCTCCATGTGTCGGCGCAGCGGACGAGCGCAGCGGGCGCGACGTAGGCGCGCCGGAGTTGCGCCTGAGTTAAGCCCGTCTGCGCCCGTCCGCGGCAGGCCGGGGCATGGGGCATGTCACTCTGCTCCCTTACTCCTCTACACTCGCTCCTTTCTAGTCTGTGCTCATGATCCTGCCCTCCCACCCCCCCTCTCCGTACCGAAACTGCTTCTTCATAATCTGTTCACGACTAGAACCTCGTTCCCGGAAATTTCCCCTATCTTTTTCGATAATGGCGTCCATTCTTCAAATCCCGCGTCCCGGGCCCAGTCTCTCCCTCGCTCTACTTCCTCCCCATTATCTGTGATGTATCTTAACACCCGGTCCCTGGTCTGTCATCAATCAGAAATATTTTACCTCCTGGACTCGGAACAGCCTGATGTCCTGTTCTTGACCGAGACCTGGCTCACTGACGATTCATCTCCTGACGTTCTGGCGGCCATTCCCCCAGGCTACTACATCCTGCAGACCAACCGCCCTGCTGGTAAAGCGGGCGGCGGCGTTGCAGCCATCATCAGACACCCCATTAGGTTCTCCCCAGTGTTCTTTCCTAGTATCGCCTCGACAGACTGTCTCGTATTAAGACTGGAGCAGCCTGGGTCTTCACTCATCTGTGTGTTGACCTATCGCCCCCCTCAATCTATGCCTGACTTTTCTATCCTGTTCGGTAACATGATCACCCAGCTTACCATCAGCAATTCCAACGTGTTGATCATGGGCGATTTTAATTACTGGCCATCAGACACTCATGAAACTGCTGATTCGCGTGCTTTTTCTGACCTAATGTTGAGCCTTAACTGCACTCAACATATACATGCACCCACACATGTTAAAGGCCACATTTTAGACCAAGTCTGGACCACCTCTCTTGCCATCTCTGCTCCCCTCATCGCCCCTTGTCTCTGGTCTGACCATCACCTCATCACTTTCTCCGTATTCCTGTCTTCCCCTATCACCGCTGCCCACCAATCCAATTTCCTGGCGCGCAATTGGAATAAAGCCGACCTTAACAAACTTACGGCTCTCCTGAGTTCTTCACCCCCACTCATGACTGGACCCAACATCTCTATCGACCTTCAGTCCAAAACCCTCACACACTGGCTTACCGCCGCGGCCGACTCTGTGGCACCACTAAAACCGGTTAAGTCAAGGCGCAGGCACGATGCTCAAAAGTGGTTTACCGCTGAGCTCCGCGCACACAAACTTACTCTCCGCCAGGCAGAGAGACGCTGGCGCCGGGATTACTCCCCCGAATCGAAAATTATCTTCTCGTCTCGGCTGAAGGAGTACAAGAACGCTATTACTGTGGCTAAATCATGCTACTTCTCAGGCAAAATTTTAAACTCATCCAATAAATCTAAAGATATTTTTTCTATAGTGGATGAATTATCCAACCCGGAAAGAGTCACCTTAGCCCCTCTCCCTTCTCAATCCTTGTGCGACTCTCTTAATCAATTCTTTGTGGAGAAAATCACCAAAATTAAAACTAGCATTTCCACCTCCCCACCTGCCCCTACATCCTTTTGTGTCCCCAGTTATTCTCCCACACACACCTTTACTCACTTCCCTCCTATTTCCAAGGATAACTTTCTCTCACTCCTACACAACGTCTCTTCTGGCTCTCCCAGCGATTGTTGCCTCCCCTCGGTCCTTCGAGAAGTTTTTACCGCCTGTCCTGACCCCCCCCTTGCCCTCTTGAACAACTCTCTAGCCATAGGGGAGGTTCCGGGACCCTTCAAACAGGCCGAGGTGGTTGCCATCCTCAAAAAACCTTCGGCAGACCCTTCCATCATGAGCAACTTTCGCCCTATCTCTCTTCTTCCCTATCTTAGCAAAGTTCTAGAGTCGCACGTCACTCACGCTCTCAGCTCCTTTGTGGAAGAATCTGGTGTACTGGACCCCCAGCAGGCTGGATTCAGACCTGCGCACTCAACAGAAGCCGTCATCCTTTCTGTTATGGAGGAACTGCGCAGGGGCGCGGACGTGAACATCTGCCAGGCCTTGGTCCTCCTGGACCTGTCGGCCGCCTTTGACACGGTCGACCATCAAATTTTGGTCGATCGTGTCAGGGAGGCTGGCATCCAGGGCACCGCTCTGGCCTGGGTCCGTTCCTTTCTGACCCAACGCCATCAAGCTGTCAGACTATCCCAGTTTACTGCCTCCCAGGTCAAACTGTCCTGTGGTGTCCCACAAGGCTCTTCCCTCTCCCCCCTCCTTTTTAATTTGTATCTTTCCCCACTTATCCGCGCCCTCCGTCAGTTCAATGTCACAGCATTCAATTATGCTGATGACATACAACTAATTTTCAACATCAACTCCTCTGCTGACTCTATTGCCACCTTTCAAAATACCCTGTGCTTTATCAGCAACTGGATGAGCTCAAACCATCTGAAGCTCAACCCCGACAAGACCGAACTCGTTCTTGTCGGGGGTCCCCTCAACCCTTGGGATTCTTCTTTTTGGCCTCTCAGCCTTGGCAGTCCACCTAGCCCCGCCAACTGTGTTAAAAGTCTGGGAGTCGTCATCAGTAGTAATCTCTCCATGACGCCCCAGATTAGCGCGGTAGTCTCCTCCAGCCATTTCCAATTAAGGAAAATTAAGAAAATCTCCCGGCTACTTACTTCCGAGGCTCTTACCTTGGCCCTGATGGCGCTTGTAATATCGAGGCTAGACTACGCCAACGCGCTCTATGTAGGCATCCCAGCCTACCAACTCAGGCGGCTTCAGCTGATCCAGAATCAGGCTGCCCGCCTGATCCACTGCCTCCCTAGAGATCATCATGTCCGTCCCCTCCTAAAGAGCCTTCATTGGCTCCCTGTAGCCGCCCGCTGTAAGTTCAAGCTGGGTTGTATCATTTACAAATCTCTAGCCGGCCAGGGCCCCCTCTTTATTTCTTCCCTTCTTCAATCCTACGTCCCTTCCCGCACTCTCCGGTCTTCCCAAATGGTCTTGCTTTCCATCCCTAGATATAAGAGGAAGAAACACGGCGGGCTCAAGTTCTCCTTCCTGGCTCCCACTTTTTGGAACTCCCTCCCCTTGTCCCTGAGATTGACCACTTCGTACCCCAGCTTCAGATCTGCCCTTAAAACTTTTCTTTTCACAGAATCTTATCAATAAACGGCCTTTGCGCTATCTTCTGCTCTCTTTACTTTGGCGCCAAGAAACCTAATGGTGTTAGTTGCGCCCCTATAAATTTATTTAACATAACATAACATAACAGATCTCCTTTCCTTTCTTTCCAAACATGTTCCTCCCTAGCTAACAGTTTTAATGGTTTTAAACATAGTCCACTCCAAAAGGTTTCACGTGATGTTACTTATTAAATCCAAACTTCTATTTTTAAATGTCACCACTGCACATAAATTATGTGACTATTTTGGGTGACTTCATTGTTAAGGTGTCATGACTGCAAGCCCTTGTTCCTGACTTCCGAGATGAGTATGTGAAATCGAAACCGTGATAACTCATTTCCTCCTCTGCAGCCATGACACTGCTTTTCTGTGGTGCGCCACCTACCTTAAGGTCTGTGTCGGAAAAATATCCTAAATTACACTTTCCTCTGATATTTTCCTCTTACTAACAGTAAGCGCCAGGCTATACATTTTTGTTGACTCGCCTGGTGAGGTGACGTGGTGGGCACAGCAAGTTTAGCAGTGCTGTTGATAATTTCACATTATAATTACTCATACGGTATGTAAGCAGGATTAAATTGTTTGCACCCGCTTTGTGTGTTTTGTGTCCCATGAGCAACTGAATATGAAAAAATGGGACTATGTCCTTTTTACCTATTTTACACGTGTCAATACCTCACTTTATATATTCTTTTGTGCAGGAAATTACCACCAGTTGAAACTTATTTGTTCTGGTCAAAATAGGAGCAAATGTAAATTGTGCTGTTTTCATGATAGGTGCTAGAGCAAAATCTGTCACAGACAAAGTTGCAAATTTATTTCCCTTTTTTTTTTTACTATTAGAGATTTGGAGGGTAAGAATGGCCATGTAGTTTATAAAAGTAAGAGCCAGCGTCAAGCCCACCATGCTTCAACAGGAAATGGTTCCCAATGTTCACTTCCAGCTCGGACCCTGGAACGGAACAAGGCAGCAGAAGGGACGATCAAAATGTGCTGTGATTGACAAAATCTAATTATCTGGCCTTGGTGCATCTCTTCACTGTTTGTATCTAAGGCTGGTAGGTTGACTCAGGCACTGCTTAATTTGAGCCGGTGGTTGCTGGTGTGAGGAACTGGCACTCATTTTTGGGGACTGTCACTTATTTTCCCACATACACAATTCCAAAAGCAGAGGAAGAGCAAGGCAAAAGAAAGTCATTAAGGGAGAAAGCAGGAACCTGCAATAGTGGAATGAAGGGGCAGGGAGTGTCTGGTAGTGCATTTAAGGGCGATGAGGTGGATTTAAGAGCACGCAGCCTGGATATTCACTGCATCAATGCTTAATTGCACTGGTCGCAGGCTTCTGGGAAGAACTTTTGGCACAAGCACTCATTCTTTCACAAATTAAGCACCTCTCCCAGGCATTTAGAAGTTGAGGCAGTGCTCAGGGGGAATACTTGACTGTGCAAGTGTGATAGCACAACTACGCACTTTTCAAGGGTAATGATGCCATCTTTCTCTATTTTTTCAGTTGTGGTTGTGCTTGGCTCTAAAAGACCCTGATAACCACCAGCCTTCGGGAATGTACAAAGTCAACGTGTAGTATTGTACAATATATAGCGTTTTCATCCACAGGCACATTATTAGTCTGTCATCCATTCATTCTTTCATCCATCATTTAATCTTTCACCATTTCATTCATCCACCTATTCAAGCATTCGTTACCTATGCATGCATGCATCCATCTATCAGTAAATTTCATCCATCTCGGGTTTCCATTTACTCTACCATCCTTTCACCTGTCCATCAACCTATCCATTCACTCATCCTTTCACCCACTCACCCATTCATCCACCCACACATCCCCAAAGTCCTTTTATTTCAAATTAGTTCTCTTTTCTATTGTGAAATGTGCACTGTGTGCTTTGCTTTAAGTGGGGTGAGAGAATTACGGGGTCATTCAATCCTGCATGGCTTTGGCCACTGAGCAAGTGTGGTGAGCAAAATAAAAACAAGCACTAGCAAAGACAATAGGCCTGGCCTTAGAGACATGCTGGCTCTACCAATGTCCATTGTTCATGTTGTACAGCATGAACAACAGAGGAAACAAGCATTTGCAATGCAATAGGTCTCACGTTTTCGAGAGTTTGAGCTACTGGCGTAGTAAATGACAGTGATTTTTATTTATGTGTTTGGAAAACCTTCAAGCGCTGCTTGACACCTACTTTGTACTTATAGTGGTTACTTATAATAAGCAAGGTTGGCAGTAACTGCATCTCTTTTACTGCCTGCCTTAGTTCTTGTAAGCAAGGACTATGAGTACAATGTGGGTGTTTACACACCGCTTGCAGGTTTTGTAAACGCATAAATAAAAGGCATTGTCATTTACGATGTCAATAGCTCAAACTCTCGCAAATGCAAGACCTATTGCACTGAAAATGCTTGTTTCCCTTGCCCTAGGACTGCTGTGCTATGGCAATTCTGAGCAAGAATCAAGAATAACCTGAATGCATTGGGTGAAAATTCCCTCCCAGCGCACCAGGAGCCATATCACAGATAGAGCCCGGGGGCACAACAGGCATGTGCACCAGCTTTGTTTGCCCCCACGGCATTTTGGCTTGAACAGTGAAACATTGTGTCTTTGAAGTAGAGGCTCCAATTTCACTTGAATGTGCTTCTCCCAGGGCAGCACATGTTTGCGGTTGCCCTGGGGACAGCACATTCACGGTAGTAGTATGCACTTTCCCTATCTGCGCACGGTGCACCTGTTTGAAGGTGTGCTATGACTCAATCAAGAAAAGTGTAATCTATGTGTAATAGGACGCCTGGGGCCTTATTATAAATTGTGTCCCGGCAAAGCAGCGGTCGCATGCACTCGCTTTGTGTGACCCAGGGCACAATGGTATTACGGAAGGGGCTGCAAATGCTTGGGTGTCCCCTTCTGTTATACTGATAGAGCTGGTGCACATGGAGCGATTCCTCATTAGCATGGGGGTGTAGTCCCGTGTAAATGATGGAATCACTTTGCCTCTGCACCCACACCGTATTAACGATGTGAGCGCAGAGGTAAACAGTCCATTAGAAAGCTTACTGGAAGTGCGCCACAAAAAAGAGGTTGTTAGAAGAATTGTCCTGAAGGCTTGAGGTGGACACTGGTCAGAAGGGTTGATGCTGGTGCTTTGTCATTGTTTTAAATAAAAGTCCAACATGCCTGCTTTGACCATATAATGATTTGCCAGTTTGTGAAATCTTGCATTTTGAATTCTATCTGAATAGTACCTTTTCTTAGCTTTTTTGATAGCTGACTTGTATAATGTGTTACTTTTCTGTAGGCAAAGTTTGTCTTGATTGGTGTTGGTTTTTAGCCAGGCACTTTGCAACTCTCTAATTTGTTGTTTTATCTCCTTTATCTCTGCATTTCTCCAAGGTCCTTGTTTTCTTTTGTTCTTTTGTGTTTTTTTAGTAGTATTAGGATATCAAAAGCTTCTTGTAGCCACTCATAGAGTTTTTAAACATAATTTATTGTGTCTAGATGTGTACTTGATGTTACTTGTGCTTTTAAGTATTCTAAATTGAGTTTGTTCCACTGTCGATAGGTGGGTACACGTATAGTGGTTTTAGGTGCGTCACTTAGTGTTGTTTTATGTTTGAAAGCAAGCAAATGCTGGTCTGACCATGTGACTGGAGTCATTATTTGAAAAGTAACTAGTTCTGTTTTTGTAAAAATGATATCTAGGATGTGTCCAGCAATTAGTCTGGGTTTTTGGATGATCTGATGTAGGTTCAGTGCGTTTAAGCCAGTGATAAATTAATTTGGATGGGGCATATTGGGTTTGTCAAACAAAATGTTGAGGTCACCCAGAACGCAAAGGTTAGAGTATAGTGTTATCAGGATGAAACTGTGTCTAGAAGTGGGTCTGGGAATGTAGCATTGCTAGTTGGAGGTCTGTAAAGGAGCGAGACGTTACAGAAGGAAGATGATGTAGGACTGGATCTGGTGAAAAGGGCCTTACAATCTTTCATGGAGACGTTGTCAGTTTAATGATATGCAATGTTTGCCTGAACACAACAGCTAGGCCACCAACCTTTTTTGCCCACACAATTTTGGGTGATAGTTTGATATCCTAGAGGAACGGCTTCATGCGGGGTTGGAGCCATATCATCTCCCAACCATGATTCAGTTATGAATTGTATGTCAGGTTTTGCGTCAATGAGAAGGTCATAGATGTGATGTTTGTTTTTAGAGAGCAATTGAGCATTTATTAGTAGACAGTTAAGAGAACATGCTTTGGTGATAGAATGACTTTTTTTCTTTGTTTTGTAGAAGAGTCAGCAGTATTTTGTGGGCTTGTAGCATGTGTGCCCTTAGTGGGGGTATTAACTGTATGAGTATAACAATTGTGTAGCTGTTCGTTTTCCTCATCCAGCAGGCTAAGAAGACATTTTGATGGGTCTGCATGTGCAGGTGGTGGAGACTGTGTTTGAGAGTGAGTTGGTGCACTGTGTTGTTTTTGTAGTGTAACCTTGTTGGCACTAGACATGGAGAAGCAGAGTTGTGAGATGTGATGTCGCTTATTTTGCTTGCTTCTGCTTAGGGTTGAAGGTGTATCAGTTAGAGGTGGTGGTGCTGCATGTGGACCACATAGTAAGGCTCTAAATTGTCCAATAGATGAGAGGCCATTAAAAGAGTTTTGCTGTAAGTGTGTTTAGCTTGGCATTGGAGTTTGCTTATTTGTGTAGTTTGAAAGGTGGGTGTATGTTTGTAGTTTGTGATGGAAAGTTGTATGAGGTGTTGCACTTGAGACATTTTGTTGTGCTGGTGTGCGTGTTATGTTTTGTTTTTGAGGAGTTGTGAAATGAGGTGCTGATGTATTTGTTTTATGAGATGGATTTGTTTGTATAGTATTGTTTGTGAGTGGAAGTAGTAAGGAAAAGGGGGTGGTGGTGATGTGTTTGTGAGTGGAGTGTATGTTGTGTGTAAGAGGGGATGAACAACCTTGCCTTAACATTAACATGCTCCCCCAGGGCAGACCTAGACTTTCACGTATTTGACAGGCTGATGACCTCACAGCCCTGAGGCCTGTGAGGTCATCAGTTTGGCAAAGACATAGCCCCAAGGACCAGTCTTCACCCCCTGATGACGTGAGGGTAAAATGAGCCCCGGGCGGCTTAGACAGAAGCTCTATAGTGCTGGGGATCACATCAATCAGGGAGGTGAGAGCATGGTCACCTCACCCTTTCTCAATTCGTCACAGAGGGGTGGCTCCCCCCCCTGTGATGAGTTGGGAAGGGGTGATGTTGAGGCTGCAGGCAGGCAGGAATCAAACTAATTGAGTCTGTGCAGTCTGCCATTAACACTCTTGAAGACACAATGTGTAGACTCGAGGTGTCTGATTCTCATGTTGCAGTTAGGCAGGACACCATTTCCAGCTCCAGATAGACTCGTGGTTTGGGGAGAAGTGGCACACTGCTGATGGCGTGTGCAGCCCAAAGGTTAAAGGAAGGAGTCACCTAGCTTGAAGGATTGAAGCTTTCCCCAGTCCAGAGGATGCCCCACAGCCACAGCGAGCAGGTATGAAAAAACTTAGCAGCTGGTGAAGCAAGTAAACTACTTGCTCGGACACAGCTGTTTGGAGTAGTGAATTTTTGGCGTGAACTTATTTACTGTTGCTCCAACTCCATGAGAGGCACTTTAAAATTAATGACACCTGTTTTTTTTTTCATTGGCAACGGCAATTAAGACGTTTACTCTGTATTTTTTTAGAAAACTGTCTCCCAAATGCATATTTTCGTGCAGCTCCCATAACTCCTCGTTTTCCTCACAGTCATTGTGTAAAGTCAAAAGAGCGGTGTCATTTGCGGATGGAGATCTCTGCAGTGCTCTTGCACTGCATATGGAAGCCTCTACAGGTCTCTTGCACTGCAGAGACGAAGGCATCTTCAGTGTTCAGTATGCTACGGCAGCTCCTGATTCTCATGCACCAATATAATTGCTAATTCTACAGGAACTGGTAATTTCTGGGTTCTGTAGTACTACAGTATTCCAGATTATCTCCTCAGACAAGGTGATGTGCTGGGGCAACTAGGATTTCTGGTAGTGACATTAATAGAAATGTACATTTATTGTATTCTGAAACATGCATTTTCTGTTTGCATCTTCACACCAGTGAAAAACATTAGATATGTGTTGTGTCTTAGTGCATTTATCAAACCGCCAGTCGCCTTTATTTATTCTGTCACTGTCCATGAAAGCTATTTACTCTCAATCAGAGGCGTAGCTAGAGCTTGTGGCGCCCGGGGCTATCCCTCAGATTGCCGCCCCTGGGGGGGGGAGGTTGCTGGGGAAAAAGGACGGCAAGCACTTGCAAGAGGACCGAGAGACACGTAGTATCGCCACTAATAGTTACCTCAATCATGCAAGTTACATGCACATACATGACACGGTCCAAGGCTACACAGTTGAATACATCAGTGACTGGCAGTACAAAAGAGAAACACAGACTGCATGATCTATCTGGGGACTCAGAAAAACCGCATGTGACATCCATCAGAGAGCTGCGTGAACAATTACCTGGTAATCCCCTCAGCACAATGCAAACATGCACATACATGACACTGTTCAGGCATCCATCATCTACAGCTGACATTAAATGACCATTCATCATGGTCCCCCATTGAAGCAGTGCACTTTGTGATCTGCGTGGTACATGTTCTTTGCAGCAGGCACATTAACCCTCTGTGCTACCTTTCCAGAAGTCAACACTTCCACTAGACAAAACTCGGATATCTCTCTAGGAAGAACATTAATCACCAAAGTTATCATGACATTTTTATTGTTTCTGAAAATTGCTGGAGGCCAGGAAGGAGGCAGAAAGTTTTTTTTTAAACCATAATATACTTGCAAACACTACGCACCCACCCGAAATAGGTACCCAGTGCGGTCACACCGTTCGCACCACCCTAACCTGCTCAAGGTTCATGTGACCTCAGTGACTGGATCACTGTTGCTCTAGGGTGTGCTGCTTCGTAGGCCTGCCCGCAAGACTGGAGATGAACTTCAGTATGGATTGTGGTGGACAGGCCTTCAAGGTTAACTCACGATTGACTATATTGGAAAAAAGAGACGTTGCACCGTGTGAAGTGCTGTTTAAAAATAATTCAGAAATGGCGCACCTATGGACATACAACCACATACTATACAATATAACACACAATGTGAATCAATTATAATCTTTTTTATTTTTTTAAATATAATTTTTTCTTTATGTTGAACTTTTTATGATTTTATCTTCCTTTCCTCATCAATAAACAATTAAATATTTGTACAAATTCAATTCAGACATTATCCTTTTCAATACATAGATAAATTGACGTTACAGTTTGTATTGAACTAATATGATCACAATATAATATGGAATCAACAATTCTAGCAGCATACTATATTTCTCACATGTGTTGTTATCAGACCACAATTTACAATACAATCAAACTCATGTAAATAAAACACTGGCGGTGATTTGAGGAATACCACCAACGTGTTTCGGCAAATGCCTTCTTCAGGATTTTCTTTTCCAGTGAATACTAAAAATAAAAATTTAAAATCAAATACAAATAACGGTTGTCATCCAGAGCTTGTGTTGCGCCAATTCAAGATGCTTTTGGTATATGTATACATAGAACACACAAATAGTAATCCTGAAATGAGGTCTAGACTAATTAAAATCGAAAAACACTGTACACAGCCATTGTGAATGATGTAACAAGGCATTCTCTCTTGAAGAGATGTCTTCAAATTAAAAGGTTTTTTTTGTACATATTTTGTAATGTTGATAAATTTATTGTACAATACTTGTTTGAATATGGCCACCTCTGGTGGTAACTGTTCCAATGTAGGCTTAAAGATCGATTTTGGTGCAAGACCTGATAGGTTTATGTTATAACTTTGATCTTTATCTTCAGAAAAAAACACTTTTAAACTGATTTTTCTTAGAAATGCTTGAAGGTCTCTAAATAGTTCAAATTTATTAAGAACTGAATGTGGGGCAAAAGTGAGGCCTTTAGATAAGACTTTCATGATTGTTGGAGATAACTGGGACCCACTAAGATTGAAAATGGGTATAGTCTCTACTCCCTCCAATATCTTTTGTTCCGTGTTTCTAGATATTGATTGAAACCCATCGGTGGATTGACCTGGAATTGGTTGAAGTCCATTTGTGGGTTGGCTTGGAACCTCGGTTGGTGCTGTGGTCTCCAATTTACACGTCTGGTAAAACGCCTCCCTAAAAAAGGCTGCGTGCCACGTTGTCTACTATTGCTTCTAAAGCCCTGATATCCATTACCTGTATATTGGCCTTCATTGTCGGAATCAGAGGAATCCGAGAAAGTAATAACTTTTTTGCCATAGTTATATTGCTTATTCATGAATTGATCATATTGACCCCCTTCAGGTTGATTATAATATTGTTCTTTCAAATAGGGGTAGGTGGCTTCTTTACTAAATAACCTAACATCTTTTTTTAACTTTCCTATTTTGCGTTTAGTTAGGTATTCTGAATAAGAGTGAAGATCCTTTTCTATCTCATCTAGCTTTTTCTTGGTGTCTTCCACTATGCCTGAGCTTTTAATTTTATTTTCTAGGCCCTGAATCTCTTTTGCCAATTGTTCTAGGACCTCTTTAGCTGTTTCAACAATTAGCATCATATAATCCCGTGAGCAACGGTTGGATATCATGGCCCATCGTTCTAGAAATTCTTTGATTTGAATAAAAAGCCCAGGAATGTTCCTAACACGCAACCCTTGAGTTATTACCCCTGCTTTTAAGTACTCAAGCATATATTGTCCGTGTAACTCTATCCATTTCATTTTCTTTTTTAATGACAATAGCGTTATGGCATCCTCATTTTTATCTGAATCCATAGGTGTGTGGTGCACCTGCTTGTGCTATGACATCAAGCCTTCTAAGGTCTAGTGGGTCCTTCTAAGGTCTAGCATGGGAATATGCTCCCTCAGTAGAGTGGTCTGGTGGACTGGTCATGAAGGCTGAACCCAGTTCCCCAGTTCCAAATTCGACAGCTTTGGCCATATCCTCTCCCCCACTGAACACCATACTGCCCCACTGAGAGAAACTCGCACTGCCTACAACCTAATTGTGCCCGCTATAAACACTTGGATGTGGCTCAATTCAAATTATGCACTTGATAAGAGTAATATGCTGCCTAAAAAAAAAAAGTTAAAGCAAACACTCATGGGGAATGCAAGTAAAGCATGTGAAATGCAAGCAGAAACAACATGGTTACCTTAACGATCTCTCACTCACCTTTCAGAAATCAGCGAGTGGTTTTACCTGAAAAGTTAAGGACATGACTACAGGGTCCTGAAGGGAACAGTTTCAATGTCCATTGCTTATATCCTTCCAAAACGTAAGCAGCATGGTTTAACCCCTTCAGTGCCCATGACGAGCTGGACTCGTCATGGGCCGCGGTGGCGCTGTGCCCATGACGAGTCCAGCTCGTCATAGACCCCGCCCGCTAATGCAACGGCCGGCACTGGGCGGGGAAAGGGGCGGGCACTGAAGGGGTTAAAAAGACCACATCCATAAACACAGAGCCATGGTACACATTTTGTTTTCCAATCCACCCATCAACCAGGTATTGCAGTCCCTCCAGGAATGGTAAACTTTCCCACCTGGGGACAACAATGGTGTTCAAAGAAAGACAAAAGTAGCACTTCACTGGCAAACTCTGTAAAGTGAGGCTGATGTATTTGGATGTGAATAAAACCAATCTGGCCACTTTGCAACCACTCTGTCTTGCTTTATTTAGTTATGTAATTATTTTTCATATTTAAAACCTTCTATTTCTCTCCATCCCGCTGGACTTTGGAATAGAAAAATGTCAGAAAAAGGGCATTTCCCGCAAGGGTGTTTTTCTTTTTTGGATCCATTTCACAGGGAAGCAACTAAATGAACGAAGGAAAGAGAGGTTGTGACCCGTTTCTTCAAGTTACGGTTTTCAGTACGTGAGGAGCAAGACAGAAAGAGAGGGAATAATAGGAAGAAAGGGGGGGACAGCTGCCAGGACAAAATAGAAGAGAACATTGCCCGATTCCTATTCCTTCTCTGCCCGTCCCCAAACGTCCACGAAAGCAAGTCGAGCCTTACCTGAATGCCTTTGTCCGCCCCCAAAATAGTGCCGCCAAGGGCGGTCTGCCCCCCCCCCCCGCCCCACCCTAGCTACGCCACGTCTCTCAATGTTTTAAAGCCTTCTGATCAAAAACCCAAGTGGGTTGAATCTTCAATAATCTGTCAAATCTGACTTCCTGGCAGATAAACTGCGGCTGCCTCCCTTTTTACAGTGTCGCTCTTTTCCTGTGGAATCACACGGTCTGGATTCAGATAAGCACTTTGTTTACTTTAAGGATCTTGTGATTACATTTTATAGCAGAACACCTTTCCTAAACCAAAATGCCAACAACATGATAACTTAACTGTTTCTACTTTTAAGGAACAACACACTTCTGCAGAATGAAGATCTCTGTCACTCCTAAAACCTCTTGAAACCACGATAGTTATAATTAACCCTGAGATCGTCATTCCTGAGCTTGTGTGCAACATGCACTTTCTAGCACTTTGATAGCAATGCTGTTGGGTACGCACACTCTCATTGGAGCACAGTGCACCTATTTCAACCGATGGTATATGTGGCCTCTCCTACCAATTTGGGATTTCTGTTTGTGTGTGTTCCTCAATAATATAAACAGCCTCCCTTGTACATGTTCATTGCTACTAATCTGCCTGGATTTGAAGACTTACCTGTGTCTAAAGCTGTGCATGGGGCTATCAGTAAGCTGCGGAAGCAGGCGCGACCCATGCAGGTAAGAGCGTTGGGTTGGTGGCGCCGGTCTGGGCGGGATTTTAACGGACAATAACAAGGGGAAATTAATTATTCATTTAATTTTCCCCTTGTCATCATCTGTCGCCCCCCCCCCACACTTGGCCCCACCGTTCTAACATGCAAGGGCCATGGCTGTGCGAAAGACACTCTATAAAGTTGCCCCTTAGCTGCACACTTGGGGGCATATCAGGAAGGCGAGGCGATAATTATCGCTAAGCGCACTTAGCACTAGGATAATTCTTGCCGGCTATCGCTGGATTCTATTGCGGAGATAGCGTGCTATCATCAAAGCTTATCTCCAAAGCGATAGAAATCTATGCGTTAGCTAGAAAACAGTGCGATTATCGCTGGAAATCCAGCGATAATCGCACTGCGACCGGCGATACGTTGCTGATAGGGCAAGGTGGATTTAGCCATGTAATCCACCTCCCATTGGATTACATGGCTAAATCAGAAGAAAAGCAGACGTAAGGAAAGTAGCAATAACCACGGTTAGCGCTACTTTTCTTATCGCTCTGCATGTTAGCATAAAGCTTGATAATTGGCGAAATGTTGCTTAGCGACATTGCTCCAGTTATTTTGGGGAGGAACACCCACTTTGCATCTCATCAGAGATGCGAAGCTGGGTGTTCCGGAAACTGGTGCTAAGGCATGGATTCACGCGTTAGCGTGTCCATGCTCATAGGGCGATAACATTATCGCAGCTTTTCATCCGAAAATGGACTCTAAAGCGGCGATAATTCTATTGTCTCTCCTTGCTGATATGCCCTGAAGTTAGTATAGTAAATGGGAGATGCTCACTAAGCTTTCACCTATGTTGATATTAAATCTGTTGTTGGAATGTGAATTGCTTTCTTTTTGCTGTACTGTGTCTTTAAGAGTAACATATTTCATGAGTTTGACATCCACACAACAGCTCCTATATTGCAGTTATAAGGCATAATCTGCCCATTGTTTGGAGCTCTAGGTCACACTGAAGGAAGGTAACTTTGTTGAAAACACGTTTACTGTTTATTTTTCATAGGACACATCCAGCTATTACTTCACAGTTGATTTAGGGTTTTACAACTAGATATGAACTCTTGCAGGTCACACTCTTAATGAATTAGCTTTGCAGAGTCTCCTCCTTTTGAGAGAATACCTGTTTTGTTTGATTACATCTTTGATAAGTCAGTAAAATAATTTACACATCCTCTGTTGAAGCTTCTACCCATGTTGCATACTGTGCCGAGTGTGCGTGATGGTTTTCTTGCATCACACCTGGCTGTTTGAACAGCTACCTAATTAAACATATTCTCTCAAAAGCCTTTTACTTCAACTGAGATTTTTTTGCTTCTGTTCATAACGAATATTGTTGTGCTCAATTCATTGCTGATTTCCTTTTCTAATTTTCTTCTGCAGTACAAAGTTCTGACAAGGTAATGGCTTTCATTAAGCTTGGAACAATTGAAGATAAAAACAGCTATTTTATAGTAAATAAAATGTAAATTGTGTGGGGTATTGTGACTGGCCTCCCAAAAAATGCCATGCCCCCTTACGTAAACCCCCAGCCCATCTCCAGCCCCACCACTCTCAAACTTCACCAGCTGTTGCTGTGAATAGACGTGCGCCATATATAAGATGACAGTTCTAGCACATACTGAAGACAAAACAGTAACTGAGGAATTGCTGATACACTATTGCAGGCTCTATAGGCCAGTGATTCATAGTTATCTGTTATGTAACTGTAAACTAAGCATTGCCAATATATGTGTCCAAGGTGTAGTGGGTTAGCAAGAGAAAATATTAAATAGAACTGGTCTTGTAAGATTCTTAACCCCTTGTGTGCCCCGCCCTTTCCCCCTCCTGTGCCGGGCATTGTATTAGCGGGCGGGGTCCATGACGAGATAGTCTCGTCATGGGCACAGCGCAACCGCGCTCCATGACGAGACTATCTCGTCATGGACACAGAAGGGGTTAAACCATTCAATGTCCATCCTGTTTTGTTTATGAAAAAAGGAACATATGTGAATTTTTGGAAGAAATGCACACTGGTAAGATTAAGAGATGCATAATAGTAGCAAAATACAAACTGGTAGGTAAATCTTTATTGTTTGATTAATGAAAATCATTGCAATCATAAGGACGTAAAAAAAACATATGCACATAAATTCAAAAAATAATTTAGAAAAGAAAATATAAGTTAAAGAAGAAAATATAAGAGGAAAGCCAATTAAAAGTTTCATCGATTTCAACAATTATTCTACAGATATTATGAATATTTTAGGGATAACATGCCATACTAAAACAATGATACCACATAAATGCATCATTAAAATAGCATTTAAATTGTTAGTGGTCACCATAGGTTCTTTGGACATATAGATGGCCAGTAACTCACCTCTGTGCTTAATATTACATTGTTCATCAAGGTGCTTCTGTGCGTACAGATCATTACTTCTCTCCATATCCATTAATGGGAGTTTTAAGTCCAGGTCAATGAAGTTCCTCCATGCTTAATTCACCATGCTGAACTACATTATTAAAATCACATTTCATAAAAATAAATGTAATTCGGACAAGCAGATTAAAGTTCAAAAATATGCTTCCGTGCAGAATGGAATCAGTAACGATCAATAAAGGGCCTCTGGATCAGTAAAGTGCCTCCGTGCTTAAATCTCGATGCTGCTCAATGTTGTTAAAGTCACATTTCATGAATCAAAGAACAAAACTTTATACACTATGATTCTATGAGAAGGTGAGAGCTCAATAAGGTGCTTCTGTGCATATAAATCGTTACTACTCTCCATTTGAATCCAAATTTAACATTTGATCTACTATAAGGATGAATTTCCCAAAATGTCTGGTTAGGTGGATTTATTTCCTGGAGAGACAAAGTATTATAGCTTGATGACATGTTCTCACCCAATGTTCAATAACAATGGGTTTCCACAATACTTGCCTCTCCTGTAGTAGATGGGGGCAAATACATACCATATGTAGTAGTGTTTCACTGGAGAGACCACATAGTCTGCAACTTGACATTGACCAATTTTGTATCCATCTTGGAGTTCCATCATTAGTTGGGTATCGACGAAATGTTAGCTTAAGACATTTGTCTCTTATGAACGGTTGTGAGAGAGTCAGTATTGTTGGGGCTCTATTTTATTAAATGAATTGATGACCGAAGAGGCATGCTTTTTTACTGCTACGGCCTCCTTGTCCAACAATAGGGATAGGAAATTAGTTGATCAATTTAATAAATGCTCGAAAGCAGTTTTGTTTCTATCCAAATGGGCAAAAGACTGAAGGTAAAAAGTATTTAAGCTCTCCACACACTGGCATGATCATATATTATAAGTTCTTGCCACTACAGATTTGTAACCCTGGCAAGAGTGCCAGGATCAGATAAAAATGGAGAATATAAGCATTTTAAAAATGTTAATTGTCTCAGTAGAGATTGGCTGGTCAGGCCAAACTCCAGTCGGACGTTTGCATGTCCAATATTTTTCAGAATCTTAAAAGTGGATTTAAAAACTTTTATTTGTAAATTATTCAGACATTTGGAGTCTTTACCCTGGAAAATTACAGTCCCATAGCCTAGAGAGGAGATCAGCTTTGCCTTCATAATTTTAACTCATGACTAAGACATAAGAGCTTGTCTCATATTGTTCTAAAACAAATTAAAGAGATGTAGCTTTAGCCTTTAAATGGATTAAATGATGTTTAAAATATACTCTACCATCAAATGTTATTAGCAGTACAATATTTTTATTGCACTATTCCATTTTCATCAATGGTGGCATTTATATTTTTAATGCAAAAACATCACTTTGATAAATCCTGTGTTATAAAGTTAGGGTCAGATGTCTTCCCTAGTAACAAAAATACACTTTACTGTTTGTCTCCACTTTCCTATATAATACTACATCTTATGTCTTTGCTGTTTCCCACAGGTGTGTTCAAGATTTGTCGTATCACAATTTTACATCGCCTACCAGAAAGCAGGCACGATTTTCCTTTCGTGCTTTCACCTTCAGAAACATTCATTCAAGAGTCTACCTTCAGTGTAAGATAGCTGTCTGCAGCATAAACGATGACTCCTCCCGCTGCAGCCAGGGCTGCATCCAGAGACACAGAGGAGCACTGAGCTCATCACAAGATGGGCCAAATTTCATTGTGGGGCAATAGAGCTCTAGATGAACAGGATACCAGATGGAAATGTCTCTGCCTCAATTTCAAGCCAAATAACTCAGAGTGCACTATAACATTTCACGTATATTTAATGATATTAAGCACCATAAAAGAAGAACGTAAAGCATGTTGTTTATCAAAATACAAATATTTTAGAAACAATTTTGCTATAATTATAGAAGTTAAAAGGGTTGTCATTAGTGCACAACTAATATTCTCGATTTCTCTTTTATCTTTGATCATGAAGTGGCTCAAGAATATGTTTGAGTTCTGAAATTGTTTGTTAATGATATTGCCATCATGGAATCTGTATCCTCATTTGGATCAATCAAAATAAATGTTTTGCTTTTCCATAACTAGTTGTTGGTCTATTGTTCTATACATTTCTCTCATTGTTGCCATCAGTGGTCCCATTCACAAGGGCCCTTGTACACAATTCATTTTCTTACTGATATGTTTTTTCCTGGTCATTTGTATAGAGAACCCTTTCCCAGTTTAAGTTAGTTATCTTGCCTCATCACTGCTATGAGCTTGTGCTCCAGCAACTCACATTTATGGCACCTGTCAGTCACTCTTCTCCTTCCTTAATACTATAATCTGTTAATATTTAGGCTTTCCATCTCCTTGAATCCATATGCCATACATTTCTCTGTCTGCTCTTCAGTTTCCTATCACTGCTCTATATTCCCCTGTTTCTCTCCAAAATCTATGCATTTCCATCTGATCATCATTAACCCTTCAGCTGTCCTTTTACCTGCTCTACTCTCCCTCACTCGCCAGTTTCTCAGTCCCCAAACACTTGTCACTCTATAGATCCCCTGATCCATCTCCATTTGTTTTCCACTTCTCCTTATCTGATCCCAAAATATCATCAGCCCCCAAACTGTTCCACTTCCACTTAACATTTTTAATCCAATTTCAACCTCTCCCCTTCCATTGTCATTCTGTTTCATTCAATCTCTCCCTGTTCCTGGACTCCCTGATTACTAACCAGGCCCATCTCAATGTATTTTGGTGCCACAGAAGAGAAGATATTTTGGTCCTTGTTGAAAATGGCCATGTTTTGTGTGGGGTATCGATAGTTATTACCTATAAGTCCTTGGTAAATTGCAGAGCGATGTCCGTCAAATGTCACAAGTGGACTGCGGCACCCATTGTGCCATCCACTAAAGTGACAATGTAAAGTTCTGAGGAGTGGCTCTTGGGTCCAATATCCACACTTGGTACAAGCCTTTAATGTGTGTGGAGGAGTTCCTTATACTAGTTACACCTCAGGTTCTGGAAAATTCTTCCCCTGCCCCTGTCAAGGTTCCAAGAAGTCTGGGCAGTGGTGTAACAATAGCTCACACAGCCCCCGCAGTGCGGGGGGCCTGGCCTCCAGGGTTCTCCCTCCACCACTGTGCACAGGCAGTAACTGAGTACTCCTGACTGGCTCCAGAGTGTGGGGAGCCCAATTCATTTACTTTGCAGGGGACCTCCTCAAGTTTTGTTTTGCCACTGAGTCTGGGGTGAAAAAATACAGGGCAGGCCTGGTGTCAGGTTCCTATTTGTGTGCAGGAGATAAAGACCTTTAAAATGCAAGTGGGTCTGGGGACAGCTCCTCCCAGTTATCTTGCCAGGATGACCCATCCTCTCCAAGCCTACGTCCCTTTTGTGACACTGTTTGAGAGGAATATACAAACCCCAAAATAAAGCAACTCACAGTCATGAGACCCAGGATACTGGTAGAAGGCACAAACAGTTAGGTTAGGAAAAGAAAACACCAACCTTCTAAAAGTGGCATTTTCAGAATTGTGATTGAAATCCTGACTTTACCATTAAAGAGGATTTCTAATTCCAACTAATTTAAGTGTAAACAGCATATGTCTATCTGATCCCAATCCAGCGATACCACTTATTAAATGTAACAGGGTAACCCACTGTTAGTCAATGGGGGCAACAGACCTCACAATAGTGAAAAACAACATTAGGTGGACAAGCAAAGATTAAGCACACATGTCCTACCTTTTAAGTACAGTGCATCCTATCCTTTAAGGCGTGAGGGGCTACCTTGAGGCGTGACATATGTATTAATAAGGCCTGGCATAATGCTTATTTTATCAGGTTGAAAAGGCAGTTTAAACTTGCACCACAGGCTCCAGTTGCAGGTCTGAAACATGTTTTAAAAGGCTACTTTAGGGGTTGGCACAATGAATGCTGAAGACCCACTAGCAGCATTTAATGTACATGCACTGGGTACATGAAGTACAAATTACCAGGGGTGTACAACTAAATTAAATGTGCCAATTAGGTGTAAGCCAATTATACCATGCTTGAAGGAGAGAGCTCAAGCACATTAGTACTGGTTAGCAATGGTAAACCTAAGGCCATCAAAAACAAGTCTAGCAAAACAGGAAGAGATAAGACAAAATTGTTTTTGCAAATACCACACCAAGGATGTCAGGTGTAACACCAGGGACACTTTTCCACAGCGCAGGGCTCCTGGCACACTCCCTGAGGTAGTGATCTTTCTCTCTCTTGGAACACACAGACTCTCTTCCTGAACAGTCTTCCTCTTGTCGACTCATAAGCACTCCTTCACTCTGTTAGCAGGGAAGCAGGCCTCCACCTCCCCCAGGAGAAGCTGCGGACTTCAGGTGATGTACACTTACCTCAGGAGACTGGCTGTCAGGAAAACATTTTCCATGGTTACACAGCAGCTCTTCAAGTACTCTGCAGAGTACTTCCTTCTTTGTTCTAGAATAACGTGGGACTGGAACAATGTAAGGTGCTTTGGATCCTACTTTTATATACATTTTGAAACAGGGAATGTGGAACCCCAGTCTCAAGTTTCAAGCTGGAGTTTTGACAGGAATGTGACCAGCCTGTTATACTGGCGGTCAGCAGCAGGTAGCTATAGTTTTTTTTGTTGCAAATAACTTTGGCACCATTTGACTAATATTATTTCAGCTGCTGTCTGGAAAGTTACAGGGTGACTTGTGAAGCAGGGGCCAGTAAAAAAGAGGGATTCAAAAAATGCATTTTTCCATAGGAATTTTAGACACAACTACAGCCCAAACCGCTGAACGGAATGAGAGTTGAAGTTTGCAGAAAGCTAGTGCAAAAAGAGGGCTTTTTGTAATTTGGTGTAAATCGGTTCAGTGATTTTGAAGTTATTAAAGAAAAAAGATTATTGTAAATCTAGAACACAGATCCACTGAGTGCCAACAGCGATGCCGTGATTGGCTGACACCACTTCAATAAGCAAGTGGTGGCACCTGGGGCCCAAACTTTTTTTTACTACCAATTCGTGGTGTACCCACAGCAACGTAGGTCCCGGGGGGTATTGGAACAATAGATATATTTGGGGGATGCAGCCACATGTGCCCTCCTCCCAGAATGGGACACCAGGAACCTTAGTCCTGGGCCAAGCCATTTAAAACAAATAGGAGGGGGTAAGTGGCCCACCCTCCGAGGTTGATTTGGGCCCCAGGACCCTCCCTCCCCAGGGCCCAGTCATTATCAAAAAGGGGAGGGGGAACACAGTCACCCTCCCTGGGGCGATATCTACCCTGGGGACCCCATCCCAGGGAGCCCTGACATATATAGAATCGGTAGAGGGCTGCGCAACCACCTTCCCCAGGGACAGCTCATATGCTTTGTCCTGTGGTGCCTACATAGTTGCGTAATGATGAAGGCAAAAAAGGGGGCGCTAGAGGGTGCACAAGCAAGATGGCCGCACTTGCATGAGGCTCTTGCAGCTCAGGGCTTATAATCACATAATATCCTCCTCATATGCCGCACCAGTGATCCCAAAAAGCGCTACAACTGGATCGGAGGACCATCTCCAGGTTTTGCAGCAGATGACACCAACGAGATCGGCCTGATCACCGAGCAATTCCCCTCCGAGATCGGCGCTGCTGATCTGCCAAGATGGCAGCCACGCGCACTGTATAACTGCTGATATCACCGGAGAGACGCATGGGATCTCAGCGGGGGCCTGAGAGGAGCCGTAGCATCGCACATCAATGGACGAGGCTGCTAAAATTATCTACAATGTCCCAGCCTTAAGGACGAGCCATAAGACACAGAGCACTGGACCGCAACGTGCCAACACACCCCATGGGCCCTCGCAACACCGGTGCTCGGCTCCAATCGCCGTTTCCAACAGAGGCTCACGCACGCCACCACTGATGCCAGTGGCCAGAATTGTCACTGGACAACGCCTCTGAGATCGCCCTGGGTGTAGCACAACTGCCCAGTGAGTGGGGGCCACCCTGCGCTATACTGCTTTACTAAAGGACTGGGGTACACCCGCTTCCTCCACTCTCACTCCCCTTTGTAGCTACTGCAATTAACCGCACCGTAAGAGCCCCAATCCCACACCACTGCGGGCTGCAGGCAGGTTCCAGACTGTGAGACAGCTCGCGGCGCACCAGCCACCCCCCTACCTGCTCCAGACTCCTCTGCGGGGCCCGAGACTCTTGGCCATATTGAGGGAGCTAATTATGCGCCTCCACAGAACCCTGCAGGGACCGCCATGATCACCGAGACAGGCACACCAGGACTACAGGGTACAACCCACTGGGCACCTGAGGGACACCCCGGCATGTAGTGGCATTGCCCCGGACAGACATGGCAAAAAAGAGCCCCATCCACTCCCTGAAAGGCTGAGAAAATGTCTCATCACTGTTGTGCACAGCCTGACTGGATATTCCCTGCTCCAGAGTTCGCTTCTGATACACCCCCTGTAGCACCTCCTAAAGTGCCTTAACCGGGCAAGGTGAACGCCACACTTCAGCATAAGGGATCTTCCCCTTGACGGTCACGGCAGGAACTGAATGCCAGTTCCCTCCAAAAGACAGAACCCACAACTGACTGGCAACCGAACGCTCAAGGCCATATATTATAAAGAGATGGCACGTGAATGGTATTCAGTGAATCCCCGCGGAGCTGCTTCTTGAGAGCCTTTTATAATCCTGCAGAGCGAACAATCTCATTCTTGCCATTGTCCTCAAACGTTGCACACCACGTAGCTGCTCAACCGCCACAAAATCTTTTCCCCTCAAATGGCTCTGTGATAACAAAATAGGAACACCGAAGCGTAGAGTGCATCCTGGGGAAGACGGACGGAAAGCAAACCAAAATACCATTCGAGGCTCCTAAGACCTCCAGGACGCAGAATGAGGCAGATGAAGACACAACAGATGCTCCCGCCACAGGGGCGTCTACATCAACAGAAGATCTGAAGGAACTGCTTCTCACCATGAAATCTAGCTTAACCTCAATAGAATCCAAGATGGACTCCATGTGCACGCGGCTAGACAATGTTACACATAAGCTCGAGCAGCACGGAGATTTCATCAAAGAAATTGCGCAGTGCATTTCAGAGCTAGAGGACACTTCCACAGCAAACACAGAGAAGATGCTAAACATGGAAAAAGTCCTAAAAGTGATAGCCTCCATGAATGAGGACTTAGAATCTATTTCCTGGAGGAACAACTTTCTCGGCGTACCGGAATCCACGAATGGAGGCAGAATGGAGGAATATGTTGAAAATACGCTCTTTGGCGGAGAAGCATTCTCCACAGTGCTAATAGTGGAAAGGGTACACCGGTCACTGGCTACCCAACCTCCACGGGAACCACCCCCAAGACCAATAATCACGAGAATACTAAATTACCGGGACCGCGATGCCGCCTTACGTCTAGCGAGAGTGAAACAGAAGCTGTCAGTTGAAGGCACGGAAATAGCCATATTCCCGGACTTCACCATGACAGTCCAGGAAGCCCACAAAATGTTTCTCCCAGTCAAGAAAAAACTCCAACAGGCGAACATTGCTTATGCCATGCTGTTCCTGGTGGGCCTGAAAGTTACATTCCAAGACAAACATCACTTTTTTACCAACCCTCAACACGTTAATTATTTTTTTAAATCTTTATCCAAGAGACCCTCTGGCCGCGGATCTCCCTCCAGTCCAACCACTGCCAATGTTGCCCTATCAGAGATAGAATGATAGAAATATTGCAGTAGGTCTGCCAACCAGCCGTGGATGCCGTTTGATGCAGATGTCATGAGACATGCACCCTGTATACCGCACCAATACAGCAAAAGTTGCACCACCCCCATCGAGGGCATCATATGGGTAAAACATCCACCACCCGTCCCGTAGTGCAACGACAGAACACTCGGCATTGTGAGCCATTATACTTGTCCCTGAGCACCCTCGCACTATCGAGGAGACTCTATGTCGCCCTTTAGCTTCTACCCAATAGGAAATCCCTAAACTGATTTGGATTTTCGTTGTTACAGGTGTTAATCTAAGCTCCCCTGTTGGGGGCCTTGTTATACGGATGCTTGGGTGGGGAGGGAGGACAATACGGCACAGCAGGATTGGGCTGCTGATGTGGGAGGGGGGAAGGGAAGTTATTTTTTTGCCACTAGACACAACTAATCGCCACACACACGCAGTCTGAGCACATGACATGACTACGACACCCATCGCACAGTTTAAAGCATGCGCCCGAGATGTGCCTCCATAGTGCTCCTAGTTACAATATCCTAACATGGAATGTGCGCGTCCTAGCAACCCCCGCAAATGCAGGCATATTCTAGTGTATCTAGACAGACATAATGTACAATGTGCTATGCTACAAGAGACGCACCTCTGCCCCGCCACCCTGCCCACGTTTGCAGCCCATTGGGTGACACTTCGCTGCTTCTCCTCGTATTCCACATATGCACGAGGCACTACCATTAGGACGCAACTGCATCTTAAGGGGACGGATGGCCTCCCAATCCATGACATTCATCAGCTGCCACGGCCCTAATACCCACGACCCCAAATTTTTCCATATCCTATGGGGGAAAGTTTTGGACATCGGCTCTGTGTACGTGGTATGGGAGATTTCAATATCACACTGAATCCATCTATTGACCGATCACACCCCCAATCACACCACTATTCAAATGCCCAACACCATTTAAAAAATATCATCATGGACAACGGGCTGATTGACGTCTGGCGCAGTCTTCACCCCAACGGTAGAGAAGGAACTTGCCATTCCACAGTACACTCCTCATGTTCACGCATTGATAGATGGATGCTATCCATGGGATTGAAATCGTGGCTCACCCAAGCAATACATTTGCCACATACCTACTCAGACCATTCATCCGTGCTAATAACCCTTACCCACCCCTGCAATGATACACCATACAGGTCTTGGCGTCTGCCCACACATTCACTATTAGACCCCGTCTTTAAGTCTGAGCTGGAACAAGAGATAGAGGACTTCTTCCCACAAAATGTACACTCAGTGACACAATACTCCACTATATGGGAGGCTTTTAAAGTCACTATCCGCGGAATATATATTGCTAAGGGAGGTGGGATATTAAAAGACATTCCCGAAGCACACTTTACAAACTAGAAAAAGACCTAAAACACCCAGACGGCCAAATGCAGAGGACACCTACCCCAGAGCTGCACGCGCAGATGAGAGACACAATAACTGAATATCAAGAAACTGTGAAAAGAGAGTGCAAATTCAGGGGGAAACACTACCAGGCCCGGCAATACGGGGAGGGAGAAAGACTGGGTAAAGCGTTCGCAGCGATAATCCGCCCACCCAGATTCTTGAATACCATACTTTAAATAACTGACGGAGAGGGCCAACTGCATAGAAACACCTCAGACATCGCAGCCACATTTAGCAAATTTTACAGCACAATATATAAATCCCACAGAACGCAACCAGTAGATATTGTCCCTTGTTTTGAAGACAAGGCCATAGGCTGGCTAAATGATGGCCAAAGGGAGTTTCTCCTTGCCGATTTCGAGGATGACGAGATGAGTGCTGCGATCATGCAGCTACAATCTGGCCGAGCCCCTGACCCGGAAGAGCTTACGGACGAATTTTATAAAACATCCAGCACCACTCTCATCCCAATTCTTCGGCAGGTTTATGAAGAAGCTACGGAAACAGGGACCCCCCCCCCCAGACAATGCGCAAAGCGCTCATCATTTTCCCCTCCTAAAACCCGGCAAGCCGGCCGCCCAGTGCGACTCGTACAGGCTGCTCCCCCTTATCAACGTCAATGCTAAAATCCTAACCAAAAAAATAGCAAATGGCATTGGCCCCCTCATGACTGCCCTGGTACTGCCAGATCAGTCGGGCTTTGTTCCTGGCAGAGGGACGTCGCATAATCTCAGAACCTTATTTGATGTCTTACAGGACATTGACCCTGACACAAACACGGGGCTGTCTTTTTAGATGCCACCAAAGCCTTTGATTCCCTGGAATGAGACTATCTGGCTTTTGTACTTAGGCGGATGGGTTTCCCCATACCCATTCTGGCTTGGATTCAATTACTCTATACAAACCTACAGGCTAGCATACTAATCAATGGCACTCGCTCTCCCAATTTCACCATAGCTAGAGAAACAAGGCAGAGGTGCCCTGTGTCGCCCCTCATCTTTGCCCTTGCGATAGAGCCCCTTGCAGCTAAAATACGCCAGCTCTCCCACTTTCACCATAGCTAGAGGCGCAAGGCATGGGTGCACTCTGTCGCCCCTCCTCTTTGCCCTTGCGATAGAGCCCCTTGCAGCTAAAATACGCCAGCTCTATCAGGAATGCTGTATGCTGATGACCTCACCTTTTATCTCTATAACTCTGAAGACAGCCTCAATCCAATATTGCAGGTACTCATCCTCTTTGGGGTAGTATCCGGTGTTAACATAAATTGGAGCAAATCTCAAATATTTTCCCTTACTGCCGCAACGGCCAAGTTTGAACTAGACTATCCCCTCACCTGGTGTGATGACGCAGTAACATACCTGTGAATCGTGGTGACAAGAGATAGAAAGGAATTGATGAAAGCCAACTACGGGGGTGCTGGACCTCCTGACTGATAAGACCACTAGATGGATTGCCATGCCAATCTCAATGGCAGGGAGAACATCGTTGATAAAAATGGTAATACTCCCTAAGTTATTTTACTTATTTATTAACATTCCATACGCCCCCAGTGGATACTCTTTTAAAACCCTGAAGTCCCAGCTCATCCTTCTTACTTGGGGTAGCAAACAAGCTAGTTTAAAATGGGGAACCCTCGCTCGCCCATTTAGTGCCGGAGAGTTTGAAATTCCAGATATGGAACTGTACTTTAGCTGTGCACAAGCCTACTACGCTGCATACTGGATGGATCCAAAGTCCTATATGCCCTACCTAGCAGTGGAGAAGGACACATGGCCCCTACTTAGCTTATCTAAGCTCCCCCACTGTCCCCAGACCCAATGCCTTCACCACGGTCGACTGCATTAACAGTGCTTGGAGGGATTTAGCCCGCCGCCTTCAACTCTACATAATTTATTCCCCCCTGCTGCCTCTGCAAAGCAGATTAGACCTCCCGGTTACACAGGAGGGAGGATGTCGGCAAATGCTCCAAAAATTCTCAGCCCTGACCTTGGGAGACCGATAAAAAAATGGGCAGTTTTGCACGCAAGTGGAATTCTTCGGGGAGACACCACCCACTTCTCTGAAGGTCTTCGTGTATGTTAGACTCTGACAGGACATCAAGACCCTGACCCTAGACTTCCCACATGAACCCCCACCATGGCCCCATTGCGCGCCCTGCTCCAGAAAGCCACTCCCACACATCTAGTATCCATGCTTTATCAGACCACCCAAGCAGGCAGTACATACGAAGCCCCCACTGCGTGAGTGCACTGGGAGGAAGACCTAGGTCTCTCCTTAACAGACGAGCAACAGACTTACTGTTGCCAACAGACTGAGGAAGATATCTACCAGCAGCAGACTGCAAATTATCCACTACAAATACTTACAATGCCTCTACTACACACCTGCAAGACTTATGCGCTTCCATTTAAGAGACACTAACCGCTGCGACAGATGTGGGAGGGAGGGTGCAGACTTTCATTATCTTGCTTAAGGCTGTGCTCCTGTCCAGCAGTACAGCAATACTGGGCAGAAGTATTAGAGGCGCTTGACCAGATGACCGGGTTGCACATACCAGATGACCCACTTATTACAGTACTAGGATCTACCAAGGAACTCGCTGTCCCATTCAAGAAATATATATCCTTGGCGCTCTTGCTGGCCAGCAGATGGGAGAGAGGGAGGGCACCCAAATTGAAAGAATGGTTAAATGACCTCATATTTTGTCAAGATCAACTGAATACATATGCTGAATTATTGCCACCATCATCTCGCCCACGAGACATTTGGAGCCCTTTGAAACTATACCTCTTAGCGCAATCAGATACAGCGGACGCTGCAGTGGCCCAAACAGCTAATCACTGAATGCAAAGTCCCGAGGGTAGCGCAGAGAGGCCTGCTGAGACTTTGGCGTATCTGAAACATAGATTTAAAAATATTGGATGCAATGGAGACTGTCAGCTATAAGAAACTGCATTGTGACACTGATTTTATCGTACTTCATTGATAAGTAAAAGATTGTACTGGCTATGTCGTGTGGGAAGATTTCACATCTTATACCTTTTTTCTGTATAATCCTACCTAATAAAAACAGAGTTAAAAAAAATACAAAAATTATGCAGGCAAAGAAACCTATGTTTGCTCTTTTGAGCAGTTTAGTAACTCCTGCCAAGCTGTAGAAAACACCAATTCCGGTCCTTCCCACACTGAAGCAGTCAGGTAAACAGATGAAAAGATAGCTCCCACTCCCAGGGAGCAGGGTTTTTCGCTGCTCCCTGCCAACACCCACTCCAACCACTAATTATCCCACATATTACATCAGTCATGACATCTTCTTTGACATCATTGATAATATCAATGCAACATTTGCAACTAAATTATTAAGGAGAAAACTGTGCATGGTGAGGGTGGAAATTTTGGTTACCTTAGGGCACGAGTTATAGTTTCTCAAGATAATTATAACTGCTGAATTTCTATGCTTTTATGTGTGTCAATGGGACCCTAACTATTAAGTCTCTCTAACCTTTGGTTTTTGAGTGAATTGCTAAGGTTTTTTGGGGTACCCCTAGCACAAGTACAGAGCCCTAGGCCTGTGCCTGACCAGTTGAGATCCTGGACCTGGGCTTTGACCTGGAGTGGTGGACTAAGCATGCCCTCATAGTGGACTACTGTCCCAGTCCTTGAAGTAGCACATAAAGGTGGTGGCAGAAACCTTTGGTTTGAGATTGATAGCGTGACCAGACCTTTTTATGTGTGCACTGTAAGTGTGACGTACAGGTCCCTTTTGTGTACATTTTCTCTGCTTTGTGAATGCTCAGAACATTTCACTCTCATCCTGTGCCTATTTTGAGTAGGCTTGCTTTTGTAGGTTGCATGCAGCATATGCACAGCAGTAGGAATCTGTACAGCAGAATCATATAAAGGCAGAACTCCGGGCTCTCATAGTCCTACAACCCTATGTGTAACATACACACAGTAAATGCCCGTGCACATGACAATTTTCTGAGATGTCAACACAAGCTTCTGGTTTCAGAAAATGGCAGAGCATTTCACAAGAGGAGTCATTAGACTGCCGTCACACTGACACAGATAAAAAGGTCAAGTCACACTACAGATTCACAAAAAATGTTGCTCTGATACTTCCACTGTATATGCTACACAGAGGACACAGACAGTAGTCCACTATCCCCTATGGGAGCATGCTGTGCCTGGGCCAAAAATAAAAGTCAGGATACTAGTTCTACATGCAGTCAGACCTTCTAAACACAGTGGTGATATGTATGTAATAACAACACTAAACATAGCAGCTGGTGTCTGTCTTGCAAAGGAATCATGCATAGTCTATGATTGTTTTAAAGTCCAAGCATGGCTGCTAAATTTAGAACCAATGTGTTGCCATTTTGGAATCATAAAGCAATGATACCCTATGGACAACAGCATTTCATAATGATATTCTGATTTAGAGGAAGTTGTCACATGGAATACAGTGCACTTCAGATGAAATGAGCAGCAAGCAAGGAACCCATTATCACTGCCTTGAGAGCTGTAATATCCTCTTAGGACAGCAAAATAAAAGGAGGAGAAGCAAAAAAAATGAAAAGAGGACTATAAAAGGAGAACATTCAAAACTAAAGGATGGGTACCAAGCCCTGATGCTGCAGTGTACTCATGTTTAGTTAGATGTACAGAGTTGTTCAGATAATACCATCATTCACAGGTCAATGACTGACGCAGACTGAAGAATTACCTCATGCGGTTCGCTGTTCTGGATGGAAGTAGAGTGTAAAAGACAGTCAGACAGACCAATGGTAGTACACCGTGGAAACACATTTTATTATTTATATATGGATATATTTTATATCTATATGGATGGCTCACTGACACAATATCGATGATAAAAATACTTATTCACAAAAATATCAGACAATAAATATAATTCTCAAAAAATATGCTTTGCTTACTTAATTAATAAAAACACAAATATCGTTAACCAATATATCGCAGTTAAAAATATCTATTTTTACTTATGCCGATAAGACAAATATTTGAAACTAAAATGTAGTCACCTTTAAATACACATATGAATTGCCAAAATACCACAACACACAATATCGATTACAATATTATTGCAAAAATAAAGGCATTTGATTACAAAACAATATAACAGTAAGAAGCTAGGAAATGTGGTTGTGTCTGCTTGACAAATGTGCCTAAATTGAATGCCAAGGCAAGAGAGGATGAGGAATCACTTAATAACAAATGCATTCAATTGATAAGATCTGGGCACAATTACTACTCTCTAATCCACTTTGATATTGCCCAAAACAGAAGATTCCATGATTTATCAGGAAACAACCATAATAATACAGAATGTAGAGTTAGGCACACATACATGGCAGAGGGCCTAGTGGCTCTAGATCTACGAAAAAGTACCCCTCTAGGCAGTCGGAATACATTCAAATACAGACCCCTGCACCCATGTTCCCACTCTTCAGACCCTTCTCCTGCTAGCCTTAATCAAAGGGAGGAATTGAGGACACCAAAGGTAGACTTACGTAACCCTAGGTGCTATCACAATATATATGACAGGGATAGAGAACCACAGCCTGTAGAGAGGGCACAGTTGCCAGCCCTACCCAATGGAATGGGTCTAAAAAATGGGCCACCATTTGAAGAGACTCTAATTGTAGTATTTCATGATCAAAGCAAGGATCCAAACACCATTAATATTGTGTCCTGGAATGTGGCAGGTTTGAAATCCAAATCTGGTGACCCTCCATGGAAAGCATTTATAAACCACATTGACATCTGCTTATTTCAGGAAACGTGGTGCTTGGAACCTGTGTATAAGGCTGGTTACCTTGAGGTCTGCATCCCAGCTCAACATATTGGGAAAGGCTGACCTTCTGGTGGTTTAACAGTATGGGTACAATCTGTTGTTGTAGGATGAGTGTTTTTGCAATTTATGTCATTTGTTTAATGCAATTTGAAAAAACCCAAAATAAAAACTTTTAAAAAGAAAATCAATATGGGTACGATCATCACTGATTGCAGACCTAGGCCTACTTAACACGACCTCTCTTAACATCCAGGGTATAACCATCAGAAGTAAGGCTGGTCACATGGTTTAAATGTATATCATCTACAACTGAGGGATTAGAGGGGTGGTGAAATGCCCTACACTAAAACACTTCATGACCCATAGGGGAATATTTGACATCTATCACTCTTTGATATTAGTGGGCTATTTTAACACTACCTTCAAACCTCTAGACACTAAAGAACACACTTTCAACAAGGCCGAGGATGAAGACCAGGGCATTCCTGCACTATCAATATTATGGAAGGGTTCCCTAGCCACCAAATCTGACAAAACATGGTATAACAAAGTCTGTCGGGCGCTAAAAATGAGTTTCTCTGCACGCTGAAAAGCAATAACACTGACCTCATTAGGACAAAGAGAAATCAATATAAAACAGTGCAGGCCCAGGCATGCAGGGACTGGGACAGTCAACTCTGGGAGCATCTAAATTATGTGGCAAAAGATGCAAAGAAATGTTGGCATTTAGTGGCTAATGGAGGACAGTGTGGAACGTCTTTCCTGACAAAGCACATTCAGCCTCAGGTCTAGCAGAAGCGTTTTCCAGATTTACATGGCATGCCAGGAAAGGTGGCTTTGGTCTCTAATGAGCCATCAGAGCCAGAGATAAGTACAATTAAAGAACTATTGGTTATAGATCTTGAAAACGCATTATGTCCAATCAAGAGTATACTGCCGTGCAACGCTGCAGGTTCTGGTGGGATCACACAGGATCTGTTGTACTACTGACAATGAGAGCTGGGCTATTTACATCCATAAACTTCTAAACATGATTTTAGAGGAAGCCAAGATTTCAATCTCCTGGAAAGCTGCGAACATTGTACCTATCTATAAAAAGGGCACCAAGGACCTACCACTGAATTACAGACCAATTAGCCTTAGAGAAGCCACCCAGACAGTTTTTCAGACAGATTTTGAACATGCTGAACACATGGATAGAAAAACACAATGCCTTGTCGTGTTTGTAGGCAGGCTATAGGAAACATATCAGCACCAGTGGCTCCGCTCTGCCCACGGAGTGTGCGGAGTGTTGTCTACTTCACGCTCCGTGAAGTAGGAGGAGTAGGCAAAACTCTGCACACTGCAGGCGGAGTTGAACAGCCCCGCCTCCCACCCGCCCTATTAGCAATTATTATACAAGCTTAAAACAAGGATATAAAGTAAATAAAAATGCCTTACCTGTGCTGCGGCGTCCCCGGCTGACCTCTTCCTCCATCGTGACTTCTTGATAACCAACTGCGCATGCGCGGGCACCCACGCATGCCCATTTCTCGCGAGAAATGCGCATGTCCAAACCTGGGGACGCCGCAGCTCAGGTAAGGCGTTTTTAATACTTTGTATCATTTTTTTAAGCTTGTATAATAATTGTTAATAGGGCAGGTGGGAGGCGGGTGGCGCGTAGCGGAGCTACACGTAGTGTGCAGAGTTTGTTGTAAACTCCGTGGTGCTGCGTGTAGACCCACTACGCCCACTATGCCCAGGGTTAATCTATATGTAGTTTTTGTAGATTTAAAATCTGCATTCGAGCTGGTCTGTTGTAGCAAGCTCTGGGAGGTGCTGAAACAATATGGGATCCCTTCAGCCCTAATAGATATTCTAATTCACTTACATTCAGATACCTATGTGCAAGTACGCTGTGGACAGCAGGGCGAGCTTACTGGATGGATAGGGATTGAGGGAGGGGTGTGACAAGGATGTGTGTTAGCTCCCACTCTCCCTACCCTATACCTAAATGGTGCGGTGGCTCCACAGGAGGACTGCAGGTGTGATGCACCAATCATTGCTGGCCGCTAGATTCCTTTATGTTTATTTGTGGATTACACCTTGTTGGTGTACAAAACTCTGTCCGCCCTCCACACCTAGGTGGACCACTTTGCAGCTATATGTGCAGATTGAGGCGTGGTAATAAACCAGGGAAACACTAAATTGATGTCAATCAACCCGCACAAGACAAAGGATCCATCAAATTGGGCAGCCGCAGTCTGGACAGGGTATTTGATTTTGATTACTTGTGCATTAGGTTAACAGTGAATATCTCCTGGCTCCCTCAAGTCAGGAAAAGTAGTTTGAACCTGTGTCAACAAGCATCTGGAGAGCTGAGGCTTTATGACTATGCAAAAACAAGGCAGGCATTGCCAACACTTAGGTCCATATATACGACCATATTATGTGGTCACAAACAGGAATTCGGCCTGTTTGAACAGCAAAATTGGTCTGCCCCGTGTACAGACCCTATTTTGTGAGTCGCTAACCTATTACCAACTCACGAAATAGGGTTTGCGACTCGCTTTTAGGAAGGGGCGGTCCTTCCTTACAGCAAGTCTCACTTAAATGTATGATTGTTTTGCCACTCGCAAATGCGGAGGGGTCCCAAGTGGACCACTTCCCATTTGTGAGTACATGCGAAAATATTTTTTTTAAAGCAGGCTATGGTCCCACCGACAACTGCCTACTCTTAAAAAATGAAACAGGAACGTCTCATTTTTCTTTTCTAAATGCATCCCGTTTTCCTTTGTAAAAAGAGGGCTGCATTAAAACAAAAAAATGCTTTATTTAAAAAACAAAGCAGTACAAAAGGGGGTGGTGATGGACGGAGCATCAGAACCAATCAAACACTCACACCCAGTCAACAGATCTGGGTTTGATCCATCACCGTTCTTTAGCCCACTCTGCCACCCCAGTTCAGACATGGCAATATGCAAATCAGTCTGACCCTGTGCCTCATGGGAACAGTCCAGCCCGATCTGCCAAGCCATGCATGCTTCGTATCAACCCACCTCCTTATTGAATCTTGAGGCCAAAATTCTGGCCAAAGCATTGGCTAACCGCCTCCAACCTCATATCACCACATTGATCCATCCCAACCAGGCTGGATTTATGCCCCAGGGGCTACGCGACACAATATCCGACAAGCGCACACGGCCATAGCCACCATCCAGGGAAAGGGAGTTCAGGCCGCTCTTTTGCTGGCGGATATGGATAGGGCATTTGACTCCCTTAGCTGGGTGTATTTGTTCGCACTCTTAGACCATCTAAACATCGGCCTGCAATTCTTGTGATATCTAAAGCTGTTATATACACATCTCACAGCGTTGGTGCGGGTTGTGGGATCCACCTCCTTCACATTTTCAATAGGCAGGGGCACCCACCAGGGGTGTCCCCTGTTGCCATTCCTCTTTGCTCTAGCAATGGAGCCCTTGACGGCATCGGTGCGGATGGATGCGCAGGTGGTGGGCTTTGAGTGGGAACATCGGCTCTCAGACCACATCGCTTTATATGCGGTTGATGTCCTATTCTTTCTAACTGATATAAACAAGACAGGACCGAGGCTGCTTCGCATTATGCACATTTTTGGGGAATCATCTGGCCTTTTCATGAATCCGCGTAAGTCCACTTTGTGGGTGCTGGGGGGAACCATGGGCCTGGGGCCCTGTGCCTCGGCAGTGCAGGTGACGACGGAGGGTGTGAAGTACCTGGGTGTCTTCCTATCAGATCGGCCGAGAGTGGTATGGGACAGAAATATCGTCCCGGTATGAACACGGGTATGCCCCTTTCTATCTATGGCAGATCGGCTATTTTCATAAATGGTGTAATTGCCGAGCCTGCTATATCAATTGCAAAACCATCCGTATCCGATACCTCCTATGTGGTTTCAACAGGTCAACGCGGCATTGGGACAATTTCTGTGGGCAGGGGGTATCCAGAGTGGTGCTGCGGACCTGCTTTCAGTCGACATATTGCCTCGGCTGGCAACATCTGATATCCAATCTTATTATATGGCATTGCATCTCTTGGTGCTGAATGAATGGTGGTATGGGAACAGGCAGGACCCCGCATATGCAGTGGAGAGAAGATGTATGGGGCAGTCCACCCTACATACCTTTTTGTAGTCAGCGCCCTTACGCAACTCTCTGCCGCCGGCCACTCGGGTGGTATTCCAAGTGTGGAAACAGTCCCTCCGTAGGATGGGGCGGTGGAACAAGTTGACTAGGGAAACCCCCACTGTGGCACAATGGTCGCTTGCCACAGCTGGCTGCGCAATCCGGATTCTGCGGGTGGGATAACATAGGGGTCTCCACATTAGGGGATGTAATGCAAGGCACAATGCTGAAATCATTCCACGATCTTCAACAAGAATACCACATGCCCAAAACCCTGTTTTATAAATACCTTCAACTTCAGCATGCCATTTTCCCGAGCATCTCAGGATTAGAGGCTCTCCCCGAATTCAGTCCAATTGAGGCCAAGGTCTTCTCGGGTGATCTGCAGGACCATAAAATATCAAAGATTTATCAATCACGAGTTACCCATAATTCCAAAACACTGGAGAAACTTAGAGAAGCATGGGCTGGGGATCTTAGCCAACTAGACGGAGACGATTGGATGGACGCACTGGCTTCCCCTATGGGAGCAGCAATAGCAATGTGGTTGTGTCTTATTCAATTGAAATACCTTCACTGGGTTTACTATACCAGGTGGAGGGCGGGTCTTGTGACATCCCCAATATGCCTACGATGCGTAGGGAGGAGGGGACCCTAAAGCATACAACCTGGCATTGCACAGCACTCACGAAATTTTGGAGAGGGGTCTTGGCCTGTCTTGCGGAAGTGTTGGAGTGGGAGCTCCCCTCCTCCCCAAGATTCACAATTTTACATATTATGGAGGGTATAGGAGGTAACATTTACAAGAGGCACTTGCTACTGTTGGGGCTGACATTGGCTACACGGGATATAACGAGGCTGTGGAAGCCGACGGCCCCACCTTCTCTTTCGGCGTGGAAAAATGGGCTGGACTTCCGCATGGATTTAGTGTCAGGAATTTAGTGGCCAACACATGCTTAGCGAAGGTTCAAGTCAGAAGGAATGAGTTTTACAAGAAAGCGTGTAAATACCTTCACAGGAGAAGATAGCATTCTGCTACTATGCCAGCATTAAGTCTTTGTTTAAACTCTATTCGTACATCTCAAGCCTTCAACTCTGGAATCATCCCGTTCGTTCAGAGAAAGAAGAGTCAGCGGTCCAGCTTTTCCAATAGCCAGATGGCTGAAGACCCAATTGTGCATGTGCAGCGTTTAAACGCTGCACTTCAACTGTAATTCGTGAGGTGCCGGTCGCGTCGCACTTCTGCGCAGCTGTTTTCTCTGAAATTCCAGTTCCGGACTGAAAATATGGGTAGTGTCTTGGCGGTGCTAAAGTCTTCTCACGTTACTGCGTGTAAGCCTTAGGGCATAATTACGATGGCAGGCGGACTTTGTCCGCCCGCCACCGTAATGGTACACCGGACCGACTGCCAGAGATGCGGCGGTCCCGCTATTGCAATTAGTATGCGACCGTCACCCTGGCGGTAACATCCAGCATATATTACATTGCGGCGGGTGGTGCTGTAAGCAGCACCCGCCACAATGCAATATATGCATGTTGTGCATTGGCATGCATAACGTGACAGGCATCGCGCGGTGCCTGCCACCTTGTGTATGTCAATGTAGGGGGGTACCATAGGTACCCCCAAGTGCAACCACCCCTCCACTCCCCGGGGGCCCACAATGGGCCCCCAATGCCCATCTCTGCATGCCTTTCCATGGCGGAGTCTCCGCCATGGAAAGGCAGGCATACTAATATGGACGGCGGTGCCTGCAAGGTACCTCCACCATATTGACTCCCTTTTCCGACCGGCCGGCAATCCGAACGGCGGAAAAGCGGCGGACGGTCTTTCCGTCCGCCGCAGTGCCCCTCGCCATACTAATATGGCGGGGGTGAACTGGGGTCAATTGGCGGGCGGATCCGCCCACTATCCAAATAGACCCCTTAGCTATTTGACTCGAGCTCGAGTGAGGAAATTAGTATTTTCCTCTAGCCACAACCTGAAAGGAAGCTCTAGTATTCGGAGTGTTCTTTACGAAATTCAGTCCCAATCTAATACTCTCTGAAGAATCAGGTAGAGTGTTTCATTTTTTTCCTGCGGATTAAACAACCGAGTGAACTCTTCCATCCTGGTAAGAACAATAGCTCTTCTTATGCTTCAAGGAGCTATTTGTAATCTCGCAGCAGAAACTAAGAGACTTGTTGATAATTCCAGAAGAGCAAACCAAGTATTTAGAATATTTCTTGACTGTTATATCATTTAACTATCGCTATTGAATTGTTTACATAAAACCAAGCGAAAGTTACAGAGAGAATCAAGCCTTGAGAAGTATTGGGTAATGAGCTTACTAGATTGTTATTTAATGCTTAACAGCTAGTCACATAAAAATATTTAGGAGAAGTGTATTTAGAGTGCTTGTCCAATCTTTCTCTCCTCTGCAGGAACAACACACCCCAATTCAATAGAAGAGACAGAGCTAACAAAAGAAGTGCTGACTAGCCCCTCTTCAAGGCAGTCTCTCTCTCTTTCCACTTCCCCTTTCCCCCTGCTGTTGCTCAGGGATTACTGATTATATTTGGTGAACTCGGGCATTGGTGGAGGGGCTTTGGGTACATCTTTGGCTCCTGTGCGATTGATGTGAGCACCTTCTGACAGTTAAGATCCCAATATTTAAAGCCAGGTGTCACCCGCAAAGCACCCAAAAATCTGGAAACGGAGGGGAGACTACAGAGTAACCCCGGGCGTAGCACTCCGCTTCGCCCACGGAGTGTACGTAGCGCTGCCTGCTTCACAGTTTTCGAAGTAGGCGTAGCAGGCAGCGCCACGCACATGCCAGGGCGAAGCAGAGCTGCCTGCCGCCCGCCACCCGCCTCCCGCCTCCCGCCCTTTTAAAATAATATAAAGTATGATAAAAAAATTAAATAGAATGACTTACCTGCAGCGCGGCGTCTCCGGGGCTCCCTCTTCCTCGTTCACAACTTCTTTTCACAAATGCGCATGCGCAGACGCCCGCGCATGAGCATTTCTCCCAAGAAATACGCATGCTCGGGCTTCGCACATGCGCATTTGTGAAAAGAAGTTGTGAACAAGGAAGAGGGAGCCCCGGAGACGCCGCGCTGCAGGTAAGTCATTCTATTTGATTTTTTTATCATACTTTATATTATTTTAAAAGGAGGGCGGGCGGGAGGCGGGCGGCACGTAGTGGGGCTACGCGGAGCGCGCAAGTGTGCGTAGATTTGGGCACCCTACGCGCTGCTCCACGTAGCCCCACTACGCCCAGGCCTGCTATCGAGGCCTCGACCTGGACCCGGTGCCCCCGGTGGATGCATCTATATCTAGGTTGATATGTGGGCCCCATGGGTAAGGGATCAGCTCTGTAGTGGAGGGGACTGATGTATTGGGATTGGCGATGTGGTGGCAAACGAAACGCAGTAGTGGATTGGTGCAAGGGAGGAGTTCATCCCGTTTATGTTATAATGTTTTCACTGACTATGAAAATAAGAATGTATTCATCGATTGTCAGTGACAATAATTTGCCATGTTTAATATGGCAGATGTTTTTCGGGTGAAGGAGCACTGCACTGCACATGACCGTTGACACAATAAAATCTGTTAAAAAAAGAATACACCCAAAAAATAAAAGTATACACTTCAATACATCAAATTATGATTAAACCAAAATATTTACAAAAAATATTATATAAACATTTAACAAAAATAAATTAGTAATACATAAAAACACAACCAAAATAACACTAAACAGAAATATATATGTAACATTACAAAATAAACACTAATCCAACTAAACAAGTATTAACCAAGAAAGAGACCCCCAAAGTAAACTAACCAATAAATTACATAATCAATCAAACTAACTATATAAAAGGACCACAAAATGTGACCACTTATTGCACCCAAAACTATGAAAGCTGTAGGATGACAGTAATCTGCCAGATTTGCTACAAAAAAATCAGACAACAGAAGTGGAAGAATATGTAGAACTACCTTCTAGAGTAAGCAAACCATTTAATTAAAGAAACCTAAAAACAAGCAAATAAAAAATTTAAATGTATAAATAACTGACCAAACACTCTATTTTTTGATGTCATAAACTTTAGAAACTACAGAAAAAATATTACACCATGAAACAAACTACAAACCCACCAAGAAACACCAGTAATCAAAAAACCTGGAAAAATGGTCCACAATATTAAGTGTACCTTAAACGTTAAAAAACCAATCTAAAATCCCTAATCCCCCACCAGCTACCAACAAAGAAACATTTAAAATAAAGCTAAAACAACTTTTTCTCCCTAACAGAAAAGAAGCTACCTGATCCACATTATAACACCACCAACAACACCACCAATAGAAAACAGAATAAAGGACTGCTATTTCCATTAATAATACATATGTATTTATACAGTAGAACACGATTGCCATAAGTTTGTAGTTCCCTTATACATGTAATGCAAAATTATCAAAATGTAATTAATAATATTATGAAACTATTTTCAGACATTGGCCTGATTACGATGGCGGTGGGACTGCCACTGTCAGCCCGTCAGTTACAGTCCCACTGCCATCGGCTCCTGCAGGTCCATCTGTCACATTAGGATGCGGCAGGCGGAGGCATCTGGCGGAGGGACCAATCCCTACAATAGGGGCGATGCCTGCTCAGGCACCGCCTTAGAGATTACAATGTTCCTTTCTGCCTGCCATATGATGGCGGTCCACCGCCATGTAAAGGCCAGCAGAAAGTGACTTTGGGGACCCCTAGCGGGCCCACCTTCCCCCTGGCCCTCCACTATGGGGTTTCTAAACATCCCTGCACTGTGTGGCTGGCACCGCATAGTGCCTGTCACACGGTGCAGGTATGTTTACAAACATGACAATGCTAAGAGGGATGTTAATGTTAAGTGTCATTTGTAGAGCGTATAATCACCAACGGTCTTTTAGCGCTCCCAACGATCTCTGTAATTTGCCTGGCGGGACCGCCGACTCACTTTTGGCCGTTCCTGACAGGATGGCAGTCATCCGACCACCATCATTATTGGGCCTATTATTACAGAAAGAGCAAGAAACATTACATCACAGAATGGGAAACAATTATTTTCTCACATGAGCTACACTTCCATCCAAGAAAGTCCAAGCATTGAAAACACTAATTGGAAATTTGCACAAAATATTTCTCAAATGATTGTGTGGTTGGGCTACTACAAAAGATGATGTTATTAATGTGAGAGAACACAACAACCCACAAAAGGCACCAAAATCGAAGTAAGGCATGTACTGCAAGACCCAAGAGAGACAAGCACTGATTCCCAAGAGCCCCAGCAGAGTACGCAAGCCACAGGACCGCCATACTTACGATGACAGTCCTACCGCTGGCAGACTGCAGAACTGCTTGCAGTATTACGAGTATGGTGGTTGGACCACCTGAGGATTGCTGTATCTGCTGGGTATCCAGGATCCTGTGACAGTCACACAGCAGTCAGGGGGCTGCAATATGCTGGCAGTGCCACTGCAGCACCGCCGAACATATTATGAGTTACTGTCCACCGCCCCGTTCATGGTAATAAGCCGTCCATGAAAAGTGTGAGGGAGAGGCAACTAAGGCCACTCCTGAGCATGGGGGTGATTGTGGAGGGAACATGTTGTACCCCACTCGATTTGCACCCCCAGTTCCTGAACAGTGTGGCATGTATGCCACACCATGCAGGAACATGCAGTCAGTGCTATCATGGCAGCGGTCTGCATATTAGGCTCGCCAATGAGCCTAACTGACCATTGTCATCATACCACCACTGCAATGTCCACTAGCCATGGATTACAATCGCAATGCGGTGGGGTGGACCACAGCCTAGGCAGGCCTCCAGCGGTCAATGCGGTGGAGAAGCCACTAGAGGGCATCCAAAGTCAGAATGAGGCCTATAGTCACTAAAGTACCGGAACCCTTCACAGGCCAGCTACCAGCTATACCCACCTTGAAACGTGTAATAGCACAAACTAAAAATCCACTAGGGATACTCCTGCTGCCCGTAGAAGATACCAAGATATCCAAATTCAAGAATATTTAACCACCACACATAATGAAGAACCCTTCCTCCTACATCACATCCTTAACACTGAGAAACTCATTATTATATTTAGTGCAGCAGACATGTTAATGTTAAGTGTCATTTGTATAGCGCATAATCACCAACGGTCTCGTAGCGCTTCCAACGATCTCTGTAATTTGTCTTGCGGGACCGCCGACTCAGAGTTGGCCGTTCCTGACAGGATGGTGGTCATCCAACCACCATCATTATTGGGCCGATTAATACAGAAAGAGCAAGAAACAGCACATCACAGAAAGGGAAACAATTATTCTCTCACATGGGCTACACTTCCATCCAAGAAAGTACAAGCATTGAAAACACTAATTGGAAATTTGCACAAAATATTCCTCAAATGCTTGTGTGGTTGGGCTACTACAAAATATGATGTTATTAATAGGCCTGGGCGGTAAATTCCGTTCCGCTCGCGGAATTTGCGAAAATTTGGATAATTTTGCGTTCCGCGGAGAATACAGAATTGACCAAAATTCTGCGTTCCGCGGCTTCGCGGAATTTTTTGCCTGTTCGCGTTCTCAAAATGCGTGTTCGCAAGATATTTCCCCCCGAGCACGCAAACAGCGTTAGCGAACAGGAAAAAAGCATTGCGAACAAGCAATTCCGCGTATTCACGGAATTTCTGCGTGTTCGCGGAGATTTTTTACAGTTTCACAGAGCTTTGCGTAGCGCAACTACGCAAATTCCGCCCACCCCTAGTTATTAATGTGAGAGAACACAACCACCCCTAAATGTCACCAGAATCGAAGTAAGGCATGTACTGCAAGACCCAAGAGAGACAAGCACTGGTTCCCAAGAGCCCCAGCATAGTACACAAGCTACAGGACCGCGGTACTCACGGTGGAAGTCCTACTGCTGCCAGACTGCAGGCCCGTTTGCAGTATTACGAGTGTGGTGGTTGGACCACCACAGAATTGCTGCATATGCTGGGTATCCAGGATCCTGTGACAGTCACACAACAGTCATGGAGCTGCAATATGCTGGCAGTGCCACTACAGCACCGCCGAGCATATTATGAGTTACTGTCCACAGCCCCTTTCATGGTGGTGAGCCTACCATGAAAAGTGTGAGGGAGAGGCAACTAAGGCCACTCCTGGGCATGGGGGTGATTGTGTGGGGGAACATGTTGTACCCCACTGGATTAGCACCCCCAGTTCCTGCACAGTGTGGCATGTATGCCACACCATATAGGAACGTGCAGTCAGTGCTCTCATGGCAGCGGTGTGCATATTAGGCTCACCAATGAGCCTAACAGACCACTGCCGTCAGACCACCACTGCAGCGTCCACCAGCCATGGATTACAATCGCAATCCAGTGTGGTGGACCATGGCCTAGGCAGGCCTCCTGCGGTCAACGCAGTGGCAAAGCCACTGGAGGACCGCCAAAGTCAGAATAAGGCCCATAGTGACTAAAGTACCTGAACCCATCACAGGCCAGCTACCAGCTATACCCACTTTGATACGCGTAATAGCACAAACTAAAAAAAAACTAGTGATACTCCTACTGGCCCTAGAAGAAATCAAGATATCCAAATTCCAGAATACTTAACCATCACACAGAAGAAAGAACCCTTCCTCCTACATCACATCCTTAACACTAAGAAGCTCATGATTATATTTAGTACAGCAGATAAGTTAGTAAAACTAAGCCAATGTCAAACATGGATCATGGATAGGGCATTCAAAACATGCTCCAAGCAATTCACTAAGATATACACCAAAAAAGGTGAATATTGAAACACTAATGTAACATTTACATATGCCTTGCTACCTAATAAACACAGTAGCACCTGCTACAAACTACTAAATCAAATTGAAAGTAAAACAAACTACTACTCCCCACATAAAACAATAATCAACTTTGAACAAGCCATAATGCAAACCAACCGCTAAGAATGAAGCAATAAGAATTCCAAATCAAACCTAAATTTAGTAAACAAACCAATAGAATGTACACCATGCTCAATGTAAAGTAAATCTTTTTATCAACAACAAAGGAGTATACTATTAAGAACCAATAAAACCAAACTATCGCACACTAATCATTAAACCTTACCAATGGGCACACCAGCACAACTATGATATTTTTAACCAAATATTTAACAAGTTATTTTCATACATTGGTCAAAATAACAGACAAGTAATATAAAAAAAGACTGATACATAGAAATAGTGTTTATTCATTATGTAAAACTGAACAAATTAACAACCTCAAGGCTCAGGATTACAAAAAAATGAATTGATTCGTAAATACAATACAACATATATAAAATAACACGCAATATATCAAGTACACATAGATAATAAAATTTAACATTTCCCACCCAAAAATAATTACATAAATGGAACATACTATTCTGTCTCTCTGGATTTTCATCCATATCCATGTTGTAAAAATACATATAATCCACCAAAAACAAGAAAAATAAATAAAAAAAACTCCAAAAATGCTAAAATAAAACAGGTACATCTTGAATATGATGAAGCAATCCAATGTCATAAAGAACTATCAAACAACTGGAAAAAAACTAGAAAAAATAGATGCGCTCCACAAAACGCAAAGCAATCTAAGGAAATCGAAATAAAAAATAATGTTTTTCAGGAAACCAAAATAATTTCCATTTGAAAAAAAACTAGCTGAATTCAAATGTACATATGATAACTTCGTATCCTTAAATAAATCATACAATACCCACCTACAGAAAACACTATCTACAAACATAATTCATACATCACACTAAAACTAAGCAAACCAAATAACATAGTATAACATTAAATAAAATAATGATACAGTACTACCACACTCTGATTAGACCTCACACAGAATACTATTAAACAAAATACCACAAAATCAAACAAAAAAGCTACAAGTGGAAACCAACCCTATAAATACCATTAATGAGTGGTACCTAATTTCCCACCACCCCCAAAACTCTATAGCCATACTTAAAAAATGTCTTACAGTGACCAGCGAGCAGCAGTACCTTACCATGACTCACTTTCAGGAAAACTGTTAAAAAATGACACATAAGAACTACAAAAGTAAAGATAGCAGTAAAGAAAATGTCATATCCCTATAGAAAACAGTAGAACTTTAAATAAAAATGATTACATTGTTCTAAAGTTTAAAATGTGTCAATAAATGTTAAATAAAAGTATGAAACAATTATATAAATTATCAAATAAATACTGTAAAACAAAAATCTAATAATATAGTAATATTTATAATATATTTAACAAACCATATAAAAGATATTGAGAAATTCATATTGGACAAATGTATGTATTTAAAAATATATTTGTACCATATTGGAAAAAAACATAGTCAAACAACCCTCTGAAAGAGCATATATCTTGCATTTTATTTGAAATGTAGTTAAACGAAATGACTATACTTACATATAAAATATATATGTGTATTGAAAAAATATTGAAAAAATAAAAATTGCAAACTAAGGCCCTAATTACACATCATTGTGGTAAAGGGACTGACCACAGGTAGTCGGCAGTCCTGACCGCCTAATTAGGATGTTGTGCATGGCACACAGGGAATGGAGGTGCGTTGGAGTACTACATGTGCCCCCAACGGACGGAGGTCCTGTTTGGGGTTCCCAATATTCCTTCCTGACAGCTTTTATCCAAATCCCGACGGGGTGCCTCACTCAGCACTGACGCCATTCAGAACCGTGAAACCAACCGCCACCTGGTTGAGATCTGAGAGCTTGGCAGAGGCAGCGGTCTGGACTCCAAATTCTTGGTCCAGACCGAAGGACTGTCGGCGGTCAGACTGCCACCGACGCCCCGTCAATGGAGGTCCAACCGCCATCATAATGAGGCCCAAAATAAGTAACATTTATTTATAATTTATCAATAAAACTATATTTTTGCCTATAATTTTCATACCCACAATATTGTATATCACAATATTCTTGACACAATATTAATGTATGACAATAGTTTTAATTTGATATTTTGTCAAAATATCTATTTGAATGCATGTTTTTGTCAATGATTTCTTTATTACTACAAGATACTGGCAGACATCTAGGAAGATATTCTAGCAAGAATAAATATAATGTTAATTGTCTTTCCCTAGGCTTTGTCAGAGGCAGTAACCAACACCAAAAACATTCCGAATTAAAATATTTGACATTCCATATAAAAAAATACCTATCTGCAGGATTTGATACAGAGAGATAAGAATCCACCCTAAATGCCTGTTGATATTAGCATGTGCTTTGCACAATCAATATGTTAAACCTAATTTGTTTATCATAACTTCTCATATTAAACTGATTAGACCGATGGCAAGAGAGATATTTTTCCTAGCAAACCAATCAGACCTCTAGCTGTTATCAATGGCTTATCAACAAAACCACCTGGGGCCTCCTGTACTGAGCATAGGTTTTCTGACACGGATAAATTCATAAAAGTACACAGAATTAGATTGACATAACATACAAAACTTGAGGTGGAAAAAAATAAAACAGTATCTATCTTAAGAGGGCCTAACAAGAATTCTGACAGTACAAATCTTGTCAGAGGTGGTAACCAGTACCAAAATCCCTGCCTACTATGGTAATCTGTGATATTCTGTGTAACAAATAATTTATCTATGAGATTCTATGTGGCAAAATAGCTTTCTGTAGGCTTTAATGCTGAGTAATAACAATATACCTTTGACTTTAATGTCTGCTTGTTACAATCAATATATTAGGCCTATAGCCTTTATTGTAATGTTTCATTATAAAAAATCATTGGCTTGTCATCATATGCAACTCTGACCTACTGTGATGGTTCAAAAGCCTTCCCACAAACGAATAAATATGTAGAAAATAGAGTTTTCAAAAAAATACAAAGGGCCTTATTGTGAGTACGGTGGTCCTAGGACCACCGTTATTGTGGTAGAGGTCTGACTACCACCACCACTGCGGGTCCGTCCTGCTGTATTTCGAGTGTGGTGGTAGGACCGCCTCAGGACTGCCGCCTCAGACAGTATCCAGGATCCCACATTGGTGGCACAGTGGAAAGGGGCATGAATATGTGGCGGCCATATTTTAAGTTACATTTTACCACCCATTTCATGGCGGCGAGCCCTCCATGAAAAGGGTGATAGAGATGCAACTAAGGAGGGGTGCATGTAGACGACGCACATGTTGTTTGTGCCCCCCTGGAATTGCACTCCTGTTCCTGCACGGTGTGCCCTTTCACATGGTGCATGTCACACCGTGCACGAACATAGTGCAGTCACTGCAGTGGTCTGCTGTTAAGGCTCTCCTATGGGCCTCAAAAAAACACCGCCATGAGTTAACTGCCGCACTGACCGTGCGGGATTCAACTCTCAATCCAGCGGGCGGGTGCACGACAGGCTTGGCAGTCCTCCTGCTAGCCCTGCAGTGGCAGTGCTGCAGGAGTACCGCCAAACTCTTAATACGGCCCTAAAACTCTACTAATAAGGATTACCATAGTGCAAATTATCCATTCCCAATGTTTGTTTGTTCCCAACAAGATGCCTGCCTATAGGCTTTAGCACAATATAATAACGATCCTCACTTACAAGCTGCTTGCCTTTATCAAAAGCTTTTCACACTAGGTAAGTAAGACATACTTGCTTTGTGATAACATTTCATTACCAATAGGTCACACCTAAAGAATCTGACATACTTTTCTCAGTGAACCAATGAGGACTCCAGGTTTCACAAACGGCCTGAAACTATATCAGAGCATAATGTGGCAATGTTAGACACCTACTGGCTTTACTACATGCTTTTCACAATAAATGAGCCAGGCCTACTACCTTTGTAATAACTTATTATAATAAGCAAGCCAGAACTGCAGCATTGGGCATAGCATTTAACTGCACACCAATCAAGTCTATAGCTGTTATCATTTATTTGTCACAATAACCAACTCTGGCCTTCAGTTCTAAGCATAGGTTTTCCCGCAAAACAACCATCAGGCATTCAGTCATAAAATTACAAATGTATATAAAATTACACTTGACAAAGCATAATAGCATCTCTCCTCCAAATGTGGCCTAACATGGAGTCTCACAGTGAGAATCTTCTATACTAAGCTTCTCCAACGAGTAGCTTGTGAGCTATTAGTAGCTGTTCAGCTACCTGTAAGTAGTTCTCCTGTGTAGAGCCTAGTTTACTAAATTAGAAAATTTGCCTTGGTTGAATTAATATATGAATTCCAATATTCAAGTCAAAATGTGTGTATTTTGAGAACTCATAAATTTGAGAACAATGGCTGAATTTTCCAAAATATATTTACTACTGTTTTCTCAGAGATACATTATGAGGCAGTTGGGAGATATTATTATGGTGGCAAGGACTTTGCAACGATGTCTGTTATATAATATGCTGAAAGAGGCATTCCACAGTCTCAAAGCCATTTTTCATTACTGCTTGCTAATGCCTAATAAACTAAAGTGATGACTGTCAGTAATCGTGCAATTGGTGGCCAATAATATAATATTTGCGGATGTGGTCACTGTTACACTTATAATATTAGTAGATCAGGATGATTTTAATTGATCATAAGTAACTCTTATTACAGACAAGGTTGGAGACCCCTGTAATCTAATACCATGGTTTGTAAAAGAAGGTAACTATTGGAGATAAACAAAACCACAATCCTTCTCTGCTAAAGTAATCTATGAGATTCCTTGTACACAAAAGCATATCTGAAGGCTTTCATTCGGGGTAAAAACAAGCCATCCTTAAATGCCTATTGATTATAACACATGCTGCTCACTATGAATGTGTCAGACCTACTGCCTTTATCATAACTGTTCATGATAAACAATCAGGCATTTAACCTTTATCATTGGCCTCTGAACAAAAGGAACATAAGCCATCGCAGTGAGCGTAACCATTCAACTAGCCAACCATTCTGCATCCAGTCAAAAAAGCGTGAATGTATGCAAAATTACAGTTGGCAAAGTAAAATACTATCTCTCCTTTGGGAGCCCAATAAGGATGATTGTAGAGATTATCTTTAATCCCCAAAGTTTTTTCGGGTTTATCAGCAACATCAAAACCATTTCCTCCTACAGTACTTTTTGACAATCCATGAAATTCCCTGTACCAAAGTACCTGCCTGCGGACTTTACCACTGTATAATAAAAATCCATCCTTAAAAGTCTATTGTTTTTTAAGTTTAAAAGCTTTATTTCAAATAAAGGTAGTACAGAGAACAAGAAACCAATGATACAAATTATTTCATTATAAGAGAAAAAATATATCAAATGAGGGGTTTATGTACAGAAGAAAAGAAAGCTATTTTACATTTTTAAGGGCATAAAGGAGAGGAAAGAAAGGGGGGAAAATAGGGAAGGAAGGAAGGTATACATTCTAAAACTATTAAATTAAGAAATTGCATCTTACATCGGAATAAGAAAGATAAAAACTAATCAAGCTAATATATATAGTAATAAAAAAAACAGTAAAAGGCAAGAAATGAGGAAAATAAACGTTCAAGGAGGTTTGAAATTTTCAGCATTTAAACAAGCGTTATCAGTTAATACTAAGGGCCATATGTAGGTAAATTACATTTACCGATTCTTAAATACCGAATTTTACCGATTCGGTATTTATGAATCGGTAAATGTAATGTAGGTAAATTATTACCGATTCGGTAAATATCGGTAATTAAGAATCGGTATTTACCGAATCGGTAATGGCAACTGGCTTCCCATTCATTCCTATGGGCCTGGAGGCCCATAGGAATGAATGGGAAGCCAGTTGCCATTACCGATTCGGTAAATACCGAATCGGTAATAGGGGAGGCATTATCATGGGTGGCAGGGTGTCACATTGACACCCTGTTGCACCCCTGATTCGTGCATGTGTGCACATGTGGCGCACATACATGCTCTAAGGGCATGTATGTCTGCCACATTGCACATTTCAAATAGCACAATAATGCTTTTTTACAGGTAATCGTCATTTACCATCAACTTTTAGTTGGTGGTAAATAACGAATCCACACACCGACGAGACACTCCCCCTACATATCATTTCAGGATTCGGTATTTACCGAATCAGTAATTTTACCGATTCGGTAATTTTACCGATTCGGTAAATTACCGAATCCTGAAATATGCCCCCTACATAGCAAAAGCCTAAATACCGGTCGGTAACGGGATATTTACCGAAAATCGGCCGTTACCGACCGGTATTTGGCTTCCTACATATGGCCCTAAATGATCTAAATAAGTGGTAAGGGGTAACGAAAAGAGATTTCTATTAAGCAAAGGTTTACAAGAGGAGGCAAAAGCAATATCAAGTCGATGCATATGACAGAGGCTATTCCACCAGTGTTGAATGGAGAGTTTTGTTAGTGTTTTCCAATTTAGAGTGATGTGTTGGAAAGCCAAAGCGAGCAGGAGGTCAAAAAGACCCTTTTTATCAGGGAGAAGGTCTATGGAATCAGAGAGACTTCCAGAGAAAAGTAGGGGGATAGAATAGGGAAGAGAAATATTAAGCAGGCGAGACACAAAGGACCAAGCTTTCTCCCAAAAAGAGGAGACTGAAGGGCAGAGGAAAAGAAGGTGAAGAAGACCAGTATTAGGGGAACCACAGGTCCAACAGTTTGTAGTAGTAGAGTGAGAGAATGTAGGAATAGAGGTGGGAGTGAGATAAAGCCTATGGTATAGAAAGAACATAGATTGAGTAAGACAAGCGGAACGAGAGATTTTTAGAGAACGGGACCAAAGTTTGTCCCAAAAGGTAATAGACCATTCACATCCCAGGTCAGATTCCCATGCAAGTTCCAACTTGGTTTTCATATGCTCTGGATTAGGAGCTGAGAAATATTTATACATAAGAGATGCTTTAGGAACTAAGAGAAGAAGTTTAAGAAGAAAATGAGAGGCAGGGGGGAGAGAATAAAAAATATCAAGAATGACCGTCATTAGAACAGTAAATTTTTGTAGGAAGGAGCGAGGACATTGAAAAGCGGTCTGAAACTGGGGAAATAAACACGGAGTTAAACCATCAAAAAGGTCTTTGACCCAGGTTATACCTCTTGATCTCCAAGAGTTCCAAAAATAGTTCTACCATTGATAGTGATGAGGGAGTTATGCCAAATAGGGGAATCTAAAAAGGATTCTTTAGAGATAGGATTGGGATGTAGCAAAGGTTTCAGTAGAGAACACGTGTGTTTAAACAAAGGGAGAGAAGTAAGAGGCGTTTTGGCAGAAAAGGCCAGGTCTTCCTTTAAAGAGAACGGTAATGATAAGGCTCGCTCAATGGAGAGCCACAATTGAGTTAAAGGGGAGAAGTTAGAAAGGAGCCATTTGGAGGCTTGTCGAAGATATAAGCGAAAATTAGGGAAATTTACACCACCATTATATTTGGTCATACGAAGAGAAGAAAGAGAGATCCTTGATTTTTTATTTTGCCAAAGAAATTTAGATAGACAGAAATCGATTTGTTTAAAATAGCAGGCAGGAATGTGAACAGGGAGCATGGAAAGAGTATAAATCAAAATAGGAGTAATCATCATCTTGATTGAATCCAACCGACCCCACCATGAAAGAAAGAGAGGATTCCAAGAGAAAAAGTAATTTGTCAATCCGAGACAGGATCGCAGGCATATTTAATTTAATAGAAGAGGCGATAGAATTGGAGAACCATATACCTAGATATTTGATTTTGGAACTATTCCATGCAAACCTAGTGGAAGAAAAGGAATGAGGAAGACAACATTTAGTGAGGGGAAGAATTTCTGTTTTGTCAGAATTAATTCTATAACCAGAAACAAGGGCAAAAGAAGCAAATTCTTGTAATAAGGGAGGAATGGATTTGTCAGGATCGGAAATAAAGAGTAGGATGTCATCTGCGTAAGCAGAGAGTTTTAAATGTTGCTCACCGTACGAAAAACCAGAGATGGAAGCATTGTTGCGGATTGAGGAACGGAAAGGTTCAAGAGCAAGAACAAAAAGAAGAGGGGATAGAGGACATCCCTGACGGACCCCACGCCGGATGTGAAAATAAGGCGAGATACGACCGTTAACTGATACTGAAGCTCTGGGGGCTGAGTATAACAAAGATATAAGAGAAATAAATTTGGGACCAAAGCCATGCCATTTCAAGGATGCAAATAAAAATGACCAATCCACTCTATCAAATGCTTTTTCAGCGTCAACAGATATGGCCGCTAAAGATGTGGAGAGAGAGGGGACTTTGTTTAAAACATTAAGAAAAAGACGAGAATTATCAGAGGTCAACCTGCTTTTGACAAAACCACATTGCTCTTTACCAACTAAATGAGGTAAAAGAGGATCTAAACGTAAAGCAAGTGTCTTGGCAAAAAGTTTGTAATCAACATTAACCAGAGAAATCGGTCTTTAATTTTTGCAAAACAGAGAATCTTGTCCTTCTTTATGAATCAGGCAAATTGTGGCTTCTTGAAAAGTACCTTCTGTTTTACCAGAGAGAAAAAAGGAATGAAAAAGGTTTAAAAGCTTAGGAAGGAGTAAGTTAGAAAAATGTAGGTAAAATTCAACTGAAAAGCCATCAGGGCCAGGTGTTTTCCCTTTCTTTAGAACAGACAAAGTAGAGGAGAGTTCATTAAGGGTGAGGTCAACCTCAAGACCAGAAAGATTAAGATGAGACTTTGATAAGGATGGTAATTTATCAAGATAAGATTGAATGAGGGAACTAGAGGTAGGGGACTCTGGGGTGTACACATCTTCATAGAACAGTTTAAATTCATTTAGGATGAATAAACAAAGTCAATCAATGTACGATCTTTACGGGATTTAAGGTAATTTGCTAGAAGTTTTCCAACTTTATTACGACCACCATAATAGCGTGCGCTACTACGGAGAAGTATGGAAGACGCATTGTCAGTCAAAGTTTTGTTGAATGCCAATTTAGCACAAATCAGGGCTGGAAGAACTGCGTTATCCGATGAGGAATAAAATGTATGCTCTAAAGCTTTGATGTGGGCGAGGGTAGCTTTATGTTGCTGGAGAAAACATTTCCTATTTCTTGAGACAAAGTCTATAATGAAACCTCTTGCAGTAGTTTTAAAGGAGTCCCAAATTATGGAAGGGGTGGAAGTAGAAACGTTATTAATGTAAAAAAAATTCATTAGCAAAGGTGGTGAAAGAGGAGGAGAAAAGAGGGTCAAGAAGAAGAGAGTTGTTGAAACGCCAACGGGAGGACCTGGGATGTGGTGGAAGTAGATCAAGGTCAGTTATGATTGGGGAATGGTCAGAAATAACTATAGGTTCAATAGAAAAGGATAATACGATTTGAGACAAAGATTGATAAAGAAAGATATAGTCTAAACGAGAGAGAGAATTGTGAGGGGGGTAGAAGAAAGAGAAGTCAAGGGATTCAGGGTGAGTGAGCCTCCAAGAGTCAACAAGATGTGTTTGGGAGATAGTATCCAAAAATTGTTTATGAGATCTATGGGGTGTAAAGCGTGTTTGTGATTGGCGATCAAGAAAGGGGTCAACAACTTGGTTACAGTCACCTCCTAAATTGAAATTTTCATCTCTAAATTGAATAATTTTTTGTGTGATCATAGGCCAAAAGGAGCAATCAGGATGAGTGGGATCATAAACATTAAAAACAGTCAAAGAGATATTCTTAATTAACAGCTTAGCTAACAGCCATCTACCTTCTGTTATCATTTTCTTGCGATATAATTTTACAATTTAGTTTCTTATGACATAGAATTATTACACAATTTTTCTTATTAGAAGTGGGATAGACTAAAACTGATCCTACCCAGCTTCTCTTCAATTTCAAAGCCTCAGTTTCTGTTAGATGGGTCTCTTGCAGAAAAACCAGGGTTATAAGAGGCAAGATGTGATAGAATTCTCTGTCTCTTAATAGGGTTAATGAAACCTTTCACATTCCAAGAAATAACTCTGAATGTAAAACCATCAAAAATACATAACGACAACAATAAAAACAAAACGTACAATATTAACAGAGATGCAATAAATACTGTAATCAAACTTACAATCCAAATACAAGTACACCATTAGAGAAAAGGAGGGAAAGGGAAGGAAAAAGGAAGAAGGGAAAGAAGGACCAAAAAAGGAGAGGATTTAAAAAAGAGACAATAAGAGAAGACAGTACATGACAACCACCAATGCAATAAAGGAATGTAGATTGAGAAAAATAGAGAGGATGACGACTGTGATACGTACCTTTTAGGGGAAGATAAAAGAAGACGTGCAGGGAGTGGCGACACGAGGAAGATGGCACAACTAACCGGGGAGGTAGCATCACAGCGGGGAACATATTCGATAAACAGGAAACAGAGAGAAATGCGTTAGAGGATATGAACTTTATTTTTTATTTTTAAGTATATAGCAAATAGAAGAATATAAAAGAAGTACAGGAAACAATATAAGACAAACATAGTGCTACGATACAATTATTAACAATAACCTGAAAAGATAAAAAACAATAAGTAAAACCAAGCAAGAGTAAATTCAAAAGTCAAGGTCTGGCGGTTGAAGAAGAGAGAGGGCCAGAGACATCCATCAACGATGTGGAATGCGACTGGATGAATTTTCTCAGCTCTGCCGGATCCTCAAAAGTGGAGGTTTTATTTTGGTAAGTAACCTTGAATAAACATGGGTGAAAAAGTCCATAACTAGCTCCAAGTGTGCGTAAGGGAGGTCGAAGATCCATAAATTCTTTCTGCCATTTAGCAGTCGCAGAGGAAACATCCTGAGATGAAAATAACTTAGCACCTGACCAGACAAGCAGTTTTTTGTGTTTAGCTGCATTTAAAACCAGTAGTAAGTCTGTAAATTTCAAAAACAGAAAAATAACACCTCGTGGCTTGGAAGGAGCAGCTGAAGAAGACAAACGAGGACCCAACCTGTGTGTTCTCTGTATATTCAGATTTGTAGATGCAGGTAGGCCCAGAAGCTTTATGAGAAAATTGTTGAAGAAGGGAACTGGATCATCACCTTCTAAATTTTCTGGAAGACCATATAAGCGTAGATTGTTGCGCCTATTTCTGTTTTCCAAGTCATCTGCAGATTTCTTTAGCCAAAGGACCTCCTTCTCAAGGACAATTAATTTTGTAGAAACAGTTTGAAGTTCATCAACTTGCTGTTCCACTGTGGAAATACGAGAGTCCATAGAAGCCCACTTAGTGTCCATAGCTTGTAAGCGTGAATTAGTCTCCTCGATAAAGGGGCGCAAAGCGCGAATTTCTTCAAAGATAGTGTCAAGAGAAATCGGAGAAGCAGGCTTTGGTGGAGAATGAGGCTCCTGTTTGAGGCGTTTATTAGCGGCAGATGAAATTTGCGTTTTAATTGATGCTGGTGACGAAGTTGACTTTGAAGAATTGGATTGCGCCATAGTGATAGTTTTCCTAAATACAGGAGCAGAGGGAAAAGATACTGACAATGGAGACTGAGGTGTGGATCTCTTGTGTGTAAGTAATAGTTTCTTGCTCCTGCCCATAGGGTAAAGAAGGAAAAACTACGTGCGAGAAAAAAAATAACACCAGTGAAGAAGTAGAATGACTCACAGTGCATGAGGTAAGCTTCACAAGTGGATGCACAAATAGTTCAAAAATACAGCTGTATTGTTATTAAAGTTAAAAATATGACTGGTCAGGCATAGAATGGCAGAAAAAATAAGAAATATCATCAAAAATCAGGAAAGCAGCATAGTAATTGAGGTGTAATGCCAGGAAATCCTAACAGGGAAAAACAAAATGGCGGCCGCAGAGGAGATAGAACAATAAAGAGAGGTTTTACCTCGAAATACAAAGAAGTCACCCATTTCAGGCATATGAGGGTGATCAGGAGCAGTTCCGATGCCTAAAACTCTCAGTTTCGATGTGTAGAGAGAGTTTTTTGCCACAAATTTTACCGCGACATTTCCGCCGCGACGCTACCCCCAAAGTCTATTGTTTTTAATGGATGCATTTCCCAATAAGTTAATCAGGCCTATTATCTTGTCATAATGTTTCATAATAATAAACTAATCAAACCTAGGACATCTGACATGCTTTTGCCAATCAACTGATGAAGCATTGACCCTCTAACATTGACATTGCACTTTAACCAATCCCGGCCGATTCAAATGCACATACATTGGCGACCATCATGCATACAATTATAAAATTACAAATATGTTTAAAAATACAGTTTTTGAAACAATATATTACCCCTGTCAATGGGGCCTAACAAGACTCTTCACAGTGAAATTCTCAAGGGTTCGTCAGAGTGGGTGGTCAACGTCAAAACCTGTGCCTACTACAGTAAATCGTGGGTTACCATGCAACAAAATACCTACCTGGACGCTTTACTATAGAGATATCACAATCCACACTTTAACACCATTTGGCTTTAACACAAGCTTTTCACAAAAAATGCATCAGGCATAGTGCCTTTATCATAAAATTGCATAGTAAATAGATCAGGCCCAAGACCATTGGCTTACCTCCTAATGAACTCCGTCTAGCTGCATCAAGTATAAACCTTTCGGCAAGCCAAAAAGTGCAATACTTTCAGTCTTTTTAGTGGAAGCACAAACATTTGGCTCAATCAAACACTATACTCAAGGCGATGTGATTGGAGTCTAAGGGGCCCAGTAGGGTGGCGGGCGGACTTTAATCTGCGTGCCACCCTAGCGGTGCTGGGACCGGCTGCCAGAGGTGCGGCGGTTTGGCACCGCCAATTAGGATGCGACCCCCACCCTGGCAGTCTCATTCTACATCTTTAACTTTGCGGCGGGTGCTGCTGTAAGCAGCACCCGCTGCAATGCCATAGAGGCATGTTGTGCATTGCTATACACAACGTGACAGGAACCGCGCGGTGCCTAACACCTTGTACATGGCAATGAAATGGGGCACCATAGGTACCCCCAAGTGCAGCCCCCACCCCTTTGGGGCCCGCAACGGGCCCACAAAGCATTCCTCCGCCAGCCTTTCCCTTCGCCGCCATGGAAAGGCCTTTTGAAACCTGCATCATAATATGGATGGTGGTGCCTTCTAGGCACCGCCACCATATCATGCCCCAGCTACGCCCGGCCAGCAATCGTTACGCTTGCCGAGGGTGGTGGGGGGAAATGCAGTTGGGATGGCGGGCAGATCCCCACCGCCGGCCCGGCGATGACGATCCCCCCGCCATTGTAATCACCCCCTTCGTCCCTCTCTCAGTAGGGGGACCTTTTTGTTGATCACATAAGGTTGAGTAACAGTTACACTGACAAGCTATACCTAAAAATCCATGTAGGTTAATGATTGAGCTACTCCCATCTGCGCTGCTGCTAGAGTAAAACACTGTAAATCATTACATTTTCTAAGAAAGTTGAATAGCATTATAATGTCATATGTTTTTCACTGAAAGTTCAAACTCAGGCAGCTGGATAAATTAAAAAAATTATGACAGCTACATGGAGGGAAAGCACTTTTCGTGGAAGCACACAGGTTCTGCCTAATCAAACATGTACTCCTGGATCACAATATGCAGATGGAGCCAAAGCTTCCCTCCTGACCATTCTCACATCACTCTCTTGCAACAGCTGTGTTGTCACGCCAGGCCATAAAATGAGGTAATGGTTCTGAGAAATTCACTGTCTCTTGAATTAAGAAACATTACAACACTACAAGTACAGTGGAAACTGTGATACCGTGTCAAGGGTGAATTATACCATACAACAGTCAAGGCAATCATATGGTGGATTAGGTATTTATATGTTTGCAGCTGTAGCTGTATGCAGCCCTGTACAGTGGTGTACACCTGTGCCTAGTGAGTGATGGAGGTGGAAAACTACACTGGCTAAAGTCATGTCCCTCTGTCCAAATGCTTTCCATGACATGTGTATCACTGGTAAAAGATATTTTGCAACTCATACCTGTTTGAAAGTGAAATGAACAAATCCAATTCAATGTCATTTGGTGGTTTTCATTTTTCACCCTTGCAATTCTCACTCCTTTCTTTGATTCCCTTTTTTGCGCCTGTGTTTAAAAGTGCAATGCCATACTGTTTGACAACACACTTCACTGTTCAGTGCTAATTACATGTATGGTTACACATTTACATTGACTTATGTATTGGACGACCCACCTCCACTCTTCTGAACTCCATTGGGAGTAGTTGTAGTGCTATAAACTATTCACAGATACAGTGAAAAGTGTTCATTTTGAGGTCTAGATGGTGAAATAGCCATTATGACCTCAAGATGTACGTCTATACTCATCTGTAGTATGTACTGGAATCACAGTACTGGCTGAGACATCAATATAGATAGTATACCAGAACTAAGACATCCACATAGGCCTTTAAGCTTGGTCAGGTTAGTCCAAGCTAAGGAATGTTAGAAAAATAATTGTATTTGTTCTGGCTTGAATGCTGGATTCTATGCAGTTATGTAGGGATACCACACTCTAGTTGCTGTCTTAATAAGCATCAGTTATAATTAACCAGGACCTAGAATCAACATATAAAATTGGAGACGACCACCAGCACAGCGAATCTTGAGGTGGTGATTTATAAGGTGAGCCCACTTCAAAGTGTGCTGCAAGGCAGTTCAGCAATACACAAAGAAAAGCCCAGTTTTAAGATCAAAACAGAGACTCAGCGGTACATTTTTGTTAGAATGCCTGTTAACAGGGGGTAGGGAACTGATCAAAAGCCACCCTTCCTCATAAAAAGTGGAGTATTTTTAGACTTAATGTGCTTGAGCGCACAATTAGCACACTTCAGGTTCCTTCCCAGCAACACAACTGACATTGAGGGGCTCTTTTCTTAAGCATGCCACTCCTCTGGCCATTTAAATCAATTGGGACAGTGGAAAACACACTCACCTCTTGCATAACCACTTGTGATTTCACAGAGACCCTCACAGCAGAAAATGTATTTACAACTGTAAATAGTAAATGTTTTCCTCCATATGCACACACATTTCTAACTGAAGCAACAACAGTGATTAACAGGAAACGGTACTTTGACCATGCCCACCACAAAATAATTAAAGCCACAGCAGCTATTATTAGAAGATATATCCATAAAGTACAGCACATCATCGTCAAAGACTCCATGTTAAAACTACAAGATGAATTAAAGTGCAGTGGTTAATATTGAAAAAGATTACATTAAAAGAACAGCAATATATGATTCACCATTATTTCTGTGGCAACCAGGAGATCCACCAGTTGACTTTGAGAAATGGGTAGATATATTTCCAAACTATCTAGAGCTTTAGATGGACAATAGTTAGTTTCCCCCATCAGGAAAACGTGTTACTACTCAGCAGAAGGGATCACAACATATCTTCAAATACTTACCTGTGGCTGTATACAAAGATGGTCAACAAATCCAAGGTATCTACAAAGAAGCCAAGAAAAGGTCAGAATACAGGTTTGCAAACGGTACTAATCTTGTAATTACAATATTGACATTTTACACACAACCAAATGGAGCAGGAGAATCTATTGATGATTTTGTGTGAATTTTGTGACATGTGTCAACTTGGAATAATGCCAGATGAATTAATAGGTGATCAATTGGGAGTACATATGGGTTGTGCAAAATGCCTCAAGAAAAAGCAATAGAGATAACTAAAGTAGTTGAAAAATCTGAATACTCTGTGAGGACATGGATAAGATATATAATAGAAGGACTGTAGCTGATGCTTGTGTTGTCAAAGAAGACATAGAAATAAAAATGGCTACTATGGGCAGTAATAAACTAGGAAAAGGAGGTATTACACACCAATAGGATAGCAGGTCATGCAGTAGATGCTGGAGGCATTATCACTATTCAGATTCAAAGAACTGCTAAACAAGAATGCTGTAGTGTCTGAAGGATCACTGGATAATACAACGATTGATAATATTTTGCTTGTTGGTTATAGTGATAAAAGTACAGGCAGCTGATGTAGACCTAAAGCAGACCTTAAGATTCAGGTTAGGAAAGTACATCTAACAATAGATCACTATATACAATTACAGCAAGAACCATGTTTATAAAACAATGTCCTCATCTAAGACTGTTAACCAAGAACATCAACTCGAGAGGCTACCAGGGAGAAATTGTTTTTATTGTTGAGCATATATTAACCCTGATCCCAGGTTCCTTACTGTGTTTTTAGCTATGGAAGATACTTTTCAATTCACTAGAATGCTATTTCGCTATCATCTGTGGCAAATGTTTTTCAAATGATGATCAGTTGAATATTTAAGGGAATGGATAATGTTGTATACTTTTAGGATGATATAGTGGTGTTTGGTGAAACATTGAAAAGTCAAACTATTTCACTTAAAAAAACCTTGGAAAGACTTGGAATATCTGTTCTCACTCTAAAAACAAGAAATGCTAAGTTTTAGTTGAAGCAATCAAATATTTGTGGTACACAATGTCAGCAGAAGACGTAAAGCCTAAATAGATCCATTGGAAGCAATAAAATGAGTTCCCATTCCTCAGGATAAAGATCAGTTGAGATATTTATATAGGACTTCTTTAATATTATGCAGAATTTGTGTAACATGTTGTAAATTAAACAGAGAATTTAAGAGTATCATTAAGAAATGTTACATCTTTGTTTGGGAAGAAAGTCAATAGCAGTGTTTTGTATTCTAGCTCCATTTAGCACTAGACATAAAACAATGGTTATAGTTGATGCTAGTGCACTTGGAATCAGTGCAGTGTTATTCCACATACCTGAGGGATGCATGAGGATGCTAGTTGTTGCTTCTTGTTCATTGAATAGAACAGAACAAAACTATTCAGGGATCGAGAGACGATTATTGCCAGAAGCATGGGGTGCAGAATATTTTGGAACCTTTATGTAGGGTCTTTAGGTAGTACTCTGTATCAATCACACACCATTGGTGAAAGTATTATTGGCAGGAGAGGGTGGCAAGGGATTAGCATGGTTAGGTTGATTGGCATCTCGCCTATGAGAGTATTGTAATGAAATGTAACATATTCCAGATGGCAAACTACACAAGCACACTGACTGTCTCATTTGCTCTTGCCGTAGGCCGATGTTCATAAATATGCTGTCCAAGTAAGTGGAAAGGAAGTGGCATAGCAGGTGAAAGGGTTTAATTGAATTGATCAAATAAGCAATGATTGCAGCATATTGGATCGGAAGTGGAAGTGACGCGCCCAGAGAGTGAGCAGAGAGTGGAGAGTGAGGTGGCAGCAGCAGTAGAGCTGCAAAAAGGCAGAGCAGTTGGGCCCGTCCTAGTTGATTTCACATTTTGAACCCCATCATAATCACAAAAGCAGAAACCTGCAAGCCGCAAGCCATAGTCCAGCAAGTCCTGCAAACAAACGCGAGATGAGCCGGGTGACCACAACCCGCAAGCTGGAGTAAGCAGTGACGTGGTAAAGAGCTGTGCTGCCTTTAACTCCCACCTACAACCCGGTCACTCAGGGTCCTAGGGAGCAGTGCGGGGTAGGGTTTGGAAGGCGAGTGTTGCAATTACAGCTAGCTGCTGCCAAGTGCGAGCCCTATGAGATCCGCTAAGGCGGCCCGGCTAGTGCGGCTTGTGGATGGATCCTAGGTGCACCCCGCTTGCCTCCCGGTCCAGCCATCTCTTCCCAGCATGCGATCTCCCCTTTGAGCCCAAGCACCATCATTTCTGCTGCTGAAGCTCCTGTCCAGGTCTCTGCAGCCTTACTTCTGTTACTCTCTTGGTGGTGTGATTCCTTGGTATCTCCTAGGACCTGTTCTTCTCCATCTACGGCACTAGGTCGCTTGGACTCAGCAGCGGCATTGGTCTGGGAGCCTTGAACAGACCAGATAAGGTATGGTCATGTCCCCCCGCCCTTTTCTTCAACACCATCTGGCGTAGTTTGCGGGGTGCAGGGTCCCCAGAGCTCGGTGTCCCTCTGAACCACTTGTAACACTACTCAGCAGTGAAGTGGCGAGGCGTGGCACCCTCAAGGGCTCCCAGCTATCCAAAAAAGTGAGATCAGGTAGAATAAGAAAGGCTCTTGCAACCTCAAAGCAAACAAATCAGAGGCCTGTATCATCAGGTCATGCTGGTAATGCTGTTACCTCACCCAAACCACCAGTAGATATGTCCATTACAAACTCATTAATCTCTCCCACACATGCTCCTGCAACCATTAGTATGAGTATGAGCTCCCAGGAGCATGGTGCCACTTCCTCGCACACCCACTCTGTTAGCGTACTTCCAAAAAAAGAAAACTAGGAGGGGCAAAGGGGCAATCCCCTAGCCCTGGCCCAGAAGTATCAAAGGGAAGCTTACAGCAGGTAATAACCAAGGCCACAGTTCACCCCGCACCAAAGCCTAAAGTCGCGACACTCAAGAGTGACTTCAGTGACAGCCCAGTTGTGGAAGATTTTAGATTGCCTCCCGACTACTGACAGGGCCTAAATCTCCGCCACCTTTGGTTCAGGATCTCCACCAACTACACTCCTTGATTACACCATCACCAAGCAAAGCCACTGGGTCTTCTCCTACTATTTTATTGCAACACATCGATCAACCTCATATGGCATCACAACTACCCGTTCGATGAAACTCTTCAGTAAACCTGATACCACTTTCTCCTTACTCTGACCCTCCCAGTCCCCCACCACTCAGTGGCATGATCACCAAAGGGAGACATTTAATCACTCTTGCCCCAAACCAATATGGGCACAGTGACAGTCTCCCCACAGCAGCAAGCAGGCATGAACGTAAACTACCAATCTCTCCTGGGGCTTTCATCCTTACGGACTCAGTCCAATCATCTAACCAGAAATCCGAATCAAGCAAAAAATACTCCACACTTTCTCTAATGTCATCCGCATGGCCTCAGCTGCTGCAAACCCTTCAAACAACAGTAACAGTGTTAAATTACCACTCAGAAAAACTAGACATTCAAGTGGAGCTCCTGAACATTCTAGCCTTGTTAACGGCCGGCAACGATAGCAAGCTTGAAGACTGGAATAAACTAATAACAAGAGCTCAATCAGCGTCTAACTTAGTACAGTCTGCCTGCTGCTGCTCCCCAATTATAGATAGCTTATAACCCTTCTGACATTCCAAAACTAGTGTTCTAGGTGAAGTAAAGCACCTCTCAAAAGGCCCGGCCTGGAAAAAGAACACTGGTACCCTGGATCAGGACCATCTAAAGCACTTTGAATTATCATCAGCTCCAAAGTGCATAAATTCAATAGCTCCTGTGGACGACTGGTTGGCAGGGATACACACAGCTACTGATCACGCAGCACTAAATCACTCTTCTAAAGTTCAAATCTTGACATCTTCCAACAAGAGCCTCGTAACCGCGCTGCAAAGTCCACAAGTAAGGAGCAACTCTTGCCGGACACACGTCTCTAAAACCAACAAACACTCATCTCGTCTGCTCAGTAAAAGAGAAAAGAAAAGACAGTGCAAACAAAGTAATACATTGCTAACAAAAACCAGAGCTGGCTCTCTCAAAATGTTCCCCTTGTTTACAACATCAAACCCTAAACAAGCTCTAAATCTCAGCACAGGGAGGGCGGGGCTGTTGCACTCTCCAAAAACATGTGCTCACAAAATATCCCAAAACATCGAGGAGGCACCAAACTCTAACAAGGAGAAGCCCGAGTCTCAGCACACCCATATATTACCTACTATCAACATAAGCGACCGGAAGCATGAGGACACTTTCCTACAAGTTGTTCAACAAGCCCCCCGTGAGTATTCTTTGCCAACTGGCCTACAGTCCGCTGAAGCACCTCATGTGCTCCATTGTATCTGCCATTCAAGTCCGACGAGACAGTCACTAAAATCCAATTATAAGGGTAATATTAACAAAAGCACCGGATCCTCAATAGGAAGAGAAAAATTAAATACCTCCTGTTCCATCCTACTCCGCACATCATCAATCTCAGTGCTCCACCATCAGCGCTGGAGCCAACTAACCAAACGTTACCTTCAAAAATACACAATGGCCATTGGGAGAATGTTTGTTCTAACAGTCTGCGCCCTCAGTAAACCACATGCCCAGCCATGAAGCCTTACATGAACTTTCAGCTGAAAATACTGGCTACTGGATACTGCCTGTGACCTCACCAAGAAATTACTTATACCAGAATACCATTCAAAAGGCCAGCACAACATTCTCAAGAAGAGCAACATCAAGAGGAAGAAGAGGAACCTGACGTTCTGTTTTTAACAGAAACTTGGATGACTAATGATTCAGACCCGGCCCTTGTTCAAGCCCTCTCATCTGTATATGTGATTCAGAGACTCGATCGAGAGCTGATCAGAGGAGGCGGCATTGGAATTATTTATAAATCTAAATTCAATTGCTGTATTTCAGCAAGTCCTATACCCGACTGCGATAGTCTTTCCTTTGCAATCGGTCTCCCATGTCTGTACATTCTCTGGGATTTTAATGTATCGTCCCCCAGGGGCCTATGGCCGATTCTGTAGGGATCTACCGGACATAACAGCCAATCTAGCTAGCCCCCATTCCAACTTTTCCCTATTAGGGGATTTTAATATACATTTTGATGACATCTCACTGCCAGCTACATGTGAGTTGATTGATGGCATGGGGGCCTTTAAACTTAATCAAAAAGTGTGAGGCCCCACTCACACTAAAGGACACATACTCAACCCTATTTTTTCAAATATTGAAGACCTTTTGGTCAGGAACCCCATCCCTGTGCCCTGGTCAGACTACAGCCTGATTTCATTTTTCTGGCACCCTCCAATTGGCCGGCTGTGAAATCCAGAAAATTTGTTCGTAATGGTCAAAACTTCCAATAGAGTCCTGGGTGTCGATTCCTAATAATACCAGACCAACATCTGATCCAAATCCCAGTATTGCGAACGATAAGCTGGATGAATGGCTAGAATCCTCATTAGACATTGTGCTCACTAAAAAATGGGTTACCAATAAGATAGGAGTTAATAGAAAAGCCTGGTACTCTCCAAAGCTTCACAAGATCAAGCATGCTTGTAAACATCTGGAGAGAAGTTGGAGAAAAGATTTCTCAGCAACTAACAAGAATAAATATAGGGAGGCTCTAAAAATGTCTAAGGAAGAAATTAGATGTGCTCAGGCTATTTACTACAAAGAAAGAATCACCTCAGCCTCCAACTCCCGACGCGAAATATTTCGCATTGCGAAATCTCTCCTCAAACCTCCCTCCCCTCTTATTGTATCTGAAGACACATCATCCAATTGTAACGAAATGGCAACATTCTTTTTTAATAAAAATACAGGACATCTATTCCTCTTTTCCCCAGGCTAAAATTCAACAAAATGCACTACCTGCGGTTAACGGGCCTCAAATTAAAGATTGTTCATTAGCAGAAATTCCGCAGCTGAATCCGACCTCCTTGCGAGCTATTCTTAACCAAGTGAAATCTGGCTCCCCTAGAGACCTGGTCCCCCCCCCACTATTTTAAATCAAATCACCGTTCCTATCTCTCCACTTGGAAATGGGCAATGGTCAAAGCTCTTCTAATAAAAACGAACCTGGACCCTGAGGTATTGGTGAATTACTGTCCAATTTCTTTACTGCCAGGAATTAGCAAAATTGCTGAAAAATATGCAATCTCTGTCCTCTCAGCATTTCTGGAGAGCAACAATTCTCTCCATCCCTCACAAACTGGATTCAGACCTCAACAAGGCACGGAAACTGCTCTTGTGAGAAAAATCATCAGTTGCTCATTCAAAGACTTAGGGAGGCAGGAGTTGTGGTGACAGCTCTTAAGTGGCTGCAATTCTTCTTGAATAACAGATCATTCCAGGTATTTGAAGATGAAATGACCTCCAAATGTATGCCACTTAGATGTGGGGTTCCTCAGGGATCATCCCTGAGCCCCACTCTATTTAATGTGTACAAGTGCCCCCTGGCAGAGGTAGTGAAGCAGTTCTGTATCCAGATTGTCACCTATACCGACGACACACAACTGATTGTCTCTTTCAGCCAGCTTGACAAAACTGGGTCTGATCTAGCCGGGTGTCTAGAAAAGGTGTCAATCTGGATGGAGGGCTCGTACCTGAAACTTAATGGGGCCAAAACAGAGCTGATGCTCCTAGGTAAATCTCCTTTTCTGAACATAAACCTGCCTTGGCCCAGCTGCTTTGGTCCTATTACCACCCCCCCCCCCCAAAGAACAGATTAAGAGCCTGGAAGTATGGCTTGATTGCAATTTAGATTTCAGAGAGCAAGCGCGGAAGGTGGCAGGTAGTTGCTATGGGATTCTTAGAACGATCCTCCCTCTGCTCCTTTTTCACACCAGAAGATTGATGGTTCAAGCATTGATTCTCTCCCGGCTTGATTATGCCAATGCCCTCTATCTGGGAGCCCCTTGTCTTACCATCAAAAGATTGCAGACTGTGCAAAACTGCACAGCACGTCTGCTCATGAATATTCCCAGTCCTCAATCAGCAAAACCCTCAATTTCCAACCTTTACTGGCTCCCCATCCAGAAGAGAGTCCAGTTTAAAGCTTTGTGCACTGCACACAAGGCAATGTCTGCCAATAGACCACCCATTAGCCGGTCCATCATCTCACCCTATTGTCCTAATAGGGTTCTGCATTCAGAGAGTAAATACCTGGCGGTAGTCCCTAAAATAAAAAAATCACGAAATGGAGGGCGTCTTTTCCCTTATAATGTCGCCAAGTTGTGGAACCATCTTCCCCTCCATTTTTGTCTTGAGACTAACCATTTGGCCTTTCGAAAACTTATAGAAACTTTTTTATTCCGTTAAACAATGTCACTGAGTTCATGATTGGACTGCTTTAAGGGCTGGGATGTCTTCCAGTAGCCATGCGCTCTACAAATGCTGATTAATTAATTCATTAAACTACTTAAAGCAACCGTGGGATTTGACGCATTGGTATCCAGTGACATTGAGTACATTGAATTCCTTCCTCCAAGATGTTCACAACTGTCAGATGCTACCTTGATAACATTCATCTCTACTACCTGGGCCTGCTCCCTTTTAGCTAGCACAGAAACTCTCCGATAATGGGGCATTAAAATTCGCCCACACCTTGAACCAGGGTATCCAGGTGCGCTGGCACCCCCATCTCCCATGCTGCAAAGTACCCGCTAGTCAAAGACTCCCCGTTTTCAATTTTGAAAAGCGCTCAAGGCATATGGTCACAAAAGCAACTCCCTGGGTCAGGACTCTCACCACAACCCTGGGCAAGATTGTGGTTGACTACCAGCAGCCTTGTCTATCAAAGGTCTGCCTTGACATGATAAACTCTGTGATAAGGAACATGGGAACCCTGTAAGTCGGAAGGGACCAAGAGTAGTAGTATATGATTAGAAACAGTGGTCCCTATTATGGACGATATTAGTCTATAACCACAAAAGTGAAATCAGTGTTGGATGGACTTTATTACATTTATTTACTCATTCAATAAACAAGAACAGTGAGCAACAAGTGAAAGGGTTCTGGAAATCAAAAGATTTCCTGACCTCAGGCATATAGTGGTAAGGTGACTTTTCAGTGATTAAGATTACAATAGTCATGATAGAAAACACATCTTGTACTAAACAATAATAAAAAAAAGAAATTCAAGTCGGAGTTAAGATGTTGTAGTCGATAACGTTTCGATTAAGGGTGGGCGTAGTTCGCGAAGTAGCACTTCGCGAAGCTACGCAAAGTGAAGTTTGCACTACGCGAGCTACGCGTAGCACTTCGCGAACTGCGTAGTAACATGTTCGCACTGTGCAAGATGTTGTTTTCAATGATTGCACAGTGCGGACAAGCAACCGGCACTGTGCAATCATTGAAAATGGCATCTTGCACAGTGCGAGCTGTAGTTTTCTGCTGCTCGAGTAGATTTTTACTCGAGCGGCAGCTTTCTCAACGCGAACTGGTAGTTTCTCATCGCGAGCGGTCGCGAGCATACGCGACCCCTCGCACTGAGAAACCTGACCTCCTCGCGTTGGGAATCTTGCCGGGAGGTTTATTTTCCATGCTCGCGATCGCCAACTTGATGTTGCCGATCGCGAACAAGGAAAAAGTCAAGCCGGGATGTCATTTTGCTTGCTCGCGGTCGCCAACTTGACGTTGAGGACCGCGAGCAAGCAAAAAATGACCGCAGCACTACGCAACACTACGCTACGCGTGTTCGCACTGTGCTACGTGCAGTTCGCGTAGTGCGAAGTAGCACGAACTTCGCAAACTACGCGAGCTTAGTGTAGGCTTAGTTTCGATCCCCAACAACGGTTATGGGATCATCATCAGGACTGGTCAATCTGAATGCCTAACCCCTTAGTAAGGCAAGGGGTTAGGGTGAGAGGGAAGGAGAGAGAGGGAAGAAAGGGCTTCCTCAGCAAAAATTAATTCCTTTATTTGAATACAAAATCTCCCAGAACACCAGTGATTTATACACTGCCGAAGGTGCATAAAAATGCAAAATCCCCAACGGGCTGGCTCATTGTATCAGGATGAGGCTCCATACTAGAGCCGCATCCGATTCTAGAATGGAGATCACTTTATTAAGGACTTTATTAGATCACTTTATTAAGGACTTTGTCCCAAATACTTAATACTACATAAAGAATACACTGGCGATGGTCAATTTGGTTGCGGGACTCCCATTCGATCATACACAATGCATACTTTGCACTTTGGATGTGAAGTCATTACATACAAATATCCCCCAAAACGAGGGGATTGAGGTCATCCAAAACACTCTTGACTCAAGACCTTGTCCACATCCAGTACCTACTCCCTTTATCTTACATCATCTTAACTCCGACTCCAATTCTTTTTTATTATTGTGGAGTACAAGATGTGTTTTCTATTGTGACCACTGTAATCTTTATCACTGAAAAGTCACCTTACCACTATATGCCCGAGGTCAGGAAATCTTTTGATTTCCAGAACTCTTCCACTTGTTGCTCACTTTATTGTATGTTCGTTTTTGTTTATCGAATGAGTAAATAAATGTAATAAGGTCCATTGGAACAACAATACACTGACTCTGATTTCATTTTTGTGGTTATAGACTAATATCTTGACATGATGAACAGTCATTACGTCAGCAAACTCATAACAAAGCCATTAAAAATGTTTTTCACAACTCGTATCATCTACCATAGCAAACCAGCAGACTCCATCAACAATATGATCTTTGGACATTAGCGGAATTCACGATCAAATAAGCTCTCAAGAGATATATAATTTCATTTCTGGACATGACTTTCTCGCATTCCAGGAAACTTGGGCCACAAAAAATCACCCCCTAAATGGTTACATGGAACACTGGAAGCCCGCTGTAAGAGATCAGAAATTTGTCCGGCCCAAGGGGGGACTGCCAATAAACACTTCAATGCGCTTAAAAGGCCCCATAGAATCATTAGACTTCCTGGAGAACTGGCTCTTTGGAATTTAAATCAACTCATGGAGACAGACACGCCCCCTGCTACTTCTATCTCTCTGAACCCTAGAACAAAAAAGGTTTTAGTTAGAACACCTATCCACAGTTCTGAGTGATTTGGCAGGGGATATACCACACTCAGATAGCCTCCTCATGGGGGATTTCAACATCAATCTCTTGCAAGGGACCCGGGAGCACTTAGAAACCCTGCTTCCATTTACTCGACCAGAACTGAAGGCACGGGTAAAACCCATATATCGAACATTCTGTTGTCTAGGGGAACACTGGGTTTTACAACTCAACAGTGCGGGCTTAATTGTACTGAATGGGAGATACACACAGGACATTCTTCCAAATTGGACATGGACAAACAACAGCAAGTGCACTTGCCTTGATTATTCCCTCTGCAACTCAGAACTGCTTCCATACTTAGAAAATGACAGCATCATAACACGCTCGGAAAACGACCATCGCCCTCACGTTCCTACCATCGCCTTGAACCTAGAGCAATATGACCCTGCCAAACCTACTCACATAGGGTTTTACTCCAAGAATCTAAAATGCCTAAGATGGAGCGACGCCATTAGAACAACGATCATGGGAGAGTGCGAGCAACTATTAACAATCCTTAACCTGCGGTCCGTTTCCCCAGTAAACGACTGGGCAAACATTTGCTCTCATCTTTTAAAGCAATTTAAACTGTCAACACAAAATTATGTTAGTTCTAGCAATAAGAAGTCCCCCCTCTTTATCATAGACGATGACGCTTAAGAAAATCAGAAACGCCTCCCTTAGGGCAGCCAGGAGGCATCCAGAATTGGAAACTTTATTGAAGAGGCTTCAAATTTGCAAAAACAATTATAGACGGGCATGTCGAACCGACAAACAACAGCATCTTCAGCAACTTTGGTGCTCCCTCTAATTTATATGTGAGAGCCGGAACCCCAGAAACTTCTGTGGGTTAGTAAATAATCAAATCAATGGAAATCTCAGCCTGGAAAGCACAAACATTGCTGAGCAGGAATGGGCAACCTTTCTGGCCGGTCACTTCCAGGCAGATGAGTTGAAGGCTTCCCTATTGATAAATCCTTCCTGGGAGCATCAGGACAACCCGCATGGAGTACAGAAAAAACCCTATGGATGAAACCACCTCTCCCACAAAGCTGGTCAAAACTCTAACTAAAGCCATATCTGATGGAAATCTGGGCCCAAACAGCCTGCCACTGACACTGTTTAAAAAAAATATACCCTTCTGGTCCATGCAGCTAGCCGCCCTTTTTAATTTATCTTTATGATGCTCAACCATAACAGACTCTTGACGTGTGGCGATTATCCAGCCTATTCAAAAGTCTGGCTCAAAATCAGCTCAAAGTAACTACAGGCTGAGCAACGAGGCAATGTTCTTTGCCGGCTTGCTGCTGGAAGACTTGAAGAGCTGGGCTGACTCAAAAGGACTAATACCCAAAAATCAAATGGAGTTTGTGACGAATTGAGGTACATTGACCAACTTCCTAGCCCTATCCATCCTCATTGACAAAGCGAACATCTTCTATGGCACTTTTTGTTGCTTTGTTGACTTCAAAGCAGTATTTGACCATGTACTAAGGGAGTCTCTATGGGTCAAGCTAACCAAATGGGCAACATCTGCCACATTATTGGAGTGAATCATCTAGCTCCACACTAATACTGGGTTCAAGTCAAGATGGGCACTGGATCACACCTATCCAGACAAATGTTGACGTCAAGAGGAGTGAAACAAGGATGTGTGCTAGCTCCCCTGCTTTTTAATCTCTTTTTAGCCGATCTTTCATTAGAGTTGGATGCAACAAACAGTCACACCCCCCCAGGATAGGCGGGGCAAAGATTAGCAACCTTTTATATGCCGAGGACCACGCCCTCTTAAGCCGTACAAGAGTCAGACTGCAACTGCTGTTAGACACTCTACACAGTTACGCCACCATGAATAAATTGGAGGTAAACCGAAATGAAACCCAAGTGGTTATATTTGGCAGGATGTTCTACAGAGTTGTGGGCTGGTTGTACAATAACAACCAAATTCCACCTAGCAAAACCTTCAGGTACCTGGGAATCCATATCAACTCAAGGGGTACACTAATTAAACATCGCAATGAAATTGCCATGAAAACCATGGTTCTCCAAGTTAGCCTCCCCAAGCTCTCCAAAAAACTGATTGGTCCCAGTATAGCTTGAATGCTGGAAGTGGTGCGAGACAAGATAGGTTCCACACTGTTTTATGGATTTGAGATCTCGCTTGGCAAGCTCAGTAGCGCTCTTAACCAACATGTGATCAAAATGTATAAAAAGGCGCTCCGGTTGCCAAAAACGTTGTTGAATGCACAGATATGACTAGAGCTAGGCCTTGCAAACTACGCCTTGCATAGCATGGGGGCCTTTCTCATCCTGTGCCACAAGCTGAGATAGGCCAGAGTTGGCTCACTTGTTATGGATTGATACCAGTGTCAATTAGGGGAGAGGAGTTGGCCTTATGGCTAGGGTGGTCGACTTTGAATCTGGGGACCTAGGTTCGAGTCTCGGCAATGACACTAAACATCCTGTGATTCTTTGGCAAATCACTTAATCTCCCCGTGCCTTTGATGTTGCTTGTGTGGGAAGGTGTGTTGATTGCAATGAAAGAAGAAAGAACTAGGAATGGGAAAGCAGAGAGTGATGGGAGAAATAAGTGATCCTGGGAAGGTTTGGCGCAGCTCCTGTAATGATATGTTGTGTCCACAGGAAGGGGTGAGTAGAGAGTTGAAGTTTGATCTGGTTATGATAGATGTGCGTTATACAATGGGTGGTGGTGAACTTCCTTCAGGAAATACTGACTAAAACATCCATAAATGTGTTGGAGAATGTTTCTAAAGAGGAGGTTTATCCCTCTGTACTAATCACAGACTATGATACCCAATTAACATTTCATGAAACAAAGCAATATTTGATATTTTATAGGAAACGTAGAGGGGGCAAATGCTGAAAATCCAGTTTGCCCAGGCTTAAAAGAGTGATGAGAAAAAAGTGGGTGATTTTGTGTGGACATATTGGACAACAAAGAATAAAGTTGCTAATAAAGTCCCATTTATCATGATTTGATAGCCTTGGCATAGACAATGATGTGGTAGTTTGTGTGGAATGATATGTTGATTGCAAGGAAGAGAAGAAAAGACTAAGAGTGGGAAAGCAGACAATGATAGGAGAAATACGTGAGGCTTGGCACAGCTTCTGTACTGTTTAGGTCCACTAGCAGGGGTGAGTAGAGAGCTGAAATATGAGCTGATTACGAACGTTATGCATTCCAAATGGTTGATGGTTAATTTTCTTCTGGGAATTATAACTAAAGTAATGTTAAATATGTTGGAGAATATTTTTAAAGAGGAGGGTTAGCCCTCTGTAGTTATTACAGTCTATGACACCCAATTAGCATCTCATGAAATGAAGTAATATTTGATATTTTATGGGATTGGACATTCATGTACAGCCTTGTATAATCCACAGTCCAACAGAATAGTGAAGAGGGCATATGCTGAAGGAAGCAATCCAGCTGGCACAAGCTAGTAGGAGTGAAGTCAAAATAAGCTTTATTCGGAAAGTTAATTTCAATCCATAAAAGCATGTACTGTATAGCATAACGTTTTAAGCAGTTAAAACAGGTAATTTTTAAAAACATATATATACAGAACATGTATCAAAAAAGCTCATTTCCATGGTGACAGTAATACAGCTAATAAATATACAAGTCATTATTTCAAATTGATCTATCAGTTTGTTAAATTAATAAAATTAGATGGAACTTCGGATCAAGAAAGAGGAAACATAAGCCCCCTACTGCGTTATTAGGATGCATTGGGGGATAAATCCAAAACAACGTTTGGAATCTAGAGAATACTGTTTCTTCATTTCAATGGCTCTATTTTTCCCTCTATTCACCTTGAGCCTAATTAGATGCTATTACCTCATTTGATCAAATGCGTGCGAGAACAACGGCGTATGAGTGTGGTAAGAAAGCATTTCGTTTTAATGGATAAACATTTAAATGTAATGTGTAGACGATAAAGGTAAAACGACTAGTAGATATACAAGACAGTATTTCCAAATTCAGCTATCAGTTTGTTAAAATAATAAAATTAGGTTGGGCTTTAGAGCAAGAAAGAAGAAACATTCGCCCCCTACTGCATTATTAAGATGCATTGGGGGATAAGTCCAAAACAACGTTTGGTATCAGAAGTCTACCGTTCTTCTAAAATTTGCTCTATTCACAATGAACCTAAATCGATACTATTTCTGCATTTAATCAAATTTTTTAGGAAAGCAGTAACATTATGATTTATGCAGTCATTATCGAGACATTGAAGGGCCAAGAATCCTCGGCGACATTGACGAATGCCCCAGATTTTGAAGATTGGTTTTAACCATTTCCTTCTCAATTCTTCATAGAATTTGCAAAATAAAATAACATGAATAGTTGTTTGCTCAGAGACAGAATCACATGGGCAGTGTAATAATTCGTTTGACCAATTGTTAACAGTTGGGAAAGTCACCAGCCTATGGAAAACATTCAGTCGAAAGCGAGTGAGAACAAATCTGTCGTATCTTTTGTCTGTTTTTTGTAGATACGGTTGCATGCCAAATGAAGTTGATATCATTAAATTATGGCTCACAGACAATTTTGTAGCTTCACTCGTTAGTCTCAGACTCTCCATGTGGTTCATACAACGTTTCTTAAAATCTTTCCTTACGATAGCTGTCATAGAAAAAGGATTATTAAAATATTCAGGATTACCAATGTCTGTCATAAAGTCCTTCACATACTTGATCCATTTTATGTCGAGGCAGTAGTCCAGTTTAAGAGCATCTTGAAGCACTAACTGATTAAAGTGGTTTGTTTCTGACTTCCAAATGCGGTGCCACAGATTTATGGGTTGAATTTTTATGATGTCCGTAATGTAGGGGACTCCCAACTCAGCGTGGCAAACATAGGTGGACGTGGAAGCCGGAACCGCCAGCCAGTAAATATCTAAAAAATGCATTTTCCACTTTCTGCAGTTCGGAAACATTCCGATGACCCCAGATCCCTGCTCCGTATGTTGCTACACTCATACATTTTGCGTTATATATTTTGATCATTTCCAGTGGAGGTCTTTTTCCTAATTTTTGGGAAAAATTGACAAGGGCAGTGGTGGCTCTCATGAAAAGGAGTTTTCTTAGTGTAATTGCTTGGCTCCATGAGCCCTTATCATCTACAAATATTCCCAGATATGAATAGGTAGATGTGGTAACCAGTTTGTTCCCATTTAGATAGATATCTTTACCCTTTTTGCTACCTTTACCACAATTCATCACAAAAGTTTTTGAAATGTTAATATTTAAATCAATGTCTTGCATGTATTTATTGTACAGTTCCAGTGCCTTCTGAAGAGCTATGGGCGTCCTAGCTAAAATAACAGCGTCGTCCGCATACAGTAATGCTGGTATGCGTCTAGGGGCCAAAATTTGTTGTACCTGGGGAACGTCCTGAGTTCCTTCCAATAGGGCCTTCTCAAGACCGTTAGTATATAGAGTAAAAAGGAATGGAGCCAGGACGCACCCCTGTCTTACCCCTCTGAGGACTTTAAATGATGAGGTACATTCTCCCGCTCTACCGAATCGGACTCTCGCTGAGGCATTGCTGTAGAGGGCTTTCAAGAAGTCTATTAGGGGTTCCTCTACTTGCATTTCTTTTAAAATATGCCATAGTTTACCATGAGCAAGTAGGAGTGATATAAGAAAAAAAGTGGGTGATCTGGTGTGCACATATCGGACAACAAAGAACCGAGTTACTAATAAAGTCCTTTTTATCATGATGAGTGCTAGGAAAACAAGTATCAGAATGATACCAGCATGGATGAAACAATTGATTGAAGGCGACAGAGGTGCACATATGGATGACATGACTAGTAGAAGGTAAGGAGGTGCACCAATAGACAACGAGAACAATAATGAGCGTTTTACTGCTGTAGAGTGGGTAAAGGTAGACGTCTGGCTATCTAGGAAGGGGTTTAAAAAAAGTGAAGTGCCAGTCAAGGTTTAGGAGGTGCATGAGTTGTTTATTGCTCTGGGGAATGCAATTAGAGGAGAGATGTGGTGCATGAGAAGTAAAGAAGTAAAGAAGTAAAGAGATTGTGAAGGGAAAAGATGCAGCAATGATAATGAAGTGTTAGGAAGGCCAAATGTGAGGGATACTGGAAATATATGAGCCTACAATAAGAGTGTAGCTAGGGTTGATGGAATAGAAAGGACTGTATCAGAAAACAATACATGATGGAGTGGTGTGTGCAAAAGAACAGAGAAGACGGAGACCTCCTATGTTGTTACAAGGTGTGTTAGATGATTCCTCTAAGTACAATTTCAATCACTGTGTCTTGACAACATCTATTAGTACAGTTTGTAGTATTGTGAAGGTATGGAGATATGGTATGTGTAAGAAAGTAATCTTTTTTGCCCTGATCACTCCCATTTTTTGCTTGATAATGGTGGTAACTGACTCTGACTGCGCCCTGGGCTCTTCTTGCCTGATCCAGGGCCTGTGCTCTGATAATAGGGTATATGGTAATTAGGTGGAATTACAATTGGTACTGAGAGCCTAGCTATAAGTCTTGAATATATAATAGGGCCTGTAGGTTTAGAGGCCCAGTAGACTTAATGCACTTAAGTGTACACTATTGTGCTGACTGCTGTCATTTGAAAGGCAGCACTGCTTTTACATTATACTTATTTGAAAATTCAACTTTGGATTTAAAGGTACTTCCAAAGTCTCAAACTACCTTATTTTTACATATAAGTCACCACAAATGTCTACCCTAACGCCACAGGGGTAGGGTGCCCTGTAACTACAAGCTGGGACATTATAAATGATGTTTTATAAGCCCTAGTGAGGGAAAACCTGCCAATTTAATTTTTCCCATTGTAAGAAACAAGCTCCATAGGCTAACATGGAAATGTTTTATTTTAGTATAAATGATGACAACAGCAAGCTAGAAATAGCATTCAAGGACTAAAAATGATAGCTATGATAAATCCAACAACTTGTCACAGTTAGATTTATAATAACTATTACAGAAAATACATTTTAGAACTTTCTTTTCTGTAAGCCAAAATCCAGCCTTCCAGCTGCCCCCTCCTGGTTAGCCAGACTCTGCCAGGCTGTGCCAAGCTGTCTTAATGAGGTGTGAAGTGGTCTGCTAGAGAGACAAAGGATTTCATGGGGGTGGAGAACTGCAGCTGCAGAAGCAGAAGGCAGGATGGGGTGGAGTAGCCAGACTGGTCTTCAAAGGGAGAATATCACTTTAGGACAGCACAGGCTCACCCCCACATCCTGCACCCCCAGTCACACAGGAGCCCCTGTAAATATATAAATGAAGGGGCTGAAAGAGGAGTGTTAAGGAAACTTAGAAACATCAGTGGGTTGTCTTAGATAGATCTCAACCTCCAGGAGAGATTTTCTCCATTTTGGATGTTGAAAGAATAGGGCTTTCTGGGATAAGAATATACCAGACTTTAGAGGAACAGGCCATACACCTGGGTGGCACCCTGCCTCCTATTGGCCAGTGATGCCCCCGCTTGACAACTAGGAACACTACATAAATATGGAACAGCTGTATGGCAACTCAGATCTACTACCTGAAACAACAAGGAGAAGAAGGACTGCCCTGCTGGAACCCCGTTCTGCACCCAAAAGACTGCACTTTGAAGGACTGCACCTGCTGCACAATTAGGTGCTAGAGCAAGCTACCAGTTAACTGACCTCATCTGCATCATCTTCACCAAGAAGTCCCCATCCTGGGGTGCATCCAGTGGACTTTTAAGGATTTGGTCAGGTGCATTATGGGAATTGTAGTCCCAACATCCCAAGGACCATCTCAGAGCTTCTAGCCCTTTGGATTGGTGCTTTGAAGAATTTGAACTCTCAAGAGGAACTTCAGGAATAAGTTCAAGAAGTTTGCAGCACTTTTGCAAAAAGGTCCAGAAGGTGACCGACCTGACATCAAGAGTCAAGCCGACTAGGTCGAACAGCGACCCGGCCAGGATTTCAGGTTCATCTGGCTGAAAGCTCAAGACTTCCAGGAGTTGACTGGAATCTCCTGCTGGACAAAGCAGACGAACCCGCAGCTCATCCATCCTGACTAAGTGCTTGCTCAACGTGGAGAGAAAATCCTCCAGAAACGTTGACGTTTCTAAGCATGAAGGTAAAATTTTGACTGAGGCCTCTTGCTTAGTGTATTTGACCAGAGATCCATTGCGGTCAGACTCAAACTTTGACTTTGCCCCAGTCAAGCAGGACCAGATGTCCCAAAATGATGCTATTGGTTTTTAAGGACTAGAAAGTGTTTATTCTTTAGAAATTCATATCTCCAGGTTCCTACTTTGAATTTTTGTTGTTTTGATGTCATTTTAAAGATAAAAATATCTCCTAATTTTATAAATTGGTGTTTAATTTGTATTGTGTGGTTTGTCTTACTTATTTAATATGTTTTTGTTTTTAAATGCTTCACACACATGTTCCATAAGTTAAGCCTGCCTGCTCATTGCTAGCTACCAAGGGATGAGCAAGGGAATCATTTATTGAGATCTTGTTTAAAACTTTTGGGTTTGTGGCCTTACTACTAGTGATAGGTCCCTACTCATCACTACCAATAATCCAAGTATGCGTTTAAGCTTGATCAGGTTTTACTAAGCTAAGGAATGTCAGAAACTGAGCATTAAAAAATAATCTTCCCCATAAAGTAACAAGACTCAGCAGGCCTAGTCTCAGTGTGATTATCAGTCAAGCAAAACAGTAAAGAATATGAATGCCCCAGGTGTTAATGTGCATTAATGGGCTCAGGTAATCATCCCTATGAGTGGTTCGAGACAGTAATGAAATTCAGTGGCCATATGAAGTAATGGATATCACTGGTCTTAGATTTAATGCACACAAGGATCTCATGAAAAATTAAATGTAATTATTCTAGGCAGTAAGCAATAATGATCATCAATGTCATAATGAGCATGAATGTCCTCAGGCAGGAATTTTCTTGGGTACTGCTCAGCCACATGATGTTGTCTAATGAAAATGGCATTATGCCCAATTCATTGATTCAAGCAATAATTCATGAGTATCCTTACTAGCTTGGGGTTACGTTCATTGTTATCATTCAGTATTTGGTTTGCAATTGACAATGTTTGCTGCTCATGTGTCAGTGAGTATTTGGTTTACAATTGCCAATGCTTGTTGCTCATGTACTGACTGTTGTTCATGTAATGACTAAGCCCCATGTGGAACTGGTGGCAACAGTTTAAATCAAGACACACGCAGCCAGCCTTTCACCTGTCACAGTTAGAAATGTGCAACTCCTCATTTGCCTAACGATCAACGTGCCACAATGTAAAGTATTGCAAACATGTGCCGTCCAATTTGGTTTTATGATTGCTCCTTCTCAACCTGTGGCTCATCTCTGTCTATGCAAAGCTGCACTGTGCTTCTAGTTACCCTTGGCTTGTTGTTCTTGACTTCTACTCACCTGACTCCAGCTAAGCTGTCCTTCCTTACGGATCCCCTGCGTCCCTGCAGACCAGCCTCTGCCGCTCTCTTCAGCATTTCTGGAATTCCGTGCAGCTCCTGGAAAAGAAGAGCATGACAAAGTGAAATCATTTTCATTTATATCTGGCTCTTCTGAAATTTGCAAAAGACAAGGTAAATAGCAATTCTATTTAACAGCACCACCTTTTGGAAAGACTTTGAAGTTCAGGCATATTAATGCTTAAAGACAATGTTGAGGAATGACAAACTAAAAAGGCCTCTATGCAGTGCATCATTATTCAGTAGAGAAAGACGTATTTCTCTTTAAAAAAACTCCAGCAGGGGTCTCCAACCAGACGATCTCGAGCTACCAGTAGCTCGCCGACCCTCTATAAGTAGCTTGCATCTCCTATCTAATTATTAAGACGTGATTTTGCATTTTATTTTGTATTTATTAATTCACTTTTAGGGCTAACAGCCCTTGCTCACCCTCACCCGACCCAGCTGCTCAGATTGGCTGAAGTGAGTTTAGCTGGGGTGGGGTGGGCTGAAGAACATTATGTTCTTCCTGAAGTCACATGCCACCTGTCTTTTCCAGGCTGGCATTGCGCTTCGTATTTTGCATTTGATCCTCCCGGAGTAGCTGCGAGGTAAGAGGGCACCTGGCCGAGCAGGAGAATAATGACTTGGTAAAATTGACTCCATGCATGCAAGGCCCTTTGGTTTTAACGTTGGCTGCCTCCGCGCTTTAGATCTACATTCAGAAATAAATCGCAGTGGCTGGCGACGCTGTAATGAAAGGTACTTGCAGGTACTGAGCTGCTACCGCTGTGGCAGCTGATGCTAAAATGCAAGGTCCTTGTCTGCACTAATCTGCTGCTGGAGCAGAGTTTTCATTTAGAAAATTCAGGGGCTTTTGAAGCTCTAGTATGTCTATGCGTTTTATTAATTATTAATAAATAACAATTAATTATTTGTCTTGTGCAAGTGTGTTTTTATTAATCAATTCGTTTGTCTTAACATAAGAGAAAGTTACACGAGGGTTAGCATGCGTGTGCTGTTTCTGTTTCCAAAAAAATAACGTGCAAGTTTTCATGTTTAAACGTTGCTGTGTGCTGTTTATTTTGAGCACAAAACGCTGTCTGAATTAATGCTTTTTATGTCGCGAGAGCTAGATAAATGCATACACATAAGGGTATTAGTGGGGTTAACACTGTTTAATCATTATGCTGTAGTAACGTTTATTTTGTCTCTTTAATTAAGATGGTCTATTGTGGCCTATGGAGGCCTGTGTTAAGATGGCTGAATTTTGAAGCCTGCCCGTGATTTGTAAAATGAAAGACGTGACGAAGGAGACCCCTGCTGGAAATGGTCTTGAAGCTAACTGACCATGGTTCATGTTGAGAAACTTTCCATGAGGACAGCAGTAGTTTTTGGGAGTTCTCCAAGAGAAGTGAAAGTGTCCTTGGCAATTTTGAAAAACAAAGGAGCCTTAGAGGGAAACTCTGAACTGTGGCTCGATAGCCGAGGAGAAGCCGGATTAATGTGATACATGTTTTATTTTCTTGGTTCCTGTTCCGTAGTCTTCGCTATGTGTATTTTTCCTGAGCGGAGATTCACAAATGTTGCAATGTTGCATCCTTTCCTTCTCGCTCTGCTCAGCAAGTCCGGCGGACATAATGATTTTTCCTATGTTCCAATGTATCTTTCCTTTGTTCAATTTATTATAAAAACTGTTAGCTTAGAGAGGGTTCTTGCCACCCTTTTGCCACTTGCCATTTTGCCTTTGCCGCGTGAATCTGCGTTGCTGAGGATCGATGCTGAGGACTTCGTCTTGAGAGACTTTACCGAGAGACTTGTCCTGACCCGTTCTGACACTTAGTTAGAATAGGTAACTATGAGAAATGATTTATTCTGATTGATTTACTTTGACTAATTTTAGATAAAGCAATATAATTTTAAACATGGTGTTGAATTTTCTTTCTTGTCAATTATTGGGTTTATATTTCTGATCATTATTGTATATGTTGTATAGATTATGTTATTGATTAGGACAGTCACAAAACCAGATCTGATCGACCTGATATCGATGCAGGGTGTTTAGGAGTTTTCTTTCCACAGGTTTATTGCCGGTAGAGTATTTGAGCGTGTGATAGTGAAATGGGCCCTAGCGTATGATGAATGTATGTGTGTGTAACTGTGTGATTACTCTATCCGTGGTAGTGGGCATATTTTAGATACCCTGATCCCTATCAATTTCCTGGTAGCAGAGGATGGTTTTGATGGTTGTCTTGATCTGATAAGATTGCTTGTACATTAGCTTATTGATTATTGATTTTATTTTGTTGATATTGGTATATGTACTAATACTATATGTTGAAGTTGTCATGTTGAGTTATATGTAGTGCTTCTGGAATTTGGAAGCTGTGGTAGCAGTTCCGTAGTAGGGCAGAGGAAGGTATATGCTGCTCTCGGGAAAGACGGGATTGTAAGGAATAACGTGTGACAATTGAAGTTGCGCGTTCACATTGTATGGGTTCGGAATCAGTGACATTGTTGTATGTTACTATTAGAATATATTTCTGGTATATAAGGAGTGTGTATGATAGTGAAGGTTATCTTTGAAACTCTGGTCTTAAGTCCCAGGGATCCGTAAAGGATTTTCGTTAAAGCTTATCGCGGGAGGAGTAATAGGTATTCTCTGAGCTTGTTTGAGGAACTGGGCAGAAGTTGCTTAGTTAATGTATGTTATAATTCTGTAGTGGGACAGATTGTGCGCTGTTCTCGGGAAGCAGGATTCTGTGTGCATGTACTATATTTTCCTTGCATGAATGTGCGTGAATGTATATACATTTATTGATTGTAAGACTCTTTGGATAAGTCCTAGAGGAAACAGTTATGAGATGTATGAAAGTTTGTTGACTCTTGGAAAATAGACTCTCTTTTACTATTCTGTGGTTAGCGAAGCAGACAATGGAGATGTTTTTATGTTGTAACTAATAGATTTTGTAGAAATCTTGACACGAAGTCTACTGAGAGATTTTGTAAAGGAGGGGTAGACGGGTGACAGAAGACAGGAGACAAGCGACTGCAGCGACTGTTGACGTCAGAAAGTCCGCGCTCTGATTGGATAGTGGATCAGAATAGGGTTCGCGCAAGGATTAGTGCGTTAGTGTGAGCCGCGCAGGGATTGGAAGAGCTATTTAGTGACGTAGACGCTCCAGGATTGGTGCGTTAGTGTGAGTCGCGCTGCTATTGGTTGAGAAGCTCGTATTGTATATTTATAATACGGAGAGAGTAGAGAGTTTTGGTAAGCGCTAAAATGTATTACCAAGAAGAAAAAAAGAAAAAAACATTCTTTGGGAAAGTTAAAAAGTGGTTTAGCAAGGATAAAGAGGTTAAAACGAGAGAGGGTGAGTTGCTACCTCCAGCGAAAACACCTGCATCCTTCATGGTTGCGAAATATGGATTACATACCTGTATATGGTTGCAGAATTGGGTTAGGTATACTAAAGAAGATGGTGTTTTAGCATTTCCAGAACATGGTTCATTTAATTTGGCCGTGTTGAGAAATTTACGGGAAAAGATGGTACGTCTGGACCCGAAGCCAAGACCTACACAGTTCGAGGCTTTAGTGGAATGGGAAGAGGAAGTTCATGAGCGAGAAAAGCAAAGATCTGGAGGGTATTACAGGAATATGTTTGGGAGGAGACATGATCGTGAAACACATCATGATCGGATGAAAAGGTGGCGAGATGTTAATATGTCAGAGGGATTATATCCTATGAGAACAATTGAAGAAGGAGCAGTTGGAGTTAATGAGTATGATGATGAGGTCTTAAATGACATGATTTACAAAAGACCACCTCCATATAGACCAGAATCAGATGAGAGTACACCAGTTGTTTCTCCGATAAGAGATACAGTCTGTATTATTGAGAAAGAAAAAATGACACCTGAATCAAGAAGTAGTAGTTCTTTCAGGGAGAGAGAGAATCGAAGTAGTGAGGAAAATGCCAGAAAATTAGCAAAAACGACAACAGAACTGACTGAGAAAATTAGGGAGTTAACGAAGAATCTGGAAGCTGTTACGGTGCCTGTAACTATAGGTCCGGTTATGCCCGTGTTTGACAAACAGAAGACAGGTGAAAATGGACTGGTGATTCCATATGTTTGGAATGATTTGCAAATTCAGTTGGTCCTTCAGGAGATTCAGATAAAAGAACAGGGAAAAGTGACCTGAGACAAACCAGACATGACACATGTAGTGAACTATTGGATGCTAGTGAACCTAGTTGTTCAGGGATGCCAATTTTAGAACCGCAAAAAAGAGTGGTTCCAGTGAAAAAAACTGCTGAAATAACGGTTGATGATTTGAATGATTGGATGAAGGTTCTTCAGAAAAAGGATAAGGATTCACAAATTATTGATGTGGCTAGGTTACGTATAGAATTAGAAGAGCTTGTGACAGGAACAGTTCCAACAGAAATCCTGAAGAGTCATCATGATGGTGAGCTGTTGTTTATGTGTAAAAGTATTACCTGGAGAGCAAGGAATACTTATGACAGGCTGAGAACAATAGCAAATGAGCAGGGAGTTGACATTGATAAAGTGAAGGCTTTACAGAAAACTTACAGGATGGATTTTACAGAGAAGGACATTGAAAATTTGAATGCTACTGGTAGAACAGGACAGATTAAAGAAATGGTAGCATTATTGCGAAGATGGGGTGATGTAGAAAAGTGGAAGGATAGGTGGTATAAGAAAAGAGAGGAATCTGTAGATAGAACAACTTATTCAGCATTTCCAGTAAGAGAAAAGGAGAAACCAGTGGATAATTATCCTATGAGAGAAATACCTGGAGGAGGATATGTACATGTTCCATGGACTGTTTGATATAATTGTTCCAGCAGATTTGTGGACTGAGTGTAAAATAGTTGTGAGTTGGCCTACTGAGGAGTATCCAAGAGATCCAAGAACAGGGGCACCAGATCCAGAAGTAATGAGAAAATATGATCAGGTGATGGTATACCTGAAGAGTAAAGTTCCTCCAAAAGAGACAGACTGGGTTAAGATAGATCGAACACAACAGGAAGCAAAAGAATCAGTTCATGCTTTTTATGAGAGGCTGATACTGGCTTTTAAACAATTCAGTGGAGATGAACACCTGGGTGACAAAGATTTGAGTCACTTTGTATACAGATTTGTATATGGTCTAAGACCTGAAATTGGTGAGAGAATTCGTGAGCACACAGTGGATTGGCAGAGTAAAAAAGTAGATGAGATCCTGAGACATGCAAAATACTTTAGTGATGAAATTGAAGCAAAACAAAGAAAGCTGAAAGAGAAAGCAATGTGGGCACAAGTGAAAGTTGCAGAAAGACAGGAAGCACAGTTAGTGGAACAGGCGAATAATCCAGGAAATAATGCAGGAAATAGACCCAGATATGCAGGAAAAGGAAGTCTTGAGGAAGCGAAGAAAAAGTTTCCTTGTCACAACTGTGGCCAACTGGGACATTGGAGATCTGAATGTCCTAATCCACCATTAGTGAGTAATGAGAGTAAACCTTTAAATCAACAGGCGCAGAACCAGAATGAAGGAAATAATCAACAGCAACAACAGAAAGTTGTGAGACAGCAGAGTCAAGAGCCAAAACCGCCCTTGCCGCAGAATAGAGGGTTACAAAAGTATAATCAGGATTCAGGATTCTACAATGATGAGCAGGTAAACAAACCAAGACGTTCTAACAAAGTACAGCAGTACTTGTTAAAGAGTGAAGGGAGTGAGTCTGAGGGTGATTATTGACGGTGCCGAAGAGAGGAGGAAGAGTGCATACTTGGTGCAACTCTAGAAATAGACCAGGCAGGACCATTTGTGGATGGGAAAATAAATGAGGAGAGTGTTACTTTTTTGGTAGACACAGGTGCGACAAGATCAACTGTCAGGTCAACAGATGTTAGAAATCTTCCTCTCTCGGATGAAGCAATCCAAGTAGTTGGTGTAGCTAATACACAAATCAGAACACGTCTTACTGAACCAGTAAGAGTACAGATAGGGAAATTTTCAGACATGCACAGATTTATTGTCTGTGACACGAGTCCAGTGAACCTATTGTGTAAGATGAACTGCACAATTTTTTGTACACCAGATGGAATAGCTTTTGAGACACCAGATGATGATGTTTTCTACCGAATGACTCTAGAAAATAGAGAAAGTGAGTTAATTGGTGCATTTGCTGTGTTTAATCCGGAAGATTTGCCTCAAGAGCTGAGAGACACAGTGAAAAGAACAGTTTGGGATTTTACAGGAGAGGATGTGGGATTGATGAATAATGTAGATCCAGTGAAAATTGCAGTGAAAGAGGGAATTACATATCCTAACATTCCTCAGTACAAAATGACACCAGAAATAATTGAAGGGATAACTCCTATAATTGAGAAAATGATTCAGCAAGGAGTTCTGAGAGAATTACTGAGTAGTCCGTGTAATTCACCGATAATGGGACTGAAAAAGCCCAATGGTAAATTTAGGATTGTGCAAGATCTGAGAAAAGTTAATCAAATTGTGGTGGCATGTTGTCCTATTGTGCCAAATCCATCAGTGATTCTGTATCAAATTCCACATGATGCTGAGTGGTATACAGTAATTGATTTGTGTCATGCGTTCTTTTCAATTCCATTGCATCATGACAGCCAACCGATTTTTGCATTTAGGTTTGGCCAGCGTATTTTAGCATGGTGTCGTATCCCACAGGGGTATACGGAGAGTCCTTCGATATTCAATCAGTTATTGAAAAGATCGTTGGAAAGTCTGATCATGCCTGAGAGTTCAGTGCTAGTACAATATATTGATGACCTGTTGGTGGCATCAAAGTCACGAGAAGCTTGTGAAGTGGATACCATAGCTTTACTGAATCATCTGGCAGATGGAGGGTTAAAGGTATCTCCAGCCAAATTGCAATTTTGCAAAAAAGAGGTGCATTATCTTGGACACAATATTGAAAAAGGTCTGAGAAAAGTGACTACTGACAGGATCAGAATAATCAGAGAAATGAAAGCTCCAAAGACCCAGAGAGAAGTGAGAATGTTCCTGGGTATGGTGGGTTATTGTCGTCAGTGGATAATTAATTTTTCCCTGATAGCAAAGCCATTGATTAAATTGACAAAAAGTGAAATGACAGATCCATTGGATCTAGATGCAGAACAAATGGCAGCATTTGAAGAGCTCAAAAGTAAAATGTGTGAGGCTCCAGCTTTGGGTATGCCTGACTATGAAAAAGAATTCGAGCTGTACTGCAGTGAGAGAAATGGATGTGCACTTTCAGTGTTAATCCAAAAACATGGACAATTGAGAAGGCCTATTGCGTACTTCTCATCAACACTTGACCCTGTAGCTGTGGGTTTACCAGGTTGTCTGAAATCTGTGGCTGCAACATGCAGGAGTCTGGAACAGAGTGAGGGAATCATAATGGGATATCCTGTAAGGGTATTCGTATCTCACAATGTGGCAATTCTTTTGACAAGAAGCAGAACTCAGTACATGTCACATAGTCGATTGACCAAATATGAAAAAGTGATACTGGGAGCATCAAATGTGACTCTCGAGAGATGTGTGAATGTGAATCCAGCGACACTTTTGCCAGACATTGAAAATGTGGGTGTGAAAATGGAAGATGATCATGATTGTTTGGATGTGCTTGAGTACTGTACAAAACCAAGACCAGACATAAGGGATATTCCCTTACCTGAGAATGATCATGTGTTGTTTGTGGATGGATCATGTTTGAGGAATGATGATGGTGTGCTATGTGCAGCATATGCGGTGTGCAAAGTTTCAGAGGTCATGGAAGCATCACCATTGAAAGGAGTGAAATCTGCGCAAGTTGCTGAATTAATAGCATTGACAAAAGCTTGCGAAATTGGGAAAGATTTGAGGACGACTGTGTTGACTGATAGTCAGTATGGATTTGGAGTTGTGCATGATTTTGGCCAACTTTGGCTACAAAGAGGTTTCTTGACATCGAGTGGAACTCCAATAAAGAATGCTGAAATGATTGGAAAATTGCTTGAGGCGATACAGCTGCCTAAGGAGTTAGCAGTTGTAAAGTGTGCTGCCCATGGTCAGGGGGAGGATTTCATAACGATTGGAAACAGGTACGCCAATGATGTTGCGCAATACTGCGCCAAGACAAATCAGTCCATTAATAGGGACAGAGAAGGGGAAATGTCTTTTCTTTCTGTGATGTTTACTAATGTCCTAGAGACCTGGGATGAAGTAAAGCAGTTACAAGATGAGGTAGGAGAAGAAGAGAAAAAAGATTGGATTAAGGCAGGATGTGCTCCAAGAGAAACAGACCATGTTTGGGTCTACAGAGATGGCAGACCAGTGATGCCTAACTCAATCTTGTCGTCAATGGCAAGGATGTATCATGGCCAGGGACATTTGGGGAGAGACGCGATGGTTAGGTCGTTTAAACAAACCTGGTACAATGCAAAGTTCAGGACAATTGCAGAAAGTATCTGTCAGAGGTGTTTAGTTTGTCAGCAATTTAACACTGGGAAAAAGACAGTGGTGAGTCTGGGAACAATAGGTAGAGAAGGAGGTCCTTTTACAAGAATGCAGATTGATTTCATTGAGATGCCCCAAGTGAACAGACTGAGGTATGTTCTAGTGGTAGTCTGTTTGTTTTCAAGGTGGGTGGAAGCTTACCCGACTAGAAGAAATGATGGATTGACAGTGGCAAAGTTACTGTTGAGGGAGTTGATTCCTAGGTATGGGTTTCCAGTAACAGTTGAGTCTGATAGAGGTAGACATTTTCAAAATGAGCTCATGGGTTTGATTTGTGAAGCATTGAAAATACAGCAGAAGCTACATTGTGCATACCGACCAGAGGCTTCTGGTGTGGTTGAGCAGATTAATGGCACGATCAAGAATAGGATTGGAAAAATGTGCTTAGCCACTGGCATGAAATGGCCAGATGTTTTGCCTCTAGTTCTGATGACAATGAGATCTACTCCAGATAGAACTACTGGTTTGAGCCCGCATGAGATAATCATGGGACGTGCTATGCGCCATGCATTCGTGCCTGTCAATAAGTTGGTGACAATAACTGATGACATGATTTTGGATTACTGTAAAGGCCTGGCTGACGCAGTTCATTCTGTGTTTCACCAGGTTGGAGAAGAAGCTACCACACTTGAGAAGAAGCAAGCCCATGATCTGAGTCCAGGAGACTGGGTGAGGATTAAGGTGCACAGAAGAAGAAATTGCTTGATTCCAAGGTGGGGAAGGCCGAGACAAGTTATTCTGACTACGACGACTGCAGTAAAGTGTGCTGGAGTGAAGCACTGGGTACATGCAAGTCATACTCTGAGAGTTCCAAATCCAAAAGAAGGGACTGGTAAAGAGTATTTTGAAGAGTCAGATTCTAGTGATGGTGAAGATACTGAAGATACGGAATCAGTGAGAAAAGAAGCAGAGAGAGCTTCAAGAGAATCACTGCGAGTATCAGAGAGAAGATCAAATTCTGTAAGAGAGCCTGAAGTTTCAAACAGCAGCGAAGGAAAAAGAAAAGAAAAGAGAAATCACACAGAGACTACTCCTGAATCGGAAGAGGAGGAGATTGAAGAACCACTTGAGATTATACTTGAAGAAGTAGGGTCAGAAAAAGATAGAGAGGGACAGATTGCGGAAGACCCCCGAGGAGGTGTAGGGGACATTCTTGATGAGTCAGGTGAAGGGACAAGTAGACAGCAAGAAGATTGCGTGTCGGAGACCCGAGGAGGGACAGGAGTAGGGAAGTCTCAAACAGTGGTGAAAAAATCTGTGGAGAAGAAGAAAGCTGCTGAAAAACGGAAACAAAAGGCACTTGAAACAGATGATGAGGATGAACAAACAGAGGGTCGAGTTCTGAGAAAGAGAACTTGGATTGGAGAAAGAAGTAATAAAGAAATAAAGCCGAAAAAGGTGTTAAGAGGAGACCGTTGGCCTAACAACAGAGTTAAGAGGCTGAGATACAGAGTAATAAGAGCAAATTCATCAAAAGCTGAACAAGTGAATGAAGTTTCGAGTCAAAGTTCAAAAGCTGAAGGAGAAGAATCGAAGGAGTCAAACGAACCAGTGGAAATAAAAAGAGTAAGAAGACCCAACCAAAAGTACAGATCACCGGAATGGTCTTATGTGGCACTGTCTGAAGGAGGAAAAGAAGAAACAGTGACTCGAGATAATCCGGAAGTGGTCTTGAGAGAAGTGGTTGAGGAAGATACTGGTGAAATTCTGAAAGTACTCTTGACTGACATTGGAGAAGAGTCGAGTACTGAGGATTTTGATGTTGGAGATCTGATACAATTTGATGTTGAAGAAATTGAAGTGAAGAATGACAAGTATCCAAACTGAGTGAAAGAAGGATTCACTTGGATCAAGTGAACGAAGAGATCATTTGGATAAACTGAAAGCTGAAGAATTGCTGAAGAATTGAAGAAGTTCAAACAGTAGTGGAGTAGTAGAGACTAAACTAAAATGGCTAACATAGAGGATAATAGAAATAGATGTGCCTTCTTTAAGAGATGGTGTAGGATGTGCTGCTGTTGTACTGGATTATTAATGCTTCTATGGGGTGTTTTAGTTTTATTTAGTTACTTTTAGAGTAGAGTTTGGAATGCATATAGAAAATGTGACAAATGTAGAGAAGAATTCACAAAAAGCAGTTCCAAATAGAATTAGTAATGCTTACACACACAAAGATAGGTCAATTAATAACTTTTCTAGTAATGTTTTTTCTAAACTGTTATATGAATATGTGAAGACAATGGAAGTAAGGGATTGCTACGTTTGTATGCAATTACCTGCATCCGTTTCAGAGGGTGTTACTTATCACCATTTACCAGCTACATATGGTATTTCTTGTAGTATTTTGAGTAGTGTTTTTTATTTGTTAGGGAAAATAGATTATAAAATGTCTAATAGAGATAGTATTTTTGGGCACTTGCCAATGAATAAAGAGCTGAATCCAGCTAAAGAAGCTAACACTTTTGGTGAGATTTTTATTGAAGAAAAAGGATTAACATTAGATTACATTTTTAAGAATAATTTAACTTGCAGTTTGAAAGAAGAGGAGAAAGCTTTCCTGGATATGGTAGAGGAAAGGAGAATGAACATGCATGAGAAAGGGGGAAAATATGAAGTGAGTGAGACAATTTGGGACATTGAGATGGGAAAAGAGTTGAGAAATGGGGCTAGTCTAACTTTAGCTCTAGATGCACCGCAGAAGGGTAAACTTTGCATTACAAGAAGGAAATCCCAATATGATACATATTTTGTGGGAACTAGTGAGTGCCAAAATAGGAGATGTAGAAGATATTAACTTATTAACACGTTTTAAGAGAGAAACTTGGTCTGAAATTGTGGGTGATATTTTTGGGGTATTGATTCCAGCAGTGGGAATTTCTTTAAATGCTTATGGAATTCGGAAACTGTCCACAGTGGTTGATCGCTTATCGACAAATACCGCAGGAGGGTTTCTTTTGGTGAATACGGAATTAAGTGCCGTACGTGCCATGTCTATGCAAAATCGACTTGCCCTTGATATTCTATTGGCCAAGGAGGGTGGAGTCTGTGGAATATTGAAAGTTCAACATTGTTGCACTTACATTCCTGACGAAAGTAAAGACCTGAAGGTCTATATCAGAAATATTACTGATTTGCATGAAGATTTAGTACCACTTGAAGCTGAGAGTTTGTGGACTAAAATAGCTAATAAAATGATAGCTGTTAAGGATTTTATTGCAAAGATAGGTAGTACTATTATAGGTAGAATATTGTTTCCCTTGTCTTGTATAATTGTGGCTTTATTAATAATAAGATTGGTGTGTGTGTGTTGTAAAAACAGGGGAGGGAGGAAGAAATTGAATAAGGAGAAGAAAAACAAAAGGTTGAAGAGAGAACCTCAAGAAATTGAACTAGAAGAATTAAGGGAGAGTGTTTATTTAGAGACAAAAAGGGTTGATGAAAGAGTGACTGGTGTTTAATGTTGTGTAAGGGGAAAAGACATTTCTGATTTCTCCTAAAATGGGACTAAATTTTCACGAATTTTTTTTTTTTTTTTGGGTTTATTTGGTGATAAAATCACCAAAGGGAAGATTGCTGGAGCAGAGTTTTCATTTAGAAAATTCAGGGGCTTTTGAAGCTCTAGTATGTCTATGCGTTTTATTAAATATTAATAAATAACAATTAATTATTTGTCTTGTGCAAGTGTGTTTTTATTAATCAATTCGTTTGTCTTAACATAAGAGAAAGTTACACGAGGGTTAGCATGCGTGTGCTGTTTCTGTTTCCAAAAAAATAACGTGCAAGTTTTCATGTTTAAACGTTGCTGTGTGCTGTTTATTTTGAGCACAAAACGCTGTCTGAATTAATGCTTTTTATGTCGCGAGAGCTAGATAAATGCATACACATAAGGGTATTAGTGGGGTTAACACTGTTTAATCATTATGCTGTAGTAACGTTTATTTTGTCTCTTTAATTAAGATGGTCTATTGTGGCCTATGGAGGCCTGTGTTAAGATGGCTGAATTTTGAAGCCTGCCCGTGATTTGTAAAATGAAAGACGTGACGAGGGAGACCCCTGCTGGAAATGGTCTTGAAGCTAACTGACCATGGTTCATGTTGAGAAACTTTCCATGAGGACAGCAGTAGTTTTTGGGAGTTCTCCAAGAGAAGTGAAAGTGTCCTTGGCAATTTTGAAAAACAAAGGAGCCTTAGAGGGAAACTCTGAACTGTGGCTCGATAGCCGAGGAGAAGCCGGATTAATGTGATACATGTTTTATTTTCTTGGTTCCTGTTCCGTAGTCTTCGCTATGTGTATTTTTCCTGAGCGGAGATTCACAAATGTTGCAATGTTGCATCCTTTCCTTCTCGCTCTGCTCAGCAAGTCCGGCGGACATAATGATTTTTCCTATGTTCCAATGTATCTTTCCTTTGTTCAATTTATTATAAAAACTGTTAGCTTAGAGAGGGTTCTTGCCACCCTTTTGCCACTTGCCATTTTGCCTTTGCCGCGTGAATCTGCGTTGCTGAGGATCGATGCTGAGGACTTCGTCTTGAGAGACTTTACCGAGAGACTTGTCCTGACCCGTTCTGACACTTAGTTAGAATAGGTAACTATGAGAAATGATTTATTCTGATTGATTTACTTTGACTAATTTTAGATAAAGCAATATAATTTTAAACATGGTGTTGAATTTTCTTTCTTGTCAATTATTGGGTTTATATTTCTGATCATTATTGTATATGTTGTGTAGATTATGTTATTGATTAGGACAGTCACAAAACCAGATCTGATCGACCTGATATCGATGCAGGGTGTTTAGGAGTTTTCTTTCCACAGGTTTATTGCCGGTAGAGTATTTGAGCGTGTGATAGTGAAATGGGCCCTAGCGTATGATGAATGTATGTGTGTGTAACTGTGTGATTACTCTATCCGTGGTAGTGGGCATATTTTAGATACCCTGATCCCTATCACTGCTTTCACTGACTTCACCACACTTTCATTTGCCTTTGCGTAGGAGTCAGTGAAAGCAGCTCAGTGCATGCAAGGACCTTTGATTTTAACATGGGGTGCAACCGCGCTTTACATCTGCCTTAAGCAGTGGCGTAGCTAGGGTGGGGCGGTGGGAGCGGTCCGCCCCAGGCGGCACTATTTTGGGGGCAGACAAAGGCATTCAGGTAAGGCTCGGCTTGCTTTCCTGGACGTTTGGGGACGGGCAGAGAAGGAATAGGACTCGGGCAATGTTCTCTTCTTTTTGTGCTGGCAGCTGTCCCCCCCCTTTCTTCCTATTATTCCCTCTCTTTCTGTCTTGCCCCTCACTTACTGAAAACCGTAACTTGAAGAAACGGTTCACAACCTCTTTTTCCTTCTTTCATTTAGTTGCTTCCCTGTGAAATGGATCCAAAAAAGAAAAACACTCTTGCGGGAAATGCCCTTTTTCTGACATTTTTCTATTCCAAAGTCCAGCGGGATGGAGAGAAATAGAAGGTTTTAAATATGAAAAATAAATACATAACTAAATAAAGCAAGACAGAGTGGTTACAAAGTGGCCAGATTGGTTTTATTCACATCCAAATACATCAGCCTCACTTTACAGAGTTTGCCAGTGAAGTGCTACTTTTGTCTTTCTTTGAACAGCATTTTTGTCCCCAGGTGGGAAAGTTTACCATTCCTGGAGGGACTGCAATACCTGGTTGATGGGTGGATTGGAAAACAAAACGTGTACCATGGCTCTGTGTTTATGGATGTGGTCTTTTTAAACCATGCTGCTTACGTTTTGGAAGGATATAAGCAATGGACATTGAAACGGTTCCCTTCAGGGCCCTGTAGTCATGTCCTTAACTTTTCAGGTAAAACCACTCACTGATTTCGGAATAGTGAGTGAGAGATTGTTAAGGTAACCATGTTGTTTCTGCTTACATTTCACATGCTTTACGTAATCTTGCATTCCCTATGAATGTTTGCTCTAACTTTTTTTTTTAAGGCAGCATATTACTCTTATCAAGTGCATAATTTGAATTGAGCCACATCCAAGTGTTTATAGCGGGCACAATTAGGTTTTAGCTGAAGGCAGTGCGAGTTTCTTCTCTCAGTGGGGCAGTATGGTGTTCAGTGGGGGAGAGGATGTGGCACTATGGCTAGAGCTGTCGACTTTGGAACTGGGGAACTGGGTTCAGCCTTCATGACCAGTCCACCAGACCACTCTACTGAGGGAGCATATTCCCATGCTAGACCTTAGAAGGCCCCACTAGACCTTAGAAGGCTTGATGTCTTAGCACAAGCAGGTGTACCATACACCTATGGATTCAGATAAAAACGAGGATGCCATAACGCTATTGTCATTAAAAAAGAAAATGAAACGGATAGAGTTACACGGACAATATATGCTTGAGTACTTAAAAGCAGGGGTAATACCTCAAGGGTTGCGTGTTAGGAACATTCCTGGGCTTTTTATTCAAATCAACGAATTTCTAGAACGATGCGCCATGATATCCAACCGTTGCTCACTGGATTATATGATGCTAATTGTTGAAACAGCTAAAGAGGTCCTAGAACAATTGGCAAAAGAGATTCAGGACCTAGAAAACAAAATTAAAAGCTCAGGCATAGTGGAAGACACCAAGAAAAAGCTAGATGAGATAGAAAAGGATCTTCACTCTTATTCAGAATACCTAACTAAACGCAAAATAGAAAAGTTAAAAAAAGATCTTAGGTTCTTTAGTAAAGAAGCCACCTACCCCTATTTGAAAGAACAATGTTATAATCAACCTGAAGGGGGTCAATATGATCAATTCATGAATTGCAATATAACTATGGCAAAAAAGTTATTACTTTCTCGGATTCCTCTGATTCCGACAATGAAGGCCAATATACAGGTAATGGATATCAGGGCTTTAGAAGCAATAGTAGACAACATGGCATGCAGCCTTTTTTAGGGAGGCGTTTTACCAGACGGGTAAATTGGAGACCACAGTACCAACCGAGGTTCCAAGCCAACCCACAAATGGACTTCAACCAATTCCAGGTCAATCCACCAATGGGTTTCAATCAATATCTAGAAACACGGAACAAAAGATATTGGAGGGAGTAGAGACTATACCCATTTTCAATCTTAGTGGGTCCCAGTTATCTGCAACAATCATGAAAGTCTTATCTAAAGGCCTCACTTTTGTCCCATATTCGGGTCTTAATAAATTTGAACTATTTAGAAACCTTCAAGCATTTCTAAGAAAAATCAGGTTAAAAGTGTTTTTTTCTGAAGATAAAGATCAAAGTTATAACATAAACCTATCAGGTCTTGCACCAAAATCAATCTTTAGGCCTACATTGAAACAGTTACCACCAGAGGTGGCCATATTCGAACAAGTATTGTACAATAAATTTATCAACATTACAAAATATGTACAAAAAAACCCTTTTAATTTGAAGACATCTCTTCAAGAGAGAATGCATTGTTACATCATTCACAATGGCTTTGTACAGTGTTGTTCGATTTTAATTATCCTAGACCTCATTTCAGGATTACTATTTGTGTGTTCTATGTATACATATACCAAAAGCATCTTGAATTGGCGCAACACAAGCTCTGGATGACAACCGTTATTTGTATTTGATTTTTTATTTTTATTTTTAGTATTCACTGGTAAAGAAAATCCTGAAGAAGGCATTTGCCGAAACGCATTGGTGGTATTCCTCAAATCACTGCCAGTGTTTTATTTACATGAGTTTGATTTTATTGTAAATTGTGGTCTGATAACAACACATGTGAAAAATATAGTATGCTGCTAGAATTGTTGATTCCATATTATATTGTGATCAAATTAGTTCAATACAAACTGTAATGTCAATTTATCTATGTATTGAAAAGGATTATGTCTGAATTGAATTTGTACAAATATTTAATTGTTTATTGATGAGGAAAGGAAGATAAAATCATAAAAAGTTCAACATAAAGAAAAAATGAAAAAATTATATTAAAAAAAAAAAAAGATTATAATTGATTCACATTGTGTGTTATATTGTATAGTATGTGGTTGTATGTCCATAGCTGCGCCATTTCTGAATTATTTTTAAACGGCACTTCACACGGTGCAACCTCTCTTTTTTCCAATATAGTCAATTGTGAGTTAACCTTGAAGGCCTGTCCACCACAATCCATACTGAAGTTCATCTCCAGTCTTGTGGGCAGGCCTACGAAGCAGCACACCCTAGAGCAACAGTGATCCAGTCACTGTGACTCTGTCACTGAGGTCACATGAACCTTGAGCAGCTTAGGGCGGTGCGAACGGTGTGACCACACTGGGTACCTATTTCGGGTGGGTGCGTAGTGTTTGCAAGTATATTATGGTTTAAAAAAAAAAGTTTCTGCCTCCTTCCTGGCCTCCAGCAATTTTCAGAAACAATAAAAATGTCATGATAACTTTGGTGATTAATGTTCTTCCTAGAGAGATATCCGAGTTTTGTCTAGTGGAAGGGTTGACTCCTGGAAAGGTAGCACAGAGGGTTAATGTGCCTGCTGCAAAGAACATGTACCATGCAGATCACAAAGTGCACTGCTTTAATGGGAGGACCATGATGAATGGTCATTTAATGTCAGCTGTAGATGATGGATCCCTGAACAGTGTCATGTATGTGCATGTTTGCATTGTGCTGAGGGGATTACCAGGTAATTGTTCACGCAGCTCTTTGATGGATGTTACATGCGGTTTTTTTGAGTCCCCAAATAGATCATGCAGTCTGTGTGTTCTCTTTTGTACTGCCAGTCACCGGTGTATTCAACTGTGTAGCCTTGGACCGTGTCATGTATGTGCATGTAACTTGCATGATTGAGGTAACTATTAGCGGCGATACTACGTGTCTCTCGGTCCTCTTGCAAGTGCTTGCTGTCCTTTTTCCCCAGCAACCCCCCCCCCAGGGGCGGCAATCTGAGGGATAGCCCCGGGCGACACAAGCTCTAGCTACGCCTCTGGCCTTAAGCAATAAAGCGCAGTGGCAGCCGGCGTTCAAATTAAAAGTCCTTGCATGCACTGGGCAGCCACCGCGCTTTACATCTGCCTGCCTTCAATAGTAAAGCACGGTGGCAGACAACATAAAAATCCTTGCCTGCACTGAGCCTCTTTGACTGTCATGCAAAGGCAAATATATAGCGTAGTAATCAGTGAAAGCCTTTCACTGATTACTACACCGCGCTGTATATTTGCCGGAAGTAGACAGTAAAAGCTGTTCAGAGCATGCAAGGATCTTGGATTTTAACATCAGCTGCCACCGCGCTTACATCTTTCTTCAATAGTAAAGTGTAGTGGCAGCCAATGTTGAAATCAAAAGGCCTCACATGCACTGAGCATCATTTTTGCCAGTTAATTGAGGTGCAATTTAAAAATGAAGGTCAGACTGGGGCCAACTATAACAGTATATCAAAAAAATGTACTCGCACCGTCAGCATTAGTGAATGTAAATTTTTTTGAAACACGAAGTTGCTGTGCGTCTTCCTTTGCATTTCCCTTCTGCTACACAACATGTGTCTACAGGCAGAAACAGGGCATTGCCACCAGTCAAAGACTGAGTCCCTTTGATGGGGTTTTGTCTCTTTCTTCTCTGCTTTTTAAAGCCCAGGCTGCAAAATTGCAAAATTCACGTCATAAAAAGGGAGAATGTCAGAAGTTAAAATACATTTTTACTTAAGGCACCGGCCCTAGAATGAGATTGTGTACTTGTAGAAGACCCATCAGACATTTTGTGAGAGGTGGGCGAACTAAAAAATTAACAAGTAGAGCAGGATGGTTTTTGAGACGAAGAAAAGTAAATTAAATTCAAATATGCACTGGCAGCCGTCAACATTTTGAGCAGGTGCAGCCCTATGGCTGGGATTGTACACAGAAAGATTGATGCACTCACATTCAAAACCTTTCTTGAAGAGGTTGACACCTGTGTGCCTTAGTGGTATCTAGCAATTGTGCACAGAGGGCAGCAGTATTGTCAGTGAATGGCTTTTGAGAAAATGGAGATGTGCTTAGTGTAGGATGCATAAAATGCTGCAATCTGAAATCTGTGCAGTGCAGCACGAAGTGTGAGAACATAATTGAGTTAAATGAAAACTAGACTGCAAAGTAAGCCCTTGTAAAATAGACTACAACTTAGGGTTTTGATGAAATAAAAGGCTGCCAAGAGATTGGAGTTGGATCACTGGATGTAGAAGACTGGGCAGAGAATGCAAGGCTTAGCAGACAGTATTGCCGAACAGAGTGAAGAACTATGGCTATGCATTTTCTGGACTTTGCAGAGTTGATGCATGTGTTATAGAACTGAGTGAAGTGCTTTTTGTGAAACTAGGGTTGCCACCTTTCCAAATACCGGCCATTTGTTGCTCTTTTAATAGTCTGCAAATACCCAAGCATGAAAGAAAATCATATGTATTCATTTGTAACATAACTTTTCTTGCTTTGTTTACTTTACTTTATTTGATAATGGAGAAGGGGGAGGCCTTCTGTTGCAGCATTTTATCTATTCTAGAGCCTACTAATCCAATGTGTGGCACTGAAGCACTTACCTACATGATCAGCAAGATATGGCATGTGTAGGGTGGGTGGTTGGACATGTGTATTTTTGGTATGTGATCCTATGTGGGAAGTGTTTCCTTGTCTTCCCTGATGAACACCAATAATTAGTCTTAAAGTCAATGAATCTGGGTGTGGGGGGGGCCTTTAGTAGCTCACGGCGATTTTCACTGATCAGAAGGAACTCTCACTACAGAAAAAGTTGGAGACCCCTAGACTAGAGACTCGCACTCCCAAGAACATGGTATTCACTGGAGCAATCTGTGAAGCAATTTTAGTATGTTTACAGTATGTTGGTTGGTTGTGCACTGTCATAAGCAGATAAGGGCGGGGGATAGTCCTATGGGATCAAGATGCATATAGATCTGAATTAGTTAAAAAACTTTCAGTGCAAGAACACTATAAGAAACTAGCAAGTAATCCCACAAATAAATTGGCAAATATCATTTCCATCTTAAGCCGGGAAGGTTTTGATGGGGGCTGGCTGAGTGAAAAGGAGGCATCCTTTTTCATAAATAAAGCACCTACGGTACCAGTAATATATATTTTACCAAAAGTACATAAAAATACAACTGTACCTCCCGGACGACCTATCATTTTCGGGTGCAATTCAATTTTTAAACCTTTAGCCCAATATGCGGATTTTTTTATCCGCCCTTTTGCAAGGGAGCAAGTCTCGTACATTAGAGATACGACGGAGGTAATCAATATAGTCTAGAATCATCCTTTTGACCCTGCCCACGAGCTTTTGGTTTCTATGGACATAGAAATTATCTACACTAACATTCCACAAAATGAATTTCTGACAATTCTGCATGGACTGCTGGAGGGAAGACCAAGGCCACAGAATGTTCCTACTTCTTTCATCATTGAATCTGTTAGAATTTCATTATGTACATTTTTTTTCCTTTTCGAGAACACGTTCTATCAACAACAGAAAGTTGTGGCTATGGGTTCAGTTTATGCCCCAGATAAAGCTAACATCTATGTCTCAACCTTTGAAAATCAATTCATCAAGGATATATACAACCCCTTTTCATCAAACATCATTCAGTGAATGAGATACGTAGATGACGTGTTTCTCATATTGATGGTAAGTAGATGATCATCTCATTACCTTTCATGAATGGCTCAACTCTAGGAATCCTCATTTGAAGTTTACATTGGAATATGATACAAATAGCATGAACTTTCTAGATATCACCATCAAAGAAGACACTAACAACCTTCTATATACTACACTATATATCAAGCCCACTGCAAGAAACACACTGTTGCAGTACAATAGCCACCACCCGTAGGCTCCTAAAGACGGGTTACCATTTGGGCAGTTTCTGAGCTTATGAAGAAACTGCACCCGTAAAGAGAATTATTTTCTTGAAGCACAAAAATTAAAAGAAAAACTCAAAGCACGTGGTTCCCCTGCTAAACTGCTTAAAAGATCTCTTAAACGTGCATGGTACAACAATCGGGAGGCACTACTGGAGGTCAAGGAACGATCCAAATAATCACAGCTAGTCTGTGTATCAACGTTTGGTACCCATTAGAATAGCATCAACAAAATAATAAATAAGCATTGGACATTATTTAAAGGATTGCTTGAACTGAAAAACAAACCAATATTTTCTTTTAAGAGGGGGGTTCAATCTGAAAGACCGCTTAGTTCATGCTTATGTAACACCCAATATCAACATTGTAGATAACATGAAAAAGCTGGTACCATTAGTGGGACACTTAAAGTGCAACATGTGCACAGCCTGTGGGACCACTCAGATCACTAAGTCATTTGAGATCAATGGATTGAAGGTGGTACTTAAGCAATTCTCAAACTGCAATACAAACAATGTAGTTTATTGCATAAAATGCCCCTGCGGCCTACAATATATAGGAAAAACCATGCAAGTTATCAAGAAACGAATCCTTCAACATCAATCGCGAATCCGTTGTAGGGTAGAGAATGCCCCCTTAGTGGAACACTACATAAAGTTGAAACATTCAGAAAAAGACATGTCTTGGTGGGTGGGGGAAGTGGTTAAACCTTTAAAAAGACAAACCAATGTGGACCATGTGCTGACTCTGAAAGAGAATCGGTAGATCTGTCGCACAGATAACATAGCTAAAGAGCTGAATTCAGCAACAGAGTGGCAAACCTTGGCCTGTACTCTGTAATATCGTTTTTAAACTGTCTTATCTGTAACCAACATTTCTGATTAGGTCCAATATTGAATTGATTGTAGTTCTTATTTATGGTTTGACATGTTACATTTGAGTCTCTAAATGTTCATAGGATTAACGAGTCTAATGTGTTTGACTGTATAAATGTTCATAGGACTAATGAGTGTAATATATATGAATTCTACTTGAAATATCAACTTCATATAAACAACTTGACAAGAGGGCTATATAAGGTGCCAAAACATGCTCTAAGTTAAAAGGATGTGAGTAAGCCCTCTGTCTAAAGAAACGTTGAATGTCTATATACATCGGAATCTTTAATAAAGCATTGAGGGCCTCATGTAGGTAGCTAAATACCGGTCGGTAACGGCCGAAATTCGGTAAATATCCCGTTACCGACCGGTATTTAGCTATTTGAGATGTAGGAGGCATAATTTCAGGATTCGGTAAATTACCGAATCGGTAAAATACCGATTCGGTAAATACCGAATCCTGAAATCATATGTAGGGAGCACTCTAAAGAGTGAAAATTAGTATTAAGAATTCGTTATTTACCACCAAATACAGGTTGGTGATAAATAACGAATACCTTGCAAAAAGTAATATTTTGCAGATTTAAGAGTGCCATGTGGCTGACATACATGCCCTTAGGGCATGTATGTGCGCCACATATGCACACATGCAAGATTCAGGGGTGCAACAGGGTGTCAATGTGACACCCTGCCACCCTTGAATATGCTCCCCCCATTACCGAATCGGTATTTACCGAATCGGTAATGAGGCATAGGAGGCCCATAGGAATCAATGGGAAGGTATGCCTCATTACCGAATCGGTAAATACCAATTCATAATTACCGCATTTTTCCGATTCGGTAAAATTTACCGAATTATTACCTACATCACATTTACCGATTCATAAATACCGAATCGGTAAAATTTGGTATTTATGAATCGGTAAATGTGATGCTACCTACATATGGCCCTAAGTATCGGACTTACAGTACTTGTATATAAGAGTAATGACAAACCTTACACTGTGACAGTTTTTAAATCCCCTGTATACATACTAGTCATTGTTTTTATGAAGTTGTAATCATTCACTTACACAAAATACTGTCGTGATAACATTGTAATATTCTTTAGAGACAGAGGTTGTGGAAAAATAGAAACACTATAAATGTACTCTACATGTGGTTTGAAATGATGTATTGTTCAGTGACTCAATTATGTCACCTCTATCATTCTAACTCTCTGGAAGTCACAATATTTCCCTTCTTTTTTAATCTGATGGAGAAGAACTTGTCTTTCTCTATTAACACACTATTAACGTCCAATGTATATGTTTTTGAGAAGTGGTGACTGTCAAGAACTAAGGTTCATAGTTATTTTTTGATCAAGTGGTACTCTTTTAGCCACTTGAGCGAATTTGGATCCGTTCTTTAAGAGGGGGGTAATTAAACGTTCACTATTTGGCCTGATGTATTTCCCTCGTGTTCACTATTAACTTAACAGAGTAAGAATATGGATTATTCTTGTACAGAGAAGCAAATTTTGATCCTCTTCAAAATGGCCGCCGGAATGGAAGTGACCTTTACATTACACACATTTTATTGAATATATTTTTCTTCCTCGTTTTTAACACTCTGCTATGAATCTGGGATAAACAAAGAGTAGATGTGATTCACGAACATACGATCTAGTGAAAAATTTTATCAGCAATGTATGAGTAGTCCATTGCATACTCTATATTTTTAATATGGCCCACACTCCAAGTGCAAAATTAAATGAAGACACTACAGTCCTCTGATTATAAGCAATGGCCGCGAATACACTCTTACGGACGCCGACTGCAGAGACAGCGGCACGTAGATGGAGCAGCGCCTACTCATTTGCTAGGTAAGCCTTATCACCTACGGGTTCATTTTAAAATAAGAGGGAGACATTTTCATTAATATCATTTGTATCCCCCTGTCTTTTTGCAGACGACTGCTAGCCTATGACCAAAGTCCATGAGGATTGTTCTGCGAAGGTCTGATTTAAATGTAATTCGGTAAGCTGACTTGGCTATTTCAATTGAATATCACTGTAGATATTTGGCATTTTTTAACTTTAGTATTGTTACTAGCAGAAGTTTTTTCAAGCAGTTCTTGCTTTAATACGCACGGCATTAGTGCTAATTTCGGCAAGATACATTCTTTGTGGAGAAAATTGCTGCAGGTTTATTTGCATAAAAAATATGCCGACATGGTGGGTTATCTTACTGGCGATCCCAGGGCAGGCAGTCCACCCTCTTACTCACGCCCCCCAGAAAGGGGGCGGAGCGTTGCAGACAACCCCCGGTTGCTCAGGTCCACAACCGCCCGTAGGACTAATGAGGCACCGTCGCTTCTCCAGTGACGCAGGCATGGGGACCCTCGAGGGTCCCAAAACACTGGTCGGCTGACTCGTGTGCCATCCTGTGGCACTATGGGGACCTGCCCTCTTATGACGGCTCCCTTCATGTGGCTGGGGCAGCCCTGCATAGTGCCAATATCAGCAACACTCCCCATCCCTCCCACAGCAATATCCTGGAGAAATAATCAGACAAGACACATTCTTTGTGGAGAAAATTGCTGCAGGTTTATTTGCATAAAAAATATGCCAACATGGTGGATTTATCTTACGGCGATCCCAGGACAGGCAGCCCCTCACCGCCTGCCCACCTGATGAGCTGAATGACACCATGCCCCTAGCCAACCGGTGTTTGCCAGATTTGGGGGAGGGGATAGCCCATCCCTCCAGTGGACCGCAAGTCCACCCCCTTACTCACGCCCCCCAGAAAGGGGCAGAGCGTTGCAGGCAACCCCGGGTTGCTCAGGTCCACAACCGCCCGTAGGACTAACGGGGTGCCGTCGCTCCTCCAGGCTCCTCTGGGGATATTTGGCCTTTGCACTCTTGTGGTGCTCGTGCAGAGGGTACCCCTCTGTACCTTACAGCCTCTGGATCGCCCTGTAACTCCGCCACAGCACTGGGTGTGGCCACCGTCACCCTGGGGCCCCCCACCACGATAGGCCTAGTTACCTACATCCTGCTGACTTCAAGGCCTCCCCCAGATCAAGCAAGAACAGGTCCATTCCCACTCTGGACAGGTGATCCAAAGAAATGCTGGGTTGCTTCACACCCTATATTGAGCACTGCACACCTTTCTATACACTCTGGTTTGCACCTAAGCATCTTTACCTACATTCTGCTGGTTCGAGGGCCTCTCCCAGGTCCAGCAAACACGTCCATGCCCACTCTGGACAAGGGTAGGCATCTTTACCTACATCCCGCTGATACCCAGGCCTCTCCCTGGTCCAGCAAACAAGTCCAAGCCCACTATTAGAAGGTGAAACCCCATCTTCTTCAAAGCACCCTCTGGACTAGGCAAGCAAAAGCATAACTCCCATGCCCCCAATTGTTGCGTAACTTACAGATGGGGGACTTCATCTCTTGCAACAGATCCCTCTCCCCCACGCGAGTCAAGTGTGTACACAGGGCCAGTGCTCTTGGCTAGTGGAGCCCTGTAGTAAATCATACGCAGAACTTGCATGCCCTTTCTTTTCCTATTGCCTCCAAGTCCATCACCGTCTGCACGCAATCTCAAGATGCTGAGTCACCATGCAACTGTCCCACACCCTGGCGTGAGTGGTCCCATGCCAAACTTCTGCTAATGTAAACCAGGAAGCCGACAAGTGGATGGTGAGAACGGGAGGACAGTTTGAAACGAATCCCCCCCAAGTCTGACTGCGGACTTTTATGGATGTTGTGTAGCCGTCCCGGTGTACCCACCCAGGTGTTGCTGGGATGCAGGAGAGGAGATGCAGGAGCTCTAATACACTTTATCATCCAGAGTCCTCCAATCCGTCTACCCCCACATCCTGAGGACCTTGCCCCCCCCTCTAAGGGCACCCACTCCTACCCATCTGGCTGGGCCAGCTATAGGGCAGGCAGTCTCATAACCATAAGTGAGTTGTCCTATGGTACCCACTGCTCATGTTGAGGGGCATCCCCGTTAACTGGCCACCTCCTAACATGGCGATCGCACGCTAGCCCCACACCTTCTGCCTGTGAATATAAGAGCAGGTATTCTGGGCTGATGTCCCCTCCTAGCGCAGGACATGCACTTACAAAAGTTCTGTCGGTGTGAAATCACTGCACTGTGCCCTATATGCGGTGACAACTTACACCGCCCACCAGGCTACCTAGTTTGCTTCATTATCCCCGGCATTACTAACCCTCCCCAGAATAAAACCTGGGTAGTTTCCCTCCTAGTTGGAAGGACATGCCAACTGTACTTAAACCATCGTAGCCTTTTAGTGCTTTAATAGCTTGTTTCCCCAACTCTGAGGCAACAGCCCCTAGTAGATGGCAACTTACCCCACCTGCCTAGCTCGACTGGCTAACCAGGCAGGGGATGGTTAACTGAAGCACCTGTCAACTGGCCACGGGGCAAATGAGCCACTACTTAACTGAGTTGGCCACAACCTTTACACTCCTATTCCAAACCTACCCAGGGCGTGTTTGCGCACCTTCAGCCCGGGGGACATCCTGTCCATGATTAACAGGTTAACATTGCTACCCAACTCGAAGGGACTCATTTTATCTGTCTCAGGAGGGAAAAGTCTGGGGGGGCAGCACCCTTTCTGATGGGATGGCCTTAGCAAAAGGTTGCCCCTACGTACTTACTCTTTGCCCTATGCTTAACGGTCATGTGTGCAAAACCTGTCTCCTTGAGTGCGGGGCTTGCTAAATACCCTCCTGCTAGCATAAAATCCAGATGCCTTACTAATACCAACCAAAAGAAAGCGTGGCCCGGCAGCCTTTCGCCCCTGTATGCTAGCACCTCTGTCTTCCTCCTATCGCTGTCCCCACACTTGGCGCCGCTGCCGCCCATACTCCAACTGGGTTGCCTGGGCATCTTCCCTCACCCAAGATGCCACCATCGTAGCACGGTTCAACTCCCAGAAATCGCATGCCGATCTCGTGCAAGATCAGTAAAACACAGAAAATAAGTGCACTCTCCCAATAGCCTAGGAAAAACTCACCTGCCTGCTAATCTTTGCTTCGTAACCCAGGTTTCCCCCTTATCCCCGCACCAAGTCGAACCCCCCCCTACAAAGGGGACCGCAACCCTATAGAAGGGTAATGCTCATCCGGTTGTGCAGAACTTAGGGGGGTAATGAAAGAGTGAGAAATGGGTGGCAGGTGTATTGATGGTAACTGGGGGATGTATGGCTATTGCAGGTCTTGTACTGTGACGTGCCTTCCTAAAACTAACACTAGATTCATGATATGGATTCAAGGAGCTCTGCCCCTGGAACGGCCCACATAATTCAAGACCCGGGCAGGAAGGCACGTGTCCCGCCCCAATCCCTATAATCCACATCGGCCCAGCTGTGCCCCAAAGACCTCACAGATTCCGCATGTGCATGGCTTAACCTGTACAAAACCATCTGCCAAGCCTGCGTCCAGCAGCCGCTTCAGTTGCGCCACACATCGCTCCTGCCGTGCTGCCCAAACTTATTAGCAACTACTGACCCTGGCACTGTGCAACTATCTGCCAGGACTGCAGTCAGGCGGCCCCTTCAGTTTGCCCCACACATTGCTCCTGCTGTGTTGCCACTCCTGGTAACCTCACAACTCCTACCCTGACAATAGTCCAATTGTGACAATACAGACTATTCCAGGCCCCAACGGCTAAAAGAATGGCAGGGGCAGCACTCACTAGTAATTTCAATGTGATTGAATTACTCAATGCCTGTTGTAGTAAACTTAGACAGCCAGCGCCAACTGGTGGCAGACTGTCACCAGCTCCAGAGGTGATCAAGAACTGACGGTGGTGTGCACCAGGAACCCCTGCTCACATTTAGCCCCGGTGGACTCGATCCGGAGGATTAGCATTGGTAGGTCATTGGGCACCATGTGGTTTATCCTAACTGGGCTCGGACTTAATCCCGGGTTCAAAACTGTAAATGGGGTATCCCTGTGCTTATATTGGCTGCGGTGAGCGTGATTGAGTCCCTCCCCCTGCAGTAACATAATCAATTGTATATCCTGAGCTGATCTGTGGATGAGTGGTCCATGGTATACGAAATACAACATGGCATACATAGTTCCAGAGACCCGACACTGAGAAACCGCCTCCCGGGTGAATTGAAACAAGCAGTGCCAGGTACGACCGCCTCTCAATTACAATTAACTGACGACACAACGACATGCCCATCATGTGACAAATGCAAAGCTGATGGATTGCCCGTGGAGCAGGGGTCTCTTGGGGGTATACTGGTGTTACCCACTAGGCCTCCATTGGCACTGCATCATGGTCATTAAGAAATGTGCTTTTCTGTTCAAATTCCGTGCGTGCCTGTGCACAGGGATGCCGAGCCGCAACTGGGGTGTGGACCCGGTAAAACTCACAACACAACCAGCAGCCCGAATGGGGGGCAACTCACCCATGTGCTCCCCGCATGCCTCTGTCCGGCACCCTAGCATTGTCCGCCCCACCTACCAGACAAGCAACAGCGCCATGGCATGCCAGGGGAGCACGCCGCCCACACAAGACTGGGAGATTTGTAAGTCCCAAAGCAGTGGCTTAATCCCGCCGTAAACCCTGACCGCAACCAGGTACGATAGAACAAAACGGGGGGGATAAACTTGTCTGGAAATAGAGTGATGCCAGGGATTACCTGCTGCTCCATCACCTGAAGGCAACCATACAACTGCCCCGCCGGTATCGAGGCTCCCTCACCACAGACAGTCCCCCCTCATTTCAGATCAGAAGAAGAAAAGCCAAGAGCCCAGTTGGATTCTGATTCCCGTGCTATTTTTGGTGCACCAGAGAACACACCACACTTTATTAGACAAAACTTGTGCCTGGGAAACCTAGCTGTTCTTTGGCTGTGGGGGCGTGCTAGAGCAGTCGCAAATCTGGTAAATGGCTGCCCGACCACAGTTTGATACGTACCAGACTCACCCTCCAGAAGCCCCGGTGCTGAGATCCTCTGCCCACCCCCCAGAACGCCAAAGGGAAAGTAATCTGGTCTGCCGTAAAGTGTCAAGTCTTGTCCCCCAGTGTGAATAGTAGATGCCAAGTGAGAACAAACGTTACTAATTCTTACTGTTCCCAATCCGCAACTTTTAGACATTTTAAAACATCACGATAACAAACCCAGTTTAGTTAAACTGCATGGCCTGCATGGGAATTGAATCGGCAACCCTGTTATTCCGAGTGCCATACTGTAGCCGCTTGAGCGATCTCGTACGTAAGACAAATCAAATACTCGGCTTAAATAGACATTAGCATGTGAAAGTGTTCTATCCTCGAACATGGAAACAAACATCATGATACGTTCAAGAGAGAACCTATGTGCTACCCAGAAATTCAACAAAGAAGAACTTGACCTGCATGGCAGGGGTTACTCACTTCTGTGGTGTTCACCCATGTCCCATGAAAATAACTGTAAGCACGTTAGGGGGGGCTGAACTAACAGTATCTAATCTGGGGGGCTCGGACTAGCCCCCTTCGCAGCACCACATCCCCGACTGGCCATGCAAAATGAATATATCCATAATTTCCAGGCATGTAGCGGTTTGGCAACGCGCCTGCGCTGCGAGTTCTGCATGGGACGGGCACTTCCGCTGGGACACACTGAAACGCAGGATGTTGAGCCGACGGTGAGACTCAAACTTTGCTTCCAGCTTATTTGCCCTAAGCTGAGCATGCTAAACGGAAATAAGTCCCTAGCACATACCCCAACCGATGCCTACTAACAACTTGTCGCCAAGCAGAACCCTTGGATAGAAGGAGACTCTTATGGGCAAGCAAGCAACTTTCTCTACGTTTATTTATTCATTCAGACATCAGACCCGCAGCAGCACCCAAGTACACCACACTGGCAGAGCGGCTGCGCCCAGGCCATCCTACCTCCCATAGCTCCCAACGTTCCCAGCACCGCCGCAGCCCACCGTTCCACACAACGCCTTTGGCCCCAAACTGGAGCCTTCGCAGGCCAGGGAGCGCAGTCTGCCCCCAGATTTACCAGCACTCAGGCAGCCCCGGGATTGTGTATCAGACAGTGAGGCGCCCCACTGTTGCGATGTAGCCGACATTGCTTAGTGATTGTCCATTGTGCAGAGCGGCGGGGTCCTTGCGGAAACGCTAGTATGCTGCCTCGGCATGGCCCTACCCAGCAACAACCATGCATAAATAAAACCCAAACCCCCTAACAGCATGCTAACAGTCATGAAACGAGTCCGCACCTCGCACATCATAATTAATTGCAAATTACAACCTTAATAACAATGTATCATGCAGTTAAATTACGTGATTTTTGCGTAGCGCTGCAGGGACTCGAACTGGGATGCCCAGCTCTTGAGTCAGCAGCTCTGCCCGCTGGGCCATATGTTCTCCAGGGATTGTGAACTTCGGAAGCTTGTCCGAGTACGTGAACGAGTGCAACACATCCTGCTTCCTAAGCGGCCAGTTACGTAGCATATAATACAAGTCACCGACTTCCCCGGATTGCTACGCTCGATGCCGTGCCCACTCCCAACAATTTAGGTTTGTGCATGCTTGTCCAAGCTCGGAGCCATCTTACCAACCGGCACTTGTGGCCCGTGCAGTACATGCCGCTCAACCCGTGATGACGGCGTGAAAGCACCACTAGCGATGTGCCAACGCGGGAGGACAGTCTGAATTTGGTTATGAGGCGTCATTACCTCACCTCTGCCATTGCACTCAGAGGAGAGCCAGGCACGAGCCACTTTCAATGTCTGGAGGAGGAAAGCATCAGTGAGTACTAGGTACAAGGTCACACGTATCCTGCCCCCCCCTTAGGATCCGGGTGTCTGGGAGCTCGCTCCCCTTTTTAGGGGATGCCCCGCAGCGTGTGTTACAGAAAAATATGGGCGGGCGGGGCGCCTGTGCGAGAAAGCTGGTCGGGTCTACCCCGTCTCCAGGTGTAGACAGGAATCAGTCTTCTTACTCCCGCAGGAGTCTGACCTCTGGCTCAGAGGCTCTCTCTGCCTAGCTGGTGCTGTCAAGAAAGGAAGGGGAGAGGGATCCATGGCTAACCGCACATGGAGGACTTCGAGAACAGCCCAGCTCCAAGCGACCGGAGTCCCCCTGTGAAAAGCCCCTGGCAGGCGGGAAGGACTAAAGCCCCGGATGAACCTGGTAGGGATCCGCCATCGTGCGTGGCCCAAGGCATCCCCGGTAGGCCGAACCTCGCCCTAGCGGCCCGCCTTACCTATCCCCGGCCCCCTCCTGGCACCAGAGGCCAGCATAGACGGCCCCCGGGAAAGGCCGGTTCGCTCCACTGTCCGGCAAAGAAGGGATAAAGGAGGAGCAATAGATGCTGAGAAGGCGACGTGCCCAAGGAACCTTGTTTAGAGGTGGGGGAGGCCAGGACCTGCTCCCCCCCCACGCTTGGATGGGAGGCCTTGCTATCTCGACTCGGGCCTGCTCCGCACCGGCCGAAACAGGGGACCAACTGCGCTGATGTCGAGGGTCGTCTGCTCTCCCCCACCCTCGGGAAAACCTTCTGAGGGAAACTGCTCGCCTGCTAGTCAGGCCTCTTTGCCAGGCGTCACGTGGGGCCTGAGACGGTCGGGTCCCAGACCCCACCACATATGGGAGGCTCCATGAGAAGTGGCTTTGCTGAGGATGTGGGATACCCCCGCAATGGAGGCCTAGACCTCGCAGAACTACCTCCGGGACACATCACCCCTCCCGCCCTGCCCCCGTCCCAATCCCAAGCCCCCCAGCCACACCTGGCAGACAGGCCCGAGCCTTGCGGGGGCCCGGCAGGCACCAGTACATGGCCCGCGCGGTGGGACCATAGTGGGGGCGAGGGGGTAGTTGATTAACCTTGTGTTCCTCAGCAGCTCCTGGCACGACCAAAACGGCGTCAGGGCAGCAGAACAAAGAGGGCGACCAGTCTGTGTCTTGTTTTCGAATGTCAGATGCCTTCTGACAGTGGTGAATTTTTGGATACCGAGGCGGTAGCCTCATTACTCCACATTCACTTTGAGTTTTTTAGTCACTGTTTAGGTTGTCTTATTGATGTGTGACGCTTTGTCATAGTTGAGGTTGGATCACAAGATCAGCGCTGTGATAGGCCGTGGGTTGCAGTCAATTGGGTTTGCAGAAGTGTCAGCAAGTTTTATCGCAGAGTCTTGTTTTCGTCTGTCAAATGTCGTCTGACGGTGATGAGCTTTTGATGGCTGCCGCGGCGGTTGCCTTCTCACAGTGATGAGTTTTGGGTGCCTGCTGGGGCGGTTTGCTGTCTGGCAGTGATGAGTTTTTGGATGCTGTGTTGCTGTTTCAGTTTACAAGGTTAGCGCTTCGATGGGCCGCGGGTAGCAGTCAAATGGGTTTGTAGAAATGTCTGCAAGTTTCCTGATCAGTGGGTTTACTGTTTGATCCAATCCTTTGTAGAATGTCCTGTTGAGTTTGCGGAGATGGTCGTCCAACATCTCAACGCCTAGGTCTCTATGGAGGTATGCTGTTCTTGTGAAGATAGGAGCACCTGCTGCAATCCATAAGGCCCTGCTCTGTAATCTCTGTAGGTCTTTCCGATGCTGCGGGCAGCAGGCACTCCAAACTGGTGAAGCGTACGTCATAGTTGGTCGAATTATTGCGGTGATTGCTCGCTCTTTGCTCTGAATGGGCATCAACTTGGTCTTCAGGAGTGGGTATAATGCAGCCAGTTTTGTTGCTACTTTCTGGCAGGTCTTCTCTATGTGGTTTCTCCAGCTGAGTTTAGAGTCCAGCGTCACCCCCAGGTAGGAGCTGCAGTTTTCCCATTTCATCTCTTCCCCATTGAGGAGGATCTGTGGGTGTTTCCTGTTCAGCCTCCTGGTGAATAATGTTGCTGTGGTTTTGCTTGTGTTCAGTGTGATCTGCCAGTCGCTGTACCATTCGGAGAGTCTGCTGAGTGATGTCTCAAGGTTCTTAGCCTCTTCCTTTTCGCTGAAGGATTGGGAGATGACTGCAACATCATCGGCGTAAAGGGCAAGATCAGTCTTTTTTAGGTCTGTGGAGAAGTCGTTTGTGAATATGTTAAAGAGGAATGGTCCTAGGATTGACCCCTGAGGCACTCCAGCAAAAATTGGGCGTGACGTTGAGTATTCTTCTCGTACCACCATGTGAAAGGTCCGTTTTGACAAGTAGCTAGACAGCAGTTGAACCAGGTTGCTTGGAAACTTGAGCTTGATAAGTTTGTAAAGCAGTCCCTCATGCCATACTCGGTCGAATGCTTTGGCTACATCCGGAAAGACTACTCCAGTAGACTTGTTGATGTTGAATCCATGGCTGATGATGTCCACATCTCTGAGGAGTTGGTGATTGGTTGAGTGGTCCTTCCGGAACCCAAACTGTTCTTTGGCGAGGAGGTTTTCGCTTGTTGCAAAGTCCACGAGATGGGCAAGGATAACTTTTTCGAAGAGCTTTGATAGGCCAGATAGCAGACTTATGGGGCGGTAATTTGCAGGATCTCGTAGTGGTTTTCCAGCCTTGGGGAATACGACTACTCTTGCTTCTTTCCAGGCGTTAGGGAAATACTGGTGCTGCATACACGCGTTGAATATCTCAGCAAGATGATCCACTGCGGCATCTGGGAGCATCTTGATGGCTTGGTTGGCTATTCTGTCCTTTCCTGGTGCCTTGCCATTTTTCAGTGTCTTTACCAGGGCCAGTAATTCGTCCGTTGAGCATTCCTCAACGATTGCAGCTTCTGTTTCTGGTGGGTGCTCCCAGTGGTGCTTAGCGACCTCTTGCTCGACTTCTGCTGCCAGTTTGCTTGCCTGGTTAGGCCTGAAGGATGCCTCCAATGTGTCAGCGAAGACCTCAGCCTTGTCCCTGTTGCTGCATGCCAAGTGAGTCTTCCCTTGTATCGGTGGGTTTGGTTCCTTCTTCCCAGTCAAGCGTCAGGTCATTCTCCAGAGAGAGTTGTCCGAGTCCTTCAAGTTAGCTGTAGCTGCTTCCCATTTTTCACCTCTGTGGTGGCTTATTTGCATCTTCAGCTGTCTTGTCAGCTCATTGTACTTCTTCAGCAGGTCGGGGGTGCGATTCTTTTGCCACTCTCTCCGGGCTCTGTTCTTGTCAGCTATCGACTGCTTGATGCCCTTCGGGAGGTCCTAGATAGAGCAGCGTTGGAGTTTCTGCTCGGGAACGCTGCGCTCAATAGCAGTGTGGACTGCAGCTGTGAAGTGGTGAACCGCCTGGTCAATATCTTCAATGGGAATATTTAATGGATTGAGTGGGACCTCCAAGCCCAAAACCGCCGTGAGTTCCTTTTCTATGGAGTGTGCAATGAAAGGGCAAGCCCATACAATGTGAAAGGATTCTGCTTGGTCTTGTTCGCAATGTGTCCATGATGTGGTTGGTTTCAGACCTGCGCTATGAAGGCATTTTGGTGTTAGGTAGGCAGCGTGTACATAGTACAATTGACCCAGACGGAGTCTGGCTGAAGTGGTAACTGTTTTGGGTGCCATCAGTGCATCTCTGCAGTCTTCCTCTTCAAGAGACCCGATCCATCCCCCCCACTGGCTCATAAGCCGGTCTAGCGTATTTGGAGCGTTGTTGGTTAGGGAGCTGTAGATATAAGAGATTCCTCCTTTTCTCAGATTGCCTGTCATGGTTTGCACCTCACGGGACTGTATTCTGGTAGTGAGGTGCCATTTGGTACATGTATGTAGAGGGCATGGTGCAGTTGCAGATACCTATAGAATTGTGAGGAGTGTAGGGAGTACCGGGTCTGCAAGTCCTGAAAGCCTGTCCATGTATCCCCAAGATGTGAGATACCAATAAGGTCCCAGGCCTGGAATCCATCCATTCTGCTGACCTCCGGAGCCAGGTACCCTGCCAAAGCGGTGTGTATTGGGTCATCTTGTCCGTCCATTGGGTATGGTGCAGGGAGGTGCGCTAGGCCAGGAGAACCACTGTATCACTACAGGTAGAGTTCTGGGGATAGGTCCCCCGTACATCATTACCTGGATCCTGGGTAGGCCAAAGTCGTTCAGCTCTACTCTGTATGCCGGACCAGATCAGCCTCCGCTAAACCAATCTTGGAGCATGAGCAGGCGAGTTGCAAGATAGTACAGGTAGAGATTAGTCATGCCCATACCCCCATCAAAGGATAGAATCTGGCATTGGGACAGGGCCATGTGAGGCCTCCGCCCACCCCAAAGGATTCTAGTGGCCAGGCTGTCAAGTTCTTTAAACCGGGTCTGCAGAAAGTGAAATGGGATATTTTGAATCATATAGAGGAATCTGGGAAGTATCATCATTTTAAAGAGGATGACTCTTCCCAGGGGATTAAGCGGTAGTGTCTGCCACTTGTGGGGGTTGTCTCGAGCTCTCTTCACCAGCGGGGTAACATTGAGTGACCAGGCGAAGTCAGGGAGCAAGGCCACCCAGATATTTAAATGATTGCCTTCTGATAGGTATCGTGGATTGCCAATCAAAGTAGTCTCTTCAAATGTGGAGAGGGACCAGGACGGACTTACTGGGATTTAATTACAGACCAGAGATGTGTCCAAAAGAGTGCAGAGCCCGGAGGCAGTGGGGACCAGACTGAGCCAGTTCAGCCAGAAAGAGCAAGACATCATCCGCGTATAAAGCGATTTTGTCTTGTTCAGAGCATGCCCATCTCCATCCCCTAAATCAGTCATCAGACAGTATAAGGCATGCCAAAGGCTTCATCGCCAGGGCCAGCAGGAGCGGTGAGAGGGGGTAACCTTGCCTCATTCCCGCTCTCAATAGAAAACAGCTCTGATAGTGCCCCATTGACGATCACTCATGCTTTCGGACGGGAATATAACACCTTAACCAAGCTGCAGAAGTGCTGGCCCAGGCCTATCTCAACTAGTATGTCCTCCAGATACTGCCAGTCTACGGAATCAAAGGCCTTTTCGAAATCAATGAGGAGAAGTGCTAAATAGGGGGTTAGTGATTGGTGATTTGCCAAGGCTAGATGGAGGCGTCTGAGGCAGTGTCTGGCCTCACAAGATGGAATAAATCCACATTGGTCGGTGTGGACCAATTAAGTAAGATAGGGCCTCAGTCGATGGGCTAGGACCCTAGGCAAATATTTTACCTCCATATTAATGAGGGAGATTGGGCGGTACTCGGCGCAGTTGGGTGAGGGAGGCTGTGTTTTGGGGATCACCACAATGGTGGCGGCATCTGTCTCTGGTGGAAACAAACTGTTTTTGACAGCTTTGGCGTATCCGTCCGAGAGATGCGGAACAAGTATCTGTCAGTGGGCAGCGTAGTATTCCTGCGGGAGACCATCGGGGCCTGGAGTTTTACCTGACGCTGTGCGTGATATGGCATCATTGATTTCTTCCTGGGTAATAGGAAGATCAAGGTCAGCTGTTTCGGCTGCACTGAGGCGAGGGAGGTGGAGGTGCTCCTGGCTGATTAGCTCTGAAAGGGAGAGTTTAGGGCGCTGATCTGAGTAGAGTTTAGAGTAATAAACAGCAAAGATCTGAGCAATCGCTGAAGGTGAGTGATGAACAGTACAGTCCGGTCTCTTGATCTCGGGGATTATGCGATTAGCCATAGGGTATGCGGCGAATCGATATAGGATTTTCCCATTCTTGTCCCCCATCCATACACCCTAGCTACAGAGGATCTCCACAATACAATAGCAGCCTCCATGGAGATCTGCTTGATTTCGTCTCTTAAATGTGCAAGCTGCCTTTCTTGGGGGCCGCCTTGCTGCCCAAGCACTCGGTTCTCAAGGAGAGTTGCTTGGGCCTCCAAGAGAGTGAGCTGGGTGTCTTGGGCTAGGCGTTGATTTTCAGCTGGCCCTTGGCAAAGCACGAATAGTGGCGTTGCCTGCTTCCCATAAGGTACCAGGGGAGGAGACAGAGTCATGGTTAGTGAGAAAATATTGTTGGAGCTCTGCTCCTACAGTTTCCTTGAAGTCTTTATCCTGGAGGAACCATGCGTTCATACTCCATATCGAGCCAAGTGTGTAAGGTGGGTCTCCCACTCTCAAGAGTATGGGTGAGTGGTCAGATATACCTCTCGGAAGGATGGTGACATCTCAGATTTTTTGACAGTCTAGTGCAGGCATCATGTAATCTTTTTAAGTAAGTTTCGGTCACGGATCCTTTTTTCACTTTTCATTCTTTTAACATCTTTTCTTGGCTGCGTCTGGTTCCTTATAATTAATGGTTCTCCCGAAAGGGAGCAGGTCTCAGTCCCATTCCTCACTCTGATAAATCTGGAGCAGGGCAAGTAACTTATTTCATCTCTTTGTTTACAAGGTGTATCTTTTTTCTCTCTTACTCTGATCTTTCATTGATTTATAATCTATGGCATATTCCATTTGTGTCGGAGTCAACATTCAAATTCATCGTCCTGAAGATGGTCTAACGGATGCCTTCACCATATAGACCAAAATGTTGATAACTACACCTAATTCCTTTGTGATTTACTTTCTTTAAGGATTTGCTTTCTCTTTGATCGGTTACACTTTCCTTCGACACGTATTGTTTGGAATAGGTGCTCACATTAGTGACTATGAGGTGTTTGTAACAACAAATCATTTGTAAACCTCAGTTGCTGTGTGTTGTTTTACATTTAGATTTGTAATAGTTTTTTGCACCCTCTGGAAAATCTTTTTTCATTATAAAATTTGCATCTTGAAACATTTACACCCATTCAAAGAGTATTTGTAGTAGATTTGTTCTGATTGAAATGAGTGAATTCAATTTCTAAATAATCCAATGTGAGCTGCTAGATGGAGCTTGCGACCATTGTTTTGCATATTGAATGCTGAACTGAGTGTATGAAAATAAATTTCTTGTAGGCACAATTACCTGCTAATGTATGACCCTAACATCGGCAACTCAATAAGCCCCAAAATGGAACATGGAGAAATTGGCAATAAGGGTAGCAGAGGTATTTGGTGCGACCGCCCAGTGAAACATACCAAAGCCAGACTCGTTTGGAAACTATACTCCCAGGGGAGTACAGAGTGGAGTGCTTAACACTGAGATCATGATGGTTTCTTACCCACAATGCCCTGAAAACCTCAAACTTTGCTTAACATTGCACATTTTCCTTGCATTATTGTTGCCGTAAACATCTGGAATCTGCAGTGCTCCACAAGACTCCTAACACCCAGCATTCCCTAACTTGTCCTGATAAAAACGCTGTCCCATTTGTGTGGCTAAGCCTAGTGCTCATGGTAGGAACCGATCAAACCAATGTCAAAAGGAGTCTTCACAAGGGGACTCCATAGGACACTAGGGGACATTAGCAGACATGTATTGCTTTTGTAAATCGGCCATCACGACAAAAAATTACAGATGAAAACATTATCACAAATAGCTGTTTTCTTAAACTCCTTTTCAATATTTTGACATTGAGTGTTTTACTCGGTCATCCTGGCAGTGGTCCCGCCTTCTAAATTTAAGAGTTCTAAACAGGTTGAACAAAATTTGTCAAAGCCAATAGGTGTGATTTTTATTTGTGAAAAAAGTTGGTAACTGATGGCCAGGTGTGCAGCTCTGTGTTAGTGTGTATTATTGCTTACGCTTGAATTATGGGTGACTGGTTGAGAGATTGGATGAATGACCCTGTAAATAAAGGAAAGAACTACATACATTACAGTAAAACATAAAGGCAAGCATTCTAATTTACTAACCACTTACACAAGGCAACTACACAATGTACATGTTTTAATATGGGTACAGCTGGTGTGAGAAAGCCTCTAACATTTCTTAGTGTAGCACTGTCCAAATGTATCAAGTCATAAAAATGTTTTATAACCCAAGTAGTACATTTGTTATTCTGAAGCATAGAATCAAAAAGTTAGCTAATATTTCACACACTGTGATAAGATAATATAATGAAGCAGGTGACTGCAGTTTACCCTTCGATTCTTTTTAGAAAGGAAATCAGATATTGAATTTATTCCTAATGAAACGCACAAGATGTTTAAAAAAATTATTAAAAAGAGAGCATTTTCTAGTTTCATGGTGAATATGTAATCCAGATAAATTGAATTAAAACTGTATTCATCAGTGCACTATTCACAATCTAGAATATATTATATATATTTATCTAGTGGAAATCTCACTGCTTATTTATTACGTTCTAAAATTGGTAATATAATGAATTTGGACAATGGCCCAGTTTTTTCAGATTTTGATATTTTGCTACTGGAAAAAAGGAATAACAGAAGGAAATGTAATCCTGCATTATTAAATGATCATTAATAAAACAATTTCAACATTTTGCTAATTATTTTTTAAACTCAATAAAGTGTTAGATACCTCCGCAGACAATAATTGGGATGCTTTTAAAGTTGCTTTAAGATATTTTATCATCAGATAGGTACTAAAAAAAAAGGGGAGAGTATGAAGAACAAATTAAATTTTAAGAAACATTGAGAATTTTAGAACATTTATACTACTCGTCTAAATCTAGAAATGACCTAGAAAGCCTGCTTAAAACTAAGTTCAGCATGGAAAAATCATGTAATAAATTATTCAGAATCAAAGCTAGGTATTATGGAGGTAAAGACAAGATCAGTCAATTATTGGCTAAATATCTAAAAGCTAAAAAAGAGATATATACTTTTGATTCAATCATTGATTAAATACTGGTAGTATTAAGAGGGCTCATACGACATTGCAAATATGTTCCTTAATTTAATTTTTACTCCAATGTGTATACTCCTGATTCCTTGCTTTCTTTAAGTGAATTTGATACACATTTCTTTGGAATATCAAGAGATTAATACCCTCATTTAGATCGCTCTCTTTTGGAGGGTAATTTGAAATTAGACGAGGTTTAAAATATAATTTACAATATTTTGGGGGGAAAATACTGAGGGCCTGATTAGGACTTTGGCGGTGCTGTGCCGGCTTTGAGCCTGAACAGCACTGTACACAGTGCATCTCATGTCGATGGGCTTTTGTTTTGCCGTTCTCTTGGTAGGGCCCTGAAAATGGGAACCGCAATGGGAACGCAAAAGAAGTTCCAGAACGGCATGGACTGTGAAGTCCATGCCATTCTGGAACTTGGGGTGCACGCAAACGGGGTACATGTTGTGCCCCCTGAATGCATCCCCATGGTGGCGGGGGACCCCTTTGTTTACCCACCACTGGTCTTTTCATGGCAGGCTCACTGCCATAGAAAGGCTTGTGGTATGGAAACTCAAAATATGCTCAGCGGACTGTGGAGGTCCCGCCTTACATATCAGATAACCCTGTCCGCTGCGCCACCACCAAGGAACAGCTGTTCCCTGGCACAGCCAGCATATTGGTGGTGGTCCAAATGGCGACTCTGAATACAGCAGTCCCAGGACTGCCACTGCTGCCCACCACAAGTCTGTCGGCCAAAGACTGGCAAACCCATAATTGGCCCCTGAGTATTTAGTTCACAAATGGTCACCTTCATTCCTGTCTTGGTGGAGTAGATTTGATTCCATTAAAACAATGATTTTAGCAATAGTTGTATATTCTCTTTCAATGATGCCTGTTAATTTACCAAAGTCTTTATTTAGGAAGATCAATATTTTGTTACCTACTTTTTCATGACAGAATAAAAAGCCTAGAATTTGTCTGTATAAATTGAAATTACCCAAACAAAGAGAAGGGGTTACATTCCCTAATTGCATGTTATCATGCTGTTTTTCCCTTCAACCACTTTGTTTTGGGTACAGAAACCGCATTTGTATCAATACGATTGGATGGAGTTAGATAGATCCTTCATTGCCCATTTTTCTATTTCTGATTTTATATCTGTTTAAAAAACATTTATTTAGCGTCACCTATTTTCACAAATATAGGTGGAATATGTGAAACATTTGATGCTAAGATCAAAACAGGTAATATTATTACACTTTGGCCCCTATTACGATGTCGGGAGGACTTGAGTCCGCCCAACACCATTTCGTTGTGGGACCTGACTGACCATAGGTCGGCAGTTTCGCACACCGTATTACGATGTGACCGCAAACTCCCATTTGTCTATGGGACATGCAGCACAAGCTCCCATAGAGAAATGTGAGTTTGTGTAACTCCCTGAATTGTGTGGCAGGCACACAGTGCAGGGATTTACAGGGAGCACCCATTCCACAACTGTAGGCCCTCAAAGTCACTTTACGACAGGCTTTCCTTGTCGGAAAGCCCGACATGGAAAGCCTGTCAGAAACCAACATCATAATCCTTATGGCGGGAACACCGTATGTAATGGATTACATGAAAGTTTCCAACTAAAATGAAGGCACAAGGGTTGATGTTAAATCTAAAATAGAGGCGGAATGGAAGTTTGACCTTAAAAATCATTTTCACTTTTAATTTTGAAAATAAATTGGACAAATATGATGCCAACGTCATCTACTGTCAATATTACTCAAATACCATGTTTTCTTCATAATCTACATTTTGACTCCAGTTTCCAACATTAATACCCTAATGTTCTCTTCTTGTTGGTCATGTTCGTGCTATTTTAGCACTTTTACACATATGGGGGCCGATTCCAATCCTGTATTTTTTTTTCCCGTACGACTCGTATCCGTATTTTTTTGCGTACGAATCGTACAAGTCACGTCCGACCCGTGAAGTACGATTCGTACGGGAAAAAGTACATACGGATCAGCCCTATCCGTACGAATCAGATCGGGAAAAGTTGCACGAGACGTACCCGTCTAGTACGATCCGGACCAGCTTTCCGATTTACGATTTGTACAGAAAACGTCCGTCCCGTACACGGGGAATGACTTGTACATATGCAATGTCTGTGTACGCACCGTACAGTAGCAATGTCGGTGTACGCACCGTACATAAGCAATGACGGTGTACGCACCGTACATAGAAATGGGGTTGTACGCACCGTACATAGCAATGCGGGTGTACGCACCGTACATAGCGATGGGGGTGTTCGCACCATACATAAGCGATGGCGGTGTACGCACCGTACATAGCAATGGGGTTGAATGCACCGTACATAGCAATGGGGGTGTACGCACCGTACATAGCAATGGTGTTGTACCCACCGTACATAGCAATGGGGGTGTACGCACCGTACATAGCAATGGGGGTGTACGCACCGTACATATGCGATGGCGGTGTACGCACCGTACATAGCAATGGGGGTGTACGCACCGTACATAAGCAATGGCGGTGTACGCACCGTACATAGCGATGGGGGTGTTCGCACTGTACATAAGCGATGGCGGGGTACGCACCGTACATAGCAATGGGGGTGTTCGCACCGTACATAAGCCATGGCGGTGTACGCACCGTACATAGCGATGGCGGTGTATGCACCGTACATAAGCGATGGCGGTGTACACACCGTACATAGCAATGGGGGTGTTCACACCGTACATAGCAATGGCGGTGTACGCAGCGTACATAGCAATGGCGGTGTATGCACCGTACATACACAACGCATGGGGGTGTGTGTCTGTACGACTCGTACCCCTGTACCGTACTGAAACACAGACACTGTAAAACAGCACAAGGAGGGTCTATTCGACTCGCACAACACCACAAAACACGTCTGCACTGCACAAAAAATGGAAAAGGACTGACCTGGACACAGGCAAACAGAGGGGCAAACTCACAACCACCCCTTATAACACACCCACCAAAAATTCAAACCGAGCCACACCCACAAATGGACCAATAAAAAGGGCCCACACACACAAACCATGAGCCTTTGCAACAGACTCACTGCAGCTACAGAGCACAACAACAACAGCACCCATCCACCTTAACATATACACCTTCACACAACCTCCTTCACACATACCCCTTCTACACATTCACACTCACACCGTCACATTCAGACCCACACACCCACAACCATCCACACCCTCACCCTACACCATGTCCACAGACAAGAATCCAAAGTTCACAAGGGATGAGCTGGAGATCCTTGTCAATGAAGTCATCAGAGTCAAGCCACAGCTGTTTGGAACATTGGTCAGACAGGCCAGCATAACTGAAAAATCACGCCTGTGGCAGAGGATTGTCGATAGGGTGAATGCTGTTGCACCCCTCAGAAGGACCAGGAATGAATGCCAAGCCAGGTGGTACGATCTGCGGAGGGCGGTCAAGCGCAAAATTAATGAGGACTACACCCAGAGCAACCTCACTGGAGGTGGTGCGCCCCGCAGACCAGTACATTACCATCCCTGGGAGGAGAAGGTGATGGCCATGCTTCCGCCGGTGTGAGTACATGGACTACAAGGAGTTGCAGAGCCTGGTGAGTACACAAACAACTTACGTAACATGGGGGTAATGGCATCCACACCCCAACTACACCAAATGCACGCAACTACCCCCAAGCCATCACTGGCCAGAACCACAGTCAATAACTACGCTAATGCCAATAACATGTGTATGTCCCATTGAGAAAGCAAGACCATGCTATGTCCCATGCTACATGAAGCACCAACCCAAGAATGGATGTCCGGTATGCTGGGAGGGTGGGTGGCACAAAACGCATGTTTGAATCATAAATCAGACACAATTGCCCTCATCCCATATGGCCCAGCTACATACCCATGCACCATGCGCAATGCACAGGGATTGGGAAAGTACTGACAAGATAGCTCACACTTGGCCCTGGTGTAGGCAGCACAAGGCCCTCCTGTGACCAGTGCAAACACAAACACCAAGACAACAAGGTCAGATATCTAGGACAGGAACTCACACTCACTGTCATGGCAGCATACTCCATGGGGGGACAGCAACATCACCTGGGAGCCCCAGGGCCAAATCACACTACACCCCCCAGCAGGCCCTGTCACACACACCCCTTTCACAAGCAGACACCACCAGGACAGGCAATGGATTTACCCACTGTCACAATGGACATGCAACACAACAAGACCAATACATAGCCGAAGAAGCATCCAAGCCACAAATCGACATGTCAAAGACTCAGGAGAACATATCAAACTGTCCCCCGCAACATACCCATCCACAAGTGAACATTGAGGAGAATGCTAGGCACATACAACTATCTGGAGGAGCAGTGCCAACTTGAATGTGTATGAAACAGGCATGTTGCATGAAACAGCATTAACATTGTCTGTCTCTCACACACAGGGCAACGTGATGAATATACCCCCAACAATGGGGGGAAGAATCACAGTCACAGGCTCTGGAGGAACCTGATCCCACCGGCAGCGATGCCTCTCAACACTCTGTGGATGACCCCGACCGACCTGGACCCTCTGGTGTCCAAGCCCCTGCAGAACCTGGTTCAGGACCATCTGTGCCAACCTCCACCCCCATTCCTGCCACATCCCTGGAGACACCGAGGAGCCCTGCCTGCAGTGAACAACTGAGCCAGTCTGACCAGGAGGGACAAGGTACGGCAGGCACCCAGGAGGAGGCAGACAACACCGCCACTGCCATCCCTCAGGGGTCCCGTAGACCCGATGTGCCCACAACGGCAGGCCAGGCTGGTGTGGGCAGGGGTGGTGGGAGTGGAGGACGGCAGAGGCGAGAACCTGACCGGCCAGCTGAAGGGACCGGTATGTCACACATCCACAACATCATGGAGGCATACCGGCATGACACCAGGGAGTTCAGCCAGGTAGTGGTGACCCTCACAGAGATCAAGAACCAGCAGGCCGAACAACACGCCAGTCAACAAGAAAACCAAGGACGGATGGAGGCAAGACTGGCTGAGCTCCTGGCGGTGCAAAGGGACATAAGCCATTCACTCCATCGGATCGCCGACAACATGGCCAACCCTCCCTGTGCCACCAGGCGCAGACCACCACCAGCCACAGGGAGGGATAAGGAGTAGGATTTGTCCGACGGAGCATCCCAAGCATCGTCAAGGCCTGCATCTGAGGGTCCCCTGAGGAAGGTGGGTCGTCCACGGAAAAGACCATGAGAGGCAGCGGCCCATCCACATCTCCCAGGTCACCTGGCCTTCATGTGCAACAGCATCACCTCATTGACTGACATCATCTGCCACATGGACTTGCTGGTCACAGTCTGACCAATGATGCCAAACACTGTGATCTGGACTCTGATGACTTCAAATGCCAAGGATCCCATCTCCCCTTGTGAACTTTGGATTCTATGGTCCCTGCATAGCACCTTTTTCTGTACACAAATCACGCCCCAGAGCTATAAATAAAAAATTAAGACATGAAATTTTATGTTGCAGTCATTTAGCATGAGTCCACAACATACGTGTGGGGATGTGTCGAAGTATGCCTGAGTGCGGAACAAACTCCAGCAATCCATACACTTGGATCTGAGTCCGGTCGGGGACACACATGGGTCACAATGTTTCACAAAATACAGACATGGAGCCCAATACTCACCCATGATGGCCTCAAGCTGCTGAGGGGGTGCTTGCAATACTGCTCAGACAGACCAATTTGGAAGAGTATCATGAAGGTGTAGAGGTCATGGGTCATGTTGATGTGCCCGGGGAGGGAGTCCCAGGTCTGTTTGGCGAGGTGGGAGAACTATCTCCTGCATGCAGTTTTGATGTGGATGTGATGAATGGTGGCCAGGGCAAGGTGGGCTGCATGGAGTTGGGCCAACAGGGTGTTGGATGACAGACATCCAAGGTCGGTGGTGGGTCTGGGGTTTTGGACTGCCTCCTGAGTGTGGTTGAGGAGTCTGAAGGTGATCCTGCAGCACACAGTGAGCCATTGTACCTATCTCAGGTGGACGGTGATGTGGCTGGGGTGGGGGATGTTGCAGATGAGGTGTGCGGATGCACCTTGAATGTGGATAACTTCTCCTGCAGTTTTGCTGTTGTGCTCCGTAGAGGCCGGTGCTGTAGTTGAGCCGGTTGGTGGCGTGGACTAGGGGGACGGTCTGTCTTGCCTTGGAGTGGATCCATCTGTGGCTCATTTGCAGCATGTGGAGGGTGTTGCAGCATGAGGTCCAGATGGTGGTGAGTTGCATGGTAATTGTGAGCGATGGGTCCATGATGAACACCAGCTTGCGTGCGTGGCCACTGGGTGCTGGTGTGGTGCACAGACCAGTGGGACACAAGAAGTTGACCCAGCTGTAAGGGGACAATCCTCAGATGATGACTTCTGTGCTGTCCAAGTCCAGCCTCAGGTGGCTGATGTTCAGCCATTCCTCAACGGATCTCATGCCTTCTTGAAGTTTGGATCTGGCAATGGCTGGGTCTTTGATGAGTTTGAGGAGCAGCTGGGTGTCAATGGCATACGAGATGATGATGAGGTCGTGTGCGCATGTGATGGTGGAGAGGGGGGTCATGTAGACATTGAAGATCGTCACGCTGAGAGAAGAGCCCTGTGGCATGGGACAGATGACCCCAGTGTACTACATGTTGCAGGGTGGAGGCAGACTCTCTGGGCCTTGCTGGTGAGCGACTTTCTGATTTAACCCTGGGCCCTCCTCTGGATACCAGTGTTGGAGATGTGTGAGCAGACAGTGTGGTAGCACATGGTGTAGAATGCCATTGAGAGGTCAAGGGTGGTGGCCTCACCATTGTCGAGCATGGCAAAGTTGTCGTTGGTGGTGGCAATGCTGACGGTTGCAGTGGTGTGATTACTGTGGAAGATGGTCTGGTGCCAGTTGCCTGGAGGAAAATTGTCATTTGCTTGTTGAGTGTCTTCCTGATGACATTTGCTGGGTAGGGAAGCAGGGTGATGTACCAGGAGATCCTGCGGTACTGCCGTCCATTGTTTAAGAAGGGCCTGGGTCTCTGCATGCCTCCTGCACCCATGGAATGTGGCAAACTCAAAGGAGACATTCAGGACGCGCTGGACGTGGGCTTCAAGGATGTGGAATGATGTGGTTTAGATGTTGTGTGGGAAGGGGCCTGATGGGGAGCCAGAGTGTATGTTGCACATGAGCCAGGTTGTGTCATTGCTGCTGATGGGAGTCCATAACCTGATGGGGGTTTGTCCTGCGGGTAATAGTGCTGTCTGCCTCTGGGTGCCAAGGCTGTTGTGTATGCCCATGAGCTTGCAGTGGTACAAAGTTGCAAGGGATGTGATCTGCCTTGCAAGGGTGGGGTGTTTTGGATGGAGATCTGCTGTCAGTTCGCTCACAATGCTAATGAGCTCCTTGATGTTGTGTGTTTGGGTGTCTCGGCACTATCTGAAGGATCTCCACTTGTACTTGCTGATGATATGGTGATGGCTGTGTGTGGTGTTTACCAGGGCTGTAAGGGTAATGATGGCTCTTTGTGTTGCAAGGTTTGCACAAGAGTCCGGCTAAGTCTGTAGGAGTCCAGTAGGTCTGCCTTGTCCCAGGTGCCTTAACTGTTGTCCCTTTTGTACCGCTGTGTTTGCCATAAGTTGGCAGGGTATGCTCAGACGTGAGTCCCTTGTTCACTTTGCCACTGGATTCAAGCAAGCCTGGCTGAAGACGGCTGAAATGCCAGAAACCGGTCCTAGGAAGCTTGTTTCCGGTCCAGGGAAGGCATGGCTTGGCAGTTCGGGCTGGACTGTTCCCATGAGGCACAGGGTCAGACTGATTTGCATATGGCCATGTCTGAACTGGGATGGCAGAGTGGGCTAAAGAACGGTGATGGATCAAACCCAGATCTGTTGACTGGGTGTGAGTGTTTGATTGGTTCTGATGCTCCGTCCATCACCACCCCCTTTTGTATCACAGGAAAGTCCGTCAATGTGGCAAGATTGTTGGATCAGTTGCTGATCCAGTGCGTGAGGTTGCAGGGTGTGGCGGGGGTGTTGTTTTGAGTGTCCCATACAGCTTGTCTGTGGTGACTTACATCAAGCATCTTTGGGGGATCGGTAGCGGGGTGTGGGGCAGTGTGTTGCTTGTCGGAGACGTGGATTCAAATGTTGATGGACCAATAATGGATGGTGGTGTGGTTCCCCTCCAGAAAGAAGTTACTGGCCCCCAGCCACATGTAGCCCATGGAGGTGAGGGTGTGCGGGCAGATGTACGTGTTGATGGCTTAACGGAATAGTGGATGTAGGCCTGCAGATCTGTAGAGGAGTGTTACACTGAGGGTTGCCATGGAGTTGCAGTAAATCCGGATTTGTGACTCGGAGGGTGTGCTTGTGAATAAATAGCAATTCATCCCCCGGGATTGGTGTTGCCGTCCCAGCGGGTGATCTTGTATCCGTCTGAGATGGCAATGAAGACGTCATGTGCTGAGGATGCTTTTGTCAAGGTTACTGTCATGAAGGTGATGTGTGGGGCTGTTGTGTTGAGGAGGTAACAGAGTCCAATGGCGTGCTGGTGGACGGAGCGGGTGTGGGGTAGGAGGCACATTACCTGGTTGTTCTGACAGGGTCTTGTAGGCTGGGCAGCGCTGTGTAGGCAGTTGGAGTAGCACACTCAGCATGCGAAGGTGTTGTGTGTGTGCTTAGGGGTTGCCTGATAGCAGGAGGATGATTGTCACGATGACATTGCTTGGAGAGTGGCTACAGCATGAGCCTGTTGTGTGACGTGGGTCATGCAAAGACTAGAGGGTCGTGCACTGTGCATGTTGCAGGCGCAGACGTTCCTGCCTTTGTCACGGCGCTGGGGCTACAGTGGCACAGAAAAGCTGCTGCCTGCATTTCGAATGGGTGGAGGGGGAAGGGCAGAGCATTTTGGAGGCATGGGGGTTGCAGAATCAGGGCACTCGGTGGGGCGGAGCCACAGGTGAGGCAACAGCATGCGGAAGGGGTTAGAAATTAGGCAAAAAGTAGCACACAAAGACAAGGTCTGAAAGGCACAGTGCAACAGGTGTATGTAAAGGAAGGAGTGTCAGGTTACTCATGGGTCACTACGAGAAAATGTGTGAACAATCACCATAAATTACAGCCACTGGATCAGGCAACAAAATGCGGAGATGCGCAAAGGAGACACAACCTCAGCAGGCGTTCACGTCCCGTTGTAGGGAGCAACCTGCACAAATACATACCCAACCAGGTACTTCATGCACAATAGAGATCATTAGCCATAAAGCACTGCATGCATGTTGCCAAAGTACACATACACACAGATGCTCAATCTTTGACTATTATGCCATAGATGACGAATGCACACTGGCAAGAGAGCTGCAGTGACAGAGATGAGGCACTTTGGATTGTGCTGAACACCTTTATTCCACATACACACACAAAGGGATATGCATCCATATTAACAGAATCACAAGTCAGTTGACAGAACATGTGGGACATACGCTGGACACCCCTTCACAACACGGATGATGTAAATCCCAATGAACTGCCACACAAGTTAAGGGGATGAGCCAAACACATCCTGCTGCACACGGAGAGGCTGCAATTCCCCATGGAGCCTGTTGTTGTGATGTCCCCCACTATGTCCACCCGTAGCATCTGCAATGTTTCAGAGGCAAGGTTTACAAACATTGATGCCTTCATCAGATGCCACACTCCACTACAGATGACTGTCAAGAAGGGTGACTATCATGTCATGGGAGTGATGCTACATGTTATATGCTCCATGGTGAGAAGACATGTATGCATGGTACCACAACATGCACAGAAGCAGTCCCCACACATTCCAAACCCGTACCACCACAAAAAATCCTTGCTGCACACCTTACCAAGACTGACCTTTCCACATGTCCGTGCATGGAACGCTGATTAAGCACACGTTGTAATCCTCATGAGGAATAGCAGGAGGACAACGATGACACGAGCAGACAACAGGCGCAAAATACCTGGGAATGACAGACACACAAGAAGTCACCTAAAACAATTATCACCGCACACATGGACATTTACCAAACATGAACTATGTTTGACACATGTAAATTGCAAAGAAAGTCTCTCCGCAAAACTGTGTGGCATGACATCATCACTGGCGCGGACGGAAGATAGGTTCCGAGTCTCTCCACATCAAGGACGGCAGTGAGTATTGACCATTTCCCCGGGGTGAGCTCTTGAGACTCCTTATTTGTCTTTTATATGAGGGCTGCTTTGAAATACGATCTTTTAGGGTGGCTATAGAGACTCGATCCTGTCTCACTTGATCCCTAACTAAGGGTAGCTTGAAGACATAATCACGATGACATTCGAGGGGAGCCAAGATAACTGTGTATAACATGATAATATCTGTTGTATACCGCGATCTCCCTCCGAGGTGCCACTTATTATTATTATCATTTGCTGACTTTACATCAGGTAACAGTGCCATCCCAAAATAACGATGTATAAGCCCTGAGTGTACATACATGACCTTCTTTAATATACACCCCATTTACGGGTACTTTTGTGTCCACAGAACACTGTACTACTCAGTGTTATTGTTTAGCGCCTGCTCGCTGGAACTAGACGCCCTGAACTTCAGGGTGAGTTGTTTCTTTCCTCAAGTTTTTACACATTTGTGCATATTTTTAAGATATCGGTTCTGCAACAGCTCTTGCCTGACATAACTAATATGTCAATCCAGTCACTAAGAAGTTTTGTTTAACACTCCTGATCATGCCATTTACCTATACATCACTGAAACTGCATGACACTTCTCTGGGTGCATTTTATGAGGCGATTTGACTTTACAATGTTTACAGCAAATTGAGTTTTTATGATTTGTATGATTGTCCCTTTACCTTCTCTTTCACAGGCATTACTAATTTTTAAGTAACCACTTATTAGGGTGCTGTACCAGTGGTAAGTATTAGTTGCTGCCACTACCAATAAGTGTGTGTACTTCTCTGGTCCTGAAGAATTGCGGTCTAGATGACCTATGCAAGAAACATGTCGACCACTTGAGCGTAATTCAGACACCCTCACTGGAAGATTACGCATGTTTTTGTTTTTAATTAAGAGTGGGACCATTCTTATTAAAACTTGCTATTTAGGATCTCCACTACTTACTTTTAACACACTTAGTCTCACACGCACTGCACTATAGGGCCCTCACTTGCACTCACCAACCGGCAAATAATGGAATAAAGATCTCCACTAAAAGGCGCCTTGAAGGTCGCCGATCGGGGATTGCAGCGCCGCCCCGATTCGGAGCAGACCTGATGATGATACTTGACATCTGGGCCACCTGCTGACGAAACATGACAGCGAGTCTGCCGGATGTGTGAGGGTCTTTTTCCTTAAGGAGGAATCACCTCCTGACTCGTACAAGTCTTATAACTTGTTGACAGCCTCTGTAGGAACAGCATACCTTTATTTATTTAGATCATCACTCGAGTGACACATCAGAACACACATCCAAGTCACTTTGCATTCAGTCAGCTGGACACACACATTGCAACACATGCCACTCAATACTACAAGCTTGCACACTCATACCCAGTGACTCACCAATATGAGAAGAAGTTGCGTATGAGCTGACTCCGGATATCATCCTCCTCCTCCTCCTCCTCCTCCTCATCACTAGCCTCGTGAGCAAACCATTGATCCTCCACGGGTGGATGTTCCTGCTCATCCGGATCCAGGATGAGTGGCACTGCCTTCTCAACTGCCATGTTGTGCAGCATGCAGCACACGAGGAAGATTCGGCAGACCTTCTCCGGGGCATAAGGGAGGGACCCGCCTGTCTTGTCCAGGCACCGGAATCGGCTCTTCAGGAGTCCAAACGTCCTCTCAATCACTCGCCTGGTCTGCCCGTGTGCATTGTTGTACCTGTGATCTGCAGCTGTTCTTGGGCTGCGGAGAGGTGTCATTAGCCATGGCATGTTGGGATATCCAGAGTCCCCTACATGGAAACATCATGTAAAAAAGTGGGTCAGGAGATGCCGTAAGTGCCAAAGATACCGCAATACAAAGGACAAACAGAGTATACCCACCAACAAGACATGCTCGTTCGTTGTGAAGCCGCAGCATCATTTGTGGCACCCTGCTACGCCTCATGATGTAGGCATTGTGTGCTGATCCTGGAAAACGTGCACAGACATGGGAAATCAGCATGTTAGCAAGACACACCACAAGGGCATTTATCGAGTGGTAATGTTTTCTATTGCGATAGACTTGTTCCTGTGCCTGTGGTGGTACCAAAGCCACATGTGTACCATCAATGGACCCAATGACATGGGGCATCCCTCCCAGGGCATAGAAATCACCCTTGACATCTGTCAACTCCTCAGGAGTAGGAAATGTGATGAATTCATCAAGGTGCTCTAACATGGCTGCTAAAACATCACGCAGGACACGGCTGAACATTGTCTGTGACATGCCACCAACATCAGCTATGGTGAATTGAAACGTACCTGTGGCAAAAAAATGTAGGGCTGCCATCACCTTCATCTTTGGGGTCAGCGCAGTAGGATACCTGTGTCGCGGTTGGAGGTGTGGTGCCAGCCTGTCGGTCAAGTCCTCAATCAACTGTTGAATGAATCTGTAACATCGGATGCAGGCACGTTCCCTCATGGCACCCAAGTCTGGCATTGGTCTTGGGACAGGCGGTGCCCTGCAAGACATTGTTTGTAAGAATGAAGATTGAGAGTCTGCCAATATCAATGTCAATGAACATAGCACATGCTACACTGCCAATACACATCAGGTAACTATGGAGTCGGGTGTGTGCAATACATACAGGACACATATGCCTGCTTGCTGGCACTCCTACAAAAAGCCATACACACCTGTTGATTGTCAAGTCAACATGACATGCCCTGAAATGATTTGGGGGCCAGTCTGAGTGAAGAGCCACAGATATCACCGGAGTGACACACAACCACATAGCAGCATTGGAAGGATGTCATCTCATCCAGACAGCTGACTGAAAGGCACACGCACAGGTCACATGGAATGTCAAATGTGCATATCAAACACAGTGCGATGAAGGGGTACACGTGACAACACAAAGACACAGCCATTGAGACAACGCACACATGTATGACTGGGAAAATATGATGTCCGATGCACACAGACCCTACAGCCGTGTGAATCCACATGTGGCATGGTGTGTGTCGATGTGTTCCATGCCCATCTCCACACAGACCCCTGTTGGATGCACCAACAGCAGATGCAGTTGACGGGACACTGACATCAAGCTCATGGGAACACATGACACACACCTGACATAGTCTCAAAGGGGCACGCTGATCGTGACAGGTCAGTTGATAGAGTGTCCCTGTCCCTGGCATCAGGAGACAGGTGCGGGTGTTGATGACCGTGCCATCCCACTGCTGCTGTGCATGACACAGTTGGACTACAGACACACATGTGGCAAGTGTCAAGGTGATGTGTGCCACATAGTGCCCCATCACACATGACATGTGTTCACAGGTTATCACACATCAATTGTGCAACTAGATGAGATGACCTGGGCAATATCACTGGCTAACACACCTAGGGCCTGCACATGAAATTATGCAATGACAAGTACTTGATGGACATCCTTGTGCGACTGGTAGCCCTCCATTCCTGGCATGTGTACGCCTGTACTACCATTGTAAGCGTGTGAAATGCGTACCCGTACGTGTACGCACTAGTAGTACATGTACGTGTACTACTAGTGCGTACCCGTAAGGGGATTGCAATAGTAGTACACGTACGTGTACTACTAGTGCGATCCCCTTACGGGTACGCACTAGTAGTACATGTACATGTACTACTAGTGCATACCCGTAAGGGGATCGCAATAGTAGTACACGTATGTGTACTACTAGTGCGATTCCCTTACGGGTACGCACTAGTAGCACACATGTACTACTAGTGCGATCCCCTTACGGGTATGCACTAGTAGTACATGTACGTGTACTACTAGTGCGTACCCGTGAGGGGATCGCACTAGTAGTACACGTATGTGTACTACTAGTGCGTACCCGTAAGGGGATCGCAATAGTAGTACACATACGTGTACTACTAGTGCGTAAACGTATGGGTCAAATGCACTGTACAACAGGTGGCTTAGTGGTACGTGTGAAACGCACAGTACCTGTGTGCGGATTTCAAAATTACATAAGGGACAAGTGTTAGGCCATAAATGCATGCTGGTTGTCATGGATACAGAGTTTTCAGTTGGAAATGTGTCCATCAGGTGTCCTGGAAAAGTCAGTTGGCCACAAAATACAATGTTGGAAAGTGGTTGTTGACTTGACATGATGCTCAAATTTTGAACGATGCAAATTATGCAAATGCTGTCACTGGTGTATTTTTAAAGGGATTGGAGTAAATGTACGATGCGAATGATTCAGACCAATCACTATGTACTCCCCAAAATGAATGCCCCTCAGCAAGACAGATATAAGGCAGCCAGAACCCATGAGAGGGCACTTGCCTGCACTACTCAAGAATCAACAACACCGCTGCTGTCTCTGCTTCCTCTGGCCATGTCATGTGCTGTGGAGAGGGCCCAGCCATTCACCCTGGAGGAGAATGAGGCCTTGCTGGACGTCCTCCTCATACAGTACACCAGCCTGCATGGGAGACCAGGGGAGCAGGTGAGTGCTGACCCCACTACCTTTGCCTATGCACCTGTTGTGTGACAGTCAATATAGTGTCCAGGTGGGACACACATGCAATGTTGTTTAGAGTGTGTCCCGGGGGGGGGGGGTCATGCTTATGGCTCTCATGCAGAGCCATAAGCACTCCTCACTTGCATAGTGCTTACAGTGACTTTCACTGCATAGTGCATGACACATTCAGCCTGGCAAATCCTTGGTGGCTTTTCTTCTTGTTGTCCTGAGGTGATTCAGTGGTCCCCCCGGTGTGACAGGTGACTGTACCCACACATGTGTATGAGTTGAGTGGACCTGTGGTGAGGGTGTCCAAATGATGTGTACGGCCTCATGGACATCGATGTGTGTGAATGTTCCTTGTCATGTGGGTGAGTGTCTATGTGAAGTGTTGCACCAGAGATGCATGGTGGAGGCAACAGATCTACCCATCTGATGTGACAAGTAAGCCGTGCTTTGTGTCTGACTTGCAGAGCTAACATGACACCTGTGACTCCCCACTGGCAAATGGCACATGTGCAGAGTGAGGGTTGTTCCGCTTTTGTCAATAACAGGCGAGTGATCTGTGCCTGGGTGTGTCTGTCTAGTCTGCTGAGGGTGCGTCAGTGGAGTGGGACATGTGACTGCTTGGCACATGCTGGCCATCAGCCTGCTGTTGCATGTGCACAGTGTGTGGCATGATCAGTGAGTGTGTTGCACCCCTCATGCCACATGTTGACTTTCAATGCCATGTAGTGCATTGGTGCTTGCACACAGGGCTATTTCTTGTTGTGAATGAGGCAATTCATGTCAGCATCCTATGCTCTGTTCAACATTTCAAAGATGTTCTAATGTGTGTCTCTGGGACATGGAGAAGGTGTATTGATGTTGTGTCACTTTGTCATCCTGACAGGTAACTGCCTACAAGAAGGGGGTGATCTGGAACAATGTCATCAGGGCCGTGAGAACTGCAGGGGAGTGTAGTCGGCAGCTGCCCCAGGTCCGCAAGAGGTGGCAGGACATCCAGTGCTGGACACGGCGGATCGCCCGGGTCCAGCTGGGGCTCGACCCTCCTCGCCTCCACGGCAGCCGCCGACGCCTGACCCCCCACATGAGACGTGTCCTGGCGGTGGTCTTCCCTGACCTCGATAGGCAGTTACAGGAGAGACTGCAGCAAGGAGGGGGTAGGTACATGGCTTGTCGTGTTATGTGTCGCCTGCTTTTGAAAGTGCTATTTCGCATGAATACACTCCCAGAGTTGATATGTGCAGTGCATTTTCTGTTCCCCATTGTCACCTGGGGCTCTTTTTCATCCCTTCCCCTCCTTGACATGTGTCCCCTGGTCTGTGTGTAATCACATTTGCACATGGTCATCTAGGGTGCCAGTGAATCTAAGTGCACATAGCTTTCTGCATCATGTTGGAGGGTGGTCTGTGACCTGTGTTGGTACCTTGCCCGTGCCATGACCTGTTCACTATGTTGGGGGTCCATATTTGTTGTCACTGATGATGATTCTCAACATAGGAGTGTGAGCTTTCAACTGAACCCCCTTGCAGCATGCATGACCAATTTTGTGGCCTCAGACATGATGTGCATGAGTGGGAGATATGCATAATGCCATGACGGTTGAACATGGTACAGTCAGCTCATTCTAGGACCACGGAGCTGTGTGCCCACTACAGTCCCCTGAGACACCCTGGCCTCCTAATCATGTGTATCATCCAACACTGTGCACATTCACTGTGGGTTCAGCATAGGTCTGCCTCTGTGGCATTGTTACCTGGCCTAGTTTGTATTTTTCAAATGTGTGCTACATGTGTCCACTGGACAGGGATACACCATTTTGCTTGTGCATACTCACACTGGGCAGTGCCTGTGTGGCTATTCACAACAATCTGTTGATGGTTGTTTGTCACAAATATGTGTTGCCAGCCCCACGAGGTGATGTTATGTCAATGAAGCAAGTTTTCAAGCACAGTTATTGTAACCCTGAATAAGAGGTGTCACTTCTTGATCTGTATCAGTCACATTGACTCAGGTATGGGAGGGGCATACATGTGCAACCCTGATTTTTCATTGCCAGGTCTGACTTGTGTGTGAGAATTGGCTGTACAGAAAATCAACGTGCAGTGCCCCTGTGATGGTGGCCAGTGCTTAATGTTCGTGCTTTGCAGCCTGTGTCAGTTTTTTACAAACATGTATCGTGCTCATACATTTTTGGCACCTGTGTGTGGTTCAGATGCAACGCAGTTTCGACTTTGTGTGCTGACATCTGTGTGTACATTCTGGCTTGCCATGAGGGTGTCCCCACAGTACAGCAAGGCTTTTTTTCAAACCAATTGCAGGCCCATTAGCTTATGCATTGTCCTGGATGTGGATATGTGTGCCACTCCAGATGACAGGCAGTAGGTCATATGTGTAGCCAACTGTGTAATCAGGTGACGGATAGCCATGTGACAAATGACATAATTCAAGTTGTTACTCTAAATAAATTGTACCTTGGCACTCACAGCACTTGTCAACAGTTCTTCATGTTTTAAATGTGGTAATTTGATGATTTGTGTTAAGAACAATGATGCGCCTGCATGAAAGATATCTCCCGAGGAAGTGCACACCAAACGGCATTTCCACTTTCATCTTTTCAAAGAATCCACTGTTAGAATTAATTGGTGTTGCAGATTCTCCGTATACAAGTTCCCACTGAGGTCTGGATTTTGTGAGACTCCTTTGTTGTTGGTGATACGAACTAACGAGTGTCAAGACATCAAGACCTCCGTGGGCACATGTATATGTACTTTCTGCAACACCATTTATTTCTAACTGTGGCTTCTTAGAAAAGGTGTCAGCTTCTTCAATGACAGGGTAAATGTACTTTTGTGTGCACTGCCTTGTGCAACATATTTCATCCAGGCACATGAGTGTTCTTTTCACGAGATGGCGAATTTCCACATTCAAAACATGTCGATTGTGTAAAGTATTGTGAGTCCCAAGCTAACCACATTTTTTTGTTTTGTGTTCCAAAGTACTTACAGGTCTCTGAGTGTGGTGACACCTTGAGTATTGAGGTGTGTTAGTTTACCTTGGGTGCACCACTACTTTTTCTTTCAGGGTAAACAAGAGGTGGCATGACTTCATTGTATTGCTGTGCTCACCGGTTCACAGACACTAGCTTCTCAGTGTATTTCTCATTCAAGTTGTGGCCTGGTGTGTTCTTTTTTTCATGGTGTCCAAGTGGCATATGTGCGGAGTAATGTAGCTGTTACTCATGATGCATTGCCGGATATGCACTGTGACCAATTGTTTTGTGCTCATGTATCAGATGTATACAGGTGACTGATGCATTTTGGTTTCTTATCCTTGCCCACAGCATCATCAACCGAAAACGAGGGAGACACCTGCATGGACCTGGAGGAGGGACCCAGCGACAGTGCCGCCAGTGCTGTGGAGTCAGCAAGAGCCAGTGGCACGGAGGGCGAGGGGAGTCAGTTGGAGGACCTGTCTGGAGGCGAGAGCAGCTATGATGCCGACGGGTCCGAGGTTGAACTCCCTGAGGAGGCGGAGGCTGCAACACCAACTGGCAGCATACCCACATCTGTCCCCGCCTCCTCCATTCCCATCTCCGCCCTCCCAGTTGCTCTCTTCCCTCCTGTCCGTGCAGCGTCCTACCGTGTCTCCTTCGTGCAAGGCACCGCACCCCCTGCCCCTGTCACCCCTGCTGCCCTCAGTGAAGAGTCTGTGGACATACTGCGGGAGTTGCAGGTTGGGCAGGCATAGATGCTGAATTTCCTCCATGACCACACTAGACTGCTCACACAGGTGGTGTCGTTTATGGAGGGCATGTCAGCAATGATGTCTGACCAACGCAGGATTCTGCGGTCCATGGACTCTTCACTGACGGCAGCAGTTACTGCCCTGCAGCGCTCCGTGCCCCCCCTACCCCGGACTCATCCACACTGCCCTCTCCCATGCCTGCCCAACGCACACCCAGACAGTCATGGGCAGGCACCCCAACAGACACATCCAGCACACCCACAAGTAAGGCACAGCGCACACATCCTGGCACGCACACTCAGGGGGATGTAGGCACGCCCACAGGGTCTGGGGGAAAACAACAGACACGCAGCCACAGTCATAGTCCGCAGTCCTCACAACCCAGTTCCTCCAAAACCACTCCCCTTAGCTCCCCTGCCAAACTGTCACCCAAGGACAGCTACATGGCTGGTCTGGCCCTCAGCCCCACTGTGACACCACCCCACAAGCGTGCGAGGAAGTACCCAGGTAGGGGAGTTGAGTCCCCCCATGTCCACCCCCTCCCCAAAGAGTGCTGCACCCCATCCCTCGGCCACCACACCCTCCGTTGGCCAGGGGGTATCTTCAGGTGCAGGGGTTAGGAAGGAGGCCCTAGCAGAAGTGTGCAGTGCCGTGTTCACCTCCACCTTTGGTGCTGCCCCACCCCCTGTGGTGGAGACGTCCAACCCTACACCCACCACACCTACCCAACCCCCTCCTGTCACTGCGGTGCCTGGTCCTGCCACAGATGATGCCCCCCCCGGTCGACAAACCTTGAGGTTCGTTTGTGCAGGCAAGGTAGGGGTGGACGCGGTCCCCTACGTCCACCCTTGGACTCGAGAAATGGACTGGCCATTGGCCTTTGTACATAGTCTTATTAATTTATTATTTTTCTGTGCTGAATAAAGCCTTTTCTTTTACTTTCAACACTATTGCATTTCAGGTACTTGATGTTGGTGATGAGGCTCATGAAGTTGGTGTTCTGGTAATGTGTTAGGGTTCTGAGATATGTTTTTGGATGATGGTCATGAGGTGGACCATGGTATCTGTGTGCCATCACAATGTCTGTGCAAATAATCATTGGTAGTGTGTGTTCATTTCCTTTGGAGACATTGTCCCAAGGAGTGTTCCTTCCTCTGTGGCACCTGACATCGTCCCTGCAAACAGTTGCACAATTGTTGTGCTGACCTGTGTCCACATTTCCTTTGTTGGTGACGGATCCCTTCAACAATGGCCATGCCTGCTCACCGATGTCTCCTGCTGAATCGTCTGTGCCATCCTTGCTAGTCACTGTACTGGTGTTTTGGGTATGTAGGAATGGCATCAGGGACAAATTGTCCCTTTTCAGCACTATGCATGTGTGTAATCACGGACTAACACACAAATGGTACGTGTTATGCAGGGTATTTGGGCACCTGACTCACAATTGTGGGCATTGTATCTAGTGGCATTGAACCCTATTCCTTCCATGAGAGACAACATCTTGGTGGCTGGACCAGCACCTGGACATTGCTATCAGTCCTGGGATGTGCGTGACAGTGTGTTTTCCCTTTTGCTATCTTAGTTTTGTATGCAGTTACATGACTATACAATCTGTTGGCATGAAATCAGGTGTGTATTGGGCTGCATCCGCCATGGGTGGGTATGCATGTGTTATATGTCCTCACACCCACATGTGGTGTGTCATGCAGTGTGTGAAAGACATCCATCCTCCTGGGAGTGTGACATTGTTGGGAGTCCTCTGCACCCACCCCTCATATGTCTGTCCACTGCTGGTAGTGATATGCACCCACCCCCATATGTCTGGACACTGCTGGGAGTCATATGCACCCACCCCCATATATCTGGACACTGCTGGTAGTGATATGCACCCACCCCCATATGTTTGGACACTGCTGGCAGTGATATGCACCCACCCCTCATATCTCTGTCCACTGCTGGGAGTCATATGTACCAACCCCCATATGTCTGGACACTGCTGGTAGTGATATGCACCCACCCCTCATATCTCTGTCCACTGCTGGGAGTCATATGCACCCACCCCCATATGTCTGGACACTGCTGGTAGTGATATGCACCCACCCCTCAAATCTCTGTCCACTGCTGGGAGTCATATGCACCCACCCCATATGTCTGGACACTGCTGGTATTGATATGCACCCACCCCCATATGTCTGGACACTGCTGGGAGTCATATGCACCCACCCCTATATGGCTGGACACTGCTGGTAGTGATATGCACCCATCCCCATATGTCTGGACACTGCTGGTAGTGATATGCACCCACCCCTCATATGTCTGGACACTGCTGGGAGTCATATGCACCCACCCCCATATGTCTGGACACTGCTGGTAGTGATATGCACCCACCCCTCATATCTCTGTCCACTGCTGGTGGTAATATACACACACCCCCATATGTCTGTCCACTGCTGGTAGTCATATGCATGCACCCCCATATGTCTGGACACTGCTGGCAGTGATATGCACCCACCCCCATATGTCTGGACACTGCTGGTAGTGATATGCACCCACCCCTATATGTCTGGACACTGCTGGTAGTGATATGCACCCACCCCTCATATGTCTGGACACTGCTGGTAGTGATATGCACCCACCCCTCATATGTCTGGACACTGCTGGGAGTCATATGCAACCACCCCCATATGTCTGGACACTGCTGGTAGTGATATGCACCCACCCCCATATGTCTGGACACTGCTGGTAGTGATATGCACCCACCCCTCATATCTCTGTCCACTGCTGGGAGTCATATGCACCCACCCCCATATGTCTGGACACTGCTGGTAGTGATATGCACCCACCCCCATATGTCTGGACACTGCTGGTAGTGATATGCACCCGCCCTCATATGTCTGGACACTGCTGATAGTGATATGCACCCACCCCCATATGTCTGGACACTGCTGGGAGTCATATGCACCCACCCACACACCCGCTTGGAGCTGTACACTGCTGGCCTGGACCTACACACACCAATATGATGTTGACATGCTGGGCCAGTCCTCTAAGCCCACATTCATGGCGTGTGTACGCCTCGTATCCAAAATTTACTGATGCCATAGGGGTACGAATGGTACGCACCATACCCACGCATGAATGCGTGGGTACGGTCCGTACCACTGTTGTAATGGTGCTGTAGGGGTACGTGTGTTACGCACCGTACCCACGCATTCATGCGTGGGTACGGTCCGTACCACTGTTGTGATGGTGCCGTAGGGGTACGTGTGGTACGCACCGTACCCACGCATGAATGCGTGGGTACGGTGCGTACCACACGTACCCCTATGGCACCATTACAACTCAGGTACGGACCGTACCCATGCATGAATGCATGGGTACGGTCCGTACCACTGTTGTAATGGTGCCGTAGGGGTACGTGTGGTACGCACCGTACCCACGCATTCATGTGTGGGTACGGTGCGTACCACACGTACCTCTACGGCACCATCACAACAGTGATACGGACCATACCCGCGCATGAATGCGTGGGTACGGTCCGTACATGAGTTGTAATGGTGCCGTAGGGGTACATGTGTTACGCACCGTACCCACGCATTCATGCGTGGGTACGGTCCGTACCACTGTTGTGATGGTGCCGTAGGGGTACGTGTGGTACGCACCGTACCCACGCATGAATGCGTGGGTACGGTGCGTACCACACGTACCCCTATGGCACCATTACAACTCAGGTACGGACCGTACCCATGCATGAATGCATGGGTACGGTCCGTACCACTGTTGTAATGGTGCCGTAGGGGTACGTGTGGTACGCACCGTACCCACGCATTCATGCGTGGGTACGGTCCGTACCTGAGTTGTAATGGTGCCGTAGGGGTACGTGTGATACGCACCGTACCCACGCATTCAAGCGTGGGTACGGTCCGTACCACTGTTGTAATGGTGCCGTAGGGGTACGTGTGGTACACACCGTACACGTCCACTTCCGTTGTTGCGGTATGCAGGGGTTGCTGGACAAGACCCCCCAAGTGACCAGAGCCTGGTGGTAATGTATGGCCTACATATTATAAGTTTTGGTTTGTCTATGGGGTATGTTTCCTGCCCCTCACCCCCCCTGCCCCTGGGTGTTGTTCTCACCTTCTGCGGCATGTGCGTTGGGTGCGGTGCACCAGGTCATAGGCCAAGAGGACCGGGATGACACGTACGATGGGGTTCATGGCGTGTACGTCGCTTACCGGGGCTCCGTTGCGTAGCGGTTCGCGTCGAACTCTTTTTCCGGCTGTGTTTGACTCCTGTAAAAAAAGGCCCGTACGGAGTGACGTAGGGACGAATCGTACTTGCTGGGCCAGAAACCGCTGCCTGAATACGTCCGGACGTCGCGTACAAGCTGTTCCGGATCAGAATCGTAGGTATTTTTTCCACGTACGGTCTTTTGTACGATTCGTAAGGAAATAGGCTTTCTGTTCGAATCGTACTTCCTAGGTTGTAGGGACAGTTTACCGGGTGCGAGTCGTACAGAGAAAACGCTCCGTACAATGATTCGTAGGTCCTTTTTACAGGATCGGAATCGACCCCATGGTATTACAATGTAATTTAATTCATCAATTTTGGAAACTTGCCTGAGATACGATTAATATTATATTCCTACTGCTCCCCTATATTTGCACAATATTGTTCTTAAAAGTGTAGCTGACAATTACAATCTCACCCAATGAAATGTAAATTAATAGATATATTTCATGGTGGATTGGCATATGATATGCACATAAAATTAACACAATTACATTTTCTTCTATTCGGATGTACATGCAGAAAAGCAAATTGTGGTTACCTTTGACAGAATATTTAACAACAATGTCTTCATCTTCTGAATGTTGTACAATTGCAAATGATGAAGTTTCCATAACTCCTTGAAAGCTCATCTCAGAATTAAGCAAGAATTTGATATTTTGTTTCATTATATTGCTAGTTTGTTATTATTATCATACTTTATTTGACCAGTAGTTTTCAGTGACATCCATTCTCTTAACTTCTCCTTTTCTTTTATGTCGTCTTTCTTTTGGGCTGTACATATATATATATATATATATATATATATATATATATATATATATATATATATTGGATCCAATCCTGATTTCCTGTGATTTGAAGCAGGCGCTGACACCGTGGGTTTTCAAAGAAAAAGATTTATTTCACGACAATGTAACCCAGACGCGTTTCGGCGGAGCAAGTCCGCCTTGCTCACTGTGACCGACCCAGTATTCGTAAGTCATTTATACAGTCTCCACACTTGAAATTAATTAAGCGGTTGCTTAGAAACGTTGTAAACAATGGTAAACATAGAGAAAATCACAACGGAAGAGAAGTCTTTCTTCCAAGTCACAATATATATACAACTTTGCAAAAACGATATGACTGATTAACACCATCGTAATTAAAATACATCAGAGGTATTATCTCATCATTCATTTTGGAAAAACATGTATCCAAAAAATAAGTATGTTTAAACAAAAATATAGCCCCAATGTCATTAAAATCATGAATTTCGCTAAAAAAAAACAAAGGTTAAAGTAACGCTAAAGTTAGGTTTTGAAATAGCACCAGAACTTTTGTTTGAAAATCAAAAAAAATTGAAACTTTGCCAGTGCTATTTCAGTGAGCTAACTATAATGTGCACCCCATATACTGCTTACAAACTCACATCCTACATCACTTATGATGTCAAATGTTAATATTGATGTTAACATGCACAATGATTTACTCACATACAAGAAGTAAAATCGCATCACTACCATCAAATTTTACTGACGTAAACTCTCCATCAAACCCGACTCAGAAGTATGTGGTTAGGCAGGCTCTGAGACCTAGGCCTCCGGTTACCGATTGACAGGCCACGGGTGAGGTGGCACAAAGCAGTTAACTCAGGTCAATCCCCAGATAAGCTGCAATGGTCCAGGGAGCTTGCCCCCCTCAAAGCACATATGGCCGGAGAGGTGTGCGCATTCCCAAACCACCATGAAGTCGGATGCCACATAAAGTTAGGAATACACGGCCAATCAGGACACAGCACACACAGTGATCATGCGCCCTTCAAACCGGACATCAGGACACGCTACCTACTAGCCCCTATTCATTCAATCAGGGTGTTTTATAGCACAGCTACTCACCCGTGAGGGTGTCAAGGCGCCATTGTGTCCACTCAAGTTTGGGACCCACCTGCGTTTGTCATCAGGGACCTTATTTATGACTCCACAGAAGAGGGCCACATTATTTTACCTAAAAAGGATTATAGGAAGTACTTTATGATACCCAGAGAAATGTATAATAATGTGTTCAAATTTATTGTATTTTGAGACAGTCCTCAGACCCGCTTCTGTAACTCTTCTTCCAGCCGAAGTGTTTGATTGAACCAACTGTTCCTGTTTTGCCAAACGCCTCTTATCTTTTTTTTCAAGGTAAATTCATATTTGTGCCACAATGTCATAAGTGATATCACTGATGACATCAGTAATTACATTACTAATGGCATCACTAATGACATAATCCACTGAATGTGACAGTGCGCTATAGACTTTGTGGACTTGATATATTTCAATAAGTTACAAGTAAGCACTATTATGAAAACAATGGCCCCATACCTCCCCAACCAAAGTCTTTTATCCTATGAGTAATGTCAGGTAACAGCATATCTGATGTGAAGCCTGCTGCATCCGTAACGTTAAAAACCCTGACTTAATCTTTGCAGAAAGGGAGATATCCAAGAAGGGGGATCTCTGTTACACGCGATTGCACCTACAACGTGAAGTACAGGTTTCTTTAATGTGTGCTTTTTGGCTCATATATGACTAAAAAGTGTATTGATTACAGACTTGTTCTTCCCTGCTCTGTGTTATTTACTTGTCTTCTTGGACAAGTGACAACCAAAAGGACAGCTTAACCCAGAAGCTGCAACAAGGATCAAAACCATGACATTTTTCTGAATGTAGGAATGATTTAAGTATTCTTGCCTAATGATCCATTTAAAAAACAATGGTAATTCTCTGAATTAGAAACTATTTAAGTGCTCATGCAGAGCAATTCAAAGTAGGGGTGGGGAAGTTTTAGTTCAGGGAGTGGGATGTTATAATCTACTAGACTTTTGCACCATTTCAAATGTTGACTTTTTTATCATTAGCCTTGCTAGAGCACATTTATTTTTGTGCACCTTATTTGTGTGAAAACTCTTCAACAACGCATTAATTTGTGTTTGTTATTGGCAACACAAGTGCAAGTACTTCTGGGATATTTCACTTTTTCTACTAGCAATAGTAATGACTCAGCTTTTCTCCCACAAAAACATACTTTAGCGAATAAACTAATTACAAACTTTGTAAGTCTCACAAAGTTTCTAAATTTTACTATGTAATTTAAAAAGTAGTATCTGACGACAAATCTCTGACCCATGTATGGACCTTTATTATAGCAGGAACACTTAATGGAATTCGTTGAGATGCATGCTTCATGGAGACTTACTGTTCCCTGCTCTTGCCTCGCAGTGGTTGATGCAGGGGTTATTGGATGAAGAATGAAGTAATGGATGATTTGGTGGATTTGGTTTGTGTTTATGTGGCTGACGTGTTGATGAATAAAAGAAATTGTAGGCAAAGAGAAAATGATATTACTTCCTTAAAATTGTGAACAATTATTGACAACAGCTGTTACCCAAGACTGGTACTCGAGCAAGAACAGAAATAATTGCCTGGCAAAGCCCTCAGGTCCAATAATACGCAAAATGTTTAAATACATACCTTTCCATATATTTTTACATTGTTTTGTTTGCTTTCTGCATCTGCAAGGTTTTATAATCTCTTGGATAACGGGGGCAAAGCCTGACAAGATGGCCAAACAGACATAAAAGCTGGGAGCTCAGCAACCCCAGAAAAAAGTCCTGGGAAGTGAAGACGTCTAGAAGCGTGGAGTACTGGGGATCCCTCAGAAGAGAATAACATGGAGTAATTGAAGATAACAGTCTTTGGCATTCTGTCGATGCTGGGATCGTTGATGTGCTGACTTACCAGTACTTGTGGCCAACCTGCTACATACTGTCCTTGCCCACCTGCTACATACTGTCCTTGCCCAGGCCAAGATTCCGAAAGGAGGCAGCTAGAGCTGAAGAAATGATGGTGAACACCAACAGGCAAAACTGGGGCCTGATTTATGCATGCCATTGACCCGAACCGGGAGACCAGAATGGGAGACTGCATGGTCAAGGATAAAGTAAATGAACCGCAGTAGACAACATTATGCCACATCGCGGGTGGCACCAGGGGGGGAAACTATGTGTTTACAGTGTCACACAAAACACAGGAACAGGGGAACAGCCTGAGGAAACTTCGAGAGCAGACCTGCTGTCAGCAATTAATGACTATGGGGCAGTGCTGGAGGGCAAAATAGAAGTACTCTCAAAAGACATAAAACTAGTGTAGAATGACTTGCGAAAGGCTGCGGACAGAGTCGACACAGTGGAGGGCTCTGTATCTGAACTTCAAGCTGCAGTTGAAGAGCTGAAAGAACAGATGGTTACATTAAGAACAGCAATGAGGATCCTAGATGAAAGGGAGAAAGATGCTGAGAACCGCTCCCTCGTGAACAATATACGCTTTCTGGATTTCCCAGAAAAAGAAGAGGGCACTGATTTAGATTCCTTTCTGAAAGGAGTGATTCCTCTTGAACTGTGGCCTGAGGGGGTGTCTGTTAAGTTCACACTGGAAACAGCACACCGATCTCTGACTGTGTGACCACCTCCAGATGCCACCCAGGGTTCTTATACTTTGTATCCTGAACCACAAAGATCGAGACTGTATCCTGAGAGCTGTCTGAAGGGTGGCACAACTGACATTTGAGAACCAAACTGTACTGATTTACTCTGAATATACTAGAAAAAGCGAAAATGAAGAGGAAATCCTACATAAAAATTAAGTTTATTGAAAGTCATTAATTATTCTCATCAACTGGCTTTCTTCACCCAGTAGGCTGACACAGACATTTGAAAATGATGGCTAAATAGGAGTAATACATCATGGTCGGTACCAAGTTAAAAGGCTTTCAATCACTACCATGCCTCACAGAGTGTCTCGCTGTGCTGCAATTATAACACAGCTTTGAGACTTTTTTATAATGACCTCTGCATGTTTTCCTTGATTAACTGATGCTACCATAGTGAAGAGGGGCATCTTCCTTCCTCAGCACTTGCAACCATTCCATCTGCTCAGTTTTCAAACGTTATTGGTCCTCTCTTGTACACCACTCACCTAGATAATTTTACAAATGATTATTAGAGGTACAATATTGTTATGTTTGCTGAAATTACTGGGGGTCAAACCCGGAAGATTTCTTATCCCTCAAAAGGAAATGTAACCTTTTGGAGTTATACACATTTGGATATGGGTGTTAGGTGTCCAACAGTCCTGTCAGGTATCTTTCATCAGCAGGTGATTTTGCAGAGCCCAACCTGGAGTCCTGAAATAATAACATTTATTATCTGCTATTGTTACACAAATCATGTAGAAATTACCATAATAATTAACAACTCAGCAAAAAAACTAGCATTTGATTGAATGAGATATTATGCCCAAAATGCCCAAACATATTTCATCACAAATGCATATGTTGTCTCAAAACCTGCATACATTACTAACAGCCTACTACAGTTATTATTTTTAATTAGTTGCATGCAGAGTTACCTACTTCCTCTGGAAGCATTATGCCAATAGGCCTGAAGTCAAAGAGTCGTCTTTCACATTCTCTCCAGCAACTGGTTCAGCTGCCTTGTCACACCCCAACCATCGGTACATGTTATAACGTTCCATTAAATGATGATCTATGGAGCAAGGAGGACCCCTCTGTTTAGTCTTGTACTTGTTACACAATCCCTGCTTGTAACACAATTGCTCAATATTCGTTTCAGGAACCACAGTAATGCTGCTGCCTGCTCTGGCTCTGTATCAAAGGTACCCTAGCAGAATATTTTTATTGAAGCCTGTCTCTTGCTACCATGTGATGCTAATTGTGGAGAGAGGAAATATCCTTCTTTGACCCTTTTTTTATCAGCACCAGAAAAATATTTGGGGATATAGCACATTTCATTTTGCAAGTCACAATAGCACAGGCCTTAAAAACAGGCCTTCTAATGCACAAAACATGATAATGTTAACATACATGAAGGCCCGTGTTGTATACTACATCACTAAACATGTTAAAAAATATGGCAGTCATGTCAACACTCCTTCAAGGTTGCCTCAGTTTGTCTCACACAGTACCCTTTCAAATAAATTTAGGGCCTGATTAGGATGATGGTTGGACTTCCACCGACAGCCCATCAGTGGCAATCCCACCGCCATCAGACTCATCATATCCGCCCACCATATTTCACTGGCGGGCGGACAGGTGGCGGTCGGAAAGACCGCCCACCACACATTTGATGGGCTCCTTGTGCCCGCTGGTGCGGCGGAGGGGGGCGTATTTACCTACAATGGTGGTGGTGCCTAACTGGTACCGCCATAGGGATTAGGATGTCCCTTTCCACCGGCCTGTTAATGGCAGTTAACCTGCCATGAACAGGCAGGCACAAAGGGACTTTGGGGTCCGGTAGCGGGACCCCTTTTCCCCCTGGCCCGCCAATGTGGGCACTGACTGCACCTATGGTGACGCCTACATATCCCTGCACCATGTGGCAGGCACTGCATGTTGCCTGCCACGTAGTGCAGGGATATGTACAGGGTGCATTTTTTGCATTGCGGCGGGTGCTGCAGCCAGCATCACCCGTCTCAATGGAAAGAATACACAGTGTGACTGCCTTGCAGTCAGTCACTTCGTAATCCCTATGGTGGGACCACGGGCGGCTAGTTGGTCGGTCCCGTTTCCGATAGGGTGGTGGGCGAACGTAAGTCAGCCCGCCAACCTAATCAGGCCCTTAGTGTTTTAAAAAAAAAAATTTAAGTAGAAAAACCTTACAAAACATAAAATATTTGGGACAATATCAGCAGTGCACAGAGTATCGGTGAGCAAACGTTTCATTGCTTTTAGATGTTCTATAGTCCTTGAATTTCTGGGTCTACACAGCAACACACAACTCAACAAACCCAAATTAATATTAGCTTGAATCACAACCTGCTGAAAACTATGGGGGGGGGTCACAGAATATTCTTTCTTGCTCACCATAGGCTACCACCTCACTATTCTCTATGTAGCATCCTCATCCATGAAATGGGCGTCTACTTGACCAAAAAGCTAGGTCTGGCAGGTAAATGATATTCCACTCCTCTATTTGCTACTGCCAACTAATATGTTTCATCAGGGGCAATGCCTCACCCTGCCTTATCCCTCTTATAAATTTTGGCTTGATTCAGTAGAATTTGTATACTTCTTCCTCAAATGTCTCCTCCTCCCTAGAGTAAGGGTTGGAATCCTCACTTGTGCCACGCAATTGCTTGTAGCCCAGCTCTCCTTAGTTCCTTTTGGTGCATGCTGCTTCCTGCTATGCTCCCACTGCACTCCTCAAAAGAGCAAGGATGTGACGGCATACTCGCTGGCTGCCATCATGGATTCCGCATATACGGGTTTTCATTGCTAGTCTCCCCAAATAACAGTAGCTGCTTCAGTTACCTTGTAGAAGGTTTTTTTCAGGAACTATTAACTTAACTTGCTGGTAAGAGAAAATAAGCTCGTAGCCAAGACTGAAAAATGTGTCTTTGAAAATGCTTCTGTGGAATATCTAGGTTAACATCTATTGTTGGAAGGAATAGCCATGGAAAATCAAAAGGTTCCTTCTGTCCTTGATTGACCTGTTCCTTTCTCATTGAAGTAAACTCCAAGTCTTCTTGTCTTGGTAAATTATTACTGCAAGTTCATGAACAATTTCTCCAAATTTGTCTCACCCATTATAGATTTATTAAAGAAAAACAAGGCCTTTAACTAAAAGTAAAGATGTTACTTTTGCCACTGAAAGGTTTAAGTCCAAGTTTGTCTGAGCTTCCATTTTTCTTCAACCTGATGCCTCAAACCATTTTATTGTGAAGACGGGTGCCTCTGACCTATCCATGGGGCAGTTTTTAGTCAAATTTGCAGTGATGGAGAGGAACATTCCATTGCTTTCTTCTTTAAAACATTTTCTCCAACAGAAAACAACTATTGTATCCTAGAAAAGGAACTCCTAGCCATTTATTCTTCCTTCATCGTGTGGAGACATTTCCTATTGGGAGCCCAACATTGAGTGACTGTTCAAACTGATCATAGAAACCTTCAAGTTTTCCAACAGGCTGAATGCCCGAATCATAGACAACCCCGTTGGGCCTTCTTTTGTAAAAAATTAGATTTTTTTCCTTACTTATATAATGGATCTGAAAATGTAATGCCAGACTCTTTATCCAGATGTTGCCCTGAATCAGAAAAAAAAAAAACCAAGGAAAAAGTATTACTCTGCTGCCCTTTATCTCCTCTGTAACTACTACATTCTTGAGTCAGTCCATTAAAGGTCCAAACTAGTCAATCTATTCAAACTAATAAAAAACAAATATCCTCAAGGAAAGTATACAAATGGCCTAATGTGGTTCCAAAAAAAACTTTTTATACCTACACGCCAATTACAGGGAAAGATAGCTATGTCATTACGCATTAATGCACAAGAACAGTGGTCAATAGGTTACTGAAGATCTCATTAGAAGGAAGCTCTGGTGGCCTTCCCTTCATGAAGATGTTGTAACTTTCATCAATACCTGTGATATCTATGCTCAAAACAAATCTGAAACACAAAGAAAAGAAAGCAGGACTACTTTTGATCCCTGATAATCCTTCCAGCATTAAGGAGATTATTTCCACTGAATATTTTTGTGGAATCACCCCATCTGAGAACTGCACAACAAACGGGGTCATTGTAGATTCTTTTTCTAAAATGGCTTCTTTCATGGCTCTCTCTCAATTACTAGCTGCCTCAGAAATGGCAGAGGTTTTTCAATCTACCATATTTCGCCTTCACTTTTGCCCTTAAAAATAATTTCTGATTGTGGCCAACAATATGTTTCTAAATTCTGGAAATCCCTATATTTAAGGTTAGGTATCCAAAGAGCGTTAATTTCTGGTTTCCACTCTCAATCTAATGGCCACACTGAGAGATTGAATAAAACTCTTGAAAGGTTTTTTTAAAATGTTATGTCTCACCTACTCAAAACAGCTGGAAATCTCTCTTGTCCACAGTAGAATTGGCTTATAATAATTCAATCCATATTTCCACTGGCTGGCTGCTCTACCTTTTTCAACCTAACTGGGTTGATTCCATCCTAGCCCTTTCCAAGTGTTTTAGAAAAGGAGGACACTGTACCTGCAGTTCAAGAATCATTGGAAATCTTATAGAATGTCCCAAAACACTTACTCTAAAATTTGCAAAAATCCAAATCCAGTCAGGGGGGTCGAGTCAGTCTTCAAAGACGACCTGCACCTGCCTATAATTTTGGCTGATTTATTTCCTTCTACCCCGGTCACTCTGTTGGTCCAAGTTTTCTCCTAGCTATTATGGGCCTTTTAAAATGTCCAGGATTAAAATTTCTGTCACAGTTGTTCTCAAATTTCCCCCTTGCTGGAGAGCGCACCCTTCCTTTCATGCATCTCACCTAAAATCTTATCACCCTCATCAGTCATGCACTTAGGAAATGAACAGCTCCTGCATTCATTGATGGACAGTCTGAGTATGAGGTCCAAGAAATGTGTGACTCCTGAAATTCCAGATGGCAATTGTAATATCCTATTGATTGGAAAGGATGTAATCCTTATGACCCCCATCTGGGAACCAGCAGACCAGGTTCACGCCCACCAATTGATTAGACAATTGTACTCTCAAAATCCACTAAAAGCAGGAAATCCTAGGAGAAGACAGAGTATAAGGACCTTATCTGTACGAAGAAAGGTGATGAAGCATGCCTCTTCTCAGTTACTTCTCGCCATACACATCTCCCTGCAATGAAGAGACTGCACTCCTCATGGTAGAGAGGACTCAGCTGCATACCTGCTGGGCATGAATCTTAGATTTCCTCATATGGAGGTTTCCAAAGCTTTTCTCCCCAAATAACTTGCTTCAGTTGCAGATTTCTTTCAGGAACTATTAACCTATCTAGTTAGTATTTTGGGGTTAATCTCTATCTGCATATTTTTCTTATTACTTACTTCCTTACTTACCTTCCAAGATTGCTACGACATTTGTAGGAATATGTCATATCCTGTTCTTGACTATATATTAGGAGTGGGTGGAACTCATGGAGTTTTACTCCGTGGAATTCCGCAAAGTTATCTAAAAACTCTTCGAGACTCTGCAGAGTACCATGACCGCCAGAATTCTGGTCTGTCATGCTGCTCGTGCTGATTTTAAGTACAGGGAGCTTGACCCATGCCAGATGGTGCTTCTTTCTGCCACTTAAGTATATTTTCTACTCGAGCAGCAGCTTTCGCAATGCAAGCGCAAGTTTCTCACCACGAGTGGTAGCGACCTGCTGCGACTGCCCACATTGAGAAATCTTTACGGGAGGCAGTCCAGAGCTCATTTTTTCACGCTCGCCAACTTATCGATGGCAAGTCATGTGTGGGAAAAACTCTGTCACATGGCAGTTGGCAGAGTTTTTGCCGCACACCAAGCGGAGCATGGAGTGGGCAAAACTCTGCAAACTCCGCCAGCGGAGCAGAGTTTACAGCCCACCCCTACTACATATGGGAGTTCCACTGTAGGTTCAGTTGCATCGCAATTATCCCTGAACCGTTGCTCGATCACTGGAATTCATGGACTCTGTGTTCTTGCCAGTTCCAGTTTTTATTCCTAATGTATCCTGACCCATAGTCTGACTGGCAAGAAGGTTTTCTCTGGTCTCCAGTTTTTTGTCCTTCCTGCTGAATTTGAATGTGTACCCTACAAACTGACCTTGCTAGAAAAACAGGCTCTTCTCAAACTCAAAGAAAACACCAATGTCGTGATTATACCAGCAGAAAAAGGGGGTGGCATTGTCATCATCGATATAGATAAAAATGATACTGAGTTAACTAGACAGCTTACTAACATTTCTCATTACTGAGCCCTGACATCAGACTCTCTTTCTGACATCAGATCTAAAATACACCAATCTAGATTACAGAATATGATGAAGGCATTATCCAAAATCTTATGGATGATAGTTCTAGCCCCCCTTGTATCCCCACAGAATTTATCATGGGCAACTTCGTATTGCTCTCAGCAATAACTATTTCCTATACAAAGATACGTTTTACCTACAAATCAAAGGGGTACCCATGGGTGCTTGTTTTGCACCGAACTTTGCAATTTTTTATGTACACAATCTTGAGCAGACCCATATCTTAATACCCTCCAAACCCATTTTTGAAAAAGAACATTTGGCGAAGGTACATTGATGATGTCCTCTTACTGTGGCAGGGCAGTAAGGAAGTCCTGAACTCCTTTATGGAATGGATAAACAACTCCCAATCTCATTTAAAATTCTCCTGTGACCCTAAGAAAATTGATCTCCCTTTCCTAGAACTCACTCGCCACGTTGAGTAAGGAAAAATAGAGACAGTTCTATTCCGAAAACCCACAGAGTGTAATACCCTTTTACTCTACTCCAGTTACCACTGTTAGGCCTAAGGTGCTTTCTCAAGCCTACCCAAGCATGCGCACCTTTGCGTTTGCGTGGGCCGGAACTGGTGCATCCTCGAAGTGTAAAACGGAGCCAACACATCACACTCGGAACCAGCGCAAGGAATCCATGCATGCTGCAGGAGCAGTAGCCAGACATCGCATTTGGAACCAGCACATTGCACTCGGAATCAATGCATAACCCCCATTGCACGGAGAATCTCAATGCATCTCGCCCACTGAGTGGCTCGACACCGATGCATCGCTTCAGGTCCACTTTGCATCTTCTTTGTCGTCGTCCGGTGTGACCAGTTATCCTATTTAAGTGCCTATTGCTTCTAAGCGCTATTTCACAGTTTATTCGTTAAAAATTAATATATTGACTTCTACTTGTTGGATTTATGTCACTTTGGTCTTGTTTTATTAAAAAAATAGTCTCTATCTTTTACCCTGCTCTGTAATCTTTTTGTGATATTTTCACTGTGTTACTGTTTGAAGTGTTGCACAAATACTTTACACATTGTCTCATAAATTAAGACTGACTGCTCTCTGACAAGCTACCAGAGGATGAGCACAGGATAATTTAGGGTGTGTTGTGACTTACCATAACTAGGACTGTGGCTCCTGCTTGGACAGAGTGCATTCCACTGCCAACCAGAAACCCAATTTCTAACACTTGTGATGTGTAATGATTTATTAATGTTAGTGTTGTTAAGGCATTGCAAAAAAACTGCTGCTTGCACTTCATAAGATGAGATACGAAGTTTGTATTGAATGGCGTTTCAAAGGAGAAACTTTCTGCACCTCAGAATTATCTGTGGGGCAGTGAAGCTTGCTTTCCCCTGTGAAAATGTGATTAGTACAGGAATGGAATTTCTGTACGACCTTCATCTGAATTATGTGCCTGTAGCCTAAAAGTGCTGAGTGAAAAGCCATTGCTCGATTTTTATTGTTTCAAATATTTCTATTTTCAGTCAATGTGAGATAACTGGGCACATTTCCGTCCAATGTATTTCAGAAAATATGCACACACAAAAAATAGTTCGAAGGGCTTCACTTGCTCAACCTAACTTACCAAGTAAACTGTAGAACAAATGAAATGCCCTACAGGGATTAGTTCTTTTAGCAAAGACTGTAAAATAATCATATAGTCTGGGGCTGGATAAATCTCATCTAAACGAAATTACATAAGAATGCACAGTTTAGCATTTTTAAGTGCTAATTTTGTAAGTGTGTGTGGTCATTAATGTTCTATCCTAGTCAGGTGTTTAGAAAAGCCAATTATAAATGGTGATGTAAATGTTTTAAGGTATGGATCTTCATGTGATATATCCATTGTTTTACTGCAAATAAATCAGGGCAATTAAAAGCCCATAAATTATATGTAAAAGAATCTAAAAATGCTGAGACCAATTTGCACAAGAAAAGTGGTAGTTACTGTTTTGGGGCACTATGCTTTAGCTGAAATTCCCATTGGAAATGTCCAGGGTTATTTAAAATGTACATTTTCTTTTAGGTCAGTTTCTAATCCGGTGTGTATATGCATGCCTAAATTCATATAGTCCAATACTATTTTATAGGGTCTGTCAGGTTTATTAAAACATAAAAAGAGGTATGTTCATTATAGAACTATCGGGCACTACAAGGTATTCATATTGTAGTTAGTAAAAATAGCTTATGTCATGTTTGGCTCCTGTTGTCAGAGGATATTAAGCCTGCACTTGCTGCTCACTCCTTAAAGGAATGACAGGTGAACCTGAATGTTATCCCACTACGCTTGATTTTTGTATCGGGCAGGAGCCTATTTTGAAAGCCCACTTTCAAAGCCCACTTGCCTGAATATTTTATCTCTGAACTCTTTAGGTACTAAGGAAGAAATGATGGCACTATTATTACCTCCTCATTTTGAGGTACATCTCTTTATAAAGATAGGAGGCCGTTTAACCTCTGCAAAACATCATGTAAAAATTAAATGATGTCAAGGGGGCATGCCCAAAACGGCGGATTGGTGAGAAGCTCCTTGCGTTTGCTCCACTTGGTTGCCAGATTTAGGAGTGTTTACTGTGCCAAAGCCATGCTTATTGCTTGGGATTGGACCCCTCTGGTTGGCCTCAGAACGAGCAGAGGCATGAAACTGTGGAGTCGTTGTGCCAGCCGCAGTCACTTGCAGGCGCGCAACACCCATTGGACTCAAAGGGCTTCGGTCCCCCCCCCCCCTCCCCCGTCATGTGTGGCAGCCCGGGATGAGACAGATTCCCGGGCACACAGAGAGCCGCACCCGAGCACTTCACAGGTCTTTAAAAGACCATTTGCATGTTAATGAGGCCTCGCTGTTGTTTTCACCCCTTCTAAGAGCCCCTGCAGCTCTACTCTGCCTATTGCTTAAAGATTCAGCCCCCCCCCCCCGAAAAAATTTCTTAGCCCCCCCCCCCCCGAAAATTGCCTCTAGTTGCGCCTCTGGTCACTTGTGGGGTGAGGCTGTGGCACTGGGTGTGCGGCCTCGATTGTGAAGTTTGAGAAATGTGGCGTCCTGCTGATGCGCCTGGGAGCCCTGGTGCCACCTGGCCTTCTGTGGCCCACAGTGGGTATTGGCGCAGTGGTAGCAGGCAGAAGAGGCCCAATTGAAGCAGCAGAAGGCTGAAGCAATACGGGCCAAGGGCTGCAGATGGCAGGCCTAGGCAGGACGCCATAATGGGAGGATGCACTGACTCCCCAACACTGTATGGCAGCTCAGAGCATTCTGGAGAGGCGGCAGGTTGCTGAGGCAAGGGACATTAGATTCCAGGGCATGATCAGTACTCTGAGTGCGTGAGAAGCACCCTGGCAGATATGACCTCTCCTTCCACCTTTGATTGTGCCAGAACGTGGTACATGCAAAGTGATGGCGTCAGAAGTCTTTAGGTGCCTAGATAGATTCCGTAAGCTAGACATTCCCCTGGACCCAAAATACCAAGGCAGGAGACAGTCCCATGCAAAATCAAAATGCTCACGTGATCTGGACTTCCGCACCTTCCTGGGAGACATGAATGTGGAGTCTGTGCTCCAATGACAAGGTGGAGGGAGAGATCCATAGTGAAATCTATGGCTCCATTACACCAGATTTAGTCCTGGAACACCTTTTGAGGTCAGCATTGCGCTACCTATAATAACCAGTACAACCTCTGAACCAGAAATGACATTAACCAAGGGGGATCTCCTAGTCAGTCTTCAAGTTTTTAAGATGGAGTTCAGGGATGAGTTTACGTAGAACTTTGCACAGACCTGGACATCCAAACTGCAGTCCTTGGAGAAGATGGCGACTCAGTGGGACAGCGTGTGGTGGAGACCTAGGTGCGCCTCAAAACAGTACCTACGGCTCAGGCTACCACAGCAGCAACATGACCTAACATGAAAGACCAACTCAAGAAAGCCCTACAGAAATTAAAGGACTTTGAAAACCACTCACATTGGGAAAACCTCAGTCTCAGAGGCCTAAGTGAGGATTATTCAGGTGCCAATCTGGAGACCTTTGTGGTAGGGATTTTCTCTTTATTACTGGGGGCCAAGCAATAGCAAACGTTGCTCCACTTTCAGCAAGCGAGAGTATTAAAAATGCACAACTTGCTGAAAGCGGAGCAGAATTGCTTTTGGACAGAGGGAGCAGCATGTTGAGCAGTCCCAAAGCAATGCCAACAGGGAGCATGGGGGATCTATAGGCTCCCCCTGTGGTCCATGTGGTGAGACGGTGCCCTGGAGGCACCCACTTTAAATAGCCAGGCCCCAGGGATGGAGTCCCCGGAGATTGAGTCCCGGGGCCCAATTTTGCCCGGGGAGTGAAGCCACACTGCCCCTCTCTCCATCTGTAAATGGTCGGGCACCAGGAGATGCCATCAGTGAAGTCATCAGAGATGTCACTGATCATGTCATGAGTGATGTAATATGTGAGGTCATAAGCAGTGCATTGCAGGGTTGGTTTAAAATAATGAAACTACGCCATATGATTTGAAGTGCATATAGTGCATTACAGTAAGGGTTAATAAGAAACAATTGCATTTGATTAGTCTAATATGGCAGCCCTTGTTCCTTGACCTGAGCCCTGAACTGACTGCACAGAAGAAGTCAATCGGTGAGAATATATAAATAGTGATTTCCCAGAAGCACTCTTTTCGCTGGTTAGAACTTGCAGCATATGATTTTGTTGGGAGCTACCATGCTCAAAAGTAAGTACTGGATGGACAACATTTGTATTCTGGATAAGGGCAGCAAGAATGGTAATTTGCCCTCGGGCTAATTTAAACAGAGTACATTTTCCTACTAGAGCCTTCTGCACTTAAGGTTTAAATATGACAGATGTTTCACATGTCTCTGGTGTGAACACCAGATCTTATGTGTTTATAATACCAGTGTTTTTGATAGATATGGAACCATTTGATCACGTGTAGCAGGCGAAAGTATTTATTCTTGGGATAGGTTAGGTGAAAGGTTTGCTTTATTAGATCTATATACATGAATTGTATTCCATTTGAAAGGGATGATTTCAAAATAATTATCAATAAAGAAATCAATGAAGAAGAAGGAGTGCATTATGGGATATATTATTATTGACATTTATTAATAAATTTAGCGCTCAATTATTTTGGACAAGTACTTAAAGTTATGCTGAGTCAATAGTGCATTTAAAGTTTGGGAGGAGTTTCTCCTTTGTTAAATGGAAAAAGGTTTGTCATTTTTTAACTTGTGTATTTCGAAAACATTTCCGTACATTGATCCACATATGAGATAGGTGCTGTATGTACTGCCCCTAACCTCTTCTCTTTGTAAATTGCCTTATGGCATTTGTTGGTTACAGTTTGACAAAGCTTTTATCAATTCTTGTTTAATTTACTATTGGTAATTCAGGGAGGGGGTGAGGGTTCTATCAGCTCCACCATATTGACTACCTGTTATTGTCCAACAGGTGCTCCATCACCCGCACGTATCCAATTTACATACAGCAATAATCTGAATTATTTCACTTAATCCTAGACAGCTTAATTCCCCGAATAAACACGGAGCTGTATGGCTCACACTCTGGACTTATATGCCTGACATAATATGTCTTCAGGAAACCCATATTCTCCAAAGAGATCAGGGGAAAATGAAACACTAGGCATAACCTACAGAATTCCATGCCTTAGCCACCACCGAACAACTGAGAAATGGATTATACATCAAACCCAATTTACTTTACACAGTGTCACAAACCCATGCAGACAAGGAGGGCCTGGGGTCTTTCAGAGGCTGGGTCCTAACTATAATGACGGTGTATACACCTAGGGCGGTCCAAGACTCTAATCTCATTGATGGTATGTTATGTTATAAAAATGTATTCACTGTATGGATACCATAAGGTGTTTTGGCGGGGACTTCTCCTGAGCGTGAGGTGGGAAAACCCTAGTTATTAATCAGTCATGTTTTGACCTCCTTCCTGAGGGAGAGTGTAATGAAGCACTCTCGATCACAGAGATGGTTGAACAGCTTCTTCTTGATTCAAAAAGGATACATCTATGATAAGAAATGTCCTATCCACAGGGCCTCCAAAGAAAATTGACCCTTAAGATTCTACGTTAACACTAGAACCAAAAACACATAAAATGCAATATGCTTGGTTAATTTGTCACAGCAGAGACAGGTTGCAATAACTACTACACACCTTTCCCCTATACACATAAAAATAACATAATAAACAAGAAACAAAGAAAAATCAGTGCAAAACAAAGTCATGTAAGTTTCCTGGGACTTAACAAGTATGAGAGCTTCTGCGTACAGAAGATGTATCATTGAAAGATGTTTTAGGAATATCTCACTTAGTAGGATTACTAGAATGCACAGGGGCAATCCTGCTTAGATTCCATATATGTCCATCATTAAGCCTAACAGCATCTTGAAACAACCTAGTCACTTTGAAAGGTGAAGAATATCTAGAACCTGCAGACTTTTGTGGGTAACGAACCCTCACTTTGTCACCTACACATACATGCGTGTGAGACACAGCATGCCTTGCATCAAAGTTCCCTTTCCTCTTGATGCACTTCATTTCATGGTTCTTCTGCAAGGGTACACAATCAGAACTCACAACATCTGTACACTTACCCCTCATCTAAGATTGGAACATACATGTGTTGGGTCTCTATCCCCTAAGCAAATCAAAAGGAATTTTGCTTGTCGCGGAGTGAGGTGTGAGACGGTAAATCATCACTCTCTCCACAATCTCAGATCTACATTCTCTGCCCTGAACCTTAGCTAATTGAATAGACTCCTTCAGCACTTGGTTGAACCTCTCTACCATGCCGTTAGTTTCAGGATGATAGAGAGCACAACGTTTGTGCTTGAAACCTCTCTTTGTCAAGAAGTCTACCATATCTTTTGAGACTAATTGAACACCATTGTCAGTTAACATACAGTCAGGGAGTCCTTCCCTGCAGAAGATTTAACTCAACATTCTGAGAACATCTTTAGTCTCGATACTTTGTGTAACTTTAATTTATGGCCATCTAGAGTACATGTCCATTAGGACAAGAACGTAGGATTGACCCGCCTTGCTTTTAACGGGCCCCAAGAGATCCAAAGCCACTTCTTGCCAACAGCGAGTAGGGGGGTCACGTACAATCATGGGTTGTACCCCAGTCTTGTATATTTTGTCACAGGCATTGCACTCCATACAATCCCTCACCACACATTCCCCAAGAAGATCAATACCTGGCCACCAGAAATGTAAGCAAATCCTCTCTTGGATTTTTGAAATGCCTTGGTGACCCTGGTGAGCCAAATGAATGATTTTCATTCTAATGGGTGATGGAGGCCCAAGTCTAGTACCCCTCCAAAACAGACCGTCACCAACAGATAACTCATCTTGCACATTCCAGAACATGCGAACTTCTTTATTTAAGTTCTTAATGCCACCCCAAACATCAGTCACCAAGTCCTTAAAGCAAAGGTGAGGCTGGCAAATTGTGGAATACATTTATTGTAATATTCCACCATACCCAGGAAGATGACCAGATCATACCTGGACTGTGGCACATGAAGATTCTCAATAGTTTTTACAAGATGATCTTTGGGTCTAACTCCTCCCTGTGTTAACTTGTGCCTTAGGTAATCAATTTCTGAGAGATTTAATTTGCGCTTGCTCTCAAGTAACTTCAAACATCATGACTTAAATCTTTCCAAAACTGCTCTAAGCCTATCATCGTGAATTTGTTCCATGGACTAAGACATTTTCTTGGTAAATGTTTACTTCAGATAACCCTCGTAAGACATCTTCCATTGCTCGCTGAAACACAGAGGCTGCAGAATTCAAGCCAAATGGAAGGCGGGTGAATTTAAATGTCCAGAATGGTGTTATAAAAGCCGTCAAGTCCATGGAATCATCATCAATATTGATCTGATGATAAGCAGCTTTTAAACTAATGGGGAGAAAACTTTGGCCCCTTCCAATTGTGTCAGCATCTCAGTGATGCTGGGTAAGGCATACCTGTCGGCAATGACAGCTCGATTGAGAGCCCGAAGGTCTACACATAATCTCACCTCGCTGGAGACCTTATGTGCAAGAACTACTGGAGCCAACCAATCACTTGCTTCTGTCTCTACGAATATGCCCTCCTTCTTTATCTTCTCATGTTCAATGCGCATAGACTCTCTTAATGTCAAAGGCACACTGCGCACTTTGCATGTTAGAGGAGTGGCATTATCTCTATGCATGTAACCTCGGAGACAGCCTCACTTTTCATTAAAGACTTGTTCAAACTCACCACGCAAGTCACCCACCTGATCCATCTTCAAAGGATCAGTAACAACAACATCCCTGAAAGATGTATGAGAGGGAATGTCCTTGAGAACAATACAAGGATCACTATTTGGAACCAACATCACTCTAAGATCAGCTTTATGAACCCAACTGACAATACTCTCCCCCTTAGAGAAGATATAAATCTTTCCCACAGTCAGTCTTCCCTTGTACTTGATATCACCCAAGAAATAACCAAATAATTTTATGGGTTGTCCACCATAAGCAAGAGGCTTGATGTCAGGTTTTAAAACCTTCACTTTCCCCTTCAAGGTCGTATCAAAGAAGATTTTTGGAGCTAAAGAAATTCTGGCCCCTGAATCAACCATTACTATTCACTTTGACATTGTCAATGGGACTCTTACCCTTATTCTGACCAACCTGAAGTAGTATTTCACCACAATGTAACTCATCATAATCAGAATCATTTTCGTTTTGTATACAAATTTCTTTCACCCGTTTGTTCTTCTTGTTTTTCTGAGCTCTAAAAGCTTTAACTAAATGACCTAATTTTCCACAATTATGGCATTTGGAAGATAAGGCAGGACATGACTTATCATTAGCCAAATGACCAACCATATCACAACAGATATACCTTCCCATTAAGCCTTTCTTACGTTTGAGAGTTGAGGGTGTATGATACAAAGGTTCAGGTTGTTTTGAGTGAGATTTAGTCACAGACTTTGTTACACTCTGTACTGTATCACCTGAAGTACCATTTTCTTTCTTTATACCTTCTACACAAGTGAGGGAGTGTTCAATTCTTTTAGCGATCAGGATGACCTCATCCAATTTTGGATCATCTTTTTACCACAACTCATCTTTAATTTTTTCTATGTTGTAACCTAACATAAATTGGTCATGAATACGTTCATCAAGAGACCCTTCAAACTTGCACATTTATCCAAATTTCCGTAGATCAGTTACACATACTTCAACTGATTCGCAGGGTTTTTGCATACGTTTTCCAAAGTGATATCTCTCTAAAATAGTACTTACTTTTGGAAGGTAATGGTTATTACCTTTATTCAAACATATTTCAAATTTATTTAAACTGTCTGACTCAGCATCGGTCAGGTCAGGAAGATGTTCATATACCTCTTGCCCTTCAGCAGGAAGAAGGCGTGTGGCAATGTCAGCCACGAGGCAATGTTGGGCGCAAGCAGGTAACGGCAGAGATTTCAATTTGCTTTACAAATCGTGAAAAATGACTACAAATTGCTGTAATCAGGAGGACGCAGGTTTCAGTCAAACAGATAAGAAGGGTACGCAGGATTCCCAGGAATTGCACGAGCAGTAATGGAACCGGATGAGTTAGGACGCTTCCAAATTAATACAAAGTAGATGTAGAGGTCCTCTTCTCACCAGCTCGTCCCCAGTGTAATGAAGCACTCATGATCCCAGAGATGGTTGAACAGCTTCTTCTTTACTCAAAAAGGATACATCTGTAATAAGAAATGTCCTATCCACAGGACCTCCAAAGACAAGTGACTCTTAGGATTCTACGTTAACACTCTAGAACCAAGAACACATAAAATGCAATATGTTTGGTTAATCTGTCACTGTAGAGACAGGTTACAATAACTACTACAGAGATCAAAGTGGGCAGGACTCTGATACGGAAGGGTAGACTGTTCCAGACCTTAAGGGTTCCTGTCATAAAGCTTCTGCCCCCCCCCCCAGTTAGCCTTTTGGAATCTGGGTAGCAACATTTTATTTGACCCTGCAGAATGCAGTGGCCTACTGGAGGTGTACCATTTGAAGGAATGTCTAAGGAACAGAGGGCCGGTGTTATGAATAGCCTTTTAGGCTGTACAGAGAGCTTTGAATTTGATACAGATTCTTACAGGGAGCCAGTGATCTCTGAATATCCTTGGAGATAGATTGGAATTTAGGAATGCATAGGAGGAGCCTAACGGCCGCATTATATAATGTCTGGAGCTTTTTGAGATATTTTTCCTGCATGTTCACATGGAGGCTATGTTAGACCCGCGATCCCTGGTTGGCTGAGGTAGGTACCTTAGGCCAAGTAGGGACCCGCGTTCCAAAGTCAGGGAAAGGAAAGTCACCTTCTGAGATAGCCCCGTTCACCCCCTCGGTAGCTTGGCATGAGCAGCCAGGCTTATCTTCAAGGCAAATATGTAAAGTATTTGCAACCACGCTCACAACAACCCAATGATGACACCACAAATAGACTCCACACGGGTTTTATAAAAACGAGTATAAACTTTATATAAAAAGATATACGATAAAACCACACTATATAAATCCAACATATGAGTTTGTGTACTATTTCTCCTGGCCGGTTGTTAGACCAGCCAGCCCTTGTAAGTTCTGGCGATATTAATGAGCACTTCTAAACATTCTCCTGTAATCCTAATATCATGTTATACAGTTCATAATGCTAAAATCAGGCACGTTTGCAATGTAAGGTGTAACACAGCAATCAAACACTCTGCAATGTAAAAAGAATGCAATGCGTAACGCACCAATCAGGCACTTTGCAGGCCCACTAGTAGCATTTGCATTACCAGCCCAGGTATGTTTTTATGCAGAAATAAGGCAATGCGTAACTTACTAATCAGGTAATTCGATATGCAGGAATAATGCAATGCGCAATACGCTAATCAGGTAGTTCGTTATGCAGAAAAAATACAATGTGTCATACACTAATCAGGTAGTTCGTTATGCAGGAATAATGCAATGTGGAATACTCTCATCAGGTACTCCGTTATGCAGAAATGATGCAATGTGTAATACGACAGTCAGGTACTCCGTTATGCAGAAATGGAATAATACGTAATACACTCAGGCACCGATCACTGTGCCTTAGGCGGTCTCTCCACCTCTCCTTCTGCCTTGCAGTCAGCCTCTCAACAGTTGCCCCCAACACGGGTATGGTGTAATCAAAAAGTGCAGCTCCTCACTCTGGCCCCTGTACTGCCACTCCCTTGGCAATTCGGGCCACGAAACGAGCCGAAGCAGAGGCTCGCTCTGCCGGAACGAGAGAGAGAGGCCGATAGCGTCTCCCTCCGAGCCCGCACCCTGCCCCAGGAGTCGACACATGTTACCTGGGGGGCGCAAACTCACTCTCCTCTCCTCGCCCAGTGGCCTGGCCTCCACTGCAATCTTTGTGAAATGGCAACGGTGGGCTCGGGCTGGCGGCTCAGCTCCTCTGGGGCTGCCGGTCCGGGCCGCTACAGTTACGAAGATCTCAGGCTGCCACAGGGCACATGCACACAGCGTCGCTGATACTTCCTTGAGCTTCGGGTGCACGATCACTGGGCACTCCACACGAAGGTCTCAGGCTGCACAAAGATCACATGTACAGCGTCGCTGAGACTCACTTTAACTCCGGTGCACATGATAACAAGGCAAATCCTCACAAAGGTCTCACGGTGCACAACGCACACGCACACAGCGTCCATGAGACTCATTTGAATTCCGGTGCACACGATAACAAGGCAAATCCTCACAAAAGTCTCACAGTGCACAACGCACACGCACACAGCATCGATGAGTCTCTCGTGGAAACTTTTGTGTTTCTGTGTTTCTGCAACAGAAAGCCAGCTCACCTTGGGCCCTTGTGGATAAGTTGCTTCAGGACACAGCACACAGCAAAGTCCTTTCAAGCAGGGGGACACAGCACACAGCAACGTCCCTTTAGCCTTTCCCTGGTTAAAACAACAAACTGCAGGCCAACCCCAGAACACACAGCAAGTGTCAGTCCTATCCTTCAGTCTCTTCAGTTGTTTATTCCTTGGCAAAGGTCCTCTTGACTACTAAGTAGCGCCAGTCCTGTTCACACTTGATCAAGCCATTCTCCAAAGCTCAGGGGCTTCAGCTCTCATAGTTATACCCCTCAATGGCTTTTAAGTCTTTGTGTTTCAGTGGACACTGACCCCTGTTCAAACCAGTTCTGGGTGCCTCCCTGCCAGTGACACCCTCTTCCTTTGATTAGTGGGCGTCTGGATTCAGTAGGAGATGTGACAATTGTTTTATAGCAGCAACCCAGGCCTCTTCACCTCTAGAGGTTTCTCCTCACCCTCTACACTCCAGATGCTGGTCAGCTTCTTACCGTCTCACCTCCTCCCCTGAATCAAGACATTCCCCAGTTCCTATCGCTTTCAAATCCAGACAGTCAATCCACAGCTAGGCAGAGACACACAGAAATGTTAGAGCACAAAAACTCAGCCACTTCTAAAAGAGTGGCTTCTAAACACACAATGCAAAAACCAACTTCATAAAAAGATGTGTTATTACATTGTGAGTTCAGGCATACTAAACTTCACCTTTCCATCTTAAGCCTTTGGGAAGATAGGCTGGAAAACATATTACACAGCCTCCCATTCTGTCCTCTGGGCAAGATGTCCTTTCAACAGTGAAAATGAAATGGAGAATATTTCACTGTCAGGACATAGCACATACCTTAGTACATGTCCTACCTTTCACATGCACTGCACCCTGCCCAGGGGGTACCCTGACCCTACCATAGGGGTGTCTGATGTGCATAGAAAGGGAAGGGCAAGGTCTGGCAAGTGAGTGTACTTGTCAGAACAACATTGCAGTTTAACAAACTGCGCGCAGGCACCACAATGGCAGGCCTGAGTTCCCTTTTTTAAGGCACCTTGTGTGGGTGGCACAATTAGTGCTGCAGGCCCACTAGTAGCATTTGCATTACCAGCCCTGGCACACATTGTGCACTTGACTAAGGACTTTACTAGTAAGGCAAACATACCAATCATGGGCAACCAATTACCATTATACAGGGAATGTTTACACTTTGACACTGATCAGCAGTGGCAAAGAGCCCAAAGCATCTAAGTCAGTCAAAAATAGAGGAGGTAGAGGAGGCAATAAATCAGGGGTAATCACGCCAAGAAATGCCAGGCTATTACAATAGTCTATTTTGGATAGAACTAAGGAGATAATTACAGTCTTTTTTGTGTGTGCAGGGATAAAAGGCAGGAATCTTTTTTACCTAAGTAAATAAAAACTAGAGGAGACAATTGCAGTGACCTTCTGCCCAGAGCTAAGTTTCCATCGATTAGCACTCCTAAATGTTTAGCCATAGTCACCAGGATGGGGAGGGGGCCCAATTTGTCAGGTCACTAAGAAGGGGACCAGGCTGGGGAGAGGTTTTCAAATTGTACTATCTCCGTTTTTTCTTAGTTGAGTTTCAGGCAATGTCTACCCACATACAGTCATGGAATTGAGCCGAGACTTGGGTGACATTTCTGAAAGCTGACAGGACAATTTGGGTGTCGTCAGCATAGGAAGTCATAGACAGGTCAAAAGATCTCACCAAGCTGGCCAGCTCCGTAAATAATGAATAGTGTAGGACTGATAGATGATCTCTGAGGGACCCCACAAGGAAGAGTGAAGGGAGAGGATTCCAAGAGTACTCATACGGTTAAACAGCAGCTTGTGATCGACTGTATTGAATGCTGCTGACAAATCAAGGAGGATAAGTGCAGCCCTAACTTCCTCTGTAGATTTGATCACTGTTGTTTCTGTGCTGTGCCCTGACCTGAAGCTGAATTTAATCTCATCAAGTAGTTGATTGTCTTGTAGATAATGGGCCAGCTGAGTGTTCATGACTTTCTCAACTATATTAGCGGGAAATGGAATGTGTGAGATCAGGTGATAGTTGTTGGGCTTGACAGGGTTCAGGCTATGTTTTTTTAAAAAGTTGTAGAATGGAGGCTGTTTTCCAGAGTGAGCAGGGTACCAAACATGGAGTTAACAAGCATTTGCAATGCAATCGGTCCCGCCTTTGGGACCATATATGTATTTAGCTATGCAGCACATTAGCCTGAGTGCTGAAACATCTACTGTTCTTTAACATGGAGGGAAGGTAAGCACCAAACTGCGTGATACGCCAGGTATGGGAACACATGGAAATAAATATTGCCTTTTAGCGGGAAATGGTATAGTCCAAAGCTCTGTTTTTAATATAAAAGCAGGGCTTTCGGCAGTCATATCACTGAAAATACAAGATTTGAAAAATATGTTATTGTCTACGGGTGCTCGTGGAAGACAATTTCTATGGACTGGAATCTAGAGGATGATAAAGTAATTGTGGTATTTTACTGACCTCTGCTCGTGTATAAGTATATATTAAAGTATATACTAAAATATATATACTAAAATATATATACTAAAGTATATACTAAAGTATATACAAGAGGTCTCAAATTCTGGACCTAAAAATGGCTGAGAGACTAATGTCTATCAGCTCAGGAGCCTGTTTGAAAATGGAAGGAGGACAAGGGTCTTGTGGGGAGCATGACGTGGCCTTACTGATCATATTGGCTATCTGATCAAAGGTAACCGGAGAAAATTCAGCAAAGGAAAATTGAGAGGAAATTACCTGATTGCTATCAGCCCTAGCAAAAAAGGAGGTTAACTTTATCCCTGAAGCTAAATGCTAGTGTGTCGCAGAAGGCTTGGGAATGGTTAGTTACTGCACTAATTGGTTGTATGGTAAGTTTAGACACTACTTAAAAGTAGGGGTGGGCGGAATTTGCGTAACCACGTTACGCAAATCTCCGCGAAACGGTAAAAAATCTCCGCGAACACGCAGAAATTCCGCGAACACGCGGAATTGCTTGTTCGCGATACTTTTTTCCTCTTCGCGATCGCTGTTTGCGTGCTCGGGTTGAAATATCTCGCGAACACGCATATTGAGAACGCGAACAAGCCAAAAATTTCGCGAAGTCGCGGAATGCAGATTTTTGGGCAATTTCGCGTTCTCCACGGAACGCGAAATTACCCAAATTCCGCAAATTCCGCGAGCGGAACGGATTTTACCGCCCAGGCCTACTTAAAAGAACTCTTTGGTGGAATATTTGGCTCCATCTGTTACTTGATTAAAGTAGTTGCTCTTTTCCTTAAGCAGTAGGAATTGATTTCCTGGACAAGTTGGCAGGAATCGCAATGGGCAATATCGTTCTGACTGGGACCTCAATTTTATGTAGGATCCCTGGGGGAACAGGCAGACCACTCAGAGGCCTTCTCTAAATGGCTGAATGGGGCACTGAGTGATCTGGGCCTATGTCACTGGGGTGAGTGTCTGAAAAGTTTCAGTGCTCCGTCCATAATCTCCTTGTGTTTGCTTTGTTCGCCCTAAGTTGGCATTCCGCCCATCATTTGTTTGCATAGCACTTTTCACCCTAAGTGGGATTGGTATGCCCAGACGTGGGTCCCTTGCTCACTTTGCTACTGGATTCAAGCTAGCCTGGCTGATATGGGTTGTTACCCCGAAACCAGTCCCAGGAAGCTTGTCTCAACTCCAGGAAAGACCTGTCTTGGCAGTTCAGGCTGGACTGTCCTATGAGGCTCAGGGTCAAGACTGATTTGCATATAGCTGGGTCTTAATGGGGTGGTGAAGTGAGCTAAAGAACGATGATGGATTCAACCTAGATATGTGACTGGGGGTGAGTGTCTGAAAAGTTTCAGCACTCCGTCCATCATCTCCTTGTGTTTTGTATGTATGGCAAGAGTGACACCTGACTTCAACTGCCTTTTCATTTTACTCCCACTTACATTGCATGCACTTTTGAATTGACTATATACTATTGATCAACTCCCTAGTAGGACTGACCTGTGTCGCAGATAGCGAACTGATCTCGGTGGCTGATAATACACCGATCACTGTCCACTTAGACTCTAGGGAATAGAAGTCAAGGAGAATTTGGAGACTACACCCGTCCCTACTATTTTATTATCAGAGGCTGCTTTGTAGTGGTAGCAGCAGACCATAGTTGCCTCCACAATTTGGAAGTGTGGAAAAGAGAAGCTGAGATAATAGAATTGGAGACCAAAACACTTTGAAATTCCTCATGCCAAATCACTAGAACACATACAATGGCTAGAGGCCAGTTGTGTATCCATTATACTAATGAGGCAGAGCTTTCATTGCTCCACCTTAAAAATAGCTAATACATCACTTGTGATGCACCCTCATGCTGGAGGATGCAAGTAAGGTGGCTTAAATTCACTCTTACTACCAGACTCTTTATGGAGACTTGGCCCATCCACTGGGGGCAGTAGGAATCTTCTTGCAGGGGTCCCACCTAGGGGTGGGCGGAATTTGCGTAATTGCGTCCGCGAAACGGTAAAAAATCTCCGCGAACACGCAGAAATTCCGCGAACACGCGGAATTGCTTGTTCGCAATGCTTTTTTCCTGTTCACAATTGCTTTTTGCATGCTCGGGGAGAAATATCTCGCGAACACGCATTTTGAGAACGCGAACAAGCAAAAATTTCGCGAAATTGCCGAAAGCAGACTTTTGAGCAATTTCGCGTTCTCCGCGGAACGCGAAATTACGCATATTACGCAAATTCCGCGAGCGGAACGGAATTTACCACCCAGGCCTAGTCCCACCTCCCTAAACTCACTAATGAAAAACGGGTTGTTTTGGAGAGTCCGATCATCCCAAAAGAGTTCAAGCAAGCTATTAAAAGTAACCAAGTAAAACTCCCAAGCAAGATTTCAGTATGGCCTGATATTACAAAACATTCAATCAATCAATCAATCATGGGGTTTAAAGCATGCTACTCACCCCTGAGGGTCTCAAGGCGCTGGGGGGAGTGCAGCTCTGGATCAGCTGAAGAGCCAGGTCTTGAAGCTATTTCTGAAGGTGTGCAGAGTGGGGGAGCATCTGATGCTGACTGGGATCTCATTCCAGGCTTTGGCTGCGATGTAATAGAAGCCTCTTCCTCAAGCGGATGTGTGGTATTTTTGCGAAGTCGAGGTCGGCAGAGAGGAGGTTCCTTTTGGGTACATGGAAGGAGACTCTTTTGTTGAGGTATTTGGGTCTGCTGTTGTGGAGGGATTTGTAGGCATGGATGAGTAGCTTGAAGATTACTCTCTTCTCGACGTGGAGCCAATGGAGGTCTCGCAGGTGTTGGGTGATGTGCTAATGCCGTGGGATGCCAAGGACGAGTCTGGCCGCGGTGTTCTGGATGGTCTGGAGTTTGCATAGCAGGGATTTGTTGAGTCCAGCGTAGAGGGCATTTCTGTAGTCCAGTTAGCTTGTTATAAGTGCGTGGGTGATGGTCTTTTGGGCTTTGGAGGATCCACGTGAAGGTCTTGCGGAGGATGCAGAGGGTGTTGAAGCAAGTGGAGGCGACGGCGTTGATCTGTCCGGTCATGGTGAGGGAGGAGTCGCGGATGATGCCAAGGTTTCAGGTGTGGTCAGTGGGGGCGGGGGCAGTGCCACTAGGAATTATCCCACACGGAGGGGGAGGGTCCAAGGACTAGGACTTCTGTCTTTTCCAAGTTGAGTTTCAGACAGCTGCTGCTCATCCAAGCTGCAATGTCTTTAATTCCTTCTTGAGAGCTGAATCTGATGGATACAATGCTGAGTCCATGCTGTCTGACGATGTCGGTGAGGGGGGCCATGTAGATGTTGAAGAGCGTGGGACTGAGCGATGATCCTTGTGGTACTCACATTTGATTTCTGAGGGTTCGGGGAAGAAAGGCAAGAGTCTGATTCTTTGGGTTCTGTTGGCGAGGAAGGAGCTGAGCCAGTCGAGGGTGGTTCCCTATATTCCTGCGTCGTGGAGTTAGGCTGCGAGTGTGAGGTGGAAGACGGTGTTGAAGGCTGCTGAGTGGTCGAGTAGGATGAAGGTTGCATTCTAGCCTTGGTCCCCTCTGGCTTCTGGCTGATTCCAAAACTCACAGATATGTTCAACTAATGTGCCACTGAGGGAGCGGTGACCCCAACGATGGGTGAGGCAGTGATCACAGTGATACCGAATCCCAGCAAAGACACCAGACAATGTGTGTTATTTTGGCTTATTGTCTTTTTGAATGCTGATGTGAAATATATACAAAAATCTTGGCAACCTGTCTAAATTAAGAGCTCCCCACATTAGTACATCCGTACCAGAGCAGCTTCATTCAGGGCCAACAGGCCCATGACAACTTGCAGGCGACTATTCTCTCGGTTGAGAAAGCCACCCTCAAAAAGATATCCACTGTACAACTCTTGCTCGATTCCGAGAAGGCTTTTGACTGGGTGGATTGGACTTGTTTGAGAGTCAAGCTTCAGGAAATGGGCATAGGACCCATATTTTTATAAATGGTGTTCTCCAAGCACGCCAACCTCATTGCTAGGGTGACCGTAAATGGGCATCTCTCTAAGCCCTTTTCATCTTTTCAGTGGTACCAAACAGCATTACCCCATCCTCTTTACTATCTTCATAGAGCCCCTTGCATGCTTAATTCAACAGGCATCGGAGGTGACAAGGATTAAATTCATCTTGCAGGAATCTAAGATTTTCCTCTGTGCCAACAACGTGCTTCTGACTCTCGGTTTCCCATACACTTCACTCCCAGCAATACTGACTATACTTGAAGACTTTCAAAGGGCTGCCAGATACAATATTAATCTCACTTAGAATGAAATCCTGAATTTGACTCACAGGATCAGTGAGGTGGCTGACCTGTCAACCCGCTTCCCCTTCCGGTGGAACCGATCCATCGTTAAATATCTTGGAGTTCTTAATAAAAAGATTTAAACCTAAATATCTTGGAGTCCGACTCACACATCAGATCTGGCATCTCTTTGAGGACAATTACCCACCCCTTCTCTTGACTATAACCAAAGAACTTCATTCCTGGGGGGGCTTAATGCTCTCCTGGTTTGGTGTAATCCATCCTATTACAATGAACATAATCTAGCACCTTCTATACCTATTTCAAACACTCCCAATCATCCCTGAATCATATCTAGCACACATTAATGGCCTTTATCAGGAAGGGTAGGGCCCCTAGACTTTCCTTAAAACTTATGACTAGGCCTGGGAGGAGTTCTGCTATGTGGAATGTCACAAAGTGACCCAAAAACTCTGCGGCGCTACGCGGAGTTCCACAAGTGGTGGAGTTTGTTTGGTCATGCACGTTCACGCAGATTTCAAGTGCTGGGTGTTTGTCCCACACTGGAAAATCAGCGCAAATGACACCATGCACAGTGTAAGAGGGCGAAGCTTCTTTCTGCTGCTCGAGTAGATTTTGTACTCAAGCGGCAGCTTCCCCAAAGTGAACAGATGATTTCTCAATGCAAGCGGTTGCAACCATCTGCGACCACCTGCGTTGAGAAATCTCACTAGGAGGTGGTCTAGCACAGGATTTCCCTTGCCCGCGCTCACCAACTCTATGTTCTCCGCAGAGCACCTCCCAGGCCTACTTATGATCCAACCTCGGCAGACAAGAGTGTTGGCTTCTCCTAGTATTCCATATTAATATGGAACCCCACAACTGTGTCTGGTAGTGGATTGGTCAACCATGCTGTTTGACAAGAACTAGAGGCAGATGGATCATGCCATAGTATGGTCACTGCTGTGGGACCTGGTGTGAATGATGAAACGTCACTGACTGCCCAAGGTGATGCTCACGGGCCTAAAAACTCCTACCCTGACTCGCTTGACTAACACCGAGTGGCGCATGTGTCTTCAGTGCCAGGACAGAAATAAAATGATGTCACAAACATCAGATAAGTGCGGATAGAATCTTGCTTAATTTTGTGTGGTAGGCCCATTTCAATCTGTATATGGTTTAGTAAAATTTACCGATTTGAACATGGCCAAGTGGTAGGAACTTTGACAAGGCTTGCACCACGTAAAAATACATCTACACAATTCAACAATATATCATGTTTCAAATTACAACACTCTAATCACAGTTTAACATATTTTTCTATGTCAATGTGTAGAGATGTGGAAAGATGTCATGTAATGCCATTGAAACTGTTGCTTAGCTATTGTGTGGAATCCTCTCTTTACGAGGGTTCTAGGTGGGGACTGTTGAAGGAGAGCACCAGTGGTGTTGGATGCTGCTCCCTGCTTAGGATGCTATGAATGACAATAAACCTACTTAATATCGTCAAGAAACCTGTGAAGGCTCTTCTTTTTATGGCGATGAGTTCCTGCCCAGGGGGCAGGTATCAGCCTCTTCACCCTTGGAAAAGAAATAAGGTTCGAGGCCACGACAGCGAGAACGGTCAACTCGTGAGTACAATTATCAAGACAATTTGAGTGATAAAACTCAAAGATCGTATCATTCAACATTCATCATTTTTTTTAACTGAGACTGTCTGCAAGTTGTTTTCTTTCATCCTGATATCGTAACTCTGTGGCGTTTATATTTAATTGACGTGGCAATCTGCTCGAGCCCTTCAGCGTGAGACTTTCCTCGCGCAATAGGGCATTGTTACTGGTATCCTAATAACCTAGCTTGCGGCATAGCTTGTATTGAATTCCCCCATGCTGCCACCATAGCAACCCCACGGTGTTATCGTGCCATTGCCCCTGCCGTCAACATAGCAGCTTTGCGGTGTTGGTGTACCCTTCCCGAGTAACACCGTATGCGTGCAGTATTGTTTGTGTCTTCTGCAGTGGCTGAGGACTCACAACTGCATTTCACAACGTTTCGCTCCAACATCAATAAACATGAGTCACAAGTGTTCCACTGCGTTTCGCTCTGACATCAACCATCACGAATTACAGTGTGTTTGCACCGTGTGCTTACATTTGCTGATTTTGATTCATTTTCCTGGGCGATTTCTAGCAAAACGAGTAAGATCACTCTTACCTCAGTCTTCACCTCGGTCTCGCATCACCTTCTTCGATTCTCCTACGCGTCTTGTGACTACAGAAACAAACAAAGGGCTATTACACAAAACATCTGAAACAATAAAAGGACTTCAGAGTTTAGAATTAAAGGAGCAACAAAAGAAGAAATGAGACTACAAAATGTTTAAAGGTTTACGTCTTCTAAAAGAGAAAGAGATTACAACTCTACTGGATTATAATTTATTGTTTTAGTTTCTTATTTTAATTTCATGTTTTAAATTTTTATTTAACATTTTTATTTTACATTACTTTACAGGTACCATGTCTGATCAGACCATGTTTTCCCCATCTGCCTTTCTATCGACACCAGTAAAACCAATTATACCCTGGATACAATGGAAAAAGTTATTTTTAACATATTTATTAGCCATTGGTGGACACAAGTACAGTACAGTTAGACGCCAGGCGATCCTTCTGCATCACTTGGGAGTTGAAGACAGAAGAGTCTATGAGGAGTTACCAGAGATTTCTCTGGGGATGGGTGATGGACAACCTAATAATATTAATGACATGTCTATCCAGATGTTCGAATTGGATTTTACACCCAAAACAAATGTCCTAGAGCATTATAATTTTTTTAGTAGGAATCAGAAAGATGTGTCCACCTTAAGGGGTTTAGCCTTAACATGTACGCTTGAACCATTAAATGATTCATTAATAAGGGATCAAATAGTTTGTTGTACTAGTAGCAAGAAAATAAAAGAAAAATTGCTAGTGAAAGAATATACTTTAGATGAAACCATTCAGATAGCAAAAGGAATGGCACATACTGTCATGTGGCTTAAAGAAATGGAGGATTCTGTAAGTACTAAACCTGAAAAGGTTAAAGTTATAGAAAGAAAATATGAAAAGAAAGCTGATGTTAAATTGAACACTGATTTTAGGAGATCACAAAATGAGAAAATACATTTTCCACTCAGGGATATTAAATGTTTTCATTGTGGGTCCCCGGGGCATATTGCATCCACCCTTAATTGCATGGCTAGGGGTGTTTATGCAGAAATTGTGGAAAAAGGGTCATTTTGCTCAAATGTGTAGTATTAAAATAATTGAGAAAAGTAAAGTACAAGAAGTCGAAGATATTTGTGAATATATTGATGATATTGTCTTAACGTTTAGAGATGATCAAAAAAATTCTAAGGTCTGTAAGATGAATGAGGTGGAGCCTAGTCATGGGGTAAAAATGGAAAGTACAGATTATTTAGAGAAATCCCATTGCAACATTCTTTTTGAAGGGAAGGCGATAAAGGTGTTGGCGGATTCTGGGAGTTTATATACTCTTATCTCCAACGGATCTTTTGAGAGGAATTGGTCTAAAGAAAATGGTCCGCTTCTGGGTGATCCTGATATTCGAGCAGTGGGTTATGCAGGGAAAAGGATAGAAATTAAGGGGATGTGTTGGATGATTCTAAAATTCAAGGGGGAGGCGGTTAGAGGAAGAGTATACCTCGCAGATTTGGGATCTGATCTTCTAGGATGGCACCACCAAAAAGATTTGAACATCATTATAGATCCTAATGCCGAAGAACCTGTAATGGTCATGGAAAGGATACATGTACAAGAAGTGAATGATTACAATGAACTGTTCAAAAAATACCCCAAGGTCTTTGATACCACGTTGGGCTTATTGAAAGGATTTTCACATAAAATAATCTTGGAAAAAGATGCTAAACCAGTAGTACACAAGATAAGGAATGTTGCTAATAAGATGCTAGAGCCTCTGCGTTAAGAAATCTAAAGTTTGTTGAAGGAAGAAATTATGGAGCCTATTGAGGCATCTGAATGGTTGGCCCCAATTGTAATTGCCCCGAAGGAAGGTGGGAAAATTCATCTTTGTATAGACTTACGTGACCTTACTAAGAACATTTGGGTAGATAGGCAACCACTTGCTAACAAATCAGAAATGCTATCTACCATGGGTGAGGGACATATGTTCAGTCTTTGGATATGTCTGCTGCATATCATCAGATCAAACTACATGAAACATCTAAACATTTTACTTCATTTGCAACTCCTCTAGGTGCATTTAGATACAAGTTGCCTTTTGGGTTGGCATCGGCCGTTTTTCAAAGAGCTATGGAAAGCATTTTTGAGGACATGGAGCAAGTTTGGTGCTTTCAGGATGACATCTTGATTGCTGGAAAAGATTCTTCTGATCACAACAAACTATTTGAGGAAGTGATGGGTAAGCTAGAGAAACATAATTTAATGATAAAAAAGAGAAGTCTCAGTTAAGAGAAGAACGAGTGGAGTATTTGGGGCCTGAACTAAGTTCGGATGGCTCCTGAGCCATCCAAAAAAAAAGACGAGCTCAGGTCTTTTTTAGGACTAGCAGAATACTGTGCTAAATATGTGGAAAGTTTTTCTGAACTCGTAGAGCCTTTGAGGATGGTGATGAAGAAGGATGTAGTGTTCAAATGGTGTAAGAGAGCGTTTGAACTTATCAAAATAAGTATTTCTGAAGCACCCACATTGGGGCGTTTTGAGACTATTGGAAGAACATACTTAACTATTGATGAGAGTGGGATTGGAATTGGAGCAGTGTTGTCACAAGTGTGAAGTGGCGAGGAACGAATTATAGGTTTTGCTTCTGGGAGATTACAAGGTGCTGAGAGATCATATTCGGTTATCAAAAGAGAGGCTTTAGCCTGTTGTTGGGGAATAAATCATTTTAGGTTTTATTTGTGGCGACTTCCTTTCAAGGTCTGTACAGATCATAAGCCATTATTGTTCATTTTTAAAGGTGGAAGGGGGTTAAATGGAAGTGTAACACCCAGAATTTCTAGGTGGTTGTTATCTGTCATGGAATTCAATTTTGAAATTGCGTACCTAAAGGGGAAGAAAAATGTAATTGCTGACTATTTATCGAGAATGCCTTTGGATGAGAATTGTAATGAGATTTGTAGCGACATTGTTGATAAAGGAGAAGTCAGTAAAGGAGAGATGACTTTGTCTTCAGAAGAGTGGGAGAGGTCGAGAGCGTGATCCTGTGCTATTGGAAGTAGAATTGGAGATTGTTCAAGGCTGGGAGTTTGACGATAGCAAAGATGTGGAGTTAAGAGAATTTTTCATCGTAAGAGATTAGCTAAGTATAAGTGAAGGGAAAGTTATGAGGAGGTGGCAGGTTGTTCCTCCTAAGGGAGTACGCAAACATGTTCTAGACATCATTCATGAAGGTCATCCTGGACAAGGTATGTCCAAACGTAGGGACAGATACGCCCCCCACATCTTCAACAACGCACGTTAGATAAGACAGCTGAAATCCTTGTACAAATGCAAAAACAACAGTTGATGGACAGAATGCAGAACAATGTCATACATTCACCCCAGTACAGCGATCTGGGCCTAAATCCATTGTTGTTTTTCTCACCATGCCGTTCCAGTTTGAACCCAGCCATATGCAAATCAGTCTTGACCCTGTGCCTCATGGGAACAGTCCAGCCTGAACTGCCAAGCCAGGTCCTCCCTGGACTGGAAACAAGCATACTAGGACCGGTTTCGGGGTTTCACCCCTCTTCAGCCAGGATAGCTTGATTCCAGTGGCATGGAGAGCACGGGACCCACGTCTGGGCATACCCTTCCCACTCGGGGTGACAATTGCAAAAACAACAGTTGATGGACAGAATGCAGAACAATGTCTTATTGTCATTAATGAATAGATTCATATAAGAGGAGACCATTCGACCTATAGGCTGGAAAGACTACAATTTAATACACATACATACCTCCATTATCTATATGGAGGTAAGGGCAGTAGTCAACTACTTCCGGCGATACAGAGATCGCTGGAGGCGTGGAAAAGTGCAGAAAGGCAAATGCCGTGGGACAAGAAACGTACCAGGGAGACCCCACTAAGGGAAGGCAACAGACTGCCTGAGATTGGGAAGCTTCATGGTTTTAAAAAATGGGACCTAATAGGCATTTCCAAGATAGGAGACCGCCTAGAGAGGGGAGTGCTGGCCTCATTTGAAACACTCAAAGATAGATACCAACTTCAATGTAATGCCTTGCAATGGACATTTACTGTGAACATATACCAGACGAAACTACAATGGATTATCCAATATTATATGTCAAGTATTCATGCTTTGTTTTCCGTGTTATTTTCCTGTTAAAACAAACAAAAAAAAAAAATGTAGGGTCAGAGAATAATTTTGGTGGCCTGGAGTTGATAGTGATGTCAAAGCTGTTGTAAAAGATTGTCATATGTGTGAGAAAAGTAAGTAAATACTTCATTGTATAGTTAATAAAAACCATTACAAAATATAAATACGACAATATGTTAAAGCACAAAGAGTTTACATTACTGTAAAGGTAAAAACAAATGTCATTCTACTGTAAGGAATAACATGATCCAAATTCAACAATTTGCTAATGTTTTTTGCTTTTTCTCAAAATGTTCAATGAATTTAATTGTCCTGCAAATGAATTGTGGGTCTACTGTACATAAGGTTTGTATGACAGCGGACCGACATGTCCTTGAACTTGGTTTTCAACCAATTCCGACGTTCCTGTATGAGAACCGGGCAAATACAAATTAGGTGGATAAAGTCTTGTCTTGCTGCGCCACATAACCCGCACCCTTCACTTTCTTGGGGCTTCCACTTTGGATGCTCGGCATTAGTTGGCAGATTACCCAACCTTATATTGAGGTATTTGCGTTTGATAAAAGGCGAAAATGCAAGGTCCAAGAAGAGCGCCGGCACTAGTTTTTTGTAAGAATGAATTGTCATCCAGGCATGTGACCGGTGGCTAAAAGCTATTTTGTTGTCCAACAATGAGTGTCTAATGGCTGCCTTCCTAACCAACTGTTTGAATGAAGGTACTGGAAGCTTAGTTTCCCAGAGGCCAGCCAAATTTGTTGACTCTATTGACGTTTTAAGATACTTGCCGTGATTTGAGTTTGGATATTTGGTGATTGTTTCCCACATGGCTTGATAGAGCATGATCTCTTGGTTCATCCAGACATCGTACCAGAATTTTATGGTCTCGTACTTTCTCAACAACACCTGAGATTTCAGGCCGAATTCCAGTCTTACTTGGGCCGGTGATGCGTTACTTGGTAGCGCAAAGACATACTTATAGATTTTCATTTGCACTTTATCCAAATGTTGTGCACTCTTGCCATGATGCAGTATGCTCCCGTAAGCTATCGTTGGGATTAGTTTAGCTTTCATTATTGTTAGCAGAGGCGAAACCAAGTTCAGTTGCTAGGCTCATAAAGGCCTGCATTAAGGCCATGCCTTTCTTTTCCATGCTGGTGAATTGTGCCTGGAAATTAAGACGGTTGTCCAACAGTATCCCAAGATACTTGTAGCTTCCAACCGCTTCCAGTTTGACGTTTTCTATTAAAAAGGTTGGTGATAATTTATGGCGTCAGGTTATGACCATGGTTTTTGTTTTCGTGCTATTTATTTCTAGCATGTTCTGCTTTGTGTAACGGGTCAACTCCTGTAGAAGGCGTTGCAGGCCTATTCTTGTCTGGCTTAGCAGGACCACATCGTCGGCATAGGATAAATGTGTTACACGAAGCATGCCCAGCCGGGGGGGATGTGCGTTGATCAGGTCAAGGCTTACTGTTAGGTCGGCCATGAATAAATTGAAGAGATGGGGAGCCAACACACAGCCTTGCTTCAATCCGTCAAAGGTGTGGATCTTCCTAGGTAGCCTTTGCCCATTATTAATTTTCACCTGCATCCAGGTGTTACTATACAGGTCGATAATCGGCATTAGGATTGACTCCGGTAGACCCTGCTGCTTCAATTTGGCCCATAGTAAATTCCTATTAACACGGTCGAAGGCCGCCTTAAAATCGACGAAACAGGTATATAGTTCCCGATGGTTATGTAAACTATTCTCGCCAATCAAGCACAGCGCCATTGCATTAGCCATTGTACCTGTTCCGCGACGAAACCCTGTCTGGTTTAACGGGATCTTACAGTTCGTGTCCGACCATTGTGCTAAATCAGCTAGCACCAGGGAAGCATAATATTTTGCCTCTGCATCGATCAGGGCAATTAAGCGATAGTTTGCTGGATTTTTGCGGTCTCCGCCTTTATAGATGGGGTTTATGATGGCACCCTTCCAACTTTCCGGGACCCGACCTGAGTTGCTGATTGTCCGGAACAGGAGGTTGAATTTGCATGCCCAGAACTCGGGGTCCTCTTTATAGATCGCCTGCGGGATGCCATTTGGCCCTGGTGCGCTCTCTTGCTTGCCTTTCTTAATTAAAGATGATATTCGTCGATCGTCAGCTGACCACATTGATCGATCCAGGCTCTCCTGGCTGTTCGACATGCCATTAGGGCTGAGAGCAGGCTTGCTTTCCTGTACCATATTTTTTGAGAATTCGGATACCTTTGTAGCCATCGTGACCTGATACTCCACTGGCTTTACCGAGAATGTATCAACTATGTGCTGAGCCCAAACATTTTCAGGGATGCATGTCATGCTTATGGGTTGTGCTGCTCTATTGATGGAGTTGACTTGCATCCAGAATGCCCTGGAGTCTGCTTTTTTTGTGTTATATACCAATTTAGCCCAAAAGTCATTGGTTTTATTCCTTTTTTCCATCCATACTAGCTTTTTATATTGTTTCCTTATCAACCGAACTTCTTGCCAGATGCCTTGGTTCGTCCTTGAGCCCTGTATCCGTCTTGTGAGCTTTTGAAGATTTTTCTTCATAGCTAGTGTAGTTATTGAGAGTTTGGTTTTGGTCGTAGGACTGCTCTGCCTCTTTGTCTTACTGCTGGATCTTGGTAATGTTTCCAGGAAAGTAGCCCAGGTTTTTGAACATAGATCCTTCTCTGCCATGACTGTTTGTAGTAAGTTCTTAGCATCCAACGCTATTTGAGGTAATGTGATGCTTGTCCACTGTAACCGCTTCAGATTAATTGTTGAGAGTTGACCTGGTATGGCTGGAGCATTTGCATACCTGGGGGAACTTAGTTTCATCTCAATGTGTTGCTGTCCAGAGAGCTGATTATTTGGAATTTTTTGACTAGACTCAGCAGAGGCAAGGTTACTAATGTATAATCCAGGATGGAATTTGTATTGTGACCTATGTATGTGGGAGCAGGGGGTTTATCGTGCATGGATCTTCCATTTATTACCCATAAACCGAGTCGTTCCAGGTCCCACACCAATTGTTTGCCCACTTTGTCTCTCTTCAGGGCCGGTATGACCTCCTGGGATTCGACTTTCTACATTTCATTTGCCACTGAGATGTTGCCCTCTTCCTCCGATTGATGTAAAAGATTGGAGTTAAAGTCACCCGTAGCAATAATCTCCCAACTTGGGTGGTCAAGACGGATGGAAGTTACAACGTTAACAAGACGTTTGAACAGGTCTTTTTTTTGCCGTTTTTTTGAGTGGGCATATATGTTAATTAAGACCATTGTTCTTGCCACGCATTTTATTATACTCTCCAGCTTAATAATTTGCATGTCCGTTGCTGATATAGGCATATGCGAGGCGTTTATCTTTAATGCAGTGGATACGTAAATAGATAAACCCCCCCCTTGCGCGGCCCTAGTGCTGGGAACGCATCGCGCTTTCATGGAAACATAATCTTCCTGGTACATCGATTGGCTCCATTGACCACGTTTCCTGCAGCGCTATGATGTCATATTGGTCCCAGGCAGCTGTCTTTGTACTATGGTTTAGGATGTTTTTTGCTCCTGCGATGTTCCAGGAGAGCAATTTTATTCCATTTTCTTCAATTTTACCTGCCTCGCAATAGGTTCAATTACCATTAATGCTCAATAACTGTCTCTGGTGATTATTAATTGTGGTTTCGGCCCCCCTGGCACCGTGTAATATTGAGCGGGTGGTCGGGGTTGTATGGTCTTCTCTTTTCCTACATCTTCTTAGCAGGGGTGACGGGTAGCCCTTTTTTGTTTGTTCTTTCAGAGAAATTCCCCACTCTTCAAATGTATTCACTTCTGTGAGAATATTTTTTGCTACTTCTAAATTCCTCCAGGTAGCAAGTGTGCCTTCCCTGGGCACGTTGTCTCCTAATGTGACGAATTCAATTGATAGTAGGTCCGCGGATGTTAAGTGGCTTAGGCTTGGGATGGTTGATATGAGGTGGAGAATGTTCCCTCGATTTAGGTAGTCTTGAGTGCCTTGAGGCTCGTAGTTGGGAATAAAAAGTATCTTCCCTGCTGTAACTATTTGCATCTCTGAAGGTGTTTTACTACTGACCTGGGCCTTTTCATTATTATCAAATTTCTGATCATCATGACCCTTTGCCTTGAGGTGGAGGTATTGCGCTATTTGATTATACGCATCATTCGGAGTTGGTACTGGTGGCCTGATTGTCGTGGCTTTTACCTCCCGGTCTATTCTGTTGGGTCCTGCCTGTTCATGGTGGTACCTACTGGTTGTAATTACTGGTCCTGGGGGTGGTTTTATCCTTTCCACATTTGCATTCTCTTTTGTTGCTTGCATACCATTGGTGCCAGTGTATATCGTGAGTTGCAGTTGATCATTCATGTGTCTATCTGCCTTTGTTCTTATTTGCCTATGAGTATTTTGGTCACTTTTTCCCGGGGTTTGAGGGTCAGAAGATATGGTGAGACTTTTCCCTGTGGTTACATTGGTGCTTGGTAATGTGACACGAATGGCGGGGACCTTTTTTTGATTTTTGTTCGTGTCTTTGAATACAGCCCAATGGGGTCTCTGATTGCTTGGGTCATAGCTGTTTGTTTGCTCTGACCTCTTTATGCAGTGGCTTTCATCTTCAAAACTAGTGCGCCCTATTTGATTTAGGGGCGTCTCAGTTTTTTGGGGTTCGTCCAGCAGATTATCAGAAGTTTTGTTTAATTGAATAATGACGCTGAGCCCTTGGTCCGCGCTACAGCCGGGAATGTTTGCGGCGGTTGTTGAACTCAATCGTTCAATGTTACTAAGGTTCCCTGCTTCTAAGTTTTTTTCGGGGGCAACCCCCGCTGTTTGTGACAACTTTTTTGATGTTTTCACTTGTGGTGGAGCCTTGGGGCTCATCCATGATCGTGTTTGACTATTTTCTCGATCTTTCCAGTTTTTATGTTCCGTTTCTTTCCTGAGTGATGGATTATGTTTCCCCTCTGTGGCGTTGGATTCAAGTTTTGGTTTCGTTTTTACCTGACTAAAAATAGGATAAGTAACCAGCGTCTGTTTATTGGCAGGTGGGCAGTTTAACAGCTGATTTCTGTTTTTCCTTGCCCGTTTTTTTGCCTCTTAGTTAGGTGTTTCTGGTCATTTTGATTTTTCACCCCATCTCGGCTAGGTGATTCTAGTCCTAGTAGTTTGTGACCGTTGTTTTGTATATTGAGGGATATTGCGACAGCTGTTTTGGGTTCCTCTATTTTATCGTCCGGTTTCATTGGCAGCTTGTGCTGTGGGGTTTGTCCCACTGTTATTTGCCTTTCTGGTCCATTTGGTTGGTCTGCGTGTTCGTTTTGTATACTCTTGTAATTCTCAAAAGAGATGAGATCACATCCAGTTGGTGTGTTGTTGTCACTGTGATTAGCGTATTTGCATTCCTGCAGTATATCTTTAAGTATTGATGGCAAATTCTTTAATTTATCCAATATTGGGTGGCAGGTACAAGACTGGGATCGTGCCCACGGTCCGGTCTGATCCTTGATGATGTCAAAAATGCTGGCCATGTCGTCTAGCTTTTTATTTATGTTAGCGATGTATTCCGCCATTGTACTCATAAGGTGTATCTGGATGTTGAGTTTATCTGACTGCATGTTAAGGGTTTTAATAGAGGTTTCCAATATGCACCCTAGTGCGCTGTGCAATGTGATTATGGATTCCAAATTATCACCGATGTCATTTCCTCTTTTTTGCCGGTGTCGGTCTCCTTCGTTGCAGCCCGATTGGTGTCCATGTAGAGATTGCTTTATGGATGTTAAATCATTACGTTGCACTTTGGTTTTTTGTCTTGTTTCACGACATGTTTCGGGACTTTTTGTTGTTACCACGTCTGGGGCAGCTGAAACACTTGAGATCTCTATGATTGAAGGTTCTGTTCGAGCACCAATGTGAGTCACATGTGGTGAGTCTGTCAGTATAATAATGTCCACCTCTTGGTTCGTTCCACTGGATGTATCGACTATGTTTTTGCTTAGCAACTCATGTGATGGAGAAGTTTTTATACCCCAGCCGGTTGCCGTTGCTCCTTGATTCATCCTTTCAGTATTGATTACTTTGTTGGGTTTTTTTTGTCCCTCTGAGTCTCTTTCGGTTATTTCCTGGGCCTCATTTTCGGAAGTGATTGATTTAATATGGATTTTCGATCCCTCCTGGGTACTTTCAATTGTAAGGTTGTCCGCGCAAACTTCTTGTGTCATGGTACTTCCTTTATTATGGCTAGGTACTTGGGGCATCCAACAGAGGTTTAAGTCCTTTATCTTTATCCTCTCTATAGATTTGATCAATACTGGGCTCATGCGTTTGTCCAGTCTAGGGGTTGAGTGGCTATATGGAGGCACCTTGTGTGCCGATTCGTACATACTTGTGTTCGAATTGTAGGAGACTTCGTTGCTGGGATGGGCCGAGTGGCTTCCTGTTATTAATTGCTCTTGGTATATGGCTTTTGTTGATAATACTGGTGTTGATATAATTTTGTCACCTTTATACTCTTTATTATTGGGGGAACAACTTATTATGTGTCCTTCATGCTGGCAGTCCGTGGTCTTAATTGATCCTGTGAAGGTTGTTAGTGATTTCTCCTGTCCTTGCCCTTGAATAATGTCGTGTTTTTTATTGTCCTTTTTATTATCCTTGTGCACCTGGGCTTGAAACTGAAAAATGTTTTTCACAAGAGTGGCATTCGTGCGCTTGTGTGTCTCTTCTGTTCCATTTGCCCTATCGTCATTCGTGTTTTGGGCATTTCGAGGGGTCCATGGTGCGGTTGATCCTGCTGGCCTTATTTCAATTTTTTTAGGTGACATTGGTTTTTGTAGTCCTGTAGTCGTATTTGCCATTGCGTATACTGCCGTTGCTGGGTCTTTCAAAAAGGCATGGTTCATGCTACTAAAAATTGGATATACCGGTGGGATTAGTAGCGCAGGTGGGCTTCCCTTAGCTGGGCTAGCGGGAGATTTGGTCTTGGCTTTAGCTTTTGTCCTTGCATTCTTAGGTGGGTTTGTTCGTGTTCTCCCCGACCTCATTCCCTTTTGTTTTTTTTTTTAGTTTGTTTTTCCCTTGCTGTCTCCGCTCTGCTTCCCGCTCCACCTCCCAAACCTGCCTGTATCCTCAATCGGAACAGCTGCCGTCAGGGGGATTGTGAGATAGCAAGATACTATTGCGGTGTGTGGCCGAAAGTCTGGTCTCACTCTGTTGACGGGAAAATGGGTAGGCACTTATAGGAGGTCCTTATAGAAAGTTGCAGGAGTAAAAACTGTTCTAGACAGTTTTGTATAATACCCAGCCAGGACCTTCCTTTGTAAAAAAGTATTTTATAAATAAATAATCAGAGAAAAGCACAACACCCCATAAGGACTTCAAATCCAGGAAAGACTCCTGCTTGATGTTGGTATTTCTGTAGTGAGCGTTTGATCTGGATCCTTCATGCAGCTCCTGCCTTGCGGAGCTCCTTGATGATCTTGTGGCTTTTCACCGCCTTCAATATTAGTTTTTTTTTTTTTTGCTTTATGATTCCCGGTCCACTTGGTCCACTTCTTCAGTTGTTCCAATTGCTGCTCACCACCTGATCCTGCTCCACAGGATCCTCCTCAGGATCAATGCCACTTGCTGTCCGCCGCCGCTACAGGGAAGAAGCCAGCCGGAACCGACTGCTCGACCTCCCGCTTCCTCCTCACACTCGGCACCAACCCAACCACCGCTGAACGGAGCAGAAGGAGCGGCACCGGCGGGACCAGGAGCTGGATCGGGAGAGGGCTCCGCGGCCATGCTCGTTGAATCAGCAGAGGCACCGCGGCTCAAGAGCGGGACCGGGAGAAGGCACTGCGGTTCCACGGCTCCATGGCATGAGCAATTCAGCGTCTTCCCCGCTTCCCGTTTTCCTGCTCGTTCGCTCGCTCGCTCGCTCTGCAATCGACTGGTCATATGTGTGCGAATAGCGCAAATCGAAAGTTGTACGACAACCTCCTTTGGTTTGCAATAAATTTCCGTCAACACCTTGGAAGAGATAAGCCATCAATTTCATTGGTCCAGTAAGTAAGCTAGGATGTAGAGACAGATTTATTCTTGTATTGGTAGATCACCATTCCAAGTGGTTTGTGGTGGAGACTATGGGAGAGATAAACACTGCTAATGTGATAAAGTTTTTGGAAAGAGTTTTTTAAGAAGAAGGGATACCTAAATCCTTAGTGTCTGACAAGGGGGTGCAGTTTGTCTCTAAGAAGATGGAGGATTATCTCAAAAGAACGGGTATTACTCATGAGAGAGTGGCTCTTTTTTCAACCCTAGGCGAATGGTCTGGTAGAAAGGGTCAATCACATCATAATGGACAACATTCAATTGTCACTTGCTAATGGGCTATCCTGGAGACAGGAAATGAGGACAATGATGTGGACACATAGGGTCACTGTCACGGGGCAGAGCAGCCAAGGGACTATAGTGCACCATTTTTGCGTGTACACTCTACAACAAAACAACCTCTTCTTTTGCCACAACAGGAAGAGTGGAAATCCCTCGCAAGTCCCCCTTCACTACGACAGGAGGACTATCCCTTTAACAGGAGCACACCACCTGAAGACCCCGCCCCCTGTGCTGATGTGGAGTGGTGGAGGCCAATAAGCTCGGAGGACACCAGGAAGAGTGTGTGGTACACCGCCGGAGGACGCGAAGCACGGAGGAGCAGCGGAGAACCAGAAGAAGCGAAGAACGCGGAACAAAGGGGAGACCAAAACAAATTGTCAGCGACTACCGAAGACGCCGGTCGGAGCGCAGAGCAGGCAGCCGAGCCGAGACTTCGCCAGGACCACGTTGTGCCCGCCACGCTCCAGGAGGAGCGTGGCTGTCCCAGGTACGTGGGAAGTTTGCGGGCTGGGTAGGGAGGCGGGTGACATTCGACGACTAAGGGACATAGCCCCCTCCTTTTCCCCTTAGAATAAGGTACCCTCCCCTGCACTCGCACAACCTTATTTCTCTTGCCGTCGACGTGTTGCACTGCGTGGTTTTCCCCTCACTACCTTCCCCGTTTTTGCTTGGGCACTCAAAAGACAGATCACTCACCGGTATTCGTTCTCTCTTTCTGAAATACAAACAAAATAACACATCTGGTGTGCAAAGTGGCAAGATTTCACAGCTTATACAACATATTACCATTCCTGTGATATCATGTGCTCACACACATTTCTCCCTTGGTTGTGATACATCTGTGTTACAAGAAAGTCTAACTACTAATAAAAGCAGTGATGTCTGTGCCTCAGAGATAATGTAAAATCAATTCTAAAGAACAACATACAAAAAATAAACGTATTTAAATAGCTTCATCATGAAACAACAGATATCGAGATGTTCTCTGCTTCAACCGGAAGAAAGAAACCCGTGGCAATCAGACCACATGCTGTTCAACACACTTTGTGCTTATACTCATGAAAAATATTTGATCGTGAACACTCTGATGTGAGTAAACATATCAATCTGGAAGACAGTCTAAGGAGAAAACCTCCATCAAAAGTATTTCACTATGTCACCTTAGTTGACAACGCTATTGGTTATGAGTGGACTGTTCCTTTTTTCATAACCCAAGACAGGGGCCGACATTGTTCAAACGCAGCTCTTTATAACCACCAATAATAGTAACGGAAGAAGAAAAGTCTTCTGTCAGAAAAATAATTCTCTTGAGTGAATCACACTAACGTACATCACATTAAGCAACACTTACCTAGTGACTCAGTGTAGTATGCTAAATCTATATTGTTGAATTGTGTCTATATATTTTTATGTGGTGCACGCCTTGTCCAAGTTGCTACCACTTGGGCACGTTCATATTCAGTTATCACATGTTAGGCAGCAGCCAGAAGGCGCAGCACACAGATCGTATTCTGCTGTCAGCTAGTGTAAAATAGCTTTGAAATAGGTGTGCAGAATCTATGCCGCATTTTGCTAGTTAAATTTACCACAAGATGCTAAACATTCTAGTGAACTGTCATCACTTTTGCTGCACTAGCCTGAAGTGCTATTTTTGTTTTACTAACATGAATTTTATGTATTGCATTTGTGCGTATGATGTGCAGGTCCAGGCGGAGCTAGTCCTCTAAAAGTAATTTGTATGACCTATTGTCTAAGTTGCCTATAGATGAACACTACTTAATTCAGTAAGTGTGTTACATGTAGCAGTGTAAAAATGTGTATGCCAGCACATGGTTTAACACCAACCAACACGGGACAGGTGACTGTCATCATTTAGCAAGCCCCTACCAACATTCTGTGATGTATGGAGCAGTTGACCACCAAACCTTGTCTGATGCCCATGATGTCTCAAGGAGACTTCTAGGTCTCAATAAAGTATCTATTTAACTACTGTTATACCTGTCAGCCTTGGGGTGGTGATGCCCCCCACCATTGTGCCTTCCTCCTCCATTATTTCTGACCTTGCTTTTGTTGGCCTTCGGCCTATGAGCACTTTACCACTACTAACCAGTGATATAGTACATGTGGTCTCTCCTCTAAATATGGTAATATTGGCTTATACCCAACTGGCATATTAAATGTATATTTAAATCCATAGAAATGGGCACCACATGTGCCCAGGGTCTGTAAATTAAATGCTTCTAGTGGGTCTGTAGTATTGATTGTGCCACCCACCTAAGTGGCCCTCTAAACAGAGCTGAGGCCTGCCATTGCAGAACTTCGGTGTGCAGTTTTAAACTGTAATTTCGATCCAGTAAAAGAAACCTTTTGCCATGCCCAAATCTTTTTTTTAATACATATATGTCACCCGTAGGGTAGGATCAGGACAGCCCAGTCAGCAGGGCGCAATGTATTGACAAAGAAGGACTTGTACTTTTAAGTTTTACATGTCCTGATACTGAAGAACTCTTGAAGTGGTATTTCACTAGTGCAAGGGCGTTATCTCCCGTAGGATAATATTGGGATTATATTATTAAATATTATAAATGTAATTTCCAAATGGGAAGATATTACTGATTGAAGTTTGGTGTCCCTGGAATCCTAATTTAATTTAAAATCCTAACTTATGTTAAAGTCAGAATTTAAATCACATTCTGAAAATGCCACTTTTAGAAAGTTGGAATTTTTATGCTTTAACCACTTACTGCCTGCAGCCTGTCTCTGGCGACATGACTGGGTAAAGTTGGCACTTGGCTTTTGGGTATCATTCCTAGACAGCCACATGCAATGGGAGCTAAGGTGTTACTGAATGGGCCATCACTTGGAGGATGGGCGGGAGGAGTTGGTTCCAGTCTATGCACACCTGAATAGTCTGTGTCCTATCCCCACACAAAGGGCTGCATATCTCCTTTAATAAATCTAGAGACAGGGCAAGGAATGCAGGGCATTTGTCTATTTCAAAGGCAGAACTTCAGTACACTTCTGGACATGTGGATGCTCAGCCAGAAAGAAGGACTGCTGTGCTGCTGGACTGCACTCTGCTGGGCTAATTATTTGCTGAGCTGATCTGCTGCCTGCTGCCCTCTTGCTTAGGTGAAAAGAAAAGGACCCGCATCTCTGGAACCCAGAACGAATCCAAGGGTTATTTGGCTGTCTGCCTGTACTGAAGCCATGGGTACATAACTGGCTTCCAATCTCCCACAGCTGGGCTCTGCCATTTGTAAGTATACCCCCAAAGGGGGACCACTCCAATCCAGGACCCTTAGAAGTGGATCTAAGGTGCTTGCCAGCAGAACCGATGCATGTTCTCTGCTGAGCAATGCATCTCTTTGTCTGAGCAGGGCATCACTGAGCAGAACAGACACATTTTTGCTCCTGCACAGATTGGACCCGTTCAAATGACCTGCATCGCCTCCTCGGATCCAATGCATCGCTGATGGTGAGGTGCATCAAGAGCCCATCTCTCGTCAACTGCAGCTGTGACACAGGACTCTGAATCCACAGCCTTGCAGCTCCTCAGAACAGACGCATCGCCAGCTGCATGCCGCATCCCTGACACCGGACTTCTAATCGCAAGCCACATCGACAGGACCTCGCAATGCAACCTCATCACGTCTCAGAACTGATGCATCGCTTTGGCTGCGTGATTCATCTTCAAGACGGATCTACTCAACGCTTCACTACAGGCCTAAATGGCTCCCTGTAGACAGAGTGCACTCCATCTAGGTTGGCCTGAACTCATGACTTTGTATAGCTCCGGCATGACCAGATACCTCTAGTAGCACTTTGTGCTTTTAAGCGCTATTATAACTTTAAACTTTAAAATACAATATCTCCAGTTATACTAATTGGATTTTTGCTATTTTCAACTTGTTTTATTTATTACAACTAACACAGCAGTGGGCTCCTTTTGCGGTGTGTTTTCAGTGTTTTCAGTGTTTTACCCCTTTGAAGTGTTATATAAATACTTTACACATTGCCTTTAAATTAAGCCTGAATGCTATGTGCTTAGCTACCAAAGAGGTGAACATAGGTTAATTTTGGGTTTGCTTGTGCCTTACCCTGACAGGATTGTGGTTGCTACTTGACCAGGGCTTATGCCCCAGTCAACCATCAACCCAATTTCTTACAACCACAAACTGTGCAGGTCTGCATGTGCAAAAGCTACAAGTGTTGGGAACTACATTATCAAACTTCAAAACTCTAACACTAAATGAAAATATTTGAAAGAGGGATACATTGAATTCATTTACAAATATTTCATGGGAGTATGTAACGTGTGCTTTCACCCTCTCTTCCTGTTTGGAGCACATCTATCAAGGAGATATGTGTGCCCTGAAACATCTCCCATTTCAATAGAAGATGATGCTTCTGTCATGTATATATTCAATAAACATGGGGTTCATACTCAGAATTTGACATCCAGCAAGTAGAAGTCGAGATATACATTTTCAAAGAATAAATCTAAAGTAGTGCTTAGAAGCAATAAGCGCTTAAATGAGATATCTGGTAGCGCTAGACAGGTGCAGTCAAAGGTTCAGGCCGAGCGCAATGGAGCACGGGCAGGATGCAGGCACCAACTTTGGCCCGCTGAACCACAGTTCCTTGATTTGGAATGCGATGCCCTAAGGGATACATTGGTGTCAAGCCATGCAGCGGACTAGAAGCATTGATTTTCTCCACAGAACTGCAGTGATCTGTTGTTTTGAGTGTGATGTGCTGGTGCTAAATGCAGTGCATGGCTGCTGCTCCAGCAGTAGGCAATGCGTCACCTCCGAAGGTGATGCACTGATTATGAAGGCACTGGGTCTGTTCAACACACCAACAAGGATGCGCTGGTTCTGACACACATGCAGTTGAACATGCGCCGGTTCTGGTGGTGATGCATGAGTTTTGGTGGAAGCCAAACTTTATACCCGCTTCCATGGGTCCAGGACTGGGCTGGCACCATTTGGCAGGGCATTACATGCAGGAAGCAAAGTCCAGATGCCGTAGCAGGATGAGTTGATGAGACTTAGAACAAGAGTCAAGCCAGCAAGCCCTTGGAGTCACTCTGGGTTCATGTGATGCAAGTCTAGTCCTTCTCACCCAGGCACAGAACAGCAGGCAGTGTTGAAGCTCAGCAAGGCAAGAGTCCAGCAGAGGGGTAGTCCTTTCAGCAGCACCACTTTCTGGCAGAGTCTTCACAGGTCCAGTACAGAACATGTACCCATATATGCCTTTGAAGTGGGGGAGACTTAAAAAAAAGTTTTGAAGTGCAAAAGGTCCTCCCTTTCTAGCCTGGCTGCAGCCTCATTACAGGAGAGTATGCAGCCCTTAGTTTATGGACAGGACACAGCCTATTCAGGTATAAGTTTGAGGCTGTGCTCAACTTCTCCGTCCCATCTCCCAGGAAAGCACATCAAGACACTCCTAAGCTCCTTTGCTGTGTGGCTGTCTAGAGAGAATACATGATGCCCAGCTGTCACCCAACCTAAACTGAACAGAGACAGGCAGCAGGAACCAAATGGCTAAGTAAGTAAACGCCAAATTTCTAAAAGTGGCATTTCCCAAACTGTAATTTAAAATTCAACTTCACCATAAGGTGTGATTTTAAATGTTTTTCCAGTGACACCAAACCTGAAAAGTATATTTCTTCACAATTGAGAATTACACCTACAAGATGTAATAAGGTAGTCTCAATGTTATCCTATGGGAGAGATAGGCCTTGCATGTTAAACTTAAAACTACATATTCTGACTTTTAAATACATTGCACCCTGGACTGTGGGTTAGACACTGCCTACCTTAAGGGTGGCTTATTTGTATAAAAAGTGAAGGTTTAGGACTGGCAAGAGGTTTATCTTGCTAGGTCGAAGTGGAAGTGTAAACTGCACATGAAGGCTCTGCAATGACAGCCCTAAACCATGGTCAGACGGCTACTAACGTACATGGCACAATGAATGCGTTAGGCCCACCAGTAGCATTTAATTTACAGGCCCTGGGCACATGTAGTACACTTTACTAGGGATTTTAAAGTAAATATGCCAATTGGGCATGAGCCAATGTTACCATGTTTAGGAGAGAAATCACAAGCACTTTAGCACTCGTTCGGCAAAAAGTTGAGGGAAGACCACCCTAAGTCTATCAGGTGTAATAGATGGCAAAAGAGGAATAACTTTTGTATCACACAAGCGCTGAACAATCCTATGTTAAATGGTGCTACCTATTTAACAAGTAACCCAATGTTACACCAGATGGTCCGTACATCCATTTTTGAGTATAAATTTGGTCTTTTGAATGTGCAATCAGAAACTACTAAAAAGTCCCGAAAATTTGAACGTCGAACATTGATGCGCTCATGTTGTGGGAATGGAGTCTTTAGCTCAGGTCTACAGGGTTTCTTTTCACACCCGCGGGTGACACGAGTGAACTTAGTTCAATGTACCAGCACTGAATGTGAAAAACAAGTTATTGTAGAACCCCACAAAATACATAAATGAGGTGGTGTAAATGCCTTTGGGTAAGCCTTTGGGTTTCTAAAGAAGCAGTGGTAATCCAAATGATTGTTTGGTAATCATTTACATACTGACAAACACTATAAAAAGATTGAGCATTTCAACATATTTATTTTAAATAGCTATTTTACAATGTAGGATCTAGTGCACATAACATTGGTAACATCATAGAAAATAATAAAAAGCAACAACACTTTGAAAACAGGGACAAATCATAACATTGCATTCTCTCTCTGCTATCTCTATGCACTATGCTAAATAACAAGCCTGAGTTTCGGAGGTGATGCGCATACCTGGACAACAGGGTTTGGTGTCTGTTTGGAACAGCTTGTCCGCTATTTAGAGCACAAGGCCAAGAGCTAGAAGATAGTGTTTCTTGAATTTGAATTTACCTTGAATAAACAAAGACAAGAGGCATTTGGAAAAACAGAAACAGTTGGATTAATCAAACCCTACATCTGGGAGAACAGTTAGAGTCAGGGTCTGAGGAATGTCTCAAAGTGAAATAGTTCTGAGAGATTTTTTATACATTTCTTGGAGCATCCTAAAACAATTCATAGATCTTAGTCAGGGAGAGGAATGTGGGCCTAGTTATGGAGGCATAAAGTACTCCCACCTCATGACAAATGCAGCTGGGTATCAACCTTGTGTGTACACAATGAGGGCCAGTAGGTAATGTGTTCAGATGTCCAGCATGGGAAGCATATGATCACAGTGTGTGCTGTGTGTACTATGTCCTGATTGGCTGAGTGTTCCTAGCTTCATGGGGCATCTAACCTTATGGTGGTTTGTGAACGCTCGCTCCTCCGGCCATGTGCGTTTTATTGGGGCCAATCTCCCAGAACCATTGTGATGTTGCTTCCTATCTGTGGGACTAATCTAGGTTTTTCCTGTTTGTGAATTCGAGCTGCTGGATACCTGCCACTCCACCAGTGATATGTTCATCAGTTGCGTCAGGCTTAGGTTGCAGGGCCTGTCTGACCATGTATTTCCGACTCGGGGTTGATTGTGAAGTCATATCAGGTGACTTCAACAACAATGATTTGATTCCGTTTTTATACACAAATGTATCATTTCGTACATTGACATCAATATTACCATTTGCATCTGTGTGAGAACACAATCCAGCACCAGTTTGTGAAGGTAGAATTGAATGCTTCATAGAGCCTTGGCAGGTTTATTGGAAGCTGATTCGATTAAAATGGAATCTGATGCTGTGCTCATCTGTGATCTGAATCTGTGACCTGTCTGAACTTCCCCTCCTAACTAGCCCTTATATATTGTATCTTATCTATAATGGAATTTGCAGTGTCACCATAGGACCGTTTTGCATAATCATATATACCAGTGGATCAGTAGATGTATTAATAAGGTAAAAATATGTAATCCTAGATTACGTTATTTGGGTTATGGTTGTTACCTTGAAATAGTCACCTGTCCCAGACAGATGTTGCACTGTTGGTTTTGTTGATGTCTATATATGAATGACTTGACATTTTCACAGTTCTTGGAAAGATAGACACAGACTACATCTGCATCAAAGGTTTTTATGTTGTTCATTCTGCATAATTTAAGGAAAAATGGCGACCCAATTGCCAAAAATGGCAATAACCTCCATTACCTAAGATGGCAGACTTCATTACGGAAGATGGATTTTGGGCCTATTAAAAATGGAGTCAGATGATAGGACATTATTTGTCACAATGACATAAAAATGTGTATTGGTAAAGTGCGAACATATCACCCCTCAAGGGTTTCAAGGTGATGGGACCGTTGGGGAAATTAAGTCAGCTATTGCCCAGAGTCACATGATTCTGAGCTGAGCTGCCGCCGAGGATCAAACTGTGAGCCCTGCGCTCCAGAATCAGCCCCTCTGGCTGCTGCATCACACCTCTCCCATCCATATATGGGCCAAAAGTAAACAAACGGTTCAGGCCAATTAAAATGGAGACTTTAGCTAAAAATGAAACCTGTCTTCTATGTGTCTGAGAACCTGAAACTAAAAGAAAGAAGCATACAAGCAAGTGAGTACAATAGATAACAAAACATAATTATGGAGGGAAATAGTCATAAGATTTATGACATTCATGGAATAATTTCTGAGCTAAATGGTCATTAAATTAAAACTGAAAATGTTTTTTATTGATCTTGCTTTTCAGACATATTCATAATAAATTTACAGAATATGAGTACATACAGGAAACGTGCATTTGATGAAATAGCAATTCATCACTTGTTACTTATTTATTTACACATGTTTTCCAACTGAAATGAAAAAGGAGTCTCTGAGCTGGAAGCCATAAGCCTTAAAACAATGGCTTTTTAAAGGGGAAGCACAACTCTTTGTCAACCTTGATGAATAAGTTATGGCACCATGAGTCTTTCCATACCCCATTCAGCTGAGCCATGAAATATATGGATTCCACCTGCCTTCTAGAAATACTTGTACCAAATACAAGTCTCTGGGGATAAGAGTTGCATTTACCTGTGGAAGACACTCCTAATTCTTGAGGCCACACTTCTTTGTAGAATGGAAAAAGGAAACAAACTTTCCAACTGGGGTATATTTATAAGGTCTGGGCCATCTAGTAGTCAAAGGACAAAACAACATGATTCTTAGTAACAGGAAGTATAATGGTATTGTATGTCTCTTGCAAAAAAAAAATGCGTAGGTGGCGTGAGTGACCTCAATGGCATCAGCAGGTAGGCTGTTGGTGGGTCCATGAGTGCTCAAGGTTATAGATTTTTCAGCTGAACCTCACCTGTGTGGAAAAAGGGGAGGTGGCACACTCAGCCCAGTAGGTTTGAATGTTTAAAGGAGGGAGAGAGATAAATGAAGGTGGGGAAGAGTCATAGTGGATGGCAGACAGTGCCAGCGACTCATGGTCATAGGGGTCATAGGGTAGTTCAGGTAATTTCCTACATTTCCATATTTATATTGTTTTGTTTGCAAAATATAGAAATTGAACATTGCGTGGTGCTTTGCTTGGCACTGCTGAAGGTTTGAGTTCTGTGTGTCGCAGAAAACAGATTTGTGAGATCCATGATACATCTGGATCAGCATACTCCATCGACCCATTAAATCTTGAATTGGGTTGAAAGGCAATCAGTGATACTGCTGCCCTGAAACCTATACCACACTAGGAAAGACAATACGCAAACTGTATCTGAGTTATATCATGACAATGTAAGTATATTTAAATACTTACCTGATGTTGCTAAATGGCCATATTCAGATACACCAATTTAAGAAACCTAGATTTGTGATACATGTGAAAATTCACTTTGTGTATTGGTTAGATTCTCGAATTTGGATTTTTCCAAGTCTTTTCTTCTGAGCTCTAGTTAGAATTATTGTGTTGGAAATTTCAAAAAGCATGTATACCATAGGTTTATTATTATTGAGATTGGCTTACTCCACCTTATTAACATGTATTTCATAATTCTGGGCATTGGGTTATTGCTGTGTCAGGGTGAGCAAAAATACTTAAACGAAGCCAATATTGGTCAGCGTAACTCCAGAACTTTTACCCCTTTGGATACTCTTGTCTAAACCTTTGGATATATTTAGGATGTTGGTAAAGCAAGGAGCTTAAAGCACAGCAGTGGTTACGTAATACAAGAACTGCAAGCATAAATCCCAGGCTGCATTACACTGAGCACCACCATATACACCGAGTCCCCCTTAACTGATCTACGCCATTCAGTAAATCCGGGTCACCTGGCAGCCTCTGGATATAATGGAGGTGTGAGATGCCTCTGTACTGACAAAAAAATACAGCCAATTATGACAAATAAAGGAAAGTATAAGAGTAGGGTTATCTCAGACCTCAGTACATGGATTTAAATGCAACTGACTTTCATTTGTCCTTTAGACCTTGCCTAGATGGAGCATGCACTGTCTTTTCGAGACATGCTGTATCTCTTCTCTGGGCTTTGATCACACCCCTGGCTTTCCATTTGTTCCTTTGTGTCCTTTCAAAATTCTGTTCCTTTCTGTGGCTAATTTTCACATTTGTCCAGCCTTTCGGTTGGTAGTTTCTCTCCCTGGCACCTGGCCCAGTTACGTGTATTATTAATCTTCTGTCTATTTCATTACATTTCTTTGCACTTTTTTTTTGTTTCCTTTGGTTTGTGTATTCTGCTTGTTGAAAATTGCTGGTTTCCCACGTGGCTTTTGCTGGATCAGCACATGTGACTTCTGTTTCACAGGCATGGCCCTTGCAGATGTAATTTGGCCAGTGAGCGTGGACAAACAAACTTTTTTTAAATTACAGTGATAACTTTATTTCGGTCGTAAGACCATAAAAGTGCACATAGGTACATCAACAAACACAGTAAGACAATAAATAAGCATACATTTTTTTTTAAAAAGAATTAAACAACAAGTTATCATGAAAGGGAAATAGATACGAGAATTAATTTTAAAAAGTTTGTCTCCTTCGCCACATGCCATGCAAGTAGCGAGATACTGAAAAAACAATAGGGGGGTAGGTGTCATATATTAAAGACCTAGCAGCCTGGTTAAAATGACGAAATCCCAAGTTCCTACAAATGGGAATCAACCAACATTTTCTAATTACAGAGTAGGCAGGGCAGAAGAACAACACGTGTGAAACAGTCTCCATTTTATAGTTACATGCGGGGCAAGTTTCCTGATTCTGCGTCTGCCACTTAGCTGAAAAGGACCTAACCGGTAGGGTACCGTGTCTTAACTGAATGTATAATTTTCGTGCAAGCGGGGGTTCAATTTGATCCATGAATTCCTCAAATTTTGAATCAGATTTAACTATGAGGAACTCCGAAGTCAACCTACCCACTACTGTAGAGCTCAAAAGTATTTGAGAGTTCCGTGTACATATCAGTGAAGAAAGTTCTTTCTTGGTTAGCCCGGAACAAAAAGTTTCCGGGGTTACCCAAAGGTCCGGAAGTCCTAGACAGACACTAGCTGCTTTAATATGTTGGAACCAATGGATCTTTTTAGATTTGAGGAGAGGCCAGATTTCCACAAATTCAGCTCTTTATGAGGCCAGTTCAGGAACCGACCACAACCTTTTCCAATACAGGATTGGTCTGGCACTTACAATCTCCTCTATTGAGACTAAACCAAAATCAAGTCTCAGGGGGATCAAAGGCGTGCTAGAGGGGAGCCCCACGAGTATTCTTAAAAACGACTGCTCAACCTTAGTGAGGGTCTCTATATGCTTATGTCCCCACAAATCTGCCCCATAAATTACAGCTGCTCTGGACTGCCGACAAAAAATCTCCAAAGCAGGAGACACTGGTTTGTAGCTCGATCTTTTAAAAACTTTATTTAGACCCCCCGCCAACTGAGAAAGCTTAAGCGTCGACTTGGCTATCTGCTTATTCCAGTTAAAATTCTCAGTTAGGGTAAGGCCCAAGTAAACAAAGGTTTTAACCCTTTCAAGGGGGATACCAAATAAAACTGGATTTGGGCGTACCCGTTTAGGGGGGTTGAAAATCATGAATTTTGTTTTCCCCAAATTGATTTCCAATCCCCGCTGCTCGCAAAAATTAACAAAGCCATCAAGTGTTTTTTGAATGCCCGATGATGTTCTAGACAGCAACAAAGTGTTGTCCGCAAACATCAGAGCGGGCACTCGACCTGTTGCCAATTTTGGGGCATCATTGTTTACCACACAATTCAGATGGTCCACAAGACCATTAATGTAGAGACTAAAAAGTGTGGGAGCCAACACACACCCTTGGCAAACACCTTTTTGGACAGGAAAACGATCAGTGAGATCACCATGCTTGCCATATCTCACCTGGACGAAATTGTTTTCATGAAGCGTACGTAAAACGGCTAGTAAATAGTGCGGGAGGCCCAAGTCTGCTAGAACCTGCCACAATTTAGCTCTTGGAACTAAGTCAAAAGCTGCCCGTAGGTCCACAAACACAAGGTAGAGGCTGCCACCCTCCACCTTGGCTGTTTTCCAGTACAAGACCTGCAGGCGAAAAATCTGGTCGACAGTAGAAATACCAGCCCTAAAGCCTGCCTGGAAGGTCGACAAAATTCCTTTCTCTTCAATCCACCCCAAGACCCTGTCCAACAGAATCCTCCCCATAAGTTTTTGGGAGGTATCAATTAAACTGATGGGCCTATAATTAGAGGGAGTCAATGGACAGCCCTTTTTTAGGATAGGCACAATTTCGGCTCCAAGCCAAGTTGGGGGCACATTGTCCCCCTGTAGAATGCAGTTAAATAAAGTAACCAAATAGGGGGCCCATATCTTTGGTTGTGCCCTAAACAAATCTCCGGGCAGTTTATCAAGGCCGGGAGCCTTATTAGGGAGCATTTTTCCTATCACTTTTTCTACCTCGATCAGAGTAAAAAGATCAGAAGGAACACAGCATCCAAAAGGTGGCAAAGGTTCAGGAGAGCCATCGGTTAAGCCATCATGACCAGGCATACCGTATAAATCACCAAAGTGATTTTCCCAGATTAAGGAGGCAATATTAGGTGCAGGAGCAAGGTGTTGCCCACCAACTCCAATTGCTACAATGGACCAAAATGATTTGGCGTCATTGCGACTAAGTGCAAGCCCCAGCTCTTCCCACACTGCAGCCTCCCTTTCCTTCTTCGCATCACTAATTGCTTTTTTGTACAGGGAGCGGTTTACCCTAATGACTTCTCTGTCGTTGGTTTTTATGGCCAGCAACAGAGCCTTTTTGGCCATGCGACAAGTCATATTAAACCACCGTGCAGTTGTGGTCCGGGACTGGGTTACCTTCTTAGACGGATACAAGATATCCTTTAGGGCCATAACCAGTTGGCCGTGTATATCAGATGAGCTGTCCGAAGGGCCAATTCTCCCCATTTCTACAAGAAATGGTATGATAATTTTATATAGTTCCGCAAGTTTACAATCGGACATTATGAGTTCAGGCCATTTGACCCTCCTTCTACAATTTGTGAAAATCAATGGGCTAATTACTTTGTTTGCATCCGAGGAAGGATTTTTTAAGCCAAAGCTCCCCGGTTTAAGGGTCAGAGCTAAAGCATTGTGGTCACTGTCGAACCTCTGAATGACCACAAATTCATAGAGCCTGTCCCAATGCCTAGCTTCAATAAAGATATAATCAATTATTGAAGTATGATTTGGTCTATTAAATGTCGCCTTCCCCGGTCTGTCTGGTTTCACCCTGCCATTGCAAGCTCGTAGGGATACTGCTAGAGCAAGCGACTGCAATTGCAAAACAAAAGGGGTCTAGGCTTTGACCAACGGCATCAGCGGGTCTGGAATATTCCAATATAGATCCACTTCATCTGCATCTCCTACATTTGGGTCCCAAAGGGGTTCAAAGTGGCAATTGAAATCTCCACCCAGTATTATCACAGTGGACGGGTCAAGTGGCTGTATGAGTTTGGACAAATCGGCAATGGTCTCAGATTCAAGGCCCCGCTTGTTTGGTCTTACATAAACATTTATCAAGGCAATATTTGGGCCATTTGGGGAATCCAACAAAACGAGTTGTACATCCCGAGAATTAGTTTGGATTTCCATTGCCTTCACTCCTAAACATGTACCAACCCAAATGGACAGGCCACCCGAGGGTCTGCCCCTGTTACTCACGCTTGCCAGGATATCATATGTTGCGAAGCCCGGAAACACACTCTCATTAAGCATCCATGTTTCCTGGAACAAACAGATGTCAAATGTGGCAATAAACGCACCCCATTCTGCAATAGGAAGTTTGTTCTTAAGACCCGCCACATTCCACGAAACGATTTTAACGTGGTCAGCAACCATAGCATTCTTGGGTAATAGAGTCTCCAAGGAGCTTTTAGAATTGCTCAATGTGGGAGGCCCAACACCAATCCCTTGGACAGAAATGGAATTTACAGGAAAGCAAGAAATGGGTAAAGTGGATGGAGGAGATTCAACAGAAGGTTCTAAGGTCAGGGTCCCCATACGTGATCCAGATCGTTCAATTAGATCAGGATTGCCAATATCCAATGAACTACAAATATCATTAGGATTAAGTTGGGCAATAGCAGGGGATGAATTGGTCAGTGACCACATATGTCAATCACATCCGTCGAGGCCAGAAAGAGCTTCATATCTGTTTGCAGCTTCAAACGGCGTGAATGGTAACAAGTGATCCATCCTCCTGTTTCTACTACCGAAACTCCTGGGCGGTACAGTGTCCCACCTTGGGGCATTGACTGAAGTCATTGGAATAAAATTTGATTCCAGAAATGTGTGACCAACTTTAGGAGGTGCACATTGGTTAATCTGGGGAAAGGGAAACGCCTCAGGGTACCCAACTCTAGTCCCTTGAGTTCTAGGGTAAAAGTAAGTAAGTTCAAAAGGGACAATAGAATTACCAGGATTCCCTACTGGCCAATTTAGGATATGTCTAACAGCCTTGGGATCTCTAACATTTATAACAATTAAGTCCCCTTTAATATCCTTCACCCTACTACCCAGCCAAGAGAGTCGACGAACATGAAGAATCTCGCCATTAATATAATTATTATTATAGGGAAGGGGACGATTCTGAGTCAGCCAATGTACTGATTTATTTTTGAGCTGAGAGAACCCTTCCCTCTTGCCATCTGGTAGTTTAGGGACTCCTACTAGTACAACTACATAAGGGACAGATTCCGGTGGTAGTTCAACTTGGGGCTCCTTACATTTTATGTCCTTAACAGTGCTGGAGCTCCTCTCGACACCCATAATTCCTGCACCCTGATTTTCTTCAGCCCTGTGTGTTTTACTAACAACGGGAGGAACCAATTGCCTTGCTGGTTTAGGGGATATAGGTTTCTGTTGACTGAGATCTAAGGTCGTGTTAACTACGGTTAAACATTCACATGAAGTAGGGATAGAGGGAGGTAAAGTGGGTGTAGAAGAATGGGCCAGGGCCACTAGGTCCTTGGCCTGCCCAGCTTTACTACAAGTGGCCAGCTCTAAGTTCCGTAACCTCTCCTCAACCCTCTTTAGCCTCTCAATAATTTGTAGAATGAATGACCTTATAAGATGTTCAATATTAACCAGCGGGTCAATAAACTGTTTTTCCTTTGGAGGACAGTGTGAGATAGTGGCCGATTCCACTGATGACGGTACTAAGTTAGAGGCAACCTTTGAGGTAGGTACATTAACTGTGGGGGCCTTTAGAGTAGAAGCTACTAAATTAGTAGTATTAATTTTTTTCCCAAAATCAGAGTAGCTAGTCCTAGATCTGTATGGGTCTCCCCCCTTTTTCCTCCTTTTAGCAAGTGGTGGACCAAAAGCTTTGGACGGCAATGATTTTATAGACTTCTTTTTCGCAATCACCGCTTTTGGCAAGGAAGAATTAACTATCTCATCTATTTCCAAGAAGGGATTAACGTGGGGGGATAAAATTTGCATGCAAATTATCGTGCACATTGGATGGAGGACTTCGGGAGGATACCTCCCGCAGGAGTACGGGAACACTGTCAATAGAGAGCAAGTCTTCACTTTCAATGGAAAGGCTAATATCCGGCAAAGTAGCTTGTTGAGACAAATCTACAAGAGGCCTATTCTTCATGTATTCCACTGACTGGCGACGCTCTGCCCGTCGCTCTGCTAAAGAATATTCCCTCCCAAAATCCATAGGGACCTTACTAAAATAGCGGTCTAATGTACCTTTCGTAGGCCCCCGTATCTTAATTGATGTCAGCGGATCGTGGCTCGCGGCCATGGTTTGTCAGTGGTTTAATGTTCAATATATATCTCTCACACAGGACAGAGTAATGCCCCCGGCCGGCCTCCTCAGGTCTCTGAGGGCCTCAGAGGGCCGCCCTTTGCCTGGGCTTAGCCCGGCGCCGTCCCGCACGCGGTCCCGCGATGCGGTACACTCCTCGATATTTAAATGCCTCCTGGCGGGAAAAAAGCACTGGCGGTGGCGGCTTCCTGCCGTGAAGGATCGTGGGACTTGTGGTCCCTCCCGCACTGCGGCTGCGGTAATATGGAAGGCTGCGGCAGCGGGGAGAGACCTTCTGCTACACACAGCCCAGGGGTAAGGTTCTCTGCCAAAGTGTGCCCCTTAATGGAAATAGTCAGCTCTGCGCCCGCTCCGCCGGTACTCTCCTCGATATTTAAATGCCTCCTGGCGGGAAAAGAGCACTGGCAGTGGCGGCTTCCTGCCGCGAAGGATCGTGGGACTTGTGGTCCCTCCCGCACTGCGGCCGCGGTAATATGGAAGGCTGCGGTGGTGGGGAGAGACCTCCTGCTACACACAGCCCAGGGGTAAGGTTCTCTGCCAAAGTGTGCCCCTTAATGGAAATAGTCAGCTCTGCGCCCGATCCGCCGGTACACTCCTCGATATTTAAATGCCTCCTGGCGGGAAAAGAGCACTGACGGTGGCGGCTTCCTGCCGCGAATGATCGTGGGACTTGTGGTCCCTCCCACACTGTGGCCGCGGTAATATGGAAGGCTGCGGCGGCGGGGAGAGACCTTCTGCTACACACAGCCCAGGGGTAAGGTTCTCTGCCAAAGGTTGCCCCTTAATGGAAATAGTCAGCTCTGCGCCCGCTCCGCCGGTACACTCCTCGATATTTAAATGCCTCCTGGCGGGAAAAGAGCACTGGCAGTGGCGGCTTCCTGCCGCGAAGGATCGTGGGACTTGTGGTCCCTCCCGCACTGCGGCCGCGGTAATATGGAAGGCTGCGGTGGTGGGGAGAGACCTCCTGCTACACACAGCCCAGGGGTAAGGTTCTCTGCCAAAGTGTGCCCCTTAATGGAAATAGTCAGCTCTGCGCCCGATCCGCCGGTACACTCCTCGATATTTAAATGCCTCCTGGTGGGAAAAGAGCACTGACGGTGGCGGCTTCCTGCCGCGAAGGATCGTGGGACTTGTGGTCCCTCCCACACTGCGGCCGCGGTAATATGGAAGGCTGCGGCGGCGGGGAGAGACCTTCTGCTACACACAGCCCAGGGGTAAGGTTCTCTGCCAAAGGTTGCCCCTTAATGGAAATAGTCAGCTCTGCGCCATGTGCATGTGCAGAACAGAGGCCGCTGTACCCTCCTGCATTACAATGCCATCCGCTCTCTGCTGACTCCAAAACCGACTGGGTAGCAGCCTCATCAACCTCTTGGCTCACAGCTTCTCATAGTTGACCCCATTTCAAATTTGGGAGTCCTCCCTTTGCTAGAAAATGGGTTCCAGGTTGATGGAGGGCAGCAGGGATTGGCAGAGCAAGATGCGGAAGGGCAAGACCATGGGGAACACCGGACTGGTGGCTAGGAAGCTGAGAGCATGGGCCTCCCACCCCCCTATTGCTGGCCGCTGGCTTTAGCCCGGCCGCAGGCATAGCCAGGCTGCCTACATCCAAATCTGTGCTTCACAGCTGCTCAGCCTGGCTGTGCCAACACATGAGCAGGATAGCCCAGCGGGTGGCCTGATGCATACTGTCCTGCACAGATCAGGTGGCATTAGGGGTGTCCCACCACAGTACCCCAATACAAGTGCCCCAAGGTAAAGCTTGAAAATGTAGACCTCTATAGAGATGCGCTTCAAAGCACAACTCTGTGTGTTTACGTCATACGTGTGCATCTCTTCAAGGGCACAGCCATCAACTCTGGCAAGACCATATCTATATACCACTCCCACACATGGGCTCTTACCTGCTTCTATGTGTTCTTCCGCACAACTGCATTTTTGCACTTGCACAGAGTGCCCGCATTTAGTTGTGTATTTGAAGGTATATTCATATGTTGTGTGGTAGCACAAATCCAGCACACATCTCTCAAATGCCTTAAAAAATGAATGTGTCCTTGTGTGGTGCAAATGGTGCTCATGTAAAGCACTCCAGTACCTCTGGGTCGAGTTCCTGCTATAGAAAAAAAAATGTGCGAAGAGGGGTACTTCTGCGCACGCTAGCAGTGCATTTTTCGATTACATAGTTTCACCACACAGGTTTTGAATTTGGCGCACACTACCAGTGCGTTTATTGAATACTCTGTTCCACCACAGAGGTTTTGGATGTTCACAACAACGCGATTATATAAATGTATACCAGCTAGTCATGTGTGCTTAACTACATTGCAGCCAATACCCATATGGACTGACATGAATATGTGTGCATGTAGAACACCATGCTTCACTTGACACGTCGCTTTTTCTGCACACATATCTTAGTGGAGATGAACCACTTGTCTACACATCCTTTGAACACTCTCTGAGTTTGGGATCTGCACATGTATGCAACCTCTACCAAAGTCAACAGGCCACTTATGCACGTATAAATGGCACATTCGTAGCTTCTAGACATGCATGCAGTCTATTTGCGCAAATGGACTATATGAACGCAACTAATGTGCACATTGCAGCCATATGCAAAACAAGGTAAATGCATTATTATTATGTTTCGCTGTTTTGTGCAAATATGTGATCCTTTGCAAATGTGATTCCTTGCCTAATTTTGTTTTCTTCCTAAAATTCTAAATTCTTGACTATTTTCAGGTCCACTGCTTGGTAAAATGGCAGCCATGACAAGCCTTTTTTTGCGGAATAGTGCATTTCATTATGTATTAAGGTTTGTTTTTTCTCCCCTCGGTCCTAATCTGGGCAAAATCTGTTACTGTCAAGTTCATTTTAATGCAAGTCACCAGCGTTTATTTTAGTTGACTATTTTTAAGATCACCCATATAACTTTGTACACCATCACCAATTTGTTGGAGTTTGAAATGAAACCACAGTATTCCACTCTACAACATAATTCCACTACACACCACATATATCCAATTTACAACACATAATTCAACATCATAGCATAAAAATCAACAACACAACACATAATTTAACTCAATGACATAACACTCCACAATACAAAATGCCATTCAAAATATTTACACTCTGTTACACACAATCCCACTTCACATAATTCCAATACACTCAAAAAGACAGAATTTCTATCTACATATTACAACTGCACACCATGCCACATAATTCCACAACACAAATCCTCTCCACATCACAGAATTCCATGCAACACATTGCCACAGCTAACAATTCCAATCCAACCCTTGCAATTCCACTACACACCACATACATCCACTCCAATCCATAACATATAAGTATGAAACATTTTCATTTACAATACCTCTAACTCCCTGTTTTTTAACACCCAAACACACAGATCTGAAGCTTAACTCCTACCTATTTGTTGTTTTTGTCACCAAAAAGGCAAAGATATCTACACAGTTCCACGCCACACAATTAAACTAGTAGTATTTCCAATCCACACCACATAATTTTACACCAAACCACAAAACAACTCTACAACACAATTACACAACACTCCACATACATCCAATCCACACCACACAATTCCACATCATGCCACAAAATTCAACAGCACACCATATAATTAAACTCTAATACATACCATTCACACAACACAAAAAAACATTCTACATAATTACACTCCATAACACATCCCACTCCACGGAGTTCCAGTACACTCAATACCACATAATTACTATCCACATAATTCCATAGCACTCCATGCAACATAATTTGCAGTACACAAATCCACTCCACATCACACAATTACACGACTAACTAATCCAATCTAACCCACATAATTCTATTGCACACCACATATATACTCCATAACTCATAGTTAAAAGACTTTGCCATTTAAAATGCCAATAGCTCAGCCTTGTTTTGACCTATGTATGGCACACACAACAAAAGGTGTTTGTTATCATATAATGAAAGGAGACAATATTAATTGCAGACTCCCCCTCTCTGGGCTATTTACATGATCCACTGGATACTTGACAGATGCAAAGGGCAGCCTAACCCATAATCTGGGGAAGGGAACATTAGTCATGAAATTATTCCAAATATAATGAGTTATGTATCCTTACCTGATAGACCATTTAAGAAACAATCAGTAAAGCTCAGCCTGTGAAACTATGCAAGTGGTCATGTATGACAACACAGAACAGGTGTGGGTGCATTTTATTTTGTACAGTGGATTGGATATGGCGAGTTCATGATTTTGCCTTGTGAAGTTTTTGCCTCTCTGATCTATTTCACCTGTAAAAATGTCCCCACACAAATGTTAATATCAAGGTTAAAATCAAGTAGTTGCTGCAGCAAAATAACAGCAAAAAGCAAATACAACTGGCCTTATCTGTCAGTGTTTTCGAATTTGCCAATACTTGCTTTGTTTCACCGTGGCTTTAATAAAACTGTTGGGTCCTACCAACTATAAAAAAAAGTCTTAAAAGCAAAAATATTTTTGTTTAAAAATGCACATGTTGTTATGGTAGCCTCTGACATTACGGGTACTACTTTTTGTGGGCTGAGGAACTGGCCCATGCTGCGTGGTACAGTGGGCAGAATACAAAATGTGACTAACACAATACCTTACCAATGGATGAAGAGGGCTGGCTGAAAGTCCCTATCAGAATGTAAATATTATACTATTTTATATATAGTTTTATTAAAATCAGAAGGTCCTGGTTAACAGTAGACCAAAATACCTCTACAAAGGGGCTGATTCCGATGTCGGGCGACTCAGGTCCGTCCGACATCGGTCAGGAGCCGTAACCGACCGACCTGCTGTCATCGGTTACGGCCCAGCAAGTACGATGCGACCGAACAGGGTTCGGTTGCATTCATATACTTCACAATGCAAGCATGCATTACGAGCGGAATGCATGCTTGCAGTGTGAAAAGCAGGGGTGCAGTTCATCCCTGAAACCTGTGGCTGGCACCCAAGGTGCCTGCCACCGGGTGCCGGGATCCACAGAGGGGCACCATAGGTGCCCCCAGGCCGCCATTCTGTTGTTTGTCACCAAGTCGCCCATATTCTAAAATGATGAATATACTTTCAAAATATTAGTTGATATAAACACATTAAGGGTGGCAATAAGAATATATCATGTATAAAAGTTGACATTGTATGTTATGAAAGTCATCAGAAACAGGGATTTTTCTTGCTCCATGGAAATAAATGTATGTGGTTATGCATATTATTGAGACAATTCAGTCATTGTGAATACAATTCCTATTTATTAATAATTCATTTTTGTGTTATTTAAAAAAAAGATAAATCAGAATATTAAAAAATAAGCATTTTACAAACAAAATTGTCATTGTTCATTCATATTCATGATTGTATTTCTAATCTAGACAATGCAGCGCCGTTTGACTATCTAGAGTTGATATGCAATTTTTACTTATTGCACACTGTGTTTCATGTTACCTTCCCATTATGTCGGTTACGGCCCAGCAAGTACAATGAGACCAAACAGGGTTCGATTGCATTCGTATACTTCACAATGCAAGCATGCATTCCGAGCGGAATGCCTGCTTGTAGTGTGAAAAGCAGGGGTGCAGTTCATCACTGCAACCTGTGGCCGGCACCCAAGGTGCCTGCCACCGGGTGCAGGGATCCACAGAGGGGCACCATAGGTGCCCCCAGGCCAACATTCGGCAGCCTCACACCCATGGGGGTCCCACTGGGGGCCCCCAAAGACAGTTTCCGACTGCCTTTTTGTGCCGGAAAGACCGGCATGAAAAGGCAGTGAAAAACTGCCATCGTACTCCCTCGGTCGCAAAGAGGCGGCCAGGGGAGAACTGAGGGATTTCCGGACGGTGGACGGGCTCTCCGAGCCTGTCGTCCATAATCCGGAAATCCGAGTCAGATTCCTTTCCGACCGAGCCCATCAGAATGGCTCGGTCAGAAAGGAATCCGGCCGACACCTTTCGATTCGGTCGGAACCCTTCCGACCGAAATCGGAATCGGCCCATTAATGTTCACTCTTTCTACTGTAAAAAGTACAGAATATGTATTTCTCCCATAAAATCCATTTTCTCACCTTTTTTTATCTGAAACCTTTACACGCTGTGTGATGTCTTGCAAACATAAGAACTGTTCAGTTACATCTTAATGGAGTGAATAAGTAAATGGGGTCACACACTTAAAAATACCCCTGATGCTTTCACTGAAGTCAATTGGTGACAGAATAAGTTTTATTCCTGGCTTGAACCATCTCAGCATGGAATCACTTTGGCATTAGATGAGATGCTGCTACTATATGATCTGCTACTGGTAAACTGCTTCTGATCTCTAGGCGCTTGGATGCTCCTTATAGGAGTAGCTACTCACTTTATAAGACTCAAATTCATTCAAATTCATTCACATATTCCCCTACTGTTCCCAGTTCTTTGTGATTGATGGACCGGTGGATGGATGGATGGTTAGCTGGTTGAATAGTGTTGGACTTGGCACTCTCTGCAAGGTCATCCCCAAACCATTTGCCTTCACCCTTCTGTGTTCTGAACCTGTTTTTGTTGGCTTTCAGGACTGCACACTTTACCACTGCAAGCCAGTGCTAAAGTGATTCTGCTCTCTCCCTTAAACATGGTAGAATGTGCGTACACCCAATTGGCACATTTAATTTACTTATAAGCGGCTTTGGTAAAGTAAAGTGGCAATACATGTACCAGAGTGGTTAAATTTAATGCAACTAGTGGGTCTGCAGCACTTATTGTGCCACACACTTAAGTAACCTTTTAAACATATCTCAGGCCTGCCATTGCACCCTGTGAGTGCAGTTTTAATATGCCATTTCAACCTGGCAAAATAAACCTTTTGCCAAGTCTAAACCTTCCTTTTTCCCTAGGGTATCTTCTGCACAGCCCAGATGGCAGGGTGCAGCGTACTTGAAATGTAGCACATGCAGTTTTAAAAGTCCTGGCAGTGAAACTCCTAATTATTTTTCACTGCTGCAAGGTCTGCCTCTTCCTTAGGATAAAATTGGAGTTACCCTTATTACATTTATTAAACTAACTTCCAGTTGGGAACAGGTGGGAAGATAGAATTTGGTGTCTAAAGAATTACAATTAAAGTCCTCTTTAATGGGAAAGTCGGACTTCTACTCACAATTCTGTAAATTCCACTTTTAAAAAGTTGTGCATTTTCTTGTCCTAACTATTCGGTGCCTGCAGCCTGATCCTAGGGCACATGACTAGGTGTAGCTGACAGGTTAGGCCTTGTGTATTGTTCCCAGACGGTGAGACAAAGGGAAGCTAGGTGTTGGCAGGATGGAGCACTCTTAGTTAACGAGGGGGAGGAGCTGCCACCTACACCACTTGCACTTTACAAAGGCTCTGTCTAAGAACTCTCACAAAGGGTTTGACAGTGGTCTTTTGTAACGCCAGATGAGCTGGTTCCAGGACAGGGAGGAAATGATAGGAGACGAATTTGAGTCTGTGGCTTCTGACGATGGCTTATAGGGGGGCCATGTAGACGTTGAAGAGGGTGGGGCTCAGGCAGGAGCCCTTGGTCACTCCGCAGCTGATCTCTGTAGGTTCTAGTGCTACGCTTTCTGACGTTCCTCTTACAAACTGGATGCTTTCTTGAGAAACCTGAGGAGAGGTCACATGGAGCAACATGGTGAGAATGTTAGCAGGGTCTGTACTTAGTCTACTTTCTGCAATCAAGCACCAAACAGACAGCCTTTGATATATATCGGTTAAAAGAACAGGTGGAGATTTGCATCCTTTTTCCTGACCCTCATTTTCCTGCAGCCTAATTGATGCTGACGGCTAGAGGAGAGGTGGCTGTTTTTCCTCCCTCTGACCATCCAACAGATCAGTGGAGGGGGAAGAAAAGGTCCATGCATCACACTGTATTTCTCAGTTTTATGTTAACTGTATCAGTGTCTCTAGAGCTTACCTCTTTCGGCTACAACTTTTTAAAGAAAATTGAAATGAAGGGTGGTTTCTTAAAATCACCCAACAAGCCTAAATAGCAAAGGTATTCTGATCTGGGTTCACCAATTTAGAACATTTTTGTCAGTGTTTGGAACTGAAGCTTAGCACATAAAGCACTGTCTTTGGCATAGCGTTGGACCAGCCATGTGGTAGTAAAGTGTAACAGCAGTACCCGCTTAGGGAAGCTGCACTTTTTTGAAGGTTTGACATGGGGAGGCTGTAGAATGCATACTCAAGACTTTGGGATTGAAAGGTCTCCTGTATGATAACGGATGTATACTTTAGCCAGAGTGCCACAGCTGAATGTAGGTCTGAGACCCTGGTTGTGAAATTGGTCATGTGACATGAACAGATAATGCTTGCATGCCGGGACATAGGCCTACCTTGATGGAATGCAGTCTACCATAGACCAGGAGGGGCATCAAAAGCACTTCTGTGACAAATGGGTCAGGCACCTGCCCTCTCCCAGATTTTCAGAAGACAGATATGGTGGTGGTAGCATACCCACTTGAACAGCAAAGTGGCCTGCTGTTTCTTGTGTCATAGGAGTGGGGCCTACTGGCCCACTTAGTTAGAATTCTGTGGCTGTATTTACAACTCGCTGGTCTTCATGAGAGGAATGTATCATTGTGAAGTGTGTGCATGTACGTTTGTGCTAAAGATTGCCTTGTTTGTATGCCTGTGAGAGTACATAACAAGGAGGTATTTGGGTTCCCTTTTGGAATGCCGAGGGCCTAGAAAATCCTAAAATGGAAGTGTGGACTGCAGACACAGACAGGGGATATGGATTGCTGACATTCCTGGGGCTTTGGAGAAAATTACATTGGGATCAGAGCACAGCAAATTGTTAATAGTAGATGGTGAGACTGATAAGGTACACACTGCAGGAACACAGAATCATGCAAAATGGGTGGCTTACTTGTTTGAACCTTTGTGAGGCATATGTTGCTGGGGGATGACACCACGGTGTAACCCCTTTGTTGCATCTGTGACCTGGGTCTTGGTCCATCAGCTGTGGTTCCACCTTGGCTGGGGCAGAAAGGGCTCTGGACAAAGAACAGAACTGAGCAGTGGGCACTTCAATGAGACCGACACCCACAACATGAATTTCAAAGGGCCAGACAATAAATCACATTTGTGTCTGGCGATACTGCATAAAAGTAGGAGCTAAAAATCCACTTGTTGCTGAGAGCTGTGACAAGATCACCATAACTTGAGGTACTGCAACCAGGACCAGAGATCAAGGTCTGCTGGTTTTCAAACTGGGCAGGGTGATATTGCCCTGGATGCCAAGAAGACTTGCCCTGAGCATGGAGCACCAACTTGCCTGCCTGCCAAGACCATCATGACGTGTGAGGAGGAGAGCCTGAAGGGAGCGAGGCCCAGGAGCAATCTAGAGATGAGGAACCTGGTGAGCACAGTGTGATGCTGAAGGTTGATCTGGTCAGACTATGTTGCGGGCACCATGGGTTGGTTGCCTGTGCTTTGTGGGCTGTCCACATTAGTATTGATTAGGGGCTGTCTCCCTTGGAGGCTCAGACTGCAGCCTAAGCGCTTCTTTCATCTGTTGTCCAAGGAGCTAAGTGAACTCATGGGGACCCTCTCATTTGCCAGGAGAGGATGCACGTTCAATACTAGGGCCACCGTCTGTGACCCTGAGTGTGCACCACCAAGCCCAGCTACTTCCTGCCATTGACCATCCGACCCTGCTAGCTGAGGAGATTTCTGGACCTGATTTTTGGGGTTGCTGGGTGAAATATCATCTCCCTCTTGAAATCCTTGAACTTCTTGACCCACTATACCATTGCAAGTCAACTGTTTACAAGGTAGGACTGGGTCTACTTGCGCGGATATCACAGTAGGTTGGGCTCTAGGGCAGCAGGAGTATAAGGCCCCAGCCACCATTAGTGGGGTCCAGTTAACCCCTGCCTGTCCTGCAGCCCTCTGAAAAGGGTTCTGACACAAGCTAAACCTGGTCATATGGAATTAATTTGACCTTTTGTGGAAATACCTGCGCATTTGAAAGCTGCGCAGGGCATTTTTCAGGGTCTGGCTGGGCAGGAGGATGCAATTTGGAATGTTTATTCTGTGACTGGGCATGAAATGCTGCACTAAACAGGCTGACTGGGATTTAGAGGCTAAACTTCGGCGTACCAATGCTTCACGGGGAATTTGAGGATAATTTGCACACATGCAGATTAGTCTTGCATTTAAGTTAGACCTGTGCAGGTAGATGCTAAATTGCAGCATTACGAGCCTGTAGTGGGTATATGTGGTTATGTATCTGTATGTGTTAGCTGTACTTTAAAATTCTTACTGTGCTTTTGGCAGCAGCAGGGCAGGGGGAATTGTGCATTTTCCGTCTCTCTGTGAGTATTTGGGGCTCTGCCACGTATTTCATAGCAGTTCTATAATAGAACAAGAATTCTGCCTGGTCCATCAGAGCTTTCGTGGCTGTGTGGGGTTTGTGACTGTTCCTCAGCATCTTAGGTCGTAACTGTCCATAACACATTTACTTTAATGTATGGTATAGATGGTAAGTTATGGCTGCTCTCATTGCATATTTTGCCTACCAAAAAATAATTATTGCCGGGTTTTTCAACAATTAAACATAGAGTTTCAACAAGAGAATCCTCGTACAGGGAATCCCGAAATCAAATATCTCAGTAAAATAAATGGTAATATGTGGATATTACACTAGTAACATAGGATATTGAAATGGCTGAGTATTGTTGCATTCCCAAGTCCCTAAGTGATAAGTATGCAAACTTATAACCTCAATATAAAACAGAAATACCTGTGAGAGGGGAAGGGGTGGAGTGGGTAAATATAGGCTGGACGAGTAGCCGTGGGGGTTCAGTTCAGGAACAGAATCGCAGTTCATTTTCATAAAACAGAGACGGCAGGTCAGAATGGTGGGGTCAGTGTGCATCTCTGCTATCAGGAGTGAGGAGAGGGAAAGAGGGCCTGCGGTAAGTACAGGCGATTGCATAGCGTGTGGGTACAGGGTCAGCGCATGATGGAATATTTCTCTGGAAGGAGCATCATCCGGGGCCATATGGTGAATACATTGGTCAAGAAGTGCTTCCCACTCCTGGGATATAGGGCCTTTGTGAAGATGTCACAATTCTTCATACCAGAGGGCTGTCCCCTCTACGGTCCCCTTCTTGCACATTGCGCTCTGCCAAGCTGCTAACGGGGGTGCCTGCTTGGCCTTCCATTGTAGTGTAAGCATCATCTTGGTGAGACCACCAACAAAACAAGCACGCATGGATTTCCTTTTCCTTCACTTAAATATGCCTACAGTGCAAGCCTCCCAGGTGAGTATGTCTTTAAGTTCAATAACTTTGCACAGGGCAGCATGAATACCGCTCCAGTAGGCATCGAGGGCAGGGCATGACCACAGCATGTGGCCAAAGTCTCCATCCCCAGTTTGGCAGTAGGGGCATCGGGGTTCAGCTGTGGGACAATAGTGGGGAAGCTGTGCAGGGGTTAAATATGCCTGATGGAGGACACTAAATTGTATTTTTTTTAATCTGGCATTCATGGAGACACTTTGTGGAAAGGCCTGCTCCTGGTCCCCCTCCCCAACATGTAGGACCCTCACTAGGTCCTCCTCCCAATTCACACGTAGGGGAGTGAGGGAAGCCTCAGTTTGGGTTCCAGTGCTCAATAGAACCATGTGATCGGATGATCCCCCGTCCCCTATAGTGAGGAGCGCATGAAAGAAGGCATGGGTAGGTGGTACTTCATCCCATGTGGAATTGAGGATGTAGCTTGTGTTGTGCAATTGTCAACAGATGAGGAACTTGCCTGGTGAAAGGTTGTGTTCCATCTGTAGTAGGTCAAATTTCAGAAGATGGCCTTCAGAAAAGAGGTTGACAGTAGTGGTCAATTGACCATTCGTGCCAGTGCTTCAGGACTGAAGTGAAGTATGTCCTCTGGTATCGGGGTAGACCCTGTAATGGGAACCCTGAAGCATATGGTGTGATGTGTCACTTGAGGAATCACACCCTATTGATGCTTTTGTGGGTTATTGCTAATTGTGAGAAGTATGAGGAGCCAGGCATGAAGCATTGGAGCAGGAAACTTTGCATGGTAGCAGCAGTGAGGAGATGCCCATTGTGATATGTTTCCTCCAAGATGAGATTCACTAGCCACCTAATCCCCCATTGCAGTCAGCTGCCGAGAATTAAGGACGGAGCACCCAGACCGCCTTCTCCGACAGATTGTTGTAGTTTCTTCAGGGATATCTGCCGGTGGCCACTGTCCATATGAGTTCCACCTGGAGTGTGTCATGTTCACAGAAGAAACTGAGAGGTGGTATCATTGGCAAGTTGGTGAACTAATATAAGAGGTGGGGTAATACCACCATTTTTGACAAAGCAATTTTCCCTGTAGTTTCTAGTGGATTTTTTTCTCCAAAATTGCGATAGTGACTTTATTGCTCTAAGCACCCGGCAGACAGTACCAGGGGGTCAGGCGGAGAGTGATATAGACAAATGCCCAGCTTCTGTACTGTGGAGCCTCACCAGGTAAGTGGGGCCCCTCCTATACAAATCACCCATGGAGGCAAGTCCCCGTTAACCCCCAAGCAAGTGCATTTACCAAATGAGCGAAGTCCATATGTGTATCCTGGAAACACAGCAGGAGGTCATCTGCTTACAGTGCCACTGTGTGTATCCTGTCTGCAAGTGGAAGGCCCCAACCTTGTCCGTCTCTGCAGACGGATGGCTAATGGTCCATGGTGATTGCGAAAATCAGACGGCAGAGAGGACACCCCTGCTGAGTTCCAAGTTTGACTAGGAATGAGACAGAGAGGTATAACCCTAGCCGGACTGGGGCAGTGGGCTTGGCATACAACAGTTGTGTGTAGGGTGCAAGACGCTTTCCAATGTCCTTCAATGCGAGGACCTGGAACAAGTAGTCCCAGTCGAATGAAGCGAACGTCTTTTCCAGGTCCAGAATAAGGCATGTGGAAAGTGGTCCTGTACCCAATAGTGTACATGGAACAAACATCGAAGATTGTCTGAAGTACTACGACCTGCAACAAATCCATTTTGATCTGGCTGTATAAGTTCTGGGAGGATTTGTGCATATCTGGTTGACAGAATTTTGCCCAATATTTTTTACTTCACCCCCAGTATGGCAATGGGGCAGTATGAGGAGGTGTTGGTGGGGTCCATGTTATGTTTGGGGAGAGATATTAATAAGGATTCCTGAAGGTTTGAGGGCAGTTCCCCTAGGTGTAGTGCCTCACAGTATATTGTGGCAAGTCAAACAGCTAGACTACAAAGAAAGGTGCTATAGTACTCTACGGGGAGATCAACAAGGTGAGGGGTCTAGTTCTAAGCCAATTCCTGTATCACCAATTTGATATCTGCAGTGGTTACGACAGCATCAATGGCTTCTCGCTGCCCAGCAGAGATCTGTGGTAGAGGTAAATGTGTGAGAAATTAGTCTATGCCCCCAAGCGGTGCTTGTACAGGAGTTCGGTATATTTCAGAATAATGCCTGTGGAATTCCTGAAGGATGTCGTGTTGTGTGGGTGCAGAGACAGAATAACAAATAAAAAATATAGAATTATACAAATATCGAGTTAAATATATAGTGGGTCAGAAAAATCGACATACAAATTCTGGTGTTAAAGGAATCGATTTTAGGTGAGTAATATCGATGTTAAATATATCTAAGAGAGAAATATTGTTTGCAAAAATATAGGGGTCGATACCAATCCGGGTCGGACAGCTCTCTGAGAGCTGTTCGTAGCCTTACCTTGTGACCGACCCGTACCCGGAGCCGGTCCGTCCTGTTGATGAAGTATGATGCGCATAACTGCCAAAAACCCAACCGACACGTAGGGTGTGATTCAAGCTTCATTCTCCTTCCGAGCCGTACCTCCGAACGTAGAACCGAGTCGCACGGAAGCAGTATCCATAGCAGTTTCCGGCCGGATAAGTACGATGCGTACTTCCTACGCGCCGGACGGGTTACCACGTACGGCACGTGACAGCATCCGGAAAAGAAGCATACCAGCTACGATTCATGCCACAACTCAATCCACGGCTATGAGACCGACCAGCTTGCAACGGGTATGAGATGGAGCAACAAGCAGCGTGTACGAGACGAACACATCATGAATCCCATCGCGCAGGTCATACCAGTTCTCTACATTTAATACCGGATCAGGAACAGACGCGGACAGCGCAGACGGTAAGTCAGACACCCACCACACAAACAAACGACACATACCTGCAAATTGTCACACACACACACACAGGGGATCCATATCATGGCCACTAGCAACAGACCACCATAGGGGTTGCATGGCCAGCACCACTACCACCCCCACTCATAGGCCCTATGTTGCCCATCACTACTGCCACCCCCAACCATAGGGACTATGTAGCCCATCACTCCTGCCACCCCCACTCATAGGGCTTATGTTGCCCATCACTACTGCCACCCCCACCCATAGGGATTATGATGCCCATCACTACTGCCACCCCCACCCATAGGGACTATGTTGCCCATCACTCCTGCCACCCCACTCATAAGGCTTATGTTGCCCTGCACTCCTGCCACCCCCACCCATAGGGGTCCTGTTGCCCATCACTACTGCCACCCCCACCCATAGTGGACCTGTTGCCCATCACTCCTGCCACCCCAACTCATAGGGCTTATGTTGCCCAGCACTCCTGCCACCCACACCCATAGGGACTATGTTGCCCATCACTAATGCCACCCCCACCCATAGGGGACCTGTTTCCCATCACTACTGCCACCCCCACCCATAGGTGACCTGTTGCCCATCATTCCTGCCACCCCCATTCATAGGGCTTATGTTGCCCAGCACTCCTGCCACCCCCACCCATAGGGACTATGTTGCCCATCACTACTGCCACCCCCACCCATAGGGACTATGTTGCCCATCACTCCTGCCACCCCCACCCATAGGGACTATGTTGCCCAGCACTCCTGCCACCCCCACTCATAGTGCTTATGTTGCCCAGCACTCCTGCCACCCCCACGCATAGGGGACCTGTTGCCCATTACTACTGCCACCCCCACCCATAGGGGACCTGTTGCCCATCACTCCTGCCACCCCCACTCATAGGGCTTCTGTTGCCCAGCACTGCTGCCACCCCCACCCATAGGGGACCTGTTGCCCATCCCTACTGCCACCCCCACCCATAGGGGACCTGTTGCCCATCACTACTGCCACCCCCACCCATAGGGGACCTGTTGCCCAGCACTCCTGCCACCCATAGGGGACCTGTTGCCCATCACTACTGCCACCCCCACCCATAGGGCTTATGTTGCCAATCACTACTGCCACCCCCACTCATAGGATGGGTGATGCGCCACACATTCATCATACACCAACATTAGGTAAGTCAGCAAAATACACCCCCCCTAACATCATGACAACAGTGTGTAGTCTGTGACAAATACCCACAACAGTGATCATGACTTCGAACATACAATGTAACTACCATTACATGTGTGACCAAAAACTGAGTGTGGCCTACACAAGGCAAGCATCACTAGCACTGTGGCAATGTAAAAATAACACCCCCTCACTGTGTAGAACAAAAGTTAATTGTGTGCTTCCAAACTGCAGCAGATGTTGAGCATTGTGGTGATGGGGTCCAAAACCCCCCTCATCACAGTGACCAAAAGGTAAGTGTCATTATGGACAAAGCTGCAAATGCCAAACAGCATGTATGATTTCTGGTCCAAACACATGAAACACTTTTGGGGCAAAGTAGTGGTTGTGTCCCATACCCACAGAGATGTGGTGAGGCTAACAGTGCTGTGATAACCTAACATACTCTCGGCCATGTGCAGACAAGCACCACCCATGGGGGCTGACAATGCATACAGTGTACAATGACACAAAAGCAGAAGTGACCATCACAAAGCATACACATACTCGAAAATAGACACACAAAGCAAAACAACCTGTGTAGACTGTAGGTGTCAGGTCACAAACTCCCATTCCATGCCAGCAATGGGACCTAACAACCAGGATGAATGTGCAGAATGATGTGATGTGACTCACAGGGACAGCAGGGAAAATCACAAAAACAACATCCAGACAATGGCCCACAACAGCAATACCAATGCACCGGTGTAGATGCACAAACACAAACAGGCAACCTCACACTGCACATCTGACACAACATGTGTGTGTGAATGTCTCAGTATCCCCAGGCAACTACACACCACATGAGGGGGGCTGAACCACATTGACACAGATGTGGACACAGTGCCATACAAAAGTAACCCATCAATGGGCCCCCCTTAGTGGGTAATCAGGCATTTTGAGATGAGAGGGAGCACAACAGACACATGTGACACAAGCTGGAATGAACACCAACTAACACAGCAGGAGACTGAAACACAACATCACTACCCCTAGGAACCAGACATTGGGGTGACACAAGCATGCATGACACCTCCACTGTGCTGACAAAGGTTGATGTCGTACAAACTGTGAAACCCATACATGTGTCCTGTGCCACAAACAGACATCACACATACACAAACACAAATCGCTCAGCATGGCCCGTCATCCATGGACAAATGGGAGCTAGGGGCCCATCCATGCAAACATTTACATCAGTCCACCCTCAACACCACACACCTTGAACTGCACCAATATGCATCTGTGAAGCCCACATGGACAGGTGACATTGCACATGCACCCATGACAAACACAGGTGCACAGACTCATCACACAAGGACAGTTTACAACCCTGGTGAATGACAGACATACTGCACAGTATGCGGTACATAGCCATGATGTCAAAGCTCACGTAACCTGCGGAATACCTACCATAGTCCCAGGAAAATGCAGAAGCCAAGGAGAACAACAAGGCACACATGCTGACACCTGCAAACATTGCAGCCCTGAACCGGACAAGTGGGAGCAGTCACACACACATACACATGTCTCAATCACTGAAAGGAACCACCTAGGGACAACTACATGATATTGCGAATAAACAAGTGCCTTGGGGACCCCTGACTGTGTCCCATCTGCGTCTGCCAACATCATCACCACTCAGAACTTACAAATCCCAATGATGAAACACCAATTAACAGTAGTGTGTCATGCACCCACACATCTGGTAGCCCATGGCAAAGTTGTGGGATGAACACAGTACCACTCAGCAAGCATCAACAACAGGAACATATCAAGGGAACACTGCCTGTGTATGAAAAGGGATGTGGACACATACACACATGCTCACACAACACACACCATGGGCCCAGGCAATGTCACGGAACAACACACTTACTTGAGGGGACTCAACTCCTGTGGAAGCTCAGCTGTGCCAAACATAGTCCCAGCATGTCTCAGTCATGTCAGCAGAACACTTGGTCAGTCAGCCAACAGTTACCACACAATGAAGGCTCTAGTCACAACAGCCTGGGAACGGGAGTCTCCCTTAAGTCATCTGCACATACTCAATACATATGTCCAGCAAGTTGCACAGAGGACCCAGTTGCTCCTACACCAATGATACCCACACCTGCAGGTCCAGTGGAGATGCGCCCACAGTCAGGGAAATAGACGAATTGGACAATGGGAAGCACATTATATGTGCTTGTGTGCAAGCCACAGTTGTAACCATGCAAATTAAATGTTTACAGAGATGCTCACAAATTGTTAATCATAACACACCCAGTTAGCTGCAAAGGATGACATGGATACCGACCAGAATAGGATACATATCTCATGGACCACATGGAGTATCTCACATCAACACCTCAGTATTCAACATTGGAAATCCAGCATTAGAACTGCAGGGTCATGGTAAACATCATCAACATAATGTACAGCTAAATCAAATTCACAAGGATAAAGAAAAAAGCTTTATTCAGCAGATGAAAAATTAAACGTCCGTTCAAAACAAAGGCCAATTGCCAGTCCATTATCAAATGACAAGAAGTGAACTTGAGTGACAACTGTCACACGTTGCTTGCCTGCACTGCTAAGGACAGTGGACATCCCCTCGGAGGGGCATACATGGGGGCAGGCCAGGCACCGCAGGGACAGGATCAGGGCACAGCAGAAGGAGGCAGTGAAGAGGTGGTGGATGCAGGAGAGTCACTGGCAAGTGCAGTGGAGCTGATTGAAGTAGTGGGTGCAGTCACAACTGTGGGGCACAAGTCAGATGGGGTGGGTGCCGGCACAACTGCAGTGGACAGGTCACATGGAGTGGATCGGGTCCCCACTGCAGTGCGCAAGTCAGACGGGGTGGTCGTGGACTCCACTGCAGTGCCTAACTCAATGGGAGCGGAATGGGGTTCAGGTGAGGTCAGCAGGACAGAGGGGGGGACATGGTCCCCACATCAGTGGCACTAACCGTCTGACCGGGGGTGGAAGAGCAAGTGGTAGGGGGGGAGGGCCTCAGCATTTTGGGGATGGTGTATCTGTGGGTGGGGGAACCTGGGGCAGGGTGTGGCAGGGGAACCTCTGGAGTGGTGGCCTGGGGGAAGGAGGACAGAGAATTCGCCATGGAGCTGCGGGCGGGGATGGGGTCTTGCTCTTCTGGCTCAGGGGGGACTTGCGGGTGGAGGCCTCAGTCTGACTGCGCCTGGGGGAGGGTGTCCGGTGTGAGGGACACTCCCCTCTGTGTGTGGGGACTTCCTCGTCCCCTTGTAAAATGGATCTGCTGGGTCGGTGGGGAAGAGGCCAAGGTCACAGAGGAAGAGCTTCTGTGTAGATGGGGTCGCAGGTGAGGCAAGGGAAGGGTGCTGGGAGCGAGAGGTATCGGAGGAATGCGGAGTGGTTGTGGATGACTGTGTGTGTCTCCCTTGTGAGTGTGGTATCAGTCCCCTGCGCTTACTTGTGTGCACATCCAGACCTTGGTTTGGGTATTTGTGTGCTGCCCGTATCTGTGGCTTTGTGAGAATGTGCAGGTGTGTGTGTGTGCTTGGGACAGGTAGGGTGCTAGGAATCGTGGGTGGTGCAGGGGTAGGAGGGGTGCGGGACTGTTGGAGGAGGGACACTGCGGCCACCATTGAGGAGGCCACAGACTGATTGGTCCTCCGTAAGTCCACAGACTCTTCACTCAGGGCAGCAGGGGACACAGGGGCAGGGGGTGCGGTGCCTGGCACAAAGGAGACATGCTCCCGAACACGTGAGCCTCCATGGACCTCTGGGATGGGAGCCGATGGGAGGGTGGTGGTGGGGGTGGTGGCGGGCACAGCCTCACTAGCTGGGGTTTGGTAGCTGCTGACACCCGCCTCTACAAGGGAGTCATCCTCTGAGTTGCTGTGGCCCTCAGCTGGGGTGGATGGTGCTGAGGACTCCTCGGTGTGGCTCCACTCGCCCTCCGTGCCACTGGGTCCCCTCGACTTCTCGCATTCTGTCCCAGTCAGGCTCTGTGGCTCCTCCTGGTCTGTGGAGCTGTCCCCTCCTGTGGCCGTGGATGTATCTGGACAGAAATAGGAAAAAGGAGAACAACATCAGTCACCTGCACTGACTGCACACACCACAGTGAGTACATCACATCACAGGGCAAGCCCTGGCATCATCAGTTGAACACTGCTCAAAGTGCTCACACTGTTTAGAATAAGCCAATGGTCAGTCTCACCATCAACCATGGCACTCATATCCCTCCTGGACTTGCACCCATATGTCTGTTGGATGCTAATACCCCAATGTGCCGACATGCACCACCCACACATTTTCCAGACATGCAAGTGAACATGTAGGAGTATGTCACTATACACACAGAACATCTCTTGCCACTGATTCAGTACAGGTGTCCGGATGAAGGGATGGGCAGAGATTCATTTCACATGCTTGTGATGCATGCCAGCAACACATACTATGATGTTCTCATGTCCTGATAGTCAATGCCACAATGGGGTGCATGGAGCACACTTGAACACAATGCAGGATCACTCATAGCAAGTTAAATGCCATGGCACTGGCATGCCTGGAAAGTCAGTCAACACTGTCTACTGTCACAGGGGCAGGACATCCAGACAACAACAGTATGCACTGTGTCACAATCATAGCTCAGGGGTAAAGCAAACTCTGCAGCTGACAAGCGCACTTGCCCATCCCCTGCAAACAACATATCCCGGACACAGAAGACCCCACATCAAACAAATCAGACATATGAGTCTCTGCGAACACAACTCCCTGTACATTAGCACATCACAGTCTGCTGTGCAAGTAACCCAGCTGCCTGAAGTGCACAGTTGCATACACCATTGTTCACTGTCAAATGATCACACACCTATATGTCACAAAGGTCTTGTCTCTCATAGTCACATCTCAGATGTCCTGCTGACCCTCAAACTCATGAACACCCCAGTTGTACGTAACAGGAAGCCACACCATAATGACACAGAGGCAGACACCTGAAGGCACATGTCACTAAGCACAAGCTGTAAGTTGATACACAGGAGTGGGATTACAGAGTGTTTCTAAATGCCCTTGAGTAGGCATGGCTGCCCAGGTCTTCGTGACACAGTGTTTGGCCCTGGACAATAGTCAGGTGGCTAAGCAAGTGTGACACACTTGATATACATACTCCTGAGGCACACAAATTGGAGTCCCCTGCTGCATGGATTTGTTTGAAATACCCCAGCCACATGTGGCGAGTCAGACCAGCAATTGGAACACATATCAAGGGCACACACAGATCACATGTCAGAACTCAGGCATTAGGTAAACAATTGACCCACCCATGAAACACACAACAGAGTCACAGGAACAGATGCTGTCCGGAAGCTGAAGCATAGCTGACTGCAGGGACACAGTGCCCTAGTGACACAAGCAACAGACTGTAGGGGCCACACCTGTGGATCAGATGAGGAGGGTGCATCACACAATTGAGGGACATGAGTATTGGACTACAAGACCTACGTAATGTGGAAGTGTGACCAGGCCAAAAGACTGCAATTAGCATTTCAGACATAGTACACAGATTAGGCATGGATTTAGCCCCTCCTTGCTGCTGTCTGGCCTTCAGCTGCCTATCCAGGTCCGGGAAGACCACCGCCAGTATCCGGAGCATGTGGGGGTCAGGGTCCGGTGTCCGTCCCTCCTGCGAGGAGGCGACAGCTTCAGCTGGACCCTTGCGATCCTCCGGGTCCAGCCCCGAAGGTCCTGCCACCTCTTCTGGCAGTTGCGGATCTGGCGCTTGTAGACCCCCACGGAACGAACTGCCCGGGCGATGGTCACCCATATCTCCTGCTTCTGGTGGGCATCAACCTGTGAGGATGACAAAGTTAAAAGTCCATTAACACACATGCCCCATATTTGTGCTGCACACATTTGGATAAACATGTCATCATCACAAAGGGAAATGAATGACACAGGTAGTGCACCCATGGAAAAGGACAAATGACCTGCATGTCTGACATGTTAATAATGCCTGGGAAGTTTACGCTTGCACAAATGCACTTTAGCTGCAGAACACCTGTTCATTACATGTACCTACTCACCTTGGGGGATGAAAGTACTCAGTGAGTATGCTTGCCACTGGTGTACACACTGCTAGTACTGCTAGTCAGACAATATGCATAATTAGGAAGGCAGTGGACTGCACACTCACCTGCTCCCCTGGTTTCCCATACAGCTTGCTGTACTGTGGAAGGAGCCCGTCCAGCAGGGCCTGGATCTCCTCCTCAGTGAAGGCTGGGGCCCTCTCCAGAGTACGTGCCATAGCAGTAGCCAGAGGATGCAGAGACAGCAGCAGTGGTAGCAGGGATGTGGTCCTGTAGCATGTAGTGCAGGCAAGTGAGCTCCCTGGGGCAGCCAGCCTAATATCTGTGCTGCAGAGGCAGACTCTGTGCCATGTGTCCCCAGTGATAGGTCCAACACGGTTGCATTCTCTGAATCTGGCCAATCCATGGAAATGTACGACTCGTACACGTCTTCTGCATCGTTCAAATCTTCACCTTCATAAAACCCTAGGAATTGCAACATTGTTGTAGACATCCAACTGAATTTTCAGCGCATAACTCGTACAAGGTTTGAATCTGCATCCGTCTCCATGACAGTCCAGAGCCAATGGGTGTGCCTGGCTCGGTCAACTGACTGTACAATGCGTATTTTGAAAATACACATGCACCCGTCTCCATACGATTCAATGGCCAAGGCGTACGCCTGCCCCAGACCATGCCTGCCTGACACTTATGCATGATAGTCACCCTCGTCGGACCTCATTGCAGTCAATGGCAAAGCATACATACGGCTCGGTCATGAACCGTGCAATGCGTACGCATTGTCACCCGCGTCGGACCTCATTGCAGTCAATGGCAAAGCGTACGCACGGCTCGGTCATGAACCGTGCAATGTGTACGCATTGTCACCCACGTCAGACCTCATTGCAGTCAATGGTAAAGCGTACGCACGGCTCGGTCATGAACCGTGCAATGCGTACGCATTGTCACCCGCGTCGGACCTCATTACAGTCAATTGCATACCGTACTCACGGCTCGGTCATGAACCGTGTAATGCCTACACATTGTCACCTGCGTCGGAGCTCATTGGTGTGACTATTTGACGTCTTCAACACACAATTACTTGCCAGGGACACATGTGCACGCCTACCACACTACAGCATTGGCCACACAGTGTCCCATGGCATGTGAGGCTGCATTCCCTGTGTGTTGGGGGGGGGCAACATTTGGTTTGTTGGTTGGCACTTTGGTTCAACCACTCCCAGGCTGTGCATGTCTTCATGGGGGCAGAATCCTTTGTGTGTTGTGCACATTACCACTGTGATGTGCAACTTTACAGTTATGGGCATGAGTCATGGACACAGTTGCATATTGGATATGTTTAGAACATGTCACATACACCCTGAGTCCTGGGGGTGATGGCATGTACGTCACAGTGAGACCTGTAGCCACAATTCTGATGTACACCCACAGTCTATGTGCATGTTGTGTCTCAGATGTGGCTGATCAAATGTGCCCAATGGGAGACAGTCCCCACATCCATGTGGTTTGTGCAGCAATCTTGATGTGGTGTGTGTGTCTAAGAGACGTAAATGTAGGGCCTGCAGAGACAACAGTGGCCACTACCGGTAGGACTCACACTTGCCTTGTGGCGTGTACGTGATACGCCATGTCATGCCAGTGTCGATGTGGCAATACAGGGACCCTGGGTATCTGCATGGCAAAGATCTGTGATGCCTGGGAGACATCAGACCTCACTTGACACTGTGGTGTGTGTTTGTAACGTCACAGCAGTACATAGGTAGGGTGACACAGCTTGAGATGTGAGGTGATGTCCATGTAGGTGACATATGTGTCCATGCCCATCAGCACACACCTCAGTACATTGTGTATTGTCATGATGTATCATGTGATATTTTGCTTGGTCATGGCCACATTGGTGGATGATCCGACAATCTTCCTTTGTGCATCTCTGTTCTGCAGGGCACCAGCTGTCCATCGACCGTTCCCAGACCTTGAAACCATGCAGGAACGCGACTGCATCTGACGGTACCGCTTCACCAGACCACTGATTGAGGAGTTGGCAGAGCAGTTGGCGCCACATCTGCTACCTGGCCGGACATACCCTACAGCACTGACCCGAGAGGTGAAGGTGATGGCAGTCCTGCACTTCTTTGCTACTGGTACCTTCCAGTACACTGTGGCTACTGCTGGTGGTATGTCGCAAACAATGTTTAGTCGTGTGCTACGCGATGTCTTGGAGGGGATGTTGCATTTCCTTGACCTGCACATCAAGTTCCCTGGCCCAGCTCAACTTCCTGAAATAAAGGATGCCTTTTATACACTGGGGAGGATGCCGAACGTCATCGGATCTATTGATGGTACACATGTGGCCAAGATACCACCACAGGCACATGAGCAGGTATACCGTAACAAGAAACATTTCCACTTGATCAATGCTCTGGTGGTATGTCTTGCAGACATGTGTATCACACATGTGTGTGCACGTTTCCCCGGTTCTGCGCACAATGCCAACATCATGAGAAGTAGTCGCATTGCAACGCTGATGTCACAGATGCCAGACCAGTGAGCCTGGCTTGTCGGTGTGTACTGACTGTTTACCATTGTGTGTGTTTGGCAATGTTGTATTCCGCACTCCAACAAAACTCAGCTAATTGTTCAATTGTTTGTGTGTAGGTGACTCCGGATACCCCAACATACCGTGGTTGCTGACACCCCTCAGGAACCCAGTGACACCATCCGAAATGTGCTACAATGAGGCACATGGTCAGAGCAGGAGGGTGATTGAGCAGACATTTGTTCTCCTGAAAAGCTGCTTCCGCGGCCTGGACATGACCGAAGGGGCCCTCCCATATGACCCTGCAAAGGTGTGCAAAATTATCCTTGTATGCTGCATGCTACACAACATGGCAGTGCAGAAGAAGGTGCCTCTCATCCATGATGACGATGACCGACCTCCGCCACCTGTAGAGGATCCCGGCCTGGACCACGATGCCAGTGATGATGAAGATGAGGGTGACGTCCGCACATAGCTCATCAACAACTTCTTCACCTGAATGTGACTTTACAGGGTTGTTATGTCAATGTATGGAGTTAGCCTGAAATGTGTTGTGGCTGCTCTGTTGGTGTCTGAGTGTGTCTGTGTGCCACTTGACTGGATGCTTGCAGTGATGTGTCCATTCAGGTGGTCTGTACTCCACAATAGTGTAGTGCTGCTAACTTGTTTCTGTGTAGGTTTCTTGTGACATGTTGTGTGCATGTGTATTGCATTTCTCTCCTGTTCTGCTGTGCTTTTGACTGTGTCTTGTGTCTGTCCTTCCAAGGGTACTTTGCCTGTTGTTTGGTCAACAGTGACCCCCAACACCCAGAATCCAACACCAGTGTGGGAGTAGTCAATTGCCATCAAGTGATGTGCCACACACCCCTGGACTTCAATTCTCAGACACTCTGTGACCGTGTGTCCACCGTAACATGCAATTGCCTTGCAACTATTGTGGAATAAACATGTTGCTGATGTGTAATGAACCTGTGCTATGCTTTGTTAGGTGCGTTATCTGTCTTCCCACATCTGAGGGACATTTGCTTACCTCACCTGTGGACTTGTTACCACTGACTGTGGATAGGTGTGTCTGTGCATACCAATGTGTTTCAGGTCAACATCATTGTGTGGGATGAGTAACATGGCCATGGTGAGTATGTGTTGTGGTGCCATAGTGGTGTGTCTCCCTCACATGTGTCACATCACCATGACTCACATAACGGTGGTCACATTGTTGTAGTATTTGGCATGCACTGTGTTGATTAGCAGATCAACATCTCCACGACACATGACAAATTGGAATCACAACAGAGGCAAGTATGGTGTACTGGTGAGTTTATTTACGAACATGTGTGAGGAAAGTGCACAGGATGGTGGGTGCTGTACATTGCGTTTAGAATCCAAAGTTCATAGTAGAGTTGGAAGTGTTGGTAGATGAAATGTCCAGAGTAAAGTCTATAGTCATCTGCTACATTGGACCAACATGAACCCTCCATGTCATGTGGGCGAGTTGTGTCCGATCGGACAAGGTGAACGGATTGCGCACAAAGAACATTGTCCAGAACAGGTTTAGAGGCCCTGGGGGATGTGCAGGGACATCTGCGTCTCACATGTCCTTCTTCAGACGACCCCTCTTCTTCTTGGGGGGGGATCCTCAGGTGCAGGCCTCTGCGGTGCAGGGGACTCTCCGCCAGAGTCCTCCTCCCTCCCTGTGGCACTGGCAGATGGTGTGACAACAGATGTTGTGGCCACACAGGGAGGTGTGGACATGTTTGTGCTGATCTGGTAGAGGCATTGGAGTATGTCCCGATGCACTGCAGTAAGTGCATCCCACTTTGCCTCCATGCGGGCATGGTGGGCAACCTGCTCCTGTTGTATGTCCTTGAGGATCCCTACTACCTGGCCAAATCCTCCGGTGCTATCCTGGTACGCATTTATGATGCGTGCCAGTTGGGGGTCATCATGCAGTCCAGACCCCTCGCCTCCCACCCCTCCCAGCACCCCTATCCACACGGGCAGGGCCAGCGGCGGCACGCACAGGTGACACTGGGACCCCTTGGGTGGTGTTGCTGGTGATGTTGGCTGTAGCTTCCGGGGGGTCCTGTGTCCTTGTGCTGTCGGTGTTCTGTGGCCTTGGTCTGTCCGTGTTGGCGGGGGTGCCCTGTCTGTTTACAGATGCTGGAGGCGTGGGTACAGGGGGTGCAGATGTTGGTGCTGCTGGTGCTGCATGATGACTCACACCGGAGGTGCCAGGTTGTTCGTCGTCATCCGAAGAGGACAGAGACAGAGTCAAACCAGAGACCTCAGTGTCCACCAGAGTCTGGGACTGGGAATCCTCTTCATTTGGTGCTGTGTCCCCAGCACCACCTGTGTTTGGAAGAGACACACAAAGTAAATTATGTTTCTACAGGCATCAATGGTTCACAATCATGACATTTTCTACTGTACGAACGGATGCCTGCCTATACACTGCTTTGTTCCGGGTTGTCACGGACAGAGAATGATATTGTTGTTGCACATTGCCCAGCCAAAAAGAAACATTTCAATGTGCCTGTCGAAGTGTGTTCATGCCCAGCTCATGGATAGATTTGTCTGTACATGACCATTACTACTCAAGGGCCATCACGTTGCTGACACAGGTGTGTCATCCCTGTACACATGTGAGATTTAACAAGGACATACGTGCTATTTCACTGGGAATATGTTGTACTATTGGGGCTTGTGTGGTAGCAGAGTTTGCATGCCACATTGGTGTATTGGTACGACATGGTCACAGTCCGGTATGCCTTTGATCTCTTTGGAGGAAGTGTTTTTACAGTGTTCCTAGTTCCCATCTCATTTCATACAAGTGATGATGTCACCATCATTAATGAGTCTGGTGCTGAGTTTTGTACGTGCATATGTGATTTGACTTGTCAATGTTCTCCATGGTGACATGGATTGGGCAAGGTAGCAAGCTTTTCTATGTTCATGACAGTGAGGGCCGGTGGTGTGTGTGTTGCAGTTTGGCTGCTGTGAGTAGCATGTCTCCTCCAATGCTATCCAGGTTTGACCTTGTGTCTACATTGTCTATGTCAGTGAGTGGTGTGTTGTGTGAAGGATGCCTATGTTTCAGCACAATGTAGGAGTGGAATGCAGCTCACAACAGCACCTAGTGTGAATGCGAACATGCTATGGTGTCGGCTATATTGGCGTGTCCATTCCATTCACTGTCAGATGTCCCCTGTCAATGATGTATATGTGAGTTCCTGTGTGTTTTGTACAATGTACCATATATGGCTCTCCACATTTGTCATCTGCAAGGCACACCTCCCCTGCCCGGCCAGGGGGCACCCCTGGACACTGCATCCCCAGAAAATGATTTTGAAAATATGGTTGCAATGGCTGTGTGTGCGACTGGGTTTTGTTTGGCCAGTGCATATGTGTGATTGTCAGCCACATCATTTCTCAGGCCCAGTGTCAGATATCTTGTCTGTCCATTCCCACTCCCTGTGAAGCGATTATGGTTCTGTGTGAGTTTGCTGGGCCATGTGGGTGGCTGGGGATTGTCTGTGACTGCAACTCCCATCATGCTCCTGGCTACACCCCCCTTCCCAGCAGGTTCAAACATCAAATACATTTGCACAGATCAAAAGTGTGTTGTACAGTTAATATAATTTTAAAACATACAGGTGCACATGCATCAACATTCTGAAAAGCGATTCCTTATTAGCAAGAAATAAAGAATCGTTATTAAGGAATCGCATTTCGGAATGCATGAACAGATTTGGTAATATAAAGCGATTCCTTAAAAATCGCTTTCTATTACCGAATCCACATTAGTGAGTAGAGCAAACAGCGATTAGCAATTTGCGAGTTCGGTATTACCGAAATCGGTATTAGCGAATTCGGTAATAGCGAAATCGCAATAAACGGGTCGCTCCGGGAGCGGCCTGATGACATCACTACCAGGAAGTCAAGCTGCCCCACCCTCATTCACTCGCCTGAGGAGCTCACAGGAGGAGGCACAGGACACAGGCTGAGGCTACAGAATCCTCACTCACAAACCATCCACCCTACCCTCACCAGGATGGACAAGGATGCACCAGGCACTGCTGAAACTGCCAGGAAGAGGAAGAGAAAGTTCTCTGACAGGGAACTGGAGCACTTGATTGAGGGGGTGAGCAGCAAGCATGACAGGCTGTTCGGTAAGCTGTCCCTCAAGGTGCCCGAGGCGGAGAAGAGAAGAATTTGGCTTCGCATCAGGGAGAGGGTGTATGCCGTGGGAGTGACGCCCCTCAGCATCGATGAACTAAAGAAGAGGTGGTATGACCTCAGGAAGAGGGCCAAGGAGAGGATTGCAGAAAGGGTCAGGGAGGCAGCTGGCACAGGAGGGGGGCCATCCACAGTGCCTGCAAACACTACCCTTGAGGAGCTAGTCGAGGGGACCATCGAGCCCGCAGATGGACACCTCCGGCGCAGCCACCACTGAACAAGGTAAGATGCATGCCTGCGCCCATACTCTGCGTATCGTATACCCATCCCCATCCCCCCAGCCCAATCACAGTGTGCAGGCAGAAGTGCACAACCCATATGCCCTCACATCAGTATTGCATCATGGGAGTCGTAGTCATGTCAGCCAAGTGTGCAAGTATAGTCATAAATGCTAAAATAAATGAGATCAGCAGGACAGGCAAAACATAGAGTCAAATAATGTAATTCATAGTAGGACATTAATGCCGAATAAAAAACAGATGTAGTTCAAATCAAACTAACCATGCACTGTTTCACACACAGATGCATCTCCTGGCGATTCGGATGACAGTGGGCGCCTCATCATCTCTGAAACACCGGCTGATTCAGATGGCGACACTCCGCAGGAGGGTCAATCCCCACCTCCTCCAGCAACAATACCACCACCACCACCACCTGCGACAACTGTGACAAAACCACCAAGACGCAGGGCACAAGTCCCCTCCATGCAGGTGATGGATGCAAGCCAGAGTCCTGCAACCACAACTGGGCCAAGTCCGACAGGTGTCACACCGCCAGCACCACCACCAGCACGTGGCCGAGTCACGCAGCGGCGCAGGTCCCTGCGCAGTACTTCCGATGGAGCCGACCAGGTAAGGTACACATATGGTGGCATCGAGGCTCAGATGCTGCGTGTTCAGCGCCTGCAGGGGAGACACATGGGGACCATTAACCTAAACATATCGCGTCTTGCTAAACACACGTGCACGCTGACAGACACAGTGCGGAACATGACCACAGTTGTGGCAGAGGGCAATGACAAACTCAGTGAGGACCTCCAGGAACTCACCCGTGCCATCAGAGCAGGACATCACAGTGAGCGCCGGAGGCATAGACAGAACTTGCTCCGTTCCACTGCATCGACCAGGGCCAACCCAAGGCTCTGCAATAGCACTGCTGTGTTGTCCCGCCGCTCCGTGTCACTGCAGGTGGACCTCGGCCATTACTGCGGTGACGTGGCAAAGGCCCTAGGCCAGGTGACCACTGCAGTGGAACACTTGCAGTCTGAAACATTCAGTGGCAGCAACTTGGGAGGGGAGGACGGCAGTGAGGCTGCTCCAAGTGTAAGCAGCGTCTCCGTGATGGAGCCAAGCACCAGGAGGCGCAGTTCGCGCTGCTCCACAGCCACAGGGACAGGGCGTGGTGAGATGGAGGAGAGAGGTGATAGGAGGCTGGGCGTTCGTGGCAAGCGCCACTAGTCATACTGTACGGCATCCCTGACCATCGTGGGGTAACCATGGCCCACTTTTATTTTACTATTGCACTCCCGTGACTACAACGGGCATGTTTTTGTCCTCAATGTGTGGGGGAACCCTACTTTGCATTTCTGTGTGACATCACATACATCGGTGCTCCTGTGCATTAAACAGTAGCACCACTAATGAAATCGTCATGGCTCATTCTTACCTGGGTCAGAAATGATGTTGCGTGATGTATGTCCACCTCCTTTGGCCCTCAGCTGTGTTTGGAACGTGTGCCTGTCGGTATTGTGCGGGTGGTTGGTCATCTCGGTAGTAGTCATTCCTGTCCACCTCTATGGGTATCCCCCTTCTGGTTGCAATGTTGTGCAGCATGGCACATACTGCTACAATCCTGCAGCAGGTGTCTGGTTTATATTGCAAGGCACCACCAGTCTTATGTAAGATTCGGAAGCGACTCTTCAGAATCCCAAAGGTCCTCTCAATCACATTTCTGGTGCTTATGTGGGCCGCGTTGTAGCGTTGCTCCTGTGGTGTTGCTGGATTGATGTAGGGGGTGAGGATATATTCACGCAGGGCGTATGCACTGTCACCCACAGTCTAATTTGAGACTCATCGCGCCGGGAAACCCTATCAGGGTAGCTGTGCGCCTAATAAATGTAATAATAAATAAATAAATAAATAAAATGGAAGCAAAGGCTTAGTGACAGTCATGATGATACATGTGTGATGCTGATGTTATGAAGAGGTAGGTGTACGTACCAAGCAGGAGTCCCTCTCCGAACTCTCCATTGAGTAGACGCCTGTGGATGCCACTGTGTCTGAATATGTAGGAGTCGTGTGTGATCCCTGTAAATTGTGCCACTATGTCCGTGATGATGTGCTTGGCATCGCACACGACCTGCACGTTGATGGAGTGGTAGGACTTCCTGTTATGGAAGATGTACTCATTGGCTGAGGGTGGACAGATGGGGACATGCGTGCAGTCAATGCATCCTATGACAGGGGGGAAAAACTGAGAAAAGGTGAGGAACTCCAACAACAAGCACATCCTCAACTAAAAAGAAAAAAAATTAAGATCGGAATTGGGGAATGCCAAGAATAGACCACCTAAGCTCTTTGAACTGGTCAAACACCAATCAAATAAACTGTCTAAAACCCCGAAAGAAGTCTCTAAGTCTCTAATATCTTCGGAGGAATTCTCCTCTTTCTTCGGTGATAAAATCACTTCACTAGGAATCGAACTCAGTACCGCCACTTGCTCTCAACCCCTTCCTGAATGGCTCCCCTTTCTGCACTACCCTCACTGGCCTCACCTAAAAACCAAGCTCGCTCTACCGACTTCTAATACTATGACGAAGACTCCATCTCTACAATCCTCTCTACCTTAAACCCAAATAACCACTTCAATGACCCGCTACCATCCAACTTCCTCGCTGCTGCCTTCCAAGCCATTGTTCCTTGCTGGACTGCAATAATCAATGCCTCTCTCCAGCAGGGATCGATTCCGGACCCCTTGAAAGCCGGCCAAGTCCTCCCTATTTTAAAAAATCCATAGCTGAATCCTGCCTCCCCTGACAATTTCAAACCTATCTCCAATATCCCTCTGTTAGCCAAAGTTTTAGAGAAGTGCGTACAACAGCAACTAAGTCAGCACATCAACAATTTCAACCTACTTGATGACTTTCAATCTGGATTCAGACCAGGACACAGCACGGAAACTACTATGCTCCACATCGTTGACGACGCCCTACAAGCCCTTGACCAAGGCAAAACCTGCCTTCTAATCCTCTTAGATCTATACTCCGCCTTCGATACGGTCAATCATGAAAAATTACTCGAATGCCTTAAACTCAGGATGTGTTTGGATGGCGTTGTCCTAGAATGGTTCAGGTCCTTCCTCCATAACCGATCTCAGAAATTCCTCATTAACGGCAACCTATCAGCTCCCACCCCAGTCATGGTTGGAGTCCCCCAAGGTTCAACCCTGTCACCCACCCTCTTTAATCTTTACTTAGAGCCACTCACTGAAGTTCTTCATACCGCAACATCTCCTACCATATGTACGCGGACGACACCCAAATATATATCAATATTGCATCACTCGAGGATATCCTCGCCCTGAACGAGACCCTGAAACTTACTGTCCAATGGCTAGCCGCTAACCAACTAAAACTCAACGCAAAGAAAATTGAATTTCTCCTGATCTCCCCTTCTAAAGTCAACCCGGAGATTCAGATGTGGATCAAGGCTATCACAGCCTTAAACTGCCCGACGACCATTGTGGACTCTGCCAAATCATTGGGCATATTCCTCGACTGTAACCTGAACATGCGAGACCACATTAACTCAATGGCTAAATCAGCCAGATTCCACCTGAGCTACCTTTGGAAGCTGAAACCCTTCATCGATGCTCCTGACTAAAATGGCAGTCCAAGCACTAGTCATCTCTAGACTGGAATATGGATGCTCCACCCTCACGGGATTACCCAAGATCTCCTTGGCACCTCTAAAAGCCTGACTCAACGTGGCGGCCAGACTACTCACCAGCACTAGGAAATTCGACCATATCTCTCCACACATGAAAGCACTAAACTGACTCCCTCTAGAGGCCAGAATACAGCTAAAACTGGCATGCATTACACACAAGGCCCTATACGCAAACTCCCCTGCTTACCTGGCACAGAAACTTGTGATATCTGGAGGAAGCAGGAACTCCCGGTCTGCTAGAAATCTCCTGCTCCAACCTGCCCATTTTCAGAAAAAAAGATCCTACAATAGCGCATTCTCCAGGGCAGCACCGAGAATCTGGAACTCTTTCCCACCCGACATCAGAAAAATCCCTTCTCTAGCAAGTTTCAAGAAGGAGGCCAAAACCTTCCTCATGTGTAAATTCCTGGTCTAAGGCCTGCTCTCAACCACCACAATGTGCCTGTCGATTTTAAGACTATTGCTTCTTCCTCAGATCACCAACTCACCCCGCCGAGAAAATGTGGGGCTTCTGTTTTTACGGATTCTAACTATAACTGTAACCACACATTTGTGTCCCCTTTTTGTCCCTATGCTCCCAGCAACCCAACCCCGCCCCAACCTTTGTATATTTCTGTACTTGAGACTTTTCTGTTTTTCTGTTTGTTTACCTCTGTAAACCGTGTAAAGTGCTCTGATACCCTCACGGGTCAAGTTCGCACTCTATAAAACATTAAAATAAATAAATAAATAAATACTCAATAATTATATTAATAAGTGACAACACCTTAAAGCAAAACTCAGAGCAATAAACACAACTATCATAGTTTTTTTATTTTATTGTGATATGTATTCTCATTTAGAAGATGAATTATCGCACTTGCAATTGCATCTGCCTCATCGGTTAGTGAGTGACGTCATGATTATTAAACTTGGTGAGCGAGTTATGGATTGTGGAGCAAATCATAACTTCCAAATTCCCGTTTTTAATTTTTTTTGTAATCATAGCTTTTCTTTTAACTGTTTAATGAATACTTACCCGCATACTTCATGGACAGTTAACACACATGGGGTCATATTATCAAGCCAGGCGATAAAATTATCGCCGCTTTAGCGGCAGAAAACTGCCGCTAAACGGCGATAAACGGCTTGATAATATGCTCTATGGAATTCCAATTGAAGCGCATGTTAGATGTGAAGTGCGTCTAAAATGGGCTTCAATTGGAATTCCATAGAGCATATTATCAAGCCGATTATCGCCGTTTTAGCGGCAGTATTCTGCCGCTAAAGCGGCGATAATTTTATCGCCTGGCTTGATAATATGCCCCTTACAGTGCGAAAATGGGGTTCAGAGGATATTATGCACTTAAAATATGCTCTTAAAACTAATATTTTAATGTGTTCAGCATTAAACACATTTTAACGGTCTGACTTAAATCTTACTGTCTGTAAATGATGTTATCTGTCTCAGTGTGGTCAAAAGCAATGATGTATGCACACTAAACTGCATTGCAACGCTCACTGAAACTGAGAGGAAATCAAACAGATTGTGCAGTATTAAAATGAGTGCGTTGCTTGGTGTGCAAGTAACTTCGCTTCGACCGCTTTTGCTTTAAGCTAGATGGAAAAGCCACTCCTATAAAGCTAGCCACCGAAGCATAAAACGGAGCCCTGCCTTTCACTGCTCAGAATCATGGCCAGCATGAGAGAGTTACAGTCATACCTGTGGATGATAACGGCGATTTCCGGTCTTTTCCGCAAGTCAGGTAAGGCGTGCAGAATGTATACTCACTAGCCACCTTTCAACAGCTGCAGAACGATTTTCTGTGTGTGCGTGTCAATGTGTGTGCTGCAAACCACCAGAGTCTCCATTTGTTAAGTCTGTAATTCAGTCAAATTAGACTAGAGGCGCATTCCTGCGGCTGCCAGAAGCAAATACACGCATGTGTTCAGGGTTTTCCAGGACTATGTAAGTTTTTATGTCATAAACGATTTCAAAATAGGTTCCATGTGTGATTAGGGTGACCAACTGGCATAAGTGCAAATTCAGGACGGTGAGTGTAAAAATTCAGGGCAAACGGTAAAAATAAGGACAAAAATTCAGGACAAAGGGTCAAAATTCAGGACATAAATTCAGGACAGGAGGTCAAAACTCAGGACAAAACTTCGGGATAAAAGGTGCACATAGGCAATCTGAGAAAGTGGGATCAATGATTCACACATGATGCACAGTGCCAGGATGTGAAGCGACTGTGACATGGTGTTGTTTCCAGAGCTTTAAGTGGGATGAAAAATCTGGGGGGGGAGGGGGAGCTCCAAAGGGGGTTTTCGATGTCATAGTGTGCCACCCAAATGGTATTTTACTGCTTCTGTCATTGCATCCAGATATATAATACAACAAGTAATGTTACACCTACAACAAGCCAGAACTATTGGCTTTGTCAATGGTTGTTAGTGGCATAAAATAAAAAAGCAGCAACCAGGGCTTGGTTGAATATAATATTGAAAATGTGTCAGTTCTAAAATGATGAGACTGTGTAAGATCCATAACCCCTTCTTTTTTACTTCTCACGTAGCAACATGGGCGTTTTTGTAAATTTCTTCCATCTGACAGAATGCCCTGCCCTAGACCGAGGCTGGAGGAGGCCCACCACATGCTTAACAGCCTAGACCGGCCCATTGTCATACTGTAAGGCAATCAGCCGGCTTACAGAATGACAATGGGTGGGGTGGGGCTGATCTTGAGCACAGCGGAGTGCGGGTGGCCCCATCAGGGAGCTGAGGCTTCTTGAAGGGACCAGTGCTGCTCCCTGCAATGCCCAAAACTACTAACAAAAGGCGTCCGTGAAAGGAATCTTCATGGACAACGGACATGAGGTCCAAATTACGGATGGTCCGTGAAATTTACGGATGGTGGTCACCCTATGTGTGATCATTGCTGTGACTCAAGGGTATCACGTGACATCGACCCGCAATTTAGCACCAGTGAAGTATCACCAGGTTATAGCTGATGAAGTTTGCACAGGGGAAATAATATTCAGAATATGCATTTTACAGCTCAGGACTAGAGAGACCCAACACTAAAACTCAATCCGCACATTATTCCTCAATTTCACACCTGTATCTCGGAAACAAAACGTAAAACATCCGAGAGAAAAAAGTTCAGGTGCAGAGTTGTTCTTTCCCAGTCAATTTTACTTTCGATCTTCTTGAGGAATTTAAAGGGGCAACCTAGTTACTGCAAGGGTTGAGCAGAGGCCATGAGTCGTGTGGATGTGAGCGAGGGAAGTACCTGGTATCATTTGTAAAGGGGGTAGAAGATACGTGCCTAAGATTTGATTCTCCTTGTAGATTTCCTGTGTCCCCCAAACGGTGAGAGATAGTCTGTGGGTCCACAGAGTTAAAGAAACAGACACAGGTCTTACTGCCCCACCCATTGACCATTTGGAGCATAGGTATTCGCAAACATTTTCCCAGGGGCCACAAAAGTGTGGTCTGTGTTGGGCCCAAGGGCCACATTGATGCCAGCATGGTGGGAGAGGGGCTTTGTGAGGAGAGTGGTTAAGGTGGATGCTAACACTTGCTTGGGAGATTCAAGTGTAATAAAAAGGAAGTAACTTCATAATTGATTTGGAATTAAATAGGATTGCACTATGTGAAACCAGAAAACCTGGGATCAGTCCTGGTTTCCCTTCCTGACCAAATTGTGTGATCCTAGACAACTGTCTAATTTCACTTTGCCTCCTTTTTTCTTCATTGTGATATATGAGAGCACTTTGAAATACATGAGTTCAGGAAATTAATTGTGCAAAACCTTCTCTTGTCTTTGATGTATTAAACTATAATGGGTGTCCATGTATAATAACAACCCAGACCACCCAGAAGGTTCTATGTGACAACTGCTTTGCCTCTTAGTTCACTATTGACATTGTTGTCAGAATGGGTGGAAGCATGAAGGTTTCTACACTCATTTTGGAAAATTATCAGTTTTAAAAATACTTGCACTGATATAATCTGAAGTACTAAGGTGAAATGCATCTGCATGTTACTGAAATACACTTCTTTTTAATTTTGAAGAGTGTTCGAATGGGATTTCTGGTTGGCTAGGGCCTGCGCCTAAGCCAGGCAGAAACCACCACTCTAGTCAGGGCAAGGGAGTTACATGCTGAAGATTACTCCTGCTCACCCCCTTGGTAGTTTGGAACGAGCAGTCAGGCTTAACCTAGAGGCAACGTGTAAAACTTTTGCTCGACACACACACAACAGCAGCGACACACTAGGCACACTACAAAAGAGACACCACACAAGGTTATATAAAAATTAGCCTTTGTATTATCATAAACACATTAGATCATAATCACACATAATCACTGTGCCAACTGGCACTAGGTAGTAATTTACAGGGGATTATATACATGACAGGGCCAATCGGGTCACTGTCAGAACCATCAGAATGTAAGTAATAATACAACCAGTAACTACTGGTAATATCACAGGTAACATAAACGCATTATGTCTAAATCACATTAGGCACACAGCCTCAATTAGCAGTGCACCCCAGTACCACTACAAAGGTGCACACATCAACTGGGGCCTTATGCCACACCAGGACACAAAATGATCCCAGGCCAAGTGGCCTTCCTCGAGGGCCAGTCTGGGCTGGCTCAAATGCCCTTTGTCCAAAGTCAGGGCTCGATAATTATGGGTCCTTCCAACTGTCCCTCTGGCTGCCTTGTCAGCAAAGACAATGTGCGTGATGCACTGAGGCGGGGGGTGCATCTCACCCCCTTCCTCTTCGTACAACTAAGAATGCCCCCGTTGTTGCAGCTGCCCGCGCTCTCGCAGTGCAGCTGGAAAAATCAGCCTCGGCACCATAGTGCCTCTTAAGCCCCACTCCGGGACTCTAAAACAAAGTGCCACCTCGTTGCGGTACAGCTGGGGGAATCCAGCACCGGCAACTACAGTGCCTAGGGAGCCGCTCCTTCCCAGGGCTCCTCTTTCAGGCTTCCGATGCATCAAATAGGCACCCTCAGTGCCCTGCACAGGCCCCACTCAACGGGGCCTTCCCAGACTCTGTCCGGTCCCCTCTTTGTGACCTGCTGACCCACCTCTCCCTCTGCCAGGCGGGGGGAGGTGAGAAGTTACGACAATGGAGCTCGCGAGGGTCCGGTCCCCTCTTCAGCATGCGGGTCTCTCTTCACCCCGCTGACTTCAGCCTGCATGTGGGGCTTCCCTCGATACACCGGGAACCCTGCCCACAAACAGGCGTCCTTCGCCTGGCTTCCTGTGCCAGTTGAACTTCCTTCACAGGGACGTGATGGCCCACCCACCATCAGGCTCATCTCGCCTGACTTCCTGTTTTGGTGGCGCGCTGCTCTGGTCGCCGCCAAAACAGGAACAGGAAGGGCACTCTTTCCTGGGCACCCAAAGAGAGAGGTAGGCTCCCGCCCTCCTTCTGGACTCAGCTCCCTTCTCGTCTGGCAGACACTCCCCAGGCAAGAGCAGCGCTGCACGCGCTAGCTGTAAGGCTTCCTCCTTCTGTAAGCCCAGCCCACAGTCAGGCTTGGCTCCTGCTTGGCTTTCACCCCCAGGCACCTGGATACGGAGCAAAGTCTCCCCAAAGCCCCGTGCTCCGGGAGGAATTTACTGGTGCCCGCACCCACCTCTGGCCACAGAGTTCGTTCAGAGCACAGTTGGAGCCCTCTTCTCGGGCTATAGGAACCAGCTAAAAAGTGCCCACCACACTCAGTGTGAAGCGAGGGGCACCTACACGCACACTGGCTGCTCCCCCTCCTCCAAGAGCTTGACAGCAGCACCCTTACTCGAGCTGGTTAGGGAGCGGAGCCCAAAAGCGCTCCTCCCAAGTTCCTCTAGACTCTGCTTAGAGGCAGAAATCGCCCGCCTGGCGCTAGATCCCAGAATCACCCAGGGCAGAGCTGGGCCCAGGCAGGCCAACATGCAGGGCCTCCCAGCAGAAGGCAGCCCCTCCGGCCCCCCTCAGTTAGCAGCAGGGTCCCACGGCAGTTCCTCCTGGCGCCCAGCAGTCCTTCCTTCAGGTCCCAGTAAGCAGACTTTGCCAGGGGTCACAGCCCCAATATTTATACCAGGTTGGTCTTTATTCTGCCCTGGCACAGGGCTTGGGGATCCAGTCCCAACTGGATCGGGGGGTTTGGGAGCATTTTGTTTACAGTACTCACACCCTCCTTTGCCAGGTTGGGTTCTGTATTCAGTCACACCACAGGGGGGTAGAGCCACCATTGAACCAGGCAGACACAGACCCATTTGGGGTCAGGGGCTTCTCCTCCCACTACTCTAAATGTAGATCTGCCTATTCAGCCTAGTACTGACTCACCCTGCCCCTCTGGAGCCACACACCTCACCAGCCCCTGTCACTCCAGAGTCAGACATGCAATACACATCAGGCGGGCAAAGACACATAGCACACAGAAATGCCAACTTCTAAAAGTGGCATTTCTAAAATAGTGAACATAAATCTGCCACATCATTATGCGGCATTTATTATCACTATTCTAAACATGCCAAACCTGACCACACTGCTCCTCTCATATCGAAATTACCACTGAAACACTTATCAGGGAATCCCCAATGCATTCCTATGAGAGGGCAGCCTCACAGCAGTGAAAAACCAAAATGGCTGTTTGTCACTATCAGGACATGTCACACACTTAAGGTACCTGTCCTACCGTTTACCTGCAATGCACCCTGCACATAGGGCTAGCTATGGTCTACCTTAGGGGTGACTGACATGCAGTAAAAGGGGGGTCACAGACATGGCAAACACTTTGCATGCCACGCCATAGTGGCAGTAAGCTGCACACACAGGCCCTGCAATGGCTGAGGCCTGAGACAGGTTTGAAAGGCTATTTTGGAGGGTGGCGCAAGCAGCAGTGCAAGCAGCAGTGCAAGCCCACCAGTGGCATTTAATTTACTGGCCCTGGGTATCTGAGATACCACTTAACAAGGGATTGAATGGTAAATTAAATATGCCAAACAGGTGTAGACCAATCTTACCATGTTCACCACAGAGAGCACACATCTCTTTACACTGGACAGCAGTGATAAAGTGCCCAGAGTCCTAAAATCACCAACATCAGGTCAGAGAAAAGACTAGGAGGAAGGCAAAAAGTTCTGGGATGACCCTGCAAAAAGGGCCAAGTCCAACAATGAGACTATATAATATATTTACACTTTTATTGCAAAATATGTTAAACAATTAAAGTGTTCCTGCAGTTCAGTGGTGCAGGACACCTTGCTTACTTATTTTCAGTTACTTCATTCAGTGTAAGTAAACTTGTGTTGTTTATTTAACATCTTTCTGAATGTTATTGCTCGATCAAGTAAACAGCAGCCCAGTGCAGTCATTCTGCTGGGTGCCACATGTGATGGTCAGGAGGGACGCATGCGGCTCCGGGCCGTATTCTGGAGCTTATGCATGCCTATATCTGGCAAGGTTTTCAGCGCATTCCCCTCGTGGTTATGAAATGTAATAGAATTAAATGGTGCACTTACACATTTTTAGTTCATAAAAACTGGCAAGTGATTATTGCAAGTTATTAGACATTAGAAAATGTGAGTTATAAGAAACTTCACCACTATCTAATGCACCACTAATTACAGTATTTAAAGACGGATCTTACTTCTCAGGCTGTGTTTTAGAATGAGGTATAAAAATGACTACAGCATGAGAAACAATTCTAGCATTAAGATGTACTATCATACTGGTCGCATTTAGTGACCAGTATTTTTGAAACCAGTATGGAATTTTGTGAATCGGCCTATGTACTAATTGGTCAGTTCACAAAATTCCAAATTGGATTAAGTCTCAATCCTTCCTGCAATTAATATTTATTATGTAAGTCACAAATTATGACTCATTCCAATTTGCCATAACAAAGGGATGATGGACTGTAAAGGTGGCACACCACTACGTCTGTGATTGGTTTTGAAAAAAGTATGTTAAAAATAAAAAGCACCACATTTTCCTTAAAGGAAACATGGTTGCTTTTTCCTTTAAAAAAAAAACTTTTAAAATTGTTTTTTTTCTAATGGTTTTAGAGGTCCTTAGGGGAGAGCGGCAAATTTCACTCCTCCTGCGGAGTCCACTGAGTTTTTGCCATTCTGCCCTCAGCTTGGAACTTGGAGTTTGGCAAATATTCTATCAGCAGGCAAAGCGAGGTTTACCAGTGCACACAGCTCACGCCAGCAGGGAAACATTCTCATCAACGACTCCGGAACAACGAGTTCTTGAGTCACGCAAGCTGAACAACGACTTGCCCAAACAATGACTTAGCCTTAGCCAGACATGTGCAGGGTGAAGTTCAGAGGAGCGTCGGACAGGAACAGGTAAGAGGGGTACGGGGTGGAGGGGGGTGCTTGTTAGGTTTTTTGGGGGTGGGAGGGGTTCGTTGGGGTGGGGGGTGTGTGTTAGTTTTTAGGGGTGGGAGGGGTTTGGGTTAATTTTTAGGGGCTGAGGAGGTTTGGGTTAGTTTTTATGGGTGGGAGGGCTTGTGTTAGTTTTTAGGGAATGGGAGGGGCGAGTTAGTTTTTAGGGGGTAGGAGGGGTTCGAGTTACTTTTTAGGGGGTTTGGGTTAGTTTTTAGGGGGTGGGAGGGGTTTGAGTTAGTTTTTAGAGGGCGGGTAGTTTTTAGGGGGTGGGGGAATGTGGGGTAGTTTTAAGGGGTAGTTTTTAGGGGGTGGGAGGTTCAGGTTAGTTTTTAGGGAGTAGGGGTTCAAGTTAGTTTTTAGAGGGTGGGGGTTTGGGTTAGTTTTTAGGGGGTAAAGGGGGTCAGGATAGTTTTAAGGGGTGGGGGATTCGGGGTAGTTTTAAGGGATATTTTTTAGAGGGTGGGAGGGGGTAAGAGGTAGTGTTTAGTGGGTGGGAGGGCTTCAGATTAGTTTTATGGGGTGGTGGGTATTCAGGGTAGTTTTAAGGAGGCTAGGGGGTTTATTTAGGGCTCAAGGGGAGAAGTCAGGGTAGTAAACTCAGCCACGGATAGCTGTTTACCATGCATTCCTTTACCACAAAAAAGCGTGGTAAAGGAATGCGTGGTAAAGCTAGTCGTGGTTAAGACGCGGTCATAGTAGAGACCGCATTGTTCAGGTAGGGATTGTAAAGGAACTCGTTGTTCTGACATACAACCACACCAGGCTGCTGTATCTGGGGAGGTGCGACAACCTGTCAGTTGCTCAGCACAGCCAATTTGGTGCAGGCAGTGCATTGTTTAGTTGTCTTCTGAGCCAATCCATTGGAGCTGATGTGGGGTGGTACCTGGCTCCTCAGCCAATCCATTGTAGCTGGTGCATGATTTAGCTCCCTTCTCAGCCACTACAGTGCAGCTGGTGCATGGGGCTTGATTGTAGCTGGCTCCTCACTTATCCAACCCAGTGCCACCCTTGTCCTGATGATGTAACGTCACCCTCGGCCTAGTCCCAGGATGTCACTGGCCTCGAATCTCGGCAGTACTCTCCATTCGAAACAGCCTCAGGAAGACTCCACCGTGATCCTCGCCACACCTGCTCTCCAGCTGCTCAGTGCTTCGGACAGAGACCCCAGGAGCCCCTGGTGAATTGTATTCCAGTGGTGCTCCAGCGACCCAGGAGCTACTGCAGGCTGAGCACTGTGAGTGATGGAGGTCCTGAGAAGTGCTACTCCCCTACAGCAGGTGTTTGAAATGATTGCCTTCCAGTTGTTGCTAGACCATCAAATAGGGTGAAATGATGAGAGGGTGGGGCATCACTTTACCCCTGTTAATGATGTGCTGGTTAATGTGTAAAGATGGGCTGATGATGAGGGTACTGTGTGCAGTATTGCGGGCTTCTGATGGGCGATAAGGATTTCAGAGATGCCATTTTGGATGCTTCACCTAACATCTAGGGCTGTGTGAAATGAACTGTTGGGGTGTCAGCTGCATGCCATGCAGAATTACACTTGAATCCTGAAATATAATCCCTCCACACAAGAAGGCGGCTTTGGTTAGTAGCTGCTCATTTTCAGAGAAAACTGTCAGATTATTCTGTTAGTTTGCCCAATTGCCGAGGAAAAATGATCCGCAAAAAATTACACTCTAATGGCTGTAGTTACTAATTTCAGAATCATCGCCTGTAAATTTACTGTTTGGAATAATTTGGCATTGCCAATCTGTGCTTCGGTGTGAAATCACGGCTATATTAATGCCAAGCGGCCTAAAGCGTGACTCTGCAGTGCTGGCTGATTCAAGCACCGCACGGTGCTGCATGCACACAGCTCATGAACTTAATGACTGTGTGCAGAAGATAGAAAGGAGAAGAGGATGTGGTTGAATGGTACTTATGTTGATGTAGAGACAGTTGCGCTGAGGGAGAAAGCAGCCCCCAACTCCTGGCACATGCACTGTAGCTTGTCCCTTTGAGGTGGATATGCCTATGGGTTCGAGGTGCCTAATGGGAGCATGTGTGGCACAATGGTAGTCAGCGCCTTCCATGGGTGATAGCGTGTGAACTAAGTGGTGCACAAGTGCCTTCTGTGGGTGATACAGTGTGTGACTGCATGTCTCACAACGTCCCTCCAGGAGTGGTAAAGCTCAGTGCTGCACAGTGATACCGGTGTCCAGGTTTTACCATGTGCACGTGTGGCATGGCAAGTGTCCGTTTCTTGAGCGGGGTGGTATAGCTGGGTGCAGTGTGCGAATTGCACTGCTCCACTGCACCTTCTTTTGGGCTGTGAAAGTGGACCCCTTGGTGTGGAGTGCTTGCTGAGTGGCTCTTTGGAATGATGACACCAGGCGCCATGGTGTAAAGGCGTGGCCGAGTAGTACTCCGCCCGTTCGCGGAACTCCGTGGAAGTCGGCTATGTTTTTTTGACACACTGTGCAATTCCATGGAGTGAAACTCCACAGGCTCAGCTCAGGCCTAGTCCTAGGGACCTCAAACTACAGATTATTGCTCCTTTGAGGTCTTCCTCTTGGTGGGCCCAAAAAGAAGAACCACAATTGTTTTCTTCAGCGTTATATACAGCCCCTCTTAGGTCCCTTCTGATTCGGCCCGGGCTGCTATCAGCATAATGTATGTTCTTTCCATGCCTAGTGGTCCTAGTTCCAACTCTACTCCACAAAAAGTACTCAACAGTCTTGTGAACGCAGTTCACAAGTACCTAAAACTAACCCTGGTAAGTTAGATTCTGGGAAGGTTGTTCATGAAGCTATAAACTAAAGTCCACTAGAGAATGGGGAAGGAAACAATTCCTTTTGTTTATTATATCCTCACACACCCTGGTGGTGTCATGCTTCATCATCGGGTCACCCTGACGCCTACAAGTCAGGGTGGGCTCGACCGTATTCCAGGGAGCTCTTGATTAGATATGGCCAGGGGGAGTTAAAGATTAAAAACCCGCCGACAGATCCCAGTGTCCCTTTATTCATGGATCTGTAAGGGATATTCAAATGACAAAAATTGATAAATCGGGTCAACAGGAGTATTATGGTCCTATGACCCTAGTGCCAACATGTTTCAGTCCTTTATTGGCCAAGGTGGTCCTAGACTTTATTCAGGGTTGAGATTTAAATAATCCTCACTGGATAAGGCGGGAAGTGGAGTCCCTATCCTGCTTTATTGTTGGCAAATAGCTGCTCAGTTATGAAAGATAATTTATCTTTAATTAATTCTTACTCCATCTGTAAAAATAAGAGAAAGAAAAAGGATTATAGTGCAAGATTGTTGTCAAAAACCCTCATTGCTTCCCAAATGTGCCGTGATCACAAATTACACCCATGCTGACAGGCCGGTAGGGTGCAGAGAACATTTCACATGACACACCAGTTTGGTATGTGTATCCAGTATACTCTACTATTACCACACACAACTATGTGGAAAATAAAGTCTTGTAGCGACATAAATCGCATTCTGCCCCTAAACACACTCTTGTGCGTGCCTAGTCTCGATTAAAATCAAACCTGTGTCACTCTCATCAAACAGCAACAGCAGCTATCAATCGTAGTGATTAAACATTCACTCATGTCATTCAAATAACTCTCCCTTAACCCTTATTGGGAGAGTAAATACATCTCTGAGCACTTCAGGAGTTTGTGGGGTAGCCCTTTAGTCAGACACTGTGTATTTTCAAATGGCAAGTTGTAAAACGTCAGAGCCAGTGTGGAGAAGATAAAGACAAAACACCAAAAATATACAATTAGATGAATATCCAAGGTAGAATGCTGAAGTTCGGCCGTTTTTTAACATCCCTGTAGATGTGAGAAATATCTGTAGTCATCTACTTACGCAATCAAGGGTCCTGCCCCATGTCGATACCTAGTAGGTCTGAGTCTCCGGTCTTGCGCTCCGAGTGTTCGGTAAATTGCTGGTTAAATACACTGTATCTACGCGGGAAGGGCCGGACGACTGACATACTCTTCCGGCGTCCCCGGACTGACAGGCTTTCAGGGATGACGCGTAGAAAGCACGCGTTAGCAGGAATGATGGGAAATGTAGTCCCTGTTGGTAGCGCGTTTAGTTAATGTAATATCGTTGTGTGATTGTAACTCTGCTACCATGGGAGCAAATACGTAAATATTCTATAAGTTATCACTATACCCGTAAGACATGGAATTGTTTCCTTCCCCACTCTCTAGTGAAGTTTAGTTTATAGCTTCAAGAAGAACCTTACCAGGGTTAGATTTAGGTACTTGTTCACAAGACCGTTGAGTACTTTTTGTGGAGTAGTGTTTAAAACACGGGAGGACGTACCCCCACGAAAGGTGGCCTGTCGGCCCTTCCGGCACAGGGGGAGACCTCTTTCCCTGAACGCCATAGTTCTTTTGTTCTAGTTCCAACTCGCCTACCTGTGGTGTAAATGTAAGTCAAGAGGCTCATGATCAACTGGAACCCATTTCTGCTTTAATTTTTCTTTAAATAAATGAAATTGTCACAAGTATTACAAACAGTCACCATAGGCATGAACATCAGTGAGATAGAATTAGTTTTTATGGTAGTCTATTGTAATATTTATGCGTTATAGCAGCCAAAGGTTCTGCGCTGAGTTGCACAACGGATAGAAAGCAGTGCAGAGCCATATTTAATAAAATGGCCTGCTGCTCCTTGATACCCCTGCATTGGAGCACAAGCAGCCTTCCTGGCCACAGCACAATCCTTGCATTGTGGTGCAGATTTCCGTGCATGATGTCTAGCATAGAATTTGCACTAGAAAGGTAACCTTCCAGTAGAAATTTCTACACCTAAACAAATTCCAAAACATTCTACACATTGAATGTGTGCTATGCAATGGAGCACTATTTGGAGAAATGTTTTAATATCTCCAAATATTCCACATATTGTATGTGTGGTGCACTGTATAGCAGAGTTGTAATTTACGGAATATTTGGAGAATTAAAACATTTCTCCAAGTTAGTGCTTGTTTGAAGGTGGTGTTATTTTTTATTCAATATCCAGTCTACCAGTCTTATTAGATGGGGCTATGTGTAAAAAAACCACTAGAGGTTCTTGTGCTTCCCCTTGAGGCAAGGGACAAGAAAACTGAATGTTTCCAGCACAAACTACCGTTTGCACTGGAAATTAAGTATCCTTTCAAAACCTTGTACCGCATTGTGTGAATTTGTGCTAGTGCAAAGTCTTAAAAGTCTTAGTAAATCTGCCCAATGGGATTTGTGCTATTAGGATCATTAGAGAAGTAATTTATCTTGGGTAGACATTGCTGATCCGGGCCAAGTTTTTGTGGATGACATTTTGAAAAATGGCGGATGTGTTGCAGTGATGATGTAATATTTCAGGAACTAAGAAACCTATATGTTTTATTTTGGTGTAAAAAAATAGGGTTTGGGGGTCAATTTGTCTTATAGAAACAGAAAACAACTCCAAAAATGGCAGCTATAATAGGGGAAGAAGAGACATATATAAAGATGAAACAAATAATCATGGTTTTTAATCCTTTCATGTATACACCAAACAAGGTTTATGATCTGAATATAAAAAAGAATGTTTATCACTCCTGTTTTAAACACATTTTGACAGTTCACTTTATTTGTTTCAGCAATCATTCGTGGTACATTTGTAGAATGTTGATTATTTGAAAAGAGCATATTGACAGGGACATCTTTTTGTAGCACAGGTTTTGCAAGTACAAGTAGGTGTAAGTTCTGTGGGTAGAGGCTTTAGAACTTTTGTAGATCTGAGCACCCCATCAATATCTTCCCAACCAAATTCACACTGATTTTTCTCTACATATACATGATCCAAAACATTTGCACTTCTTCTGATTAGGTTTTGATGCCATGTTTACTGCACACTCGAACCCTTTAACATACACAACCAAACACAACCCAACATCAGCTTGAAGCACATTCATAGCATTAGAAAAAGCTTTGAAAAAAGAAACCTCCAAATAGTGGGAAGCGGCTACACTTTAAAAAATACCTTGAAACAGACCACATCCCATAAGGATTAAGAATTCTAATCTTGCCGCCTCTTGATACTGTCAAGCCAGAACACATACAAAGATGGGAGAGCAACTTAAAGGAAGCATCAAAAAATATGTTTGGAAAACTCATTGTCATATCTGAGAAAGATTACGAAAAAGCAAAAAAGAGGTGGCTGACATCACCAAACACATTGAGTAAGCCAATTGAGAAGAGATTACCAAAAATAATTATGAAATCCTCAGCAATTTCATTGACAAATTTGAAGCTGACTAAATTAAAAGTAAAAAATGCAAATTCAGGAGAGATCAATTGGACTACTAGCTAAGCAGGATGGACACATTTGCTAAAAAATATGACTCCACACCAAAATCAGCAACCAAATCAGATGCCACCAATCTACGACCGGAACAGATCTCAAGCACAGTCATTCAATCACCTGACCCCGGTCCAAGCACCAGCACCACAACATGCACCGTATATTTGTTTGAGGAGGTCTGCAGTCATTGGCTAGGTATAAGAATGTCAAACATGCAAGATACCAAAACCCCTATAGAAAATACTCAACACAGGAATCCAAGTCCAATGTCTATAGTCACAACCAAAGATCAGAAAAGGGAAATGGAGGAAACTTTATTTCCACACTGATCGGCTAGTAGTGAACCTCTCCAATGTAACACTTTCCCAAAGCGAGATTGATACCCTAAATAAGGGACTCTCCTTCTGTCCTACAACTTCTTGGGACATTACAGACACTTAGATCAACCTATACAAACTTACCTGTAACCTCAAGTAAAAATCTTTTTTCAATGACAAACCTCCAAGACCTTCAACATATCCAAGGATCCATTTCACAAGCCTATCAGAACAGGACCTCGAAGATATCAACCTCTTGACCAATCTATCTGAAATTGAAACACACTCTAGTTCCATTATGGACCTGGCAGACGAGCTAGGTATTGCCACAGGAGACACCAAACCCCCTTTTCTTCACAACAAAGCTACCTTTTGGGCACAGATCCCCCTAGGAAACAGCATAGATGCTTTTCAGCTGGCAGTCTAATCGATTTGGAATGGGAATTTTCCAAACACAACAGAAAAGCCAAATATTTACCACAAAATCTCTGGAGTTCAGAATGAAAAGCAATCAAAACACTACGACAACGGAAAGAGGTTGTGATTAAAGAAGCAGGTAAGGGTGGCAGCGTGATCCTAATGGATACTGATGACTACATTTTGGAAGCTATTCGCCAACTGTCATATACGACATGCTATCAAATATTGAACCACGTCCCTACCTTTGAAATTCAATCACAGATCAAAAACATGCTGGAAGAATGGCATACAGGTGCCCTACTAGGTGAGGATGAAAAGAAGTATCTATTTGCGAGAGATCCAACGATGCCCACACTGTATCTACTACCAAAAATGCACAAACCTGGCCATCCACCATCAGGTGGACCAATAATTGTGAGGATAAATGTAATATGCTCCAACATTGGACAATACTTTGCCAAGCACATACAACTCTTTATGAAGGATCTTCCCTCATACATCAAGGACACAAAAGATCTACTAGCAAAACTACAAAACATCAAATGGGAGCCTGACTTCATCTTGGTATTCATTGACATCATCAGTTTAAACACATTGATCAGACACACTGATGGTATAAAGGCAACACGGCGGGTACTTGGAACAAGACCAGCCAACTATATTAAAACAAACAGATGATTCTAAACATGCTCACCCTCTGCCTTAACAACAACATATTCACTTTCAACAAACAATACAACCGGCAACTCTGCGAGACTGTGATGGAAGCAAAATTTGCGCCATTGTATGCCTATTTTTCATGGGACTCGTAGAACGTTTCTGGCTGTGGGATGACAAGTTCACAAACTACACATCACACATCGTTTTTGGGGTTGTTACACCAATGACATCTTCTGCATATGCCAAGGTGATGTTGCAATACTGAAAACCTTCCTCAACCAACTAGATGACAATGTGTGGAGTATCAAAACAACCTCAACATTTTCCTCCACTCAAATAGAAATTTTGGACCTCACACTCTATATTCATAATGATGAACTCCACACAAGACTCTTTAGGAAAGAGACGGCAGCCAACTCCATACTTCATGCAGACAGTTGCCAACCAAACCATAACATACAAAATATCCACAAGGGTGAACTTCTGCGCATGCGATGGAACTGCAGTGAGGATGGTGTTTTTCAGACAAAAGGTCATGAATTGATCAAAAAAGTAGAACTCCACAGTTACTGCCCAGATAAGCTCGAGAAAACCATGAAAGAAATTACCCAAATCATATCCTGTGAAGCTCTTCAAACCAAACCCAAATCATCATAGACTGATCAACACATGCTGAGTTTCTTTACTGATTCTCATAATGGCCATTTATTTATTTATTTATTTAGGAGATTTGTAGAGCGCATGGCTGCCCGAGAGCGTCCCAGCGCTGACAGAATCCACCAAGATCTCCAAGAAGGGGCCGGAGGGAGCGAGGGATCAAGGGAACAGCCATGTCTTCAGGGATTTGCGGAACGTTAAAAGATTAGGTTGAGCCCGGAGGGCCGGTGGAAGAGTGTTCCACAGCTTGGATGCCTGGACTGAGAATTGTCGACCTCCGGAACGAGATCTTTGGAACTTGGGTATCTTGGTCAGGTGGGCATTGGTAGAGCGTAGTGTTCTGGTTGTCGTGTGGGGGGATACGAGATTTTTGAGGACCGGGGGTGCTTTTCCGTGCAGAATTTTATGAGTTAGGCACATGGCCTTGAAATGAACCCTCTGTTCCACCGGGAGCCAATGCAGTTCTTTAAGTGCAGGCTTAGCAGAGCAGCGTTTTTTGGTGCCAGTGAGGATTCTGGCAGCCGCATTTTGCACCACCTGAAGTTTAGAGATGACTTTCTTTGGGGATCCTAGATATAAGGCATTGCCGTAGTCCAGTCTGGACAGTACAAGGCCCTGGATGACCAGTTTCCTGGACTGGAATGGAAGGAGTGGAAGAATTTTGCGAATGGATCGGAGCAAGCCACAGCAAGTACCTGCGGTTTTTTCGGCCTGGGTACTGAGAGTGAGTTTATCGTCTAACCAAATCCCCAGACTTTTAATCTCAGTTTTGGGGGTTGGTGGTGGGCCCATACTGGGCGGCCATAGAGATTCCGAGCGGAAAAGGGACTGGTTGCCTAGTACCATAAGCTCCGTTTTTTCCCCGTTGAGCTTTAAATGGGAGTTGCTCATCCAGCTGACTATGTTCTCCAGGCAGGAATACAGATCGATGGAAGGGGGTTCTGACTGGCTCAGAGAAACGACCAGCTGTGTGTCGTCCGCGTAGGTCAGGAGTTTAATGCCGTAGGGGACGACGATTTGTTCTAGGGGTGCCATGTATACGTTGAAGAGTGTCGGGCTCAGAGAGGAGCCCTGGGGCACTCCACAACGTATCGGGGTTTCCCTAGAGATACAATCTCCGTCTGCTACCTGAAAGGAGCGGTTGTGGAGGAAGGATTTTAGCCACTTAAGGGCTGTCCCGGTGATGGCAAGGTTTCCTAGGCGTTGGGCAAGAATGTTGTGGTTGACGGTGTCGAATGCTGCACTGAGGTCCAGGAGGATCACTGCCACTGATCCTCCTGCATCGATGACTTTCCTGGATTCTTCGACTACCGCCACCATTGCTGTTTCTGTCCCTTGGCCTGGGCGGAAGCCCGTTTGAGAGACTTTTAGCAGCTCGTTGGATTCCAGATAGTGTGAAAGCTGGGAGTTTATGTGTTTTTCCGCCAGTTTACTGATGCCTGGAAGTAGAGATATAGGTCTGAAATTGGCCAGATTGTCCGGGTCAAGGTTAGGTTTTTTTAAGAGTGCCTTCACCACAGCTTTTTTCCAATTTGTGGGCACTATACCGGATCCGAAAGAGGTATTAAGTAGGTTGGTTATAAGAGGCAGGATAGTCGGGGCTACCTGCTTGAGATGTCTTATCGGGGCTGGGTCATGGGGCGATCCGCTTTTAAGGTCTTGTAGTATAGGGGTCAGAGTTTCCGCATTGATAGGTTGGAAAGTGCTAAGTTCGATACCATTGCTCTGGTGTGGGGAGATGGGAAGGGGGGATGGGCCTAAGGGAGAGAGAGGTGGAAGGTGTTTGAGTATAGTTTGGATTTTGGAGTCGAAAAAGTTGGCTAATTCATTACAGTGTTCTAATGTGGGGTCTCGAGCAGCTGAGGGAGTGGGGGGTTTTAGAAGTTTTTTCAAAGTAAGAAACGTCTCCCTTGACGAGTTTGCTGCCTGGCTGATTTTCTCGCTGTAAAAGGAGATTTGTGCGTTTTTCAGGGCTTTTTTATAGTTGAGAATCATAAGTCGATAGTTGTTTTTATTAGTATGATTGAAGTCTTTTCTCCAAACTCTTTCTGCTCTCTTGCACGCTTTCTTAAGAAGGCGTATTTCTTGGGTAAACCATGGAGAGGTGGCTTTTGTCCTTGGTTTATGATGAGGTTTTTTTGGGAGGGCTAGGTCTAAAGAGTTGGTAATCCAGGATGAAAATTCTCTGTCTGCAAGGTCGATGGATGAACTGAGGGTGGGGACTGTATCCTCGAGGGCTTGTTTCCATCTTGACACATCTAATTTTGCCCAGGGTCTGGATGGTCTGCCGGGGGCTTGATTTTGCGGCGGTTTAGAGTAAAAGTGCCAGCTGAAAGGAATCAGAAAATGGTCGGACCATGGCACAGGGGTAGGGGGCCTGGACACAAGGTCCTGAAAATTACAGAATATGGGGTCAAGCAAGTGTCCCCGATTATGGGTGGGAAGGGAGTTCTGTAAGTGCAGTTGGTGAGTCGCCAAGTCTTGAATCAGTTCAGACGCCGTCTTGTCTTTGCTGTCCTCAAAATGGACATTAAAGTCCCCTAGGATGAGGAAGTTGGTCCGGGTGCTAGATCTGGCCAAGGAGCATTCTAGGATGGAGTCAAGGAATTTTCCCATAGCACCAGGGGGGCGGTAAATGAGGAGTCCGGAGAGAGAGGAACAAGGGGAGATCTGCAAGGTGAATTGGACGTTTTCGCAGTCTTCCAGAGGACTGTCAAGGAAGCGGCAAGGTATTGAGTCCTTGGAGATGACAGCAATGCCACCACCTCTACCTTTGGGCCGGTCAAGATGTAGGATACTAAATCCTGGGGGGAGTGCTAGGACTATATCGGCGTCCGAGTTGGGTGCCAGCCATGTTTCTGTCAGAAACAGTATATCAAGACTACGGTCTTCAATAAGCATATTTATTTCGAGGGCGTGTTTAGGTAGTGATCTGCAGTTAATCATTGCCATGTTTATGGTCTTCAGCGTGGGGGCGTTGGAGATAGAGGGGGTGTATTTAAAAAGACAGTGAGGACAGTGATTGAGGCAAGAGTCTCCCATTAGTATTTGGGAGCATGGAGATTGAACAGGTTTGTTGAGATTGCGAAGGGCATCACCTGAATAGGTAGTTCTTACCTCAGGCCTCTTGTCTGGCTCCTGGCGTGTACTGGCGCGGACGGGCGCAGACGGGCTTGCCTTAGGCGCGCCTTCGGCGCGCAAACGGCGCTCCCGCTGCGCTCGTCCGCTGCGCTTCCTGGCGAGGCACATAATTTGTGGCTAAGAGGGAGGGCGTCAAGGGGGCGTGGCCAGCTGAGATGGGCGTGTCCGATGACGCGCGTCGCCCTCGGTGGTTGCGAAGACAGGGGAACGTTGCAGCGTGACAACACGCTGTTCTAGAAACAGAATAAGTTTTAAAAGAAGAGGTTTTACACAGTATCACACCAATAGATAAAAGATAGGTGACAGCACACTCCCGGCTTCCGCCTCAGGAGACTCGTGGGTTGTGGGAGTCGCGCTTTGAGCTGCGCGCTCTTTTATAGTTCAGAGGGGGGCGTGGCCAGCTGAGGTGGGCGTGTCCGATGACGCGCGTCGCCCTCGGTGGTTGCGAAGACAGGGGAACGTTGCAGCGTGACAACACGCTGTTCTAGAAACAGAATAAGTTTTAAAAGAAGAGGTTTTACACAGTATCACACCAATAGATAAAAGATAGGTGACAGCACACTCCCGGCTTCCGCCTCAGGAGACTCGTGGGTTGTGGGAGTCGCGCTTTGAGCTGCGTGCTCTTTTATAGTTCAGAGGGGGGCGTGGCCAGCTGAGGTGGGCGTGTCCGATGACGCGCGTCGCCCTCGGTGGTTGCGAAGACAGGGGAACGTTGCAGCGTGACAACACGCTGTTCTAGAAACAGAATAAGTTTTAAAAGAAGAGGTTTTACACAGTATCACACCAATAGATAAAAGATAGGTGACAGCACACTCCCGGCTTCCGCCTCAGGAGACTCGTGGGTTGTGGGAGTCGCGCTTTGAGCTGCGCGCTCTTTTATAGTTCAGAGGGGGGCATCCAAATGTCAGAATGATATTACGAAGATAATGACACCTACTTACATCGAATTCCAGCATAATGCATTGCATCAAGTCCTTCCCAGAAATAGGTTTCAGAAGAGCGCCTAAGATACAACACCTCCTATGCAAATCTGAATTTGTTGATGAAAGGATCACCAAACCTACTTTTCTGGACAGATCTCCTGGATGCCACATATGCCACAATTGCAACACATGTAAACCGGGTCTCAACAAAGTGCAAAATATTGCCTTAGAATCTGGCCTCCACATAAAAATCACAAACTGGAACGATTGTAACAGCAAATCTACTGTTGAAATAATTCTGTGTCCTTGCAGATTACCTTAAATTGGCAGTATGGTGGGACTACTTCGAACCTGAATTCAAGAACACCACCTGAACATCCACAAATTTATATCTTGATACCCTCTAACTGACCACTTCCAACATGTCCATACACATACAAAACTTTCTCTTTTGCAGAGATAGAACTCATTACCAGACTACATAGAAGTGGAAACCGGGAACAAAAACTGCTCAAAAGTGAAAGTGAACTAATCCTTAGGTATCATACCATCACAAATGGACTCAACAAAGATGCTGAAATGCACCATTGGCTAGTTGATAAGTAACAATTTGGAATATCAGTACCCCTTCTGCAAGAACATTACATGTCCAGTGTACTCCCCAGCTAATTGCTAAACGTAATCCCCATTGTTCTATCGCACTTCCTAACTGGGCAATACTGACTCAGAATTCTAGCACTCTCCACCACAGACTATCCCGAGACTTTTATGTTAATTTTTTCGTTGTGCAATGTAATTACTTCTAACTTATCAAACTGAATAGCTACTATTTAACCACTTTCCTCCTATGCTGGACTATCTCCTTTGTCAGCTTTAGTAACCTTACACTTTCTGACTCCACCACAATTTTGCAAGCATGAGTCTATTCACTAACTCTAATTTAACCTTCTTAACCATATTACTCTCCTACTCACACACTCTATGCCAAGTGTTTTTCTTAATCCCTTATGCTGTACACTTAACTTTCAATACAAGACTATTTCTGCCATATGACCTTAGAGCACAACTTCAACCTTGTACGAAATACCGGCATTACCCAAAGCAAGATGGCGCCTATGTTTTCCACACCTTTGGAAATATTTTGTTCTTTCACTCTCAAACCTTTCCTTACGTTAAAATGATATGCCTGGAATCGTTGCACCACATTATAATGACGGTAGTGACATGCTCGGATTTTTTTGGACCTCTTTTTTTATGACTAAAGTATTCTCTTGGCTAGTACTACGTTTCTGGACTAAGCCTCCTTTCTTGCCCTCTTTCCTGCACTTACACGAGCTTTCATGTAACCACCAATTTTGTTACATTGTTTTCAGCCTAATTCCTTTCTTAGACCACATATGATCCTCAAATTTTAGAATAGCACTTACACTGACGACTTCAACCGTAAGTCACCTGATCTTCTCTTTTACATAATTATGCACAAATTGTATGTGCAGACCCTGACAATGGCATTTTGTTGCACTATAGGTTCTGATACATTGCGTCTACTTTTCAACCTTCTGCCCATCCTGACCTACCTACCACTTATGGTAAATCAATCCTAGACACCACTGCACTGGCCTGCTCATAGTGCTTCAGTTCAGGGATTTTAAGGTCTCTATACTTTTCTGACAACACAACTAAAGCGGTGCCACAGGAAATGCCACGGGAAAACTTATTCCAATAGACACACCCTTAATAAGTGTCCATCTAATTATTATTTAAATCTTTTTATTATATTGCTTAGAACCAAGACACACGTCATAGAAACATCTTATACATATGGTACATTTCCTCATTCCGTTAACACTGGCTCATAATCAAACCTCCTAACGTAGTTATTGTTGACCACCCTGCATTCAATCCCCCTTCTCAATTTCATTTTCATCATCATCAGCGCCCTCTTCCTCCATTACCCCCGGCGGTGCACATATGTATCCCCTGAATTTATTCCAGTTCCCCCATACCCTATTCCACTTTTGCGGACAGCCACGACTGACATACACTGTTTTCTCGGCCACCATAGCTGAGTCCACATCTTTACACCATGCTTTGAGTGTTGGTGAGTCTGCTGAGCCCCATTTTTGTGCAGTATTACGTTTTGCAAACATTATCCCCAATGTGGCCCAATTCTGTGCTGTGCGGGTAAGATCATTCGGCTCCCAAATATTTAATAAACATCTCTTGGGCTCAGGTATTAGCGATACTTCCTCCGCCTGCGATATTGTTCTCATCACCTTAACCCAGTACTCCCTGACCTTTGGGCATTGCCACAGGGTATGGTAAAATGTGCCCTCCTCCCCACAGCGCCTTAGGCAATACGGGTTTAATGCTGTACCTATTTTGTGTAGAGTGAGCCTCGTGTAGTAGGTCCGGTGCAGTATGTTAAGCTGCACCTACCTGAGTTTTGAAGATATTCCCACCTCCCTTGGTGAAGCCAGTGCCTCCTGCCAATCTGTGTTATCAAGATCTCCAACATCCCGGGACCATTTATCCCGAAGTCTCTTGGTAGGATCAGGTAGGTTGTTAATTAGTTTTCGGTATGTGAGAGAGGTAGCCCGTTTGTGCATATAATCTGTCAACAACCTATCCTCCAGTGGGGTTGCCTCCGGGACCTCAGCACCCGGTGTCAAGGCCGCTTGAAGCGGTGTTTCACCTGCATATATCTAAAGACTTCGGAGGGTGTCAACTTGTACTGCTGTTGAAGACGCTCGAATGTGATTACTTTTCCTTTGTGCCACATGTACCCCACTGTGATATACCAATTGCGTCCCACCGTGTGAACCCCTTACAGTTCCGGAGGCTCCCCAGCTTTCGCGCATGCCAGAGCGGAGTGAGTTGTGTTATGACCCCCTGCCAGCCCAGTTTGGTGTGCGCTGTGTGCCATATAATAACTGTGTGTCTTGTGGGTCCTATTAATGAGGACGTCTGCTTTTTGTTATAAAGGGCTGACAGCATACCTTCTGTTCCCAGTCCCAATCTGTCTGCTTTAAATGCAGGGTCCGCCTGAGGGGCATGTCTCCACTGATTAATGATTTTCAATTGAGCCGCCCAATAATATAACTGTATGTTTGGGAGTGCTATCCCTCCATCAGACCAGCCCTTTACCAACTTGTCCTGCGCAATGCGTGCTGGTTTGTTTCCCCACAGTAGAGCGGCGACTTGTGCTGCTATCGTTTTAAAGTAGCTGGGTGGCACTGGAAATAGCATATTTTGCAGTGCGTAGAGAAAGCGAGGGAGTGCCATCATTTTAAAAAGCGCAGCCTTACCCAGCAGCGTCAGTGGTAGTGTTCCCCAATGCACCTCATCCCTTTTCAGACGCTCCAGGGGGGGCACAAGGTTGCGTGTAAAAAAGATATCTGGGTCGGGTGTTATGTATATACCCAAGTATTTAAACGTGTCCTCTGCGATCTGCAGTGGTCAAATCTCTGGGAGCTGAGGCGGTGGACCACAGACAACAAACATGATCGATTTAGACCAGTTTATGGTGTATCCAGAAGCCCTACCAAAGGTTCCACAAATATTTCGGAATACCAGTATGGAGCGTCTGGGTGAGGTCACATACAGTAAAACATCATCCACATAAAGGGAGATGCGGTCCTCCCATCCTTCCGCCCATCGGATTCCCCGGATCATCCGCTCCCACCTAAAACACGCTGCTAGTGGCTCCAGTACAACGGCAAATAGGAGTGGCGACAGAGGGCATCCTTGACACGTGCCCCGTGCCAACGGAAAGTTCCCGGAAATATGACCATTGGCCGTAACATGTGCTACCGGTTTAGTGTATAATAGACGGATCCAAGCACAAAATTTAGGGCCAAAGCCCAAATGCCGAAGCACCGCGAATAGGAAGGTCCACTCAACCATATCGAACGCCATTCGCGAGTCCAGAGAGAGTATGACCACTGGCTCCTGAATGTATTGGATACGGGCCATCACCCGGTGCAGGCGTCTTAGGTTTAGAGCCGTGTTTCTGCCCGGCATGAAACCGGATTCGTCCGGGTGTACTAGCGTCGCCAGGTGTGGCGTCAGTCTTAGCGTAAGGAGTTTCGCAAGAATTTTGGCCTCTGCGTTGATTAACGATATCGGGCGATATGAAGCACACTCCTCAGGGGGCTTTCCAGGTTTCGGGATTGCTATTATAGTGGCTGTTCGCTGATCCAGCGGGAGTTCACCCACCTGTAAACTATCATTATACATATGTAACAGGAGTGGGGCCACGGTCCCAGCCACCGTCTTATAAAGTTCTAATGGTATACCATTTGGTCTCACCGCCTTCCCAGATTGCAGTGAGCTAATCGCCACTGACAGCTCTTCCACATTGAGATCGTCCTCCAGCGCCAGGACCGCCTCCGGTGTGAGTTTGGGCATAACAATATCCTTTATGTATGAAAGTGCTTCATCCGTAGTCATCACTGAGGACGTTTCATATACCTGCTGCAAGTGTTGCGCTAGGGTGCGTGCTATCGTTCCGGGATCGGCCGTCCCCTGCCCTTCCCTCGTTCAAAGTCACGCTATCCATTTTTTCCCCTGCTCCCTTTTGTCAAGCCCCGCCAGGAGTTTACCGGCTTTATCACCTATGTCGTAAACCCTATGTTGTGTGGCCCGCAGTCTCAGCTTAGTTGTTTCCCTGAGATATTCCCTGTACTGTTGTTGCATCAAACGCAATTGCTGGGAAGTAGCCGGTTTTGGGTGATTGGTGTGTTGAGCCTCAGCGTTATATAGTTCGAGCTCTATATCTTGTAATTCCTGTTGTTTTTCCCGTTTATGCCCTGTGACAGAAGCAATGGCTTGTCCTCTGATAACCACTTTATAAGCCTCCCACAGGGTAGTTATAGAGCGGACTGAGTGGGCATTTTCTTGAAAGTAGTGTTGTGTCGCCTCAATGCTAGCTTTTCAGATCTTAGGAACCTACAAATAGCCAGGGAAAATGGGGTAAATGCTCTGCCTTATTCTGTGGCGATATGTGTATGTTAACAACATTGGAGAGTGGTCTGAAATACCTCTGGGTCGAATCTCTACCCTTTCAACATTTTTCAAACTATCCGCGGTGGCAAAGAAATAATCTATTCTAGATAGGCTGTTATGAACCCAGGAGTAAAAAGTGAACTGCCTTGTTGTGGGATGTTGACTTCTCCATATATCAGTGAGTCCCAGCGCTTCTAGAAAACTCCCAAGGCGCGAACCGCTTATGTGGTGTGCCTTTACAGGATGTCGGTCCATGGACCCATCTATAATTGCATTTAAGTCCCCCCCAATCAGCAGCTCTCCCTCCGGAAGGTCAAGCAGAAAGTCACTCAGAGCCGGGAGTGTGACAGCATGCAGGGCTGGGGGAACATAAACTGACACTATATTAATAGCTCGCCCTTCCCATTGTCCAGCAATGGCCGCGAAAAGACCGTATCCATCTGTCTTTATTTTATGTAATATTAGTGGCGACTGTTTTCTGACCACGATACCCACCCCCCTCGAGCCAGAGGAAAATTCCGAGTGCGCAACCATTTAAAACCCCCACCTGTCCATTGCCTTACAGGTGGCGCCGGTTAGATGTGTCTCTTGCAGCAGGGCCACCACTGGGGAGCTACGTTTTAGGCATTGCAAAACTAAGCCTCTCTTTATTTTGTCCCCCAGGCCATGCACGTTCCACGTGATTAGGATCAATGGAGCCACCTGAGTCGAAGGACACGACCTCTGGTCAGTGGCTAATGAGTCCAATTCCGCCATAACTGTGAGATTGTATAAGGAGTAATGCGGATTCAATTGCGCGATGTCCCCGTCGACCAGTGTCTAGGAATGTCTCAAATATGTGTGCCTTTACAAAAACTACAATAAAACAAAAACATAACCATCTAACCAATCCCTGTCTCCCCACCCCCCTCCCTGCCTCCCTGCTAGACGGATTCCAAACTACCCGCCACCCCAACTGTGTAGAGTGTTTAGTACCCAAGACCATGAACAGTACTTGCGTGTGAGGCCGAGGAGTCCGAGGCATGCCGCAGTCCTTCCCCACCCCTGAGACGATCTCACCACAAAGTACTACTGCTGCTTCTTGGCATTACCACCGCCATGGGCTTCTGCGCTCCCCGGGCAGGGGGGGGGGCATCTGGTTCTCACCATCCCGTCTGCGTTTAAGGCCCTCTGCACATCCTCGCCCAAATTATGTACGCTGCCTCTGATTTTGGTGAGTCCCAATTGTACAGTCCCACTTGTCCTCATTCCTCGACCTCCGGTGTTCGCGTGGTATCTTCCTCCTGTTCGGATCTGTGGTCTCCGACGACCACCTCCTCCCGTCACTGTTGCTGTCGTCTCGCCGATCACCTGGATCCATCCACTCGCCACCAACCCTCGAGCCAGTCGTGAGCCTCTTCAGGCGTATCAAAAAAACAGGCCTTGCCATCCGCTACCACCCGCAGCGTGGAATAAGACAGCTCCCTCCGTCTAAGTTCCTTCTTTATTTCAAGGAAGCTTCTGCGACGTTTGGTGACCGCCGCCGTATAGTCTGGGAAGAAGGATATCACCGAGTTGTGTATGCGCAGCGGCGGAGCCACTCACGCTGTTTGTAAACTAGCATCCCTATCACGAAGTTGAAAATGCGGGCCAGTATCGGTCTGGGGGGTGCCCCAGGTTTGGGTCTTCCCCCCGGCACCCTGTGTGCTCTTTCCACAGAGAAAAAGGTTGAGAGGCCTCTGAGCTGGAGTCTGGTTTTAATAAGGTCTTCAATGTAAAGGTCCATGGCTGGACTTCCTTCACTTTCGGGAACGCCCGTGATTCTAACATTGTTGCGGCGTGAGCGCACTTCTTGGTCGTCCAGCTTCGCCGCCATCATTCTATTTTCGGCTTCCAGTTGGCTGACCTTTTGGATTAGCGTGGCCGAGTCTTTAGATAAGGATTTTGTCACCTGTTCCACCTCGGTGACCCTGGCGGTCATTTTTTGGAAGTCAGCTCTCAAGGACGAGACGTCAGTAGAAATGGAACCCACCGTCGACTGTACCTTATTAAGAGTCTCCATAATGTCATGCAGCGTCACTTTGCTCATTCCTTCCCCATCGGGGGCCGTGTCTGTAACAGCTGTACGATTTGACTGCGCAGGAAAGTCTTTAGCATAGGCAAATTTATCCAGCTTTAACTGTGAGTTTGTGCGTTGCCCTTTACCCCCCATTGCGGACCGGCCAATCTAGCGTCGAACGGTAATCACCGCTGCCTGCCGCAAGACCTCCCCGCCTGCACGGCCTGTCGGTTTTCCCGCCTTGACAGAGTGTATGGGCAATGGGGTATTTTCCTAGACGTGGCAAGCCAACTGACGTGCATTCAGTCACCGTGAGTACTTAGGCAGCCGGCGTACGCCCGACTTTGTTTCCAAGATATCCGCTTGATCTTCAATCAATTAAATGTGGTGCCCATATTGCTGCCTTTCAGGGGGTTGCCGCCCAAGGTTGCACCACCGATGGAAATGAGGGAGGATGACCCTGCATGACTCCCCCAGGGCACCAGTCCTGCCCCCCGCCGCCCGTTATCTGCTGGCCCGTGTTTGGGCTTATTCTCCTGGTACAGCACTGATAGTACAAAGATACGTGCTACCACTGCTTGTCTTCGCAATCCACCAGGCGGGTCACGCTTCCCTGTGAGACCCCGATCCCTGCCGGTGGAGCAGGTCGCCTGCCACCTCTGAGCGCGCCTCACTAAAGTCATTGGCCGTATATGGGGGTGATAATATACACTTGCCGGTGTGTGGCCCCAGGATCAGCCCCAGGTACTCCAGGGCCGTCCTCAGTATGTCTTAGTTGCTGCTGCAGTCCCCACTCGGCCTCATTGATTGCCGCCCCTCCCAGGGCTCTCCGCTCACCGGGCCGGCGCCGCCTCCACCGGCGCCCTTCACAAGCCGTCCGCTGCGCCGAACAGCAGGGGGATCAGGTTAGCGCCGGGCAGCGTCTGGTCCAGAGGCGCCGCTTCCGCACCCGATCCCTGATGCTCGCCGGGGTACACCTCATCTCAACGCGTTCACCGGGCCGCGAGCCTCCTCTCCGGGCCACAATCCCATGCAAGTCCCCGGTCTCAGCTGCTTGACTAGACCGCTCCGCGCCGCACGCTCTGCCCAGTGCGCTGACTGTTGTTCGTAATCGGAAATACACGCGATCACCGCCCGGTGCTTCCTCAGTGGGTGTCCATCTCTGGGCCAGGATAATTAACCGGATTATGTACCGGATAGTCGGGGAAAGCTACTTTACCGTCGGAGCTCCTCTAGTCGGCGGCCATGAGGATCGGCTGCAGGCCACGCACCCCCATCTAATTTTGAAAGCTAGAGACACTACTGTTAACACAGTATTCATGTTTTTGCTTCTCAAGAGATCAGTCTCTATGACCGCATTAATATAAACCAATCACCTAAGCACTTATGACTAACCATTAACTATTTAATGGAACCTTAAATAGTTGGAAAAAAAATGCATTTGGTTCTTACCCATTCCTCTTCTTCTTCTCCCTTCTTCGCCTTTTTGCCCCTCCAACTTTGTCATCACTTCTCCAATGGATTATGCCTTTACCACTTTAAAATTCCACGAAATTCGTGGCCGACCATTTTGAAACTCTTCATGACCCTGTAAGTATCAAAATACTTTGCTAATTGTACTGTACAAACTTTTATGCTTGACAATTGTACTATACATACTAACAATTTTACTTTGCATTTTGCACCTTGCTCTCCCCATTTGGTTTTTGAATCAACAATCTGTACTTGATGATCAATACTAGTGATACAAATTTCTGCTAAATTTATTTTTTTAATTCTGATTTTCACTCTTGCCTGATTGAATTGCTTACGTTTTTGTATTAACCATTGAAATACACATGCAATTTGATACAATGATACACTTTTTCTATTGTTGTTCCACCTTTATGTCCTTTACACTTGGCCAATCAACCATGTTTAACCTATTGTAAAATTCTCCTCCCTTATCCTTCTTTTGTTCCTCACCACCCTATCACCATTTAGGACACAGCAGTTATATTCACGGCTTTGAGAAAGCCCCAGGCCTGCACGCCGCTGTCCTTCTTTTTCTGCCACAGTTCAGGATGAAAAAATATTAAAACTAAATTATAACTGAAGCACCTTATCTGTGATTAACTTGACTTTTCTCAACCCAGTGGGGACCAGTAAGGAAGAGGTGTGGCACCGCGGCCAGGGCGACTGACTCCGGAATCTGGGGATCATGGTTCGATCCCCAGCGCCGGCGGCAGATTAGCTCAGCAATAGCTTGCTTAATCTTCCCGACGGCCCCCAGTGCCTAGAGACCCTTACGGGTGATTGTTAACGCTTTACAAATGTGGATTATACCACATTGCAAGCAACAGTTTCCAGCTCTGTCCTCCATTCAATCCAAACTGTTTCTGTGGAAGGAATCCCACTTAGTTATGAGGGTTGTTGGCTAAATATATTTTCTGAAATAGGTAGGGAGATAAGTGATAATATTTATTGCCAATTCTGTTTTCTCTGTAAACATGAATGCAAGAGATTGATCCCTAAAAGGCACAACCTGCAATATAAACATTCTTCATAAATGAAATGCATTACAAATACATCTATTTAATAGCTAATTGATCCCTTAAATTTGGCATGTATGAACATTAAAAGTTTTTCAAGTACTTTGGCTTTATTTGGTTTAGCTACCGAACTATTCGGTTGTCTGTGAATACTTGCAGGGGTGCTGTCCCAGAGATCAGACATAGACTGTGACAAGACTTAAATCAAGATAGAGGGCAGTCATCTAAGCAAGTTGGAAAACATTCTTGAGATGTCACATACATTAGGACCATACAAACTGGAGGTTTAAACATCTTTTCAGGTCATTCTTTTGTATTAATCTTTGAGGATACAACATTTATGTCTCCTACATTTAGTGTTACCTTATTTTAAACTTGAAGTTGTGGAAACTAAGGCAGTTAGTAAATTGTTGATCACCACAGGGGAGAAACTGCGATGCATAGCATTTTGGTTGATGCTTTCGAAATTCTCTATATAATCTAAAAATCCAGAATACAGTTAGGATTTCCATGAATATAACCATCAGAATTAGTCTTATGAGTTTGACTCTCGAAAATATAAGCATCAGAAAATTGCTGGTTTATTGTGACATTTAGATTCTCGAGTGGTAAACATTAAAATCCACTAATACAAAGTGCTGCTTGTCCCCTCTTTTTTCATGCTTTGCCTTTATCTATTTCTTACATTTTAAGATGGGATTGCTGTCCACCATAACAGAACAGTAAATTAAAATTGGCCACCATGCATTATAGCATAGCGCCAAGACACCTCCGGGTATACGTGTGCTTTATAAATTTCTGTAACATAACATAACATAACATTATATTGTATGTGTATGCATTTGTCTAAGCACACACGTGTCATGATGAATGCGCATCACCGGCAATCTTGTAGTGGGTTTTCTTTAAAGGAAAATGAATTGCAACATCGCCGGCCCTGCATACCCCTTCACCCATGTTCATGATAGGCAAAAAGCATTGACAAAGCCACTAGCTCAGCTTTTTAGAGCAGAGATCTATTGGTGTTGTCAAAACCTGATTTCTTGTGTTTCTTCATCACCAATAAGGCATTTTCGAAAGGAAATTGTGTGCTGTTTTCGAAATGGATGGGTAGACAACAAAACCATGAGTTAAGTTACAATTAGCACAATTTGAAGATTAATAATATGTCTGTCAAGTTAATGGGTTTAATTGTTCACAATGACTCTCTCATGACAGGTAGTTAAGACTGATGTGCCCCTAAGGCAGGACAAATACACTGTAAACAATGACGTTTTTCATTCAATGAAAGATTTCCATTCTTTGATCTCACAGGACAATGTTGTTAGTGTCACCATGTACTGGCAACATTCTCCATGGCAGAGCAAGATACATTTTGCGCACTAATTCTACTAATCAACAAGAATCACCAGAGAACAATGCTATGATGAAGATCTTTGTGCATGAATATTAGCATCCTGCACCACCCTGCCTAACCAGGATAGTCCACATGAAGCATGTATAATGCTGGACAAAAGCGTGTTTGTGTGGAGGGCTCCTTTGTGTATATATATATATATATATATATATATCTCAAAGAAAGATTTACCAAGCCTGGTTTTGCAACCATTCCAGACATTTTATTTTCAGGACTGCCAACTCGTGTCCTTACTCGTTTGGGGTATTTGAAGCCTTGTTCACAGGTGGGTGACATTTTACATACTTGCAAGTGGTCCACTAAAAAGTCATGTGACAGTACATCAAACACTGCAAGTTCCAGAGTGCACCAGTGTTGTTTGAAATTTATAAAAACGCAGTTAACATTCACATTTCTTGCCTGATAGCGTTTTTCCCTGCTGTTTGCATTATTTTCTTCCTTTAAAAGTTGCACTTAGGAATAAAGTGACACAGTGCAAAATGTCTTTGAGTGGCAGCAAAGTATTTTCCACAATATCTGGATACAAAACTGTCCAAGAGAGGTGTATGCCTCTAGTATCTCCCTTTCTCACCTCGAGTGCCAGAAATACCAAGGCAATCCATTCCTGTCTGGCTTGAGGCGAGCGGGTCATGCCCCCAAAGTGTTAGCAACTCAGAAAGCAAGGAACTCCATAGAAGGGGCCCCCGACCCTGCAGTGCGGAACCGGCGGCAACGGGAATGGAGAAACCCGTCATTAAACAACAAAGAAAGATTTGCCAAGCCGGGTTTTGCAACCATTCCAGGTATTTTATTTTCAGGACTGCCAACTCATGTCCTTACGCGTTTCAGCTATTTGAAGCCTTGTTCACAGGTGGGTGACATTTCATATATATATATATATATAAAATCCAGCACTCTTACCAAGTTGCAGTAAGAAACGAGCCACTCCATTTGTAGATGTGAAATTGAAGATTTATTCAAGCAAACAAACAACGACCCATTTTGACCTGTATATATATATATATATATCCAACCAACAAACAAAAGTATATGTCGTACGCTCTCAGGAAAGACCAAGCAGCAGTCAAGAAAGGTGATCCAAGTTTAATCCTACACAACGCGTTTCGGCGACAGCCTTGTTCACGTGTAGAGTTACAATGAAAAACGATACTGATAAAGTTACACATGATCCACATCATAGACATAGAAAACGGGGGGCTTTGTGCAAACGAAAGGTTACTGAACATGGCATCCATCTTGGAAAGGTGTGTTACAGCGTCAAAACATGCTGGTGTGTTCATTAAACAAAGTTTTTTTAGATTTAAACAAAATCCTCATCACCATAAAACCTGTGAGTCTCCTAACACAGTATCTAACAAGATACATGCGACATTTATCAACAAAATACGTTGTGTTTCCAAATCCCCATTACTAATGCATGGGTAAAGACAGATAATACGATGATACGCGATGTAGTATACAATGCGGAAAAGTCAGTAAATGTGTCTCCACCTGTTGCTAGAACCAAATGTCTGCATAACTAATATTTGCAATTGCTAATTAGTACATTACTCATGTCGCCCTTCTTAGTTCATTTACAAAGTGATATATACATTAGATTACTTATGTGCATAAAGGAAACATTGGGTTGAGACACAATGTACAAATTACAAAAGACCGTCCTCCACAAGGAACATTTGGAAAGTACTGTGCTCACGGGCTAAACGAGGACCGGGTACTGCCGTCCCTGATATGGGTTGCAGAGCCAAGTGGCTAGACGTGGACTAATCATGTATAGGGATAGTGACTCAATGATAGTAAAAATCCAACCAGTCCCATGCGTTGACTCCCCAGTCTCATATGCTCAAGGAACAGTAAACGTGGATCATGTACATACCAGTTTGGTGATAGTGAAAAGACACCGTGCATATGAAGAAAAGGGTAGGTTGCCCGTGCAGGTGAATACGTGTCAAAGGGGTACCTTCCTTTTCTCCTGTGAAGTACAAAAAGACAAAGAAAAACCAATATTAACAATTAAAATGTACATACTGTATACATGTTATGCACAATGTTTAGCTGGAAGTTCAACAAGAAAAAATAAAAGTTAAAACGTTTTATACATAACCAGATTCTGTTCTACCTATGGTGGATAGAGAATGAAGCCTCACAACTAAAGTATATCATGATCCCTCTCTCAGGTGGACTGATAATTCCTCATCCATATTTAAGCCTCCTGGGCTCTTAGTTTGGAGGTCTATTATATATCGTGATTCTCGCTGTCTGAGATGGAGAACTCGATCACCCCCTCTGGGGTTCTTGGGAACCTGTTCTAAGATAAGAAAACTGAGATCTGACACATTGGAGAAATGTTGTTCATTAAAATGTCGCGCCACTGGATATTTAGGATCGTGGTTAGTGATAGCTCGAAGGTGTTCCAAGATCCTTTTCTTGGCTGAACATGTGGTACTACCAATATACCAAAGCTTGCAGGTGCACTCTATGGCATATACGACATGGGTAGTACCACATGTCAGAAATTGAGTTATCTTTCTGTTGGTGCCATTATACTCAATAGTTGCCCTGTGTTTACTGTGTCTGCAGGCTTTACAATGACCACAGGGGTAAAAACCAATGAGGCCGTGGCTGGTGGACGCGGTATGATTGGTAATGTCATTTCTTACTACCATGTCACGTATGTTTTTGTTACGTCTATATGTGATACTGGGTCTCTCTGTGATACTTGTGCCTAGAATGTTATCAGATTTCAAAATATCCCAATTTTTTGCCAATATTTGCTTAACCTTCTGTGACTCGGAGTTGTAGGTAAGAATCATCCGAGTGTTGTCGTTTTCATCTTGCTCTACAGTAACCTTCTCTTTGAGTGTGTCAGTTCTTTCCACCTTATCTGCTCTCGCTATGGCTTTTTTGAGTACCCAATTTGGGTAGCCTCTTGTGCGAAATCTGTTGATGATGATGTTTTGTTCCTCTAGGTATGCCTGTGTGTTGTTGCAGTTTCTTTTTGCCCTCAGCAGTTCTCCATATGGAATACTCCATTTGAGTGCTTCTGGATGACTGCTGAGGGCATGCAGAATGCTGTTACCTGCTGTGGCCTTGCGATATAAGGAAGTGCAGATCTTGCCCTGCTTGATCTCCAAACTTACATCTAAGTAGTCGATTTTGTCTGCATTGATTTCTCCTGTGAGTAAGATATTGTACCTGTTGATGTTAAGTTTGTTGATAAAACTTTCTGCCTCACACTTGGAACCCCTCCACACGATAAACAAATCGTCGATATAGCGTAGCCAAGTGACGATATTACTCAGGTCTTCCTTGAAAACGGTACTGCCAAAGGTCTCCTGCTCCCAGTACCCCATGAAGAGATTGGCGAAACTGGGAGCAAAGCAAGAACCCATGGCAGTACCGTTAATCTGCCTGTAGAGGGCGCCATCAAAAGAGAAAATATTGTTTGTTTAGCAGAAATGAATCATTTCAATGATCATCTTGCTGTGTTCTCTGTATCTTAGGGGTCGTTCTTTGAGAAAGTATTCACAAGCCTCTAATCCCTGTTGGTGATCTATTATGGTGTACAGCGAGTGAACGTCAAGTACAATGAAAAGAAATTCGGGATTCCAAATCAAGTTGTTAAATTTACCTAGGAAGTCTTTGGTGTCTCTGAGGTAGCTAGGTAGGGATGCAACGAAATCCCTCAAAAAATGATCCACGTATTTTGAAATGTGTTCACATATACTGCCTATAGAAGAAACTATGGGCCTGCCTGGTGGTTTTTGTTCATTCTTGTGCAATTTGGGAATTAGACACAAGATGGGTAGTTTGGGATAGTCATTTTTTAAGTAGCAAAATTCCTCCCATTCGAGGAGTCCCTTATCTCTCCAATCTACGAGTTTATCCCAAATCTCCGTGATGCTTTTGTCATAAACGTCTTGAGTGATGGATATGTAGAATTTTTTATCATTGAGTTGTCTTAGGGCTTCATTGATGTACTCGTTTCTATCGAGGACAACAATGTTGCCCCCTTTGTCTGCTGGACGGATCACTATGTTTATATCATCTTGAAGCGATCTTAAAGCTTCCCTTTGTTTGAACGAGGCTGGAGATTGCGGCCGAAGGAGGGGGTGAGTGTCTCGTCTGCCCCCGGTCACCCGATGTGTAGCGGTGCCTCCTGAGTACCTCTGGGACCGCGATGGCAGCAGAGGAGGAGCGCAGGCGGTATAACTGAGAAGGCCCCCCCGGTCACCTAAATAGACTGCAACATCAGAGGTGATTGCTGCCACGTGTAGTGGAATCCCCACTGAGTGGGAGAAGACCAACGAAGGCTGCGCCGGTTCCGGGGTTGCACTGGTGGGCCATCAAGCACAGAGACAGTGGTTGCTGGAGTGTGGCCACGTTGGACATCCCTGTAGGTGGGGACCAGACGGCGTCGTGGGAGATAGGGGCTTTGCAATAGAAGGAGAGGCATTGGTCTTCCCTGGGCCCATAGGGACAACACTGAGGCAGGCACTTATAGTTGATACAGTGCCCGGACAAGGGCTGGACCCCGAGTGGGGAGAGATGACATCTGGTGGTGTGGGCCGCCTTCACAAACAGAAGTGACGAGTGGCATACACTTTCCGGCTATCTCAGGGGGCACCGGCAGGAGCATATTCGGCGAGAGCCTGGACAGCGCAAAACCGCTTTGTAAACGCAAAATTGGGGGGGCGGCCCCAGATAGAGTGCCATCCGGACTGTGCGGGGGTCATTGCAGGGAGTGGGCGGTGTGTCAAGTCTCCCACCAGTGGTCTTGCTGGTTGGGTCCGGTCAGCGAGTCCTGTGATGGTGGTGGCCCCCCAGTGACTGTGTGATACCCCGCCACAGCTGTGCGTGAGTCCCGTGGGGGCAGGCCTGCCACCCCTCACTGTGAATAGTTCTGCTTTGCATGGCTCCTCATTGGAACACAGCCAGTATATGACTGCGGCCCGCCATAAACTATAGGTAGATTTGTGGCCAGTGCTGGTAACACCAGGTGGTTGTCCCTTTCGGAGAGACCATAATTGGTTCGACGGCTTATCGATTGACTTAACTGTGGTGAACGAACAGACGCAGAGGATATCATGGTGTCGTCAAGGGACAGCAAACCAGTGCAGCAAAACAGGCTGGACTGCTACACTCTCCCCAAGACATCTCTGCCCGATCCCTCCCCCAAGAGCAAGACGGATGGGTCACGGCCTGGGTCGGACCTGGAACCTACCCTCAAAGATGTGCTGGAGACAATTGCGGGTGTCAAGACGTCCTTGGAGCATGAAATGGATGCTATAACAGTGGAAGTCAACTTACTTAGGGCGGACCAAAACAAGCATGGTGAGAAAATCAAGCAATTGGAACTTACAACTGCGAGTCTGGTGGAAGATACCTCCCAGGTGCAAACTGATGTTAAAGAACTACAGACTTTTTGAAAGTACGCAGAATCAAAAATGGATGACTACGAAGGGAGGCTGCGACGTAACCTGCGTATCCTGGGCGTTCCGGAAAAGTCGGAGGGACAGGCTACAGACCTCTTCGTGGAAGACCTCATCCTAAAACACCTGCAGCCTAAGGGACTCGGGAAGTTTTTTGTCATTGAAAGAGCTCATAGAGTGCCAGGGGGTTCATCCGAAGCCGGGGGCCCCTCCGCACCCAATCCTCGCCAGAGTTCTAAACTATAGAGATCGTGATGTTATTCTTCAACATGCCAGAGTAGGACCCCCGCTTCGCTATGACAATGCGGAAATATCCTTTTTTCCATACTTTACCCAGTTGGTACAGAGACAGAGACGCTCATTCCTGGGGATCAAAAAGGAGTTGCGGGATAAGGGTTATAAATACGCAATGCTTTTCCCGGCTCGACTCCGTGTGGAAGCCGATGGCAGAGCCTGGTTTTTTGATCAACCGGAGCTGGCTGCAGACTGACTGGAGGCCCGCTGATCGACAAAGGACATTTGACTGGGGGTAACATATGGGGACATTGGGGGATGCGGGACCGTCAGGGGCCTCGGACTTGGAGGATTGTTGGTGGGGTGAGTGAGTTTGGGTGGGGCCCGGGGATCTGTTTAGTGATATCGCACATTGGTAGGTGTTGAGACGAGCCTGGCATACATCAGGTTCTTTGTAAATCTGTGTCTGACAGCAGTTGGTATGGCTATTCTATGATTGGGAGGGGGGACGTCACATACCCCAATTTACTACATTTAGTTGGTGTGTGTGAGCGACAGGCACTCTGCAAGTTTGATCATGGGCAGTTTGAAGCCCGGAGGGCAGGGGTGCAGGGAGGGGGGTGGTTGGGAAGGGTTGACTTGTTTTGAAAGTTTTTATTTGCTGTTCGTAATGGTTTTACCGATGTCAATGCAACGTAACACTGAGCGGGGACAGTATGGAAATATATATCCACACGGGTACACAGTGGGATACGGGGATTAAGGTCCTCAGTTGGAACGTCAATGGTCTGGGGGATAAACTCAAGCGTGGTATGGTGCTTCAATATATAAAGAGACAGACCCCGGATGTTGTCCTTTTGCAGGAAACACATCTGGTCGGGAACACATGTAAGGCCATGAACAGGGGAGGCTACAAGCTGGTAGCGCATGCTGGTTTTACGTCTGGCTCACGGGGAGTGGGCATAACCTTGAGAAACTCATTCCTGTTCACTCTACAGTCCACTTGGTCTAATAATAGGGGCAGATATGTGTGTATTTCAAGCTTTTGGGAAGCGAGAATTGTCACTTTTATGTCGGTGTACGTTCCCCCTGGCCTTCAGAGTGAGACATTTTAGGACCTGGGTCCGATCATGCTGTCCTTCCCGGAAGGCCTTATCATGGTGGGGGGGATTTTAATGCTGTGGTGTCGGGGGAATTGGATCGTCACCCTCCTCGGGACATTAGGCCTGCATGTCGATGGTTGCCGGACTTTCTTGACACAATGGGATTAGTGGATGGGTGGAGGACCCACAACCCGGATAGGAGTCAGTACACTTTCCTATTGAGTGCACACCACAGCCTCTCACGTATAGATTGTTTACTTGTTCCGGCGGCATGGGCAAAAGATATCAAAGACTTAAGACACCTTGGTAGGGGTATTTCTGACCACTCTCCAAATTGGTCACACATAGTCCTTGGCCAGAAGAGGGCAGGTAGAATCGCCCCCATAAACTCATGGTATATTCGAGACCCCAGCATCAGTAAGAAACTAGTCCAAGAAAACGATCATTATTTTCTCGACAATGAGGGAACGGTAGAGTCAGTTCTGTGGGAGGCCTATAAGTCGGTTATTCGGGGATATGCTCTGTCCCTGATAGCGGGTCAGAAAAAAGAAAAACATAGGTAGCTGGCGCAGGTGGAGGATGAGGTATTGAATTTGGAGTCTAAACTAGAAATGGAGGTTACCCCTGAGAGCCTACATCTCTTGCACCTTAAACACGATGAATTCAAGACTATAGCGACAGATAGAGCCAGGTCTCAGGGAAGTGAAACACAGAGCAGAATTTGCGAACAGGGAGACACAGCAGGAAAACTAATAACGTGGCTAGACAAAAAGGAGTTGGCCAGTCGCCTTGTGCCTGAGCTCAGGGAGGAGGGAAATGAGCCGGTCACAGACTCACAGGAAATTGCTGATCAGTTTGCTGAGTATTACAAAACTATATATAGTACGGAAGGAACCTACTCCTTTGATGAGAATTGCGAATTAATCCGAGACATCTCGCTCCCCACACTATCGGGTGAGAATAGGGACTACCTGGAATCTGAATTTTCCAATGGCGAAGTGGCTCAAGCCATACGAGCAATTAACTCGGGGAAGGTTTCGGGCCCTAACTGTTTGCCGATTGAGCTCTACAAACTCTGTCCGGATACAATAGCCTCATATCTTCGCTTGATGTTTGAGGATAGTCGGGAGAAGGGTGTGCTTCCCTTGGACCAGCAGATTGCCAATATAGTGGTCATTCACAAAGAAGGGAAACCCAGGACCAGTTGTGCCTCCTATAGACCGATTTCTTTGCTTAACGTTGAACCAAAAGTCCTTGCTAAGTTGTTGGCAATTAGACTGGTGAAAGTAATAGATAGCTTGGTACACCCAGACCAATCCGGGTTTATGCCACATCGAAATACAGCCTTAAATCTGCCTAGATTGCATGGTGTCTTGGGTAGAGCGGCAACGATACAAGAACCGGTGGTGTTGGTCTCATTGGATGCCACCATGGCCTTTGACATGGTGGAATGGCCTTATCTTTTCGCAGTACTTGCTAAAATGGGCTTTGGACCAAGATATGTGAGTTGTGTTCGGCTATTGTATTCAGAACCGTTGGTCAGGGTGGTGGTGAATAATCGCATGTCACATACCTTTCAACTGAGTAGAGGAACGAGGCAGGGGTGTCCTTTGTCGCCCCTCCAGTTCGCTTTGGCGCTAGAGCCCCTAGCGGCCTGGATCCGGAAAGATCCAGTGATCCGTGGCATGCGTTGGGCAAGAAGTTGGGAGGACAAAATATCCCTGTATGCAGACGATATCCTACTGTATCTGACCTCCCCGAGAGCCTCATTGATTAGCTTGTTTGATATCCTGGCGGTGTTTGGAAAATATTCAGGTTTCACCGTGAATTTGAAGAAATCTGTCCTCTACCCGCTACAGGGAGCACCCCCCGCCATTTCGAAGAACTGCCCTCTACGGGTAGCAACTGATGGTTTCAAATACTTGGGGATCTTCATCTCGTTGGACTCCTTGAGCCGTTTCACACGTAATCTCCTGCCGCCGGTACAGCGGCTTAAAAAGGATATATTTGCTTGGAACACCTTACCTCTCTCGCTGCTATGTAGGGCGACTCTTTTTTAAAATGATGTCCCTGCCCCGCCTTATCTATGCCCTTCAGAACTCGATGGACCCAGTCCCGGCGACGTACTTCAGAGAAATAGAGAGTCCCCAGAGGAGCCTCCTGTGGGGTGGTCACCCCCGGATTGCATTGGCCAAGCTCACTCTGAATTGGTATGATGGAGGAATCAGTCTCCCTGACATCAAAAAATAGGTGTGCTGACCAATAGTCAGCACACCTAGTGGCTATCAATCATTGCACATATAGAGGCCTTGGCGATCCTGGATACGCCATGGACAGATGACTTCTGCCAAGGGGAGACTACGTGATGGCACTATACTGGTAGATACCGTCTGACTGGTCCAACCGCTCACTCAGTTCACGTTTGGCACGTAGTTCAGAAATATTTGGGATGGAAAGACAGACTGACACTGATGACTCCATTGTGGAACTCACAGAGACTCGGGGACTTGTTGCAAACTAAGGGGTTTGATAAGAGGGATCTTATCGGTATTTCCCAAATCAAAGACCTTTGGGACTGGGGTGGGGCTGTTTCATTCACCTCTCTTCAGAAACAATATAGTCTTGCGGACTCAGAATACTTTAGATATCTTCAGGTGAGGCATGCGCTCAGGGCTCATCTTACTGCAGACTCCACCCCGCCACCTTCCTCCCCGCTAGAAGACAGAATTCTCGACGGCCATTTGCCTGAAAAAGCCATCTCACTGATATATAAAAAGTTAATCAATAACATGGATGACCCGCTTCAAGCCCTTAAACATAAATTGGAGAGAGATGGTCTGGAATTGGATGAGGAGGATTGGCAGGAGGCAATCTCCTTCCCGAGGGTGGTGGCGATCCAAGCAAGATTGCGTTTAGTGCAGCTTAAAATTCTGCGCAGGGTCTACATAACAGGTCCCAGGCTGGTCCATATGGGAAGGGCTGACAACGAGGACTGTAGACGTCAATGTGGGGGGGAGGGTACCTTTATTCACATTCTGTGAGAATGCGATTACATACAGGGTTACTGGACTGCCATACATTGCGCACTGAGTGAGGTTCTTGCGATTGATTTGATGCCTGAGGCACGAAGATGTCTATTAAATATAAGGGAACCAACAGACCTCAACACATATACCAAGCAGTGTGCAACGTTGGCAGTCATGATCGCCAAAAGGAATATAGCACAACACTGGGGAGCGCAACAACCGCCTCAGATTGGGAAGTGGCGGGAGGATCTAGACTGGTGTATGTTCCGAGAAAAGTCAGTTTACGTAGCCAGAGGATGTCCTGGGAAGTGGAATAGGGTCTGGGGCCCTTGGAACACATACAGGGGAGACATTTGCACCCCACCAGCACCTTTAACTGTGGATGTACAGCTCACACCCCCCTAAATATCTCTCATTTGTCACTGTGTACTTGATTTGTCTATACATGTACAATGTTTGATCTGTGTATTGACTCCCGCATATATAGTGATCTGTATCATTGTCGGTTTTGTTTTAATAATAAAAAGATTTTTTTTTAAATCAATTCATTCCAACTGTTGAGTGTTTTTGTGGTATTGTAAATTTTAATAGTCCACATCTTGCTGAACGGATCCTGTTCAGGGACCCACATTCCATTTCGTCTAGTTTCAGGTCATCTGTCAGGGCCTTACCACTGTTTTTTTTTCATAAACCTGTCACAACAGGGTACACCCATAGGAATACCAACATGGAAGCCCCCCTAGATGGCTGGTCACACAGATTTTCTCATGTATATACACAATTGGCTCCACCCACAGTTCACCCAAAACATCTGCCCCCAGGTCGCCAGTATATCGCTGCTCTTTCTCTGGAGTTATTTAACAGATTTTCTCCACTATCCATGATGGAGGAGTGTGATTGACTTACAAGCCCCACATTGCCAGCCGCTGAGTTAGAGCCAAATCAACAGGATATCCCAGTGCAAGACAAGGGGGGCTCTTGTGTATCTGATATTAATATACTATTGTGGAACATTGCAGGTTTGGCCAACAAGTTTTATGATCCCAACTGGTTGCATTTTGTGAATCAATACAGTGTGATATGTTTGCAAGAAACGTGGTTGGTGGATTGCAGCTTATGTTTGGAGGGCTTTAAGCCTTTTTTTGTGCCAGCATCTCCTTCTGAGGGTGGCAGATCCAAGGGTGGCCTTGTTATCTATATATCTTTGGAAGAAGACTGCGAGATATAGGTTTTGTCGTCATCAAGCCCATGTCTCCAGGCTCTGGTACTTAAAAGGGGGGTCAACAAAATAGGTCTAATAAACATTTATAATTCTGTGGCATGCCCCCCAGGTGTTTGTAATATTACATTGTTGGGCTCATTTATAAGGCAGTCATGTATTTTTAATTTACACAATCTCATGGTCCTGGGCGATTTTAATATCCACCCATGTGGAGAGCCAAGGACAACCAGCATTGTCGATTTAGGCTGCCCTAGGATGAGGGGTATCGATTTTGAACATTCTGCTCAGGGGGCAGTATTGAACAATGTATTAAATGAATTTGATTTTATGTCCCTCACGTCTTTATCTGACCCACAGCCCTTGTCCCCCTTTCAAAGAGAGAGGTAATGGTTCTTTTATAGATTATATTTTAATTTCATCCTCTCTACAGTCCTTCTTTTGTGGTTTCACTATTTTGCAAAGCAACCATAGTGACCAAAACCCGCTCTGTGTCCAAATGTGTGGTCCAATTTTGTTTAATAAAAGAAGTGTGGGGAACAAGGGTACGTTAAGACCAACAGATGGTAGACGACGGCTGAAATGGTTCCAGATCTCCCCAGATGATTTTTATTTTGCAGTGAGAGAATCCTGTGCTACTGAATAAGCGCTGTGTACCTCTCCAGGTATGTCCCCGGGGGAGGTCATCAACACTTATAATATTATCTCCACTAAAGTTGGGGAACTTTTAAGTCCTCCGACACGTAGAACAGTTACTTTGACCGCCAGATGGTTCGATTCGTCATGCTCCCAGGCTGCAAGAAAGTTGAGGGAAGCTCGTTTCTTTGAGCATGAAGTAGGGAGTTAACTAGGCTGGCGCATCACCAAGGATGAATGGGTGCTCCACTTCAAAATTATGTTTAAAAGTCCAACGGAGCAAATATGTCATACAGGCCGTGACATGGACGCCCTCGCAGTGTTTTTTGGGTAGGGTGAGGTTGAGGCTGGTATTGCCGGGTTAACCTGCAACAAAGCTTGGGGACCAGATGGCATCCCTCCGGATCTTTTTAAGTCTGATCCACTCTTCTGGTCACCGGTTCTGGTGGCTGTGTTCGGAGTCTATAGTACCCATTTTTAAGACGGACGATTGGAATAGCACATTTTGCTATAGGCCGATCTCACTGCTGGATTTGGTGGTTAAGGTTGTGGGCCGCATATTACTAGAACAACTGACCATTTGGGCGGAGGAGCACAAGATAATTTCCGATGTCCAATTTGGATTCCGCCCGGGTCGGTCAACCGTGGCCCAATGCCTTAACTTAAACATGTTACTTATCAAATACACGGTCGCAAATTCAGGAACTATCTACCTAGCCTTCATGGACTTCTCTTCCGCATTTATTCACTTGAACAGGGCCAAACTGTGGCAGTCCATTAAGGGTATGGGTGTAGATAGCAATATTGTCAATTTCCTTGAGGACCTTCATAGGGCAACTAAGGCTAATGTTAGTTTCTCCCAGGACCTCCGCGTTTCCCAGGACTTTGATATAAAGAAGGTAGTACGTCAAGGCTGGATCTTGGGCCCATTTTTGTTTAACCTCTACATCAACAACTTAGACAGGGCTTGAGTAGCTATGGGGGCAGACTACCCGTATGTAGGGCGACGTGGTCTTCCCGCTCTATTATATGCGGATGATGCAGTTCTTCTATCTAGGACTGCTAGAGGCCTTCAATCTTTGTTAGATGCCTTTACTAAATAGTCGGAACAAGATTTATCTATTAACCCCTTCGACGCGCATGACGGAACGGTTCCGTCATGCACGTCGGTTGCGCTGTGCGCATGACGGAACCGTTCCATCATGGCCCCGCCCGCGCACGGAACCTTCAGCGTGGCGCGGAAATCCGCGCCGCGCTGAAGGGGATAATAACTCAAAATCCTACATAATGCAGGTGGGGACTCGCCCTAAAAAATGTTTTCAATTTAGAGTAGGCCCTGCTAAGGGTCCCCGTACAGATATTTTTTCATATTTGGGAGTCTTACTTGATGTTCAAATTAAATGGGGGCCACTAAAACTCAAGAAAAGGGGGGATCTGGTCCAAGTAAACGCGGCCATTTTTAACTTTGCTTCCAAACTAGGCAATAATAATAATAATAATAATAATCCACATTTGTAAAGCACAAACAATCACCCGGAAGGGTCTCTAGGCTCTGGGGGCCGTCCGGAAGATTAAGCAAGCTATTGCCCAGAGTCACATGGTGCTGGGCTTATCTGTCGCCGGCGCCGGGGATCGAACCGTGATCCCCAGATTCCGGAGTCAGTCGCCCTGGCAAGAGACCAATTGCAGCTATGCTGAAAGGCTATCAAGCAAAAAGTGTGGCCATAGCCTATTATGGAAGTGAAATCTGGGGGCACTCCAACACAGATATACTTCTGGTAGCTGAGAATACTTTTTTAAAGCGCCTGTTGGGCGTTACGCGTAGTCTGTCTAATTTGGTGGTCCACGAGGAACTGGGGGTGCCATATTTAAGTGACACCCTGGCACTGCGCCCCCTTGTGTTTTGGCTAAACTGCTGGTTGAATAAAGAATGAACTCTTAGCCATTTGATTTTAAAAGAATGCATGTTCCTTGACAACGTGTCCCGAATACCTTGGCTTAGATACATTAAAAGTACCCTTGAAGAGTTAGGGCATGCTGATCTGTTTTCCAATCCAGAATCTATTGTAAAAAAAGATGTGGAGATAATTAGGGAATCATTCTTTAGTTTAAGGAAACTGGAAAGGGATGAGCGGGAACTGTAGAAACCCAGCATCCACAAATCTTTATTGCTGAAGACAACTCCATCTGCAGAGCCTTACCTCCTGGTTTTTTTTTAATCTACTTATGAGCGGTTTTTATTGTCCAGGTTTCGTCTGGATCTTATTCACCTCCTGCTTGCTATTCCAAGAGGGTGCAGTAGAGGTCAATTGTTAGCAACCTGTGGCTGTGACGGAGAGTCTCCACAGGATCTGCTACATTTTATGTTTTTTTGTGAATTTCATGAAGTACCCTGGAGGTATTTTTTAGTCCCTATTTTGAAGAAGATGAATTTTAATCAGGTTCATCCAGCTCTCCTGTTCCTCCAACCATTGAAGGCCGATTGCATTTTCTTTATTGTTGGCTACCTAAAATCCACTGTGAAGACAAGGACTTGTTTGGATAGATAGCTACTTTGATGATGATTCTTTGTAGGGATAACGGTTTACGAGGGCCAGGATAACTCTATAGAGGTGTGCTAATCCAAGGGGGACACTGCTTGACTCTGAACTTTCACTCTATTGTTAGAGACTATTATGGGAGGTTGAGCTATTCAAAGGGGGACATTTCTTGACTCTGAACTTGCACTTTATTGCTAGAGACTATCATTGGAGGTTGTGTTATGGTGTTTTATCAAGTTTTAGATGGTCTCTTATGGAACTATGTTTTAATGTAATTTGGTTGTATTGCAACTTTCATGGTTTTATCTATGTGAAACCGAATAAAGTTTATTTGATTTAATTTGAGTGTTTTTATCAATGATGTCATAGAGGATATTATGAGTGATGTAATAAGTAGGGTAATTAGCAGTGCAGGATATTTATATATATATATATATATATACATATAGATATAGGATGTGATCAAGGCTCTAGGAGAGCCGAAACGTTATGGCCGTTGCTCTGGGTGATTAAACGGATATATTGCACCTTAATTTGGTTCGTGTGCTACTTCGCAAGCGGCAAAAGGAGTGTGTAGCTGGTGAAGGTGGTTACCTTTGATATATATAGATATAGATATAAATTACCCACTGGCGGTCGCCAGTAGGTAGTTATAGTTAGTGCCTTGTTTCTATTCAAAAAGCATTTTTTGTTTTCACAATAACTTTGGCGCTGGCTGACGAATCTTTGTGAAATTTTCAAAACGTATGGCCTGTTACGGTCAGCTCCTACCTTGAAAGTTTCGGGGTGATTCACTAAGCAGGGGCCGAGGAAAAAGGGGGGTCCCAAAACACGTTTTCTCCATGTTATTTCCCATAGGAAACTTTAGACACGTCTACAGCCCGAACTGCTGAATGGAATTACGCCAAATTTTGCAAAAATATAGCCCTTGGTTCCGAAAGAGACCTTTTTTTAAATGGTGTAAATCCGTTCAGTAGTTCCTGAGAAATTAAAAAAATGGAGGTCAAAAAATCAATTTCCCATAGGAAACCTTAGACACGGTTATAGCCAAAACTGCTGAACGGAATTACACCAAATTTGGCAAAAAGGTAGCCCTTGGTTAAGAAAGAGACCTTTTTTTTAAATGGTGTAAATCCGTTCAGTAGTTGGTGAGAAAATCAAAAAATAAAAGTTTTGATATCTATGGCCGCGGAGGATCCGCGCACCCTGCCGATCATGAGCTGCATTCTAATTGGCTGTCAACACTTCAAACCAGGAAGTGTTGGCAGCCATCTTGTACCTCGGTAGAACCGAGGCACAAGAAAGAGAAAAACAAAGGCGCAAAACAAGAAAAGGGGACAGGGTAGAAACACCCTGACCCCCTAGGCCTGCTCAGGGGGTCCCATAGGGAACCTCAGGGCCAATAAAAGCATATATTTTTTTTAAAACAAATCGGCCAAATTCACGCTGGGTGCGCGAATCCGGCCGCGAAAATAAAAAAAACACGCTTCATTATTTTTTAGCCCCCGGGTGGGCCAAGTCCCGGGGGCAATGTTTATATTGTAATGGGGGCCCAAAGGGGCCCCCCAGCCCCAAGGACCACGACCGGAGGCTTTTTTTACATATTCACGGGGGGCACATGGCCCCCCCGCAGCCCCGGGAACCGCCACCCCCCGGGGCTTGTATTTTAAATGGGTGGGGGGCCTCCAAGGCCCCCCGCAGCCCTGGGGTCCGCCACCCGGGCTTGTTTTTTTGTTTTTTAAACTATCTGTGTGGGGGGCTCGAGCCTCCCCACATGCCCCGGGGACCGCCACCTCCCCAGGGCTTTGCTAATGTTGGGAGGGGGGCCACGCGGCCCCCTCTTGGAGCTAGTGATGGCCCTTGGGACCGCCATCCCCCAGGGACGGCTCCTGTAGTGTCCAAGGGTGCCCAACACTGCTGTTTGCAATGACAGGGCGAAAGAACTCTGGTTTGGGTTTTGAAAGCGAGAGCAGGAAACCTGCTCTTGCTTTCAAAATCCAAACCACATTGCTTTTCCACACGGGGAGCTGCATCTTAGCAGCTCCCCGTTTGGAAAAGCAATGCCGGCTCCTGCAGGAGGCGGGGAGCCGGTGGGACCGTGGGGGAATTGGGGACCCCCCCATGGTCCCCAACGAGAGGCCAGGCCCTGGGGGATGGGGTCCCAGGGCCATTAATGGCCTGAGAAGGGGGGCCATGCAGCCCCCTCCAATTATTTAATTTTAAATAAAAAACGTGGCCATGCCCCAGGGGATGGGGTCTCCGGGGACGAATATGGCCTCGGGAGGGGGGCCATGCCGCCCCCTTTCCAATTGTTTTAAATAAAAAAAATATAGGGGTCAGGCCCTGGGGGATGGGGTCCCTAGGGCCAATAAAATAGGAAAGGAAGGGGGGCCACACAGCCCCCCTTCTTAAAAAAATAAATGAAAAAAAAAAGACCGGCATCGCGCCGGAGGCCCTGCCCCCTCCCTGCAGCACTCTACAAACGCGCCCACTAGCAAGTTTTAAGATGGGGAACTAATTCCCCTTGAATACTGGTGGTCCCAGGGGGCCAACTAGCCCACCAGGAACCTCCAGTATGCACCATGGAGCTGCGCTGCAGAGAGGTGTTCAGAGGCCACGCTCCTTTTCACACCTCTCTGCAACGCAGCTCTGTGGCGCTTACTGGAGGTACCTGGTGGGCTAGTTGGACCCCAGGGACCCTTAGGATTCAAGGGGACTAAATCTCCCAACTTGCAGAAAGAGTTATAGTTAGCTGAGCTAACTATAATGGGGGAATTTCACGGGTTTCGTACGAGTGAAATGTCCAACTAACTATAACTTTCCCTAAAACCGATGGCTTTCAGTGAATTTCTAAGGTTTTTTAAATGCTAATTTCTAACCATAACGTCCCTGAAACCTATGTTTTTTTTCAGTGAATATATATATATATATAAATATATATATATATATGCACTGAAAAAACCATAGTAAGCGCCACAGGGCTGATTTGCAGAGTGGTGTAAAAAGGGGGCGTGGCCTTGGACCACCTCTCTGCAAAGCAACTCCCTGGTGCATACTGGAGGTATCTGGTAGGCTATTTGGCCCCCAAGGACCCTTAGTATTCAAGGGGAATTAATTCTCCAACTTATAATGCCCCAGGGGGCGCATTTGCAGAGTGCTGCAGGGAGGGGGAGGGGCCTCTGGGGCGATGCCGGCTTTTTTTTTTTTTTTTTTAAGATGTGGGGCTGTGTGGCCCCCTTCGTTTCCCATTATTTGTGCCATGGGGACCCCATCCCCCAGAGCCTGACCCCTATTTATTATTTTTTTTAAAAAAATAAACGGGTAGGGGGTCACGTGGCCCCCCTTCCCGTGGCCAATTTCGGCCCCGGGGACCCCATCTCCCGGGGCATGGTCACATATATATTTAAGAAAAAAATTAGGGAGGGGGGGCTGCGTGCCCCCCTCCGGAGGCCTCTATTAGCCCCAGGGACCCCATCCCCACGGGGTCGGCCCTCTCCATTGGGGACCGTGGGGGAGCCCCAATTCCCTTACTGTCCCATCGGCTCCCCGCCTCCCTCGGGAGCCGGCAGTGATTTTCCACAAGGGGAGCTGCTGACGTGCAGCTCCCCTTGCGGAAAAGCAATCTTGCTTTGCTTCATTGAAGCGAGAGCTGGTTTCCCTGCTCTCGCTTCAAAGAAGCAAAGCAGAGTTTGCTATGGCAGGGTGGGAGCCGCGCGGCTCCCGCCCTGCCATAGCAAACAGCAGTGCCCCGGGGGTGGGCACCCCGGGACACTGCAGGAGCTGGCCCTGTGTGGTGGTGGTCCCCAGGGCCATCAAGGGCTACAGGAGGAGGGCAGCACGCCCCCCCTCCCAATGTTTAAAGCCCCTGGGAAGTGGTGGTCCCCGGGGCTTGGGGCTCCGTAAAGGACCCCCAAATTTAAATATTTAGTGCCCCGGGGAGGTGGTGGTCCCTGGGGCAGTGAGGAAGGGCTTCAGCCCCCCACACTAATTATTATTCCCCGGGGCTTGGGGGGCCCACGAGGACCCTCCTTTCATTTACATAAATGCCCGAGGAGGTGGCGGTCCCCTGCACATCATCAACAAAGTCCTGGGGAGGTGGTGGTCCCCGATTTCTGCGGGGGCCACCGCAGGCCCCCGCCACATAATAAGGCATGCCCCCAGGACCTGGCCCACCTGGGGGCTTGAATACAACAAAGCGTGGGAGTCCGCGATTTGTTTTTTTTCGGCTAGATTCGCGCACCCAGCGCAAATTCTGCCAATTTATTTTATTTTAAAAAAATGCTTTGTTTGGGTCTGGGGTCCATGTGGGATCCCCTGAGCAGGCCTAGGGGGTCAGGGAGTTTCTACCCTCCCCCCTTTTCTTGTTTTTTAACCTTTTTTTCCTCTTTTTCTTGTGACTCGGTTCTACAGAAGCAGAGTTTGCTATGGCAGGGCGGGAGCAGTTTGTATGCTGCTTCATGGCTAGTTCAATTGAACATGGCCCTCCATTTAATTCATGAGGTGCATTTCCTTCTGACCATACCTCCATATCACCCAGGATTATAGAGGCAGAAGCGAAGTCCTTGTTAGTAGGGACTCAAATGTCCTTATGGATCTTAAAGAGCAAGGAACCAACTTTCCCATTTCTTAAGACAAGTGTTAGAGGAAGAGGTTCAAGACAGCTGAAGGAACACATCTCCTTATAGGTCTCTGGCAGTCAATTAGGATCTTTTGTTCTTCAGAAAACAAGGAAGGGACCTTTAGCTCCACATATATACTTCCTTTGTAGTAACCGAAGCTTGGGTTTTTAAAGTTTTGTTTGTGACAACAAATGGATGTACTTTGAGATGTGGGAGAGTGCTTTGTATTAAAATATTAAAATGTATTTTCTAGAGCCACTATAATTATTCAAGAAAGTGGAACCATGTTCTAGCAGTGGAAAGACAGTGAATCTTATTTAGAGTTTGGAAGAACGTATATTAGGATATAGCAGCAGAGCCATTGGAGGATCTGCCAAATGTAAATGTCTGGCATGTTGGGCCATCCACAATGCAATGTCACAGTGAAGGTCATTTTTCAGGGCTCAATGATGAATGCTCACTTTTTTGTGCCTGTGTATGCCATGTGTTGCAAAACAGATTGGGGCAAGATGAACATATGTTGCCCCCCAAATTCTGGGAGAAAACTATTTGGGCATCGGGCCATTTGTTTTGTGTTCAGTGAAAAAAACCTCCCACAACTGGAGTTTGTTTTCAAAAGGTTTGCCAAGCAGGCACTAAAAATATGACATCTTCTGTGGATCCTTCAATGCTCTGAAGGGAGCTACTGCTACAGCAACTCACTTAGTTAGCACAGAGATCACGGCCACTAGACAGGCACGGATCTGAAACAAGGGCATTACATGGAGATGGTTCTATGAGTTCACATGCTGTTTGATTCTGATGAATTCACAGGAAATAATATCATATTATCTTTGGGCATGATAACTTAACCAGGAGGCACACTGCTACAGTAATTCGCCAGAATAATATATTCAAAGGGATTCTGGGTAACAGAACCTGGTGAGAGCCAGACAAGTCACCTGATCCTGGATTCCCCTGGGGGGTGTCTTGGTTTCAAAAATGTATAGGTTTGCTAGGTTTCCTTAGGTGCTGGCAGAGCTAGGGTTCAAAATCTACAGCTAGGCACTTTGCAAAAAAAGGGTCTGTTTTCACTGTAAAAATGTGGTGTGTCCACGTTGGGTTTGGGACGTTTACTGTCGTGGGCACTTGGCCTACCCACACAAGTGAGGTACCATTTTTATCAGAAGACTGGGGAATGTGCAGTGGGTGGAATTGTGTGGATACACGCAGATCCCAGAACTTTCCATCACAGAAATGTGAGGAAAATGTGTTTTTTTAGCTACGTTTGAGGTTTGCAAGGGATTCTGGGTAAGATAACCTCGTGAGTGGTACACGAGTCACCCCATCCTAGATTTCCCTTGGTGTCTATTTTTCAAAATTTTACAGGTTTGCTTGGTTTCCCTATGTGCCGGCTGTGCTAGGGCACAAAATCCACAGGCAGGCACATTGATAAAAGCAGGTCCATGCCTAGTGGGCTTTCTGCCGACCTGGGGTGGGAACGGGGTGGTTTCCCCAATATGCCCCCAAGGGGGCAGAAAGACTGTAGCTATTCTTTTGGGGGGGTGGGAGCATTGGTATGCCCATTCTGGGCAGCCCCCACACATACAAAAAGTCAGCATAATCGCTGGTTACTAGTGGGTTCTCTGATGCACCCTGGGGAAGCAGATCAGGGACTACTGCCCCATCTATCTCCTGGGGGGGGCAGAAAGGCTTTGGCATTTTTGGGGGGGCCGTGGGGGCATTAGCATGTGCATTCTGGGCAGGCCATATCCCTGAATCAAAAAAATAAATATTCCCTGATGCCTTTTGGGCTTTCTGCTCCCCCGGGAGGCAGATAAGGGTCTTTTGCCCCTATCTGCCTCTGAGGGGGGCGCAGAAAGACTGTGGCTTTTTTGGAGGGGTGGGGGCAATGGCATGCCCATTTTGGGCAGCCCCCATACTGAACTTTGAGGGAATTAAATCCTTGATGCCTAGGGGGCTTTCTGCCCCTGGGGGACAGATAATGGGGCTATTGCCCCATATGCCTACTGGGGGGGGGGCAGAAAGACTGTAGAATTTTTGGGGGGGCATGGGGGCATTGGCATGCCACTTCTGGACAGCCCCCACCCCTAAGTATATAAAAAGAATCCCTGGTGCCTTGTGGGCTTTGTGCCCCCATCTGCCTCCTGGGGGCAGAAAGACTGTGGCATTTCTTTGGGGGGGGGGGGTCATTGACATGCCCATTCTGGGCAGCCCCCATACCTACATATATTTAAAATAAAAAATCCCTGGGGGCAGATCAGGGGCTATTGCCCCCATCTGCCTCCTGGGGGGAGAAAGTCTTATGCCTTCTTTGGGGGGATAGGGTGGGGGCATTGGCCCCCACCCCTTGCATATAAAAACAAATCCCTGGCACCTAGGGTGCTTTCTGTCCCCCCAGGGGGCAGATTGGGGTCTACTGCCCCCGGCTTCCTGGCAACATTTTATGTGGGGGAGCAAAGACCCTTGACCAAGGGGCCGCTCCCTGGTGGCCAGTGGGTGGATCCCTGCTTGGGGACATCCCTCCTGGGGCGATCCCCAAGCATGGATTCACAAAGGAGTTCCACAGGCTAACATTGGAATATTTTATTTAATTATAAATATTGACTGGAGTGAGAGTAAAACATCATTCAAGGTATCAGAATGTTAGTTATGATAAATCCAACAACTTGCCACTGTTAGATTTATATTAACTATCACAGAAAATAAATTAATACACTTTCTTTTCTGTAATCGAAAATCAAGCCTTTCAGCTACCCTTTCCTGATTTTAGCCTCTGCCAGGCTGAAACAAGCTGTCCTAATGAGGTGTGAAGTAGCATGCTAGAAAAATTATGGATTTCCTTTGGGAGGAGAACTTCAACTGCAGAAGCTACAGGCAGGCAGGGGGGTTGGAGTGGCCGAGATGGTCTTCAAAGGGACAATAACACTTTGGGACCGCAAAGGGTCACCCCCAAATCATGCAACCACAGCCACACAGGAGCGCCTGTTATTAGATCAGGAAAGGGGCTGAAGCACAGTCCATTCTGGAGGATTTTGGAAGATGATGCAACATGATTTACATTAAATGGGGATTTGCAGCTTTGATTTGCACACTTGTCTTACATTTCTGTGACATTAAGTGAACTGCCCAGAATCACAAAATGTTATTGTTCTATTGCTTTAATTTTATTCATTTCTAATTATATACAACATTAACATTTGATTCGGAAGCTGGGCCTAGAAAAATGGCACACGTTATCTAAAAGGTGGTGCCGGAGTACTCAATTTGGAATAAATGTTAAATTGGACTGAGTTTATCTATTTAGTTAATCATATACTTATATGTGTAGCACAAGCCTAACTGAGATGCTTCACAGGGCTTTACAGAGAACTGTGGAAATGTGAATCCTTTTAGTTTGGGTAAGGGGTGCTACTGTATTCATCACTTTGTGTTGATATGAACAATTAGACAAGCCTTTTATCAACTGGTGATGCAGCATCCGGTGCTTTCAATTCTGGGTTGATAGAAAAGGTGTTAAACAGATGTTTTGATTACTTTACGCTTCAAACCTTGGCATTTTGAAAAGTCTTTATTAGCTATTAGCTTGAGGCCTTGACCATCACATATTGGCTCAGCCCTGGCCAGTATAGCTCTCTCGCCCAAAGTTATTGCCTGTTTGGGTGTATCTTTCAGCCTCCAATGCAGAGCTTGTACTGAACTGCACGAGGTACTCTGTACGGGGCACCTCACTATTTCTGCCGCTGCTTGTCCCCTCGTCAGAGGCACTGGAAGAAGCGATACGGGGAGTGCTCCGACATCACCAGAAACAGCCATGTTGGAGTTCAGAAGGTGACTCAGCAATAAAGATGCCTTGAAATTTTGTCTTTATCCTGGTACATTTACTGTACGTTTAGAACAAGAGGTCAACTGTCAGGCTATGTGTCTGACAAATTGTTGCTTATTGCTTTAACATGGAGATTGGTGTTTACTTTTCATTTTCTGACTCTAACATGTGAAAAATTTGTAAGGTGAAATATGTGGCAAACTTGCTGGAGTACAGTTAATGCGTGAAAGGAAAGACTGTAGAATGTCGATTTTTTGCTAACACAAAATTTAAATACATGTACATATATTGTATACATTTTCTCCAAAATATACAAGCTGTTAAGAAAGCACAAATGAAGCACTCTTTCTTCGATTCTGAAGCGTGATGGAGGCAAGGATGTTTAATTAGATCAAAACAAATGAAGATGGTTTATTTAGAGATTTGCAAATGATAATTTGTCACTGAAACCTAGTTTCCTCACATTGTCATTAGTGCCCTATAGTTTTATCAGTAAAACTGCATGTCCATGAAAATGTAGAGGAAAGTGGAAAATGTGCTCTCTGTAAGTGACAGTGCACTACTGTGCTTTGCTAATTTAATATATTTGGCACAGCTTGCTCCAAAAAGCACCACTGGCTACATAGCGCACCCTTACTATGCTCCTGCTGAATGTGTGTGGCTCATTTGCTTCACTTCTTTGTGTGATGCTTGTATTATTCACAATCTATACGACTTCGGTGAGGTAGCATTGATGGAGGCACCTCGTCTCTGAAAAGTGCTCCAGCACCACTCTCCACAGCACACAACCCCACTTGGTAATCTCTCCCCTTCTTCCCTCTTTCAGTGTATGCTCCTCATTCTCCTCTCCTGCCCTATTCTACTTCCCCTGTGTTCTCTTTGCTTCCCATAAACCGCTAGCCCTTTCCTCCTAAAGGCAGGGCGGAAGTAATTTTAATACTAGAAACATAAAGATTTCTATATCGAAGGCTCCCTTTCCTTCAATATTGTCCTTTCTTATTTCTATGGCAAATGAAAGTTGTGTGGCAAGGGATTCTCCATGATGTCAATTTCTTTCTTTTTGTGGTATAGGAGCTAAAGGAAAACTATCGTGAAGGCTACTTTGCCATCCAAACTTTATTCAACATAGAAACAAAGACCAGAATCTATCAAAGGCACAGTAGGCTTATATATATGTTGTGTTTATTTGTCTAGCTTTAATGTGCTTACACTGCATGTGTGAGCACATTACACCCCGATTTATTGGCTTTTCCAATTCTTGGGATTTGTTCAAATTGCACGTGCCACTGATGTGTATCAATGGACTGTCTGCTTAGACCACCTGTTTTTCGTATGATTATATGTTCATTAAATGTGATTTGTCTCCTTAGTTTCTCAAAATCTAGAATTGCGCCTTGTGAATGGACAGCATAGTTGTATGGGGCGTGTGGAAGTTTTCAATGGAGGCTCCTGGTCCTGGGGCACTGTGTGCGATGATCTCTGGGACCTGAAGGATGCCGCTGTTGTGTGCAGACAGCTTGGCTGTGGACATGTCATTGCCTCTACTGGAAGCGCATACTTTGGTTGGGGCAACGGAGAGATTCTTTTTAAAGACGTGAGGTGCACAGGCCAAGAAGCTGTTCTGTGGGAATGTCCCAGCAGGTGGCAGAACACCAACAACTGTGATCACAGCAATGATGCCGGTGTTGTCTGCACAGGTATGTTATCATTCTTTCCATCTTAAGAGGCTGTGCCTGTGCATTTTTACATGGTGAGGTGATGCAAGTATGGATAGATGGATGGATGGATTAACTCACGGATAGCAAAGCAGATGGAAAAAGGGGGAAATGGAATTTTATTTTTCTTTCATTGAATACAATTTTGACTTTCTCAAAACGTAGTGCCTTAAAGATGTTGCTGTATATCCATCATGATGCAGGACGTGATGAATACCGTGCTCTTTTGAGTTTTTAGACTCTATGCAAGGCACAATCACCTGCACATCAGACGTGAGGTGGAAGAGTGTAAAGTAGGTTTTCCGGGTTGAACTGCAGCACCATTTCCCTTTCTGTTGACAATGATTCACTGCTGTATCACAGTCTCTGTGGAAATGAGTAGGCCTGGGCGGTAAATGTGCGGAATTTGGGTAATTTCGCGTTCCGCGGAGAACGCGAAATTGCCCAAAAATCTGCGTTCCGCGACTTCGCGAAATTTTTTGCTTGTTCGCGTTCTCAATATGCGTGTTCGCGAGATATTTCACCCCGAGCACGCAAACAGCGATCGCGAACAGGAAAAAAGTATCGCGAACAAGCAATTCCGCGTGTTCGCGGAATTTCTGCGTGTTCGCGGAGATTTTTACCGTTTCGCGGAGATTTGCGTAACACGATTACGCAAATTCCGCCCACCCCTAGAAATGAGGGACAGACGGACAAGCTTTCTTATAAAGTGCACAGTGATGATGGGTAGGTGAACCCATCAGGAGAGACAGAAAGGTCTTTACCTCGCAGTGTGGGGAATTGGAAATGATGTACTAAATAACATCTTCCATTGCCTCTCACCCCTCTGTACCACATAATAAATAATGGTGTTTATTTATGGTGAGGTGCATAGCAAATATTCTCTGCCATCAGTTCGTAAATATAGAATTCATCAAAGATTTAGGAAAACGCGAGAGTGCAGTGTACGTATAAGTAGGCAATTATATTAAACCACTGTATAAACAGCCTCACACATTTCCTCCAGCTCATGTTACATTGAATCAGTTTTATTAAATAAACACATTTTCGTTCCCCAAATATTCTTAAATCTACCAAAAAGCATTCCCTCCCTTGACATTATATGTCTATTTTTTTACCCATGCTGCCACTGATAGCCACACTTCGAACTTCCAAAATGATCATCAAGGAGGTGATAATCCAGGTTATAGAACTGATTAATGAGGCCTGCTTAACATGCATTATGTCCTCAGAGGAGTGACATTGGTTCTTGTTTGTGAAATTTCAGAATGATTTAGAGGTCAATCACCCCATCCCAGAATGATCCTAGATGTGGGCATATAGCCAAATAATTTGCTTTTCATACAGCTATGTTACTTTTAGCATTACACTTAACTGATAATTAATAATTTCGACGCAGAAATATTGTATCCTCCTAATGTTCAAACCTTGCAGTAAATGAAGGATTACAGAATTCAAAGTCTGCAAGTCGTGAATGATCATCCAAGTCGCTCAGAGGCCAGCTTTTGCCAGCAGGTGGCAACAACCCCACCGTATGTAAGCCTAAGGGGCGTATGTACAAGAAGTTAACGCCGCTGTACTGTCTATTTATTTTAGCCTTATTTACAAGTTGCTGCTAACTGCAGTTAGTGGCACTTTTCCGGCGTGAACATGAATTTTTAAGATCGCCACTTCTGTTAGCGGGACTTAACGAAAATGAGATACAAGGTGGGCATTCCCGTGCAAAAACTGCAGCTAATCCCAATTCGCGATATTGACAATGAAATTCCCATATGGCATTAACCCACCACAACTGCTGCTAAGTCTAGTTAGAGGCAATTTTTTAGGACCAGAAAATAGCTGGTTTTAAAATTGGTGCAAACACTTGGGGCCTCATTTCAGAGGTTTTGGTGCTGGACAGCACCGCTAGGAATATTGCTGCACTGCCCTGCAACAAAACAAAAGGGTAGGAATGCGCACTATCAATAAGAGAGGGCGCTTTCCTGTTGCATCGCTGCGACAAAACAGTGTTGCAACACTTTTCACTGTGCCCTGCTTATGGCACCATGGATACGTCGTATTCAATGTACGGCGCTCCATGTAGCAATCAATGACAGATACTTCTGGAATCCAGGTGTAAGGTTTTGACGCAGTGGTGTCCTAGAATTGTCGCAGTGAAATCTGAGAGATTTCACTGCACCAATCCTACAAGGCTTTGTCGCGTGGGAACGCCCACCCTGCAAACTTCATACCAGACGCAGGTATAATGTGGCACAGGGCTCCATAAGGTCACACATACGCCGAGATGCATCACTTTGTAAATAAGGCGAAACGTGGTGCAAGATTCACGCTGCAAGTATGCCAAGAAAATGATGCACCAGCGGCGTTAAACTGCTGGAAGGGGCTCAGGATTAGACCCCCCTGTCTTTTTCCTCTACAATGAAACACAATGGCTGCCATGCACCAACGCAGGCACCCTTGCGCCATAGTGTAAGGGTGACTGTGTTGCAGAGTCGATTGATGTTGTTTCTCCACTTCTACTCGAGACGTCTGCAGGTGCGTCTGGACTAGTGGAGGGCGGGAGTGGAAAGCTGGCCTTCTTGGAGTGTTGTTTGCCTGGTCTTTTCTTGAGGGGTTCCAGGGTGTTGGTGCAAATGAAGAGCCATCGGTGGAGGTTGCACGCTGCGGTGTTCACGTCTGTAAACGCTGGCGGAGTTGTGGTGCTGAGGGAGTTGACGAGAAGTTCTTCGGTGGCCTTGATCCAGCTGTGAAGGGATGGTGATGATGGCGGTGGGTGTGGTGAAGGCATAATGTATACAATGATGGTCGGTCCTGGCGAGTCCTGTGGTTTAGCTGCAGTTGAAGTTTCCGCTGGCAGAGAATACGGGCTATAGCGTTTGTATGGCTATGTGGGTTGGTGCAGTGACTAGCTGCTTGAGTCCGCTGTTGGCGAGGTTCCCCAGGAGGGGGGTGGTGTTCTGGTCACTGGGGTTGTCCAGGTTGAACTTGAGGTCTCGGAGAGGAATGTAGTCGGTGGACGGGAGAGTCTCAGGTGTGATGAGGTCTACAATGGCATCGGCGAATGGGGGGATCATAGCCCAGGGGGGCCTGTAGACGAAGTTGCCACGTAAGGTGGTGTTGGGGATGGTTCTGATCTGGAAGTAGAGGTGTCCATGGTCGCCGTTGCGTCATTATAACGCGTGGTCAGTTGGAGTGTGCTTTTGTAGACGATAGCAATGCCTCATTCTGGATGGTCAGGGTGGTCCTTGCGGGTGATTTTGTAGCCGTCGGGGATGGCGATGGCGATGTCTTGTTCAGAGCAGAGGTTAGTCCAGGTTTACATGAAGAAGGCGATGTCTGAAAAGGTGGCGTTGAGGAGGTCCCAGATTTCTGTGGCATATTTGTTGAGGGACCGCACATTGTGAAAGATGCAGTTGAGCCGTTTGGGTGCTCTGTTGGTCGGCTAGGCGGCAAGAGGCACTGGTGTACTGATGTAGCAGGAGGTGCATTTGCAGTTTCGGCAGGCGCAAGGGTATTCTCAAGTGATGCTAGATGGCAGGTGGCATGGTGTCAAGGGTTGAGGGCTAGGAGGGTCCCGGTGTCATAGCAGTGGAGTGTCCGAGAGGCAGGGTCCCTGGTGCTAGGCATGGTACAGGGGCGGACGGATGCAGACGGGCTTGCCTTTGGCTTACCTTCAGCGAACCAGTGGCACGCCTGCTGCGCATGGCCGCACAGCGTGCTGCAGTGTGTCTGGACAGCTTGAAGGTGGGAAATGCAGAAAAGGACACTGGAGGGGGCAGGATCACGGGGAATCGCAGTGGCAACAAGTGAGAGGATAGGGAAAAAGGAACTGCAAAAAAGCACAGAAAAAACAAAGCCAAACAAAGCAAAGATAAAAAAGACAATGGTTGAAAAGCAACGAAGAAGAGCAGAAAGATGAACAGCAGAAAAGAGGGACATGAGGGTAGCCAAGCTGCACAGCAGTGGCGCTTTCCCACTGGACCACCAGGGATGAAGCGCAGGCAGGAGCCTGCGGGTGGAGTAGGGAATCGAACACCTGACCTTTGGGTCAGAGGAGCCAGCAGCAGCAGAAGGGGACAGCAGCAGCAGCAACCAGATGTCGCAGTGCTATGGGAAGAGGAAGTCCACTAAGGGTTAGTCCCCCGTACACCCAAAAGCAAACTAACAGGGGGCAGGGAAAGGCAGCCCCAACCGGTTCCCTTTTCCGATCTAACATTGGTGACCAGATTCTGTGTTTCCCATTTCCCCAGCGTGTAAGGGGGGATCAAGCTGCATTCCCAAGGGCCTGGGCCAGAACCGGCCCCGTGCCCTTGGTGCCCACTGCCACCAATGGCCGATCTCAGCGACTTGAGCCAGTTAGTGGAGTCCCCACAAGTCTTGTTTGGTGCCCTCAGGGATGTAGCTAAGCCACAGCGCAAGGATTGGTCAGGGCACGGTGTGCATCACCTAGGCCTGTGCGGTAAATTCCATTCCGCTCGCAGAATTTGGGTAATTTTGTGTTCCGCGGAGAACGCGGAATTGCCCAAAATACTGCGTTCCGCGGCTTCGCGGAATTTTTTGCTTGTTCGCGTTCTCAAAATGCGTGTTCGCAAGATATTTTCCCCCCAAGCACTTAAACAGCGTTTGCGAACAGGAAAAAAGCATCGCGAACAAGCAATTCCGCGTGTTCGGAGAATTTTTGCGTGCTCGCGGAGATTTTTTACTGTTTCATGGAGCTTTGCGTAGCGCGACTACGCAAATTCTGCCCACCCCTAGCATCACCCACAGGTTCTCGGCCTGGGCCCGACTCACCCCCAGGCCTCCTCTGTTAGGCATACCACCTTCTCCTCACCTGGACATTGACACCGGGGCTTAATGCGCTGCACTCTCTCCAAATCTGTGACTCATCCAGCAGGAGCCTCAGCCAGGTGGGATTTCACAAGCCAGGGTCCCTCCGGATATAGGTGATGAAACAGTGCCCTCTTAGGCATGAAGTTGCAGCGCTCCTGTAACAAAAGTTTGGTGCAGCTCAGGGGCCTCACCCTCCACAGCGTTCGGCCAGCACAACATCATCTGGCCTGTGATGCAGAGAGGCATGGCCCACCATTGGCAATCTCCTCCATGCAGCCGGGTGTAGTGGTGGCGCCAGGTATGCAATACAGACCTCCCTACGTTGGTATGCAGGAGCACCCCTACCGTTCACAACTCTAAGGTGCGCCAAGAGGTGTTCTCACGCAGGTCAATAACGTGTCTCCATGCTACCTGCCAGACTTCAACACAGTGTAAGGGCGATCTCCGATGCCTCAATGTTTACTGCCACGGCCCAACAACTCCACAGCACCTCTGCCTCCCACTCCGGGTCACAGACGCAGGTATAGCGAGGTCTCTATGTCCTGGGGACTGTCCCGGCTTTCAAGGATTTGGCTGCCATGGTGTTGCAAGGAGTGCACTATGTAAAGTGATGCATCACTGGTTTTTCCCAGTGATGCGCCTTGTTTCATAACTGTATCCCTGAATCTGCATTTCCTCTTTCCCTGGGACACTGGCTGGTCATACTCATTGTTGGGGGTTTGGGGGGGAGGGGGCACTTGGCCCTGACTGCTCCATTCTGCATTCCATTGGTTTTATTTTCTATTTTTCATTGGAGGTGGACTTACAGGCTATTTTTCCCTCGAGAGGAAAAGAAAGTCACGTTGGGCTGACAGGCGTGAGTTTTTTTGCCGCTAACGGGCCTTTCGTCACTGTTTGTTCACTAACGTCACCATTTTCATCTCCTTGGCGCTTGTATTAGCTGCAGTTTTCACCGCAGCTAGCTGTTACTATCGCCATGTAGCAACGTATTGTAAATACATCGCTAACATGGCGATAGTGTTTGGTGCTAGACCGTGCTAAGAAAACTGCTGCTAATGCTAGTTAGCGGCAGTTCTTGTACATATACCCCTAAGTATCGTCAATCCCTGGCATAGAATTTTTACCAAAGGAGATTTCACCAACACAGCAGGTTTTTTATGTTACGCTGGCATGATGAACTGAGCAGCATTAAAAAAGAAATTGGATACACAAACCTGCAAAGCGGAAATTGTTTCTGAAAATCGAATATCAGTGCTCCTGTCACTCGTGGAGTTTTCTTGCACTGTGAGAAAAGAAAGTTTGTTTCCCCTGCATAGGACTTTCGTGTTAATCTTGGTAGACATGGGTTGAGATAATTAAGGCCTGTCATGGATCAGAAATGCTGCCATAATGTAAAAATGCTTCAGTGTGCAATGGGAGATCTAACCTAATTCAACATTTCAGCAAACTTACCTCTGTGACTATATTGAAGCAGATCACTAAAAACATAGGAATAAATCCTCTTCCGATTTACTCATTAACTTTGAATCAAACAATTCTAACCATTAATTTTGTAATAGTTTGATAATTATTTGTACTTTTCCTCACGACGAGCACCCTTTTCCAATAGGATTCTCTAATGTAATTAGCTCTGGAAGCTCTATGATGTAGATATCAAAGAGGTCAAATTCAGATACAATTAATCGAAGTTCAGTCGTCATTTGCTTAAGCATTTAAGAAGTAAACTCTTCAGAGACAGAAGTTTTCAAGCTACTGAAGTCATAACTAAATTAAAGACCACCAATTCTAACCTCAGTTTATGATGCCCCAAAATGGTGTTTTTTTATAAAATTTCTATTCTGCTCTTTGCAGATGACAAGCTTTTAATTACCAAAACTCTGTATGGTCTGCAGGCTATAGTAGATCATTTTTAAAGTTTTTGCAGAGACAGGGATCTTGAACAAAACATTAACAAAACTAAGTTCATGATTGTCAACCCCAAAAAGCAGTGAGGGCGAACATTCTGGTGCGCGGGGTCTCTTTTGAACATGTGCAGGAGTTCGCATATTTAGGGGTTTGTCTGACTAATATGCCGAATTGGTCCGTGCATATTAGCAAGAGTAGGCTGAAACTTCAGAAGGAGGCTGGTGCTGTGACTAAAATGTGAAAGAATACACAGGGTTTCCACTAGCACCTGCAGTGGAGAGTAATAGTGTAAAAACAATAAGCTTAGCTACGTATGGGCCAGAGAAATTGGTTTATGTGAGGGCTGTCAAAGTCATCAAGGTGGAAAACAGGTTAGTCAGGAGTTTAGTAAATCTTCCTCAGAGCGCTCCCCGCCTCCTTCAATTCCTTGATGTTGGTTTCTATCCAATCGATTTTTACTTGATGCTTAGACCTAATCTAAACGGCCACAGGCTCTGATCTACAGATGGGTGGAATTATACAAACTAGCTTTAAAGGTACCTCTTAGATCTAATGGCTCCAAGAGGACTCCCTGGCATGTTTTCATTAAATCCGTGTCCTATGAGATTGGCTTGCCATCCTTGTGGGAAACACCTGATGAAGTGAAGTTAGTCCCACGTTCATTGATCAAAGAATCTATGCGTCAGAGAAGATCTATGGGTCAGAGAATTGAAAAATGTCAAGGCAGGAAGTCTGACAGACACCTTTTCAAACCACAAGATTATTCATGCTTATGAATCATTTCTCAGCTTTTATTTACAGTGTTTGTCTAGTACTAGCTGCACGTGAGGATTTCCTGATTTTAATCTACATTTGTTTCCAGGTGGATAGAGGTAAAATTGTAAACTGATCTTCCTCCCATGTGAGTTTAGTCTTACACTTGTATCTCAAAGTAGGAACTTCAAGTAAATGAGTATAAATAAGGGAAGCCTTAGGACACGTAGGTAGAATAGCAGCTAATTGTGTGGAAGAAGAAGTATCAGAGGGTGAAATAGATTGGAAATAGTTATATGCTTGAACCATAGCCCCTTGTAAAAGACGAAATTTGGCTAGGAAAGTAGACGGAAGGACGAAGAGAACCTGAACTTGAGGAAAGGTAACGCATGAATCCCTATTGAATAATTGATGAACCCAGATCAACCCTTTACCTCTTCAAGAATGCCAATAAATAGAATGTTCTTTCACCTGAATACATTGGATATTCCATACAGTAGAGTTAAGAAAGGAGTCAAGATCCATGGGTGAAAAATGAACTACAGAATATAACAATTTGTATGTATTATTGATAATAAGGTTGGATATTTTTCGAGGTTTCCATGTGAAGGACAGAAATTCTGAAAAAGAAAAGGGAGATAAAAAGGTCATTCTAAATCCACCCATAACAGAGTATATAATGAGGGGGGTGCAGTCCATTGAGAAGATTGCCGCAAAACGAAAGACTTATGGTATTTCGGGAAATCAGAAAAGTGTACTCTACCCTCAACCTTAGGCCTTTTCAGCTTAGCTAAAGACATTCACGGCTTCCTATTACTCCAAAGGAAAGCACATAATAATTAATTTAGTTTCTTATAATATTTAAGATGGACATGAATGGGAATATTAGAAAGAGTAAAGAAAATAACAGGAACCAACATCATCTTAATGGTATCAAGACGGTCTCACCATGATAAATTAGGAGGGTGCCATTTACTAGTTAGAGATGAGATTGTCTAAATACAGTTGTCCATAATAATTGAAATAGAAGATGAGAGAGAAGAAGAGAATTGAAGAACGAGATATTTTAGTTGTTTAGATTGTCATGTAAAATTGGAGGAAGAGAAATCACGACTAAAAGTGAATTTATGAAGGGGTAGAATTTCACATCTGTCAGTATTTAGCTTATAGCCCGAGAGAGATGAGTAAGAAGCAACTACCGACGCAAAAGTAGGAAGCGAAGAATTAGGTTGAGATATAAATAGTAAGATGTCATCAGCATATGCAGCCAATTGAACCTGTTGTGAGCCATGAATGGAACCATGAATGTTAACAGTCTGGTGGATGCAAGATAGAAATGGCTCTAATGCTAAATTAAAAAGTAAAGGGGAAAGGGAAGAGCCTTGATGAACCCCTCTGTGTAAGTTAAAAAAAATAGATGTGAGAACATAGGCACAAATGGCCGCGTTAGGAAAAGTATAAAGAAGAGAAATTAGAGACATAAATTTCGGCCCAAAACCAAACCATGTTAAAGTTTGAAATAGGAAAGACCAAATAACATGACGGAAAGTCTTCTCTGCATCTAAAGCAATGACCACTAGAGAATCAGGTAAACTTGTAGATCTAGAAATAATATAAGAAAGTAGGCAAGTACTGTCTGTGAGAAATCTACTCTTGACAAAGCCAGATTGTTCCTTGCCTATAAGATCAGGGAGAAGCACAAGGGTAAAGCCAATGCCTTGCAGAACATTTTATAATCCAAAATAACTAAAGAGATGGGATGATAGGTTTTACAAAAATGTGGATCTTTACCCACTTTCGGAATTAAGAATATCAAGGCATCTAGAAACGAGCCAGAGGAGATAGTCGAAGTATGAAAAGAATGAATTAACAGACAAAGTTTAGGAAGAAGCAATTTGGAAAAGTGTGTATACAACTCAGCTGTAAAACCATCTGGCCCTGGAGCTTTGTCTTTTCTAAGAGAAAGCAGTGCAAGTTGGAGTTCTGTTTGACTGATATCTATTTCTAGGAAGGAGAAGTCAACTTGAGAATAAGCTGGTTTTGAAATAGTGGATAGATAACTCAACATTGCAGGATCAGAGGGTAAATATTCCGGCTTGTATAGATTTGTATAAATTTGTTGGAATTGAGTTAGAATATCTTTTTCTGGGTGATGAGAGGAACCATTGTCATCGGTAATTGACTCAATGAACAATTTATTTTGTTTAATTTTCAGATAATTAGCTAATAGCTTTCCAGATATATTTTGATCTCCATAATATTTAGCGCCAGATTTGAGAAGATAAGAAGCAGCGTTATCAGCGAATGCTTTATTAAAATTAAGCTTGGCTTTAATTAGCTGATTTAGAGCTTGTTGAGAATGGGACATATAGTGAGAATGTTCTAAAAGTTATATTTCATTAAGAATTAGTTTAGACTGTGATTGAGATAGACACCTTTTTTAGAAACAAAATTAATTATAAAATCTCGAGCTGAGGCCTTAAATGTATACCAGACTGTATACAAAAGGAATGTCTTCCATTTGATTAAAGAGGAAAAAGTCTTGGGCAAAACCTGTAAATGAGGATGTGAAAGATGAATCCAATAGTAGGGAATTATTAAATCTCCATCTTTTAGGAAGAGTAGAATTGGGTATGATGTCTAAATACACAGATAGTGGGGCATGATCAGATATCAAAATGGAGCTAATATCAGCTGAATGTAAAGATTGAGCTAGGTGATGTGGAACAAAAACATAATCAATTCCTGATTGTGTATGGTGTACTGGGGAAAAATGTATACTCCCTTAAGGTTGGGTTGCATAAGCACCAGGCATCAGTGAGATTGAGTCTCTGAATAGCTTGTGTGAAAACTTTTTGTGATTTATTTGGAATATAGTGCGATGAAGAGTGTCTGTCTAAAAAAAGGGTCAACAGTTAAGTTACAATCCCTAGACAGAACCAGACTAATGTTTGGATAATGTATAAGCTACTTGGAAATTAAAGACCAAAATTGACAAATCAGGTGCAGTAGGGCCATATAAGTTAAATAAAACAATTGGAGTCTTATCGCAATACATTTTAAGTATTAGCCTTCTCCCCTCTTCATATTTTTCCTGAGAAATTAATTAAACTTTGACTTATGACACAATATTGCAACACCATGTTTTGCCCCAAAGAAAAGAAAACGCATACGATATCTGACAAATGAGTTTCCTGCAGAAAGGCTATCCGAGCATTAGGTTTTGCTAGATGAGTGAGAACACACGGTCTTTTAATTGGAGAATTCAAACCCCTGACATTCCAGATAACCATTGTCAAAACCATTGGAAATAGGCAGAATGAGAAAAACAATCAGACCTTAATTGAGAGAAAATATAACAAAGCCACAAAGATATCATTATTGAGATGCAATCCATCACACACCAGTCACTTTCTTCTGTAGTTATATGACAAGCTGAGGAGGAATCCCCACAAAGCTGTAATGGGATGGTTAATAATGACTTTTTCTGCCAACAGATTGAAAGTAGGACATTGATAATCAAGTCACACTAATAGCAGTTGTAGGGTAACCAGGAGCAGGAACAACAAATCCAAATAAAAAGAAAAGTCAGTTGATGGGGAAAAAACAGAATCACAATATAAAAGGTGAAGTCACTGGCACCTGAACAAACAGCAGAGTCTGTTGTGTTTCACATACATATGTTGCCTCGACAAGTTCCACTCGTATGAGGCCTTTTCATAGATCTTGACAGAGGCCGAGGACTATAGAATTTTGCTGAGCAATGGAATCTTCAATTAAATTGACAGTATTTTGTGTTGCATTTTACTTCACATTCCTCGGGTAATAGACACATTTTTCGAAATAAAGTGAGGTATATTTTTTTTTAATATAACGTTTTTTGGAAAATAAATCATTATGAATTCCCTTAAGTAGGCCAGCCACTTGGACTGAAGCTTGGCATATAAGTGCTGGGATTTCTCACAAGAATGATCAACAACGCACACTGTGCAGGATATTTAAATTTGCATATCCATTTGAGGAAATAGATTTTTGTGTACATCCAAGCTGGTATGCGAGTATCCTTAGATAGAGATTATATTATATCAGCTGTGGCAGAAAGTGCTTTTTAAGGTTGCTTCTTTAGGGGTAAGTAGTTTCTATGTTCAGGAAAGACATAGGAATTTTGTGAAACTATAGACACCCTTTGAGAATTCATTGATATAAGGAAGAAAACTGACAAAGTGGGTACTTAAACAAAGCTGGGAGGCTGCCAACCTGTTTGGACAACAAAGACCCCCTTCACTGTAAGATCGGACTTGAACCATCCACCACATTTAGTCATTACATCGCCCGACAGAGACGTTTTACCAAAAGCACTTTTCCTGAAAAGGCAGGTCTACTTTTGGCAAAAACGTCATTCTGGACAGCTGCCTTGCCATGACAGTCTGTGCAGTAGCAGTCGCCATAAAATGAAAGTGCGGGGTCTGGGGACAGATGGCAGGGGGGAGGAATAACCATTTTTGTTTAACATACCTTTCATTTCGCTACCACTGCCTCTGCCTCCGACGCCGGCCTCGGTGTTCCACCAGCATTCTCTAGGAAAGCAGATTCCCTACCCAATCTAGACACTACTCTCATGCTATCAGAGCAGTGCCGGGATTGGTCTGAGCAGCCTGCTCTGCCACTCAGACAGTCCCTGGGAGCCAGCGGCTTTTCTCCCACCCGGCTGTGAACACAGCCGGGTTGGAGAAATAGAAATGCACATGTCTGTTTGTCCTCCCTAGGATGGCCGGCCAAACTTACATGTGTACTTCTAAGTGCCCACCACTCCTTCCAGCCTGCCTTGCACGATATAAGGCAGTCACAGAAAAATAAAATGATGTTTTATTATCATTTTATTTTTCTGTGACTGACGAGTGGGGCATCGCTCTTCTGCCATTACAGAGTAGCTGTCCTCTGGGTCTGTGAGGACTGCTTTTGGTTTTCATGAAAAAAACATTCCATTAAACCGAAGGTTTGTTTCTGAAAATCCAAAAAGCTATTAGTCTACCTCACAGGGAGTTTTCACCTAGATTTCATTGTGTCTTTTACTGTTCTCAACCTCCTTAGTGTACTTGGTGGCAATGCCAGAAATAAAAAGTCATTGGATGGCCCACCATAAATTGAGAGGATTTCCTATGCCTTCAAGCCAACATTGTAGCATATGGGTCATCACCTAGAAAATATGAATAATTAAGCCAACTGACGCTATACCCTCAGAAATGCAATGCGCCACCACTCCCCGTCTCCCCATCTAAATGCAATGATGTTGGCTATGAATTATTCTGATGGTATTTCTTTCTCTTTTTGATTTGATGCTTTCTATCTATAAATGTATGTGCATGACAGCTCACATAACGTTGAGATGTGGTTAGTTGAGTCAGCAGTAAAGTGGAGCTTAAAGCATATGTCTTGCCTTTGCCCATCATGCTGAAGTGGAGAACTGGGTTGGCAGGAAACTATAGTGAGAAGAACTGATTGGCAGACAGCTGGATACAATTAAATTAAGTAAATTATATATTTAAAGTGAGACACAGTTACTTTATTGCTTGGTTTCAGATCTCCCTCAGAAATGCAGTTGGACCAGAAATGATTATTGTTTTTTTTTGACAGCCAGAAACCTGACAAGCTCAACAATATCAACAATATCATCCAACTTACCACCAAAAACAGAAACGTCAACAAGATTAACAATGACAACATTGTCAAAAACATCCTTATGGTCGTCAATGAAAACAATATCCACAGTGACACATGGAGGTAAATGAGGGCACAAAACATTGTCTTTTATGTATACAAACATGTGGGCCTTCTGTTTTTCGTATACTGTAACAATATCTAGCTTTATATTAAAACATCTTAACAAGTCACTGAAGAGAACAAAGGTTAACGGGATGCTATTGTTAGGTGAAAATGTCAAGTAAAATATACAGTGCTACACAAACAATTGATGGACGGAATGTTGAATGAATCATACATTCACCCCCAGTCAAGAGATCTGGGTTAAATCCATCGTTCTTTTGCTCACTATGCCACCCCAGTTTAGACCCAGCCATATGCAAATCAGTCTTGACCCTGTGCTTCATGGGAACAGTCCAGACCGAACTGCAAAGCTAGTTCCTTCCTGGACCGGAAACAAGCATCCTGGAACCTGTTTCAGGGTATTACCCCCTCATCAGCCAGGCTGTCTTGAATCCAGTGGCATAGTGAGCAAGTGACCCACGTATGGGCATACCCATCCCACTTAGGGCGAAAAGTGTTACGCAAACAAATGATGGACGGAATGCTGAATGAATCATACATTCACCTCCAATCAAGAGATCTGGGTTAAATCCATCGTTCTTTTGCTTACCATGCAATCCCAGTTTTGACCCAGCCATATGCAACTCGGTCTTGAGCCTGTGCCACATGGGAACAGTCCAGACCGAACTGCCAAGCTAGGTCCTCCCTTGACCGGAAACAAGCATCCTGGGACTGGTTTCAGGGTACTACCCATCATCAGCCAGGCTAGCTTGAATCCAGTGGCACAGTGAGGTGGGGACCCACGTCTGGGTGTACCCATCACACTTAGGGCGAAAAGTGCTATGCAAACAAATGATGGATGGAATGCAGAATGAATCATACATTCACCCGTAGTCAAGAGATCATCGTTCTTTTGCTCACCATGCCACCCAAGTTTAGACCCACCATATGCAAATCATTCTTGACCCTGTGCCTCTTAGGAACAGTCCAGACTAAACTGCCAAGCTAGGTCCTTCCTGGACCGGAAACAAGCATCCTGGGGCCAGTTTCGGGGTACTACCCCTCCTCAGCCAGGCTAGCTTGAATCCAGTGTCTCAGTGAGCAAGGGACCCACGTCTGGGCATACCCATCCCATGTAGGGCAAAAAGTGCTACACAAACAAATGATTGACCTAATGCTGAACGAATCATAAATTCACCCCCAGTCAAGAGATCTGGGTTAAATTCATCATTTTTTTGCTCAGCAAGCCACCCCAGTTTAGACCCAGCCATATGCAAACCAGTCTTGACCCTGTGCCTCATGGGAACAGTCCAGACCGAACTGCCAAGCTAGGTCCTCCCTAGACCTGAAACAAGCATCCTGGGACAGGTTTCGGGGTATTATCCCTCATCAGCCAGGCTAGCTTCAATCCAGTGGCACAGTGAGCAAGGGACCCACGTCTGGGCATACCAATCCCACTTAGGGGAAACAAAGCAAACACAAGGAGATGATGGATGGAGTGCTCTCTGAGAGAGAGATAGGTAAAATACATAATGGGTAACTGTGTAATACAGCCATATTTTGCCAGAGAGAGAGATTTACAAACAACGAGGCCGAAAGCAGACTAGATTTTTTTTATTCCACTTGAATCCTGACATGGCAGTCTAAGACCCAATTAGAGATGATACTACTTATGTAATATTTATATTATTTATTAATTAATTGTTAGCAAAAAAGAGTATGTACATCTCTGAGTGGCGGTTGCCACTGGGTAGTTATATTTAGGTCAGCGTTTCCATAGCAAATGCCTTTATTGTTTTGCTGATAACTTTGGCACCTTTTCAAGAAGATTTAAGAAACCTTCTAAAAAGTTTCTTTTTTTGCCTAGTTTGAGCATGGATGGTTTGAGAGTGATGTGTCAAGCGAGGCCCGAGAAAAAGAGGTGTCTCAAAATGCAAAATACCCACACATTTTCCATAGATTTTTTTTAACACTGATACTGCAACACCAAACAGAACTACACCAAATTTGGCAGGAAACTAGATCTTGGCCCAGAAAGCTCCATTTTTGTGATTTGATGTAAATCCATTCAGTAGTTACTGATACATTAAGGTACAAAAATAATTGTAAATCTGGACAGTTGGGTTTGAGGAACCTTTGTGATAGCCCCACAAACCCAACTTTAAAACATAGAGCATTCTAATAGGCCCAGGGGTCTTTTTTGCCCCTGAGTCAATTTGCTCCTATGAGAGACAAGCTACAGTGAAAGGAAGCAGTTTGATTGGCTACCTTCATCATGAAGAATCATGTTGCAGGTAGCCTTCACACTTAGTCTCCTATCTTGTGTATGGATTCCCAGCCCCCCAGGCCCTGTGGGGACCCCCTGGGCCTGAAATATCTTTTTTTCTTATAAGGCGCGATCCCGCAAGAGTCTTGCAGGACTCTTCCAATGGGATTGAGGCATATAAACAAATATATATCACGGCCATGGGCTGCAGTGAAAAACTAAGAGGAGGAAGTTCAAAGTATCCCTCCCTGAGCCTCATCAAGACACCAGGGACCCATTCACCTGGGGATGAAGAATAACAAAAGGGAGGATTGTGCAGTCCCTCTGTAGGCCACTTATGTACCCCAAGGTCACTTATATTAAACAAAATGGGAGAGAGGAGCATGTGGACTTCCTACCTGAGTCTGTATAGGCCCTGGGGACCCCTTCCCTCAGGCCGAAATATATTATATTAGTGGAAGGGGGTGAGCTTCCCAGCTACAGTGAGATACCAATGTTTAGGTATAAGGGAGTGGGACACACTGCCCCCTCCCCAATTCCTTAAAAAAATCAAGGGGCCTCCATCCTCTAGGAACTAATCATACATGGTGTCACAGGGAGCCCACCCCTGGGACACAGTGGTTTCCCTGCCTGAAGGTCCACAGGCATTGACAGCAAGTGTGCTCCCACCTGAGGGGAGATGATTAAAAATGCTCTTGCCCTGTAGGAGCAGACTTTTCTTTCCCTTCCCATGTTCCCGCTGGACAGGGAAACTAAGATTGCTCCCACCAGGCAGGGGCAAGCAATAATGTCGCTAAGTTTTTCCCCCCAGTGAATATATATTCAGTTGAAGGCAGGAGCCGAAACGCGTTGATCGTCCACGCTCGCACTAATGGAGTATTGAATAAAGCACTTTTTTGGTAAAAAATAACTGATGGCTCTCTCCCCGGTGCCGTGGAACTCTCATCGAGTGGAGGTGTGGAGTTGTGTTGAAGATATATATATATATATATATATATATATATATATATATATATATATATATATATATATATATATTACCTACTGGCAGTCGCCAGTAGGTAGTTATAGTTAGGACCCCTTTTCCATAGGAAAACCTCAACATTCTATTTTGAATAACTTTGGCGCCGGTCGATGAATCCTCGCGAATTTCTCAAAATAGGTGGGGCGCTACGCTCCGCTCCTACCCTGAAAGTCTCGGGGGGATTCATCAAGCGGGGGCTGAGATAAAAGGGGGGTCCCAAAACGCGTTTTTCCCATGCATTTTTCCATAGGACCTTTAGAACGAGCTACAGCCCGAACGGCTGAACAGAATTACTAGAAATTTGGCAGAGAGGTAGTCCCTAGGTCAAGGAAGTGCCTTTTGTAGGTTTGGTGTAAATCTGTTCAGTAGATTCTGAGAAAATAGCCTTTAAATCAATATATATATCTGAGCCCGCTTACGGTACGCTTACCGTACGCTTACCGTAAGCGTACGGTGGCGTGCGCGAGCGCGATTCTGATTGGCTCTTAGATCTTAGTAAACATTCGAATCGGCCGAAACCAGGAAGCGGCGTCCGCCATTTTGTCTCTCGCATTGAGAGTTATTTCTCAAACTTGATGCCCAAAAACATGTTACGGGGCATTTTTGACAACTCCCTCCCACACAGTCATGTTGAGGGAGTCCCCAAACATCCCCCAAGAGCAAAAACGGTTTTATTTTTTTTTCGGCAATTTCGCCGAGTACGCTTACCGTACGCTTACCGTAAGCGTACGGTAAAAAAAAAAAAAAAAAAAAAAACACTATCCACACTTACCCCACCCCCTGTGCTTTTGGTGGCCGGAGGCCACCAAATGTACAGGGCTTATTAATAGGTAAAAAAAAAAAATTTTGGCAACATGAAATTATAAAATCGAAATAAAAAAAACACTATCCACATTGACCCCACCCCCTGTGCTTTTGGTGGCCGAAGGCCACCAAATGTACAGGGCTTATTAAAGTTGATAAAAACCATGCACGGAACGAACTGCGTTAAGTGGGCGCGCACGCCTCGAATGGCGTAAAGTAACTTAGCATTTAAAAAACCGTACAAATTCACTGAAAAAACCATAGGTTTCACACACGTTATAGTTAGGAATTAGCATTTAAAAAACCTTGCAAATTCACTGAAAAAACCATAGGTTTCACACATGTTATAGTTAGCGGAAATTTTACTGATAAAAAACCAGTGAAATTGCCCCGTTATAGTTAGTGCTGGCAACTATAACTCACGCGACCGCAATCTTCTGCTGATGACATATGTGTCTTTATGAAAAAAAAATATTTGTAATATATGTATAGCTAAAAATGTATGGAAGAAGACATGGGCAAATAAGTGTCTAAATACAGTATTAGCATCAGCAGAGGATTGCGGTCGCGTGAGTTATAGTTGCCAGCACAAACTATAACGGGGCAATTTCACTGGTTTTTTATCAGTAAAATTTCCGCTAACTATAACATGTGTGAAACCTATGGTTTTTTCAGTGAATTTGCAAGGTTTTTTAAATGCTAATTCCTAACTATAACGTGTGTGAAACCTATGGTTTTTTCAGTGAATATATATATATATATATATATATATATATATATATATATATATATATATATATATATATATATATATATATGTATATATAAATATATATATATCCTACTGGTGGTCGCCAGTAGGTAGCAATAGTTTGGACCCATTATCTATAGGAAAAGCGTTTTTTGATTTGCCAATATCTTTGACGCTGTTTGACTAATCTTCGCGAAATGTTCAAAACTAATAGCTCGCTCAGGTCAACTCCTGTCTTGAAATTTTGGGGGCAATTCGTTAAGCGGGCCTGAGAAAAAAAGGGGGCCCAAAATGCATTTTCTCCATGTTAATTTCCGTAGGAATTTTGAAACAGGTTACAGCCTGAACTGCTGAACGGAATTACACCAAATTTGGCAAAAGGCAGGTCATGGTCTAGAAAGCGTGCTTTTAAAAAAATGGTGTAAAGCTGTTCAGAAGTTACAGAGAAATTCAAAAAATAAAAATATCTGAGCACCGAGGAGGATTTGCGAACCCTCCCTAGCACGAGCTGACTTCTGATTGGCTGCAGACACTCCAAACCAAGAAGTGTTGGCAGCCATCCTATGACTCGGAAACCAAATCACAAGAAAAAGGTAAAAAAGAAGGTAAAAAAAAAGAGACGGAGCAGGGTAGAAACACCCTGATCCCCTAGGCCTGCTCAGGGGGTCCAACATGGTACCCCAGGCCCAAAAGAAGCATTTTTTTTTTAAATGGCTGGGTGCGCGAATCCGGATGAGAAAATAAAAGAAAATCAAAGTGCTGGCTCCCGCGCTTCCTGGGACTCAAGCCCCCGGGTGGGCCAGGTCCCGGGGCAATCACTAATTATTTGCGGGGGCGTGCGGGAGCCCCCTCCCCGGTGTTTATGAATAAATGCATGGGGGGTCCTACCCCCCACACTGCCCCAGGGATTTCTGCCTAACTGGGGCTATGTTAATTTTTGGGAGGGGACCGGGCGGTCCACCTACTGGAGCCTTCGATGGCACTGGGAATCGCCACCTCCCAGGGCTGCCTCCTACAATGTCCCGGAGTGCCCACCCCTGGAACATTGCTGTTTGCAATGACAGGGCGGGAGCCATGCGGTTCCTGCCCTGTTATTGCAAACACTGCCTTGCTTTTTGGACGCGAGAGCAGGAAACCTGCTCTCACTTACAAAAAGCAAAGCAGATTGCTTTTGGACAAGGGGAGCTGCATGTCAGCATCTCCCCTTGCCCAAAAGCAATGCCGACTCCCGCAGGAGGTGGGGAGCCGGCAGGGACCGTGGCGGCATTGGCGCTCCCCCACAGTCCCTTTCAAGGTTTCCAGGATCCGGAGGATGGGGTCCTCGGGGTCAGAAGTGGCCCAGGAGGGGGGCGACACAGCCCCCTCTCCTAATTTTTAATAAATAAAAAAGAGGCCAGGCACCAGGGGATGAGGTCTCCGGGGCCATTATTGGCCCAGGGGAGGGGGTCCATGTGGCCCTCCTCCCGTTCTTATAAAAAAACAAGGCCAGGCTCTGGGGGATGGGGTCCCCGGGGCCAATATTGGTCTAAGGAGGAGGGCCACGCAGTCCCCTTCGGGAGCGCATGGCCCGAGGGAGACCTCGGGCCACGCGGTAGGCCCCGGGGGGATGGGGCCCCCGGGGTGTATACCGAATAATGGAAGTAGGGCTTTTAGCACGCCCCCCCATGTAACGTCATGTTGGATTCGCGAATCCAACTTAAATAAATAATAAAGTAGTATATAATGTAGAAGGTAGTGTTGTATTTGTGAAGTTGTTTTTAATAGTTACTGTGATTGAAGTTAATGACAAGATTACAATTGATAGAGTTGTTAAAAATATATAAAATTTAAAATTAATAGTTGAACTTGAAAAGTGTTGTGTTGTAGTACATTGAGTTTGTGCTTTTGTTTTGCAAAGTCGCAACGGGTTTGCAAATCCTAATTAAAAAAAAAAAATTGTATGTGTAATAAAAATGCATAATCAATATTATATGGCTCTAAAAAGATCCCTTGTTTTAATTGTGAGTTTGTTGTAGCTACATGTAAGTGCCGATGCAGAGATTTAGGCTGTTGAGAAAGACTCTGTTTCCTTGATCTGTGAAGTGCACTCTATCACTTCTGTAGACGTCATTCATCTCAAAACATATATTGATGTTATATATGGAGCCCATCCTATGGTCTTTGAGGTATGCAGAAACAGCTTTAGTGACATTCTTCCTAGCTTTCTGAATCTGTGGACAGAATTGATTTGACCACTTCCATTTCTGTCTTTGGCATCTGTTAGAGTATAAAAAGACAGTATGAGGTAAAAGCAACATCACTTGTGCAAAGGTGTCCTTCATTAGCATTTCCAGACCTACCCTAGTCAATGTGCCTATGTCATTGCCACCACAGTGCACAATCATGGAGTCAGGGGTTTGGAGATGCAGAAAGGTTTCAACAAAAGGCATTAATTGGTGCCACTTTAATCATCTCTGTGCAATCCATTTAATGTCCATATTTTGCAAAGCTAAGTCTTTGTCAATACCTCTGCGTTCAGCATACCTTTTGCACCAGAAAACATAGCTGTGTCCAACAATCCACACTGAGAGCATCTTGAAGGGATTTCTGGAAGTAATGAAAAGATGTCTGTAGCTGAGGTAGTCAGTTGGTAGAATGAGAGATATGTAAAATGGTGGACAAGATGCTGTTTTTTAAAAACGAGATAATTGATTGGCTGTTTAATAACATTGTACATTTAAAAATAGGGTGCATGTTACTTTCTTTAAAAAGCATGTTTCTTATTGGTTAGTAAACAATGTTTGAAATGTACAGTAGATAGGATAAGCTCATATTTTGTAGAATCAACCACACCTGCTGTTTGCATTTGTGACATTGTGTGGTGAACTTGAAAATATGGTGAACTTGTGACCTGTCAGTTAAGTTGAAAGTTCCATGAACAGTTACTATGGAAACTGGCATTAAGCAGAATGGGGGAAGGGTTGAAACTTAAATGTGAATTTATAATGTGAAATTCTAATTTATATATAAGTGAAATCTTATTAAAGTAAGATTTACCAAGTCAGTAGTATCTTTAGAAGTGGTGTGTTCTTGTTTTTTTTAGTTGTAATATATGTTTGAACTCCTGTATGGATTCACGGCTCCACCGCGGTGGTGCACAGTGGGGTCGCGACTCCAAAACATTCCGGAATCAGTTTGGGCACTTTTAGAAGTCAGTTGGGAAGGGTTAATATGTCTAACCAATGGAAATGTGTTCTATAATATGAAATAGTGTAGGAAGGAATGTGATTTGTTACTTACATTTATTAGTGCGGAGAAGGAGAGAGAGGGAAACTATGCCATTACTGGCTTTACCTTGCTGAGACTGGTGCATTACATTGATTGTGTGCATAAGAAAATCATTTATGAGTTTGCGATATTTTAAAATCTATTTTGAAGGTGAGTTATAAATTTGTGAGGTGTATTATGTATTAGGTTTATTTTTAACTTTAAAAATAATTCAGAAACTGATGTTTGAAATATGTTTTAAATGTACTGATGTGTATTGTAGTTTGTTTTATTGTAGGTAAATGTTTTTTGAAATAGTTTCTGTATAGTGATATGTGTATGTTGGAAGATGGATTATGGTAGTTTGTTTTTGTGTGTGGATATGTACATTTGGAGTATACCGCATAATGTTAGCTGTTGCTTAACCCCTTCCATGCGGGGCGGATTCCCCCGCGGTGCTGACTGCTGCTTGCGCGGGCGGGCTCATGACGGAACGGTTCCGTCATGAGTACAGCTCAACCGACGCTCATGACGGAACCGTTCCGTCATGAGCGTCGAAGGGGTTAAAATTTGAAGGTGGAGTCTGTCAATTTTTAAGGTTTGTTTGGACTTCTATCTCAAGTATACTAGTATATGTATTTTCATATGTCTTATACATTTGAAGGTGCATGATGTATAACAAAGAGATGTTGTTTCATTCAGCCAGTAGACACGTAGTCATAAAATCATCAAGGCACTACCTTTGCACTTCTGTAATCACTGAGCTAGTACCTTAGTACTTTTGTAATCACTCAGGCAGTACTCATGGACTTTTAAAATCACCCATTCACTTTTTATGTATTCCAATAATCCCCCAGATATTACCCCTGCAGTCATGCAATCATCCAGGCACGAGTTATGTATTATCCCTGCAGTTATTCAATTATGCAGGCTGTACCTATGTTAATTAGAATTCACCCAGGCAGTATTTTTGCACTCCTTTATTCATTTAGGTACTAACTCAGTAGTCCTGGAATCACCCATGAAGTACCTATGCACTTATAAAATCATCAAGAAACTGCCTTTGCACTCCTGTAATCACTCAGGTAGTACCTTAGTGCTTCTGTAATCACCTATGCAGTACTCATGGACTTATGAAATATTGTATACAAATTTCTTTTAGATATGAGGTTGGTATGAAAACATAGAGACATATGTATGCATTTTTCTAACAATATGGGGAGACTTGTAGTTGAAAAAAAAGGAGGTTTTGGACAAACCAAAGCCTACGTGAATCACAGCTCGGACCCTGCGGTCTCAGTATATGTGAACAAAAGCATTTAAAATATATTGAATTGGAATTTTAAGGCAAAAAATTACACTGTGTTGTGCTTAATTAAAGACAAAAAATACAAGAGATTTCAAAGAATTTTGTTGTTGTTCACTTTGTGTTTAAAGTCATTAGTATAGATGTGTAGTTAACATCACTAATCATCTAGTACAATACATTGCTTTTCAAAAAACAATTGCGTATCCAACGTTACATGAAGAATCCCAATGCATTTCGGGTTAATACCTAACCCTTCGTCAGGGGATAAATAAAATTACAATGAACATTGAACTATAATCAAATATTCTTGCGGTCCAGTTTTCTTGACCTCCAACCGGAGCTACAACAGAAGTCATATGTATACAATTAGCCATGAAGGAATACATATAATGATTATAGGATTTGCACTCGAGTAAAAAGAAATGAAAGGAAAAAAGTAAAACACTTGAGAAATGCCTCATTTAGTAGTGAATCTGAAAGTGGATTTAATATCACCAGAAACTGTGTGCGTAAGATACCCAAGGATTGAGATTTTTTTAAAATAATATACGCTTACCACAATAGCGGCGTGGCTAGTGTTACAAAGGGTTCACTGGTCAATAGGTGGAGAAACGTCTGAAAAAAGATATAACCAATAGGCTGCTTGTTAAGTTGCAAATCTTGTGTAAGCTTAAACGAACTGGATGTGTTGTAAACTCACCCTCCTCTACTGCATGATGTCGGGAGTGATTGCGCTGCTTCAAAGATATAGAAAAATGCCGTGCCTGTAATAGAAGCACCCAGAGTGGTTGCTCGCGTTTTACAATACGTAGATGGAGATTTAAGAGTAATTCCAAATGTTCTACAGCGCGAAAAAGAATCGCGTCTCACCTTATACAACAGTCCGTGTGTGCTCGAAGTGCTTCCGATGTTGTCTCGCTAAAGTTAGCGCATGCGTAAAAGACGTAAATGAGACAATTTAAAAAGAGAAACGAGTTGTCAAATAGTGAACATGGAAAGGGGACTGTCATGATAGTCAGTGATCGTGTAGAGATAGGACTCGAGATCAAGTGAATATTGATGATGCTAAATGCTCCTAAATATAACAAGAGAAGAAGCTGATCAACGAAAAACGGGAACAAATGAAAGTAATGAGATCCGCTGCTATATGAAGACTCAAAGTTGAAATGTATATAGAAATCCGAAGTACTTAGAAAAGTTAAATCCAGAGAAAGAAATAAGAGCGGATCATGAACACCCATAGGAAAAGGTATAACAAGAAAAATGAATGCGAGTGCAAATCCTGTACAATGAAACAGCATGTCAGAAGCTGGAAAATTCTCAAATGAAGCATAATAATTCGTAATGGTCATTTAGACCACCCGGAGTCACCGTTCCTAGGAATTTAATCCAATATGTCTCTCTACATGAAAGGACGTTATTCATGTCAGTGTCTGACTTTATGTGAAGGCGTTCTAGTATTGTAAAGCGTAATTGTGGAATGGTGTGAGATTTGTTTATCCAATGTGTAACCAGGGAAGATGTCATATTACTGTTCCGAATTCTACTCTTATGTTCAATGATCCTGGTTTTAATCTTACGACTAGTCTTTCCTACATATACAAGCCCGCATGGGCATTTGATAGCATAAATAACCCACTCTGAGTTACAATCTGAGGTATGTTGTAATTTGATGTTTTTGCCTGTGTGAGGGTGTGTGAACACATTCCCTGTAATTACATTGCTGCATTGCCCGCAATTGTGACATTTTCTCATACCCACATTTTTCAATGTTAAAGGGCGAGTGTGACTTTTGAGGAGATCCCTCAGATTCTTTGATCTGGTGTGTGCGAAAAGTGGGGGATCCTTAAACAAATCTTGAAAATCAGGCTCCTGATCAATTAAGTCCCAGCGTTTGCGGATGATAGATTTGATCTGTGTAGATTGGGCTGAGTGTTTTAATACAAAAACTTCCCGTTTAGAGGAGGTTTTGGGGGTGGTAAGTAATAGATCTTCTCGTCTTTTTTGTGCCACTTGATTTACTGCTCCCTTTAGGATATCTACCCGAAATGCATTGGGATTCTTCATGTAACGTTGGATACGCAATTGTTTTTTGAAAAGCAATGTATTGTACTAGATGATTAGTGATGTTAACTACACATCTATACTAATGACTTTAAACACAAAGTGAACAACAACAAAATTCTTTGAAATCTCTTGTATTTTTTGTCTCTAATTAAGCACAACACAGTGTAATTTTTTGCCTTAAAATTCCAATTCAATATATTTTAAATGCTTTTGTTCACATATACTGAGACCGCAGGGTCCGAGCTGTGATTCACGTAGGCTTTGGTTTGTCCAAAACCTCCTTTTTTTTCATGTTATATCCAGGGATGTAGACTCACATCCCTTAACGTGAAAGCACGCTTAAAACAGTGTAAGATCAACGTATATTTCACATTTTTCATATTTCTGAAACACAATAGGTGTGCAGGCCCACCCAACCACTGTAGAGACTTGTAGTTGAGTCATATAATACTCAGTTGCTTTATATTTTACTAGGCCTAACACTTATGCAGTTATAACAATACCCAAGTACTACCCATGCAGTCTGCTAATAATCCAGGTACTACATTTTCACTGGTGTAATCACTCAAGCATAACTGTTTCACTCATGAATCACCCAGGCACTATCTATGAACTCTTGCAATCAGCAAAGTATTACCCATGCACTCTTTCAATCATGTAGGCACTACTCATGCACTTATATAATCACCCAGCCATTACCGTTGCACTACTTGAATCACGGAGGCACTAACCTTATACTTATGTAATCACTCAGCCAGTAGTCACATTGTTAAGAAATCTCCAAGGCACTACCTTTGCAATCCTTTGTTTACTCAGGCACTACCTCAGTAGACCTGCAACCACCCAAGAAGTACCCATGCACTTTTAAAATCACCCAGTCTCTTCCTATGAACTCATGTAAATCCCTGGATATTATCCCTGTAGTCATGCAATCACCAAGGCATTAACTATGTACTCCTTTTTTTGCTTCTTTGTACACCTTTGTTGCTTTATTCTGCATCCCATTATGAGTCTTTTACATCCCTCTTTGCTTTTTCTGCATCCCTCTTGCCTCTTTCTGCATCTATGTTCCTTTTTTCGGTACTTCTTTTGTTTCTTTCTGCACCTCAGTTGTTTGTTTGTGTATCCCTTTTGCGTCTTCCTGTACCCCACTTCTCCCTTTTTGTATGCCTCTTGTTTCTTTATGCACTTTTCTTTTTTGTTTTTGCACTTCTCTTGTTTCTTTTTGCACCCCTTTTCCCTCTATGTATACCCTCTTTCCTCTTTTTGTATTTTTTTTATTTCTTTCTGCACTTATCTTGCTTCTTTCTACACCTCATTTGCCTCTTTCTGCACTTTTGTTGCCTCTTTCTGTAGTTCTCTTGCCTTGTTCTGCAGTTCACGTTCCTCTTTCTGTAAGTCTTTTCTCTGGTTGCACCTTCCTTGCCTCTTTAAGTACCTTTGTTGCTTCTTTCTGCATTTCTTTTTCTGTTTTCCTGCATGTTTATTGTTTCTTTCTGCACTGCTCTTCCCTCTTTTTGCACATCTGTTCCCTTCTTCTGTATCTCTGTTGTTTCTCACTGCACTGTTCTTGCTTGTTTCTGCACCTTTCTTGCAGTCCATTGCCTTACCTGTTTTAAATGTCACTTTTTTTCCGGCTACTTTACCATTATAGTAATGCTAAGAGTGTTGGGCTTAGGTAAATATAAAAAAGTGTATAACATGTCTCAGGTATAAGTCTCACCATATGTCAGGATCTATCACTGAAACACTGCCATAGTAGTACTCCAATCACCCAGGTAGTACCTATGCAGTTATAAAATAAAACAGGCACTTACTATGTACTTTTGTAATCCCCAAACATTACACTTGCATTCGTGTAATCACTAATGATTTAGCTATACACTAATTGAATCACCCAGGCACTATTTTTGCACTCCCCCAATCACCCTGTCAGAATCTACACACTCCTCGAATCACTTAGCTAGTACCCATGCAGTTATCAAATCTCCTCGGCAGTTTGTATGTGTTCTTGTAATCCCTCAGATATTATCTGTCAACTTATGCAATCACTCAGATATTACATATGTAGTTATCTAATCATCTACATATGATCGCTGCACTCATGCAATCACCAATGCATTAGCAATACAGTAGTTGAATCACTAAGCACTACCGTTGCAATCTTGCAATGACTGTGTTGGGATCTATTCATTTGCTCCAATCACTTTGTCAGTACTCATGCAGTTATAAAATCACTGAACCATGACCTATACACTTATGCAATCACCCAGACAGTATCGTAATACTCCTCCAATCACCTAGACAGTACCTTTGTTCTCATGCAATCACCCAGGGACTACAGAGCGCACTTCAAAGTTGATTTGGATAGCAGAAGAGAAATGTTTTAGTTGTGCTCTGTGCTTCTGTTCTATAGGTTGTGATGTCTTCTCATTGCAGGGATTCTGCAGTGTCTCGCATACCTTTGGAATGCAATTAAAAATATTTTACAATTTATATATGATAATATTTGCATAGAATTATTTTATTAATATTAAATGATTTAACAAGTATTTTCTTTCTTTTCAAATACTCACCATTATTATCAATAAAGATTGACTATGGCAAGAAAAGATCAAAAGAAAAGAAAAGAAAGTAAACAGTACTATTTAAAGGAAAGAGAAAAGGAGAAATTAGATAAAGTACAACATGTGATATTGAAGAAAAAGTCTTCTGGTAAGAGAACTAAAGAATTTAATTAAAGAGTTGTAAAGAAGTTAACAAGTTTAGAAAATGGAGAAAAGAAAAAGAAAAATAGTACAACCATTCAGAAGGAAACAAAAAAATAACATATTAATAGAAAATCAGGTATGGAAAAACAATCTATGTTGAAACAATATAAAGACATTAGGAAACAAATGTATAAAAGTAGAGTACTACAAAATGTATTGAAAGATTGCAATAAATATAGAAAAAATCCACATTTTACAAGAAGAAACTACAGATCAAAAGTGTAGTTGAAAACGCATTTGAATTGAAAATAAGATTTTTCATATTAATTTTGAAGATAATGCAAACATTGAATAAACCAATACATTCTTTGAAGGAGATAAGGAAAACGAAAGGACTGATTAATATAACTAACTTTTGTCAAAAGAATTTTGGTGAATGGAAACACACTTCTAGTTCAGAACCTTTTTTTAATGAAGAGAGCTATTTTCAACAGTATACATTAACTCACGCAGTTGATACCTGTGGTCGTGCTTATGAGGTTAGGAACTGTTGTCCAATTGAAAAAGAAAAGATGGTTGCTAGAAATGTGGATGAAGTAATAGCCGATGAAGTTCAAGGGAGAGTTAAAACACTCCAGTGTTTAGGTGGGATTGTAGTAGTATTTGTACTATACAGCAGGAATCTATTGATATTTTACACAATTTCTTACGAGACTATAGTAAAAAAAGTGTTACACAGAAAATTAAGATTTTGCAAAGACTAGATCCTTGTAAAGTGAGAAAAAATACTGGTTTACAGGGTCGTTCTCTGGCTTGTTTTTCTAGAAAAGTGTGTCAAAGTAGTTTTCATCATCTGAGAATGTAAGCAGTACATCATTCTGAAATGCGTAAGTTAGTAAAGAGATTGTACTATGTAAAAAGTCCTGCATTATCTTTAAGTGAAATAAACACTGCTCTTTTGCATGGTTCTGTGTTGGATGTAAAAAAAGTTTGTGATGATATACAGTTGTGTTTCTTTGGTCCTGAAGGGGAGTGTAGAGAAAGTGAGAGTTTGATAAATGTAGGTGTTGAAGACGAGGTGGAAGATGGTACTACTGAGAAGTTTGTAGAAGAAATTACAAAGTTTAAGGTAGTTTGTTGTGAAAAACCAAACTATGTTTGTATTTGTTGTGGACGTACACACTATAGAAGTCAAACTAGGAATGTTAAAGTGAAAAGGAAAACAATGATAAGTGGCAGCAACTTGGTGCTTATTTATTGGTGGAAGGTTGTTTTCAGTTGGGTGGTGATCTACGTATTTGTAAATATTGTTACAGAAAATTAGAAGAGAACAAAATGCCAGCTAGAGCTGTATATAATAACCTAGAGTTTGTAGCTATTCCTCCAGAACTGGTGGATTTAAACACATACGAGTCCATTCTAGTTCAATCTGTGCACCAGTTTTAGGCTATAGTTTGTATGGAGCCTTAAAAGAGGTAGGCTGCCTCCAACAGATTTACAAAGAGGTTTAAAAGGAAGAGTTGTGTATTTACCTTTAGATTTTAAGAAAAATATTGAAAATGTTGGTGTACAGAGAGAGGAAACTGAACCTGTAGTTATTTTTGTTAATGGTGTACCAACAAAGAGTCGGAAAATATGGCAAGAGTTAGTAGATGTCACCAAAGTTCAAAACGCTACGAAATATCTCTTAGAAAACAATATTTATTATAAAAATGTATATCTCGAAGAACAAGAAATATCTTTAGGAGATGATAGAGAAATTTCAACTGGCCATATTGAAAAACATGACAAGTCCAGGAGTGAAGAAATTTATTAACATTATAGCATACATCCTTTACATTCAAAAGAAGTGATTGGAAATACTATTGTATTATTCCAAATGAAGAAAGCGAAGGGAACTCCCATGAGTGTTTGAGAAAGAAGTTTAGAAGCTTGTTGTTTTCCACAGCTCTTCCCCACTGGAAAAGGTGGACGATATGATGACCGACCAGTACAAATTCCAGCTTCAGAATATCATTCAACAAGATGGTATTCAGAAGATCCACGATTTTGACAGTGTGTTCCATATTTATTTCATCTTCTGTTTGAAAGTGATTTGTCTGGACTTTCATATGCAGTGAAGCAAATATTAAAAACAGGAGTTCAAGGAATTTTTGGACAAAGTTCAGCAAAGAGAAGATCATTTAGAATCTCAATTAATTAATTTGATGGCATGTCAACGTGGTACCAATGAGTATTGGTATCGTCCTCATGGAGAACTGAAATGTATGTTAAGGAATTTAGGAACACCTATGTGGTTTGTTATGTTCAGCTGTGCTGAATACGCATGGGATGATTTACTTGAATTTCTACGAGAACAAAAATTCAAACATGAATAACATTGAATTTAAGACAGCTGGAGAACTGTGTTCCTTGGATCCTGTAAATGTGTGCAGATATTTAATCATAGGTTTCAAGCTATGATGTCTTTTACCTGCAATAAAAATAATCCACCTCTTGGAGAAGATATTGATTTATTTTGGAGAAAGGAGTATCAAGCCAGAGGTGCTCCTCTTATACACATGCTATTATGGATCAATGATGCACCTAAATTTGGAACCAATTCTGATGAAATTGTTTTGTCTTTCATTGAAGACTATGTTACCTGTGGTATTCCAAAAACTGGAAGAGAAAATAGCTTAAGATAACAAGTTATACAGTTTCAAAGTCATCGATGTGGGAAATATTGTCAACACAAATACAAGTCAAAAGAATATTTTTCTACAAAATGTCATTTTGGATTCCCAAGTCCAGTAATTTCCAAAGGAAGAGTTAAGAGTTTCATGTCAACAGTAAAGAATACTATAACTCAGAAATCTCCGTAGAATACTTACAACATAAAAAGAACTGAAGATTCAAAGTATATTAATGACTACAATCCAGTGATTTTGAGGATGTGGAATGCAAATATGGATATTCAGTATGTTGCAGAATATTCAATTGCTGTTGCTTGTTATGTTACATCATATATAACTAAATCTGAAAAGACAGAGTTGAAAGAAATGTGGGACGAAATTGCACAAGAGAAGACTCTTAGTAACAAATTGTACAGCTATAGTTTCCCATCGAGAGATTGGATCGCACGAATGTTCAGATCAGTTGACTTATGCAAGGTTATATTCAAATTTAAGAGGAATCATTTGGGTAAGTCTAGGTCGTGCTGCAACACAAAATTGAGTATTGAAATCTGTACAAGAAATTGAATGCTTAGCATTGAATGAACCAGAAAGTACAGATATTGTTAAAACTAATATGTTGGATACGTACTATCCTAAAAGAATTCCACATCTGGAAAACATGTGTCTCTTTGACGTGCTGCATTATTACAACTTTAAAAGAAATGTTACAGAAAATATAAATGAAGAAGAATCTGCAGTAATTGGATGTGATGGATGTTTGGTAAACATACCAAAGGAAATCTTATTAATCACAGGAAACTCAGTTGTGATACTCAAGATAAAAGAGAATTTTTCTATTTAGCACTGCTGCAACTGACCCATGCACTCATGCTATCATCCAGGCATTACTCATAAACTCATGCAATCACCCAGGCATTAACCATGCACTAACAAAATCACCCAAGCTATACCCATGCACTTACAAAACCACCCAGGCATTACAAATGCACTCCTCCAATCACCCAGGCACTACTCATCCACTGATGCAATAACCCAGGCACTACCCATGCACTGCTTCAATCACCCGTGCACTACCCATGCACTCCTCCAATCACCCAGCCAGTACCCATGCACTTATCCAATCACGCCACCAATACCCAAGCACTTATAAAATCACCACGCACTACCCTTGCATTTTTACAATCACCCAGGCACTACCTATGCACTCATGCCATCATCCAGGCATTACCCATAAACTAATCAGTTAGGTATTACCTATGCACTCTTCCAATCACCCATACATTACTTGTGCACTCATGCAATCACCCAGGCAGTAACCAAGCACTTACAAAATTACCAAGGCACTACCCATGCATTCCTCCAATCACCCAGACACTGCTCATCCTACCATCCACTTATAAAATCACCATACAGTATCCTTGCACTCCTCCAATCACCCAGGCACTACCCATGCACTCATGCAATCACCGAGGGACTACTCATGCACTCCTCCAATCACCCAGGCAGTATCCTTGCACTCATGCAAGCACTCAGGTAATTTTTCTATTTTTAATCAATATATGTGGTTCCGTAAGAAACATATTTGGGAGCACATTATAAAAAAAAAATTAACATTTTTGTCCTTTGATTGCATTGGTGACAACGTCCATGCACTGCTCTCCGATTCACAGCTTTGCATCACATGTTTTACAAACTATGGCCACTTCCAACATCTCTGGAACAATATGAGGTCTTGGTGCTGCTGTATGTGCTTGAGAGGGTGTAGAAGGGGCATCAAGGTCTTGTTCTGCTGCTTCATTCTGTTGTCTATATGTCTCTTCTCTTGCCAGATGTTTGGGATGCATGATCTCCAAATGTTTTTTCATTCTAGATGTCCCACTTGAGTATTTTTTTTTGGAGCCCCTTGGCAAGATTTTCTTGCAGATAGAATACGTAACTTTTCTTGCGTTTATTTTTTTTCCTTCCTCAGGCACAGTAATGAACACCCATACAAAAATGTCTTTCCTCTTCTTTACTGGCTCCACGATGTCATCGTCCTCTAAGTCTAGTGGATCAACTTCTCCATGACTGGATGCCATAATTGTAAAATAAAAAGTCAAACAACACATAAAAATTGTAAAAAACAGGAGAGGTACAACAAACAGGTCTTGTCAGCAAGACAGATAAATAATAAGAGAAATATAACAAGGATGGACCTCCCTCTTACAGAATGAAAATTATTTAAACCAATCAGATGCTTTCTTTTTGTGGTCTTGTAGGGTGCGCACACCCGTCGCTTACGAGTCGCACACTCGCAAAATTTTGTATACGTAATTATGAACTATAAATAGATGTTTATACAATATTTTAAAAGCATATTAGCAAACGTGTTTATTCAAATATGATATTTTAACTTTCTATAATGATATATCACTTTTGTAGTTACTCACACATGTACCAATGAGACATCTATTCACTCACCAACACACCCATACACACACTCACTCACCCATACAGCCCTTCACACATGCAGTCTTGAACCCATACAACCAGTGAATCACCCACTCACACATCTCTGCCCAGAGTCACACCCCCCCCACCCACACACACAGACACTCAAGCACCCATAGAGATACCCAGACAACCAATCAATATCCATATTGACACTCATGTAGCTACTCACCAACCCATGCAGCCACATACACACCAACTGACAGACTGATACAGACATTCACACGGTTTATTCACTAACCCATGCATTCAGTAAGACACATTTAATCACTCACTTATACAGTCGTCACGCACCTACTAAATCATCCATTCAGACACTCATACATCCACTCATTCTTCAATACACCATGGCATATATATATATATATAAAACATATTTCAACTTTAGAGAAGCACACAGTCACTGGATGATGTCATCTGTGATATCATCAGTGATGTCATCAGTGATGTCACTGGCCTTGTCATGAATGATGTAATGCGTGACATCATCAGCAGTGCATTGCGGGGGCGCAAGTTATAGTTAGCTCAACTAACTATAACGGCCGAATTTCTCTGGTTTTGTAAGAGTGAAATTTCCAGCTAACTATAACGTCCCTGAAACATGTGTTTTTTTTCAGTGATGATATATATATAGCCTATCAGATCTCACCATGAGATCTGTTGGCCCGTGCATCTGCAGTGGTGTTAAATATACAAAGTATTTGTGCCTTACTTGCTCAAGGTACAGCCCTCCCCAGTCATCCTGCCATGATGGCCCATCCTATTCACTCCTAAGTAGGGGTGGGCAGAATGTGTGTAGTCGCGCTACTCAAAGTTCGGCGAAATGTCCAAAAATCTCTGTGAGCACGCGGAATTCCATAAGCTCACGGAATTGCTTGTTCCACCCATTAGGCAGGTCGCTACCCGCGCCGAACAGCACCACCCTGAGCCTAGCTGCCGCTCCTGAGTACAGTTCGAGACCCTCCGCCACCCGCAGGCAACCATCTGCGCCTCATCCCTGGTGGCCAGTGGTAGGCCGTAGGTTTGTTGTTAATATCGCATTACTTGTGTTACTACTTTTCTGCTCGTTTCCATTCCTCCTGTGCCCTCCTGTTTTATTTCTGTGCCTTGTACACTTTTATTGCCTGTTTTTTGTCTGTTTTTATTCTGCGCCCAGTGCCCTTCCTTTTGGCTTCTGTATCCTTCGCCGCTACTCCCCTGTCTCCCGCCGCTGCGTCCCCTTCGGCCCCGCCCCCCCACTTTGCCCTCCCGTTTTATTCTGTTCCTTGTACCCTTTTATTGCCTGTTTTTTGCCTGTTTTTATTCTGCACCCAGTGCCCTTCCTTTTGCCTTCTGTATCCTTCGCTGCTACTCCCCCATTTTCCTGCCGCTGCGTCCCCTGCGTCCCCGCCCCCCCGCTCACCCATTCGTCCACTCCCTCCTCCCAGCTGCTCCTCCCTCCCACCTCCCCTTCTTATGGTGGCCGCTGCACGGTAAGGAGAGCGACCCTTGACCCTTTAGGCAGGTCGCTCCCCGCACCGCACAGCACCGCCTGTGTGACCGTACCCTGAGTCCAGCTGCCACTGCTGAGTACAGTTCGAGGCCCTCCTCCACCCGCAGGCTACCACCTGCGCCTCATCCCTGGTGGCCAGTGGTAGGCCGTAGGTTTGCTTGTTAATATCGTACTGCTTGTGTTACTGCTTTTCTGCACATTTTCATTCCTCCTTTGCCCTCCTGTTTTATTTCTGTGCCTTGTACCCTTTTATTGCCTGTTTTTTGCTTATTTTCATTCTGCACCCAGTGCCCTTCCTTTTGCCTTCTGTATCCTTCGCCGCTACTCCCCCGTCTTCCGCCGCTGCATCCCCTGCGGCCCCGCCCCCCGCTTTGCCCTCCTGTTTTATTCTGTGCCTTGTATCCTTTTATTGCCTGGTTTTTGCCTGTTATTATTCAGTGCCCAGTGCCCTTCCTTTTGCCTTCTGTATCTTTCGCCGCTACTCCCCCGTTTTCCCGACGCTGCGTCCCCTACGTCCCCGCCCCCCGCTCGCCCATTCGTCCACTCCCTCCTCCCAGCTGCTCCTCCCTCCTACCTCCCCTTCTTATGGTGGCCGCTGTGCGGCCACGCCGCTGGCGTGCCGAAGGCACGCCTAAGGCAAGTCCGTCTGCACCCGTCTGCGCCTGGACCGCGTCCAGCGCCAGAACCCCTGGCCCCCGCGAACACTGTGACGACCGACACCGCTACAACGCCAGCACCCTCCACGCACTCAACACCGGACGATCAAACACCTGCTTCCTGGCTGCTCCGAAGCGCACCCATAGACTCTTCTCCTGCCGGAGCTGCAGCTTCACCAGCATCCGGTCCGTCACGCCACCCACCGGGAAAGAACACAGCTACCTCAGATGCATTCTCCTCAACACCCGCTCCGCCCGCAAACACGCTGTTGAACTCTGGGACCTTCTCGACTCAACCTACCCCGACGTCGTCTTCCTGACGGAGACCTGGCTGAACCCCTCCTCAGCACCTGACATCGCCATAGCCATCCCAGACGGCTACAAGATCACCCGCAGGGACAGCACCAACGGAGTAGGAGGAGGAATCGCCATCATCCACAGGAACACTCTCAGAGTCTCGACCAACACCGACGACACCCTCAGCACCACCGAACACCTGCACTTCCAGATCCACACCGATCCCAACACCACCCTCAGAGGAACCCTCATCTACAGACCCCCTGGACCCCGACCACAGTTCAGCGACTCCATCGCTGACTTAGTCAGCACACACACCCTCGCCTCCACAGACTACATCCTTCTCGGGGACCCGAACTTCCACCTCGAGAACAACAATGACCACAACTCCACCACCCTGATCGCCAACCTCACCAACCTCGGACTCAGACAGCTCATCACCACTCCCACCCACTCCGCCGGCCACACGCTTGACCCCATCTTCTCCGCAAACTCCCATCTCCTTCAACCACACCACCGAACTCCACTGGACCGACCATTGCTGCATCCGCTTCACCTTCCGGAAACCCACCACGCACCACCGCACACAACAGATCCCCCGCCGCTGCTGGAGCAAAGTCACTGAAGACCAGCTTACCACCACCCTCGCCCGGAGGCCACCCGCCGACCCCACCGACCCTGACTCCGCCACCCTCAACCTCAGACAGTGGATCAACGACTGCGTCAACACCCTCGCCCCGATCAAGAAACCCTCCAACAGACACACCAGCAAGAAAGCCAGCTGGTTCACTGAAGACCTCCAGGCCTTCAAGCAACCCTGCCGAAAGCTAAAGAAGAAATGGCACCGTGAACAGACACCGGACAGCTACGTAGCTGACAAGCACACCTCCCACAGACACCATCACCTCACCAGATCCGCCAAATGGGCCTCCTTTAAAGACCGCCTAGACAACAACACACAAAACAGCAAAGAGCTCTTCAACATCGTGAAGGAACTCTCCAACCCCAGCTCCAACACTAACGACATCCCACCTTCGCAAGACCTGTGGGACTCCCTTGCCACCTTCTTCCATCGCAAGATCGCAGACATCTACGACAGCTCAATGCCATGACTGTCCCGACAACCACTGAGACCTCCGTCTCCATGGCCACCATCCGCACCGACCCCCTGCTTTCCTGGACCGACATAAGCGACAACGACACCATCAAAATCATGAACACCATCCACTCTGGATCTCCATCAGACGCATTCCCACACCGCATCTTCAACAAAGCCAGCACCACCATCGCACCCCATCTCCGGAAAGCCATCAACATCTCCTTCGAGACAGCAACCTTCCCGGAGAGCTGGAAGCACGCGGAGATCAACGCCTTACTCAAAAAACCCAAGGCTGACCCCAAGGACCTCAAGAGCTTCCGGCCCATCTCCCTACTCCCATTCCCGGCAAAGGTCATTGAGAAGACCGTCAACAGACAACTGACCCGCTACCTCAAGGAGAACAGCATCCTGGACCCATCCTAGTCCGGGTTCCGCAGCAGCCACAGCACCGAAACTGCCCTCATCACCGCCACCGATGATATCAGGGCCCTGCTGGACAACGGAGAAACCGTGGCCCTCATCCTCCTGGACCTATCAGCCCCCTTCGACACTGTCTGCCACCGCACCCTACGCACACGCCTCCACGACGCTGGGATCCAAAACAAGGCTCTGGACTGGACCACCTCCTTCCTCTCCGGCAGAATTCAGAGCGTCCGCCTCCCCCCTTTCCGCTCCAAAGCCACCGAGATCATCTGCGGAGTACCCCAGGGCTCATCCCTCAGCCCGACATTGCTCAAGATCTACATGGCCCTGCTCGCCCACGTCGCCCGATTGCACGACCTCAACATCATCTCCTATGCCAACAACACCCAGCTGATCCTCTCCCTCACCAAGGACCGCCTCTCTGCCAAAACCAACCTCCATGAAGAAATGAAAGCCGTCGTCGAGTGGATGAAGAACAGCCAACTGAAGCTAAACTCAGACAAGACGGACGTCCTCATCTTCGGCTCCACCCCCTTGGCCTGGGACGACTCCTGGTGGCCGACCACACTGGGAACAGCTCCAACACCCACAGGCAACCTAGGATACATCCTCGACTCTACTCCATGACAAAGCAGGTCAACACCGTCTCGTCCTCCTGCTTCAAAACCCTCCGTAAGATCTACAGGTGGATCCCCACCGAAACAAGAAGAACGGTCTACGCAGGAGCCTCGGACAAACTCCTGAAACGACTTCAACGCATCCAAAATGCCTCTGCATGCCTGATCCTCGACATCCCTCACCGCAGCCACATCACACCCCACCTGAGAGACCTGCACAGGCTTCCCGTCAACAAGAGGATCACCTTCAAGCTCCTCACCCACACACACAAGGCACTCCACAACACCGGACCAGCATACCTCAACAGACTCAGCTTCTACACCCCTAACCGCCATCTCCGCTCTTCCGACCTCGCCACAATTCCCCGCATCCGAAGAGCGACCTCCGGCGGCAGATCGTTCTCACACCTCGCCGCCAAGACCTGGAACACCATCCCCATCCTCCTACGGCAGACCCAGGACCTGCTCACCTTCAGAAGACTCCTCAAGACCTGGCTATTCGAGCATTAGCAGCATCCCCCCCCAGCACCTTGAGACCCTCACGGGTAACCCTGGGCGTAGTTTGCGAAGTTTGCGCTACTTCGCACTATGCGAATTGCACGTAGCATAGTGCAAACACGCGTAGCGTAGTGCCGCGGTCATTTATTGCTTGCTCGCGGTCCTCAACGTCAAGTTGGCGACTGCGAGCAAGCAAAATTACATCCCGGCAAGACTTTTTCCTTGTTCGCGATCAGCAACATCAAGTTGCCGATCATGAGCGTGGAAAATAAACCTCGCGGCGAGATTCTCAACGCGGGGAGGTCAGGATTCTCATTGCGAGTGGTCGCTTATGCTCGCGACCGCTAGCGATGAGAAACTACCAGTCCGCATTGAGAAAGCTGCAGCTCGAGTAGAAATCTATCCCTGGCATCTAGTGGGATTTTTGCCTCCCTGGGGGCAGTAGCCCCAAATCTGCCCCCCTGGAGGGCAAAAAGCCCACTAGATGCCAGGGATTTTTGGGGCCAATTTCAATTAAGGGTGGGGGATGCCCAAAATGGGCATACCAATGTCCCCACCTGCACCCTGCAAAAATTACAGTCTTTCTGTCTCCCCTGGTGGGCAGATAGGGACAGTAGCCCCCAATCTGCCCCCTTGGGGGGGGCAAAAAGCCCACTAGACACGAGGGATTTTTTTAAAAATTGAAATCAGAAGTGGGGGCATTGGTATGCTAATTTTGGGCAGCCCCACCCCTAATTGCAACTGCCCCAAAGAACGCCCGCAAAACTGTCGGTCTTTTGCGCCCCCCGGGGGGCATATGGGGCAGTAGACCCCAATCTGCCGCCCCAGGGGGCAGAAAGCCCACTAGAAACCAGGGATTTTTTTTTTATTCATGTAGGGGTGGGGGCTGCCCAAAATAGGCATGACAATACTCCCACCCCCAGAGAAATTCCTGCCTTTTTGCCCCCCTGGTGGCCAGATGGGGGCAGTGGCCCCTGATCTGCCTCCGGGGGGGGGGGGAAAGCCCAATAGGCGCCCACGTTTACCCTGACTTTTCATATGCATGGGGGTGGGGGCTGCCCATGGGCATACCAATGCCCCCCACCCCCCCAAAAATAGCCACAGTCTTTCTGCCCCCCCTTGGGGCAAACCCCCCTTCCCTGATTCCCCCCAGGGCGGCAGAACGCCCACTAGGCACAGACTTTTTATTAGCATTGTGCCTACCTGTGCATTTTGGGCCCTAGCACAGCCAGCACATAGGGAAACCCAGCAAACCTATACATTTTTCAAAACTAGACACCCAGGGAAATACAGGATGGGGTGGTTCTGTTACCCAGATTCCCTTTGAAAACCTTACAATTTGTAAAAAAAAACCATATTTTCCTCACATTTGTGTGGTGGAAAGTTCTGGAGTCTGCGCAGATCCACAAAATTCCACCCACCCTGCATTTCCCAACGTCTTCTGAGAAAAACAGTACCTCACTTGTGTGGGTAGACCTAGTGCCCGTGACAGAAAATGACCCGATGAAAACTTACCCTTTTTTTGCAGAGAAATGATTTTTCTCAGCTAAATTTGAGGTTTGCAAGGGATTCTAGGTAGGGAAATGTTGGGGTACCCACTCAAGCCATACCTTGATAGACTCCCCCGGGTGTCTAGTTTTCAGAAATGTGTGGGTTTGGTTAGTTTCCCTAGATGGCTGCTGACGCTGGGGCCAAAAACTCATGGGACCCCCCTTGCAAAACCAGGTTGTTTTGTGATAGGTCATTTTGATGTGGCCTCAATAGGTTTTGGGCCCATGCCTGTCTCGGGTACTTGACTCACCCTCACAAGTGGGGTACTATTTTTCTCAGAAGCCTTTGTAGAATGGGGGGTGGGTGGAATTTTGTGGATCCACACAGATTTCAGAACTTTCCACCACAGAAATATGTGGAAAATGTGTTTTTTTCCACAAATTTTGAGGTTTGCAAGGGATTCTGGGTAACAGAACCTGGTGAGAGCCAGATAATTCACCCCATCCTGGATTCCCCTGGGTGTCTAGTTTTCAGAAATGTATAGGTTTGCTAGGTTTCCCTATGTGCCGGCAGAGCTAGGGTTCAAAATCTACAGCTAGGCAATTTGCAAAAAAAGGGTCAGTGTTCACTGTAAAAATGGGGTGTGTCTTCGTTGCGTTTTGAGCCATTTCCTGTCGCGGGCACGAGGCCTACCCACACAAGTGAGGTAGCATTTTTATCAGGCGACTTATGGTAACACAGAATTGTAGAGCAACTGTTATTACCTATTGACTTTTGATGCATTTCTGCCTTCCAAATGAAAGACAATGTGTATAAAACGACCTATAATTCTCATGCTAGTATGGGTACTCACAATTTTGGAAATGTGCAAATATCTACTGTTTCTAAACTCTATATTTTGTTACAATTTCAGAAATACAAGGATGTCTTTCATACCGATTTTTCCATGTGTATATTTTCCCAAATGAATTGCTATATACCCGGTACATAATAAAAACCAATGCAGGCACTGCTCAGTTATTGGCTCTGAGTTCGTCGGGTTCTTGGTGAACCTACAAGTCCTAAATATCCCCACAACCAGAAAGGTCCAGTGGATGTAACAGTATATTGCTTTCAAACAGCTGTCATAATTAGAAGAAGTTACAGGTGAAAACGTGGATGCAAATGGCTGTTTTTTCCAACTATTTAAAAATATTCCTATATTCAACTGTTAGTTTCTATAAAGAAACCTTGAAGAATCTACACAAATGACCCCTTGCTGAATTCAGAATTGTGTCTACGTTTCTAAAATGTATAGCTATACAGGATCCATTATTGCTTTCATACCCATTTCTACCATTAACTGGAAGGAGGATGAAAGCACAAAAAATAGCAAAAATAGGCTTTGTCCCTGAAAAATGCCAAAACTTCTAAAAAATGTTGGTTTTCCGACAAACATCTGCTTGTCACTGTAAGCTGAGAAAATGGTGATTTCAGCACCACAAACCCTTTGTTGATACCATTGCAGGGAAAAAACCAGACGCTTTAATCTGTAGCCCTTTTTTTCCATTTTTACCCCCAAAAACAAAATGCAGCTATATTTTGGCTAATTTCTGGGTCAGGTCCAGAGGAATCCACAAACCCTGGGTACCTTTAGAATCCCCATGATGTTGGAAGAATTTGCGTGGATACCTTCTTTGGTCAAAAAGTTGCAGGGGCCTAAGCGCGAACTACCCCAACTAGCCACAAAAAGGCTGCACAGGGTGGGAGGCCTAGCAGCGATGGTGTTAACAGTCATGTGATCCAGGACACTGTCAAAGACACAAATTATCAGGACAAGGAAATACCAGCTTTCTAAAAGTGGCATTTTCAGAATTCTAACCTAAATACATCTTTACCATTAGAGAGGATTTTAAATTGCAATTCATTTAAGTGTAAACAATATATCTCTATCTGCTCGCAATGTAAATTAAGAGTTTTTGCATGCCTTGGCATGCAAAATTAAGCACACATGTCCTACGTTTTAAATACAATACACAATGCCGTATGAGCTTTTAGGGCTTACCTTAAGGGTGACTCATAATTATTAAAAAGGAGGATTTAAGCCTGGCAAAAAAATTCTCGAATAGGCAGGAAAAATATGCAGTACAAGCTGCAGTGGATGGCCTGAGACATGTTTTAAAAGTGTAAATGTAGTGGGTGGCAGACTGAGTGCTGCAGGCCAACAAGTAGGATTTAAGTTACACGCCCTGGATATATGTAGTACCATTTACTAAGAACCTATAAGTAAATTAAGGGTGTCAAGTAGTTGTAGATCAATTTTACTATGTTTGATGTAGAGAGCACAAGCACTTTAGAACCAGTTAGCAGTGGTAAAATTCATAGTCCTAAAGCCAACAAAAACTAATTCAGCAAATAGGAGGCATGATGGCAAAATAGTTGGAGGAATACCATGCCAAGGATGCCAGGTCTAACAAAGTCTCATTTCACTAAGCCTTGTTCCCTTCTGCTGACACATTCACCTCTCTGGAGGTTTGATAGACACAGTGGCATATTTCTTTCCTTTTTTGAAAAAAATGCTTTGCTTTACCCGTCACTGAAGTACTAAGTATAAGATGCAGATTGAAACATCACTTTATTATACCATTGTCAAAACCTGGAGGATGGGCAAAATGGAGACCTCCCAAATGTCTATTCCTTGAAGGAGGGTGGAATGGAATTGCTTGGAATATGACCTCGTTGAAATCTATGGACATGGTATTTTTGGAGGGTGATAAAGGTGAGGTTGCTACCCTCAAAATTAGGGTATGTGCAGGGTTATGTAAAAGGTTAAACTTGTCAAACTATCTGCAGGGTACACATATCAGTAACCTAAGGTATCTCACACTCTCTTACATATACTTGAGACAGTATTGGTGGCCCTTTCAGCTCATTAGGTCAAGCCTAGCGACAGCATGCATGCGCTGCTCGCTCTGGGAGACTGCTGTAGTATGGGAGAGAAGCCATGCCCACTATCTTCCTATATTTGTGATTGGCTTGTGTCATTGTCTTTCACAAATGCTGCCATCGGATTCATATTTAGGCTTGTTAGTCCCTCCTTAGTACAGCCTAGTCTTCATTTGTACCCTCACATGGCGCCTGGCCCTTTTACTTTGGTTGTTACACTGGATCTGTTATTTAGTCTGTAAGCACTATTTACTTTATTGAGTTTCTCTTACTGCAGGCCAGACATGAGCTGCTTCAGCTGAAACCGCTTGTGTTTATTTAAGCAGCACTGCTGCCCCCATAACACAGGTGCCTGCTTTCAATCACTTTAACCCAACATTATCTTGTGTCTGTTTCAACCCCTCCCCCAAGTAAAATAGATTTAGAAATGATTAGAGAAAGCCATGTGAATTCCAGGTAGCACATAAACCTGTGCTAATGGGCTGAAGCTGAGAACAGCACATCTGTGTTACATGTCATCTGTGCTAAAGCCACCCGATGGGTTGTTTTCAAAAGCCTGTTTTATTACCAACACCACCACCACCAATACCACCACCACCAACCAATACTGCCACCATCAATACCACCACTGCCACCAATACCACCACCACCAATACCACCACCACCCCCAATACCACCACTTAATACCACCACCACCACAAATAGCATTACCACCACCACCAATACCACCACCATCAACACCACTAATACCACCACCTAATACCACCACCAATACCACCAACAAAACCACCACCACCAATACCATGACAACTACCACCATCAATACCAGCACCTCCACCACCATGAATACCACCACCAATAACACCATCACCAATACCACCACCATTACCAACAATACCACCACCACCATAACCAATACCACCACCAATACTACCACTACTGACACCACCACACCAATACCACCACCGCCAATTCCACTACCACCACCATCAACACTACCAATGCCATGACCACCACCAATGCCACCACCACCTATACCATCACCACCAACATCACCACCAGCAATACCAATACCACCACCACCAGCACCACCAATACCACCACCTATTCCACTAATAGCCCCACCAATAGCACCACCAATATCACCACCATCACCAATAACCCCAATACCACCAATACCCCCACTAGCACCACCACTACCACCACTATCACCATCAATACCACCATCACCAATACCACCACCACAATACCACCATCACCATCAATACCACCACCACCAATACCAATACCACCACCAATACCACCAATGTCACCACCACCAATAATACAACCAATACCACCACCACCAATACCACCACCACCAATACCACCACCATCAATAGCAACACCACCATCAATACCAACACCTCCTCCACCAACCCCACCAACACCACCAATACCACTGCCACGACTAACACCATATCACCAATGCCACCAGTAACACCAACACCAATACCACAACCACCACCACCACCAATATCAACACAAATCCCACCACCACCAATGCCACCACCACCACCAATACCACCACCAATTCAATACCGCAACCACCAATACTACCACCAATACCACCAATTCCACCACCACCAATACCACCACCATCAATAACACCACCAACAATACCAATAACACCACCACCAATACCACCACCACTAATACCACCACCACCAATTCCCCTACCACCACCTATACCACCACTAAGACCACCACCACTACCAATAACACCACCAATCCTAACGACACCACCAATACCACCACCATCAATACCACCATTTCCACCACCACCACCACTACTAATACCACCACCACCAAAAATACCAACACAAATACCTCCACCACCAATACCACCACAGATAAAATCACTACCAATAACACCACCACCAACACCAATTCCAAAATGACACCACCAGCAACCAATACCACCACCAATACCATCACCACTAATACCATCACCACCAATACCACCACCACCAATACCAACACTAAGACCTCCACCACTACCATCACCACCAATACCACCACCAGCAACCAATACCACCACCACCAATACCACCACCAATACCACCACCACTACTATCACCACCACCTCACCACCACCAATACCACCACCACCAATACCACCACTAAGACTGCCACCACTACCAATACCACCACCACCAATACCATCAATACTACCACCACCAATACCACCAATTCCACCACTAATACCATCACCACCACCACCAAAAATACCACGACCAATACCATCACTACCCCACCACCATCACCAATACCACCACCATCAATAATACCACCACCACCACCAATACTACCACCACCAATACCACCAATTCCACCACCAACACCACCACCACCACCAATACCACCACCACCACCAAAAATACCAGCACTAATACCACCAATACCATCACTACCACCACCACCAATACCATCAACACCACCACCAATACCACCACCAATACCATTTCCACCACCAACACCAATACCACCACCACCACCACTACCACTACCAACAATACCACCACCACCAATACAACCACCAACAATATTACCACCACCCCCAATACCACCACCACCAATACCACTACCACCAGCACCACCAATGCCACCAGTACCACCACCAATACCCCCACTGTCAATACCAGTACCACCTACACCACCAATACCACCACCTCTACCAATACCAATACCACCACCACCAATACCACTACCACCACCAATACCAGTGGCACCACCACCAATACCAGTACCACCACCACAATACCACCACCACCAATACCACCAACACCAATATCACCACCACCAATACCACTACCACCAATACCACCCCCACCACCGATACCTCTCCACCAATACCACCACCACCAATACCACCACCACCAATACCATCAATACCACCAGGAATACCAATACCACCACCATACTACCACGACCAATACCAGTACCACCACCAATACCAGTACCACCACCATCAATACAAATACCACCTAGACCAATAACACCGCCACCAATAATACAACCAATACCACCACCACCAATACCACCACCACCAATACCACCACCATCAATAGCAACACCACCATCAATACCAACACCTCCTCCACCAACCCCACCAATACCACCAACACCACCAATACCACTGCCACGACTAACACCATTTCACCAATGCCACCAGTAACACCAACACCAATACCACAACCACCATCACCACCAATATCAACACAAATCCCACCACCACCAATGCCACCACCACCACCAATACCACCACAATTCAATACCGCAACCACCAATACTACCACCAATACCACCAATTCCACCACCACCAATACCACCACCACCAATAACACCACCAACAATACCAATAACACCACCACCAATACCACCACCACTAATACCACCACCACCAATTCCACTACCACCACCAATACCACCACTAAGACCACCACCACTACCAATAACACCACCAATCCCAAAAACACCACCAATACCACCACCATCAATACCACCATTTCCACCACCACCACCACTACTAATACCACCACCACCAAAAATACCAACACAAATACCTCCACCACCAATACCACCACAGATAAAATCACTACCAATAACACCACCACCAACACCAATTCCAAAACGACACCACCAGCAACCAATACCACCACCAATACCATCACCACTAATACCATCACCACCAATACCACCACCACCAATACCAACACTAAGACCTCCACCACTACCACCACCACCAATACCACCACCAGCAACCAATACCACCACCACCAATACCACCACCAATACCACCACCACTACTATCACCACCCCCAATACCACCACCACCAATACCACCACTAAGTCTGCCACCACTACCAATACCACCACCACCAATACCATCAATACTACCACCACCAATACCACCAATTCCACCACTAATACCATCACCACCACCACCAAAAATACCACCACCAATACCATCACTACCACCATCACCAATACCACCACCATCACCAATACCACCACCATCACCAATACCACCACCACCACCAATACTACCACCACCAATACCACCAATTCCACCACCAACACCACCACCAATACCACCACCACCAAAAATACCAGCACCAATACCACCAATACCATCACTACCACCACCACCAATACCATCAACACCACCACCAATACCACCACCAATACCACTACCACCACCAACACCAATACCACCACCACCACCACTACCACTACCAACAATACCACCACCACCAATACAACCACCAACAATATTACTGCCACCCCCAATACCACCACCACCAATACCACTACCACCAGCACCACCAATGCCACCAGTACCACCACCAATACCACCACTGTCAATACCAGTACCACCTACACCACCAATACCACCACCTCTAACAATACCAATACCACCACCACCAATACCACTACCACCACCAATACCAGTGGCACCACCACCAATACCAGTACCACCACCACAATACCACCACCACCAATACCACCACCATCAATATCACCACCACCAATACCACTACCACCAATACCACCCCCACAACCGATACCTCTCCACCAATACCACCACCACCAATACCACCACCACCAATACCATCAATACCACCAGGAATACCAATACCACCACCATACTACCACCACCAATACCAGTACCACCACCATCAATACAGATACCACCTAGACCAATAACACCACCACCAATACCAGTATGACCACTACTACCAGTGCCATGCCCACCAATACCAATAACACCACCAAATTCTAATACCACCAAAAATACCAATAGCACCACCACCAATACCAATAACGCCAATACCACCACCTCCACCAATACCACCATCACCATTGCCACCAATGCCACCACCAATACCACCACCAAAAATAACACCACACCCAGTACCAATACCACCACCATCAGTACCAATACCAATACCACCACCAATATCAATACCACCACCACCACCACCAATACCACCACCACCACCAATACCACCACCACCACCAATACCAGGAATACCACCACCAATACCAACACCACCACCAATACCCCACCACCAATGCCACCAGTACAACCACCAATACCAATACCACTACCAATACCACCACCAATACCAGTCCCACCACCACCAATACCAATAACACCACCACCAATACCACCACAACCAGTAAAACCACCACCAATGTCAGTACCAATACCACCGCCACCAATACCACCACCAACACTAGTACCACCACCAATACCAGTACCACCACCACCAATACCAGTACCACAATACGACCACCATTACCACTAATACCACCACCACCAATAACACCAATGCCACCACCAATACCACAACCACCAATACCACCACCAATAGCCCACCACTAATACCACCAAAACCACCAATACTACCACCAACAGCAATACCACCAATACCACCACCAATACTACCACCATACGACCATCACCAATACCAGTACCACCACCACCAATACCACCACACCAACAATAATACCACCACCACCAATATCAGTACCACCACCAATACAGCCCCCAACAATACCACCACCAATACCACCACCACCACCAATACCACCCCAATACCACCACCAATACCACCACCAACAATACCACCACCAACACCCCCACTAATACCACCACCACTATTCCACCACCACCAATACCAGCACCATTTCCCATTCCACCACCACCAATACCAGTACCACCACCACCAATACCGCCACCACCATCACTACCAATACCACCACCACCAATACCACCACCACCACCAATACCACCAACACCAATACCACCACCACCAATACCACCATCACAAATACTACCATCACCCCAATACCACCACCAATACCACCCCCAACAATAACACCACCACCAATACCACCACCAATAACACCACCACCAATGCCACCACCAATACCACTAAGAATATCACCAACACCACCAATACCAGTACCACCACCACCAATACCAATACCACCACCACCATTTTCAATGCCACCACCACCAATACCAGTACCACCACCAATACCACCACCACCAATACCAGTACCACCAATACCAATGCCACCACCACCACCACCACCACCAATACCAGTACCACCACCAATACCAGTTCAATCACCCCCAATACCAGTACCACCACAAATACCAATATCACCACCAATACCCGTACCACTACCACCAATACCAGTTCCACCACCATAATACCACCACCTCCTCCACCAATACCACCACCACCACTAATACCACCATTACCACCAACAATACCACCACCACCAAAACCACTACCACCACAAATACCAATACCATCCCCACCATCAATACCCCACTATCAATACCACCACAACCAATACCACCACCACCAACAATACCACCACCAATACCAATACCACAACCATACCACCACCACCAATACCATTACCACCAATACCACCAGCACAAATACCAGCACCACCACCAATACCAGAACCACCACCACCAATACCACTACCACGACCACCAAAACCAATACAACCACCAATCCTAATACCACCACCACAAATACCAATACCTCCACCAATACCACCACTACCAATACCACCACCAGTACCACGAATCCCACCACCATCACCACCAATACCAATACCACCAATACCACCAACACCAACACCAATACCACCACCACCAGCACCACCACTACCAGTACCGCCTTGGTGGTTTGCCTGTTGACCAAATCCTATTCAGCAACTCAGGAATACTTTTCAATGACATCTAAAACATTTGTAAATTGAAAGACATCCATTTAGCTAATTGTCTATAATGATGTGTTTGTCTATATGCATATATCATTGCACACTTTCAATGAGTGATGGATCATTGCTTGAACAAGCATATATAGATCATAATATATGCTTATAGATCATAATATCTCCCTTTTTTGGGATCTGTTTATGGGTTACACTCCTTCTGACTTTAAAAATGCAAGTGCTGAACTAATCCTTGCCTAAGTAAAATGTTCATATTTGATTAGAAACAACATCTTCAACATCACAAACGCCACGAGCAACAAGAGGGATAACTACTCCAGGTAAATGCAGCCTGATGCACTTATCTCTTCACAACTTTCTTTGCTGCAAAATATTGCCCAAGTAATATATATCTTTCTCTGTGATCATCTGTGTTCATCTAAGCTAAATAGTTCCAATTTGCAACTTCGGTTTATGGCTTGCTGCTTTCCATCTGACAAATAGAGATGCACATATAGAAATAAGGCTTAAATAAGAAACATTTTCCTATTTTTTTAGAAACTTCATCTCCAACATCAGAAAGGCCACATGTGACACAAAGAACAGACGCTCCAGGTAAAAGAAGTTTCAACACTGTTGTTTATCCATCACTTTTTTGCAGCAAGGGATGTTTGAATAAGGGTATGCTTTCATTTCCAGTCTTAAGATCTATAAGAGAATCTTATTACTCTGTTGCACTCTGAATGTAGGTATATTATCATCAAACTCTAGCAATTCTGAGCTTCACTGTAATGCAGTATAAGGCACACAAAGTAAGTTAAATGTCATTTGGAGCAGATATAGCAGGAGCTAATATTTCCCTTGCCATTGTTTCTTGCATTTTCTTATAAATGCACAGTAAATACCATTTCCAACACAGCCAGGACTAATAGAACTGTGCTGGAATATGGGATTGTTATGGATATCAATTCAATGAAAATGTTTATCTCTGAAAAAACTAGCTGCAATTTCCTGGCTTATTTTATCCATTGCCGTCGGAAATATAGCCCCCTAGTAAAATGGTTATTACTTTAACTCCCCCTTTTTCAAAAGAACACCGACAACTATATCATCAACAAAACTGATGGAATATCAGGAATAGCAATTATGGGTAAACACCTCCTGAAGATTTTGACCTCAACGCTGGTAAGGTTAGCTGAGTTAAAAAAAAAGGGAAGCATAGGGGACTCACCAGGTTTTAAATAATTGCAAATATATGTAAAGTCCTATTATTGGACCCAATCCAGTAATTAGACTCAATGCCGCCAGTAAGTCAATTTTTCTAATTTCCCATACGCTAACAACGTGCAAAAAGTACCAAATCATATGAAGCATTCATGTCTCCTGCAGCCATTGAAAATCTCTAACATAATGTTAAGTCACAATGGTAACATACCTGTCTACAATGGTCTTGGTTGCTATCATAAGCCTATCCTGCAGCCTTCATCTATTTCATTTACATTGCTTCACTGTTAGCAGGACATATGAAGTAAGTGCAGTGCAGTGCACACACAGAAGGTCATATGTAATATAGTGCAGATGCAGCAATGTGAAAGCTCTACTTTGCAGATGTTATAATTTTTCTATAAACCTTATGGACCTGACTCACAAACTGCACATTGTGGTACGTGTTGTATTACTAGGAAACGTACTACAAAATTTACTACGAAATGTAAGCTTTGCTTCTACTTATATGTAGAGTTTTCCTCCCCAACTGCAGAGACTCCATCTAGATAAGTATAGATTTTAGTAGAAAATGTGGAAGGGACACCGGGGAACGGGATGTAGAGGGTGAGACTTACTGCTAGAATTGCTGTAATTCGGGCACACTAAGAGGGATTTAATGAGGGCCGGGAAGGGTCCTAGGCAGTCATCTCAGCCTCCTGAACAAGACTGACTCATTTGAAAATCTTTGTGGTCGTAGACATTTAAATTACACTTTTTTGTAAGTTTACCCTTATAGTTTATGAATACTGAAAGCAGTAAACTATTACAAAGAGTAAACCTTCTCAAGAGAGGAAAATACCTTTACCAATCAGGCTCCAAGTAAGTAGCAGTTGCCATCTTATCCTCAAAATAATCATCGGTCCTAAAATATTAATGGGCTGTGGATGATTTAAAAAAATATTGTATTATACACTATGAGCAGTGACCTTTAGTCTGTGGTTTTTAAACAGCCTTTAGAAATCCAGCTTTTTAATAAATGTATTTGTTTAATGAAATCTTCTCTATCTTTTTAGAAACAACAACCTCAACTACGCCACCAACATCAGAAACAAGAGCAATACACATTACAGATAATCCTGCAATGAACATTGAGCCTTCTGCCCTCACCTTGGGTGAAGAGGTCATGGGAGATGGTTTAACAGGTTTATATTGAAGCTCTCATCTTGTCATGTAAAAACTCTATATTCTTGGCTACAGTCTGACAAACTTGATTGCCTAATCCCACATATAATAACATTTATCTGAGCAAGAGTAATCTTTTGAGACAGACGTTTAAAATATGGTACAAATTCATTAGGCTGATTTAGGTTCTCTTGCCATTGCTGAACATATTCAAAGATCGTAGTTGTAGGAATTATCGTTATTCTACATAATAAGTTTGACTTCCAAAGTTCATATTTAAAAATAAATATCCTTCAATTTAATAGGGTGGTCTAGTATCATATGTAACCAGTTTTTATTTCAGAAGAATGAATCTCTATATTGATTATATCATATGAGCCTCCCGTTCAGCAAACTTTAATCTATCTATTAGGAGTAATGGGAATATTGGAGTCAGCTTAACTTCGAGTTAAAGGATAAGATTTATAATATTTTGTTGATAAGCACGTGGCTAGGTTGTTAGCAATTTCCTTACAAGCCGTTCATGTCATCCTACAAATGCAGCTTTCATTAGGACATTCTTGAATGAATAATTAATTTTAATTGAAAATGACACTCATTTCATGTTATCCAAAGGTTTTCTTCTATTCATCTATTTATAACTGCTACTGCTGCTATGTGCAGTTTTATAGCACTTTGCCAGTTGATCAAATCCTATTCAGCAACTCAGGAATACTTTTCAATGACATCTAAAACATTTGTAAATTTAAAGACATCCATTTAGCTAATTGTCTATAATGATGTGTTTGTCTATATGCATATATCATTGCACACTTTCAATGAGTGATGGATCATTGCTTGAACAAGCATATATAGATGCCAGCTCAACAAATTATAATATCTCCCATTTTTGAGATCTGTTTATGGGTTACATTCCTTCTGACTTTAAAAATGCAAGTGCTGAACTAATCCTTACCTAAGTAAAATGTTCCTATTTAATTAGAAACAACATATTCAACATCACAAACGCCACAAGCAACAAGAGGGATAACATCTCCAGGTAAATGCAGCCAGATGCACTTATCTCGTCACACCTTTCTTTGCTACAAAATATTACCTAAGTAATATATATATTTATCTGTGATCATCTGTGTTCATCTAAGCTAAATAGTTCCAATTTGCAACTTCTGTTTATGGCTTGCTGCTTTCCTTCTGACCCAAAGAGATGTACATATAGAAATAAAGCTTAAATAAGAAGCGTTTTCCTAATTTTTTTTAGAAACTTCATCTCCAACATCAGAAAGGCCACATGTGACACAAGGTACAGGCGCTCCAGGTAAATGCAGTTTCAACACTTTTGTTTTTCTATCACTTTTTTGCAGCAAGGGAGGTTTGAATAATGGTATGCTTTAATTTCCAGTCTGAAGATCTATAAGAGAATCTTATTACTCTGGTGCTCTCTGAATATAGGTATATTATCAACAAACTAGCAATTCTGAGCTTCACTGTAATGCAGTATAAGGCACACAAAGTAAGTTACATGTAATTTGGAGCAGATATAGCAGGAGCTAATATTTACCTTGCCATTGTTTCTCGCATTTTCTTATAAATCCACAGTAAATACCATTTCCCTCACAGCCAGGACTAACAGAACTGTGCTGGAATATGGGATTGTTATGGATATCAATTCAATGAAAATGTTTATCTCTGTAAAAACTAGCTGCAATTTCCTAGCTGCGTTTATCCATTGTCTTAGGAAATATAGCCCCTTAGTTAAATGGTTATTACTTTAACTCCCCCTTTTTTAAAAGAACACCAACAACTATATCATCAACAAAACAGATGGAATATCAGGAATAGTATTTATGGATAAACACCTCCTGAAGATTTTGACTTCAGCGCTGGTAAGGTCAGCTGAGTTAAAAGAAAGTGAAGCATAGGGGACGCACCAGGTTTTAAATAATTGCACATATATGTAAAGTCCTATTATTGGACCCAATCCAGTAATTAGACTCAATGCCGCAAGTATGTCAATTTTTCTAATTTCCCATATGCTAACAAGGTGCAAAAAGTACCAAATCATATGAAGCATTCATGTCTCCTGCAGCCATTGAAAATCTCTAACATAATGTTAAGTCACAATGGTAACATACCTGTCTACAATGGTCTTGGTTGCTATCATAAGCCTATCCTGCAGCCTTCATCTATTTCATTTACATTGCTTCACTGTTAGCAGGACATATGAAGTAAGTGCAGTGCACTGCACACACAGAAGGTCATATGTAATATAGTGCAGATGCAGCAATATGAAAGCTCTACTTTGCAGATGTTATCATTTTTCTATAAACATTATGGACCTGACTCACAAACTGCACATTGTGGTATGTGTTGTAGTACTAGGAAACGTACTACAAAATTTACTACGAAATGTAAGCTTTGCTTCTACTTATATGTAGAGTTTTCCTCCCAAACTGCAGAGACTCCATCTAGATAAGTATAGATTTTAGTAGAAAATGTGGAAGGGACACCGGGGAACGGGATGTAGAGGGTGAGACTTACTGTTAGAGTTGCTGTAATTCGGGCAGACTAAGAGGGGCTTAATGAGGGCCGGGAAGGGACCTAGGCAATCATCTCAGCCTCTTGCACAAGATTGACTCATTTGTATAACATAGTGGTCGTAGACATTTAAATTACACTTTTTTGTAAGTTTACCCTTGTAGTTTATGAATACAGAAAGTGATAAACTATTACAAAGAGTAAACAAACTTTCTCAAGAAAGGAAAATACCTTTACCAATCAGGCTCCAAGGGGCATATCAGCAACAGACGGCGATAAATATCGCAAAGCGCGCTTAGCGCTTTTATATTTATCGCTGCCTATCGCTGTAATTTATCGCCTGGATAACGCGTTATTAACAACGCGTTACTCCAGGGCGATAAATTTTACATCAAAAGTGGCGTTATGCGGGAATATCGCTGGTAAACCAGCGATATTACCGCAGCGATAGAAGAAACCTTGATGATAGGGAGATGTGGATTCAGCCACTGAATCCACCTCCCATGTCATAGATAGGGTAGTCATGTAAATTAGCAGACGTAAAATACCAGCGATAACAGTTGTTAACGCTGTATTTTACATCGCTAAGGGTGTCCTGGGCCGTATTGTAAATACGGAGTAGGGCAGTTAGAGATAATTTTCCCTTAGTTTTTGCAGGGAACGCCTACTTTGCATCTCATTAGAGATGCAAAGTGAGGCGTGAACTAAACAGGAGCTGATTCAAGGAAACACGCGATAGCGTGTCCTTGTAAATAATGCGATAAAATTATCGCCGCTTTTCGGCCGAAAACGGCCGCAAAAGCGGCGATAATTTTTTATCGCCTCGTTGTTAATATGCCCCCAAGTAAGTAGCAGTTGCCATCTTATCCTTAACATAATCATCGGTCCTAAAATATTAATCGGTTGAGAATGATTTAAAAAAAAAAATTGTATTATACACTATGAGTAGTAACCTTTAGTCAGTGGTTTTTTCACAGCAATTAGAAATCCAGCTTACTAATAAATATATTTGTTTAATGAAATCTTCTCTATCTTTTTAGAAACAACAACCTCAACTAAGCCACCAACATCAGAAACCAGAGAAATACCCATTACAGGTAAACCTGCAATGAAAATTGAGCCTTCTGCCCTCACCTCTGCCGAAGAGGTCATGGGAGATGGTTTAAAAGGTTTAAATTGAAGCTCTCATCTTGTCACGTAAAAACTCTATATTCTTGGCTACAGTCTGACAAACTTGGTTGCCTAATTCCACGCATAATAACATTTATCTGAGTAAGAGTAATCATTTGAGGCAGACGTTTAAAATATGGTACGAATTCATTAGGCTGATTTAAGTTTTGTTGCCATTGCTGAACATATTCAAAAATAGTAGTTGTAGGTATTACCGTTATTCTACATAATAAGTTTGACTTCCAAAGTTCTAATTTAAAAATAAATATCCTTCAATTTAATAGGGTGGTCTAGTATCATATGTAACCAGTTTTTATTTCAGAAGAATGAATCTCTATGTTGATTATATCATATGAGCCTCCCGTTCGGCAAACTTTAATCTATCTATTAGGAGTAATGGGAATATTGGAGTCAGCTTAACTTTGACTTAAAGGATAAGATTTAATAATATTTTGTTCATAAGCATGTGGCTAGGTTGTTAGCAATTTCCTTACAAGCCGTTCATGTCATCCTACAAATGCAGCTTTCATTAGGACATTCTTGAATGAATAATTAATTTTAATTGAAAATGACACTCATTTCATGTTATCCAAAGGTTTTCTTCTATTCATCTATTTATAACTGCTACTGCTGCTATGTGCAGTTTTATAGCACTTTGCCAGTTGATCAAATCCTATTCAGCAACTCAGGAATACTTTTCAATGACATCTAAAACATTTGTAAATTTAAAGACATCCATTTAGCTAATTGTCTATAATGATGTGTTTGTCTATATGCATATATCATTGCACACTTTCAATGAGTGATGGATCATTGCTTGAACAAGCATATATAGATGCCAGCTCAACAAATCATAATATCACCCATTTTTTAGATCTGTTTATGGGTTACATTCTTTCTGACTTTAAAAATGCAAGTGCTGAACTAATCCTTACCTAAGTAAAATGTTCCTATTTAATTAGAAACAACATATTCACCATCACAAACGCCACAAGCAACAAGAGGGATAACGTCTCCAGGTAAATGCAGCCGGATGCACTTATCTCTTCACACCTTTCTTTGCTACAAAATATTACCTAAGTAATATATATCTTTATCTGTGATCATCTGTGTTCATCTAAGCTAAATAGTTCCAATTTGCAACTTCTGTTTATGGCTTGCTACTTTCCTTCTGACCCAAAGAGATGTACATATAGAAATAAAGCTTAAATAAGAAGCATTTTCCTAATTTTTTTAGAAACTTCATCTCCAACATCAGAAAGGCCACATGTGACACAAGGTACAGACGCTCCAGGTAAATGCAGTTTCAACACTTTTGTTTTTCTATCACTTTTTTGCAGCAAGGAAGGTTTGAATAATGGTATGCTTTAATTTCCAGTCTGAAGATCTATAAGAGAATCCTATTACTCTGTTGCTCTCTGAATATAGGTATATTATCAACAAACTAGCAATTCTGAGCTTCACTGTAATGCAGTATGAGGCACACAAAGTAGGTTACATGTAATTTGCAGCAGATATAGCAGGAGCTAATATTTACATTGCCATTGTTTCTCGAATTTTCTTATAAATGCACAGTAAATACCATTTCCCTCACAGCCAGGACTAACAGAACTGTGCTGGAATATGGGATTGTTATGGATATCAATTCAATGAAAATGTTTATCTCTGTAAAAACTAGCTGCAATTTCCTGGCTGTGTTTATCCATTGTCTTCGGAAATATAGCCCCTTAGTTAAATGGTTATTACTTTAACTCCCCCTTTTTTAAAAGAACACCAACAACTATATCATCAACAAAACAGATGGAATATCAGGAATAGCAATTATGGATAAACACCTCCTGAAGATTTTGACTTCAGCGCTGGTAAGGTCAGCTGATTTAAAAGAAAGGGAAGCATAGGGGACGCACCAGGTTTTAAATAATTGCAAATATATGTAAAGTACAATTATTGGACCCAATCCAGTAATTAGACTCAATGCCGCAAGTATGTCAATTTTTCTAATTTCCCATATGCTAACAAGGTGCAAAAAGTACCAAATCACATGAAGCATTCATGTCTCCTGCAGCCATTGAAAATCTCTAACATAATGTTAAGTCACAATGGTAACATACCTGTCTACAATGGTCTTGGTTGCTATCATAAGCCTATCCTGCAGCCTTCATCTATTTCATTTACATTGCTTCACTGTTAGCAGGACAGATGAAGTAAGTGCAGTGCACTGCACACACAGAAGGTCATATGTAATATAGTGCAGATGCAGCAATGTGAAAGCTCTACTTTGCAGATGTTATCATTTTTCTATAAACATTATGGACCTGACTCACAAACTGCACATTGTGGAATGTGTTGTAGTACTAGGAAACGTACTACAAAATTTACTACGAAATGTAAGCTTTGCTTTTACTTATATGCAGAGTTTTCCTCCCCAACTGCAGAGACTCCATCTAGATAAGTATAGATTTTAGTAGAAAATGTGGAAGGGACACTCGGGAACGGGATGTAGAGGGTGAGACTTACTGCTAGAGTTGCTGTAATTCAGGCAGACTAAGAGGGGCTTAATGAGGGCCGGGAAGGGACCTAGGCAATCATCTCAGCCTCCTGCACAAGACTGACTCATTTGAATTACATTGTGGTCGTAGACATTTAAATTACCCTTTTTTGTAAGTTTACCCTTGTAGTTTATGAATACTGAAAGTGATAAACTATTACAAAGAGTAAACAAACTTTCTCAAGAAGGGAAAATACCTTTACCAATCAGGCTCCAAGTAAGTGGCAGTTGCCATCTCATCCTTAACATAATCATCGGTCCTAAAATATTAATCGGTTGAGAATGATTTAAAAAAAAAAATTGTATTATACACTATGAGCAGTGACCTTTAGTCTGTGGTTTTTACACAGCAATTAGATATCCAGCTTACTAATAAATATATTTGTTTAATGAAATCTTCTCTATCTTTTTAGAAACAACAAACTCAACTAAGCCACCAACATCAGAAACAAGAGCAATACCCATTACAGGTAAACCTGCAATGAAAATTGAGCCTTCTGCCCTCACCTCTGCCGAAGAGGTCATGGGAGATGGTTTAAAAGGTTTATATTGAAGCTCTCATCTTGTCACGTAAAAACTCTATATTCTTGGCTACAGTCTGACAAACTTGATTGCCTAATTCCACGCATAATAACATTTATCTGAGTAAGAGTAATCATTTGAGACAGACGTTTAAAATATGGTACGAATTCATTAGGCTGATTTAAGTTTTGTTGCCATTGCTGAACATATTCAAAAATCGTAGTTGTAGGTATTACCGTTATTCTACATAATAAGTTTGACTTCCAAAGTTCTAATTTAAAAAGAAATATCCTTCAATTTAATAGGGTGGTCTAGTATCATATGTAACCAGTTTTTATTTCAGAAGAATGAATCTCTATATTGATTATATCTAGGGCTCCCGGTTTTAAGGTATTTATTTTTTTGCCATTTCCGTCTGTATTTATCCATATTTATTTTTGGGGCTCTTTTTCTGTATTTATCCATATTTATTTTTGCCAGAAGCAAAACGCAACGCTACAGCTAGTATTTTTCCACATTTATTTACATTGACAAGGCACACCTGCGCCCGGTTGTTATTGGGCAACACAATACATTCAGCTGAAAACTTTGCCATTGTTGTACAAGCACATGTGCATTTCAAGAGACTTTGAGGGCATTGAGGCTCTTTCTGGTTTGTTAATGAAGTGAAGACCACTGAAAACCCGTTCAATATTTGCTGATGGTACCGCCTCTGCTGCAGTCCCACCTTCGCCCCTACCATCTGCTGAACAGCGGTGTTCCAGAAGAACGTATTAAATTGGTGACATAAGGTAAGAGTTGGGTAACATACACAAAATAATATACAGAAACATAGAGGGAAAGATCTGGTATTAAAAACATTTTATGAGAAACGAACTAAATAAATCCTTACCCTGTTCAGACGTGCGTGAAAAGGGTGAACATGGATCAGAGCAAAGCGTCTCTCCCACAAAGCAGAGGTTGAGTGGGAGGCTCTGGGGCCCTCAGACCTCGAGATGTGCTTGGCTCCGGGTTATTCCCCCGTAGAAGGGCGCCTGTGGGATGTTCACATGTGAGGGGTGTCTTTCTCTCACCTTCTTGCAAGCTGACAAGTGGCTGGCTCTGGAGCATTGACACTTATGGGAGGGCCTCACACGTCTATGGTGGCTCTGGGGTGCTGGCTCCAGGGGGGTTCACACTTTGGGCGTGCCTCTTCTGTGCTCGGCCACGCGTTGCAGACTTCTTTGCTCCTGCACATGTCCCTCACACAGCCTACACAGGGGCACTTAGGGGCACGGCCAGTTCTATGAAGCCAATCATAAGTCCTGCAAAGAGCCAAGGCTGACGAACTTCCACCAGTCAGCACCAGACACAGTTTTAAAGTCAAAGTCCTGCGTAGAAACTAATCGGAGCCCGTTCTCGCCTCTGTGCGCAAAGAAAGCTGCGGTCCCGCCGAAGTGTGAGGTGTCGGACAGTGAGGAGAGGACTGTCTGGTATAATTAAATTCAAATATTTATAAAGCACATAGTTACCGAGGTACTGTTATTCTGGCGCAAGGAGATTTTGATAAATAAAGAAAGGAGGTATTTAAACAAATATAACACATACGTTTTTATTGCTCTGTTGAAACTTTCCTCCATCCGAGTGGTGCACATTAGTGGGAGGGCGTACACGGTGGGTTCAGAAGTGAAAATGAACACGAAAACTCTGGAGGGAGAGGGGACACGGAGCGCAGAGGGAAGAAGGGCCCACTACCGTTACATCTGTAAAAATGTATTTCATCATTAATATTTGGAAACAGCCCCAATGTGAATCATACTACCTTTTCCCGGTTCCAAAGACGTGCGCGGCGCCCCTGCCATGTTCTAATGGCGCACCGGGGTGCCGCGGCGCACAGTTTGGGAACCACTGACTATATCATTGGTTATGCACAATTTTGGGATATTTGAGGCTCGCATTCTGACACGCATAGCAGGGGGGGGCGCATACATTGGCATTTGGGATGTGTATCCTTTGACATCACACATCATGACTGGACCACAGGGCGCATGGGTTAGTATACAGAAGGCACAGTGTATGACAATCGGTGTACAAAGGTTTCAGTACGGGACCTGTAGTCTAGTCTGGGGCACCAATTACTCTGCGCAGATGGTCACGCCGCCTGTTGCACAAGGAGCATGCATACTAGCCGGGGAAAACTGAACACTCGGACTGAAGCACACAGGCTCGGGCATACAGGCACAGGCCACTCTGGTGCACAGGCAGAGGAGCCAGTAGCGAGGCTGGGGCACACAGAACGTGTGGTATCACAAGCAAACACTCACGGCACGGCACGCTTGGGAGGCATCAGGCTGGGGTACAATTGATTTACTTATTTATATATGCATTTTTATATAGCGCGTACTTTACCCGAAGGTGTCGGAGCGCTAAACAATAGAACCAGTTACATTATATAAGTACTTCAGAGAACATGAATTACATAAAAGGCACGGCAGGCAGCAAGGGTACAAAGGCTGCAGCAGGGGTAAACAGCAGCTTGGGAGGCATCAGGCTGGGGTCCCGCCCCCTTTGCATAGGCCCTATGCAAAGGGGGCGGGAGCGGCAGGACTGGACATTTGAAACGCAAATGCACTTTGTTTTCTTACCTTTCAGAAGCATGGCGCGCAATGGCAGAGAGAGGGTGATGCAAGAGTTGTGCACTGACCTGGCAGGTTGCTGGCAGTGCGTACCTCCCCCCCCCACGTTTGTGGCAGCCCGGGCTGAAACAGCTTACACACAGCCGCCCCTGAGCACTTCACAGGTCTTTAAAAGACCATTTGCTTGTTAATGGGGCTTTGTTGGTTGTACTCCCCTTCTAGAGCCCCTGCATCGCCACTCCGACTATTGCTGGAAGAATTAGCACGTTACACAATACTGCCCTGTCAGCTGAAACCCAGAGGCAACCGGTTTTTGCTTGCAGAAATCGGGAGGCGGGAGACTAGCGCGGCAACATTTACTCGTATTTTACCGTTTATAAATATAAATACAGACAAAGGAAATATCGATTTCCGTCTGTATTTATATGTATAAATCCGTAAATACGGAAAACCGTGAGCCCTAATTATATCATATGAGCCTCCCGTTCAGCAAACTTTAATCTATCTATTAGGAGTAATGGGAATATTGGAGTCAGCTTAACTTTGAGTTAAAGCATAAGATTTAATAATATTTTGTTGATAAGCACGTGGCTAGGTTGTTAGCAATTTCCTTACACGCTGTTCATCTCATCCTACAAATGCAGCTTTCCTTAGGACATTCTTTTTTTTTTTTTTTTTTTTTTTTTTTTTGAAAACCTTTATTTCAAAATTCAGGACACAGCTATTCAGCCGACAGCCCGGAGGTTCGGCAGCATTGCAAGTTAAATACAGTGACGTGTCCCCAATGCAGTTCAAAGAGTAATGCGAAGGTCCAATTTTAAGTAAACACAGAAAAAACTAACAACAAACCCCAGCAAGGCAAGAACATTGAAAGACCCCACTCGTCTAATAAGTACAAGACTGTGTACGGAGGAAGAAGGGGAACAGCAGAGGCCCAGAACAGTTACTAAAACCAAACTGTGCTGGAAAGTAGGTCAGGGGGAAAGCTGTTCCTCGGGAGGTTCCAGGTCCGGGGCATGACATATTCCCCCCCTGTATTGGTTCCACCGCCCCCAGATGGCGTGCCACTTCCGGGGGCGACCTCTAGAGCAGTAGACCGTCTTCTCCCTAAACATGCTCCAATCCATGTTCTCCTGCCACGCGGTCAGTGTAGGGGGTCCCGAGGAGCCCCATAGTCGCGCGATATCTCTTTTAGCTACCATGTTACCCAGAGTCACCCATTGGGTCTGCGCCTCATCGAGGTCAGTGGGCCCCCAGACGTTCAGGAGACAACACCGCGCCTCCGGCTGTACCACAATGCCCGTCACCTCCCCCATAACTGCATGGACTCTCCTCCAGAACTCCACGATGACACCACATTCCCAAATGATGTGCAGGAAAGTACCCACCATACCACATCCCCTTCTGCACAGGCCGTCCCCCGAGAATCCCATACGGACCAGCCTTGGCCCCGTCACATACACCCGGTGCAGTATTTTAAGCTGCACCAGCCTCAGACGCGACGGGATCGCAACCTCCTTAGGCGAGGAAACCGCTGACTGCCAGTCCTCATTATCCAACTCAAGGCCATCCCTGGTCCACTGTTCTCTCAGCCCCAATAGCAAGTCTGCCCGGACGTTTATCAGCTTCTTATATATGAGTGAGATCGTGCTCTCGGGCATATGACCATCAAGGACTCGGTCCTCAAGGGGAGAGGACTCTGGCACCTTCTCACCCTCCACGAGGACTGATCGGAGGGCGTGATGCAGCTGGATGTACCTGAAATACTCTGAAGGCCCTAGCTCAAACTCAGTCTGCAACTCCTCGAAGGACTTCACCCTCCCCTTATGCAGCACATCTCCCACCTTGGATATACCTATCAGATCCCACTTATCAAAACCCTTTGTGTGCCAGAGTTTTCCCAATCTTTCCGATTCAAACAATGGGGTAGCGAGGGTTAGCCTATCCTTCCAGCCCAACGAGTCAGTCGCCATCTTCCATACGCGCACCGCCACACCTGTGGGCCCCGTGAGGGACGAGTCTAAGGACCGCGAATACAACGCCCTGTAGTAGTTGCCGCCGCGCAGCAGCCACCTATCCATGGCATACCCAGGGCTGAGGGCAGGGCCATAGAACCCATGGTTGATCGCGCTCAGCTGCGTGGCCCAGTAGTACCGTCGGATGTCTGGGAGCGCAATGCCCCCATCGTACCATGGGAGCGTCAACTTTGAAATAGCTATTCGCGGCCGCCCATCCCACAGCAACGTCCTTTGGAGGCCTTCGACCTCCCGAAAGTATTTGGCCGGTACCCAGTCCAAGGTGTTCTGGAGGGCGTAGAGGTAGCGGGGAAGAGACATCATTTTGAACAGGGCCGCACGCCCAACAAGGGAGAGCGGCAGCCTCCGCCAACCTTCCACATCTCGCCTCAAGCGTGCCAAGGGGGGGAGCAGATTCCTCTCATATCGCACAGCAGGATCCATGGATATAAAAATCCCCAAATACACAAAACCCTGCTGGGCAACCTGTATCGGACATGTTCTAGGGATCGGTGGGACTTCGCCACTAAGAACTTACAAGTACGATTTGCCCCAATTAATCACAAGTCCCGAGTTCCTACCGAACGAGGCGAGTACGTCACAGACCACTATAAGTGACTTCTTAGGTGAGGCAAGATACAGTAGGATATCGTCGGCATAAAGCGAAACACGGTCCTCGTGATCAGGCGACCACCGAAGGCCCCGTATATCCGGGTGCCAACGTATCCACGCAGCCAACGGTTCAAGGGCGAGGGCGAACAACAAAGGCGACAGGGGGCAGCCCTGCCGAGTACCCCTACCAAGCTGAAACGGAGTAGATGCCCGACCATTCACCACAACATTCGCTAGTGGCCCCTCGTACAGCAACCGAACCCAACTCACAAAACCGCGACCGAAACCAAACTTGGCCAGCACGGCCCATAAATATGCCCACTCCACCGTGTCAAAGGCCATCGTGGCATCAAGAGATGCCACAACAGCCGGTTCACGCGGCATGCTCGCCCTGGCGATGACGCCATGAAGACGCCTAAGGTTCAATGCTGTGTTTCGGTGCGGGATAAAGCCAGATTGATCCGGGTGGACCAAATCGCCAAGTACCCTAATCAAACGGGTGGCCAGGAGTTTGGCCAGAATTTTCGGCTCAGCGTTGAGGAGGGAAATGGGCCGATAGGAGGCGCATCTATCTCGGGGTTTACCCTCTTTATGTATGACCACAATCGACGCCAGCCGCTGGTCCAACGGAAGGATCCCATCCCCCCGCGCCTCCAAAAACATGGCGCGCAGGTGAGGGGTGACCCTATCCGGGAACAGTTTGTACAGGTCGATCGGCAGTCCATTCGGTCCAGAGGCCTTACCCGAGTTCAACGCACGAATCGCCCCCGCCACCTCGTCAACCGTGATGTCACCATCCAAATCGTCCCTATCTATGTCAGAGAGGCAGGGCAACTCGATATCACGGAGGAGATCAGATGAGTCCTCGGGTGGCCTGTCCGACACAGAGGAATAAACCCTATGAAAATACTCCGCGAAACACCTCACAATCCCCTCAGGTTCCACAATCGCCTCTCCCCCCTCTCCAATCAACTCTGGCACCACTCTATTGACCCGTTCTTTCCTGTCCAACCACGCCAGGAGTTTCCCTGCCTTATCCCCAACGTCATACAGGCGGCCCTGTTGTTCCCTGCTGAGGGTCTTAGCGGCGTTCGTCACCAGGTCCCTATACTCCGCCTGCTTCAGGCAAAGCTCATGCAATGAGGACTCTGTAACCTCCTCCTCCATATCCCCTTCAAGGGCCGCAATCTCCTCCTCCACTTGCCGCACCTCGCCATCCCTCCGATTCTTGGCAGCCACCACCAGGGAGAGGGCTTCCCCCCGAAGCACGGTCTTAAAAGCTTCCCACAGCGACACCGCCGAGTCCACGGTTCCCAGATTGTCCTTAAAGTAATTATCTACCTTCTTTACCAGGGCGCTGCGCATCTTGGGGTCTCGGAAATACCATCCGTTGATGGGGGCCACCCTCCCTCCTCCCTCCCGACCTAGATCCAGCCGGATCCACACTGGCGAGTGATCAGAGATACCGCGTGCCATGTGCCTCGCCTCGGATATCAAAGAGGCATGTGCTGCCAGAGTGAGCAAGTAGTCAATCCTGGAGAGGCTACCATGCGCCCCGGAGTGAAACGTGTATTGACTCTGTGTGGGGTGCCGGAGTCTCCAGCAGTCGATCAGACCAAACGTATCCAGGAAGTCTGGAAGCCATTTCTGAGCCCCCCCTGTGTCCCTGGGCGGGTATCTATCCAACAGTCCTGAACCCACAGCATTGAAATCCCCTCCCACTACCAGCATTCCCCCCGGGAGAGTCAGCAAAGCCCTGCCCAGTTCAGCAAATGTGGAGGCCTGCAGGGCCGGCGGGACATAAACCGAAACCAAAACCAAAGTCCTTCCTTCCCACCGCCCCGCCACCGCCACAAACCTCCCCCTATCGTCAACAATGGTGGAGTCCACCTCAAAGGGCAACGATGCTCTAACGAGGATGCCCACACCCCTGGACCCTGAAGAGAATCCCGAGTGTGCAATGAATTTATACCCCTTCCTATTCAGGGCATAGCACGTATTGCCTATGAGATGCGTCTCCTGCAGCAGGACAACGTCTGGCATTGAGCGTTTCAAAAATTGCAAAACAATCCCCCTCTTGATGCGATCCCCCAAACCATTAACATTCCAGCTTATAACACTTAAGCCTCTACCCCCCATCCTCAAACGGAAAGAGGCCCACCCCACACCCGAGGCGCCACCATGGAACAGCCCTGAGGATAATCATCATGCCTTGCAGAAATAAACCCCCCAACAACAAACTCAAAATCCCCAAAACTCCCCCCACCCTGCACCCCTGCTGCAGCTTAAAAAGCCCCCCCAACTTGCAGTGTGCCTGTCGCCCTACAAAAACAAAAATCTACAAAAAGTACCCTAAGGGAGGAAAAGAGCACCCCTCGTCCTCCCGCAACCCTCCACAGTTACTGCACTCTGTTCAAATCTTCAAGTATGAGTAAATCAAGTCAGGCCGGCTTTGAGGTATCAGCCCTGTCCATCCCGGCCACTGTCTCCATGCTCGGCTGTGTCGTCCCCGGTCCGTCGCCGGGGCAAAGCGTCCAGCCATTCGTCGGCCATAACAGGAGAGTCAAAAAAGAATGTCCGGTCTTCATGCACCACCCGTAGTCTGGCGGGGAAAAGCATGGCATACTTCAGGTCCAGTTCCCGAAGTCTCCGCTTCACCCCCAGGAAGCTCTGTCTCTGTCTCTGCACCTGCTGGGTGAAGTCCGGATAAAAATTCACCGACGCATTCTGGAAGGGGACTGGGCCCATCACCCTCGAAGCTTGCAGGATAGCATCCCGATCTCGAAAATGAAAGAGCCGGGCGACAATCGGCCGCGGCGGGGCACCCGCCTTGGGCCGCCCGCCCGGCACCCTATGGGCCCTTTCCACCGCAAAAAACTTTCCAAGGCCCTTAGGCTTCAGATGATTGAGGACCAAATCTTCCACAAGCAGGTCCGTCGAAGCCTCATCCGAGGACTCCGGAACCCCGATGACGCGCACATTGTTGCGCCTGGACCGGCTCTCGAAGTCCTCCAGCCGGCGGGCGGCGAGGTCACTCTCGGCCCTCAGCTTCCGGACCTCGTTCTGCAAATCCGCGACATCATCAGTGAGGCCCGTGGTCTTGTGATCCAGGTTCTTGACGCGTTCGTTTGTCTTGCCCAGGTCCGAGCGGATCAAATTGACATCCACCAGGATGGCATCCACCTTATGCGCCAGGGCCTCGAATTGCCTCCCCATCGAGGTCTGCATCCCATCCAGCGCGCCCATGACATCCTGCAGGGATAGCTCCGGTGTCCCAGGCGAGTCCTCCTTCTGTGCATCCGGCGCCTGGCTCGGTCCACCAGGCGATGTTTTCAGGAGGGCGTAGCGGTCCATACTGTTGACTTGGGAATACGTTCCCCGCCTGGTGGACTTAGTCTTCAGCCGATCCCCTTCTGCCTTGCCCGACATAATGGACTCCAGGCAGTCCAATGCAGTGAAGACCGTTCCCTCTCAGAAAGAGGAATAAGGAGTGAACGGGTCCGCCTTGTGCTGCCAGAGTAGCCCGCCGAGCGTCCTTGGGGTTGTAAAGCCACCCAGAGCTCTACAGTGTCCGGGCAGACAAAGGGATCGAAATCGAAAGTGAAAGAGCGAAGGCCTCCGTCCGACAGTTCACACCTCACCCGGCCGTTGTTGATCAACTAGGAGTCGGGCATCCTGCCAACTCTAGCCCCTGGCATCTCCGGGAGTTAGGCCGCAATCTTTCGCCGGTCGTAAGTCCGGTTCCCGACGGGCGATCTGACCGCGGGTAGCATCAATCGCCTCCTTGACAACTCAGCTACACGGTGCCATGCATACCATCAGGATTTGAGCCAGGATAGTCGACGGAGGGCGCGAGGGTCTCGGGAGCTCTAAGCTCACGCGGCCATCTTGGTCAAGCGCTAGGCTCCTCCCCCCTTAGGACATTCTTGAATGAATAATTAATTTTAATTGAAAATGACACTCATTTCATGTTATCCAAAGGTTTTCTTCTATTCATCTATTTATAACTGCTACTGCTGCTATGTGCAGTTTTATAGCACTTTGCCAGTTGATCAAATCCTATTCAGCAACTCAGGAATACTTTTCAATGACATCTGAAACATTTATAAATTGAAAGACATCAATTGCTGTCGGAAATATAGCCCCCTAGTAAAATGGTTATTACTTTACCTCCCCCTTTTTCAAAAGAACACCGACAACTATATCATCAACACAACAGATGGAATATCAGGAATAGCAATTATGGGTAAACACCTCCTGAATATTTTGACCTCAACGCTGGTAAGGTCAGCTGAGTTAAAAGAAAGGGAAGCATAGGGGACTCACCAGGTTTTAAATAATTGCAAATATATGTAAAGTCCTATTATTGGACCCAATCCAGTAATTAGACTCAATGCCGCAAGTAAGTACATTTTTCTAAATTCCCATATGCTAACAACGTGCAAAAAGTACCAAATCACATGAAGCATTAATGTCTCCTGTAACCATTGAAAATCTCTAACATAATGTTCAGTCACAATGGTAACATACCTCTCTACAATAGTCTTGGTTGCTATCCTAAGCCTATCCTGCAGCCTTCATCTATTTCATTTACATTGCTTCACTGTTAGCAGGACACATGAAGTAAGTGCTGTGCAGTGCACACACAGAAGGTCATATGTAATATAGTGCAGATGCAGCAATGTGAAAGCTCTACTTTGCAGATGTTATAATTTTTCTATAAACATTCTGGACCTGACTCACAAACTGCACATTGTGGTACATGTTGTAGTACTAGGAAACGTACTACAAAATTTACTACGAAATGTAAGCATTGCTTCTACTTATATGCAGAGTTTTCCTCCGAAACTGCAGAGTCTCCATCTAGATAAGTATAGATTTTAGTAGAAAATGTGGAAGGGACACCGGGGAACGGGATGTAGAGGGTGAGACTTAATGCTAGAGTTGCTGTAATTCGGGCAGACTAAGAGGGATTTAATGAGGGCCGGGAAGGGTCCTAGGCAGTCATCTCAGCCTCCTGAACAAGACTGACTCATTTGAATTATTTTGTGGTCGTAGACATTTAAATTACACTTTTTTGTAAGTTTACCCCTATAGTTTATGATTACTGAAAGCAGTAAACTATTAAAAAGTGTAAACTTTCTCAAGAGAGGAAAATACCTTTACCAATCAGGCTCCAAGTAAGTAGCAGTTGCCATCTTATCCTCAAAACAATCATCGGTCCTAAAATATTAATCGGCTGTGGATGATTTAAAAAAATATTGTATTATACACTATGAGCAGTGACTTTTAGTCTGTGGTTTTTAAACAGCAATTAGAAATCCAGCTTTTTAATAAATATATTTGTTTAATGAAATCTTCTCTATCTTTTTAGAAACAACAACCTCAACTAAGCCACCAACATCAGAAACAAGAGCAATACCCATTACAGGTAAACCTGCAATGAAAATTTAGCCTTCTGCCCTCACCTCTGCCGAAGAGGTCATGGGAGATGGTTTAAAAGGTTTATATTGAAGCTCTCACCTTGTCTTGTAAAAACTCTATATTCTTGGCTACAGTCTGACAAACTTGATTGCCTAATCCCACATATAATAACATTTATCTGAGTAAGAGTAATCATTTGAGACAGACGTTTAAAATATGGTACAAATTCATTAGGCTGATTTAAGTTTTCTTGCCATTGCTGAACATATTCAAAGATCGTAGTTGTAGGTATTACCGTTAATCTACATAATAAGTTTGTCTGCCAAAGTTCTAATTTCAAAATGAATATCCTTCAATTTAATAGGGTGGTCTCTTATCATATGTAACCAGTTTTTATTGCAGAAGAATGAATCTCTATATTGATTATATCATATGAGCATCCAGTTCAGCAAACATCAATCTATCTATTAGGAGTAATGGGAATATTGGACGCAGCTTAACTTTGACTTAAAGGATAAGATTTAATAATATTTTGTTCATAAGCATGTGGCTAGGATGTCAGCAATTTCCTTACAAGCCGTTCATGTCATCCTAAAAATGCAGCTTTCATTAGGACATTCTTGAATGAATAATTAATTTTAATTGAAAATGACACTCATTTCATTTTATCCAAAGGTTTTGTTCTATTCAGCTATGTATAACTGCTAATGCTGCTATGTGCAGTTTTATAGCACTTTGCCAGTTGACCAAATCCTATTCAGCAACTCAGGAATACTTTTCAATGACATCTAAAACATTTGCAAATTGAAAGACATCCATTCAGCTAATGGTATATAATGACGTGTTTGTCTATATGCATATATCATTGCACACTTTCAATGAGTGAGGAATGATTGCTTGAACAAACATATATAGATGCCAGCTCAAAAAATCATAATATCTCCTATTTTTTAGATCTGTTTATGGGTTACATTCCTTCTGACTTTAAAAATGCAAGTGCTGAACTAATCCTTACCTAAGTAAAATGTTCCTATTTGATTAGAAACAACATATTCAACATCACAAACGCCACAAGCAACAATAGGGATAACGTCTCCAGGTAAATGCAGCCGGATGCACTTATGTCTTCACACCTTTCTTTGCTACAAAATATTACCCAAGTAATATATATCTTTCTCTGTGATCATCTGTGTTCATCTAAGCTAAATAGTTCCAGTTTGCAACTTCTGTTTATGGCTTGCTGCTTTCCTTCTGACCCAAAGATATGTACATATAGAAATACAGCTTAAATAAGAAGCATTTTCCTATTTTTTTAGAAACTTCATCTCCAACATCAGAAAGGCCACATGTGACTCAAGGAACAGACGCTCCAGGTAAATGCAGTTTCAACACTTTTGTTTTTCCATCACTTTTTTGCAGCAAGGGACGTTTGAATAAGGGTATGCTTTAATTTCCACTCTGAAGATCTATAAGAGAATCTTATTACTCTGTTGCTCTCTGAATGTAGGTATATTACCAACAAACTAGCAATTCTGAGCTTGACTGTAATGCAGTATAAGGCACACAAAGTAAGTTACATGTAATTTGGAGCAGATATAGCAATAGCTAATATTTACCTTGCCATTGTTTCTCGCATTTTCTTATAAATGCACAGTGAATACCATTTCCCTCACAGCCAGGACTAACAGAACTGTGCTGGAATATGGGATTGTAATGGATATCAATTCAATGAAAATGTTTATCTCTGTGAAACTAGCTGCAATTTCCTGGCTGCGTTTATCCATTGCCTTCGGAAATATAGCCCCCTAGTTAAATGGTTATTACTTTAACTCCCCCTTTTTTAAAAGAACACCGACAACTATATCATCAACAAAACAGATGGAATATCAGGAATAGCAATTATGGATAAACACCTCTTGAAGATTTTGACTTCAGCGCTGGTAAGGTCAGCTGAGTTAAAAGAAAGGGAAGCATAGGGGACTCACCAGGTTTAAATTAATTGCAAATATATGTAAAGTCCTATTATTGGACCCAATCCAGTAATTAGACTCAATGCCGCAAGTGTGTCAATTTTCCTAATTTTCCATATGCTAACATGGTGCAAAAAGTACCAAATCACATGAAGCATTCATGTCTCCTGCAGCCATTGAAAATCTCTAACATAATGTTCAGTCACAATGGTAACATACCTGTCTAAAAAAAGGTCTTGGTTGCTATCATAAGCCTATCCTGCAGCCTTCAACTATTTCATTTACATTGCTTCACTGTTAGCAGGACATATGAAGTAAGTGCAGTGCAGTGCACACACAGAAGGTCATATGTAATATAGTGCAGATGCAGCAATGTGAAAGCTTTACTTTGCAGATGTTATCATTTTTCTATAAACATTATGGACCTGACTCACAAACTGCACATTGTGGAATGTGTTGTAGTACCAGGAAACGTACTACAAAATTTACTAGGAAATGTAAGCTTTGCTTCTACTTATATGCAGAGTTTTCCTCCCCAACTGCAGAGACTCCATCTAGATAAGTATAGATTTTAGTAGAAAATGTGGAAGGGACACTGGGGAACGGGATGTAGAGGGTGAGACTTACTGCTAGAGTTGCTGTAATTCAGGCAGACTAAGAGGGGCTTAATGAGGGCCGGGAAGGGACCTAGGCAATCATCTCAGCCTCCTGCACAAGACTGACTCATTTGAATTACATAGTGGTCGTAGACATTTAAATTACACTTTTTTGTAAGTTTACCCTTGTAGTTTATGAATACTGAAAGTGATAAACTATTACAAAGAGTAAACAAACTTTCTCAAGAAAGGAAAATACCTTTACCAATCAGGCTCCAAGTAAGTAGCAGTTGCCATCTTATCCTTAACATAATCATCGGTTCTAAAATATTAATCGGTTGAGAATTATTTTTTAAAAAAAATTGTATTATACACTATGAGCAGTGACCTTTAGTCTGTGGTTTTTACACAGCAATTAGAAATCCAGCTTACTAATAAATATATTTGTTTAATGAAATCTTCTCTATCTTTTTAGAAACAACAACCTCAACTAAGCCACCAACATCAGAAACAAGAGCAATACCCATTACAGGTAACCCTGCAATGAAAATTGAGCCTTCTGCCCTCACCTCTGCCGAAGAGGTCATAGGAGATGGTTTAAAAGGTTTATATTGAAGCTCTCATCTTGTCACGTAAAAACTCTATATTCTTGGCTACAGTCTGACAAACTTGATTGCCTAATTCCACGCATAATAACATTTATCTGAGTAAGAGTAATCATTTGAGACAGACGTTTAAAATATGGTACGAATTCATTAGGCTGATTTAAGTTTTCTTGCCATTGCTGAACATATTAAAAAATTGTAGTTGTAGGTATTACTGTTATTCTACATAATAAGTTTGACTTCCAAAGTTCTAATTTAAAAATAAATATCCTTCAATTTAATAGGGTGGTCTAGTATCATATGTAACTAGTTTTTATTTCAGAAGAATGAATCTCTATATTGATTATATCATGTGAAGTAAAACGGGTTTTCCTGGGACCAGTCCCGCGTCAGGTGGAGCGTCAACCGGCAAAAGCCCTAAGCCGGAAATGAATAATCCAAGAATTCCAACAAGTAATGGACGCACTCTCGGGGGTCAAGTTGCTACACCAAGTTTATTTTCTTATTAACCGCTACGCGTTTCGACACCAACAATGTGTCTTGATCACACGATACTTCAGTTTCAAAGAAAGTGCATAAATAAACATTGAACATAGAGGAAGGACCAACAAATACACAGATGTGCAAAGTAAAGGTAGCGGCCATATTGTAAAAGGTTTGATTACATGGATTTATGAATATAATGACTCAATGTGTCACTTTAAGTCGTATTGTCAAATGCATCATAAGCTTCATTTCAAAAATTATAAAGCACACGTATTGTAAACGCGTGACGAAAATAATTTGAAGCAGTTTAAAGCAAAACTCACATTTCAATTCTCCAAGTGGATATACTGTCAAACATTGTATAACATTCCTGACATAATCCAAATCTACATCAGTGTGCTGATTTAGTGAAACAGGATGGAGCTAGTGTGCTGATGCGCAATAAGTATCGTATGTGCAGCAGTGGCATCTCCTAAGCGCCTCAGTCATTGAACAATACAATACAAGAATGTTGGAATACACGTAATATAAACGCGTGGCAAAATTAAAGGGGGTTACACCAAACGGAAGACATTGCAAATCTCCAAGTGGAAATAATGTAAGACAATCCAAAATTTCTCTGACTCAGAATCAGTGGACTGGTTACCTGGAATGGAGAGAGAGTCGTCTAGAGGTACACCATAAATATAGTGTAAAGACTCCATAACAAATTGCAAATGTTACAACTCTAAGGCGCATAAGTCGATGGTACGCTGCTATACAGTGACAAAAGAATCTTCAAACAATATAAGTTCATCTAATCGACAAGTGTCCATGGCCCGAAAACATAAATTGCTTAGTAGTTGGTACGCCTCCCAGTCCAATCAAAAAGTGATAAATCCTACAAAAAACTACCAACATTTAACATGTGAAAAGCCATAAAAAAGGGATTTTTTTCTTTGTATATATATACATATTTTTTTTTTTATTTTTTTTTTTATATAAAAATAATAATAAATTTCATCCTTATCTCACAGTAAGTGCAGATATGTTGAAGAAAAGGGTGGGGAACCCGTGCAGAGTCCTGGAACATGATGGGTCCCTTCCTTTTCTCCTATGATAAAAATGAAAAAAGAAAGATATTTACAATTTCATAAAAACATGAATCAGATATACTCAAAAAAGGTGAATTCAATCAGTATATCAACACTGTCACAGCGCTAAGGAGAAAAGCTAAACGGAAAGACAAAGTGAATTAATCATTATGCAGATGTGTGGCCAGTTCTTCATCCAAGTTATGCCCTCCCGGCATTCGGGTCTCGAGATCCATAATCCATTTGGATTCTTTTTTTCTCAGCTCAAGTTCTCTGTTGCCACCCCGTCTGCCTAGGACGATTTGCTCAATTGCAAAGAATCTCAAAAGAAGATTGTTAGATTGGTGCTTTTCTTGGAAATGTCTGGCAATGGGATAGTGCAGATCTACATGGGTAATTGCTCTAAGATGTTCCTGAACACGTTTTTTTACCATGCAGATGGTGCTCCCGACATATCTAAGTCTGCACGGGCATTCCAACACATATATCACATAGTTAGAGCTGCAAGTAAGGAACTGTGAGATAGTTTTTTTGGGGGACCCAGGTACTTCGAAATCTTTAACCATATGGCTAGACCTGCAGGCCCGGCAGTGTCCACAAGGATAGAATCCTTTAAGGTTGTGAATGTTTCTATTGCTGTTTACATCATATGAGCCTCCCGTTCGGCAAACTTTAATCTACCTATTAGGAGTAATGGGAATATTGGAGTCAGCTTAACTTTGAGTTAAAGGATAAGATTTAATAATATTTTGTTGATAAACACCTGGCTAGGTTGTTAGCAATTTCCTTACACGCTGTTCATGTCATCCTACAAATGCAGCTTTCCTTAGGACAGTCTTGAATGAATAATTAATTTTAATTGAAAATGACACTCATTTCATGTTATCCAAAGGTTTTCTTCTATTCATCTATTTATAACTGCTACTGCTGCTATGTGCAGTTGTATAGCACTTTGCCAGTTGATCAAATCCTATTCAGCAACTCAGGAATACTTTTCAATGACATTTAAAACATTTATAAATTGAAAGACATCCATTGCCGTCGGAAATATCGCCCCCTAGTAAAATGGTTATTACTTTAACTCCCCCTTTTTCAAAAGAACACCGACAACTATATCATCAACAAAACAGATGGAATATCAGGAATAGCAATTATGGGTAAACACCTCCTGAAGATTTTGACCTCAACGCTGGTAAGGTCAGCTGAGTTAAAAGAAAGGGAAGCATAGGGGACTCACCAGGTTTTAAATAATTGCAAATATATGTAAAGTCCTATTATTGGACCCAATCCAGTAATTAGACTCAATGCCGCAAGTGTGTGAATTTTTCTAATTTCCCATATGCTAACAATGTGCAAAAAGTACCAAATCACATGAAGCATTCATGTGTCCTGCAGCCATTGAAAATCTCTAACATAATGTTCAGTCACAATGGTAACATACCTGTTTACAATGGTCTTGGTTGCTATCATAAGCCTATCCTGCAGCCTTCAACTATTTCATTTACATTGCTTCACTGTTAGCAGGACATATGAAGTAAGTGCAGTGCAGTGCACACACAGAAGGTCATATGTAATATGGTGCAGATGCAGCATTGTGAAAGCTCTACTTTGCAGATGTTATCATTTTTCTATAAACATTAAGGACCTGACTCATAAACTGCACATTGTGGAATGTGTTGTAGTACTAGGAAACGTACTACAAAATTTACTACGAAATGTAAGCTTTGCTTCTACTTATATGCAGAGTTTTCCTCCCCAACTGCAGAGACTCCATCTAGATAAGTATAGATTTTAGTAGAAAATGTGGAAGGGACACTGGGGAACGGGATGTAGAGGGTGAGACTTACTGCTAGAGTTGCTGTGATTCAGGCAGACTAAGAGGGGCTTAATGAGGGCCGGGAAGGGACCTAGGCAATCATCTCAGTCTCCTGCACAAGACTGACTCATTTGAATTACATAGTGGTCGTAGACATTTAAATTACACTTTTTTGTAAGTTTACCCTTGTAGTTTATGAATACTGAAAGTGATAAACTATTACAAAGAGTAAACAAACTTTCTCAAGAAAGGAAAACACCTTTACCAATCAGGCTCCAAGTAAGTAGCAGTTGCCATCTTATCCTTAACATAATCATCGGTCCTAAAATATGAATCGGTTGAGAATGATTTAAAAAAAAAAAAATTGTATTATACACTATGAGCAGTGACCTTTAGTCTGTGGTTTTTACACAGCAATTAGAAATCCAGCTTACTAATAAATATATTTGTTTAATGAAATCTTCTCTATCTTTTTAGAAACAACAACCTCAACTAAGCCACCAACATCAGAAACAAGAGCAATACCCATTACAGGGAAACCTGCAATGAAAATTGAGCCTTCTGCCCTCACCTCTGCCGAAGAGGTCATGGGAGATGGTTTAAAAGGTTTATATTGAAGCTCTCATCTTGTCACATAAAAACTCTATATTCTTGGCTACAGTCTGACAAACTTGATTGCCTAATTCCACGCATAATAACATTTATCTGAGTAAGAGTAATCATTTGAGACAGACGTTTAAAATATGGTACGAATTCATTAGGCTGATTTAAGTTTTGTTGCCATTGCTGAACATATTCAAAAATCGTAGTTGTAGGTATTACTGTTATTCTACATAATAAGTTTGACTTCCAAAGTTCTAACTTAAAAATAAATATCCTTCAATTTAATAGGGTGGTCTAGCATCATATGTAACCAGTTTTTATTTCAGAAGAATGAATCTCTATATTGATTATATCATATGAGCCTCCCGTTCGGCAAACTTTAATCTACCTATTAGGAGTAATGGGAATATTGGAGTCAGCTTAACTTTGAGTTAAAGGATAAGATTTAATTCTGACCCAAAGAGATGTACATATAGAAATAAAGCTTAAATAAGAAGCATTTTCCTATTTTTTTAGAAACTTCATCTCCAACATCAGAAAGGCCACACGTGACACAAGGAACAGACGCTCCAGGTAAATGCAGTTTCAACACTCTTCTTTTTCCATCACTTTTTTGCAGCAAGGGAGGTTTGAATAAGGGTATGCTTTAATTTCCAGTCTGAAGATCTATAAGAGAATCTTATTACTCTGTTGCTCTCTGAATGTAGGTATATTATCATCAAACTAGCAATTCTGAGCTTCACTGTAATGCAGTATAAGGCACACAAAGTAAGTTAAATGTAATTTGGAGCAGATATAGCAGGAGCTAATATTTACCTTGCCATTGTTTCTCGCATTTTCTTATAAATGCACAGTAAATACCATTTCCCGCACAGCCAGAACTAACAGAACTGTGCTGGAATATGGGATTGTTATGGATATCAATTCAATGAAAATATTTATCTCTGAAAAAACTAGCTGCTATTTCCTGGCTGAGTTTATCCATAGCCTTCGGAAATATAGCCCCCTAGTGAAATGGTTATTACTTTAACTCCCCCTTTTTCAAAAGAACACCGACAACTATATCATCAACAAAACAGATGGAATATCAGGAATAGCAATTATGGGTAAACACCTCCTGAAGATTTTGACCTCAACGCTGGTAATGTCAGCTGAGTTAAAAGAGAGGGAAGCATAGGGGACTCACCAGGTTTAAAATATTTGCAAATAGATGTAAAGTCCTATTATTGGACCCAATCCAGTAATTAGACTCAATGCCGCAAGTAAGTAAATTTTTCTAAATTCCCATATGCTAACAACGTGCAAAAAGTACCAAATCACATGAAGCATTAATGTCTCCTGTAGCCATTGAAAATCTCTAACATAATGTTCAGTCACAATGGTAACATACCTCTCCACAATAGTCTTGGTCGCTATCCTAAGCCTATCCTTCAGCCTTGATCTATTTCATTTACATTGCTTCACTGTGAGCATGACCCATGAAGTAAGTGCAGTGCAGTGCACACACAGAAGGTCATATGTAATATAGTTCGGATGCAGCAATGTGAAAACTCTACTTTGCAGATGTTATCAGTTTTTCTATAAACATTATGGACTTGACTCACAAACTGCACATTGTGGTACGTGTTGTAGTACTGAAACGTACTACAAAATATACTACGAAATGTAAGCTTTGTTTCTACTTATATGTAGAGTTTTCCACCCCAACTGCAGAGACTCCATCTAGATAAGTATAGATTTTAGTAGAAATTGTGGAAGGGACACCAGGGAACGGGATGTAGAGGGTGAGACTTACTGCTAGAGTTGCTGTAATTCGGGCAGACTAAGAGGGATTTAATGAGGGCCGGGAAGGGTCCTAGGCAGTCATCTCAGCCTCCTGAACAAGACTGACTCATTTGAATTACATAGTGGTCGTAGACATTTAAATTACACTTTTTTGTAAGTTTACCCTTGTAGTTTATGAATACTGAAAGTAGTAAACTATTACAAAGAGTAAACAAACTTTCTCAAGAAAGGAAAATACCTTTACCAATCAGGCTCCAAGTAAGTAGCAGTTGCCATCTTATCCTTAACATAATCATCGATCCTCAAATATTAATCGGCTGTGGATGATTTAAAAAAATATTGTATTATACACTATGAGCAGCGACCTTTAGTCTGTGGTTTTTAAACAGCCATTAGAAATCCAGCTTTTTAATAAATATATTTGTTTAATGAAATCTTCTCTATCGTTTTAGAAACAACAACCTCAACTAAGCCACCAACATCAGAAACAAGAGCAATACCCATTACAGGTAATCCTGCAATGAAAATTGAGCCTTCTGCCCTCACCTCTGCCGAAGAGGTCATGGGAGATGGTTTAAAAGGTTTATATTGAAGCTCTCATCTTGTCATGTAAAAACTCTATATTCTTGGCTACAGTCTGACAAACTTGATTGCCTAATCTCACATATAATAACATTTATCTGAGTAAGAGTAAGGGGGATGCTCTTCTTGACCCGGTGAAAATACTTCTACCCTCGAGCTCGCCGTGGAGGAGAACGGCTCGACCCACGGGCTTACCTGCTTGCTCCTTGCACCACTGACATCGCCATCATTATTGCCGTGAGGGGAACGGCTCCTGGAAACTCCAACTCCCAGAGTGCTTAGCCCCGGGCGCTCACTGCTGACGTCATCGCAGCGCCCGGGCTGCATTTAAGCCTCTCGAGCGCCCCGCGGCGCGGGATGCTCTTCTTGACCCGGTGAAAATACTTCTACCCTCGAGCTCGCCGTGAGGAGAACGGCTCGACCCACGGGCTTACCTGCTTGCTCCTTGCACCACTGACATCGCCATCATTATTGCCGTGAGGGGAACGGCTCCTGGAAACTCCAACTCCCAGAATGCTTAGCCCGGGCGCTCACTGCTGACGTCATCGCAGCGCCCGGGCTGTATTTAAGCCTCTCGAGCGCCCCGCGGCGCGGGATGCTCTTCTTGACCCGGTGAAAATACTTCTACCCTCGAGGTCGCCGTGAGGAGAACGGCTCGACCCACGGGCTTACCTGCTTGCTCCTTGCACCAATGACATCGCTATCATTATTGCCGTGAGGGGAACGGCTCCTGGAAACTCCAACTCCCAGAGTGCTTAGCCCCGGGCGCTCACTGCTGACGTCATCGCAGCGCCTGGGCTGTATTTAAGCCTCTCGAGCGCCCCGCGGCGCGGGATGCTCTTCTTGACCCGGTGAAAATACTTCTTCCCTCGAGGTCGCCGTGAGGAGAACGGCTCGACCCACGGGCTTACCTGCTTGCTCCTTGCACTACTGACATCGCCATCATTATTGCCGTGAGGGGAACAGCTCCTGGAAACTCCAACTCCCAGAGTGCTTAGCCCCGGGCGCTCACTGCTGACGTCATCGCAGCGCCCGGGCTGCATTTAAGCCTCTCGAGCGGTGCGGGACGCGCGTGGGCAGCGCCTGGGCGAAGCCCGGGCCAAGGGCGGGCCCGTCCTTGCCCGTCGGGGTCTGGAGGAGGCTGGGCAACCCCCCTAACATATGCTGTTGGACATTCGAACCGTAAGTGCTGTGGTGTGGTCGTGTGGATCTGGGATTTGACTGTCAGTCCTTGCTGGGTACTGGAGTCTGTTTACAACTTAATCTCACTTGTCTGTTAGCAGCCCTCGCAGCCCTCTTCGGACTTGTGCTAATCGACTGACCTGGATCTGGTTATACACTTTCATCCTGTGGCATAGGTCACGTAGTAAAAAAGTGGACATCCGACTGTGGGTTACAGAAAATCGGACTGGGCCATTCTTATTGTATTGTTTTTACATAGGTCGCTGTTTTTTCCTCTTGTTTCCTTCTCCTTTTGTGGGAAGTTATGCATTTTTAATTCTGCCTATTTTGCACTCTGTACTCTGTCACTTAGTTGTGGCCTTTTTTTAAAATGAGTAGGAGGGAAAATAAAAAAACTGCCACAGGGGCTGGAGTAATGGGCACTTTGGACCAATTCATCACTAGAGCGGCTCCTGTCTTGGAGAAAGAGATTGCCATTACAGAGCGTCGTCTCTCACTGGAACCCATGGCAAGTAAAAGATCTTCCTTGGGCCCGCTAGCCACAGTTCACTCACCCATCCAGCCTGCTCCTACGGTTTTGCAGACGAGGTTTATGGATCCCCTGTCCCCCCAACCTTCCAGCTCTGGTAGTGAACTTGTTAATTCTTTTACTGTTCCTTCACCTGTGCATGTAGCCGCACGTAGTAAAGGGAAAAGAGCAACAACTAGAGCTGCTGTGGAAAATAGGCTCAAACCTACCATTGTTACGACTGATTCCTCCACTAAAAGGAAAAGGGGGGGTGAGTCACAAAAACCTCGTCCTGCCAAATTGCCGAGACTAAACATTTAAGCAAAGTCGGCGATCTCTGGCCAGGTCATTGAGTCAGCCCCCTCTACTCTTTCAACTATTCCTTCTAACCCAACAGATAATGCGGATTTTAGTCTTCTAGGCGGTGAGGTTATGTGGCGCAGGTTAGAGAACCTTATGTCTACTTTAATAACTCCTATTACCTATAGGTTACAAAAAATTGAGGAAAATGTATCTAAACTCCTCACACTAGGTAAACTTACAAATAAGGATCTCCCTGCCTTTGAAAGCCAATCTCCTTTTTTACTGCCCCCTTCAAATCCAATAGATACTAGGTTTGACAGCCTCCTTCCATCTCAGCCTACAGTCGATCCTCCAAGCCAACCTACTGGGGTTTTTAATCCTACAAGGTTGGGTGTTGCCAAGTCCTCCTCTCCAACGCATAAGCTGTTGCCCCAGCTTGGGACTTCGGTCGATTTGGCTAACACTTCAGAAGAATTTGCCCAAACACCTCTGCCTTCCTCTCAGGAGCATATTTTGACCCCAGTTGGTAAGCCAAATGGTCTCCCTCATGCTAGTAGTACTGACATTACCAGTAAAAACAGAAACAGGCCAAGCCTCTCACTCCAGCTCGATACAAAGACGGATAAGACCTTGCAAGGACAAAGGCTGAGTAGGGACTCTCTCCATTTACCGCCGGAAGCGGCTCCCTTAGTGGTCATTTTGAGTAATGTTCCCCAAAGTCTGAGTAGACGCCCTGAATCTACGGGGCAACTGCTGTACAAAACAAGACACTGGCTTAGTACTAAACTAAAGGGAGCAGGTTACTGGAACGAGGACATTCTTAACCATATGATTATGGCTAGACGTAGCACATGGGTTGGTCCCCATTACAAGGACTTGAAAGTAGGGGTGGGCGGAATTTGCGTAGTTGCGTTACGCAAATCTCCGCGAAACGGTAAAAAATCTCCGCGAACACGCAGAAATTCCGCGAACACGCGGAATTGCTTGTTCGCGATGCTTTTTTCCTGTTCACAATTGCTGTTTGCGTGCTCGGGGAGAAATATCTCGCGAACACGCATTTTGAGAACGCGAACAAGCAAAAATTTCGCGAAATCGCGGAAAGCAGACTTTTGAGCAATTTCGCGTTCTCCGCGGAACGCGAAATTCCGCAAATTCCGCAAATTCCGCAAATTCCGCGAGCGGAACGGAATTTTCCGCCCAGGCCTACTTGAAAGGTGACTGTGTGACAATTAACTTTGATAATGTCTATTCTCCCAGATTGATACTTAACATCTTGGGTGGAGCCTCCAGGCTTAAGGCAGACTCAATACTAGTTTTACCCCTGGGGTTTTTTTATGACCAGAATTCTTGTCCATCTTTTCCATGTCACCCTCCTAACGAATCCGGGTTTCTTAGAGTTACCTCGAGGTGTGACCGTAGATTTGGAGAGACTCTTGTACAAAATAGGTTTGCCCCACTATCCGACCTAGAAGCCTGTGATTGACCGCCAATTATTAATTCGCCATGTAGGGACCATATAGAGGAGTGCGTCAAAGGACCAAATTATTCCTTACCCCTCTTGGCAGTCCAGCCATTAGCCCTAGGCCGGGACTCCCCGTGTGTGCTACCGACTCCTTCTATTATAGAGCATTTGGTCTTTTGTGAGATGCCCCTAGGCTCAAACCCTCTTGTCCTGATGTCTTGGAATGTTGCTGGGCTATCTTCTAAACTTTGTTCTATTGAATGGTCGGATCTGGTAGATAGCCATGATTTTGTTGCACTCCAAGAGACTTGGTCAACGACCACTATCCACCGCCCGGGCTATCTGGCTTTTGCCAAAGTAGCAACCTCTAAAAGGCTGGGACGTCCTAGTGGTGGATTATTGATCTGGGTTAGGCAGCACTCATCCTTTCAAATCAGAGAAATTCCAACGAATAGTGGAGACATTTTGGCTTTAAAAATTTTGAGGGATGGCCTAGTGCTGTTTACCTTGATCAACATTTATTCACGAGGTCAAGTGGGGGGCAGACAATCACCTACTATACAGCACTTGGACTCCCTGTGTGATGATTTAATTCACTCCAAATCCTTGGTGATAGTGGGTGATTTTAACTGCACCTTTGAGCCCCTGGGCTACGAAGATGGCAGCCTAAGTGCGGAAGAGGACTCAACTTGGGGTATTCCACCTTTATCTCTTCCTCCCATTAAAAAGTGGAGTGAGGTGGCCCTTCAACTAAAAGGTTTCTCCCTGGGGCGGGGCCTTAGGGCTTTGAATGGTAGAACCTCTTCAGATCTGAATGGTAGCCACACTTTCTCGAATGGGAGGAGTGGCAGTAGGATAGATTACATCTTTGTTAGCCTGGATTTATGGCCCACGGTATTGGACATGATGGTCATTCCCAGACCAGAAAGTGACCACGATCCCTTATCAATGAGGCTGGCCTCGACGATTTTAGCGTATAACAACTCTGAGCGTGAGACGCTAATTGGTGATCTGGTAGTATCAAACGATTCTCGTCGTTTGAAGTGGGCTTGTATATCAGGCAACAACAGTATCCTAAGCAAATTTTGTATGCTAATTGAGGAAACTCTACTTAAACTTTCAGCCCTTATCCCCTTAGATGAATCTCTTCCAAGTATAATGAGCGAACACGAGATTCTCTTTGCTAAGTTGAAGCTCTTATTAACTGGGAAAAAACAGAGAAATAAATCTTTTGTACGGAAGGCTGCTAAATGGTACGATAAAGAGTGCTCTGCAGCCTTTAATCGGCTCTCGATGGCCATTAAGTCCAAGGATATTGTTTTAATCAAAACCGTAAGGGTTGAGTACAAGAAGGCTCTCCTTAAAGCAAAAAACGGTTTGATTTAGACAGATGGGAGGACCTGACGAAGGCCACCTATGAGAAGAACTGGACTCATTTTTGGCATTTAATTAAATGGGGCAGTGGAGTGGAAGTTGCCACCCCACATAATAATGTCCCTCCTGATAAATGGGTTTCCCATTATCAAGCTCAGTTCACTTACCCACCCAGCCATGTATCTGGTTACAGTGAATCTGCAACTTCGGAGGTTTTAACTTTTGGCTTATCGGAAATTGAGGCTTCAATAGATTCGGCACCAGTAGGTAGGGAACCAGGTCTGGATTGTATTCCGTCGGATCTTTTTAAACGTGATAGAACAAATTGGGCTAGGTATATTTGTATTCTGATTAATTCTATAGCTCGGGGCGCACCTTTACCTGCCTCTTGGCTAGGCGCTGAAATCGTTCCAATTTTTTAAAAAAGGGGATCGTTCTTGTCCTGGCAATTACAGACCTATCAGTTTAATTGACTCACTTCAAAAAATAGTTGCCCGTACAATATTAATGAGGGTTCACGACTGGTTAGATGAGTCCAGGATGCTATCTGATTACCAAGCAGGCTTTAGGTCACATGTAAGCACCATTGATCAGGTTTTTAGATTTATTATGATTTACTGGCGTACGGTCATTTTATCCGGGGGAACTCTGTATGCAGCATTTGTCGACTTAAAATCTGCTTTCGACTTAGTCCCCCGTAAGAAACTTTGGGCTTCCCTTAAGGAAGCCGGCATGCCGACCCCTCTCTTACTCTTTATAATTAGACTCCATACTTCGAACTTTGCCCAAGTACGATGGGGTCAACAGGGCGAAACAACTGACAAATTCCCTGTAAACAGAGGTGTCAGGCAGGGATGCGTTTTAGCTCCCACCCTGTTCTCCCTTTACATAAATAGGGTTATATCCTACTATACAAATTACCCAACCGACGCCCCTACCTTAGATGTTTCCAGGGTCCCGCTTCTTATGTTTGCAGACGATACGCTGATTTTATCAAAAACTCAATCTGGTCGGCAGAAGGCCCTGGATCGCTTCATGGTGTTTTGCAATGATCACAACTTGGTAATCAACGTTGAAAAGATTAAGTATATGGTGATGCATAAACATAAAAAAATCAAGAGCCAAGTGTCACTGGATGGCACCCTTTTAGAACTGACTGATACTTTCCCCTATTTGGGCATTACAATGAATCGGAAGTTATCTTGGAAGCCACAGATAGCCTTATATGTCCTGAAACATAATCAGCTTGCTGGAGCTATTCTAAAAGAATTCAGAGCTTCCTTTACAAAATCGGTAGGACCCGCAATTGCTCTACACAAGGGGAAAGTTAGAGCATCAATAATATATGGAGTGGAGATCTGGGGCTTTGATAACCTATCGCCTCTAGTTAAAGCACAAAACAAGTTCTTGCGTTCACTCACATCCCTCCCACAATCTACCCCCATACTGCCCTTATTGTTAGACTTGGGGTGCAGGGCACTAAATGAGGAAGCAGAGTATAGACCTCTCTCCTACTGGAGAAGACTGTGGACCACCCCCGAGTTGTTGTCATATGCCAATGCAATTTGGTACATTAAGAATCTCGACACGCAAAAGAGAATTGCTTGGCTTCAAAACATCAAAAAGGGCTTGACGGAAATGGGGCTGAGTCATTTATGGGTGGATCCTAGGGGCAATCAGTTTCCTAGCAAGCTAGAGTTTAAAACCTTATATTGGGATTTCAGGATAAGAAAACTGGGGTCTGATACGAACAGCAGCTCACTATCCAGTCTCTTTTTGGATCATAAACTTTTAGGTAGCTTTGAACCCTACTGGAATTTCATTTCCAAAACAGGAGACCGTAAACTATACCACCAGTTTAGAGTGGGGTCTCTCCCGCTCAATTCCTTTAGTTATAAGTGGAAGGGCGGAACAGATAGTTTCTGCCCTTTCTGCTTAACTCAGGTCGAGTCTACTGCTCACGTTTTGTTTGTATGCCCAGCTTTTGCTCTCCCTAGGAAGATCTGGCTTAAGCCGATCTGTTCTAATTTAGGTACCAGATCACATAAAACGGCTATGCGTCTTCTGAGAACTAATACTCGAGAGGACATAGTTGTTGCTCTAGCCAAGTTCCTCAGTTGGTCATGGGCCATACGTAGGGTCCAGGTTATTAGGAACAATCCCTCATCGCTATTAGCTTTAGAACTCTAGATTCATCTAGCTCTGTTATACCTAGTCCTCTTTTTATTTTTCTTACTAGACAATGAAAGATCTTTACTTTTTACATGGTTTTAGCATTACCTCTTGGGCTGGTCCCATTTGGAGGATTTTGTTGTATTCGTGTTTTATGTATACTCTCTTTTTTGTATTGTATCTTTCATGATGTAACAATCGAATAAAGATTTGTTTATTGATTGATTTGAGGCAGACGTTTAAAATATGGTACGAATTCATTAGGCTGATTTAAGTTTTCTTGCCATTGCTGAACATATTCAAAGATAATAGTTGTAGGTATTACCGTTATTCTACATAATAAGTTTGTCTTCCAAAGTTCTAATTTCAAAATGAATACCCTTCAATTTAATAGGGTGGTCTAGTATCATATGTAACCAGTTTTTATTGCAGAAGAATGAATCTCTATATTGATTATATCATATGAGCATCCCGTTCAGCAAACTTCAATCTATCTCTTAGGAGTAATGGGAATATTGGAGGCAGCTTAACTAAGATTTAATAATATTTTGTTCATAAGCATGTGGCTAGGTTGTTAGCAATTTCCTTACAAACCGTTCATGTCATCCTACAAATGCAGCTTTCATTAGGACATTCTTGAATGAATAATTAATTTTAATTGAAAATGACACTCATTTCATGTTATCCAAAGGTTTTCTTCTATTCAGCTATTTATAACTGCTACTGCTGCTATGTGCAGTTTCATAGCACTTTGCCAGTTGACCAAATCCTATTCAGCAACTCAGGAATACTTTTCAATGACATCTAAAACATTTGTAAATTTAAAGACATCCATTTAGCTAATTGTCTATAATGATGTGTTTGTCTATATGCATATATCATTGCACACTTTCAGTGAGTGATGGATCATTGCTTGAACAAGCATATATAGATGCCAGCTCAACAAATCATAATATCTCCCATTTTTGAGATCTGTTTATGGGTTACATTCCTTCTGACTTTAAAAATGCAAGTGCTGAACTAATCCTTGCCTAAGTAAAATGTTCCTATTTGATTAGACACAACATCTTCAACATCACAAACGCCACAAGCAGCAAGAGGGATAACTACTCCAGGTAAATGCAGCCTGATGCACTTATCTCTTCACAACTTTCTTTGCTGCAAAATATTGCCCAAGTAATATATATCTTTCTCTGTGATCATCTGTATTCATCTAAGCTAAATAGTTCCAATTTGCAACTTCGGTTTATGGCTTGCTGCTTTCCATCTGACCCAAAGAGATGCATATATAGAAATAAAGCTTAAATAAGAAACATTTTCCTATTTTTTTAGAAACTTCATATCCAACATCAGAAAGGCCACATGTGACACAAAGAACAGACGCTATAGGTAAATGTAGTTTCAACACTTTTGTTTTTCCATCACTTTTTTGCAGCAAGGGACGTTTGAATAAGGGTATGCTTTCATTTCCAGTCTTAAGATCTATAAGAGAATCTTATTACTCTGTTGCGCACTGAATGTAGGTATATTATCATCAAACTAGCAATTCTGAGCTTCAATGTAATGCAGTATAAGGCACACAAAGTAAGTTAAATGTAATTTGGAGCAGAGATAGCAGGAGCTAATATTTCCCTTGCCATTGTTTCTTGCATTTTCTTATAAATGCACAGTAAATACCATTTCCCTCACAGCCAGGACTAACAGAACTGTGCTGGAATATGGGATTGTTATGGATTTCAATTCAATGAAAATGTTTATCTCTGAAAAAACTAGCTGCAATTTCCTGGCTGAGTTTATCCATTGCCTTCGGAAATATAGCCCCCTAGTCAAATGGTTATTACTTTAACTCCCCCGTTTTCAAAAGAACACCGACAACTATATCATCAACAAAACAGATGGAATATCAGGAATAGCAATTATGGATAAACACCTCCTGAAGATTTTGATTTCAGCGCTGGCAAGGTCCGCTGAGTTAAAAGAAAGGGAAGCATGGGGGACTCACCAGGTTTTAAATAATTGCAAATATATGTAAAGTCCTATTATTGGACCCAATCCAGTAATTGGACTCAATGCCGCAATTATGTCAATTTTTCTAAATTCCCATATGCTAACAAGGTGCAAAAAGTACCAAATCACATGAAGAATTCATGTCTCCTGCAGCCATTGAAAATCTCTAACATAATGTTCAGTCACATTGGTAACATGCCTGTCTACAATGGTCTTGGTTGCTATCATAAGCCTATCCTGCAGCCTTCATCTATTTCATTTACATTGCTTCACTGTTAGCAGGACACATGAAGTAAGTGCAGTGCAGTGCACACACAGAAGGTCATATGTAATATAGTGCAGATGCAGCAATGTGAAAGCTCTACTTTGCAGATGTTATCATTTTTCTATAAACATTATGGACCTGACTCACAAACTGCACATTGTGGTACGTGTTGTAGTACTAGGAAACGTACTACAAAATTTACTACGAAATGTAAGCTTTGCTTCTATTTATATGCAGAGTTTTCCTTCCCAACTGCAGAGTCTCCATCTAGATAAGTATAGATTTTAGTAGAAAATGTGGAAGGGACACCGGGGAACGGGATGTAGAAGGTGAGATTTATTGCTAGAGTTGCTGTAATTCGGGCAGACTAAGAGGGGCTTAATGAGGGCCGGGAAGGGACCTAGGCAATCATCTCAGCCTCCTGCACAAAACTGACTCATTTGAATTACATAGTGGTCGTAGACATTTAAATTATACTTTTTTGTAAGTTTACCCTTGTAGTTTATGAATACTGAAAGTAGTAAACTATTACAAAGAGTAAACAAACTTTCTCAAGAAAGGAAAATACCCTTACCAATCAGGCTCCAAGTAAGTAGCAGTTGCCATCTTATCCTTAACATAACCATCGGTCCTAAAATATTAATTGGCTGTGAATGATTTAAAAAAACATATTGTATTATACACTATGAGCAGTGACCTTTAGCCTATGGTTTTTACACAGCAATTAGAAATCCAGCTTACTAATAAATATATTTGTTTAATAAAATATTCTCTATCTTTTTAGAAACAACAACCTCAACTAAGCCACCAACATCAGAAACAAGAGCAATACCCATTACAGGTAAACCTGCAATGAAAATTGAGCCTTCTGCCCTCACCTCTGCCGAAGAGGTCATGGGAGATGGTTTAAAAGGTTTATATTGAAGCTCTCATCTTGTCACGTAAAAACTCTATATTCTTGGCTACAGTCTGACAAACTTGATTGCCTAATCCCACGCATAATAACATTTATCTGAGTAAGAGTAATCATTTGAGAAAGACGATTAAAATATGGAACAAATTCATTAGGCTGATTTAAGTTTTCTTGCCATTGCTGAACATATTCAAAAATCGTAATTGTAGGTATTACTGTTATTCTACATAATAAGTTTGTTTTCCAAAGTTCTAATTTCAAAATGAATATCCTTCAATTTAATAGTGTGGTCTAGTATCATATGTAACCAGTTTTTATTGCAGAAGACTGAATCTCTATATTAATTATATCATATGAGCCTCCTGTTCGGCAAACTTCAATCTATCTATTAGGAGTAATGGGAATATTGGAGACAGCTTAACTTTGAGTTAAAGGATAAGATTTAATTATATTCTGTTGATAAGCACGTGGCTAGGTTGTTAGCAATTTCCTTACAAGCTGTTCATGTCATCCTACAAATGCAGCTTTCATTAGGACATTCTTGAATGAATAATTAATTTTATTTGAAAATGACACTAATTTCATTTTACCCAAAGGTTTTCTTCTATTTATCTATTTATAACTGCTACTGCTGCTATGTGCAGTTTTATAGCACTTTGCCAGTTGATCAAATCCTATGCAGCAACTCAGGAATACTTTTCAATGACATCTAACACATTTGTAAATTGAAAGACATCCATTTAGCTAATTGTCTATAATGATGTGTTTGTCTATATGCATATATCATTGCACACTTTCAATGATTGATGGATCATTGCTTGAACAAGCATATATAGATGCCAGCTCAACAAATCATAATATCTCCAATTTTTAAGATCTGTTTATGGGTTACATTCCTTCTGACTTTAAAAATGCAAGTGCTGAACTAATCCTTGCCTAAGTAAAATGTTCCTATTTGATTAGAAACAACATCTTCAACATCACAAACGCCACAAGCAACAAGAGGGATACCTACTCCAGGTAAATACAGCCGGATGCACTTATCTCTTCACAACTTTCTTTGCTGCAAAATATTGCCCAAGTAATATATATCTTTCTCTGTGAACATCTGTGTTCATCTAAGCTAAATAGTTCCAATTTGCAACTTCGGTTTATGGCTTGGTGCTTTCCATCTGACCCAAAGAGATGCACATATAGACATAAAGCTTAAATAAGAAACTTTTTCCTATTTTTTTAGAAACTTCATCTCCGACATCAGAAAGGCCACATTTGACACAAAGAACAGATGCTCCAGGTAAATGTAGTTTCAACACTTTTGTTTTTCCATCACTTTTTTGCAGCAAGGGACGTTTGAATAAGGGTCTGCTTTCATTTCCAGTCTTAAGATCTACAAGAGAATCTTATTACTCGGTTGCGCTCTGAATGTAGGTATATTATCATCAAACTCTAGCAATTCTGAGCTTCACTGTAATGCAGTATAAGGCACACAAAGTAAGTTAAATCTAATTTGGAGCAGATATAGCAGGAGCTAATATTTCCCTTGCCATTGTTTCTTGCATTTTCTTATAAATGCACAGTAAATACCATTTCCAACACAGCCAGGACTAACAGAACTGTGCTGGAATATGGGATTGTTATGGATATCAATTAAATGAAAATGTTTATCTCTGAAAAAACTAGCTGCAATTTCCTGGCTGAGTTTATCCATTGCCTTCGGAAATATAGCCCCCTAGTTAAATGGTTATTACTTTAACTCCCCCTTTTTCAAAAGAACACCGACAACTATATCATCAACAAAACAGATGGAATATCAGGAATAGCAATTATGGATAAACACCTCCTGAAGATTTTGACTTCAGCGCTGGTAAGCTCAGCTGAGTTAAAAGAAAGGGAAGCATAGGGGACTCACCAGGTTTTAAATAATTGCAAATATATGTAAAGTCCTATTATTGGACCCAATCCAGTAATTAGACTCAATGCCGCAAGTAAGTAAATTTTTCTACATTCCCATATGCTAACAAGGTGTAAAAAGTACCAAAGCACATGAAGCATTAATGTCTCCTGTAGCCATTGAAAATCTCTAACATAATGTTCAGTCACAATGGTAACATTAACCCCGGGCGTAGCACTATGCTTCGCCCACGTAGTGTACGTAGCGCTGCCTGCTTCGCACTTTCCGAAGTAGGCGAAGCAGGGCAGCGCTACGCACACGCCGAGGGCGAAGCGTAGCTGCTTGCCACCCGCCACCCACCTCCCGCCTGCCCTCCTTTTAAAATTATCAGCAATGAAAAATAAATTAAAGTAAAGCGACTTACCGTAAGCGCGGCGTCTCCGGGGCTCCCTCTTTCTGTTTCTAATTTCTTCTGGCAAATGCGCATGCGCGGACACCCGCGCATGCGCATTTCTTGCGAGAAATGCGCATGCGCGGGCGTCCGCGCATGCGCATTTGTCAGAAGAAATTAGAAACGAAGAAGAGGGAGCCCCGGAGATGCCGCGCTTACGGTAAGTCGCTTTACTTTAATTTATTTTATATTGCTGATATTATTTAAAAGAAGGGCGGGCGGGAGGTGGGTGGCACGTAGTGGGGCTACGCGAAGCGCGTAGTGTGCGTAGATTTGGGCACACTACGTGCTGCTTCACGTAGCCCCACTACGCCCACTACGCCCACCCTTAGGTAACATACCTCTCTACAATAGTCTTGGTTGCTATCCTAAGCCTATCCTGCAGCCTTCATCTATTTCATTTACATTGCTTCACTGTGAGCATGACCCATGAAGTAAGTGCAGTGCAGTGCACACACAGAAGGTCATATGTAAAATAGTTCAGATGCAGCAATGTGAAAGCTCTACTTTTCAGATGTTATCATTTTTCTATAAACATTATGGACTTGACTCACAAACTGCACATTGTGGTACGTGTTGTAGTACTGAAACGTACTACAAAATATACTACGAAATGTAAGCTTTGTTTCTACTTATATGTAGAGTTTTCCTCCCCAACTGCAGAGACTCCATAGATTTTAGTAGAAATTGTGGAAGGGACACCGGGGAACGGGATGTAGAGGGTGAGACTTACTGCTAGAGTTGCTGTAATTCTGGCAGACTAAGAGGGATTTAATGAGGGCCGGGAAGGGTCCTAGGCAGTCATCTCAGCCTCCTGAACAAGACTGACTCATTTGAATTACTTTGTGGTCGTAGACATTTAAATTACACTTTTTTGTAAGTTTACCCTTTTAGTTTATGAATACTGAAAGTAGTAAACTATTACAAAGAGTAAACTTTCTCAAGAAAGGAAAATACCTTTACCAATCAGGCTCCAAGTAAGTAGCAGTTGCCATCTTATCCTCAAAGTAATCATCGGTCCTAAAATATTAATCAGCTGTGGATGATTTAAAAAAACATTGTATTAAACACTATGAGCAGTGACCTTTAGTCTGTGGTTTTTAAACAGCCATTAGAAATCCAGCTTTTTAATATATATATTTGTTTAGTGAAATCTTCTCTATCTTTTTAGAAACAACAACCTCAACTAAGCCACCAACATCAGAAACAAGAGCAATACCCATTACAGGTAAACCTGCAATGAAAATTGAGCCTTCTGCCCTCACCTCTGCCGAAGAGGTCATGGGAGATGGTTTAAAAGGTTTATATTGAAGCTCTCATCTTGTCATGTAAAAACTCTATATTCTTGGCTACAGTCTGACAAACTTGATTGCCTAATCCCACATATAATAACATTTATCTGAGTAAGAGTAATCATTTGAGACAGACGTTTAAAATAGGGTACGAATTCATTAGGCTGATTTAAGTTTTCTTGCCATTGCTGAACATATTCAAAGATCGTAGTTGTATGTATTACCATTATTCTACATAATAAGTTTGTCTTCCAAAGTTCTAATTTCAAAATGAATATCCTTCAAATTAATAGGGTGGTCTAGTATCATATGTAACCAGTTTTTATTGCAGAAGAATGAATCTCTATATTGATTATATCATATGAGCATCCCGCTCAGCAAACTTCAATCTATCTATTAGGAGTAATGGGAATATTGGAGGCAGCTTAACTTTGACTTAAAGGATAAGATTTAATAATATTTTGTTCATAAGCATGTGGCTAGGTTGTTAGCAATTTCCTTACAAGCCGTTCGTGTCATCCTACAAATGCAGCTTTCATTAGGACATTCTTGAATGAATAATTAATTTTAATTGAAAATGACACTCATTTCATGTTATCCAAAAGTTTTCTTCTATTCAGCTATTTATAACTGCTACTGCTGCTATGTGCAGTTTTATAGCACTTTGCCAGTTGACCAAATCCTATTCAGCAACTCAAGAATACTTTTCAATGACATCTAAAACATTTGCAAATTGAAAGACATCCATTCAGCTAATGGTCTATAATGACGTGTTTGTCTATATGCATATATCATTGCACACTTTCAATGAGTGAGGAATGATTGCTTGAACAAGCATATATAGATGCCAGCTCAACAAATCATAATATCTCCTATTTTTTAGATCTGTTTATGGGTTACATTCCTTCTGACTTTAAAAATGCAAGTGCTGAACTAATCCTTACCTAAGTAAAATGTTCCTATTTGATTAGACACAACATCTTCAACATCACAAACGCCACAAGCAACAAGAGGGATAACGTCTCCAGGTAAATGCAGCCAGATGCACTTATCTCTTCACACCTTTCTTTACTACAAAATATTACCCAAGTAATATATATCTTTCTCTGTGATCATGTGTGTTCATCTAAGCTAAATAGTTCCAATTTGCAACTTCTGTTTATGGCTTGCTGCTTTCCTTCTGACCCAAAGAGATGTACATATAGAAATAAAGCTTAAATAAGAAGCATTTTCCTATTTTTTTAGAAACTTCATCTCCAACATCAGAAAGGCCACATGTGACACAAGGAACAGACGCTCCAGGTAAATGCAGTTTCAATACTTTTTTCCATCACTTTTTTGCAGCAAGGAAGGTTTGAATAAGGGTATACTTTAATTTCCAGTCTGAAGATCTATAAGAGAATCTTATTACTCTGTTGCTCTCTGAATGTAAGTATATTATCATCAAACTAGCAATTCTGAGCTTCACTGTAATGCAGTATAAGGCACACAAAGTAAGTTAAATGTAATTTGGAGCAGATATAGCAGGAGCTAATATTTACCTTGCCATTGTTTCTCGCATTTTCTTATGAATGCACAGTAAACACCATTTCCCTCACAGCCAGTACTAACAGAACTGTGCTGGAATATGGGATTGTTATGGATATCAATTCAATGAAAATGTTTATCTCTGTAAAAACTAGCTGCAATTTCCTGGCTGAGTTTATCCATTGCCTTCGGAAATATAGCCCCCTAGTTAAATGGTTATTACTTTAACTCCCCCTTTTTTAAAAGAACACCAACAACTATATCATCAACAAAACAGATGGAATATCAGGAATAGCAATTATGGATAAACACCTCTTGAAGAGTTTGACTTCAGCTTTGGTAAGGTCAGCTGAGTTAAAAGAAAAGGAAGCATAGGGGACTCACCAGGTTTTAAATAATTGCAAATATATGTAAAGTCCTATTATTGGATCCAATCCAGTAATTAGACTCAATGCCGCAAGTATGTCAATATTTCTAATTTCCCATATGCTAACCAGGTGCAAAAAGTACCAAATCACATGAAGCATTCATGTCTCCTGCAGCCATTGAAAATCTCTAACATAATGTTCAGTCACAATGGTAACATACCTTTCTACAATGGTCTTGGTTGCTATCATAAGCCTATCCAGCAGCCTTCATCTATTTCATTTACATTGCTTCACTGTTAGCAGGACATATGAAGTAAGTGCAGTGCAGGGCACACACAGAAGGTCATATGTAATATAGTGCAGATGCAGCAATGTGAAAGCTCTACTTTGCAGATGTTATCATATTTCTATAAACATTATGGACCTGACTCACAAACTGCACATTGTGGTATGTGTTGTTGTACTAGGAAACGTACTACAAAAGTTACTACGAAATGTAAGCTTTGCTTCTACTTATATGCAAAGAGTTTTCCTCCCCAACTGCAGAGACTCCATCTAGATAAGTATAGATTTTAGTAGAAATTGTGGAAGGGACACCGGGGAATGGGATGTAGAGGGTGAGACTTACTGCTAGAGTTGCTGTAATTCGGGCAGACTAAGAGGGGTTTAATGAGGGCCGGGAAGGGACCTAGGCAATCATCTCAGCCTCCGCACAAGACTGACTCATTTGAATTACTTTAAGATATGAGCTTGGTAGGAAGGCCATTGCGGATATAGCCAGACTCCGCCCGGTCCTATGTTGGCGAAGGCTCTGGACTACTCCGGAGCTTTCCCTGTATGCCAAAGGGCTTATGGATGTTATAGAACTAGACGTCTTTCACAAGATCGATTGGTTGAGGCAGCTCCGCCAGACCCTGATAGACTTGGGTATGGAGGGGTTGTGGAGCGACCCAGCGGCTGCACAGTTTCCTCCAAAGAACTCTATCCAATCCATATACTGGGAACGAGTTGACCACCAAGTATGGAGTAGAGCAAACCCCAACGGGATGACTGGGCGCTATCTCGAGGTAAAGATCACACCTGCTCTAGAACAGTACTAGGACTTGATTGCGAAACCCAGAGACAGGAAGCTTTACTTCCAGTTTAGAGCAGGCTCTCTACCACTAAAATCTCTCACAGGTAGATGGTCTAGTCCCCGAGAGGAAAAGTGCCCCGCTTGTGGGTCACAGACAGAATCTATTGCCCATTTCCTGTTTGTCTGCCCAGCATTAGCCACTCCTAGGCGAGTGTGGGTGTCACCTCTGTGTAGAACTCTAGGTACCAGGAGCTGTGTTGTTGCTTTAAGAATTCTATGCACTAGCACTTTACCAATTGTCTCCATATCAATAGCTAAATTTTTGGGCTGGGCATGGACCCTAAGGGCTCAAGCCTGTGGCAAATACTAGAAACATTTCCATTATTTTGCCCAAATTGAAGCAATATAGTGTGAACCTTATTAATTGATCCTCCATAACTTTGTAGCTGTAGTGGGTTTATTAATCATGTTTTATCAATTCCGTTGTCATCTTGATCTGTTTAATGCTTTTTTACCACTTTTTAAGTATTTATTGATGAATTTCAAAAGTTTTAATGGGTTTTACATGTTATGCTGGGATATCTGTTTGTGTCTTCTATGATTTTTTTAAATCGAATAAAGACTAATGATGATGATGATGATGATTACTTTGTGGTCGTAGACATTTTAATTACACTTTTTTGTAAGTTTACCCTTTTAGTTTATGAATACTGAAAGTAGTAAACTATTACAAAGAGTAAACTTTCTCAAGAAAGGAAAATACCTTTACCAATCAGGCTCCAAGTAAGTAGCAGTTGCCATCTTATCCTTAACATAATCATCGGTCCTAAAATATTAATAGGCTGTGAATGATTTAAACAAAATATTGTATTATACACAATGAGCAGTGACCTTTAGTGTGTGGTTTTTACACAGCAATTAGAAATCCAGCTTACTAATAAATATATTTGTTTAATGAAATCTTCTCTATCTTTTTAGAAACAACAACCTCAACTAAGCCACCAACATCAGAAACAAGAGCAATACCCATTACAGGTAAACCTGCAATGAAAATTGAGCCTTCTGCCCTCACCTCTGCCGAAGAGGTCATGGGAGATGATTTAAAAGGTTTATATTGAAGCTCTCATCTTGTCACGTAAAAACTCTATATTCTTGGCTACAGTCTGACAAACTTGATTGCCTAATCCCACATATAATAACATTTATCTGAGTAAGAGCAATCATTTGAGACAGACGTTTAAAATAGGGTACGAATTCATTAGGCTGATTTAAGTTTTCTTGCCATTGCTGAACATATTCAAAGATCATAGTTGTATGTATTACCATTATTCTACATAATAAGTTTGTCTTCCAAAGTTCTAATTTCAAAATGAATATCCTTCAAATTAATAGGGTGGTCTAGTATCATATGTAACCAGTTTTTATTGCAGAAGAATGAATCTCTATATTGATTATATCATATGAGCATCCCGTTCAGCAAACTTCAATCTATCTATTAGGAGTAATGGGAATATTGGAGGCAGCTTAACTTTGACTTAAAGGATAAGATTTAATAATATTTTGTTCATAAGCATGTGGCTAGGTTGTTAGCAATTTCCTTACAAGCAGTTCGTGTCATCCTACAAATGCAGCTTTCATTAGGACATTCTTGAATGAATAATTAATTTTAATTGAAAATGACACTCATTTCATGTTATCCAAAGGTTTTCTTCTATTCAGCTATTTATAACTGCTACTGCTGCTATGTGCAGTTTTATAGCACTTTGCCAGTTGACCAAATCCTATTCAGCAACTCAAGAATACTTTTCAATGACATCTAAAACATTTGCAAATTGAAAGACATCCATTCAGCTAATGGTCTATAATGACGTGTTTGTCTATATGCATATATCATTGCACACTTTCAATGAGTGAGGAATGATTGCTTGAACAAGCATATATAGATGCCAGCTCAACAAATCATAATATCTCCTATTTTTTAGATCTGTTTATGGGTTACATTCCTTCTGACTTTAAAAATGCAAGTGCTGAACTAATCCTTACCTAAGTAAAATGTTCCTATTTGATTAGACACAACATCTTCAACATTACAAACGCCACAAGCAACAAGAGGGATAACGTCTCCAGGTAAATGCAGCCGGATGCACTTATCTCTTCACACCTTTCTTTACTACAAAATATTACCCAAGTAATATATATCTTTCTCTGTGATCATGTGTGTTCATCTAAGCTAAATAGTTCCAATTTGCAACTTCTGTTTATGGCTTGCTGCTTTCCTTCTGACCCAAAGAGATGTACATATAGAAACAAAGCTTAAATAAGAAGCATTTTCCTATTTTTTTAGAAACTTCATCTCCAACATCAGAAAGGCCACACGTGACACAAGGAACAGACGCTCCAGGTAAATGCAGTTTCAACACTCTTCTTTTTCCATCACTTTTTTGCAGCAAGGGAGGTTTGAATAAGGGTATGCTTTAATTTCCAGTCTGAAGATCTATAAGAGAATCTTATTACTCTGTTGCTCTCTGAATGTAGGTATATTATCATCAAACTAGCAATTCTGAGCTTCACTGTAATGCAGTATAAGGCACACAAAGTAAGTTAAATGTAATTTGGAGCAGATATAGCAGGAGCTAATATTTCCCTTGCCATTGTTTCTCGCATTTTCTTATAAATGCACAGTAAATACCATTTCCCTCACAGCCAGAACTAACAGAACTGTGCTGGAATATGGGATTGTTATGGATATCAATTCAATGAAAATATTTATCTCTGAAAAAACTAGCTGCTATTTCCTGGCTGAGTTTATCCATAGCCTTCGGAAATATAGCCCCCTAGTGAAATGGTTATTACTTTAACTCCCCCTTTTTCAAAAGAACACCGACAACTATATCATCAACAAAACAGATGGAATATCAGGAATAGCAATTATGGGTAAACACCTCCTGAAGATTTTGACCTCAACGCTGGTAATGTCAGCTGAGTTAAAAGAAAGGGAAGCATAGGGGACTCACTCTGCCGAAGAGGTCATGGGAGATGGTTTAAAAGGTTTATATTGAAGCTCTCATCTTGTCATGTAAAAAGTCTATATTCTTGGCTACAGTCTGACAAACTTGATTGCCTAATCTCACATATAATAACATTTATCTGAGTAAGAGTAAGGGGGATGCTCTTCATGACCCGGTCAAAATACTTCTACCCTCGAGCTCGCCGTGAGGAGAACGGCTCGACCCACGGGCTTACCTGCTTGCTCCTTGCACCACTGACATCACCATCATTATTGCCGTGAGGGGAACGGCTCCTGGAAACTCCAACTCCCAGAGTGCTTAGCCCCGGGCACTCACTGCTGACGTCATCGCAGCGCCCGGGCTGCATTTAAGCCTCTCGAGCGCCCCGCGGCGCGGGATGCTCTTCTTGACCCTGTGAAAATACTTCTACCCTCGAGCTCGCCGTGAGGAGAACGGCTCGACCCACGGGCTTACCTGCTTGCTCCTTGCACCACTGACATCGCCATCATTATTGCCGTGAGGGGAACGGCTCCTGGAAACTCCAACTCCCAGAGTGCTTAGCCCCGGGCGCTCACTGCTGACGTCATCGCAGCGCCCGGGCTGTATTTAAGCCTCTCGAGCGCCCCGCGGCGCGGGATGCTCTTCTTGACCCGGTGAAAATACTTCTACCCTCGAGGTCACCGTGAGGAGAACGGCTCGACCCACGGGCTTACCTGCTTGCTCCTTGCACCACTGACATTGCCATCATTATTGCCGTGAGGGGAACGGCTCCTGGAAACTCCAACTCCCAGAGTGCTTAGCCCCGGGCGCTCACTGCTGACGTCATCGCAGCGCCCGGGCTGTATTAAAGCCTCTCGAGCGCCCCGCGGCGCGGGATGCTCTTCTTGACCCGGTGAAAATACTTCTACCCTCGAGCTCGCCGTGAGGAGAACGGCTCGACCCACGGGCTTACCTGCTTGCTCCTTGCACCACTGACATCGCCATCATTATTGCCGTGAGGGGAACGGCTCCTGGAAACTCCAACTCCCAGAGTGCTTAGCCCCGGGCGCTCACTGCTGACGTCATCGCAGCGCCCGGGCTGTATTTAAGCCTCTCGAGCGCCCCGCGGTGCGGGATGCTCTTCTTGACCCGGTGAAAATACTTCTACCCTCGAGGTCGCCGTGAGGAGAACGGCTCGACCCACGGGCTTACCTGCTTGCTCCTTGCACCACTGACATCGCAATCATTATTGCCGTGAGGGGAACGGCTCCTGGAAACTCCAACTCCCAGAGTGCTTAGCCCCGGGCGCTCACTGCTGACGTCATCGCAGCGCCCGGGCTGCATTTAAGCCTCTCGAGCGCCCCGCGGCGCGGGACGCACGTGGGCAGCGCCCGGGCAAAGCCCGGGCCAAGGGCGGGCCCGTCCTTGCCCGTCGGGGTCTGGAGGAGGCTGGGCTGGGCAACCCCCCTAACATATGCTGTTGGACCTTCGAACCGTAAGTGCTGTGGTGTGGTCGTGTGGATCTGGGATTTGACTGTCAGTCCTTGCTGGGTACTGGAGTCTGTTTACAACTTAATCTCACTTGTCTGTTAGCAGCCCTCGCAGCCCTCTTCGGACTTGTGCTAATCGACTGACCTGGATCTGGTTATACACTTTCATCCTGTGGCATAGGTCACGTAGTAAAAAAGTGGACATCCGACTGTGGATTACAGAAAATCGGACTGGGCCATTCTTATTGTATTGTTTTTATGTAGGTCGCTGTTTTTTCCTCTTGTTTCCTTCTCCTTTTGTGGGAAGTTATGCATTTTTAATTCTGCCTATTTTGCACTCTGTACTCTGTTTGTCACTTAGTTGTGGCCTTTTTTTAAAATGAGTAGGAGGGAAAATAAAAAAACTGCCACAGGGGCTGGAGTAATGGGCACTTTGGACCAATTCATCACTAGAGCGGCTCCTGTCTTGGAGAAAGAGATTGCCATTACAGAGCGTCGTCTCTCACTGGAACCCATGGCAAGTAAAAGATCTTCCTTGGGCCCGCTAGCCACAGTTCACTCACCCATCCAGCCTACTCCTATGGTTTTGCAGACGAGGTTTATGGATCCCCTGTCCCCCCAACCTTCCAGCTCTGGTAGTGAACTTGTTAATTCTGTTACTGTTCCTTCACCTGTGCATGTAGCCGCACGTAGTAAAGGGAAAAGAGCAACAACTAGAGCTGCTGTGGAAAATAGGCTCAAACCTACCATTGTTACGACTGATTCCTCCACTAAAAGGAAAAGGGGGGGTGAGTCACAAAAACCTCGTCCTGCCAAATTGCCGAGACTAAACATTTAAGCGAAGTCGGCGATCTCTGGCCAGGTCATTGAGTCAGCCCCCACTACTCTTTCAACTATTCCTTCTAACCCAACAGATAATGCGGATTTTAGTCTTCTAGGCGGTGAGGTTATGTGGCGCAGGTTAGAGAACCTTATGTCTACTTTAATAACTCCTATTACCTATAGGTTACAAAAAATTGAGGAAAATGTATCTAAACTCCTCACACTAGGTAAACTTACAAATAAGGATCTCCCTGCCTTTGAAAGCCAATCTCCTTTTTTACTGCCCCCTTCAAATCCAATAGATACTAGGTTTGACACCCTCCTTCCATCTCAGCCTACAGTCGATCCTCCAAGCCAACCTACTGGGGTTTTTAATCCTACAAGGTTGGGTGTTGCCAAGTCCTCCTCTCCAACCCATAAGCTGTTGCCCCAGCTTGGGACTTCGGTTGATTTGGCTAACACTTCAGGAGAATTTGCCCAAACACCTCTGCCTTCCTCTCAAGAGCATATTTTGACCCCAGTTGGTAAGCCAAATGGTCTCCCTCGTGCTAGTAGTACTGACATTACCAGTAAAAACAGAAACAGGCCAAGCCTCTCACTCCAGCTCGATACAAAGACGGATAAGACCTTGCAAGGACAAAGGCTGAGTAGGGACTCTCTCCATTTACCGCCGGAAGCGGCTCCCTTAGTGGTCATTTTGAGTAATGTTCCCCAAAGTCTGAGTAGACGCCCTGAATCTACGGGGCAACTGCTGTACAAAACAAGACACTGGCTTAGTACTAAACTAAAGGGAGCAGGTTACTGGAACGAGGACATTCTTAACCATATGATTATGGCTAGACGTAGCACATGGGTTGGTCCCCATTACAAGGACTTGAAAGGTGACTGTGTGACAATTAACTTTGATAATGTCTATTCTCCCAGATTGATACTTAACATCTTGGGTGGAGCCTCCAGGCTTAAGGCAGACTCAATACTAGTTTTACCCCTGGGGTTTTTTTATGACCAGAATTCTTGTCCATCTTTTCCATGTCACCCTCCTAACGAATCCGGGTTTCTTAGAGTTACCTCGAGGTGTGACCGTAGATTTGGAGAGACTCTTGTACAAAATAGGTTTGCCCCACTATCCGACCTAGAAGCCTGTGATTGACCGCCAATTAATAATTCGCCATGTAGGGACCATATAGAGGAGTGCGTCAAAGGACCAAATTATTCCTTACCCCTCTTGGCAGTCCAGCCATTAGCCCTAGGCCGGGACTCCCCGTGTGTGCTACCGACTCCTTCTATTATAGAGCATTTGGTCTCTTGTGAGATGCCCCTAGGCTCAAACCCTCTTGTCCTGATGTCTTGGAATGTTGCTGGGCTATCTTCTAAACTTTGTTCTATTGAATGGTCGGATCTGGTAGATAGCCATGATTTTGTTGCACTCCAAGAGACTTGGTCAACGACCACTATCCACCACCCGGGCTATCTGGCTTTTGCCAAAGTAGCAACCTCTAAAAGGCTGGGACGTCCTAGTGGTGGATTATTGATCTGGGTTAGGCAGCACTCATCCTTTCAAATCAGAGAAATTCCAACGAATAGTGGAGACATTTTGGCTTTAAAAATTTTGAGGGATGGCCTAGTGCTGTTTACCTTGATCAACATTTATTCACGAGGTCAAGTGGGGGGCAGACAATCACCTACTATACAGCACTTGGACTCCCTGTGTGATGATTTAATTCACTCCAAATCCTTGGTGATAGTGGGTGATTTTAACTGCACCTTTGAGCCCCTGGGCTACGAAGATGGCAGCCTAAGTGCGGAAGAGGACTCAACTTGGGGTATTCCACCTTTATCTCTTCCTCCCATTAAAAAGTGGAGTGAGGCGGCCCTTCAACTAAAAGGTTTCTCCCTGGGGCGGGGCCTTAGGGCTTTGAATGGTAGAACCTCTTCAGATCTGAATGGTAGCCACACTTTCTCGAATGGGAGGAGTGGCAGTAGGATAGATTACATCTTTGTTAGCCTGGATTTATGGCCCACGGTATTGGACATGATGGTCATTCCCAGACCAGAAAGTGACCACGATCCCTTATCAATGAGGCTGGCCTCAACGATTTTAGCGTATAACAACTCTGAGCGTGAGACGCTAATTGGTGATCTGGTAGTATCAAACGATTCTCGTCGTTTGAAGTGGGCTTGTATATCAGGCAACAACAGTATCCTAAGCAAATTTTGTATGCTAATTGAGGAAACTCTACTTAAACTTTCAGCCCTTAACCCCTTAGATGAATCTCTTCCAAGTATAATGAGCGAACACGAGATTCTCTTTGCTAAGTTGAAGCTCTTATTAACTGGGAAAAAACAGAGAAATAAATCTTTTGTACGGAAGGCTGCTAAATGGTACGATAAAGAGTGCTCTGCAGCCTTTAATCGGCTCTCAATGGCCATTAAGTCCAAGGATATTGTTTTAATCAAAACCGTAAGGGTTGAGTACAAGAAGGCTCTCCTTAAAGCAAAAAAACGGTTTAATTTAGACAGATGGGAGGACCTGACGAAGGCCACCTATGAGAAGAACTGGACTCATTTTTGGCATTTAATTAAATGGGGCAGCGGAGTGGAAGTTGCCACCCCACATAATAATGTCCCTCCTGATAAATGGGTTTCCCATTATCAAGCTCAGTTCACTTACCCACCCAGCCATGTATCTGGTTACAGTGAACCTGCAACTTCGGAGGTTTTAACTTTTGGCTTATCGGAAATTGAGGCTTCAATAGATTCGGCACCAGTAGGTAGGGCACCAGGTCTGGATTGTATTCCGTCGGATCTTTTTAAACGTGATAGAACAAATTGGGCTAGGTATATTTGTATTCTGATTAATTCTATAGCTCGGGGTGCACCTTTACCTGCCTCTTGGCTAGGCGCTGAAATCGTTCCAATTTTTTAAAAAAGGGGATCGTTCTTGTCCTGGCAATTACAGACCTATCAGTTTAATTGACTCACTTCAAAAAATAGTTGCCCGTACAATATTAATGAGGGTTCACGACTGGTTAGATGAGTCCAGGGTGCTATCTGATTACCAAGCAGGCTTTAGGTCACATGTAAGCACCATTGATCAGGTTTTTAGATTTATTATGATTTACTGGCGTACGGTCATTTTATATGGGGGAACTCTGTATGCAGCATTTGTCGACTTAAAATCTGCTTTCGACTTAGTCCCCCGTAACAAACTTTGGGATTCCCTTAAGGAAGCCGGCATGCCGACCCCTCTCTTACTCTTTATAATTAGACTCCATACTTCGAACTTTGCCCAAGTACGATGGGGTCAACAGGGCGAAACAACTGACAAATTCCCTGTAAACAGAGGTGTCAGGCAGGGATGCGTTTTAGCTCCCACCCTGTTCTCCCTTTACATAAATAGGGTTATATCCTACTATACAAATTACCCAACCGACGCCCCTACCTTAGATGGTTCCAGGGTCCCGCTTCTTATGTTTGCAGACGATACGCTGATTTTATCAAAAACTCAATCTGGTCTGCAGAAGGCCCTGGATCGCTTCATGGTGTTTTGCAATGATCACGACTTGGTAATCAACGTTGAAAAGATTAAGTATATGGTGATGCATAAACATAAAAAAATCAAGAGCCAAATGTCACTGGATGGCACCCTTTTAGAACAGACTGATACTTTCCCCTATTTGGGCATTACAATGAATCGGAAGTTATCTTGGAAGCCACAGATAGCCTTATATGTCCTGAAACATAATCAGCTTGCTGGAGCTATTCTAAAAGAATTCAGAGCTTCCTTTACAAAATCGGTAGGACCCGCAATTGCTATACACAAGGGGAAAGTTAGAGCATCAATAATATATGGAGTGGAGATCTGGGGCTTTGATAACCTATCGCCTCTAGTTAAAGCACAAAACAAGTTCTTGCGTTCACTCACGTCCCTCCCACAATCTACCCCCATACTGCCCTTATTGTTAGACTTGGGGTGCAGGGCACTAAATGAGGAAGCCGAGTATAGACCTCTCTCCTACTGGAGAAGACTGTGGACCACCCCTGAGTTGTTGTCGTATGCCAATGCAATTTGGTACATTAAGAATCTCGACACGCAAAAGAGAATTGCTTGGCTTCAAAACATCAAAAAGGGCTTGACGGAAATGGGGCTGAGTCATTTATGGGTGGATCCTAGGGGCAATCAGTTTCCTAGCAAGCTAGAGTTTAAAACCTTATATTGGGATTTCAGGATAAGAAAACTGGGGTCTGATACGAACAGCAGCTCACTATCCGGTCTCTTTTTGGATCATAAACTTTTAGGTAGCTTTGAACCCTACTGGAATTTCATTTCCAAAACAGGAGACCATAAACTATACCACCAGTTTAGAGTGGGGTCTCTCCCGCTCAATTCCTTTAGTTATAAGTGGAAGGGCGGAACAGATAGTTTCTGCCCTTTCTGCTTAACTCAGGTCGAGTCTACTGCTCACGTTTTGTTTGTATGCCCAGCTTTTGCTCACCCTAGGAAGATCTGGCTTAAGCCGATCTGTTCTAATTTAGGTACCAGATCACATAAAACGGCTATGCGTCTTCTGAGAACTAATACTCGAGAGGACATAGTTGTTGCTCTAGCCAAGTTCCTCAGTTGGTCATGGGCCATACGTAGGGTCCAGGTTATTAGGAACAATCCCTCATCGCTATGAGCTTTAGAACTCTAGATTCATCTAGCTCTGTTATACCTAGTCCTCTTTTTATTTTTCTTACTAGACAATGAAAGATCTTTACTTTTTACATGGTTTTAGCATTACCTCTTAGGCTGGTCCCATTTGGAGGATTTTGTTGTATTCGTTTTTTATGTATACTCTCTTTTTTGTATTGTATCTTTCATGATGTAACAATAGAATAAAGATTTGTTTATTGATTGATTTGAGGCAGACGTTTAAAATATGGTACGAATTCATTAGGCTGATTTAAGTTTTCTTGCCATTGCTGAACATATTCAAAGATCGTAGTTGTAGGTATTACCGTTATTCTACATAATAAGTTTGTCTTCCAAAGTTCTAATTTCAAAATGAATACCCTTCAATTTAATAGGGTGGTCTAGTATCATATGTAACCAGTTTTTATTGCAGAAGAATGAATCTCTATATTGATTATATCATATGAGCATCCCGTTCAGCAAACTTCAATCTATCTATTAGGAGTAATGGGAATATTGGAGGCAGCTTAACTTTGACTTAAAGGATAAGATTTAATAATATTTTGTTCATAAGCATGTGGCTAGGTTGTTAGCAATTTCCTTACAAACCGTTCATGTCATCCTACAAATGCAGCTTTCATTAGGACATTCTTGAATGAATAATTAATTTTAATTGAAAATGACACTCATTTCATGTTATCCAAAGGTTTTCTTCTATTCAGCTATTTATAACTGCTACTGCTGCTATGTGCAGTTTCATAGCACTTTGCCAGTTGACCAAATCCTATTCAGCAACTCAGGAATACTTTTCAATGACATCTAAAACATTTGTAAATTTAAAGACATCCATTTAGCTAATTGTCTATAATGATGTGTTTGTCTATATGCATATATCATTGCACACTTTCAATGAGTGATGGATCATTGCTTGAACAAGCATATATAGATGCCAGCTCAACAAATCATAATATCTCCAATTTTTAAGATCTGTTTATGGGTTACATTCCTTCTGACTTTAAAAATGCAAGTACTGAACTAATCCTTGCCTAAGTAAAATGTTCCTATTTGATTAGAAACAACATCTTCAACATCACAAACGCCACAAGCAACAAGAGGGATAACTACTCCAGGTAAATGCAGCCGGATGCACTTATCTCTTCACAACTTTCTTTGCTGCAAAATATTGCCCAAGTAATATATATCTTTCTCTGTGAACATCTGTGTTCATCTAAGCTAAATAGTTCCAATTTGCAACTTCGGTTTATGGCTTGGTGCTTTCCATCTGACCCAAAGAGATGCACATATAGACATAAAGCTTAAATAAGAAACTTTTTCCTATTTTTTTAGAAACTTCATCTCCGACATCAGAAAGGCCACATTTGACACAAAGAACAGATGCTCCAGGTAAATGTAGTTTCAACACTTTTGTTTTTCCATCACTTTTTTGCAGCAAGGGACGTTTGAATAAGGGTCTGCTTTCATTTCCAGTCTTAAGATCTATAAGAGAATCTTATTACTCGGTTGCGCTCTGAATGTAGGTATATTATCATCAAACTCTAGCAATTCTGAGCTTCACTGTAATGCAGTATAAGGCACACAAAGTAAGTTAAATGTAATTTGGAGCAGATATAGCAGGAGCTAATATTTCCCTTGCCATTGTTTCTTGCATTTTCTTATAAATGCACAGTAAATACCATTTCCCTCACAGCCAGTACTAACAGAACTGTGCTGGAATATGGGATTGTTATGGATATCAATTCAATGAAAATGTTTATCTCTGTAAAAACTAGCTGCAATTTCCTGGCTGAGTTTATCCATTGCTTTCGGAAATATAGCCCCCTAGTTAAATGGTTATTACTTTAACTTCCCCTTTTTTAAAAGAACACCAACAACTATATCATCAACAAAACAGATGGAATATCAGGAATAGCAATTATGGATAAACACCTCTTGAAGATTTTGACTTCAGCGCTGGTAAGCTCAGCTGAGTTAAAAGAAAGGGAAGCATAGGGGACTCACCAGGTTTTAAATAATTGCAAATATATGTAAAGTCCTATTATTGGACCCAATCCAGTAATTAGACTCAATGCCGCAAGTAAGTAAATTTTTCTACATTCCCATATGCTAACAAGGTGTAAAAAGTACCAAAGCACATGAAGCATTAATGTCTCCTGTAGCCATTGAAAATCTCTAACATAATGTTCAGTCACATTGGTAACATACCTCTCTACAATAGTCTTGGTTGCTATCCTAAGCCTATCCTGCAGCCTTCATCTATTTCCTTTACATTGCTTCACTGTGAGCATGACCCATGAAGTAAGTGCAGTGCAGTGCACACACAGAAGGTCATATGTAATATAGTTCAGATGCAGCAATGTGAAAGCTCTACTTTGCAGATGTTATCATTTTTCTATAAACATTATGGACTTGACTCACAAACTGCACATTGTGGTACGTGTTGTAGTACTAAAACGTACTACAAAATATACTACGAAATGTAAGCTTTGTTTCTACTTATATGTAGAGTTTTCCTCCCCAACTGCAGAGACTCCATAGATTTTAGTAGAAATTGTGGAAGGGACACCGGGGAACGGGATGTAGAGGGTGAGACTTACTGCTAGAGTTGCTGTAATTCTGGCAGACTAAGAGGGATTTAACGAGGGCCGGGAAGGGTCATAGGCAGTCATCTCAGCCTCCTGAACAAGACTGACTCATTTGAATTACTTTGTGGTCGTAGACATTTAAATTACACTTTTTTGTAAGTTTACCCTTATAGTTTATGAATACTGAAAGTAGCAAACTATTACAAAGAATAAACTTTCTCAAGAGAGGAAAATACCTTTACCAATCATGCTCCAAGTAAGTAGCAGTTGCCATCTTATCCTCAAAGTAATCATCGGTCCTAAAATATTATTCGGCTGTGGATGATTTAAAAAAATATTGTATTATACACTATGAGCAGTGACCTTTAGTCTGTGGTTTTTAAACAGCCATTAGAAATCCAGCTTTTTAATATATATATTTGTTTAATGAAATCTTCTCTATCTTTTTAAAAACAACAACCTCAACTAAGCCACCAACATCAGAAACAAGAGCAATACCCATTACAGGTAATCCTGCAATGAAAATTGAGCCTTCTGCCCTCACCTCTGCCGAAGAGGTCTTGGGAGATGGTTTAAAAGGTTTATATTGAAGCTCTCATCTTGTCATGTAAAAACTCTATATTCTTGGCTACAGTCTGACAAACTTGATTGCCTAATCCCACATATAATAACATTTATCTGAGTAAGAGTAATCATTTGAGACAGACGTTTAAAATAGGGTACGAATTCATTAGGCTGATTTAAGTTTTCTTGCCATTGCTGAACATATTCAAAGATCGTAGTTGTGTGTATTACTGTTATTCTACATAATAAGTTTGTCTTCCAAAGTTCTAATTTCAAAATGAATATCCTTCAAATTAATAGGGTGGTCTAGTATCATATGTAACCAGTTCTTATTGCAGAAGAATGAATCTCTATATTGATTATATCATATGAGCATCCCGTTCAGCAAACTTCAATCTATCTATTAGGAGTAATGGGAATATTGGAGGCAGCTTAACTTTGACTTAAAGGATAAGATTTAATAATATTTTGTTCATAAGCATGTGGCTAGGTTGTTAGCAATTTCCTTACAAGCCGTTCGTGTCATCCTACAAATGCAGCTTTCATTAGGACATTCTTGAATGAATAAATAATTTTAATTGAAAATGACACTCATTTCATGTTATCCAAAGGTTTTCTTCTATTCAGCTATTTATAACTGCTACTGCTTCTATGTGCAGTTTTATAGCACTTTGCCAGTTGACCAAATCCTATTCAGCAACTCAAGAATACTTTTCAATGACATCTAAAACATTTGCAAATTGAAAGACATCCATTCAGCTAATGGTCTATAATGACGTGTTTGTCTATATGCATATATCATTGCACACTTTCAATGAGTGAGGAATGATTGCTTGAACAAGCATATATAGATGCCAGCTCAACAAATCATAATATCTCCTATTTTTTAGATCTGTTTATGGGTTACATTCCTTCTGACTTTAAAAATGCAAGTGCTGAACTAATCCTTACCTAAGTAAAATGTTCCTATTTGATTAGACACAACATCTTCAACATCACAAACGCCACAAGCAACAAGAGGGATAACATCTCCAGGTAAATGCAGCCGGATGCACTTATCTCTTCACACCTTTCTTTGCTACAAAATATTACCCAAGTAATATATATCTTTCTCTGTGATCATGTGTGTTCATCTAAGCTAAATAGTTCCAATTTGCAACTTCTGTTTATGGCTTGCTGCTTTCCTTCTGACCCAAAGAGATGTACATATAGAAATAAAGCTTAAATAAGAAGCATTTTCCAATTTTTTAGAAACTTCATCTCCAACATCAGAAAGGCCACATGTGACACAAGGAACAGACGCTCCAGGTAAATGCAGTTTCAACACTTTTTTCCATCACTTTTTTGCAGCAAGGAAGGTTTGAATAAGGGTATACTTTAATTTCCAGTCTGAAGATCTATAAGAGAATCTTATTACTCTGTTGCTCTTTGAATGTAAGTATATTATCATCAAACTAGCAATTCTGAGCTTCACTGTAATGCAGTATAAGGCACACAAAGTAAGTTAAATGTAATTTGGAGCAGATATAGCAGGAGCTAATATTTACCTTGCCATTGTTTCTCACATTTTCTTATGAATGCACAGTAAACACCATTTCCCTCACAGCCAGTACTAACAGAACTGTGCTGGAATATGGGATTGTTATGGATATCAATTCAATGAAAATGTTTATCTCTGTAAAAACTAGCTGCAATTTCCTGGCTGAGTTTATCCATTGCTTTCGGAAATATAGCCCCCTAGTTAAATGGTTATTACTTTAACTTCCCCTTTTTTAAAAGAACACCAACAACTATATCATCAACAAAACAGATGGAATATCAGGAATAGCAATTATGGATAAACACCTCTTGAAGATTTTGACTTCAGCTTTAGTAAGGTCAGCTGAGTTAAAAGAAAGGGAAGCATAGGGGACTCACCAGGTTTTAAATAATTGCAAATATATGTAAAGTCCTATTATTGGACCCAATCCAGTAATTAGACTCAATGCCGCAAGTATGTCAATATTTCTAATTTCCCATATGCTAACCAGGTGCAAAAAGTACCAAATCACATGAAGCATTCATGTCTCCTGCAGCCATTGAAAATCTCTAACATAATGTTCAGTCACAATGGTAACATACCTGTCTACAATGGTCTTGGTTGCTATCATAAGCCTATCCTGCAGCCTTCATCTATTTCATTTACATTGCTTCACTGTTAGCAGGACATATGAAGTAAGTGCAGTGCAGGGCACACACAGAAGGTCATATGTAATATAGTGCAGATGCAGCAATGTGAAAGCTCTACTTTGCAGATGTTATCATATTTCTATAAACATTATGGACCTGACTCACAAACTGCACATTGTGGTATGTGTTGTTGTACTAGGAAACGTACTACAAAAGTTACTACGAAATGTAAGCTTTGCTTCTACTTATATGCAAAGAGTTTTCCTCCCCAACTGCAGAGACTCCATCTAGATAAGTATAGATTTTAGTAGAAATTGTGGAAGGGACACCGGGGAATGGGATGTAGAGGGTGAGACTTACTGCTAGAGTTGCTGTAATTCGGGCAGACTAAGAGGGGTTTATTGAGGGCCGGGAAGGTACCTAGGCAATCATCTCAGCCTCCGCACAAGACTGACTCATTTGAATTACTTTAAGATATGAGCTTGGTAGGAAGGCCATTGCGGATATAGCCAGACTCCGTCCGGTCCTATATTGGCGAAGGCTCTGGACTACTCCGGAGCTTTCCCTGTATGCCAAAGGGCTTATGGATGTTATAGAACTGGACGTCTTTCACAAGATCGATTGGTTGAGGCAGCTCCGCCAGACCCTGATAGACTTGGGTATGGAGGGGTTGTGGAGCGACCCAGCGGCTGCACAGTTTCCTCCAAAGAACTCTATCCAATCCATATACTGGGAATGAGTTGACCACCAAGTATGGAGTAGAGCAAACCCCAACGGGATGACTGGGCGCTATCTCGAGGTAAAGATCACACCTGCTCTAGAACAGTACTGGGACTTGATTGCGAAACCCAGAGACAGGAAGCTTTACTTCCAGTTTAGAGCAGGCTCTCTACCACTAAAATCTCTCACAGGTAGATGGTCTAGTCCCCGAGAGGAAAAGTGCCCCGCTTGTGGGTCACAGACAGAATCTATTGCCCATTTCCTGTTTGTCTGCCCAGCATTAGCCACTCCTAGGCGAGTGTGGGTGTCACCTCTGTGTAGAACTCTAGGTACAAGGAGCTGTGTTGTTGCTTTAAGAATTCTATGCACTAGCACTTTACCAATTGTCTCCATATCAATAGCTAAATTTTTGGGCTGGGCATGGACTCTAAGGGCTCAAGCCTGTGGCAAATACTAGAAACATTTCCATTATTTTGCCCAAATTGAAGCAATATAGTGTGAACCTTATTAATTGATCCTCCATAACTTTGTAGCTGTAGTGGGTTTATTAATCATGTTTTATCAATTCCGTTGTCATCTTGATCTGTTTAATGCTTTTTTACCACTTTTTAAGTATTTATTGATGAATTTCAAAAGTTTTAATGGGTTTTACATGTTATGCTGGGATATCTGTTTGTGTCTTCTATGATTTTTTTAAATCGAATAAAGACTAATGATGATGATGATGATGATTACTTTGTGGTCGTAGACATTTTAATTACACTTTTTTGTAAGTTTACCCTTTTAGTTAATGAATAGTAAACTATTACAAAGAGTAAACTTTCTCAAGAAAGGAAAATACCTTTACCAATCAGGCTCCAAGTAAGTAGCAGTTGCCATCTTATCCTTAACATAATCATCGGTCCTAAAATATTAATAAGCTGTCAATGATTTAAACAAAATATTGTATTATACACTATGAGCAGTGACCTTTAGTGTGTAGTTTTTACACAGCAATTAGAAATCCAGCTTACTAATAAATATATTTGTTTAATGAAATCTTCTCTATCTTTTTAGAAACAACAACCTCAACTAAGCCACCAACATCAGAAACAAGAGCAATACCCATTACAGGTAAACCTGCAATGAAAATTGAGCCTTCTGCCCTCACCTCTGCCGAAGAGGTCATGGGAGAAGGTTTAAAAGGTTTATATTGAAGCTCTCATCTTGTCACGTAAAAACTCTATATTCTTGGCTACAGTCTGACAAACTTGATTGTCTAATCCCACGCATAATAACATTTATCTGAGTAAGAGTAATCATTTGAGACAGACGTTTAAAATATCTTACGAATTCATTAGGCTGATTTAAGTTTTCTTGCCATTGCTGACATATTCAAAAATCGTAGTTGTAGGTATTACCGTTATTCTACATAATAAGTTTGTCTTCCAAAGTTCTAATTTCAAAATGAATATCCTTCAATTTAATAGGGTGGTCTAGTATCATATGTATCCAGTTTTTATTGCAGAAGACTGAATCTCTATATTAATTATATCATATGAGCCTCCCGTTCGGCAAACTTCAATCTATCTATTAGGAGTAATGGGAATATTGGAGTCAGCTTAACTTTGAGTTAAAGGATAAGATTTAATAATATTTTATTGATAAGCACGTGGCTAGGTTGTTAGCAATTTCCTTACAAGCTGTTCATGTCATCCTACAAATGCAGCTTTCATTAGGACATTCTTGAATGAATAATTAATTTTAATTGAAAATGACTCTCATTTCATGTTATCCAAAGATTTTCTTCTATTCATCTGTTTATAACTGCTACTGCTGCTATGTGCAGTTTTATAGCACTTTGCCAGTTGACCAAATCCTATTCAGCAACTCAGGAATACTTTTCAATGACATCTAAAACATTTGTAAATTGAAAGACTTCCATTCAGGTAATGGTCTATAATGATGAGTTTGTCTATATGCATATATCATTGCACACTTTCAATGAGTGATGGATCATTGCTTGAACAAGCATATACAGATGCCAGCTCAACAAATCATAATGTCATAATATCTCCCATTTTTGAGATCTGTTTATCGGTTACATTCCTTCTGACTTTAAAAATGCAAGTACTGAACTAATCCTTGCCTAAGTAAAATGTTCCTATTTGATTAGACACAACATCTTCAACATCACAAACGCCACAAGCAACAAGAGGGATAACTTCTCCAGGTAAATGCAGCCGGATGCACTTATCTCTTCACACCTTTCTTTGCTACAAAATATTGCCCAAGTAATATATATCTTTCTCTGTGATCATCTGTGTTCATCTAAGCTAAATAGTTCCAATTTGCAACTTCTGTTTATGGCTTGCTGCTTTCCTTCTGACCCAAAGAGATGCACATATAGAAATAAAGCTTAAATAAGAAACATTTTCCTATTTTTTTAGAAAGTTCATCTCCAACATCAGAAAGGCCACATGTGACACAAGGAACAGACGCTCCAGGTAAATGTAGTTTCAACACTTTTGTTTTTCCATCACTTTTTTCCAGCAAGGGTGGATTGAATAAGGGTATGCTTTAATTTCCAGTCTGAAGATCTATAAGAGAATCTTATTACTCTGTTGCGCTCTAAATGTAGGTATATTATCATCAAACTAGCAATTCTGAGCTTCACTGTAATGCAGTATAAGGCACACAAAGTAAGTTAAATGTAATTTGGAGCAGATATAGCAGGAGCTAATATTTACCTTGCCATTGTTTCTCGCTGTTTCTTATCAATGCACAGTAAATACCATTTCCCTCACAGCCAGGACTAACAGAACTGTGCTGGAATATGGGATTGTTATGGATATCAATTCAATGAAAATGTTTATCTCTGTAAAAACTAGCTGCAATTTCCTGGCTGCGTTTATCCATTGCCTTCGGAAATATAGCCCCCTAGTTAAATGGTTATTACTTTAACTCCCCCTTTTTCAAAAGAACACCAACAACTATATTATCAACAAAACAGATGGAATATCAGGAATAGCAATTATGGATAAACACCTCCTGAAGATTTTGACTTCAACGCTGGTAAGGTCAGCTGAGTTAAAAGAAAGGGAAGCATAGGGGATGACCAGGTTTTAAATAATTGCAAATATATGCAAAGTCCTATTATTGGACCCAATCCAGTAATTTGACTCAATGCCGCAAGTATGTTAATGTTTCTAAATTCCCATATGCTAACAAGGTGCAAAAAGTACCAAATCACATGAAGCATTCATGTCTCCTGCAGCCATTGAAAATCTCTAACATAATGTTCAGTCACAATGGTAACATACCTGTCTACAATGGTCTTGGTTGCTATCATAAGCCTATCCTGCCGCCTTCATCTATTTCATTTACATTGCTTCACTGTGAGCATGACACATGAAGTAAGTGCAGTGCAGTGCACACACAGAAGGTCATATGTAATATAGTGCAGATGCAGCAATGTGAAAGCTCTACTTTGCAGATGTTATCATTTTTCTATAAACATTATGGACTTGACTCACAAACTGCACATTGTGGTACGTGTTGTAGTACTAGGAAATGTACTAGAAAATATACAAAATATACTACGAAATGTAAGCTTTGCTTCTACTTATATGCAGAGTTTTCCTCCTCAACTGCAGGGACTCCATCTAGATAAGGTTAGATTTTAGTAGAAAATGTGGAAGTGACACCGGGGAACGGGATGTAAAGGGTGAGACTTACTGCTAGAGTTGCTGTAATTCGGGCATACTAAGAGGGTTTTAATGAGGGCCGTGAAGGGTCCTAGGCAATCATCTCAGCCTACTGCACAAGACTGACTCATTTGAATTACTTTGTGGTCGTAGACATTTAAATTACACTTTTTTGTAAGTTTACCCTTGTAGTTTATGAATACTGAAAGTATTAAACTATTACAAAGAGTAAACTTTCTCAAGAGAGGAAAATACCTTTACCAATCAGCCTACAAGTAAGTAGCCGTTGCCATCTTATCCTTAACATAATCATCGGTCCTAAAATATTAATCGGCTGTGGATGATTCAAAAAAATATTGTATTATACCCTATGAGCAGTGACCTTTAGTCTGTAGTTTTTAAACAGCCATTAGAAATGAAGCTTACTAATAAATATATTTGTTTAATGAAATTTTCTCTACCTTTTTAGAAACAACAACCTCCACTAAGCCACCAACATCAGAAACAAGAGCAATAACCATTACAGGTAAATCTGCAATGAAAATTGAGCCTTCTGCCCTCACCTCTCTCGAAGAGGTCATGGGAGATGGTTTAAAAGGTTTATATTGAAGCTCTCAACTTCTCACGTAAAAACTCTATATATTTGGCTACAGTCTGACAAAATTGATTGCCTAATCCCACATATAATAACATTTATCGTAGTAAGAGTAATCATTTGAGACAGACGTTTAAAATATGGTACGAATTCATTAGGCTGATTTAAGTTTTCTTGCCATTGCTGAACATATTCAAAAATCGTAGTTGTAGGTATTACCGTTATTCTACACAATAAGTTTGTCTTTCAAAGTTGTAATTTCAAAATGATTATCCTTCAAATTAATAGGTTGGTCCAGTATCATATGTAACCAGTTTTTATTGCAGAAGAATGAATCTCTATATTGATTATATCATATGAGCCTCCCGTTCGGCAAACTTCAATCTATCTATTAGGAGTAATGGGAATATTGGAGTCCGTTTAACTTTGAGTTAAAGGATAAGATTTAATAGTATTTTGTTGATGAGCACGTGGCTAGGTTTTTAGCAATTTCCTTACAAGCCGTTCATGTCATCCTCCAAATGCAGCTTTCATTAGGACATTCTTGAATGAATAATTCATTTTAATTGAAGATGACACTCATATCATGTTATCCAAAGGTTTTCTTCTATTAAGCTATTTATAACTGCTACTGCTGCTATGTGCAGTTTTATAGCACTTTGCAAGTTGACCAAATCCTATTCAGCAACTCAAGAATACTTTTCAATGACATCTAAAACATTTGCAAATTGAAAGACATCCATTCAGCTAATGGTCTATAATGACGTGTTTGTCTATATGCATATATCATTGCACACTTTCAATAAGTGAGGAATGATTGCTTGAACAAGCATATATAGATGCCAGCTCAACAAATCATAATATCTCCTATTTTTTAGATCTGTTTATGGGTTACATTCCTTCTGACTTTAAAAATGCAAGTGCTGAACTAATCCTTACCTAAGTAAAATGTTCCTATTTGATTAGAAACAACATCTTCAACATCACAAACGCCACAAGCAACAAGAGGGATAACGTCTCCAGGTAAATGCAGCCGGATGCACTTATCTCTTCACACCTTTCTTTGCTACAAAATATTACCTAAGTAATATATATCTTTCTCTGTGATCATCTGTGTTCATCTAAGCTAAATAGTTCCAATTTGAAACTTCTTTTTATGGCTTGCTGCTTTCCTTCTGATCCAAAGAGATGCACATATAGAAATAAAGCTTATATAAGAAGCATTTTCCTATTTTTTTAGAAACTTCGTCTCCAACATCAGAAAGGCCACATGTCACACAAGGAACAGACGCTCCAGGTAAATGTAGTTTCAACACTTTTGTTTTTCCATCACTTTTTTGCAGCAAGGGCGGATTGAATAAGGGTATGCTTTAATTTCCAGTCTGAAGATCTATAAGAGAATCTTATTACTCTGTTGCGCTCTGAATGTAGGTATATTATCATCAAACTAGCAATTCTGAGCTTCACTGTAATGCAGTATAAGGCACACAAAGTAAGTTAAATGTAATTTGGAGCAGATATAGCAGGAGCTAATATTTACCTTGCCATTGTTTCTCGCTGTTTCTTATCAATGCACAGTAAATACCATTTCCCTCACAGCCAGGACAAACAGAACTGTACTGGAATATGGGATTGTTATGGATATCAATTCAATGAAAATGTTTATCTCTGTAAAAACTAGCTGCAATTTCCTGGCTGCGTTTATCCATTGCCTTCGGAAATATAGCCCCCTAGTTAAATGGTTATTACTTTAACTCCCCCTTTTTCAAAAGAACACCAACAACTATATTATCAACAAAACAGATGGAATATCAGGAATAGCAATTATGGATAAACACCTCCTGAAGATTTTGACTTCAACGCTGGTAAGGTCAGCTGAGTTAAAAGAGAGGGAAGCATAGGGGATCACCAGGTTTTAAATAATTGCAAATATATGCAAAGTCCTATTATTGGACCCAATCCAGTAATTTGACTCAATGCCGCAAGTATGTTAATGTTTCTAAATTCCCATATGCTAACAAGGTGCAAAAAGTACCAAATCACATGAAGCATTCATGTCTCCTGCAGCCATTGAAAATCTCTAACATAATGTTCAGTCACAATGGTAACATACCTGTCTACAATGGTCTTGGTTGCTATCACAAGCCTATCCTGCAGCCTTCATCTATTTCATTTACATTGCTTCACTGTGAGCATGACACATGAAGTAAGTGCAGTGCAGTGCACACACAGAAGGTCATATGTAATATAGTGCAGATGCAGCAATGTGAAAGCTCTACTTTGCAGATGTTATCATTTTTCTATAAACATTATGGACTTGACTCACAAACTGCACATTGTGGTACGTGTTGTAGTACTAGGAAATGTACTACAAAATATACTACGAAATGTAAGCTTTGCTTCTACTTATATGCAGAGTTTTCCTCCTCAACTGCAGAGACTCCATCTAGATAAGGTTAGATTTTAGTAGAAAATGTGGAAGTGACACCGGGGAACGGGATGTAAAGGGTGAGACTTACTGCTAGAGTTGCTGTAATTCGGGCATACTAAGAGGGTTTTAATGAGGGCCGTGAAGGGTCCTAGGCAATCATCTCAGCCTCCTGCACAAGACTGACTCATTTGAATTACTTTGTGGTCGTAGACATTTAAATTACACTTTTTTGTAAGTTTACCCTTGTAGTTTATGAATACTAAAAGTATTAAACTATTACAAAGAGTAAACTTTCTCAAGAGAGGAAAATACCTTTACCAATCAGGCTACAAGTAAGTAGCCGTTGCCATCTTATCCTTAACATAATCATCGGTCCTAAAATATTAATCGGCTGTGGATGATTCAAAAAAATATTGTATTATACACTATGAGCAGTGACCTTTAGTCTGTAGTTTTTAAACAGCCATTAGAAATGCAGCTTACTAATAAATATATTTGTTTAATGAAATCTTCTCTACCTTTTTAGAAACAACAACCTCAACTAAGCCACCAACATCAGAAACAAGAGCAATAACCATTACAGGTAAATCTGCAATACAAATTGAGCCTTCTGCCCTCACCTCTGTCGAAGAGGTCATGGGAGATGGTTTAAAAGGTTTATATTGAAGCTCTCATCTTGTCACGTAAAAACTCTATATTCTTGGATACAGTCTGACAAAATTGATTGCCTAATCCCACATATACTAACATTTATCTGAGTAAGAGTAATCATTTGAGACAGACGTTTAAAATATGGTACGAATTCATTAGGCTGATTTAAGTTTTCTTGCCATTGCTGAACATATTCAAAAATCGTAGTTGTAGGTATTACCGTTATTCTACACAATAAGTTTGTCTTTCAAAGTTGTAATTTCAAAATGATTATCCTTCAAATTAATAGGTTGGTCCAGTATCATATGTAACCAGTTTTTATTGCAGAAGAATGAATCTCTATGTTGATTATATCATATGAGCCTCCCGTTCGGCAAACTTCAATCTATCTATTAGGAGTAATGGGAATATTGGAGTCAGTTTAACTTTGAGTTAAAGGATAAGATTTAATAATATTTTGTTGATGAGCACTTGGCTAGGTTGTTAGCAATTTCCTTACAAGCCGTTCATGTCATCCTACAAATGCAGCTTTTATTAGGACATTCTTGAATGAATAATTCATTTTAATTGAAGATGACACTCATATCATGTTCTCCAAAGGTTTTCTTCTATTAAGCTATTTATAACTGCTACTGCTGCTATGTGCAGTTTTATAGCACTTTTCCAGTTGATCAAATCCTATTCAGCAACTCAGGAATACTTTTGAATGACATCTAGAACATTTGTAAATTGAAAGACATCCATTTAGCTAATTGTCTATAATGATATGTTTGTCTATATGCATATATCTTTGCACACTTTCAATGACTGAGGGATGATTGCTTGAACAAGCATATATAGATGCCAGTTCAACAAATCATAATATTTCCCATTTTTTAGATCTGTTTGTGTGTTACATTCCTTCTGACTTTAAAAATGCAAGTGCTGAACTAATCCTTACCTAAGTAAAAAAAATCTTCCTATTTGATTAGAAACAACATCTTCAACATCACAAACACCACAAGCAACAAGAGGGATAACGTCTCCAGGTAAATGCAGCCAGATGCACTTACCTCTTCACACCTTTCTTTGCTGCAAAATATTGCCCAAGTAATATATATCTTTCTCTGTGATCATCTGTGTTTATCCAAGCTAAATAGTTCCAATTTGCAACTTCTGTTTATGGCTTGCTGCTTTCCTTCTGACCCAAAGAGATGCACATATAGAAATAAAGCTTAAATAGGAAGCATTTTTCTACTTTTTTAGAAACTTCATCTCCAACATCAGAAAGGCCACACGTGACACAAGGAACAGATGCTCCAGGTAAATGTCGTTTCAACACTTTTGTTTTTCCATCACTTTTTTGCAGCAAGGGAGGTTTGAATAAGGGTATACTTTCATTTCCAGTCTGAAGAGCTATAAGAGAATCGTATTACTATGTTGTTCTCTGGATGTAGGTATATTATCAACAAACTTTAGCAATTCTGAGCTTCACTGTAATGCAGTATTAGGCACAAAAAGTAAGTTAAATGTCATTTGGAGCAGATATAGCAGGAGCTAATATTTCCCTTGACATTTTTTCTCGCATGTTCTTATAAATGCACAGTAAATACCATTTCTCTCACAGCCAGGACTAACAGAACTGTGCTGGAATATGGGATTGCTATGGATATCAATTCAATGAAAATGTTTATCTTTATGGTTTAAAAGGTTTATATTGAAGCTCTCATCTTGTCACGTGAAAACTCTATATTCTTGGCTACAGTCTGACAAACTTGATTGCCCAATCCCGCATATAGTACCATTTATCTGAGAAAGAGTAATCATTTGAGACAGACGTTTAAAATATGGTACAAATTAATTAGGCTGATTTATGTTATCTTGCCATTGCTGAACATATCCATGAATTGTAGTTGTAGGTATTACAGTTATTCTACATAATACGTTTGTCTTCCAAAGTTCTAATTTCATAATAAATATCCTTCATTTTAATACTGTGGTCTAGTATTATATGTAACCAGTTTTTATTGCAGAAGAATGAATCTCTAATTTGATTATATTATATGAGCCTCCCATCCGGTATTTATTAGGAGTAATGGGAATAGTGGCATCTGTTTTACTTTGAGTTAAAGGATATGATTTAATAATATTTTGTTGATTGGGGGCAGAGCTTACAAAAGCACAAGATGGCCGCGTGAATGCAGAGCTCCGCGGGCCATCTAATTAATTCAATATGAATCCTCGCACCCGTCAAAGCTGTCTATCCCATAGCTGGTTGAAGCTATAGCGTAAGCCTCAGGCTGCCCTCCGGTGACACGGCCGAGGAGCGCTATTGCAGATAAGTGGGTGAACGAGTCAGCGGCTACTCTTCTTGTGACGCAGTGGCCTCAATTGGTGCCAGATGCGCCCATCACCCCGGTACATGGCGATGCAGCTGCAGATGCTCACCTCTCTGGTGATCCCTGGCGTGCGATAATTCTACAGCGATTGGGCCGAAGGTGTCACGACCTGCGGCAGACGCGAAGTGCCGCTGCTGCTAACGGCTGCTGCCACTGGAGCTCTGTTTCCCCTGAATGCCATTCCCGGAGTTCTGGGTGCCTGCTGCGTGCCTTGACGTGTGGAGTCGGGGACTGGCACGGAGCTCCTTTTTCATGTGTTTTCACCCTGGCTGGATTAAGGGCGCTCAGGGAGGGTGTTAAGAAGACTATGCGCGGGGGGGCGTGGCCGAGCCGAGCTGCAAGATGGCCGCCGTGTAACGGGGCTCTGCCGGCCGAACGCCGAATCCGTCAGCCCATCCGGTGTATGCCTTATAATTTGCGCCGCTAAGCTGCGGCGGGAGCTGCCTGGCCGAAGAGCAATCGACTGATGCCTTTCTGACCGAGATCGGTTACGGCTATCCGGAGCGGCGACTCCGTCTCGACCCTGCTGCCGGACGGCGCCGCCCCTGACGGCGTCTGCTGCTACGCGAGTCCCCGGTCGCAGGCCGCGGACGGGCGCGCGCGGTGGGGACGCCGCGTTTGAACGCTGAGGGATGCCTCTCCTGCCCTCGCTGCCCTCAGTGACCGGAGGGTGATCCCGGATGACATGGGACGGCCTGCATAACGACAGCGCTATCTGTGTGCCTGCGGTGCTGCGGATGCCGGTTCGGCGCCGATTGCTTCCCCGGCTTTCCTGTCGGCGAGGCTGCTGACTGCGACACCCTGAGAGAGCGACCCGCATACCTCGTACCTGTAAGGGGCGCCTAGCTGGTAGGCACCGAAGATCCGTGACCTGCGCGGAGGGGCCAGACCGGGCCTGGCCCGGAGGTGGTGACCGCGGGGGTGCAAGACCCGGATGGCCTAGCCCGACTGCGGAACGGCTGTTGGGCGCTTTCCTGTGGAGACCGCCGCGGGCCCGCGAACGGGGGCGCTGGAAGATTGCCTGGCCTTATTATCGGCATGACGCAAACCGCGGTACACGGCCACGAGACAGTGAGGTTGTAGGCCTTCGCTACCCGTGGCTTTGGCAGAGACCCGGGGGGCCTGTGGCGATTCTGTGGGATCCTCCCCCTCCTACATTGAAGTACATACCTGCACCATGGGGAAAACAGATGCCAAGCAGCGGAAGCTTCAGTTCGAGCGACAGTTGGCCCAGAGTGCGGGCGCTGGCTTGGTGTCGCAGACGGTGGTCCCTGAAACGCAACTGGAACCGACGCAGGACGAGGATGTGAAGAGTATGTTTCGCGACCTGAAGGGCTGTCTCAAGGAGATTGACGGCAAGCTGGACTCCATGGCCCAGCGACTGGACGGAATTTCGCATAAGGTTGATAAACATGAGGAGATGCTGGAGGCGATGGAAACACGAATTGCCGAATGCGAGGAGGGCCATGGGGACACCCAGGAGAAACTGCTCCGCATGGATAAGGTCCTGTAGGTGATACGGGGCGCAATGAAGATTTGGAGGCCCGCTCCCGAAGGAACAACGTATGAATTATTGGTATTGCGGAATCCACGAACACTGGCAATATGGAGAACTTTGTTGAGGGCATGTTCCGCGACCTATTTGGTGAGGCCCTGTCGGCCATGTTCCTGATCGAACGGGCGCACCGTACAATGGGGCCACGCCCGGTGCCTGGGGCGCCTCCGCGCCCGATCCTTGCCCGAGTCCTCAACTATCGAGACAGAGACACCATATTGCGGCTGGCACGTGAAAGAGGTGAGCTCAAATTTCAAAACATGGACATATCCTTATTTCCCGATTTCACGCAAGTAGTGCAGGCTGCGCGACGCGAATTCATACCAGCTAAAAAGATATTCCAGAAAGTGGGAACTAAATATGCCATGCTATACCCTGCCAAGTTGCGGATACACCATCAAGGAAAGCCAATGATCTTCGCGGTAGCTGCGGAGGCGCTCAAGTTCGCGAGACAGGCGGAGAGGTCGCAGCGGGGACGGCGAGAAGGACAGGAGACTCCACCGATGGGCCAGCTAAGTGACATTGAGTAGTGAGGACAAAGTTGTGCTGGTTTCCCCGACCGCTGGTGCGCCAGGGCACCGGTCAGCGTGAGCGCTAAGTATACCACTTGCTGATGCCTTGGGGGATCCTGCGTCCTGCTGGGGGCGGGGGCGGTGCAGGGGAAAGGTGGGGAGATAGTCGGACTTGTTGCAGAGGCCGTTTCTGAACTTTGGCAGAGATATAAAGGGGGAGAGCAACTGGGCTAGCCCCGCTGTAAGCAGACAGACTGAGTACATATAAGGCGGACTTGTTCGGCCACCCTATCGCTTCTCGATAGGGGAGTATGCCGGTGACCCCATGCCCTCGTAGGGATAATTCCCGGGATGCTACTACAAGACTGTTGTTTTTGGGATGGGTGGTGGGGGGCAAGTGAATCTCAACCTGATTGGGGGGTTGGAGTGGGTGGCGGGGGGGTTTGGTTCTTGTTGGGTAGTTATGTTCCACTGCACTATTTTACTGTACCACTGTCTACTGGTGCAGCCCTTGCGCTGGCCGATGCCATGTTGTTATTGATTGCTGTCCATGATGTACGGGAGGTTTGCATGCAGGCCCAGAGCGGGATACAACGGATGATCACACGGCTGCGTATGACACACCCATATACGCAAACATGACCGCGCTGCGTTGTCTTACCTGGAATATTAGAGGTCTAAATGATCATCGCAAAATACGACTGACCCATGCACATTTGGCGTGGCACCAGATCGACATCTGTTTCCTACAGGAGACACACCTGACACAGACTGCTGGGGAGAAACTTAGGAACACAAGATGGGGAGAAATCCACACCTCAGGTTGCTCCAGCTGCTCCAGGGGAGTGGCAATTCTGATTCGAAGGGGCCTGCCCTGGCGCACCTTCAAGGTGTATGCCGATACTGATGGGCGCTACGTAATATTGATGGGGCAGTTATTTCACATGCAGATCACACTAATTAACACGTATGGTCCTAACACAGATGACCCTGATTTTTTTCGGCATGTCTGGCACAAGGCACAGTCACTAGGTGGGGGGGCATGTATATGGGGCGGGGACTTTAATGTAGTGCTCTCGCAGGAGTTAGACAGGGTAGGGGCTGATCGCATACATCACCCACATGCGTCAGATCTCATCCGGGGCCTCATGGCGGATTATCATCTACTGGACTCGTGGCGAGCGTTACATCCAGAGATCAGGGAGGGCACCTGTTTCACCCCACACAGGGGGGCCTGGTCCAGATTGGATTTTTGGCTATTGACCCCACACATACATGCATGGGTGTCCGCAGTTACTCACAGGGCACGTACCCTTTCTGACCACTCCCCGGTTGAGCTGACGTTGCACGTCCCAAAACCATATATAACGCCCTTCGCGTGGCGCTTACCGGCACAGGCCCTGACGGACCAGGTCTTTAGGGAAGAAATATACCAACACATAATTGAATATTTTGAGCAGAACACAGGTTCTGTGCAATCGGTGGGCATCCTGTGGGATGCATTTAAGGTGGTGGTGAGGGGTCATTGCATCGCGGGGCAGGCCGCAGTCCTGAAGGCAATCCGGGGTGCACTAAAGCGGCTGGAAGACAACATACATGATCTGGAGGTGCGGTATTGCTCGGATCTATCGGCGGCAACATTGGCGGAGACACGAGCCAAACTTACGGAGTACCAGGCTGAAGCAGATAGGGAAGTTAAATTTTTGACTAAACACGCGGTTGCCCGCAGGTATGGGGAGGGAGACCGCCCGGGTAAAACACTCGCCCTCCTGCTGCGATCACAAAGACCTTCCCCCTTTATATCCTCAGTGGAGACACAAGGAGGTGGACAGGTGCATACTCCTCCAGAAATCCTAGACACCTTTCGAAATTTTTACAGAGACCTGTACCGTGCCCGGGGAGTGCCTCCGATAGAGGAGTTGGCTGGTTACTTGGATACGATACAGTTAATTTGGTTCAATGCGTATCAAAAAGGGTATTTTGATCGCCCCTTCACGGTCGAGGATGTTAGAGAAGCAATAGGCTCTCTGTCAGCCGGGAAGGCGCCAGGGCCAGATGGTCTACCGGCACAGTTCTATAAGGAGTATGCTGATCTCCTGGCCCCCAGACTGTTGGCAGTCTATACCGAGGCGGTTGAGGGGGGCATGCTCCCAGCATCGATGAGGGAGGCTGTAATTATTGCCCTCTTGAAACCTGAAAAGAACGCCAAGCACTGCGATTCCTATAGACCGCTGTCTTTGATCAATACTGATGCGAAGATCTTTGCAAAAATGCTCGCAACGCGGCTACAGCCGGTGCTGCCGCTTATGATACGCCCGGATCAATCGGCCTTTGTGCCGGGCCACTCGACCTCTCATAATCTTCGAACACTCTTTGGAGTACTACACTATTTGGCCCCACATGTTAAGGCGGTGGCGGTGCTGCTGGACGCCACAAAAGCGTTTGATTCCCTGGAGTGGGGGTTCTTGTTCCCCTTGCTGCAGCGTATGGGTGTAAGTGAGGCTTTCATTAACCATATTAAATTACTGTACACTGACATCACTGCTCGGGTTAGAGCAAACGGGCTTGTTTCTGAGCCCTTTGCCATTGGGAGAGGTACGAGGCAAGGCTGCCCGCTATCGCCCCTGCTGTTTGCGATCGCCACAGAGCCCTTGGCGGCCCGCATTAGACAACATCATGCAAACAGAGGCATTGGTTTTTCGTCCAGGGCACTAACCGTATCAATGTACGCGGACGATATCACTCTATACATGATAGACCCGCAGGAAAATCTTTCCCCCATGACAAATGAACTGCTGGAGTATGGCCGGCTGTCGGGAGTAACCATAAATTGGGAAAAGTCGGTCATCCTGCCTCTGACGACCGGGACCTCACGCTTTACCCCGGACTGCCCGCTGAAGTGGGCTGACGGTCCGGTTAGATACCTGGGAATATGGATAAGCGCTGATATGCAGCAATTATGGTCCGAAAATTATGGACGGGTGTTGCGCTGGGTGGAAGAGAGGGTCGGCCGCTGGAAGCATCTTCCCCTTTCGTTGGCGGGACGAATTGCTGTGGCCAAAATGGTCATCTTACCTAAGCTCCTATATTTATTTGTCAACATACCGATGCCCCTGAGTGCTAGCTTTTTGCGCCAAGTGCGCTTGCTGATGGTGGAACTGGCGTGGGGGGGAAAACAACCGAGGGTGTCCTGGGAGACCCTCACTCTCCCGCAACGACAGGGAGGCCTGGCGGCACCGGATTTCTCGCTCTATGCATACTGTGCGCAGGCACAGTTTCTGCACTACTGGGTGCACCCCACGCCGTTTCAGCCACATGTGGCGATTGAGACGGATAGGGCGGCACCACTGCCGCTCGCCGTGGCTGTCTATGCACCCCACAAGCATAGATGCACCGAAATCGACCCAGTGCATACCATTAGGTGGGCCTGGGATGGACTGAAGCGTAGGGCCGGGCTGGATCTTCTATACACCGGATTGATGCTTCTACGGGGGAATCCGATGTGGCCCCCGTTGCAACACATGCGAACTGGGGAACGGGCTGCGGCACGGGGACTTCACACAGGGGGGGATCTGTTCCCGGGGGATACCTTCCTCACACGGGAACAGTTATGCGGGGAGGACGCCCCAACGATGCTTGATACGCTCCTTTATTACCAGCTCCGCCACACATGCAAAAAGCTCTTTCCTACATTTCCGGCACCGCCGCCGGATTTCCCTGCCCTGGAGAATGTGCTGACGGTGGAATCGGGACGCAAGCTCATATCCCGACTTTACCGGAGTCTGCAGAACAGCAATCCCGTGGTGACCCCGGCGGCGCGTGGCAGGTGGGCCGCGGAACTGGGTGCCGAAATCTCTGATGCACACTGGGATCTGTGTTGTGGGCTCCTTGAGATCCTATCCCCCAACTACAGGCTTCGCCTGATCCATTTCAAAGATATCCATATGATGTATCGCACCCCTAGCCGGCTGCACCGCATGGGCTTGAGAGAGACAGATGCCTGCTGGCGCTGCGGAGCTCGCGGGGCTACATTCTTGCATATGGCGTGGGACTGTCCCACACTGGCGTCCTTCTGGACAAGGGTGATAGAGCTCATATGCACAATAACTGGCCTGCTGATCCCTTGTGCTCCGCCAGTGGCACTACTAGGCATTCTACACATGATCAAACCCAAGCACCGGAAGCTACCTGCGATGCTAATTTTGCTGGCCAAGCGACAAGTTGCAATGCATTGGGGGGTGGCTACGTCGCCTAGTATAAGGGACTGGGTAAAAAGTGCAGCATATTGTCAAACACAGCTTGCTTTGTACTGGGAGCTCATGCCGGTGCGTTCACGGGCGAAAGACATATGGGAGCTTTTTGTACACTGGCTGGCACAAACTACGCTCCAGGCGCTGTGATGTAATGCTCCTTGTGGGAACATGCGGGACGCAGCTGGGATGTGGGTAGACGTTGAGACATGTGGGTGTATATCGGGGATTTGAATGGTGCATGGGTGGTGACAAAGCTGCGGCGATTAGATCTGGCGAATGCTGTACCTGCATACTGAAGTGGACAATGCTGACCCTATAATTTGCTGTGGGCTGGTGGGGGGCTGTATTGTAGATAATATGACCTGTGTTCACAGCAGTGAGTTGTGTTGTTATTTATTGTTTAAAAATGCAAATAAAAAGAATTTAAAAAAAAATAAAAAAAAGAAGACTATGCACAGAGGCACTGTGGGTACCTGCCTCTGACGCTGCCTGCAGTTGAGGCGAGGATCATTAGAGGGTCTTGGCATAACTGTAAGTAAACCGGCGCCCTAAGAGCTGAATACCCTGCCCTCATGCGCAACTAGACTTAGCACAAGTGCAGGTGGCAGTGGAGGCAGACTGACTTCTGTTGCTGGTGTCAGACCCTGAGCACGTTCCGGTTTAAGGCTGTGCTCCAACTATTGTAAGCTCAACTGCCCTTGTTGAGAAGCTTGGACTGTCACATAACCCTGCCTAAGAGCGCCCCAGCTATTGAGGAGGTAATTACGTACTTTAATTATCCCTGCGCAGCATGCCATGTATGTTTTAGTGGCGCTCCCCCCTACAGTTACCCCTTGAGAGCCAGAGACGTGACCTGGTCACATTGAAATCAGCTGGCGTGATCTGCTGGGAGATAGCTCACTTTGATTCAGCCTGGGGCAGCTACTAACAAGAAAACCAGTACTTTACATTGCGGAGCCCTGGCAGCCTAGATACTCCAAACTCAAATACGTGCGGCTTACAGTTGCAGGCACTACCTTCACGTGCGATATTATGGGTAAAGTGGATAAGACCCAAACGAAGCTACTCTTTGTACAGGAACAGAGATGAAGAAGGGTCCCGCTCCTTGTTGGACCAAGCAGAGCCCCCGGAAGATGTGCCCAGTGGTGTTAAACAGATTTTTGCCGCAGTGCAAAAGAGTTTATCGACTATTGATGGTAAAATATATTCTCTTGTTTTTCGCATGGACAGAATGTCGGAGCACTTAGATAAACAAACAGAGCGGATTGACATGACCGAGCACTGGATGACTGAGGTGGAGGAGGTTCAGTCCAACTCAGTCCAAAAACAAATGGCTAAAGCACTCACGGAGCTACAGGATAAAGTGGAAGACCTAGAGGCCAGGTCTAGGAGAAGCAACATTCGTATCACAGACCTGCCGGAATCAACTTCGACGGGCGATATGGAACAGTTTATAGAGAAATTCTTAACTTCCCTGTTGTGCCGCAAAACTTTCTCGGGAATGTTTGTGGTGGAGCACGCACATCGTTTGCTGGGTCCTTTGCCGCCTATGGGGGCTCCTTCACGTCTGATAATAGCAAAACTGCTAAACTACAGAGATAGAGATGCTGCCCTGAGGCGGGCAAGGGAGCTGGGAGTTTTGTAATATGAGGGCTCCGCGATCTCCCTGTATCCGGACTTTACTACAAAGGTCCAAGAAGTCAGACGTCAATTTACTTCTCTGAAGCGCCATCTCCGGGATCAAAACATAGAATATGCAGTGCTATATTCCGCCAGACTGAGAGTCATGCTGAATGGTAAAGATAGAATCTTCTCGGACCCTAAAGCTCTGCAAAAAGCATTGAAAGACTTTTCAAAAATGGGGGAGCGATGTACGGAGGCAGATAAACTTGATGAAGCAGCTGGTGGAGCGCCTGGCGGCGGCTTGGACGAACACGACTGAGTGGGCCTTTGTCTGCTACGTCTACTAATTTTCAGCAGCCTGGGATAGTTGGCGGATCCTTCTACTGCAAGCGATGTGCTGCGGGGGGTGTCGCCTGCTAGCACTATATGCTGCTTTGTCTTACAGAGACTGACTCAGAGGAGTTAAGCAACTTGAACTCTTGCAAGTATAGCCATAGCCTGTAAAGGGGATTTTGTCTTCATATAAGGGATATATACCTCAAAGGGATTGTACTGCTGTGGCTATCTCACCTGTAAGGAGAAAACCTGCTAGTTTTGTTGATTAGAAGTGCCTTATTAGTTCTAATGGCGGGCATATTGCCTGGCCGTTTTGGTGTAGCTTGTGGTGCGTGGGTAACATCCGCCCCGAGTGTTACACACCAAACGGCCTGTTGCCTTTTTTGCTTAAGGGAAATGGGGGGAAGGTTGATACCGACTATGCTAAGTTCGGGTTTGCATGGCGTGGACGGGGGGGTGGTATTTTTGTTTTGGGTGGCTCACCAATGCAAAGTTGGGGTATGAATGGGGGATGCAGAGACCTAATTCATTTGTTGTTGCTTATGAGAAGTTGATTATTCTGGCCATGCATAGCATATTATACAATGCAGCAGACCACAGTATAATCCAGGAACACGTACAAGGTGCAGTGGGGTTGCCTACCAAAGACCATGACACAGACGTGATCCAGTAGGATACACATTTTAACTTGGAATATCTACGTCTCAACGACCATAGGAAGCTATGGAAGGTTATAGCTTATCTCACTAGACACAACATAGATATTGCGCTATTGCAAGAGTCGCACTTGCTCCTTAATAGCAGAATGCACAGTAGAGGATTGCAGGGAAAAACACACATGGCGGAGTTCACGTCTCATGCCAGGGGAGTGATTACTTCGGTAAATACGAAATAGGAATTCAAACTGTAGGCACTGGACACTGACTTGGAAGGGAGATTTGCCATCTCGAGATGCAGTGGGAGGGGACTGGATTTGGTATTAGTAAATATTTATGGCCCTGACTATGATAACCCAAACTTTTATGCAAACGTACTGCAGAGGATGCGTAGATAGGGGAATGGCCCTCAACTCTGGGGTGGCGACTTTAATTGTGTATTAGTTCCACGCTTGATCGGTCAGGAGGTCCGGATCGTCGCCTCTCTTTAGCTTCCCGGTCTATAATGGATGCGGCGACGCAACTAGAATTGTGTGACGTATGGAGAACAAGATTGTCTGGGAGGGGAGGGGAGGGTATACCCACTACTCTGTGTTTCACGATTTACATACTAGAATTGATTATTGGTTTTCCTCAAGGGCTTTGTATACCCAGATTCATGAGTGCTTTGTCCTCCCTCGCACCTTCTCAGACCACTCACCGGTGCTACTGGCTATGGATAGTCCACATAAACGTATCCCCCCTTTTACTTGGCGATTCCCCCCATATTCACTGCTCTGTACTAATTCTGAACTAGCGGAAGCTATAGAAACCTTTTCGAGATCAATATAGGGTCAGTCGACACATTTGCTGCGGTATGGGATACTTTCAAAGTTGATATCCGAGGGATTGCTATGGCTAAACACTCAGGGGTCCGTCGAGTGCTCCGAAAAAGGCTTAGGGACTTGGAGAGCAGCTTAAAATCTCTTAAACAACGGTTTCTCTCTAGCACAGTTGAAAGTGTGAAAGACGAATTTCAAGCATTGCTAAAAGAATATCATTGTACAGCCGATTCGTAAATCAAACACCTAGGTAAATATGCGACGGCCCGTACTTGTGAGGAAGGGTTCGGTCCTGGCCTCACTGCTGAAGAAACGCAGAGCGACAACAGGAGTTGTAGAACTTAACAACGGGGAAGGGGAATCACTAGTGGATCCGACGGCGATAGCCGACAGATTTAAGCAATATCGCTCGTCATTATATCGATCAAAGAACAAGGGAACCGATGCCACACAGATAGATTATCTGGCACACATTAAATTGCCCTGGTTGACAAATGAGCACAGAGAATATCTCATGCGACCCCTAGAAGCAGAGGAAATAGCTGCTGCACTAACTGGGATGAAGTTCGGTAGCGCACTTGGCATAGATGGCCTAACGGTCTCCTTTTGCAAAGAGTTTAGAGACCTACTCATATAGCACTTAAAGACGCTGTTTAAGGAGATGAGCGAGAGTGGCAGATGCCATCCTTTAATTGTTGCAATATTAAAACCAGATAAACCCTCGACTGAATGCTCCTCGTATCGCCCGCTCATCCTCCTAAATGTCGACACAAAAATATATGCGAAGATTTTAGCGAAACGACTTGCTCCACAGGTTCCGCTATTAGTTGCGCCAGAGCAGGCTGGGTTCGTCCCATCACGGAACTTGACATATAATCCGAGAATGGTGTTTGGGGCAATACCACATACTAGACAGGATATTCAAGCAGTAGCTGTGTTTCTCGACATGGAAAAAGCGTTTGATTCTGTAGAGAAGGCTGTTCATGCAGCAAGTACTGGGTAGGCTAGGACTGGGAGTAATCTTTTTACAAATGGTGGGAGTCCTATACAATTCCCCCACAGCCAGAATTATAATTGGTAGCATGGTTGCTGACTTGATTAGTATAACTAGAGGCACGCCTCAAGGGTGTCCGCTGTCCCCGATGCTGTACGCTTTGGTGGCGGAACCCTTAGCCTGCGCTCTCCGAGAATACCACAGTCATAGGGGCATACGTTTTCCAGGCTATAACTTAATTATTTCCACCTCCGCTAATGATACGTTGCTTTATCTTACGGACCCAGACCGCAATCTGTCACCAGTACTACATGAAGTAGTTAAGTTTGGAGCGCTGTCAGGACTTAAGGTCAATTGGACTAAATTGATTATGTTCCCGCTTACCTCCTCAACAACTTCATTTACCCCTGAATATCCAGTGCAATGGATGACTGCGTTATCTGGGAATCAAGGTCCACACTGACTCGGAAATAGTTTTCATGGAAAACTATGGGAGAGCAGTCAGTGCACTGGAGGAGGACGTTGAACGATGGATTCGCCTACCTTTGTTGTTTGCAGGTAGGGTCTCGATTATGCAGGTGTTGGTTCTGCCCCGGTTCTTGTTTTTATCTGCTAATATCCCAATGGACCTCCCATGTTCTTTTTTCAGAACGATTACATCCCTGTTAGTCAGATTGGCTTGGGCTAGGAAGCACGCTAGAGTCAGGTGGGAAATACTTAAGATACCATACCACATGTGCGGGTTGGGCGCTCCAGACCTAGATTTGTACTACAGAGTGGCGCAATGCGCGCACACACACTACAGGATTCATGGACCCATTGGCACCCCTCACATTCAGATAGAGAAGGTGGTGGTGGCACCTCTCCCATTGCCAACTCTCCTGTTTAACCCACCTGACTGTAGAACTGGAATACTGGATTCCGTTAACGCGACAGTGCACCCTTGGCACCATCTCCTGAAATTGCAAGCAGGTGCTATTTTATAGTCCCCACTGACACCACTGCAATGGTGCCTATGGCTGCTGCCATGTCAAGAAAGGGGGGTGGTTCGGGCCCTTAACTCTCTAACTATTAAGACAATAGGGGATATGTTTTCAGATGGTACAGTGAAAACGCGGGGTGAGGCAGAGACGACGGAACAGCAGGGCACACAGCTCACACGATTCTAAATTCACAGGATGAGGCACTCACTGAAGGAGATATTGGGTGGTGACTTAGCTGAGCCGCCTGACGTGGCTCCTCTTACATATATGATGAAAACAGACTCCCCTCCAGGTAAACGTAGTTTGTACACTTTTTTCTTCCCATCATTCTTTGCAGCAAGGGAGGGCTGAAGAAGGGTGTGCTGCCATTTCCAGTGTCAAGAGCTACAAAAGAGTCTTATTGCTCTGTTGCTCTCTGATTGTACGAATATTATCGTCAAACTCTAGCACTTCTGTGCTTCACTACAACACAGTATAAGGCACATGCAGTAAGGTAATTAGAATTTGTATCAGAAATAGTAGGAACAAATCTTTCCTTTGCCTTTGGTTCTCATATTATCTTAGAAATGCAAAGTAGTGCATTTCCCTCACACCCAGGACAAACAGAACGGTGCTAGAATATAGGATTTTTATGGATGACAATTCAATAAATATTTTTCTCTCTGCCAAAAAGTAGCAGCAATTTCGTGGCTGAGTTTATCCATTGCCTTCAGAAATGTAGCCCCCTATTTACCCATTCACTGCTAGGCCCCTCTTTCCCGTGCTAATTCTGTTTTGGCTACTTCAAGTAGTTCACGCTGAGACCCCATAACATTTTGTCTACATAAGGTGCTAATTGATGTCCTTTTTTCCAGCAGCCTGACGATTCTAAAGGAACACAGGGTTTGTAGATTCCCCTGGAGGAGACTGATAAATCAGCCAAAATACAGCTAAATGTTGTTTTTAAGAATAATGGAAAACAGTGATGCAGAAGAGTTAGTATTTTTTCCTGCAAATGGGTTTGTGGTGCTAAAATAACCATCTTCCCAGCTTTCAGTACAGGCAGACTATTGTCAGAAACCCTACATTTTCCACACAGTTTTGGCATTTTACTTGGACATAGCCTATTTTTCCTATTTTTAGTGCTTTCACAAGCTAATCATTTATGAAAGGTAGGCAACATTTTGAATTCAGCAAGAAGTCATCTGTGTAGATATTTAAAGGTTTTTGCATAAAAATTAACAGTGAAATAAAAAAATATTGAAATTAAGTTTAGAAAAAAACATTTGTACCAACGTTTTCACCTTAACTTCTTCTAACTATGGCAGATTTGAGAAAGCAACATACTGTTATGTCTGCTGGATCCTTCTAGTTATGGGGATATATAGGGCTTGTAGGTTGACCAAGAACCCAAGGTACCCAGAGCCAATAACTGAGCTGGGGCTTCCAATGCTTTTTCATTGTGTGCTGTTGTGTAGTTCCTTTAAACCTATATAGGATCTGCGCATTTAGACAACATACACTATAGGATTGGTGAATTTCGGGCCCTAGCTCACCCGCCACCTAGGGAAACCTAGTGAACCTGTACATTTTCAAAAACTAGTCATTCAGGGGCATCCAGGATGGGGTTACTTGTGTGGCTTTCACCAGGTTTTCTTACCCAGAATGCCTGCCAACCCTAAAACGTTGTCTAAAAAAACACATTATCCTCACATTTCTGTGATGGAAAGCTCTGGAATCTGAAGGTAGCCACAAACTTCCTTCCACCCAGCATTTCAACAAGTCTCCTGATAAAAATGGTACCTCAATTTGAGTGGGTAGGCCTAGTGGCCTGCGACAGGAAACGTCTCAAAACGCATCGTGGACACACCACATTTTTCTACAGAAAACTGACCCTTTTTTTTTCAATGTGCCTAGCTGTGGATTTTGGGCTCTAGCTCAACCGGCACCTTGGGAAACTTAGCAAAGCTGTATATTTTTTAAAATGAGACTCCGAGGGAAATCCAGGATGAGGCAACTTGTGTGGCTTTTACCAAGTTTTGTTTCCCAGAATCCCTTGCAAACCTCAAACTTTGTGTAAAAAAAATCCACTTTTTCCTCAGTTTTCTGTGATGGAAAGCTCTGGAATCTGAAGGGAGCCACAAACGTCCTTCCACCCAGCATTTCCACAAGTCTCTCGGTACAAATGGTACCTCGCTTGTGTTGGTAGGGCTAGTGGCAGCGACAGGAAATGTCCCAAAACCAAAAATGAACACACCACATTTTACCTAACTCCGGGTGGAGACCTCTGCTCCGCCCGCGGAGTGTGTGGAGATTTGCCTACTCCGCGTTCCTCGGAGAACGCGGAGTAGGCAAGTCTCTGCACACTCCGCGGCGGAGCGGAGTTGGCCAGCCCCTGCCTCCCACCCCTGTCTCTAAGGAAACTGCGCATGCGCGAGCCCGTGCATGCGCATTTCTTGTGAGAAATGGGCACGCAGGGGCGCTGTCGCATGCGCAGTTTCCCCAGAGACAGCGATAAAGAGGAGGAGAGCAGCCCGGGGATGCTGCAGCCAAGGTAAGTGTTTTTATTTACTTTAAAAGTAGTTTTATTTCAGTTTCAAGCAATTGTTAATAGGGGGTGGGAGGCGGGTGGCGTAGAAAAGCTCCACGGAGTTTGTTCTCAACTCTGTGGGACTCTGCATAGCCCCGCTACGCCCACTACTACCGAGGTTAACTTTTCCACAGTAAAACTGACCTTTTTTTTTATGTGCCTAGCTGAGGATTCTAGGCCGTAGCTCAGCCAGCACCTATGGAAAACTAGCAAAAATGTACATTTTTGAAAACTATAGACCCAGGGTAAGCTGGGATGGGGTGACTTGTGTGGCTCTCATCAGGTTATGTTATCCAGAATCCCTTGCAAACCTGAAAATATGTCTAAAAAACAAATTTTCCTCACATTTGTGTAATGGAAAGTTCTGGATTCTGCGGGGAGCCATAAACGTCTACCCACCCAGCATTCCCCCATGTATTCCAATAATAATGGTTCCCCACTTGTGTGGGTAGGTCTAGTGCCCTCAGCAGGAAATGGCCCAAAACTTACTTGGAGACACCAAAATTATCGATCACAAAAGACCTCGTTTTGGAAAGGGGGCCACCTGCGTTTTTGGTCCGGGGTCAGCTACCATCTAGGAAAACCTACCATACCCAGAAATTTCTGAAAACTAGACACTGGGGTAGTCCAGGGAGGTGTGGCATGCGTGAATCTCCCAAAGTTTTCTTACCCTGAATCCCCTGCAAACATCAAATTTAGTTAAAGAAATCACACTTCCCTGTGTTGGATAGTTGTGGGATCACTGGGCTAACATGAATTTGAGTTGTGGGATCACTGAGCTAACATCAATTTCCTACCACTCAGCCTTTCCCTAGGTCTCCTGATAAAAACGATACCTCACTTGTGTGGGTGGGTCAAGTGCCTGCGACATGGAAGGACCCAAAGCTAATTGTGGAGACATCAAAATTATCTAGCACAGAATGAACTGGTTTTGCTAGGGGGCACCTGTGTATTTGACCCCGGGCTCGGGGGCCATCTAGGGAAACATACCAAGCCCAGACATTTTGGAAAACTAGACACCCGGAGGAGTTCAGGCATATGTAGGTTTGGTCAGTTTCCCCTAATGGGCGCTGAGCCTCGGACCAAAAACACAGGTGCCCATCTTGCAAAACGAAGTAATTTTGTGCTAGATAATTTTGTGTGTAATGGCCAGCAGCAAGTCACTACTCATTCACCGCCACCCAATTGTCAGCTCACACACACCACCAGCCATGCACTGGCTAACACACCTCCAGCCAAGCACCCTCTCACACACAACACCAGCCAAGCACAAGTCTACGCACACCACCAGCCAAACACCAGTCCACGCATACCGCCATCACATTTTTTAACAAAAAAGAAAACACAAAACAATTGGAATTAGACACAAAACCAAAATTGCAAACACAGAAGCTCTAACTAAATACATCACATTAATGCCAACCGTAAGACTGAACAAAGAATATAAATCAATACAGACCGGGCAGTTCAATTTTACTCTCATGGTTTGTGAGAAGCTAGCTTGATATATGATGTACACTTATGTAAGTGGGCACCCTGCACCAATCTAGACAACCCTTGATTTTAGTGCTCATAGACAACCTTATAAAGCTCTGGTAGAGTGGTAGCTGTGGAGAACAGCCTTCAGGCTAAATCCAGAAGGAGTGTAAAGCAGCTTGTTTTACCAGAACATAATCATCTATGTAAGTCAAAAACAAAACACACAGTGTATTTATAAAAATATGTATTTATTAGAAGACACTCACTCCTTGCTGGAGATATACACAATGCACACAATACTTTTCAATGGAAACAGGTAAGTATCACAAAATACACAGCGGGCACCAGGGGGAGAACAAAGCGTATACTAAAATAGTGGTATGCGAACCACGACTCGAGTCAAGACTATACCCAGAAGACTTAGAAGTGCCGGGGACAGAATTCAAAGATTACCCTCAAGAGGACACACAGGCCAGAGGCACTGGAGTGGCATAAGGACCTTGAGCAGCTCACCAAAGATGCAAGCCCACAATGCAAATGCTGCAATGAGGACAAAGATCTTGGTGACTGGATATGCCTGAGGTGGGGACTACTTGGAGCCCACAGATCTTGTTAGAAGGAAGTCAACACGCCTTTGCAATAACAAGTCGACGCAGTGCACAGGTGTTCAGTTCCTTTGGTTCCGACAAGGGATACTGGCCTTAAACTTGGTGAGAGGGCAGGGCAGGCCTCGAAGGATGAGAAGAACTACCACCTGTGCTGCTGAGTCTGTCAGAGTCCGTGGGAGCCCAGCAACATCAGACCGGTCAGCTTAGTTGTGGTGCCTGCAGATACAGGGAAGTGACTCCTTCACTTCAAGGGAGATTCCTTCAGGTGTCTTGGATGCCCACAGACCTTGGAAGGTTCCTGTATGGAGCACAGGCATGGACTTTGCAGCAGACGAGCAGGGCGGCGAGATCAGGAGCAGCAGGAGTCTTCCCAGTTGCAGCCTGGATGCCCAGAGCGAATTTTAGTGAAGTCCAGAGTGCCCAAAAGTTCAAAGAAGAAGTGGTGTCTAGAAATGAATCTCATCCCACAATGAATCTAGGGACCTACCCACAGGTAAGTCCTTAAGTATCATAGTGAGAGGGTTAGAAGGATTGAGGGTCGGACAGTGGGGAGGATACTGAACCACTTTTGCACTATGTAACCACTTTTTTGAGGCTGATTGTTTTTTCTTTGAAAACGTTAGTGGTGCTGCTTGGACCCTTTTAAAATCTTTTCCCATTGAAGGAGAACTATATGTCAAACTTGGCGAGTACATTTCTCAGGCCTTCTATTTTCCTTGTGGAGTTCCGCAGGACTCTTCACTTAGCCCTACTTTATTCAACATTTATATCACACCCCTTGCTAACCTCATCAAGAATTTCGTTTTTTCTTTAACATCTTATGCAGACGACACCCAGATTGCCGTATCCATGGCCAAAAAAGATCAAGGAGTCAACAACAGATTCTACGACTGCATACAACCTGTCTCCACTTGGATGAGTAGGAACTGTCTTAAGTGGAATGCAGATAATACTCTTTGTATCGCAAACCCACTTTTGGACGCTTTCATTTTGGCAGTAGATATGGGCAATCTGCCCTCTCCCACAACTAAAGCTCGGAATCTGGGAGTTTTGATTGACCACAAATTGACCAACAATATTCATGTAAATGCTCTCTCTTCGTCAACATCCTATACTTTAAGGATGTTAAAAAAGATTTTCCCTTTTATTCAGTCCATTTGCAAAACATTCTAATTATATCACTTGTCACCTTTAAATTAGACTACTGCAACAGGCTATGTCTCACAGCCTCCCAGTACACTCTTGACAGGCTGAGGATTTTGCAAAATTCAGCAGCCAGGCTTCTACTAAAATTACTCAAATATCACTCTGTTTCTTTAGCCATTGAGAATTTGCATTGGCTCCCAATTAGACAGTGATGCACTTTCAAGGCTCTCTGTTTCGCTTACAAAGCACTTCATGGTTTAGGCCCGGCCTATTTGCAGAATAGCTTCAAGTAGTGTAACCCATTTAGAACCTTGCGATCAGCTTCAGCTAAACTTATTGTTGTTTCCAGATTCCGACTGTCCACTTGGGACAGCAGGAGTTTTTTTTCTGGGGATAGCAAAAGCCTGGAATGCCCTACCACCTGCGATCAAAAATGCCCCTAATCTGCTGAATATTGAAAACAGCTAAAAGCCTATATTTCTTCCAAGACACCTGCGGATATTCATGCACTTTATAAGACTCATTAAAATGAACATTGACATACTCCCATGTGTTTTGTTCAGTTTCACACTAGCGCGGGAACCAACGGCTCCCTGAGCTGGTTTGAACTGGACTATGCAAGTAGGGCACCAAATGTGCCCTACAAGCAGACTGAGTGGCACTGGCAAGCGCTCCCACCTGGCCCCAATACACTAAACCCTGTCTGGGAAGTGGTCACACCCCCTTGTGACAGGATACCTATTGTTCTGCCTTCCCTTGCTCGAGCCTGGCTCAGCAGCAGGAGGGCACAATTGTGTCTCTGGTAGGCAGCAGCCAAGTTGTGCTGTCCGTGTCTAGAAGACTGGTACTGGGAGCACTAAGGTCCTCCCGGAGGAGCTTTACAGGCGTGGGGGTATGATTCCAACATGTTTGAACCCAAACATGATAGTGTTTGTACACATCAGTGGGTGCTTCATCTAATGTTGAAAAAGCCAAGTTTTTAGCTTTCTCCTAAAGCTAAGGAGATCTTGCACCTGTCTCAGGGAGGGCGGCAGGCTATTCAATAGCTTTGAGACCGCAACCTGGAAAGAGAGTCCACCCATGCGCGCATGTGCGAACTGAGGCACGATCGACAACCTCTGAGTCCAGGACCACAAGGTTCTGGATGGTGCATAGGGCTGAATTCTATTCCTGATATAAGGGGCCCCTATGTTGTGAAAGGCCTTAAAGGCCAGCTCCAGGGCCTTAAAATTAACCCTGTCTCACACCAGAAGCCAGTGCAGGGACATCAAATGAGGCGCCATGTGTGTCCTCGGGTCAACCATAAGAACGGCCCTTGCTGCCGCGTTTTGTACCACATGCAGGCGGCCGAGTAGGTAATCAGGGAGGCCTAGGTACAGAACGTTAACGTAGTCCAACCTTGACATTATTATGGCTTGGACCACGGTTTTCCTATCCAAGACTGGAAGTAAGAGGAGAAAGTTCCTCATCGTTTTCAGTAGCCCAAAACATGTGCCAGCCACTGCTTGGACCTGGGACTTCATCGACATGTCTGCGGCCCATTTCACCCCGAGGTTTTTTTTTAGTTTTTTTTTTAATAAAATCTTTTTATCGAACAATTCAGGTGGATTGGTCATTGCATACAGTAAATCATTAATTACAGTTGTGTCACAAACTCGCAAATCAAGCAGCTACTTCATTCATTGACTCAGTGGGGTAAAACAGGATGGTCATTGTCTATACATATCAGGGTGTCAATGGTTCGTCAGAGGAGGGGACATGTGGGGCCTCACAAATATTACCACGATAAATATTCCATTTGGTCCAGAGCGCTATCCATTTTCAGGGACAGCCACGTGCTACATATACCGTTTTCTCCTGTACCACACACCAGTCCATATCATTCTTCCAGGCGTTCAGTGTCGGTGGTGTTGCTGCTCCCTAAAGACGGGCGATATTCCGCTTAGCTACCATCTGGCCAAGCGTTGCCCAGAGTTTACCCTTGGTGGTCAAGTCCGTGGGCTCCCAAACATTCAGGAGACACCTTTTGGCTTTGAGTTGGCTACTGCGCTCATACATTCATGAACTTTTCCCCAATAGTTGTGGATTAATGGACATTCCCACATAATGTGTAGAAAGGACCCCTCTAGGCCGCACTGTTTTTTACACAACCCCTCTTCGCTCCTGCCCATCAGTACCAATCTAGGACCGGAAAGATACACTCGATGTAAGATCTTTAATTGGATCAGCCTCCTTTTTGCTGAGATGGCGACCTCCTTTGGTGAGGAGAGCGCTTCCTGCCATTCCTCATTGTCCAATTCCAGGCCGTCCCGCCCCTATTTCTCCCTCAATGGTGTTAGGGGATCCGGAGTGTTGCGTATTAGCTTTTTGTATGTGAGGGAGATAGCTTTGTCCGGCAGGTATCCATCGAGCAATCTGTCTTCAAGTGGGGAAGACTCCGGTAGGGACGACCCCGCCGAAATGTTAGCTTGGAGGGAGTGTCTGACCTGCTCGTATCTAAAGTACTCCGATTCGGCTAACTCACGTGTCTGCTTTGGTGAAGCAATTGAGACCACTCCGTTTTGCCCCCAGAGGTACTCAATTCGGGAGGGCCCTATTAGGTCCCATTTGTCAAACCCCTTGGTTCGACCCAGTGTACCCAGACATTCGGAGTGCCATAGTTGAGTGGCAAGTGTGAGTTTTTTGGTCCACCCTAAGCTGCGGTTTACCGTGTGCCAGAACTGAACTGAGAGTTGCGTGGGTCCTGTCAGGATATGTTTCTTGGGTCTGGAATAAAGCGTCCTTGTGAAGCTACCACCTGGGAGTACCCATTTGTCCATCCTGTAACCCGGGTTGTCCCCACTGCGGTAGGTGCATTGGTTGATGGCTGAGAGGTGTGCCGCCCAGCAATATTTTTTAATGTCAGGTAGTGCTATACCTCCATCGTACAAGTCGAGCGTTAATTTGTGAAGCAATATACGTGGTTTACCATCCCACAGAAGGTCTCTTTGGGTGGTTTCGATGTCTTTAAAAAACCCCGGTGGAACTGGGTCTGGGAAGTTCTGGAGGGTATAAAGGAAACTGCTGCTCGTTCCAGTAGAAAAAGTGGGAGTGTCTTCCAGGTAGCTGTGTCTCGCTTGAACCTCTGCAGGGGTGGGAGGAAATTTCATTCATAGAGGAGTTTAGCATCTGTTGTGATGAAAATACCTAGGTATTTGAATCCGTCCGTTACTGTTTGAATCAGGCATTCTTTCGGTACTGTGGGGGGGTCACCATGCAAAACGTATAACAGCTAGAAAATATCTAGGACCACCCTTATTGACTTCCGAGGGAAGGCAAGATATAGGAGGATGTCATCTGCATATAATGAGATTCCATTTTCCCATTCCCCTGCCCATCTAAATCCCCAGATGGAAGGATCCCTCCGTATCCAGGCTGCAAGAGTGAAGAGTAGGGGTGATAGGGGACATCCCTGCCGCGTCCCCCTGCTGAGAGCGAATATGTTTGAGATTTTGTTGTTTACTACCACTTGGGCCTATGGTTCTGTGTAGAGGAGCCGCACCCATCAGATAAAATTGGGGCCGAAGCCCAACTTTTTAAGGACCGCCATCAGATATGCCCATTCGAGCATGTCGAACGCCATCGTTGCATCTAGCGATACCACTATTGCGTCTTCTTGGATAGTGGCATGATGCCCTAATACTCCATGAAGTCCTCGCAAGTTAAGTGCAGTGTTTCGTTGTGGCATAAAGCCCGATTGGTCGGGATGAACTAGTTTGTCTATTACTTCCCTTAGCCGGTTCGCCAGTAGCTTTGCAAGTATTTTGGGTTCTGCATTTAATGAGGAGATGGGTCTATACAAGGTACATTCGTCTTCTGGTTTCCCTGCTTTAGGTATGGCCACCAGTGTGGCGGTACATTGGTCCCGTGGGAGTACACCCAGTTCTTTACTGTCTTCAAACATGTTCTTCAGATAGGGGGCCAGTTTGTCGGGCTTGAGTTTGTATAGCTCAATGGACAGACCGTTTGGGCCCAAGGCTTTTCCCGGCCGTAAATCTCTGATTGCCCTAGCTAGCTAGTCATTGGAAAGTGCACTCTCTAATGCCTCCCTTTCGGAGTCGGAGAGGATGGGCAACGGGATGTGTGCAAGTAGTGCGGAGGAGTCCTCCTCCGGTAGGTCCGAACCACTCCGATACACTTGTTCGAAGTGTGTGGCGAACTCGTGTACTATATCGGGGGGTTCTGTCAACATAGTACCCGAACTACTCTTGAGCTCTGGTACTAGTATTTTCGCCCTTTCTTTTTTGTCCAACCAGGCAATCAATTTGCCCGCTTTGTCTCCTTGGTCATATAGGCGTCCGTCCCTTTCTCTCGCTAGGGTTTTGGCAGCATCAGTTGCCAGCGCTTTGTATTCAACCTCCTTGAGCTGCATTCTGTGGAGAACGGCTTGGTCATCACCGTCTTTTGCTGCCTCCTCGAGGCTAAGGAGGTCATGTTCGATAGTAGCCATCTGTTCATTTTTTTCCTTGCGCAACCCAGCTATGGTGAGAGGGTATGCCCCCTGATTACCGTTTTAAACGCCTTCCATAGGGTAGTAGGGGAGTCAACTGTTTTCTTGGAAATATTGATCAAGGGTCCGGGTGAGCTCAGCTTTGATTTCTGGGTTGCAGAGATACCATGGGTTGATGGGTGCTACACAGCCTACCCTTTTTTCCCCAATGGTTAGGTGGACCCACAGAGGAGAGTGATCAGAAATGCCCCTTGCCTAGTGTTTGATGTCTTGCGTAATCGTATTTTGTTGTATAGGCATGAGGATATAGTCTATTCTAGAGAATGTGTGGTGAGACCCCGAGAAGAATGTGTATTGTTGGAGGTCAGGATGGTGCCTTCTCTAGAGATCCGTGAGGCCAAAAGTCTCAATGAAGTTGGAGAGCCAATTGTGCCCAGTGCTAATGTCTCTGGGCGGGTGTCGGTCAAGCATGCCTGATACAACAGCTTTGAAGTCCCCATCCAGTATGAGTTGCCCCTCAGGAAGGGAGAGTATGAGTGTCCCAAGATCCTTATATAATTGTGTTTGGAGACCTGGTGGAATATATACCACTAGTAGTGTAAGGGTTTGCCCTTCCCAGTGTCCTGAGATCGCCACGAAGCGCCCCAGTGGGTCAGTCCAGGTGTGTTTGATGCTGAGCGGTAAGGTACGTTTGAGTAGGATGCCTACCCCTCGAGACCCAGAGGTGAAGCCCGCATGTGCCACCATTGTGTATCTCCATCTGTTTAGTGCCTTACAGTTGTTACCGATGAGGTGTGTCTCTTGGAGTAATGCAACATCCGGAGAGTGGCGCTTTATGTGTTGGAGAACTATGATTCTTTTCACCTTGTCCCCGAGCCCGTTGACGTTCCAACTCAAGAGTTTTAGACTCTTTTCCCACTGCGTACTCATTTTTACAGAGAACAGATCTGTCAAATCCACGAATCACGTAACACAACCAAATCATGAAAAGTCGTTTCCTGCATGACCAATAATCACCCCCCAAAATCCCCCCCACATCCACTAAAAAAGATTACAATAGGACTAAAAATAGAACCCCCCGATGCCAACCCCCCCTAGCTGCTACCCTGCCACGTAGGTTTAAAACTACCCACATCCCCAACTAGCAGAGTGCCTATCGCCCTGGGCGCAAGTCAACAGTTACGGGGAAATATGGGTTAGTTCCAAATCCGGCCACCAGAGGCCTACCCCCACCCTTCAAGAAAGATGTCAGGTTGAGGACCCCAAAGTCTTACCGGACCAGCGCTTCATGACATACCCCCGCCCGCCTCCTCATAGGAAAGGTTTATACATTACAGTTTGTTGAGGCAGGTCCATGAGTCCAACGCCACAAAACTCAGGTTCGCTTAGTTTCTGTGGGCCACTAGTGTCCCCAGGCGGCTGGACCTCGATCTCCAGGAACGCTGGCTCCGTCTGTCTATGTCTGATCGTCCATCCACCGAGCCCGGTGAATGGGCGCGGGTGTCTCTCCAGTTGTCGCCTGTGGTCGCCGCTGATCTCTGCGTGGCTGCCCTATTTAACCAGTCCTGCACCTCCGGTGGAGTCGAGAAGAAGAGTGATTTTCCGTCTACTGTGATTTTGAGCTTTGCGGGGAAAAACATCATATCTTTAATTCCTCTTTCTCTGAGCGCTTTCTTGACCCCATCGACGGAGCACCATTCTTGTTGAACCTTAAGCGTGAAGTCAGGGAAGAATCGGACAGTTGTATTCTCGTATTGTAGGTCTCCTTGTGTTCGAGCTTCCTGTAGCATTGCATCACGGTCCCTATAGTTGAGAATTTTTGCGATTATAGTCCTGGGGGCCGCCCCCGGTTTGGGCCTGGGAATTGGTCCCCCTGTTGGTGAACTAGTTGCTGGACCCGCTCCTCGAGCTTTTTCGTGGAGGTTTGAAGCTCCAGAACGTTTGTTTCGTTAACTCTGACTCTGTCTGAGGTTTTGTTCATATCGGCTCTCAGCAGGTTCATCGCGATGGATACTTTGTCGATTTAGTTTCGAGTGTGGCACCCAGCACAGAGATGGCCGCCATTATGGATGTGAGGGAAGGCTCAGCGTCTCCAGTTTGCCCACCCTGGGCTCCCTCATCTGTGGTGGCTTGCTTTGGGACCGCATATTTATCAAGCTTATTCATTTGCACTGCTGCGCTGCCCTTGGGCTTCATTGTAAGGGCGCATGTGTCCGGCTCACTCAGCGGAGGTATAGTGTCTCTGCTTTCGTACACTCCGTGTACTTCAGGTGTGTTGCGGTGCAGCCACGGCCCGTATAGGGCGTGCTACCGGGGTGGTGACTTAGGGCAGGGGGTTGTTGGGCAGCTGGGAAGCTCCAAGTTTGTGTTAGCGTGTGAGCCACAGTGAGCCCCCCCGTTCAGTGTCCCGCAGTGTTGAGAGCAGCCCCTGGGGATACCCGGGGGCGCTGCATAGGAGGAGACCTTTAGCAATCGGTTCCCTTTTTCACCCAAAAAAGTGCATGCGTTCCATTGCCTTCAACGGCAATGCGTGCACGTCTGGTGATTTCCTTGCGGGAGCGAGCGGCAGCGCCATATGGTATCAATTATTGCGCCTTGCTGCTCGCTTCCTCTCTCCCTGCTGCCGCACGCGCGCTTTTGCTGTTTTTTTTTACTTTGAGCGCGAGGCGCGCGCAGCCAATGCTTGTTTTTAAGGCACGAGTACATTAAGAGATTTACCTAAAATCACAGAAGGGTGAGTGGACGCCAGCACCTGAACCTTGTCCAAAATTGGCAGCTGTGACCTTTAGGCCTCATCTCCTAGCTTCCTTCATTTGGCCCCATTGTTGCCTTTTGAACACAGTTCCACACCACTTGGATGAAAGAGCGACAATTTTACACCTAATAATTGGAATGACTCAGAATAAATGCGCTGGTTCCGCTCCCTGCTTCCCTTGCCTGGAGCTCTGTTGAATTTGGGTCGCCTGTTCTTGAGCTTCTGCTGTGCGGCTCCTGAGGCACCTTTTAAAAATTCACCCCTCACAGAGCATTGCTTTACCGACCAGACATTTCAGCGCAAGTCCCCTGTCGGTGGCGGATCATGGTTAACCCTTTCTGTTCGCGCGCTTTCATCCTGTCATACCCAGGACTGTAGCGGCACAGAGAGATGCTCTTTTAATGTTATTGGTGATACACAACAGATTGATTGTTGTTGATAGGTAACCTAAGCTGAGGGTGTCATCCGGAAGTAGGTCTGCCTTGAATGAGGGCGCGTTCTTGTCTTGCTGCTTATGTTTAGCCACTCCTCAAAGAATACAAACTTATCATCTTCCACCTTTCATTGTGCACATTCTTTCTCAATGTTAATAAATGAATGTGTAAACCTTTGTGCCGCCTCATTTCAATTCAGTACCGAGGCGTTTCAACTGCCTTTGTCCTTGATTTATTTCTGTCAGCAACAAAAGGCTCATTTCACTCTCTGTCTCTGCCATGTATCTTAAATTTATGGTGTGTAATGCCTGGTGTGTATCACAACAACTGCAGTCGTATCGTTTTACTTGTTTAACAAGAATGCATTGAAGAGCACCCACTGTGACAAGGCCGTGCGCCTAGATTTTAACCAGATTTCCAAACAGTTTGGTACATATAAAACAATCACAAAACAAGGGGATGGAAGTTACAAGTATCCATCCGATATTGACTGCTTTGTGTAAGCTACGGATATTTGCATCCCTGTTGTGTGGCTGCTGTCCCCAGCTCGGTTCAGACTGTTTAGAACCTGGAGTCTGCCATGCCAAGGCCCCCATTCTGAGTTGTGCCCAATTCTAAGTTTTAGAGTGCGGAAATTCACCTTGGTGAGCCCAGTGCTTTACTGCGTACGGTTGGAAGCAAGTTGAAAATGTCCATGGGAAAGAGTCAGGAATCAGGGAACTAACTGCTTGTGGGAATGGACCCAGTAATTCCAGAAACAGCATGTTTCCCCTTTCTGGCATTGGCATGTTATGGTGGCCAGTAACCAGGGTGCAGGGACTGGCTGATCTCAGTAACTCTGGCCTTGTTATGTTTTTCCAATTGCGATGAACATATATATTTTTCCTAAGTAGATGCTCTTCCCCTAATATCATCCAAATATCCTTTCAATTGCACTCAGAATACTGTTGCTAAAGTTGCTGAGTATTGTGTCAACTGCTGCAGTCAGGCTAAATTGCATATTGGCAAGGAAAGACATCTTGTCTATTTGAAAATATATTTAAATACATTTAGTAGACAATCTGTTTGTCATTATGTAAAGATAAGGGAAGTGTTTGATTGAGGGATAGTTAATTGCCTGAATAAGCAATGCCAAGTTAACTAAGCTCATTATTTGTAACTTATACATATCATTTGTACAGACACTTAATTGAAAAAAAGATTAAATCAGTTGTTTTTCTCTATCTTATCTTATTAGAAACAACTTCCTCTACAACAAAATCACAAGTGCCACAAGCAGCACCAGGAACAACCATTCCAGGTAAAAGCTCCCTGATGCACTTTTACCTTCTAAGCTTTCATTTCTACAGGTGAGGGCAAGGGTTGGCTTTAAACTGTTTCTAATCATAATGAAAACAAATCTGTCCAAAATGTTCATCATACCTGTCCTAAGCATGGTTGTGGCCTTCATGTGCTTGGCTTGTGCTCTTCATTAGGGGTGGGCGGAGTGTTTCATACTGCCCATGGAATTGGCAGAATTTTGGTCACTCAGTATTACTCTTTAATGGGGAATTTCAGGCAAATTCCGTGAATTGCAGCGTGGCAGAATGTTTTTCCTGTGAGGCTCCAGAAAATGGAAGCTAGTGAGCGCGTGCGAGATTTGGCATTCTCTAGCATGATTTTCTAATGCGGGTGGTCCTGGTCAGAGGGTTTTTGTTCAAGTAGCATTGCTTCTGACTGAGTAGATTTTCTACTCGGTGGCAGGAAAAAAGACTCGAATGGCCGCGTCCTCTTGTGCAATGCATGGTGCACTTTGCACACATTTTTCAGAGCTGTTCACATTATTGGCACTAAGTTGCAGTGTGAGCTGCATAGTTTCTGCCCATTGGCATACCCCCACCGGATCTTGCAGAGTTTAACTCTGCAAGTTCCGCCCACCTCTACACTTCATGAACATTGCTTCACTGGTAAGGTAATGCTGATGTGTTCTTTTTTCTGTAAATAGTTAGTATATTGCAACTGCTTTCTCAATTATGAAAAACTCAATGGTGCTGAGACATGGATAAGCTATGGTTGACATTTTGTTGAATATTGTTCTCTGTTCTATGAGTAATGGCTATTTCATCTGTAGGTTACACACTCCCTATAAAATGAATCCCACAAACAAGTATATTTGTTAATACATTATCTCAATCTTTTTGGGAATAACAACCTCAACTAAACCATAAGCACCAACACCAGGAACACAGTAGCATAGACAATGTGTCATGGGCCCTAGTGCAAGGAAACAAATGGGCCAATGGTTGCTGTTTGAAATATAAAATACAGCAATAATCAGGGTTCAGTGGGCCCCCAGTCCTCTGGGACACGGTGCACTGCACCTGCTTCACCAATGGAAGCTACGCCCCTGCAGGAACATCTGGAATAACCACTCTAGATGCAATGAAAGTGCACCTTTGCCAATGCCTCTGCCAGAGAAGTCTAAGGAGGTTGTTTAGTAGAGACATAAATAGGCTCGCACAGTGACATATAAACATCAGATTTAATCATGACATGATTCTTTTTTGTAGAAGGAAGATGATTTGGCATATTAATGAATTGTTGGATTCATAAGTATGGGCACAGGTCTATATGATTTTTTTACATAAATATAACATATCATCATTGTACTTGTTTAGGGAGCAGTTTTTACATTACAATTTCCATGCCAATTGAAAGCAATACTCCATTAAATTGCAGTTTTCAAACCAAAAAAAAAGAACAATCCATTAATATAATTTTTGTACTTTTAACTAGATAAATGTGAAAAACGAATTAATTTATGTCCAACAAGTATTGCAGGATATTATTAATTCACATTCTAAAACTCCATCCAATACTTCAATACAATTGGTTTTATAGATTCCATAACATTATGGTGCCGATCACGATCCGGTAAAAAAATAGCCCGTACGGCTCGTATCCGGTCTTTTTACCGTACGAATCGTACAAGTGCCGTACAAACTGCCAATTACGATTCGCATGGGAAAAAGACCATACGAATCGCATTGGGAACAATTCCCCACACGTCCTCGGGTCGGAAATTGTGTCCGACACGTCCCCGGACGATTTACCGTACAAATGTGAAAAGTCTAGTCCGACCGCGGAATCACGATCCATCCCATGCGTCCGATGTTACAACCGTATGCAAAAAACACCGTCCGCACCGAACACCCATAGCAACAATGGAGACATGTGCCCGCATACGCGCCGAACACCCCCCCAGCCCCCGTACGTTCGAGTCGTACCCCCACCCGTGTATGTACACCCGTGTACGTGTCCTACCCCCGTGTATGTACACCCGTGTACGTTCGAGTCGTACCCCCCGAGTATGTACACCCGTGTACGTGTCGTACCGCCCGTGTCTGTACACCTGTGTACGTGTCCTACCCCCGTGTATGTACACCCCCTTGCTTGTTTGAGTTGTACCCCCCTGTGTATGTACACCCGTTTACGTGTCGTACCCCCGTGTATGTACACCCGTGTACGAGTCGTACCCCCCGTGTATGTACACCCGTGTATGTGTCGTACCCCCGTGTATGTACACCTGTGTATGTTCGAGGCATACCCCCATGTATGTACACCCGTGTACGTGTCATACCCCCGTGTATGTACACCCGTGTACGAGTCGTACCCCCCTGTGTATGTACACCCATGCACGTGTCGTAACCCCCGTGTATGTACACCCATGTACGTTCGAGTCGTACCCCCACCCGTGTATGTACACCCATGTACGTGTCCTACCCCCGTGTATGTACACCCGTGTACGTTCGAGTCGTACCCCCTGTGTATGTACACCCGTGTACGTGTCATACCCCCGTGTATGTACACCCGTGTACGAGTCGTACCCCGCCGTGTATGTACACCCGTGTACGTGTCGTACCCCCCCGTGTATGTACACCCGTGTACGTTCGAGTCATACCCCCACCCGTGTATGTACACCCGTGTACGTGTCCTACCCCCGTGTATGTACACCCGTGTACGTTCGAGTCGTACCCCCCGTGTATGTACACCCGTGTACGTGTCGTACCCCCGTGTATGTACACCCGTGTACGAGTCGTACCCCCCGTGTATGTACACCCGTGTACGTGTCCTACCACCGTGTATGTACACCCGTGTACGTGTCGTACCCCCGTGTATATACACCCGTGTACGTGTCGTACCCCCAACCGTGTATGTACGACCCGTACCCTCACCCGCGGACGTATGGAGCGTACCCCAGGCCCCAACACCAGCACCTCCACACAACATCGCGCATGTACGAGTCGTACCAAGCCAGACACAAGGACAGCACTGTACAACAAAATGCCCAAAGTACACACCGTACACACGCTAAAAACGCACGTACACAACCAGGACAAAGCAAAACAACACAAGAATACACCATTCGAATGGCACAAAGCCACTAAACATGTCCAACAAGCTAAAAAACAACACAATCACTGACCTGCAACTGCCAAAATCCAAAACAGAGGCCCAAAACACAACCACTCCTTATAACACACCCACCCAAAGTTCAAACACAGCCACACCCACCAATGGACCAATAAAAAGGGCCCACACACACAAACCATGAGCCTTTGCAACAGACTCACTGCTGCCAGACCCCACAGACAACCTACAGCACCATACTAGAAGCTTTACCACACCTTACACTTGCACACCTTCACACACACACCTTCACAAACACCCCCACATCACATTCACACACACACCTGCACAACCACACCCACACACCCACAACCATCCACACCCCCCCCCACCATCCACACCCACACCCCTCACCATGCCCACTAACAAGAATCCAAAGTTCACTAGCCGAGAGTTGGAAGTCCTTGTCGATGAAATCCTCAGAGTTGAGCCACACCTCTTTGGAACCTTGGTCAGACAGACCCCCATTTCAGAAAAAACATCCATGTGGCAGACCATCGTCGATGCTGTGAATGCTGTTGCGGACACCAGAAGGACCAGGCATGAATGCCAAGACAGGTGGTACGATCTGCGGAGGAGGGTCCGAGCCAAAATGACGGACGAACACAACCAGGCCAACGTCACTGGAGGAGGGCCGCCCCGCAGACGTGTAGAATACCATCCCTGGGAGGAGAGGGTGATGGCCATACTGCCGGTGGTGGCAGTGGACGGATTAGTAGGACTCCGAGACCCGGGTGAGTACACAAACAACTCACCTCACATGGGGGGAACGTCATCCACACCCAAACTCACAAACAGGCACGCAACCACCCCAAGCTATAGCATGACTCAACCACACTCCATGAACACGCACCTGCCACTAGCGCCACCATGCCCCATGCACCCAGCTGGACAATGTCAAGTCACAGGCCACAGAAAACACCAACACAAGACACGGTAACCCGGATGGCGGGAGTGTGGGCCCCTAAAATCACATAGTGCAACTCAGAAGCAGACAACAATGCCCTCTGCCCATATGGCCTAGGTCACAGCCAGACAAACACTGTGTCCCCACACAGGAAAGACTCGCCAGCAAATGGCGGACGCCTTGCATCAACACATGGGGGTGACGGCACGTTCTTGCACATGACAGCAGCTAATGAACAGCCAACACTGTGAAAGAGTGGCAGCACACACCTGTCAAGTACCTTGTACTGAAGTCTGGCTTCCACGGGAACAGATGCTTGATCTCCACTCCCCTACTCCACTGCCGCGAGCTCCAGGCTCACGAGCAGCAGAGAGGGGGAAAGGGGAATTGGACAGACAAGAGAGACTGCACTGCGTCTTCTTCTGGACTGGTCTCGGGGCACCTTCCGTAAGACTCCTGTAACGAGAGTTACTCAATAACAGCCTTATCAAAACCCAACTCTACTGTACTTAACCGACTAAGGCCCCCACCATTACCTGTCCTGACACAGTGTGTAGCTGCTCTCTGTTCTCATTCTGCTAGGTGCTTTTCTTAGTGGAAGAGGGGCTGTACTGTTTACGTGCTTCTACTCCTACAATGAAAGAATACATGTAAAACCAATCTTGCCTAAGCCCCCACCCTAGCTCTACAGGACTGCCATTACCTGTCTACCCACATAGGGGGGTTACCATCAATTCCAAAGTGTGTAAAAGTTCTTTTATGTTCTGATTCAGTTCTTCGTTCTTTCTAAGAATCCGCTGATGGATGATGATAGGAAAGTTCTTAATATTTATATATATATATATATAGAATATTGTATCCAAGTTGCCACAAGCTGGAAAAAAACCTCTTTCTACTCACTCCGCTCTCTGTCTCTTCTTAATCTCTTTATGCTGAACTTTGCGGCTAACTGCTGCTGACTGACGACTCCAAATACTGTACTCTTGAACAAGAAGACTGACTGGCTTGTCTCTTTTAACTACACAAGTCACAGTATGCTTCCATAGAGTTGAAGACGATGCGAATAACTGCCAGTTCTGGCTACACTTACTTCTTGGAATGTCCTTGACAACTCGCCTCTCATGCGACTCTTCTTCCGTCGAGACGAAGTACTTGTCAGGGGGGTAAGGGATGCCAGTAACTATTCTCCGCACTATGAACTGGGTGAGGTAAAGACAAAGTCTCTCTGGGGCTGGACGGAAACACCAAACGGAAGCCTCTGAGAGATTCAGGATATTCCCTACTGAAGGGACTAGAGAATGCCGCACCGTAGTGCAACCAAAATGGACTATGAAGAATCTAACTCTGACAGGGGAAATTCCTGAAGAGACGGAGTTCGAGAGAACACCGCCACTCGACAGGATTTGACGGTTGAAGTGCGCCGCGTTGGAAACGCGCGCGCGCAACATCAACTCCTAAACACTACAACACTATCAGAGTGAATCTTTAGGGAATCTAAGGACCAACCGGCGGCCATCTTGGGTGGTACGGGGGGAATAAACCTAACCCATCCAGGTACGAAGGATAGCGGAGAGCGATCTTACTGAAACGCTTCTACGCCTCCCCAGCACAAGCCTAAACTGACTATTGGGTTGTAGCCTCAACTGAGGAACTCTAACCCTATCTGTACCAATCCTGACAACACCACCACAGCAGCAGTGCAGACACTCACACTACACCCAGTGGGTGCCTGGAGATCAGAAACAAACTCACATCAACAATCCAAGGGCCATTCAAAGATTTGCTAACAGTCTGTGCCCAGGAAGCTGGGCTGAGGTGACAGAGGGTGACACACAGAGGGAGGGAGAGGGGGACAGAGAGGGAGGGAGACACAGGGAGACGGACAGAGGGAGGAGGCTGACACACAGAGGGAGGGAGAGGGGGACAGAGAGGGAGGGAGACACAGGGAGACGGACAGAGGGAGGAGGCTGACACACGGAGGGAGGGAGAGGGGGACAGAGAGGGAGGGAGACACAGGGAGATGGACAGAGGGAGGAGGCTGACACACAGAGGGAGGGAGAGGGGGACAGAGAGGGAGTGAGACACAGGGAGACGGACAGAGGGAGGAGGCTGACACACGGAGGGAGGGAGAGGGGGACAGAGAGGGAGGGAGACACAGGGAGACGGACAGAGGGAGGAGGCTGACACATGGAGGGAGGGAGAGGGGGACAGAGAGGGAGGGAGACACAGGGAGACGGACAGAGGGAGGAGGCTGACACACGGAGGGAGGGAGAGGGGGACAGAGAGGGAGGGAGACACAGGGAGACGGACAGAGGGAGGAGGCTGACACACGGAGGGAGGGAGAGGGGGACAGAGAGGGAGGGAGACACAGGGAGACGGACAGAGGGAGGAGGCTGACACACGGAGGGAGGGAGAGGGGGACAGAGAGGGAGCGAGAAAGGGACACACAGGGAGAGCAAATCAGCCTTGTGGGGTGTGGGGATATCTACTCGTCAGCAGGTGGACTGCGTGCATGTAGACAAGGGTGGCCAGTGCCAGAACCCCCCCTCTTCTCCATGGCAAAACACAGGGCCATGTCACAACCTGTGCACGAGCACAACAACAGCTACCTGCATCATATAAGTGTGTGGAACCACTCCATGTGTACACGTACAGTGCTACACGGAAGGCGCCAATGCATGGCTCGCCACACCTGCCCACTCCACTGCTGACTGCTGTCACAATTGACGCAGCAAGTAAGACTGTGCCACACATAGGAAAAGTCGCAAAAGCTGTGGCCAAGGGACATACCCATGCACAAGTGCACTGTCAGTGGAATGCAAGACACATACAAATTCCCAGAGGAAATGTGCCAACTTTCAAAACAATGAAACATGGATGTTGCATGGAACAAAATTAACATTGTCTCTCTCACACACAGGTCAACGTCGTCGATCACCCCCCAACACTGGGGGGGAAGACACACAGGATCCGGCTCGGCGGGATGACGGAGCCACTGGCAGCGACGACTCTCACCACTCTGTGGACGAACCCGACCCCGACCAACCTGGCCCCTCTGGTGTCCAACGACCTGCAGCACCTGCGTCAGGTACAACTGGGCCATCCACCACCCCCACTCCTGCCACATCCCAGGAGACACCCAGGATCCCTGCCCCACCACCACAATGCAGCCAGGCTGGCCAGGAGGGACACGGTGTCCCGGGCACCCAGGAGGAGGCAGGCGACAACGCCAATGCCACCCCTCAGGGGTCCCGGAGACCCGATGTGCCCACAAGGGCAGGCCAGGTGCAAGTGGGCAGGGGTGGTGGGAGTGGAGGATGGCGGAGGCGCGAGCCTGACCAGTTGGCTGGGGAACCGGTATATTCCCATGTCCGAAACATCCTGGACACATACCGGCAGGACACCACGGGCATGGCCCAGGTTGTGTCCATCCTCGAGGGGATCAAGACCCAGCAGGCCCAGCAACATGCGGAGCAACATGCCTGTCTACTGTAACACCAACGGAGGATGGAGGACAGACAGGCTGAGCTTGTGACGGTGTTCACGGGAATTCACAGTACACTCCGTCGGATGGCCGACAACATGGGCAACCCTCCCTGTGCCATCAGGCGTAGAACATCACCACCCACAGGGAGGGATGAGGAGGAGGAGGAGACATCCGACGGAGCATCCCAAACATCGTCACGGCCTGCTTCTGAGGGTCCCCGCAGGAGGGCGGGTCGTCCACGGAAAAGACCGTGAGGGTCGGCGCAACAGCACCATCTTCCAGGACACCTGGCCTGGCACCTGGCCCACTGGAGCAACAGCAGCACAGCAGCAAAAGACAATCTCTGCCACATGGACTTGCCGGTCACTGTCTGACCAATGTTGACAAAGACTGTGGCATGGACTCTGAGGATTTCAAATGGCAAGGACACCAACTCCCCAAGTGAACTTTGGATTCCACACACCCGGAATGCCCCTCATGTCAAACCCCCCCCCCACCCCAATCAAAATAAAAAGTCACACCATAAAGAGAAGATGCCTACTGATTGCATTATTACCTTACATGTGTCTTGTAAAGTCTAACTATGCCAGAGTTCTCATTTGACTTCAACCATCCACACCCTGGGGCCTGAGTCTGGCACAGGACACACATGGGTCACATTGTATTAGGCAAGACAGACATGGAGCACCATACACACCCGTGATGGGCCCAACCAGCTGAGGGGGTGGCCGCACAACCGTGCCGACAGACATATTGAGTACAGCGACAGCCATGCGCAGAGGTCAGGGATCATGTGGAGTGTCCTGGGGGGCACCCAGGTATGTGTGGACAGCTGGCAGAACCATGTCCTGCAGGCTTGAGTCAGGTGGATGCAGTGAATGGTGGCGTGGCCAACGTTGGATGCATGGGGATGGTACATGTCACAATACCCACACAGTCATGGACTACATGCACAATACAGAGTCTAATCCCACACAAACAGCTTGCATCTTGCTACTCTACACATAGACACATAGCCACTATCACGGAAAACCATGCCAGACATGCCGGATGCACCGTGGCAACACACCAGCATTGACTGAGAAGAGGCACCTTGGAGGCATAGGGACACCTTTATTAGTCATGTATTCGGGATTGCAGAGGAAACTCGGAGTACACATGAACGGGTCATGTGGAGTAACATGTGGGTCCAACACTGGAACCCCCCTTCTGCAGCCCAAATGCGTGATAGCCATGGAACTGGCACACAAGTGTCAGCTAACAGCTAAACACCCCCTGCTGCTCACGGAGAGACTGCCATACACCATTGATCCGCTAATGTGGAAGTCCCACAGCATGTCAAGCCAAGGCAAACCGTATGTGTCCGAGGGCAGTGTAACACACATTGATGCCATCATCACATTCCACAATCCCATCACTGATGACTGTCAACAAGTCTGACCATCTATTCAGGTGTACCCAGCTGCATGTAATGTGTACCATGGTGATGCAACATGTCTGCAGAGGAACCAAACATCGACAGGGGCAGTGTGCATACATTGTGAACAACTGCCACACCCAATACACCCCTGATGCATCCCTTACCCTAAGGAGACTTCCAAACGTGTCCGTGCCTGTAACGCTGAGTCAGCACACGATGACGTGTCCATGAGGAATAGCAGTGCCACAACAATGCAACCAGCAGACGGCATGCGCAAGTACCTGGGGATGAGAGACACACCAGAAGCCACAAAAAGCACAGCCACTTGCATGTGCATGTACTCGACACATGTAAGGATGACAACATGCCAGGTCACAATTATGACTGGGGAAATACACATCACTGCCACCATCACTCCAGTGACACATCCACACACTCCTCTGACTCACGTGGTATACATGCAGATGGACACACACATCGCAACACATGCCACACGGGGACCAATGCGTGTACACACAGACACTGGTACTCACCACTAAGCAAAGAAGTCGCGTATGAGCCGAGTCCGGATGTCCTCTTGCGGAACCACGTCCTCCACATCACTAGCCCCATTGCCAAGACCTTCGTCCTCCACGGGTGGATGGTCCTGATCATCTTGATCCAGGATGAGTGGCACAGCTTTCTCAACTGCCATGTTGTGCAGCATGCAGCACACCATGAAGATCTTGCAGACCTTCGCCGGGGCATATGGGAGGGCGCCGCCGGTCTTGTGGAGGCATCGGAATCGGCTCTTTAGGAGGCCAAACGTCCTCTCTATCACTCGCCTTGTCCGGCCATGGGCGGTGTTGTAGCGGAGCTGGGCCGGCGTGATGGGGTTGCGGAGAGGTGTGATCAGCCATGGCATGTTGGGATAGCCAGCGTCCCCTACATGGAAAGCACATGGACATAAGTAGGACAGGAGAAGCGGTCGTGCTGGAAGTCTACACAAAATACAGGACAGACAGACTGTACCCACCAACAACACATGCTCGTTCGTTGCGCAGCTGCGTCATCATTTCAGGCATCCTGCTACGCCTCATGATGTAGACATCGTGTGCTGATCCTGGAAAACGAGCACAGACATGTGAAATCACCATGTTGGACAGACACACCACAAGGGCATTGATGGAGTGGTAGTGCTTGCGATTCCTGTACGCTACCTCCTGTGCCTGTGGTGGTACCAAAGCCACATGTGTCCCATCTATGGACCCAATGACATGGGGCATCCCTCCCAGGGCATAGAATCCACGCTTGGCCCCAGTCAACATTTCAGGGGTTGGGAAATGGATGAAGTCATCCAGGTGAATCAACATGGCCTCTAAGAAATCATGCAGCACACGGCAGAGCATGCTCTGGGACATGCCACCAACATGAGCTATGGTATTTTGAAAGGTACCCGTGGCAAGAAAATGTAGGGCTGCCATTACCTTCAGCTTGGGTGTCAGTGCCGCAGGATACCTGTGCAGCGGTTGCAGGTGTGGTGCCAGTCTCGCCGTCAACTCCAGAATCAACGGTTAGGGGAAGCGGTAGCACCGGATACAGTCATTCTCCCGCATGGCAGCCAAGTCCGGAATTGGTCGGGGAAGAGGCGGCGCTCTGCAGTAATTTGGAAGTGACAAGGAAGAGTGAGTGCACCACAACAACAATTTATTTGTACTGAGCACATGTTAATCTGTCAATACACATATGCTACATACGGAGTCAGGTATATGCCACATGCCCTGGACACGTATGGCTGCCAGGTGACACTCCTACCAAGACCCAGCTACACACGTAGATTGTGAACCTCCACATGCCATGGCATGGCATTGGCTGTGTCCCAGTGTAAGTGAACAGCCAGACGCAAGACAGGAGTGACATACATCCACACATCAGCAGAAGTAGGACGTTGATTGCAGAGACTGGTAGCGGAACACTAGGGCCACAGGTCACATGACATTACACTAGGACAGCCCACACACCTTGCCATGAAGGTGTACATGTGGAGACTCACCACACATTCATAGAGAGGATGCAGACATGTCCTTGTTACGCTACTCCGTGTCCCATGCATACATACGCACCTCACATCCGATACCACTTGTGGCCTGGTGTGCGGAACAGTGTGCCATGTCAATCTACACACACACACATGTTGGTTGCTGCAACAGGCGCTGCTTTTGAGGGAGCTCCAACATCAAGCTAATGGGAACCCCCCACACATACATGACATAGTCACATCGTGCACCGTGGGTAGTGACATGTCAGGTGTGGTAACCCCTGTACCGGGCCTCAGGGGACACTCCCGTGTGTTGTTGTCCGTGCCATGCCAGTGACGCTCATCCCAAGTGTGCAGTACGACATGCACACATGTCAAAGGAGTCAAGGGCATGCCTGGAACACATTGCACCGTCACACATTACATGTGTACACATCTCATCATACATCTGGTGCCTTCTCGACTCAGGAGTAATGTGCCACATCACAGCCTTTCACACCTGTGCCCCACACATGTAGTACTGGCCAGACAATGCCTTGATGTCCATCCATGGACAAGTATGTCAGCCCTATTCCTTCCTGTGTGCTGCCTGTCACCACTGTGATGTGTGAAAACCACCGTACTTTCGCAAAGAGGGCCTGTGTACGTTCCCGTATCACTATGGGAGTGCTGCCGTATGTGTACCCGTAGTGATGGTGAGCGTACGCACATGTCTACGGTCCGTACCACTATGGGTGTGCTCGCGTATGCGTACTCATGGTGATACGGACCGTACACACGCCTGTACGCTCACTATCACTATGAGTACGCATACGCGAGAACACCCATAGTGATAGTGAACGTACGCACGCGTGTACGGTCCGTACCACTATGGGTGTGCTCGCGTATGCGTACTCATGGTGGTACGGACCGTACACACGCCTGTACGCTCACTATCACTATGAGTACGCATACGCGAGAACACCCATAGTGATAGTGAGTGTACACGCGTGTGTACGGTCCGTACCACTATGGGTGTTCTCGCGTATGCGTACTCATAGTGATAGTGAGCGTACAGGCGTTTGTACGTTCCGTACCACCATGAGTACGCATACGCGAGAACACCCATAGTGGTATGGAGCGTACACACGCCTGTACGGGCCGTTGATATGCATTTGGGGTGCCCTAGGGCCCCGGAACGCATCGTACCTGTGTGTGAAGCTCCAAATTACATAGGGGACACATGAGGGACAAGTATAAAGGCCTACATGCTTGCTGGTTGTCATGGAGACCAAGTTCAAAGTTAGAATTTGTTCCGGAAGGTGCACAGCAGAAGTCAGTTGGAATGAATCTACTTTGTTGCAATGTGTTTGTGGAGATGACATCATACTGAAGAAAAAAACACAATAAGAACCCACTGACTGTGCTAGGTTTGAAGGGATTGGAGGAAACATAGGATGCAAATGTGAGTGACCAATCACTCTGTACTCCTGTGCATGAAACAGGCCAGCAAGGCAGATATAAGGCAGCCAGGTCCCATGAGGGAGCACTTGCCTGCACATCTTTGTATTCCACGACCCAGCTGCTGCTACTGATTCCCTGGAACCATGTCAAGGGCTGTGGAGAGGTCACAGCCTTTCACCCTGGAGGAGAACCTGGCTTTGCTGGATGTGATCCTCCCACAGTACCCCATGCTGTATGGGCGACCAGGGTATCAGGTGAGTGCAGAGTCCACTGGCACAGACTGTGTCCCTTTTTTGTGACTGTGACTTCTGGCATTGTGTCCAGGTGTGACACACATGCTATGTACTGTAGGGGGGTCCCAGGGGGGGGGAATGCCTGATGTCATCCCAGCCAGAGCATGCTGTGGTGCATGTCTGCCGTCCTCACTAGCATGGTGTTTACTGTGACAATCACTGCATGGTGCATGCCACATTCTGCCTGTCTTGTCCTCCTGGGAATGTAGCCTCTACAGTCCTCATGTGATTCTGTGGTCAGCCCAGTGTGACAGGTGACTGTACCCACAGATGTGTGTTAGTTCTGTGTACCTGTGCTGAGAGTGTCCACATGATGTGTTCGTACCCTGGACATCGGTGTGTGTGTAAGTCCCCTGTCATGTGGGTGGGTGCATATGTGGAGTGTAGCACCCCAGCTGCATGAGGGATGGATATACCCTGGCCATGTGATGTGAGCAGGGAGCAGTGCTGTGTGTCTGACGTGCAGAGCCAGCCCCACACCTGTGAGCCCCCCCCCCAGTCTAGTGGCACATGTGCAGAGTGAGGTATGTCGCTGCATTTGGCAATGGCAGGTGAATGTCCTGTGCCTGTGTGTGTCTGTGTACTCTGCTGCGGTAGCGTCAGTGGCCTGTGGCATGTGACTGCTTAGGTGCTGCACATTATCCTGGTGTAGCTTGTGATGCACAGTGTGAGCCTGGATCATTGATTGTGTAGTTTCCCTCATTCCACCTGTGTCCTTTCAATGGCACGTACTGCTTTTGCCTTCCCAAGAGGATCATGTCCCTATGACAAAGGTGCAATGCGTTGGATGCATACTATGCCTTGTTGTAAACAGCAAATGTGTTCTAATATGTGTCCCTGTGACATGTGCCAGGTGTATTGATGTAGTGTCACTTGTTCATCCTCACAGGTAGGCGCCTCTGCCAAGGAGCAGATATGGCTGACCGCCGTCAGCGCCGTGAGGAGTGCGGATGGTCGGAAGCGGCGCCTGTCCCAGGTGAGGAAACGCTGGCAGGATATCCGGTGCTGGACGCGGAGGATCGCACGGGTCCTGCTGGGGGACTCACCTGAGAGCCATAAGAACTGCGGGCGCCGCCGACTGACCCACATCCACAAGCGTGTGCTGCCGGTGGTATTTCCAGACTTGGAGAGGCGCTTACAGGAGAAGCAGCAGCAGGAAGGGGGTAGGTACATGTGTGCTTGTTGTGTTTCACCAGCATTTGTAAGTGCACAGTTGCATGGATACACTGCCAGGGTTTAAAGGTGCTGTGCAGATCCAGTTACCCACAGTATAGCTGTGCTCTCCTGCCTCCCTTCCCCTCCTTGCAATGTGTTCCCTGGTCTGTGTGTAGTCACTCCTTCCCAAGGTAATGTAGGCTGGCGCTTTCTCCACGTGAACTATGCCTGTAGCATCATGTGTGGGGGTGGTGTGTAACAGGTTTGGGGACCTTGCCTGTGCCCTGTCCAGTTCAGTACATGTGGGTTCCATGTCAGTTGGCACTGATGCAGAGTCCAGACATGGGAGTTAGTCTCACAAGTGTCATGCCTTACAGCGCGCATGTCCTATGTTGTGGCCTGTGACATGATGTGCATGAGTGTGCGATACGCATAGTGCAGGGATGGTGGCGTGTGTTGCAGTCATTCCCATTCAGGACCATGGAGTTGTGTTGCCACTACTGTCCCCTGGGGCATACTTTCATAGGTGTCATGTGTGTCATCACAAAACGTGGACACTCTCAGTGTCTACAGCATAGGTTGTGCTCTGTGCCATTGTCCCCTGGCACCATGTATATTGACGTGAAATGTAGTACAAGTGTCCACTGTACAGCCTGACCTGATTTTCCTTGTTCATAGTCACAGTGGCCAGTGCCTGTGTGTCTTGTTACAATCATCTGATGATGGCCATTTGTACATGATTATTTGGACAGGCGCACCTCGGGTATTTGGCGTCCAATCTTGCATTTATGCATCCCCTGTGTATTTCACCCAGACTAAGAGATGTAAGTGCCACCTGTGTCTGAACAAATTGTCTCATGTAGGGGGTGGTTGGTGCGGGCCAAGCCTACATGTCAAAACCAGAATTCTCCTTGCTAGGTCTGGCCAGTGTGTGATGTTTGTCTGGACATACACTCAAGGTGCAGTGAGCCAGTCATGTTGGGCATGTTTTCAGTATCACCTATGCAGCATGTGCCTCAAGTTCATGGATTTGGTCCCTCCTCATCCCTATTGTCGGCAACGCTGTGTGGTGCAGATGCAGTGCTGGATTGTCCCCAGGGCCTGGCTCCTATGTCAAACTCCATTTCATGTCATTTGCTCTTGTGTCATGCTCTCCATGGATTTTCATTGGCATGGTGGGTCAACCAACTGTGTGTTGCATGCCCTACATCTGTACCTTGTTTTGTAGATGTTACTGAACTTTCTTTGCAGGCTATGCACTGTAACCTATGTAGATTGGACTCATGTGACATATGTATACAGGTGTGTGATTAATTGCTGTCTCTTCACCTTGCCCACAGCATCGTCGGGGGACACGGAGGGAGACATGAGCACAGACGGAGCGGAGGGACCAAGCACCAGTGCCAGCGTTGACATCGTGGCTGGCACATTGAGTGGTACAGAGGCGGAGGAGAGTGATGCCGAGGACCTGTCCACTGGCACCACCGAATATGAAGCGGACGGGTCCGAGGATGATCTCTCCGAGTGGGCGGAGGCTGCACCACCAGCTGACAGCGGAACAACATCGCACCCCGCCCCCTCCATTGCCATCAGCCGCCTCCCACTTGCTCGTGTCCCTTCCCAACGTCCACGGTCACCACATGTCTCCTTCCTGCCAGGCACCGCACCCCCTGCCCCTGTCTCCACTGCTGCCGCCAATGCCGAGTCTGTGGACATCCAGCGGCAGTTGCAGGTTGGTCAGGCTGCGATCCTTAATGTCCTCCATGGCCACAGCCAAGTGCTGCACAACATGGAGGCATACTTGGAGGGCATTTTTTCGTCGCAGGCTGACCAACGCCAGTTGCTGAGGTCCATAGACTCGACACTGACTGCAGCAGTGGGTCTCCTGCAGCACTACGTCCCACCCCCTACCCCTGCCCCATCCACACTTCCCACTCCCATGCCTGTCCCACGTACACCCAGACGTCAACATGCACCCACCACAACAGACACAGGCACCACACCAGCAGGGAAGGTCATACGCACACCTCCTGGCACGCACACACAGGGTGAAGTAGGCACACCCACTGGGTCGGGGGGCAAACGTAAGACACACAGCCAGAGTGGGAGTCCGCATTCCACTCAATCCACTCCCTCCAAATCACCTCCCCTCAGCTCTCCTGGCCACATAACCGGTAAGGACTCCTTCATGGACGCTCTCTCCCTGAGTCCCACTGTGGCACCACCCCGCAAGCGGTCAAGGGAGTCCCCGGGCAGGGTGGTTGAGTCCCCCCCTGTCCACACCCTCCCCCAGTGGCGCTGCGACCCATCCCTCCCCCCCCCCCCTCCTTGGGGCCTGTGGTTCCTTCGGGTGCAGGGGAGACACTGGAGGACCTTGCTAAGGTGTGCAGCGAGATCCTGGCCTCCGCCTTTGGCCCTGCCCCTCCCCCTGTGGTGGAGTCCTCCATCCCTGCACCCACGACGCCTACCCTTCGCCCTCCTGTCCCTGCGGTGCCTGGTCCTTCCCCCCCACATGATGCCCTCCCCGCTGTGGAAGACGAAGGAGTCTGACTGTGCAGGCAAGCTAGGGGACACGCGTCTCACTGTGTCCCCCGTCCAGCTGTGACTCATGGACTGCCCTATGGGCTTTGTAAATATTGAACTTTCTACAAACACACTATTTAAGATCATGCTGATTAAAGCCATTTTTGTTTCCTTTGAACACTACTGCTTTTCTGATGTTGCTGTTGGTGGGGCTGCTACATGATTTTGGGTGGTAATCATGTGTTGGGTGTGTGGGAAATGTAGTAGTGTGCTGGTCATAGGGGGGACCCTGGTATTTGTGTGCCATCACACGGTGTTAGCTAGGTTTCTCTGTTCATGTAAGCAGTTACTGCATGGTGAAATTGTCCCAAGGTGTATTCCTTCCTCTGTGTACCCTGACATCTTCCCTGCAGGGTGTTCCCAATATTTAGCGCTGAGCTGTGTGTACATTAGCTGGGTGTGTGACGGACTCATTCAACTTTGCACATGCATGCTGAGCGATGTCTCCACCTGCATCATTCGTGGCATCCTTGGTAGTCATTGTACTTGTGTATGTGGACTATTGACATGACTTCATGTGGACATGTTTTCTTTTCGGCGCTATGCATGCGTATACTCCCAGCCTCGCACACATTTGGTACATGTACTGCCGGGTCTTTGTGCACCTGACTGACATTTGTGGGCATGGTATCTGTGGCTACTCCACCCTTTGCGTTCCATGGGCACTGCTGGGAGTGTTAGGCACCCACCCCTCCTGTCTCTGGGCACTGCTGGGAGGACTCTGCACACACACCTCCTGTCTCTGGGCACTGCTGGAAGGACTCTGCACACACCCCTCTTATGACTGGGCACTGCTGGGAGTGTTAGGCACCCACCCCTTCTGTCTCTGGGCACTGCTGGGAGGACTCTGCACACACCCCTCCTATGACTGGGCACTGCTGGGAGTGTTAGGCACACACCCCTCCTGTCTCTGGGCACTGCTGGGAGTGTTAGGCACCCACCCCTCCTGTCTCTGGGCACTGCTGGGAGGACTCTGCACCCACCCCTCCTGTGTCTGGGCACTGCTGGGAGGACTCTGCACACACCCCTCCTGTGTCTGGGCACTGCTGGGAGTGTTAGGCACCCACCCCTCCTGTCTCTGGGCACTGCTGGGAGGACTCTGCACACACCCCTCCTGTCTCTGGGCACTGCTGGGAGGACTCTGCACACACCCCTCTTATGACTGGGCACTGCTGGGAGTGTTAGGCACCCACCCCTCCTGTCTCTGGGCACTGCTGGGAGGACTCTGCACACACCCCTCCTGTCTCTGGGCACTGTTGGGAGTGTTAGGCACCCACCCCTCCTGTCTCTGGGCACTGCTGTGAGGACTCTGCACCCACCCCTCCTGTGTCTGGGCACTGCTGGGAGGACTCTGCACACACCCCTCCTGTGTCTGGGCACTGCTGGGAGTGTTAGGCACCCACCCCTCCTGTCTCTGGGCACTGCTGGGAGGACTCTGTACACACCCCTCCTGTCTCTGGGCACTGCTGGGAGGACTCTGCACACACCCCTCTTATGACTGGGCACTGCTGGGAGTGTTAGGCACCCACCCCTCCTGTCTCTGGGCACTGCTGGGAGGACTCTGCACACACCCCTCCTGTGTCTGGGCACTGCTGGGAGTGTTAGGCACCCACCCCTCCTGTCTCTGGGCACTGCTGGGAGGACTCTTCACACACCCCTCCTGTCTCTGGGCACTGCTGGGAGGACTCTGCACACACCCCTCCTATTTCACAATATGTACGCTTAGAACATAAACGTGTGTGGGTTTGCTCCATGCATACGAGGTGGGGGTATGTGTCGTACATACACGGTTGGGGTGGGGGTACGCTCCATGCATACGCGGGTGGGGTTACGGGTTGTACTTACACTGTTGGGGTGGGGGGTACGCTCCATACGTACGCAGGTGGGGTACAGTTCGTACTTACACTGTTGGGGTGGGGGGTACGCTCCATGCATACGGGGTGGGGGTACGGTCCGTACGTACACTATTGGCATGGGGGGTACGCTCCATATGTACGCGGGTGAGGGTACGGGTCGTACTTGCACTATTGGCATGGGGTGTACGCTCCATACGTACACGGGTGGGATACGGTTCGTACTTACACTGTTGGGGTGGGGGGTACGCTCCATGCATACGGGGTGGGGTACGGTCCGTACGTACACTATTGGCATGGGGGGTACGCTCCATACGTACGCGGGTGAGGGTACGGGTCGTACTTACACTGTTGGGGTGGGGTTACGCTCCATACGTCCGCGGGTGAGGGTACGGGTCATACTTACACTGTTGGGGTGGGGGGTACGCTCCATGCATACGCGGGTGGGGTTACGGTCCGTACGTACACTGTTGGCATGGGGGTACACTCCATGCATACGCGGGTGAGGGTACGGGTCGTACTTACACTGTTGGGGTGGGGGGTACGCTCCATGCATACGCGGGTGGGGTTACGGTCCGTACGTACACTGTTGGCATGGGGGTACGCTCCATGCATACGCGGGTGAGGGTACGGGTCGTACTTACACTGTTGGGGTGGGGGGTACGCTCCATGCATACGCGGGTGGGGTTACGGTCCGTACGTACACTGTTGGCATGGGGGTACGCTCCATGCATACGCGGGTGAGGGTACGGGCCGTACATACACTGTTGGGGTGGGGGTACGCTCCATACATACGCGGGTGAGGGTATGGGTTGTACATACACGGTTGGGGTGGGGGTACGCTCCATGCATACGCGGGTGAGGGTACGGGTCGTACATACACGGTTGGGGTGGGGGTACGCTCCATGCATACGCGGGTGAGGGTATGGGTCGTACTTACACTGTTGGGGTGGGGGGTATGCTCCATGCATACGCGGGTGGGTTACGGGTCATACTTACACTGTTGGGGTGGGGGGTACGCTCCATACGTACGCGGGTGGGGGTATGGTCCGTACATATCCATACCCACGCTGTGGAATGCTTGTGCGGGCCGTACTCAGGCCTTTGCCACGTGGGTACGAGCCGTCCCGCCATTGTTGGGGTGACGTAGATGTGGGCGTGGTACGACTCGTACCCACGCTCTTAATGTGTGGGTACGGGACGTACCTGTATTGTTGTGTTGCCGGTTCGCGTCGTCAAGCACTTCCATTGTGGCCGTCGCTGGCTTTGCTGGACACGCCCCCACCCCCTCGTAGTGACCAGGGCCTGAGGGTCAGGTATGTCCAGGGCATGTTTGCTGTGTGACTTTGGTGGGTGGTTTGTGGCCTGCCCCTGGCCCCCCCCCTTTGCCCCTGGGTGTTGTTCTGACCTTCTGCGGCGTCTGCGTCTGAACCTGTAGAGGAGGTCGACTGCTATGAGGGCCGGGATGACACGTAGGTTCGGGTCCATGTCTGTCCGTCGCGTACAGATACTCCTTGTTCGCGTCGTCCTGATTTCCCGGCAGTTTTTGGCAGCCGGAAAATATTCACCGTGCGGGATGACGTCGGTGCGAATCGTGATTCCTGGTTCGTGAATGGCAGGCTGCGTGCGTCCCGACGTCACGTCGGCGCTTTCCCGGATCGCATTTGTACGTTTATTTTCGCCGGTCGGGGTTTTGTATGATTCGTACGGAAATGGTGTTTCCGTGCGAATCGTAATTCCATGGTTGTATATTTTGACGACCGGGTACGCGTCGGACGGAGAATATGCTCCGTCCGACGGTTCGTACCCGGTTTTTACAGGATCGTGATCGGCACCAAAATGTTCATATTGTATCGTACGATCTTCATGTCTCGATGTTTCAATTGCACTATGTGCTGTCTGTTCTAAACAAATAAATCACCTGTGTCTATGAAAAAATAAAATGCAGTACAGCCATTAGAGCCGCAATATGTTTCGCAGCTGTATTCCGCCTCTCCAGGGCTGTATCGTATTAGGCATATTCCTTTTCAGCTTGTTTTAGATTTCCTGCTCAGATTATTGTATGTGTTCTCTCCTGAGTTTGAAATCTGCCTCGGTGGATCCCTTATAACGGACTAAGGGGCATATTAGCAAGGGCAATATTGCCGCTTTAGCGGGACCTTTTCCTGATAAAGCGGCGATAATTCTATTGCCCTATCAGCAAGCTGTCGCTAACAGCAGTTAGCGACATCTTTCTGACGGAAGCGACCGGTTTGGGTGACGCCTTGCATGTCAGCGATATTTATCTCTAATGACATGCAAAGTAGGCGTTCACGACCTACAGACCTGGTAAACAGCCGCTAACAGGCCTATCGCCTATTAGCAAGGAGGCCCTGGCCCCGGTTAGCGACGTGAAAAGTCAGTTTTTTAACACCTGCTATTTTCCTGACTTAACCATACCTAACATGGGGGGTGGATTATGCTGATACGACCACAGGGTCGTATCAGCAAGGTTTTCCCCCTTCCCCATGCAACATCGCTGGTTTTGTCGTGATGTTGACCATCCCCTCCCGCTATCGCTGGAATATTTATCACCACAGTGCTAATTGTTGCTAATACAGCCTTAGCGTGGTGATATATTCCAACGATAGCTGGCGATAAAACATTTCGCAGTTTTTTGCTAATATGGCCCTAGATTCCATCAAACTACATAACCCTCATAGTGCACATGCCTCTAAATTCCTGCCCAAACTCTATTTCAATTCTCAATATAATCCAGACTCATGTATAGTTGTAACAACAATGAAAGATGTGCAGTTCCTAGAGAGTGAAGGTTCTGGGGGAAGGGGGTTATCCGAAGCCAGACTTTCACCAAGGGAATGTGAGTGCACAAGGGATGGGGGTCCCTTCAGGGTGGAACTGAAACCCTCACACACCCAGCAAGCTAGGTGTCATGCTTCATCATCTGGGTTTTGCTCCTCGTCAGGTCGGCGGTGCAATACCCGACGGGCACCCATACAGGGGCTCTTTACCGGAGATCTTTTGTTCCCTGCCGTATGGTGCATGCGTGTGAGGGCCCGTGTGTGTAGACGTGTATAAGTAAAAAAGGTTGGTTAGTCTGAAATATGACTTTATTAACTCAGTAAACCACCTTGTTAAAAAGGTAGAGTGGCGTTAAAGCTATATTTGCTCACAAAGGGAGGAGTGGCTAGCTGCGCTCTACTCTTCTGGTCAACATGTTTCGCGCACAATAGGTCAGGAGGATCCCGTGGCGCTTCGTCAGGACCGGTGATACTATGGTGGTGTGTGCTAAAAAAACTATCTACAGTGTGGTGTGATAGGGTGGATGTAGCTTGATTAGCCACCCTCTATTGGTTCCCCTACCTTTCTGTATTTTTTATATCTCAAAGGGGTAACCAAATCCTACTATAAAAACCTCATCATCAGGTACATGGCGCGTCGTCAGGGGGAGAAACACATTTGTTTCAATTAGTAGTTCCCCTGGAGGTCTGTTAACCTGCCCACGTCGCCGAAACCGGAGGATGACTCATGACTACACGACTCATGTATAGTTGTCCCATTCTTCTCACCCTATTTTAATTCATCTCAACAATTTTCGTGGCATATCTTGCAAACGCCTCTGTCTGGACTGGTTGCCCTGTTAGGTGAGTAATGAAAGAGTAAGGTGATCAAAGAGGGAACCAATCAAGCAATGTCTGCAATCTGCTTCAAGTGGGTAAAGATAACATTTCTATTTGTTTTATGGAATGTGGCTCGTAAATAGTGTATGGCTACCACACTGCTGCGCTTGCGCTTGCAATAGCGCTGTGTTTTTTAGCATTTCCTTGTTTTGTATTTGTTTTTGAGATTGTGTTGAACTTACCCCTGTTTTTAAGTTCTCGCTTGCAGCTTGCGCTCCTTATTTCCCTCACTGCATTTAAAAGAAGGCATTTTTGCCAGAAGCACCACCACTTTGGTGGGTCCGGGTCCCGGGGGCGAACTTTGGTGGGCGCCATTTTGGATTGGGGCACTTGATCCGGCGGCGGCCGCCATCTTGGAGCGGACTCGCGCGCTAAGGGCTTATTGGAGCGCCTATTTAAAGTCGCTTGTTCCCGCGCAGCGGGACACGCAAGTGGACGCCTTCGCTTAGCCTGAGTCGTGCCGGAGTCCTGCCCGTCTGCGCCCGACAGCGTCCCGGAGGCGCCGGGGTGGCGGTGGACTGCGGCCCGGTAAGCCTCGGACGAGGATGATCTGTTACACCTCAGCGACGCTGCGCGCCCTGCAGACCGTTTCTTGTTCTTGTCGCTCTGTTTTCCCGGGCTGTGTCAAGGGTAAACGGCGTTGCCCGGGCTGTGGCTGGTCGCCTGTGTGGACTCCTGTCACCGTCCACCGACCAGCAGTGGCTCGTGTTAAACATCTGTGCCTGCTGCTCAATACGAGGTCAGTAGGTAGCCATGCCCTGTACATTTATGATCTCCTTGTCAGGGAAAATCCATTATGTCTTCTACTGACTGAAACCTGGTTGGGCGAGGCGTCCAATCCGGACATTTTCTCAGCCATTCCTCCGGCGTATAATATCTTCCGGCAGGACAGAGCGAAGGGAAGGGGTGGCGGGGTTGCTGTGGTGGTGAAGAAGAGCGTGTCCTGCTCAGTTCTCCCCCTGAATTCCATCGGGGGTTCCGAGTCCCTTGCCTTTACGCTCAGACTGTCCCCGTGCCAAGCTCTGAAGGGGCTGCTGGTATACAGGCCGCCTGGCCCTGTGGGTTCCTTTTTGGATGACCTGCAGATGGCCATTTCCGAACTGGCGCTGTCCACACAGCATTGTGTGGTGGCGGGCGACTTCAATTTCCATCTTGACGTGGCGGACGATTCGGACTCAACTAAATTGCTGGATATCACATCCCCCGCTGGGTCTTGTACCTTTTGTGATGGGTCCTACACATGAGAAAGGGCATACCCTGGACCAAGTGTTTTCGTCGGTCCCGATTGTTGATATTGAAACCCTGCCCGTGCTCTGGACGGATCACAGGCTGATTAGGTTCTCCATGTTGGAGAACGGGCGAACGAACAGCAGCGCCCCCATACTGCCCAGACCAGCTGTGAGAGCGTTGCATAGAGTGACGCCCGATATGCTGGAGCAGGCGCTTGTGGATCATCCATGCCCCTTCTCGGGCGATTTGGAACGGGACACTGAGGCTCTGCAGCTGTGGCTGACTGAAAGGTTGAATGATCTTGCCCCAAGGGCGGCCCCCCGGTCCACGGCAATACGGCGATCTGCGCCGTGGTTTACGGAGGCGCTGCGCATGGCTCGCAGCCAATGTAAGGTTGCTGAGCGGGCCTGGCACCTTCAGTATGACGGGAAGGCCAAACTCGCCTATAGGTCGGCTGTGAAGGCTTATCACCGGGACATCCTGTGTGCAAAGAAGGAATATCTTGCTAGGAGGATCGAGGCGTCGGTGAACTCCTGTAAGGAGATCTTCACTGTGGTGAAGGAGTTCACGACCCCCAGCTCCAACTTGCCCCTTCCAGTTTCACCTGACTCGTGGGCGTGTGATCTTGCCAGCTTCTTTACAGATAAGATCAAGGCGATTCAGGCCTCCTTCTTGGAGAGGTCGGAGGAGGGGTGTTGCGGCTCCGGGGCGGGACGCGTTCCATCGTCCACGCCTGTTGCTGTGCTGTCGGACTTTCCATCTGTTTCTAGCGATGCGTCCCTGTTGCTGCTGGCCAGCCTTAACTCGGGCTCGCCGCTAGACCCCTGCCCTGACAAATTTTTGGCCAGGATGGCGGCGATGGTGAACCCACTGGTCAACCCCCTTCTCAATGCCTCCTTGAGGGAGGGGAGTGTCCCACGCACCTGGAAAAGGGCGATGGTGATCCCCCTCCTGAAAAAGCCCGGTTTGGATGCTGAGGTCCTGGCCAACTACAGGCCAATTTCTCTTCTTCCGGCTCTGGCGAAGATCACAGAGAAACATGTGCATGGCATCTTGTCTGGTTTCTTTGAAACAAACAATCTACTTCATCCATCCCAATCCGGATTCCGTCCTAATTTAAGTACGGAAACGGCTCTGCTGGAGGTCTCGGAGGTCATTCGCGAGACTTTGGATGTTGGAGGCAAGGCCATGCTTGTCATGTTAGATCTGTCGGCGGCCTTTGACACCGTCCCCCATGTGGCGCACCTTGCCAGGCTCCATGATATCGGCCTTAGGGGGACGGTGCTCAAATGGTTTACATCTTTTCTTGAGGGCCGCCGCCAGACGATCTGGGTTTCCCAGAGCTCCGCTGAGATGCCGCCATTGGGAGTCGGAGTTCCACAGGGTTCTGTGTTGAGCCCGACGTTGTTCAACATCTTCATGTCCCCTCTGGCGCCCTTGGTGGAGGCTTATGGGGCCCAGATCGTGTCATACGCAGATGACACGCAACTCCTCTTCACCTGCGGAAAAGATCAGGCATTTGATGGAGAGAGTATTCGGGGGTGCTTGGGAATGGTCTTCGACTGGTTCCAGCGGAATAGCCTGAAGGCCAATTCCAGCAAGTCGGAGGTTTTATTCTTCGGCTGTGCTACTGACCCGGAGTGGCAGGAATGGTGGCCGTTGGATATGTGTCCTCCTGCACAGTCATCGCTGGTTGCCAAAAACCTGGGAGTCAAGCTGGACAATAAGCTTATGTTGAGAGCGCATGTTCTTGGTCTGGCTGGCACCTGCTTTGGCATTTTGAAGATGCTCCGCAAGTTTCTACCATTGCTCGCTGTGGAGCACAGGCGGATCACTGTACAAGCTCTTATTGGATCCAGGCTGGATTACGCGAACGCCCTCTCCCTTGGGCTCCCGGATTATTTGGTCCAGCGCCTGCAGGTGGTGCAGAACTCTGCCGCTCGTGCCATTTTTGGCCTTCACAGGCGAGCACGAGTATCTGGGCTGCTGCAGACGCTTCACTGGTTGCCCATTCGGAAGCGGATTATGTTTAAATCCTTGACGCTGATGCATAAAGCACTTTTTGGCTCTGGCGCTAGGTATTTGCAACGGAGGCCGTCTTTTTACCGTCCAGCCCGTTCACTGCGGTCAGAATCTCTTTTCATGGCCGTGGTTCCGCGTGTGAGGAAGGCCCGCACTGGGGGGCGCTCTTTTAGCCTCAAAGCCCCTCAGCTTTGGAATTCGCTTCTGCTGGTTTTACGCAGCACTTCTAATTTGCTTCAGTTTAGGAAGAGCCTGAAGACTTGGCTTTTTAACCTTTAGGTTTTCTTTTTTTTCCCTTGTGGTCTGTTATTGGTCTGTTGTGTTATTTTACACTGAGCTGCATGTGGAAAGCGCCGGGACACTCTTTCTGAGTAGCCGTGCGCTATATAAACACAATATAACATAACATAACATAACATAGTTATACTTTTTTAGAAACTACATCTTCAAGGAAAAGATTGGAAGTTGCCATTTTGCTTCCTCGTAGGCTTTCATTGGGCAGACCACGCTTGCTTTTTTAAGGTCATGAAGACAAGTAATTTGACACATCATGAAAGCATCCCCTTCTTTCTTTCCATTTTTACAAAGGAATTAAATCGGATAATATTGCTACTGGGTATTTTTAACTAGCCATTTTCAATTGGAATCTAGCGATGACAGCTCACTAAAACATGTTTTTCTTTCCTTTTTAGAAACTGCATCGACAACAAAAAAATCCCCTACAGCACCGTGAACCTCATGAACTTGTCTTTGTGAATGCTACCGGACACTCTTACCTCCTCCAACCTCCCTGAACTACACGGCATGTTGGAGAGGTGAAGGGCTCCTGGATAAAATGAAAGCTTTTGGCAACTCAGTCACGCTGCGCAATTGACAGCCGCTGCCGAAGAAGTCGAGCAGTCTCAGAACTCACACACTACTGTCTCTCTAGTGGTGAGACAATCAAGCGTTAATATCGAACCCCGAACCGTATGGCTGAACAATAAAACAGAAATGCCAAAATTAAGACTCCATAATTGCCAAGTTTTCAGTTGCGTATGTGTGACATTTCCATGGCTTTAATGCTCTTATGAGTGACATTAACTGCCCAATGTGTGACACTTAGAGTGACTGTTTATTGTGAGTAACACAAAACGAACTGCACAGAAATAGATGAATATCAGAAATTATACTCCTTTGAGTAATGTGAAGCTCTTAAAAATTTCTTGCAAATACTGCAAAATCTCTGAGATGGAAAGTCTGGGACTCACAGTCTCTTTCTAAGATGACCGCATAGCCAGGCTTTGAAGGCTGCATGGAGCTGGAATTCGCCATTATTGACTGCACATACATAACATTCCTTCGCAACATGGAACAAGATTACTTACAATAAGCATTTGGTGTCAGTCTGAAATATTCATTTTGAAAAACATGCCTCTAAGAGAAATGGAATTGTGGCGGCCTGGGCGGTTAAAGCAGGCGCTGCAGAGACCATCAGAAGAGTGAACTGAGCTCTCTAATAAACAGTGAGAGCGTGTGACTCACCTCCTCTGGCTGCCAGTCTAAACTGAAGCTACAGCTAATAATAGTTATAGTAGAGCAGAATCATGTAGACATTTTCATCCAGACCCCACTGAAGTCACGCAGGGGGAAACAGATAGCCATCGCTTTAGGCTCAGCCACTCAGAACATACTCACACATTGGCGGACTGCCCGAGTTCCCACCCACGCGGGTTGGTACCAACGCCTTTGGCACGTGCTGGGAATGAAAAAATCTCTCTCACTTTGGTGGGGAAGGGCCCCTCCTTCAGCGACATCTGGCGACCCTTCCTAGCTCTCCTAGCCCCGGAGTTTAGGGAACTGTACTGCCCCAAATACCTCCGCCTCCTACACCTCTCTGCACCGGACCCTCCCGTGTGACGGATCTTGGTCTCCTCGGGCCCACGCTGGCCTTGATCACAGTCAGCACTCTAAGTCTGCGGAGGAAGACACCCCTCCCCTCTACCTCCTCTCTCCTCTTTATTTTGTCTTTTCTTCTCTCTTTCTCTTTTCCTCTCTTTATTAATGGGGGTGGAAAGGGGGGGTAGTTTGTGTACTACTGGAGTTTGCTTTCTCACTGCATTGCCATTTGCCGTATGGCGCCCTGCGTGGCGCAGTCATTCGCTATTTCTTGATCGCTTGCTCCTTGTTAATAAAAAGATTTAAACCTAAAAGGCAGGTGGAATAGGAGCAGAGTCAGGCCCGCTAGACTGACATAGGCTGATACTGACCAGTCTCATCGATTTTGGAGAGGCACTGGTTGCTCTTTATAGGCTTGCCTACCACTGTAAATCCACACCTTGTGTAAAACAGAGCAGTGTTTTGACTGCGGAGTGTGTCTGTAGTGTTAGCTGAGCTCTTGGCTTGGAAATGGTCTATTGAATGTCCTCTTGGACGTTCATCTGACACACCTGCATCCGGGGGTCTCTCTCCTTGGGTGGGATAGTGGTCTTCTGGCTGCCGCCTCGTCCGCTGCAGGTGCACAGATCTCCTTGGTCAACTGTGTCTGGCTGGATTGTGCTGAAGGGCACTTCACCTGGTTGCATGGCTGGCTGGGGGGCCAGGAGTAGAGAGATGAGAGTGTCATCATGTGATGACCACCCGCGGTTGTGGTAATTAACTCTGCCGTGCACGCATTAAGGACTCGAACCACATGAAGCCCACAGGCAATAATGTTAGAATAAATACATTTATTTAAACTTCTTAAAATATATATGGTAAGAAATTGGGAATTATTTGAGGGGGATAGGTACCCACCTCAGGTAATAACCACAATATATGGTAGGGTGAGTCACTAAACTCACCAAATTAACCTGAGCTCAACCCCATGGAAACTATAGCACAGAGCTGACAGGCTCAACCCAGAGGCAATGTATAACATATTTATGCAGCAGTAAAAAACAGTGATAAAGTTGAAATGTAAAACAACAAAAAATCCCAAAATGAACTGAAAATTTTACTAAACAAAATGACACCAAGGGGAAGCGGAGATATGAGTTTTTTTAGTTTTCAAGTAGAAAGACCGCTAAGCAACATAGAGTGCCAATGATAGTGAATGCAAAATGAACAATTGATGGATGGAATGCTGAACAATGTCAAACATTCACCTCAGTAAGAGATCTGGGCCTAAATCCATTGTATTTTTTGCCACAATGCCATTCCAGTTTCGGCTCAGCCGGATAGATGCTGAGAAAGCGTTCAACCACATTGAATGGGGCTATCTTTTTGTGGCCCTCCGTGGGTTTGTTCTGGGGGATGTCTTCATTTTGAAGGTCCATTAACTCTATAACAGTGAACTGCGGAGGTTACCCGTCGGCCCCATCCAGATTCGATGGGAGATGCACCAGGGGTGCCCCCTTTCTCCGCTGCTCTTCCTGCTCGCTCTGGAACCTCTAGCTGTGGCAATTTGTCAGTTGTCTGAGAGTGTGCATCCCCCGATTGGGGGGTCAGTTTTCCAACCATCCCTATGCAGATGACATCCTATGGATTCCCCAGTATCTCCCTAGATCCTTCCGGCTCTTCTCACCCTTGTGGACAGGTTTTCCCAGGTGTTTCAAGATCAATTTGGGGAGAGTGAGGAGCAAGGTGCTGCCTCCTAATCACGTCCACCAAGGCAGCAACCATTCAGTACTGCCTGAAATACCTGGCCATCCTTGTTAGTGGGGGGCTTGCACACATGATGAGGGACTACATTGACCCCCTTCTAGAGCCAACCTGTGCAGATTTTGCAAAACGGTCATACATTAATCTCTTGCTCTGTGGGTGAGTTCAGACTATCAAAATAATCACTCTCCCACGTTTCGCATGTTGCTGCTCCAGGTCCCATTCTCCGTGCACAGGGATATTGACAAGTTTTCAATGGATTCACATTGGGCACTGACAAGGCCACGCCTTATGATCCATATGCTGGTGGCCCACAGGAAGTGTGGGGTCTGGGCTTGCCCTCAATGAAACTCTATTGCCTGGCGCTCCGATATTCACAATTGCCATTCCTGTGGCAGGGTGTGCTGGATCCTACTCTCTGGGTCCTGACGAGCAGAGCTTGATACTCAGCCCATATGGCTTCCAACTGGTCCATGCATATGGATCTCTCCAGGCTTGTTCAGCTAACACCATGCTCCGGGCAATGGCTGCTGCCTAGAAACGGGCTCTTGGTCTCTTTTCAGTGGATCCCTGCATGCATGCAGAGGCCCACCCTTTTGCTGGAATGCCACCATTCTCAGCACGGGTGCCCCGCCAACCCTAGTGGGCATTTTGGTGGAGGCCGGGTATTCAGACTAACGCTCGGTGTAAAAGTCCGCTCTGCTCACGGAATTTGCTACGTTTTTCTCACTCCACACTTTGCATTGAGCTTGATGTTCCCCAAAACTCCATGTAGCAGCGCAGAGTTTATTCTCTCTTGATGCTTGACAATGTTAAGTTGGTGAGCGAGGAAAATTGCACATTAGATCACCTCCCGGTGAGATTTTCTCAATGAAGTCAGTCGCATCAGGTCACTACTGCTCGCGTTGAGAAACCTGCTGCTCACGTTGTGAAAACTGCCACTTGAGTAGAACATCTACTCGAGTGGCAGAGACAAGCTGTGCCCTCTTGCGCTGCATGTGGTGCTGTTAGTTCTGATTTTACAGTGCAGGACAAACTCCAGAAGCTAAAAATCAGCACAAGCATCGCAACTTAATTCACTCCTCCGCTTGCGGAACTCTGTGAACTCTGCCCAGGCCTAATCCAGATGCTCTACCAGATCCTGGGCATTGGCTCTCTCATTTGCAGCCCTGCAGCTAGAATTCCATCTCTTCCAGAACTAGTTCTGGTGGTACGTCCAGCTCCTCCACTGCCTCTGTGGTAGACTGGGGATGCCACTGTGGGAAGTACTGCCCTCTCCCATTGTCACTGATCGGCGAGTGACGTGCTATTTCTGTGGAGTGATCATAGGTCTTGCAACCTTATGATATGGCATGGGTATGAGTTGCCCATTAGTGGCACGTGTGCATCTCCTGACAGGTGAAGCTCCATGTCAAGTATTAGGAGAAGGTCCTGATGAGGCTCTATGACAACCTGGGGTGCAGGAGTCCCGATTGTAGTTTTGCCTTTTCAAGATGGTACAGGAGTGGTTCTGGATGCCGCCAAACTGGAGTGGACTGACCTTCTACCCTAATCAAGCTGTTGGTGGTGCAATCAGCAGGGCTACAACACTGTTTCTTGTATGACTACACCACTATCCAGGGATTATGGGTAGAGGTGGCGACCTCCATGAGCAGGACTTTGAACGTCTCCTCCCGGCTCACTCACCAGGCAGTGCTGCTGTACGACCTCGCTTGCGCACCGCTGCTGATGCACTATGAGCACCGGTTCGTGGCCACAGCTCTGACTTCGACGATGCTCCATCTCCTGCGACATTGGTTCTCCCCTCATGTCCCTTCCCAAGCAGTATAGCTCATTGCATAGCGTCCTATGAGAAAGTCATTTACACTATTGCTGAGAAGCTCAATGTTTTTTGGCAGGTTTGGATCCCTGATGAGGCTGTGCTTTGCCCAGTCTGCTTTCCCTCTGGACTCTTAGGAGTCCCATTCCTGGGTGTTGCTCCCTATCATGGAAACCCCCCACCACTCACTGTCTTTCCCCTCCCGAAGGTTTCGTGGTGCCGCCTCTCTCAGTGCCCTTGCATATGCACTGCTGTGGTCTCCACCCCACCCCCCTTCTCTTCAAAAGCCCTGGCTATCACCCTTTATCTCCCTCTATTCTCTTTTCCTGCTATTGAGTTGTTGATGGGTTGGGGTGCACCCCGCCACCCTGGAAATGTGCTTCTCCTGTTGCTTACGTCCCTTATATGCTCTTATGACATTGCTCAATGGAGTCTGTGTTCTGTATCTTGTGTTTTCTTTTGTACTGACTTTGAAAATGAAAACAAAGGCTACCAAAACAAAAAATAAGCTTCTGCCTCAGACTTCTAGTGGTGTATAACAGATATTTATCCTTAGACACATGTATCTAGTTTGTGCTAAAGGACTGATTTTGGAAAACGTTCCAGCCATGTCTCTTTTAGGGTAACAACTTATGTACCAAAATAGTATCCTAACTTTGAAGCACCATTCTAGTCTAATCCAATAAAGGGATAATAATCCTTGTGAAATACATTTGTGGAGACTTTCTGCAAAATTAAACATTGCTGGCAGTGAGCTATAAATGAAGAGCGGGCATTCTCAGAGTGCCATAGCACAGTGTTACTGTTTCTCCTGCAACCTATTCAGAAGCCTTAAATTGTGGATACATCAAAAAAGTTCATTTAAATAGCATTAGCCATATAAACAAGTTACTACAAAGGATAATAAAACTGGGGGATTAGCACTATGAGTATTGAAAACATTTCAACAGAGATCATGCTTCAGAGAATGTCCTACTGTGAGTGCTATAGCAGAAGAATGCAATTCATACAATAATTCAAAGGCACCAATATCTGACTTAACTTCACTCTCCATTAAAATGAGTGCTGGCCGTTTTGCAAGTAAACCTGGTCAGTGGTAGAAATGAGCCATTGATTCCTCATGTAAACTTTCGGCATTACACTTTTAAACGAAACTAAGCACTGAGCTGTTCCCATAGCCTACCCTTTAGTTCACCATTAGCCCATTCACAAACCATCTAAATTGAAGAGTATTAAAATAAATTGTCTTCTGAATTAGAAATGACTGCACTTCATAGAATTGAGACTTCCTATCAAGTTTGCAATCTAATTTTAATCATAGGTTCCTCATTTTGTTTTGCCAACTAGTGACTGTTTAATGTCATTTTTGTGTGTGTTTGCTCTTCAAAAGGGTTGAAAGGTGGATGCTAAAAGACTTAGAAAACTAAATGGAGGTCCCAAGGAGAAACCTGTTTTTTTCTTCCTTTTGTCTTAATAAATCCAACCCCCCAAATGCCTGGATGCTAACTCTTGATAGAATTACATAACCCCATGGTGAAGGCCAAGCTATAATAGATGCTTACTTTATCAAAACCCTCATGATGGACTTGTAAAATACTTTCTGAACAACAATACGCAAGAGAAATTATTTTTCCAACACCAACAATCAACTGAAACTCAATGGTGAATATATGATGTCCTACTTGATTGTCTTCTTGATGATTGAGTGGTAAGAGAAACTGACAAAGTTCATCCTAGATTCATAAAACCCCTCCGCACAACCTCCATACCCACAGACTCAGACATTTGATGGTTAAGGAAGTCAGAGGTGAATGCCATGTGAAATGGGAGCCCCACCTCAGCCTTCTAAATGTGTTCGTAACTTGGGGGTTCTGATTGATGACGACCTATCCATGAAACAGCAAATGGTAAAAGTAGCTGCCATATGTTTCACCATTTTAAAATGGTTAAAAAAAATTATGTGGATGCTTCCTACGTCCTCTCAAAAAACTGTTGTACAGGCTCTTGTGACTTCGCGATTAGATTATTGCAATGTCTTGTATTTAGGTGTTAACAAGGATGTCACCCGGAAATTACAAGTGGTGCAAAACTCTGCTGCCAGGCTGCTATGTTCGTTGTCAAAGCAGTCTTCTACCTCAAGTGCTCTGCGCAGCTTGCACTGGCTTAAGATTGGTAGCAGAGTGAAGTTCAAAGCCTTGTGCTACATGCACAAAATTAAATCGGGCACCTCCCCTAAATACCTGCAAAGTCTAGTACACCCATATTTGCCCTCGCGTGTGCTTCATTCTGCTACTCAGGGTAAATACATGGTGCCCACTATTAAGCTGAAAAGAATGGGCGGCCGCTCTTTTTTCTACCTTGGTCCTGTACTTTGGAACTCTCTTCCAATAACACTCCGTACTGAGCCATCTTTTTTATCCTTTCGCAGAAGTCTTAAGACTTGGCTATTTGACCAATAATCAGTTTTCCTTATTGTCTTTTAGCGCTTAAACTTGTCTGTTTCCTCCCCTGTCAGTCCTCAGCGCTGGGAAACCCTTGTTGGGTAGCTGTGCGCTTTATAAGAATATTGTAACATAACATAACATAACATGTACAAAGATAGAAAAATACATACCCATTACAGTGGAAGACTATTATCACTTATGTTTTGCCCACTGTGATTCTGGCAATAAGATGAAAGATAATGCAAACAGAAGACTCTCCAGCCAACGACTCAACAACATATGTGTCACCAACAGCAATGAGTCTTGAAACCTACAAAACGACTAAGGGAGTAATGTAATGAATAGCAGAAAAGTCTACTATTAGCAGACCTGGAGGTCTATCAACCCAATTCTCATGCTGCGCAGCTGACAAAAATGCTGTGCTCTGCTGCACTGTGTGAGAAGGAGAGAGTAGGAGAAAGACATATTTACAGTGATATGGCACTCTCCTCCACTTTACCCAGTGCTGGCACACAATCAGGCAGCCGTGCATCACACACACACCTTTGCACCATAATGCAAGTGTGTCAGTGTGAGTCTTGCATAGGCTTTGCGCTAGAAGGTTCCCTACCAGTGCAAAATACAATGCTTAATATAACTTTAAAACATTTCCCACTTTCTTTGTTTGCTGTACAGTGCAGTGCAGTGCAGTAACTTCCTGGCTGTGGCTTTGTCCCTATGCAGCAGTTGATGTAATCCGTTACATATTTTGTTCTTCTACTCAGTAGCAGAAAAATGTTCCAATACATCCAGGCTTTTTGATGTCTGGAATTGAGACTCTAGATAATCTATCAGAAGCCCAAATATCTCTAACTTCTCTAAGTATATAGCATAGTCTGTTCCTTTGAATGAGGCATTACCAAGAATTATTTCAGATAAAGTTGAACCTGTACATTTTACTCATATATATTCGTCATCACAAGATCTAGGCGCATATTCACAAGGGGATATCGCCACCAGAACGTGTGCTAGAGTCCAAGCATAACCCTTGGATGTGAGACTCTCTCAGCTTTTCTTTATTCTCTTTTAAGAAGACTATAAACAGAGGCACTGATTTTGAGGTTTTGGTGCCAAAGATCTATGGAACTTAATGAACCATTTCTACTGGTACTAACTTTCAGAAAGATGGCGAATATTGGAAGATTCACATGTAACAGCTGCTTGCTGTTCTTCCTTATGAATGTAATTTCCTCTTGCAACAAAGGTTTTCCCCTGCTTCGTCATAATGTGTGAAGGACTGTGGCGATGACACAGAGACGAAAGAGATACTTTAATGGAAATTAGATCTATCAATCTTTTGTTCTTCTTGATGCTTAATACAGATATGCTCCGATACAGAGTTCACAAACTTAAGTGGATCATTAACATAGTATCGGAATCATCAATATTGTGTAACCATTCTTAAGATGTTCAATAAGGCGCACGATTCCGGGAGGCTCCCTCCCGATCAGAGAGAAGCTATGATTGTAAGGCAGGAAAGCCGGAGGACCAGTGTGCTTCATACCATCCAATAACTCTGATAAATGTGGAAGCCAAGGTTCTGGCCAAAGTCCTGGAGGATAGGTTGATATCTATTATAACGGAGTTGGTACATGGGTTTATGCCCCGTAGAAGCAACCTCCATAATCTACGGCGACTGTACGGCGTGCTGTACATGACTGAGGATGTTGGGGATACTCAAACGGCATTGATGGCGCTGGACGCCTCAATGGCCTTTGATAGCATCGAATGGCCCTATTTGTTCATGGTACTCCAGAGGCTGGGCTTGGGGCCGGTATTCTGCAGTTGGGTAAGACTCCTGTATGAACAACCAACGGCCCGGGTGGGGGGTTAATGGGGCATTATCTGGGGCCTTCCCTTTGAGGATAGGTACCAGGCAGGGTTGCCCCCTGTCTCCCCTCCTCTTCACTCTTGCTTTAGAACCACTGCCTCACTGGATCAGGAGGGACCCCACAATTTGGGGGCTGGTGGCACATGCAATGCTACACATTTTTTAGCTGTTTGGCAACTACTCTGGCTACACCATCAACTGGTCAAAGTTTATGATTTTCCCATTGTTGGGTTCTCCCCCTCGGATCCCATCTCGGTGCTCGGCCTCAGTGGTTATCGAGGGGTTTAAATACTTAGGCATTCACGTCACGTGGGACAAGAAGGAGTTTTTTGATAGAAATCTCAAACCCCAACTGAGTCACCCGAGTTCCCTCATTGGCAGGGCGGCTCTATTTAAAATGCTTACATTTCCAAAGCTCCTGTACATTCTACAGAACACACCCTACCCGGTCCCCCGAGCGTTTTTAAACAAATATCACTGGCGGTGCGGACATTATTGTGGGATGGAGGGTCCCCTAGGATTGCGTTACACAAGCTACACCAGGGAGTATATGATGGAGGACTGGCGCTCCCAGATGTCAAACTTTATTACTGGGCCTCCCAGCTTCAGGTGATCAATGATTAGGTGTATACGGATAGTAGTGAGCCTGCCTACAGGGTAGATAGGATGGTTATGCACAGCGGCAACTGTGTACATCTTCTTTATGCCCGAAGGCCACAGTCGATGTGGCCTGAACACACCAGGGTAGTACTGCGGTGTTGGAGAGAGGTTAATAAACTCCTAGGCTGGGCGGACATATTAACCGGTACAACACCACTGTGGCTAGGTGAGCATCTGCTGGAGGTAACTGCTTTGACGGGCTTTAAGGGGTGGAAGTTGATTGACATTGAATACTTAGGTGATGTCTGGAAAGTGGATTCCCCCTGCTCCTTTGAGTACCTCCAAAGGGAATACAACCTACACCAGTCACAGAGATACCATCATCTGCGACTTCTACATGCCCTACGATCCCATATACAGAGTGGTACATCTATTCCAGAATACTCACCGATGGAAGATAGGTTGTTGCTTGACACCATAACAGAGAAACCCACATCTACAATTTATCGTAAATTAATAAACAATGTACCTGACCCTTTGATCACTCCAAGAGCAGCTTGGGCCAAAGATCTAGGAAGCTTAGGTGATGAAGACTGGCAGGATGTGCTGCAGAGTCCTAGAGAGATTGGAATCTGTTCAAGGTTCAGACTAGTGCAGCTAAAAATCCTTCACCGTACCTACTACCCCCGCACACCTCTATGCATGGGGCAGGAGTCAATCGGCGTCATGAGTAAGGGGCTGTCGACAAGAGGGCACCTTCTTTCATATCTTATGGGAGTGTCCGGAGATCATCCCCTTCTGGACGAAGGTCACCGACACCATGTCTCGGGTGGTGGGGGAGACGGTCCTGACGAGCAGAGCTTGATACTCAGCCCATATGGCTTCCAACTGGTCCATGCATATGGATCTCTCCAGGCTTGTTCAGCTAACACCATGCTCCGGGCAATGGCTGCTGCCTAGAAACGGGCTCTTGGTCTCTTTTCAGTGGATCCCTGCATGCATGCAGAGGCCCACCCTTTTGCTGGAATGCCACCATTCTCAGCACGGGTGCCCCGCCAACCCTAGTGGGCATTTTGGTGGATGCCGGGTATTCAGACTAACGCTCGGTGTAAAAGTCCGCTCTGCTCACGGAATTTGCTACGTTTTTCTCACTCCACACTTTGCATTGAGCTTGATGTTCCCAAAAACTCCATGTAGCAGCGCAGAGTTTATTCTCTCTTGATGCTTGACAATGTTAAGTTGGTGAGCGAGGAAAATTGCACATTAGATCACCTCCCGGTGAGATTTTCTCAATGAAGTCAGTCGCATCAGGTCACTACTGCTCGCGTTGAGAAACCTGCTGCTCACGTTGTGAAAACTGCCACTTGAGTAGAACATCTACTCGAGTGGCAGAGACAAGCTGTGCCCTCTTGCGCTGCATGTGGTGCTGTTAGTTCTGATTTTACAGTGCAGGACAAACTCCAGAAGCTAAAAATCAGCACAAGCATCGCAACTTAATTCACTCCTCCGCTTGCGGAACTCTGTGAACTCTGCCCAGGCCTAATCCAGATGCTCTACCAGATCCTGGGCATTGGCTCTCTCATTTGCAGCCCTGCAGCTAGAATTCCATCTCTTCCAGAACTAGTTCTGGTGGTACGTCCAGCTCCTCCACTGCCTCTGTGGTAGACTGGGGATGCCACTGTGGGAAGTACTGCCCTCTCCCATTGTCACTGATCGGCGAGTGACGTGCTATTTCTGTGGAGTGATCATAGGTCTTGCAACCTTATGATATGGCATGGGTATGAGTTGCCCATTAGTGGCAAGTGTGCATCTCCTGAAAGGTGAAGCTCCATGTCAAGTATTAGGAGAAAGTCCTGATGAGGCTCTATGACAACCTGGGGTGCAGGAGTCCCGATTGTAGTTTTGCCTTTTCAAGATGGTACAGGAGTGGTTCTGGATGCCGCCAAACTGGAGTGGACTGACCTTCTACCCTAATCAAGCTGTTGGTGGTGCAATCAGCAGGGCTACAACACTGTTTCTTGTATGAATACACCACTATCCAGGGATTATGGGTAGAGGTGGCGACCTCCATGAGCAGGACTTTGACTGTCTCCTCCCGGCTCACTCACCAGGCAGTGCTGCTGTACGACCTCGCTTGTGCACCGCTGCTGATGCACTATGAGCACCGGTTCGTGGCCACAGCTCTGACTTCGACGATGCTCCATCTCCTGCGACATTGGTTCTCCCCTCATGTCCCTTCCCAAGCAGTATAGCTCATTGCATAGCGTCCTATGAGAAAGTCATTTACACTATTGCTGAGAAGCTCAATGTTTTTTGGCAGGTTTGGATCCCTGATGAGGCTGTGCTTTGCCCAGTCTGCTTTCCCTCTGGACTCTTAGGAGTCCCATTCCTGGGTGTTGCTCCCTATCATGGAAACCCCCCACCACTCACTGTCTTTCCCCTCCCGAAGGCTTCGTGGTGCCGCCTCTCTCAGTGCCCTTGCATATGCACTGCAGTGGTCTCCACCCCACCCCCCTTTTCTTCAAAAGCCCTGGCCGTCACCCTTTATCTCCCTCTATTCTCTTTTCCTGCTATTGAGTTGTTGATGGGTTGGGGTGCACCCCGCCACCCTGGAAATGTGCTTCTCCTGTTGCTTATGTCCCTTATATGCTCTTATGACATTGCTCAATGGAGTCTGTGTTCTGTATCTTGTGTTTTCTTTTGTACTGACTTTGAAAATGAAAACAAAGGCTACCAAAACAAAAAATAAGCTTCTGCCTCAGACTTCTAGTGGTGTATAACAGATATTTATCCTTAGACACATGTATCTAGTTTGTGCTAAAGGACTGATTTTGGAAAACGTTCCAGCCATGTCTCTTTTAGGGTAACAACTTATGTACCAAAATAGTATCCTAACTTTGAAGCACCATTCTAGTCTAATCCAATAAAGGGATAATAATCCTTGTGAAATACATTTGTGGAGACTTTCTGCAAAATTAAACATTGCTGGCAGTGAGCTATAAATGAAGAGCGGGCATTCTCAGAGTGCCATAGCACAGTGTTACTGTTTCTCCTGCAACCTATTCAGAAGCCTTAAATTGTGGATACATCAAAAAAGTTCATTTAAATAGCATTAGCCATATAAACAAGTTACTACAAAGGATAATAAAACTGGGGGATTAGCACTATGAGTATTGAAAACATTTCAACAGAGATCATGCTTCAGAGAATGTCCTACTGTGAGTGCTATAGCAGAAGAATGCAATTCATACAATAATTCAAAGGCACCAATATCTGACTTAACTTCACTCTCCATTAAAATGAGTGCTGGCCGTTTTGCAAGTAAACCTGGTCAGTGGTAGAAATGAGCCATTGATTCCTCATGTAAACTTTCGGCATTACACTTTTAAACGAAACTAAGCACTGAGCTGTTCCCATAGCCTACCCTTTAGTTCACCATTAGCCCATTCACAAACCATCTAAATTGAAGAGTATTAAAATAAATTGTCTTCTGAATTAGAAATGACTGCACTTCATAGAATTGAGACTTCCTATCAAGTTTGCAATCTAATTTTAATCATAGGTTCCTCATTTTGTTTTGCCAACTAGTGACTGTTTAATGTCATTTTTTTGTGTGTTTGCTCTTCAAAAGGGTTGAAAGGTGGATGCTAAAAGACTTTGAAAACTAAATGGAGGTCCCAAGGAGAAACCCGTTTTTTTCTTCCTTTTGTCTTAATAAATCCAACCCCCCAAATGCCTGGATGCTAATTCTTGATAGAATTACATAACCCCATGGTGAAGGCCAAGCTATAATAGATGCTTACTTTATCAAAACCCTCATGATGGACTTGTAAAATACTTTCTGAACAACAATACGCAAGAGAAATTATTTTTCCAACACCAACAATCAACTGAAACTCAATGGTGAATATATGATGTCCTACTTGATTGTCTTCTTGATGATTGAGTGGTAAGAGAAACTGACAAAGTTCATCCTAGATTCATAAAACCGCTCCGCACAACCGCCATACCCACAGACTCAGACATTTGATGGTTAATGAAGTCAGAGGTGAATGCCATGTGAAATGGGAGCCCCACCTCAGCCTTCTAAATGTGTTCGTAACTTGGGGGTTCTGATTGATGACGACCTATCCATGAGACAGCAAATGGTAAAAGTAGCTGCCATATGTTTCACCATTTTAAAATGGTTAAAAAAAATTATGTGGATGCTTCCTACGTCCTCTCAAAAAACTGTTGTACAGGCTCTTGTGACTTCGCGATTAGATTATTGCAATGTCTTGTATTTAGGTGTTAACAAGGATGTCACCCGGAAATTACAAGTGGTGCAAAACTCTGCTGCCAGGCTGCTATGTTCGTTGTCAAAGCAGTCTTCTACCTCAAGTGCTCTGCGCAGCTTGCACTGGCTTAAGATTGGTAGCAGAGTGAAGTTCAAAGCCTTGTGCTACATGCACAAAATTAAATCGGGCACCTCCCCTAAATACCTGCAAAGTCTAGTACACCCATATTTGCCCTCGTGTGTGCTTCATTCTGCTACTCAGGGTAAATACATGGTGCCCACTATTAAGCTGAAAAGAATGGGCGGCCGCTCTTTTTTCTACCTTGGTCCTGTACTTTGGAACTCTCTTCCAATAACACTCCGTACTGAGCCATCTTTTTTATCCTTTCGCAGAAGTCTTAAGACTTGGCTATTTGACCAATAATCAGTTTTCCTTATTGTCTTTTAGCGCTTAAACTTGTCTGTTTCCTCCCCTGTCAGTCCTCAGCGCTGGGAAACCCTTGTTGGGTAGCTGTGCGCTTTATAAGAATATTGTAACATAACATAACATAACATGTACAAAGATAGAAAAATACATACCCATTACAGTGGAAGACTATTATCACTTATGTTTTTGCCCACTGTGATTCTGGCAATAAGATGAAAGATAATGCAAACAGAAGACTCTCCAGCCAACGACTCAACAACGTATGTGTCACCAACAGCAATGAGTCTTGAAACCTACAAAACGACTAAGAGAGTAATGTAATGAATAGCAGAAAAGTCTACTATTAGCAGACCTGGAGGTCTATCAACCCAATTCTCATGCTGCGCAGCTGACAAAAATGCTGTGCTCTGCTGCACTGTGTGAGAAGGAGAGAGTAGGAGAAAGACATATTTACAGTGATATGGCACTCTCCTCCACTTTACCCAGTGCTGGCACACAATCAGGCAGCCGTGCATCATACACACACCTTTGCACCATAATGCAAGTGTGTCAGTGTGAGTCTTGCATAGGCTTTGCGCTAAAAGGTTCCCTACCAGTGCAAAATACAATGCTTAATATAACTTTAAAACATTTCCCACTTTGTTTGTTTGCTGTACAGTGCAGTGCAGTGCAGTAACGTTGGAAAAGAAGGCAGAAATAAAAGCATTGCTCCGTCATGGTACCTATTTAGATTGTATATCATTTTTTAGCACATAACCCTGTCTGCTTTCTTTTTGAAAATATGGTTTTGTGTCAAAAAACTTGGGTGGTTGCATGAGAATGCCCATGCACCACAAATGGAACGCCCCTTCATTCTGCATGGATTTGCAGCCCCTTTAGTAAATATACTTTGACAAATTCTTGAAAAACTGGAATTGGCAGCATGATGTGCTGTGAGGAGGCAAATATTCTGCTTAGAGTTTTCACTGAAATATTGAGTCATATGTATGGACACATTTTCCCATAGACACAGAATGGGAAAACCCTTTTATACACCTGGCCCATTGTCTTTCCCTGGAAAAATGAACCACCTTGAGAGACAACAGATGGTTTTCTGAACAAGATAAGATCTGCTGGGCAAGTTTTTTTAAGGACTGAGATTGTGGCCTTGAATTAACAAATCAGGTAAGTTATTGCCACAGTTTTGTTGGTGTTTACTACTAGTTCTGAACCTTGAGTCTACTGCTTGAAGCTCCTTAAGCTCTCAACTGGCCCACCATTGCCATTTATTTGGAAGAAGGGTTCCTTTCTTTGGTTGATCGGATTCCTTGCACAAGTTGATAGAATCTTCAGAGTCAGGGGATACTCCAGATGCCTGACCGACATGAAGAAAGCACCATGTTAGTTTTTGCTTCAGAATTTTTTTACTGAGTTGAGGGCCATGAAGTTCGTGGGTGCTGGTGCCCAATTATGTCAAATTAAAAGAACTACCAACCCTGTGCGAAGACAAGGCCATGGAACTACAAAGTGAATCACAACCTAAGAAATATATGTAAAAAACACAAACCAAGATCGTGGTTCACATATTAACTTTCAACCCTAAATACTATTTCAACCAAAAGGTTACAAACCATGCCTCCTTGCCATTGAAACCACTTCCTGGCTGTGGCTTTGTCCCTATGCAGCAGTTGATGTAATCCATTACATATTCTGTTCTTCTACTCAGTAGCAGAAAAATGTTCCAATACATCCAGGCTTTTTGATGTCTGGAATTGAGACTCTAGATAATCTATCAGAAGCCCAAATATCTCTAACTTCTCTAAGTATATAGCATAGTCTGTTCCTTTGAATGAGGCATTACCAAGAATTATTTCAGATAAAGTTGAACCTGTACATTTTACTCATATATATTCGTCATCACAAGATCTAGGCGCATATTCACAAGGGGATATCGCCACCAGAACGTGTGCTAGAGTCCAAGCATAACCCTTGGATGTGAGACTCTCTCAGCTTTTCTTTATTCTCTTTTAAGAAGACTATAAACAGAGGCACTGATTTTGAGGTTTTGGTGCCAAAGATCTATGGAACTTAATGAATCATTTCTACTGGTACTAACTTTCAGAAAGATGGCGAATATTGGAAGATTCACATGTAACAGCTGCTTGCTGTTCTTCCTTATGAATGTAATTTCCTCTTGCAACAAAGGTTTTCCCCTGCTTCGTCATAATGTGTGAAGGACTGTGGCCATGACACAGAGAAGAAAGAGATACTTTAATGGAAATTAGATCTATCAATCTTTTGTTCTTCTTGATGCTTAATAAACATCTCCGATACAGAGTTCACAAACTTAAGTGGATCATTAACATAGTATCGGAATCATCAATATTGTGTAACCATTCTTAAGATGTTCAATAAGGCGCACGATTCCGGGAGGCTCCCTCCCGATCAGAGAGAAGCTATGATTGTAAGGCAGGAAAGCCGGAGGACCAGTGTGCTTCATACCATCCAATAACTCTGATAAATGTGGAAGCCAAGGTTCTGGCCAAAGTCCTGGAGGATAGGTTGATATCTATTATAACGGAGTTGGTACATGGGTTTATGCCCCGTAGAAGCAACCTCCATAATCTACGGCGACTGTACGGCGTGCTGTACATGACTGAGGATGTTGGGGATACTCAAACGGCATTGATGGCGCTGGTCGCCTCAATGGCCTTTGATAGCATCGAATGGCCCTATTTGTTCATGGTACTCCAGAGGCTGGGCTTGGGGCCGGTCTTCTGCAGTTGGGTAAGACTCCTGTATGAACAACCAACGGCCCGGGTGGGGGGTTAATGGGGCATTATCTGGGGCCTTCCCTTTGAGGATAGGTACCAGGCAGGGTTGCCCCCTGTCTCCCCTCCTCTTCACTCTTGCTTTAGAACCACTGCCTCACTGGATCAGGAGGGACCCCACAATTTGAGGGCTGGCGGCACATGCAATGCTACACATTTTTTAGCTGTTTGGCAGCTACTCTGGCATTCACGTCACGTGGGACAAGAAGGAGTTTTTTGATAGAAATCTCAAACCCCAACTGAGTCACCCGAGTTCCCTCATGGGCAGGGCGGCTCTATTTAAAATGCTTACATTTCCAAAGCTCCTGTACATTCTACAGAACACACCCTACCCGGTCCCCCGAGCGTTTTTAAACAAATATCACTGGCGGTGCGGACATTATTGTGGGATGGAGGGTCCCCTAGGATTGCGTTACACAAGCTACACCGGGGAGTATATGATGGAGGACTGGCGCTCCCAGATGTCAAACTTTATTACTGGGCCTCCCAGCTTCAGGTGATCAATGATTAGGTGTATACGGATAGTAGTGAACCTGCCTACAGGGTGGATAGGATGGTTATGCACAGCGGCAACTGTGAACATCTTCTTTATGCCCGAAGGCCACAGTCGATGTGGCCTGAACACACCAGGGTAGTACTGCGGTGTTGGAGAGAGGTTAATAAACTCCTAGGCTGGGCGGACATATTAACCGGTACAACACCACTGTGGCTAGGTGAGCATCTGCTGGAGGTAACTGCTTTGACGGGCTTTAAGGGGTGGAATTTGATTGACATTGAATACTTAGGTGATGTCTGGAAAGGGGATTCCCCCTGCTCCTTTGAGTACCTCCAAAGGGAATACAACCTACACCAGTCACAGAGATACCATCATCTGCGACTTCTACATGCCCTACGATCCCATATACAGAGTGGTACATCTATTCCAGAATACTCACCGATGGAAGATAGGTTGTTGCTTGACACCATAACAGAGAAACCCACATCTACAATTTATCGTAAATTAATAAACAATGTACCTGACCCTTTGATCACTCCAAGAGCAGCTTGGGCCAAAGATCTAGGAAGCTTAGGTGATGAAGACTGGCAGGATGTGCTGCAGAGTCCTAGAGAGATTGGAATCTGTTCAAGGTTCAGACTAGTGCAGCTAAAAATCCTTCACCGTACCTACTACCCCCGCACACCTCTATGCATGGGGCAGGAGTCAATCGGCGTCATGAGTAAGGGGCTGTCGACAAGAGGGCACCTTCTTTCATATCTTATGGGAGTGTCCGAAGATCATCCCCTTCTGGACGAAGGTCACCGACACCATGTCTCGGGTGGTGGGGGAGACGGTGCCGATGGAGCCAAAGTGGCTTTTATTGATGATTAAATGGGACACTGACTGGTCTAGGTACGTGGAAATATGGTTGGCCTGGCAGCGGGTGTAGCGAAATGAAAAATCCCTAGGGTTTGGAGGGCGCAGTCAGCCTCGCAGAGGGAGGAATGAAAGAGGGCCCTCTACTGGTGCCAAAGGGCCGAAGAAACTGTATACAAATGTAGGGGGTGTACTAAAAAATGGAAGAAAGTGTGGGCGCCCTGGCGGAAGTACAGAGAGAATGGAGCAATCATAGAGGGGTAGGAAAGATGGGGATTGCTGATTGTCCTTGTTGTTCCCTAATAATTACTTTATGTCAACTTTTGTAATATCTCCCAATGTGGTATATCGCAATTATGTGGTACTGTATGGTCTCATGAGCATTGTTAATAAAAAGAATAAAAAAAATATATATTTTGTAAGCAAAAGTTTGTTTAAAAAATATCGTTTACAAAAATATCGGGTTCCTAAATTTATAATGATAAGTGCAAAAATATCACCAAAAAACATCGTTTCACACTAATATTGTTAAACAACATACCATAGTATAGTATATGATACATATATGTTTTTCAGAAAAAAATCTTAAAGCTTTTAATATATGTTTTAATATACACCATTAATATAATGTAAGTTAAATAAATCTAAGTAACATTTAATACCATATATAAATATATACTAATATAAACACACACACACATATATACAATGTTACGCAATTACTAAAAATATATATTTTACATTAATTCTATTTTACACAAAACAGAAACATATTAACAATTCAATTCCAATACATTAAATTAATTCCCAAACAAATAAAATAAGAATAAAAAAAACACATTAACAAAAAATTATATAAAACTTTAAAAACAAATATAAATAAATACTATAACATTGAAATTATAAGAAAATATTGAAATAAATATATATTTAACCAATATTAGGAACAACGCAACAGTAGGTAAAATTTTGAACTTCAGAGGGGTTACATTTACTATTCCCACTCCAGTCTGTTCCACATTAGGGTAAGTTGCAAGTTTTGGATCTTGACTATCTGGTCACATTATGTGCCAAAACCAAGTGTCCAGGACTGGGCAAGCACCATCTCGGGGAATTACGACTTACTCAGGCTGGGTCCAGGTGTGGGTTCAAGATGGTTGGAGCCTTTTGTGGCCCTGTGGCTTTGAACAGGAGGCCAGCAAACTAGTCCTTAGAGACACTCTGGTAGTCCTAGGAGTAGGTGAAGATGCAGGGCACAACAGCAGGTCTGGCCTCTGAGGGTTCAAAGCAGGCTGAGGCAGAAAAGCAGTCCTTCAAGAGTGCAGCAGGCTTGCAGAGTGCACAACAGGTCACAGTGGCAGGCTGTCCCCTGAGAGTCCTTCCACAAGTCCAGCAGTGAACTTAAGAGTGGGTCTGAAGATCCTATATTTATACCACACCTAATCCCTCAATTTGTGTGACTGTCTGGGAGGAATTCACAACGTCTAACTGTCAGCTATAGCCATCCATGTGACCTAGACAGGCTGCAGGCACAAAGTTCTAAGGGTAGAAAACACCAACTTCCTAAAAGTGTGTCTCGATTCGCTCCCTGCATGCTCGTGCCCACCACCAGGGAGCTGAATTGTGAGGCTCTCCAGTGTTCTAATAAGCTTCCAACCCCTCCCCTGCATGCATATCCTGACTTCCAGGCATTTGGACACCATTTGTGAATTGACATCCATTCCAAATCCAGGCCAGGTTTTGTGGAAGCCAGTCTGCTCATGCTGCACACTCCATTGCCTAGAATTCCCTTCTCAGTCTCCACCCCTGCAGGCCAAGGATGGGTGAGGAATTCAGCTCACCTGTGGCTGGCTGCTGCTAGCCTGCTCACACCTGATGCATGTGATTACTGTGTGCTCGTTTAAGCCCCAGCTCCCTTCAGTCGAGTGTTGGTCATTGTAGCTGTGTTCCGGTGAGACCAGTCCTTGTTCTTCAGCTTTTGCTATTCCTTAATTCCTGAGCTATAGTTAATCCTTGTTCCTTGATTCCTGAGCAATAGCCATCCCTTGTGCCTAAATTAGCACTGCTTGCAGTGCTACCTTGTTTCCAGAGCTATAGTTAGTCTTTGTTCCTGTTCCGGGGCTGCAGCTATTTCTTGTTGCTGATTTGCACTGCTTTCAGTGCTCTCTTGACTCCATGTTTCCTGAGCTGTAGCTATTTACTGTTTCATTGAACTTGCATTGCCTGCAGTGCTACCTTGACTCCTGAGCTTTAACATAAACATAACAGGTGTATTTGTGAAGCACATGATTACTCGTAGGTGTCTTGGTGCTAGATAACAGATGTTTATTGTTACCCAACTCAATGGTACTCATTTTATCGACCTCAGATGGATGAAAGGCTGAGTGGACCCGCCGGGATTTGAACCTGTGACCATGAGGTCGAACACAGGCCCCCGCAGTGGCTGCTTTAGTCCACTGAGCCACCAGACCCAGTCTTTAGTTATTCCCTGTTCCTGAACTAGCACTGCCTACAGTGTTAACTTGACTCCTGAGTCTTAGCTCAATCCTTGTGCCTGCCCCAGCACTGCCTTCTATGCTACTTTGTTTCCTTGATTCCTGAACCTGCACTATTCTAGTATACCCTTGAAGCCTCCCTTCTGTATATCCTTTTCCAGTCCCTGCCTTTCTTCCCATTTCCTTGGTTCCACTTCCTAGGTCGCAGTCTTTCTATTCTGCTGCCTTAGCTTCTGTTGCCTTGTATATTTGTTACTTGTTTTATGCCAAATGTGCGCTTTGATTTCCTTTCTTTCATGTTAAGCACCCCTCCTTGCTAGCTCCTTGTCCATTGTGGTTGTGTTTAGTTCTACCCCCTTGCTGTTACGGCCTTGCATGTTCCTGTTTGATCGCCAGGATCCGTGGGCACAGCTGACTACCTAGGTGGTGTTTCTTGTTCACTGTGAGTATTGTCTTTGAGTTACATTTATAACATCACCATAGGTATAAGCTCCACAGACCCTGCCTTTGCATGAATATCCTATATGTGGGTGTTTACAGTCAGTATCTGTAACAGCAATTGTGGCTGAGGAACTTACTGAGCTTCAGTCTTACCGTGTGGAGTTCCTGAGTGCTTTACCCCACATTCCCTTTATTGTTAATGTTGTTTTACATATATGTCTTGCATATCCCTCCTGTGTGTAGTTTTTCTGAATGCTAAATCACCTCTGAGGGCTATCCTTTCTGAGCATTACCTCTCTTATTCTCTTATACAGAGCTTCCTCTTTGGACTCCCTTTCTCCTTTGACTCGCTGTGTAATCTTGGGCAGCTCTGTACCCAGTATTCTGCCTACTTTGTCTTCCCTGGCACCAGTCATTGCCAGAGTCCCTGACACATGTCAGTGTCCCGGACTGAGTCCTGACAAAGTGATGTTTTTTTAAATTGTAATAAAAATTTAACTTTACAATTCAAGAGGGTTTATCATTACAATTTCATACACAATTTCATAGATACCAAACATGAAATGGCTACCTATTCCCAATCAGGAATTACAGTGTATTAAATGCCATAAGGAATCCCCAATGTTATCTTATTAGAGGGGTAGGCCTCGCAGTACTGAAAAATGAATTTAGGAGTTTTTCACTACCCAGACATGTAAAAATGTAAAGTACATGTCCAACCTTTTAAATACACAGCACCCTGCACCATAGGCTACCTAGGCCTACCTTAATGTCGACTGTTATGTAATAAAAGGGGAGTTTAAGGCTCAGCAAGAGGGTTTAAATGCAGAGTCAAAATGGCAGTCTAAAACTGCATTCAGCTTCAGTAGCAGGCCTGAGACATGGTTCAAGGTGCTACTTAACTAGGTGGCACAATAGGTTCTGCAGGCCCAGAAGTAGCATTTAATTTAGAGGCCCTGAATATATAAATATATATATCAAGACCAGAGTGGTCGAAACGCGTTGGTTAGCTAAGGGAACCTGATGGTGCTTAAGCTGTTTTTGCAATATTTGAAGTAAAATAACTTTTGAATTATCCTCCTGGAGTGCGAGTATCTATTCTTTTTGGTGAAAATATATATATATATATATATATATGAACAGATACTCCTCTCAAGAAAAGGAATGACGACGCCACGTCTTGACAATCTGTATCAGATTTTAATCAGCGGCAATGTCGGACGCGTTTCACCTGAACCGGCAGGCTTGTTCACCAACAAAGTTTTGTCAAAAAAACACCATTTTAAAGCTGTGCACATGATAAGTCACATGATAAACTACAAATAAAGTGCAATGAAAAACAGACTCGTAGTTCATTTAAAGATTCATCATCAAAGCAAAAGCAAGCATGACGGAATTGGTGTGAGTTAAAATCAAGATTAAACTGATACCATGACTTGATCTGCGTGAATACGCAATAAATACTGTACTCCGTATTATTTAAACACTGTACTCCGTATTATTTAAACACACCAAAACGTAAATGTTGCCCTAGTGGGCATGCATAATGGCTTTTGCTGCCGTATTTCAGAGGCCCATTATTTCGGCCATTGGAAGTGTCTTTGAAAATACCTCCAAATTCATTGACTCCTTTCTATGCCCAATGGTTAAAATGTTACCCTCCTTTATACAAGACACGGGTGACTTTCTGAAAAGTATTTATGATCTACCATGGGAAAAAGATATGTTCTTAGTAACCATCGATGTTACAACACTCTATACAAGTATTAGGCATGAAGATGGCCTTAATGCCATTAAACATTTTTTAGGTACACGGCAAATTTCTTTATGGGCACACACACAAATGCTGATTTCTATGATAGGTACCTGTTTAAAGAATAATTTCTTTCTTTTTAATGGGGAACTATTCCACCAGTTATGTGGGACTGCAATGGGCACCTGCTTCGCCCCCAGCTATGCGAATTTGCATATGGGCTGGTGGGAGGAGCAGGTGATCCGGCAAGAGCACCAGGAGGTATGGCACAATAACATACTACATTGGAGTCGGTATATAGACGACTTATTTGTCGTCTGGAAAGGTTCTGAGTCATCAGCCAGACAATTTGTGAAACAGCTGCAAATTAATAATCTTAATCTGAAATTCACTAGTACTATCAGTGATTCAGAAGTCAATTTCCTTGATCTTACAGTTTATGTAAAAGATGCCAAACTACACACTAAAATCTATCGGAAACCGACGGCAGGCAACACGTTGCTTCATGCAACTAGTTTCCATCCGCACAATCTGATTAGAAGCATCCCCTACGGAGAATGCTTAAGAACTATGCGCAACTGTAGGGAACATGAAGTCAGGGAGACTGAATTGACAAACTTACATTCCCGCTTCAAATCTCGAGGCTATGGGGATGAATGTATTGAAGCAGCTGTTCATAAAGTTAAGGACAAAACAAGGGAAGATATTCTTTTCAAAACAACAGGGTCCAGCAAGAAAGCCAAGAGCAGGGAAAACGCATCAAGTGAATGTAGAATGATAACAACCTACAATAAACAACATGGCCAAGTAAGAAATATTCTGGCAAGACATTGGCACCTGATCCGTAATGACCCTGTGCTCAATAAGTTAGTTTCAGCTAGACCTTTAATAACTTTCCGAAGAGCTAGATCCTTCAAACAAATGCTGGTTAGTAACATGGCACCTAAACCCATAGTTACACGCTCCAAACCTTCATGGTTGCAACGCAAAAATGGTTTTATTAAATGCACCAAGTGCAAAGCGTGTCATCATGGTAAGAATACTTCAAAATATGTAACGGGTTTCTCTAAAATTGAAAAGAACATTAAAGGGCAATATGATTGCAAAACTGAATTTGCTGTACATGTACTTAACTGCCCATGCAATTTATCATATGTGGGCAGTACCATCTTACCAGTACATAAAAGAATTCTGCAGCATCTTCGAGCTATTAAGAATGGGGATAAGGCGTACCCTGTTGCTCGGCACTTTGCAAAATACCATGAGAATAATGTTCTAGGCCTCACATATTTTGTCATTGATGCGATTGCTCCCAATATTAGAGGGGGCAATAGGGAAAAAGACCTAAGAAAATTGGAATCCCGCTATATTTTAGAACTAAATAGCAGAGCCCCATCAGGCCTCAATATGGAAGAGGACCTGTATACACATCTATAAGGACAAAAGACAGGTCTATATTCAAGTCATCAGTATCATGCCATTGCTGCTTTCTTTCTGTAATCTCTTTTTAAATATGTTTGTGTAATTGTATGTTTTGTCAGTCTTGCACTGGGTAGCACTGTATTAGATAGAATAAGATAAGTCCAGATTTGCTTGTACAAGTTGGAGAATCATGTGTAGTGCATGCCCACTAGGGCTTAATCTGAAATACGGCAGCAAAAGCCATTATGCATGCCCACTAGGGCAACATTTATGTTTTGGTGTGTTTAAATAATACGGAGTACAGTGTTTAAATAATACGGAGTACAGTATTTATTGCGTATTCACGCAGATCAAGTCATGGTATCAGTTTTATCTTGATTTTAACTCACACCAATTCCATCATGCTTGCTTTTGCTTTGATAATGAATCTTTAAATGAACTACGAGTCTGTTTTTCTTTGCACTTTATTTGTAGTTTATCATGTGACTTATCATGTGCACAGCTTTAAAATGGTGTTTTTTTGACAAAACTTTGTTGGTGAACAAGCCTGCTGGTTCAGGCGAAACGCGTCCGACATTGCCGCTGATTAAAATCTGATACAGATTGTCAAGACGTGGCGTCATCATTCCTTTTCTTGAGAGGAGTATCTGTTCATATTACGGACCCAGTTTGCGAGGTCTGCTCGACGACGCACCCGCTGATTAGGAGTGCGGTGGCTGTTCGCAAACACTGTGGAAAATATATATATATTATCTACTGCCGGTCGCCAGTAGATAGTTATAGTTAGGACCGTGTTTCCATAGGAAATCCACAACATTCTATTTGGAATAACTTTGGCGCCGGTTGACGAATCCTAGCAAACTTTTCAAAATAGGTGGGGCGCTCCGCTCCTACCCTGAAAGTCTTGGGGGGATTCGTCAAGCGGGGGCTGAGAAAAAAGGGGGGTCCCAAAACGCGTTTTCCCCATGCAATTTTCCTTAGGGACCTTTAGTCCAAGGTACAGCCAGAACGGCTGAACAGAATTACTTGAAATTTGACAAAGAGGTAGTCCACAGGTCAGGCATGTGCCTTTTGCATATATGGTGTCAATCTGTTCAGTAGTTCCTGAGAAAATCAAAAATAAAATCACATACATATCTGGGCGGAGCCTAACCACACATCTCATCGTGAGATCTGATTGGCTGACAGTACTTCATCCAAGAAGTGTTGGCAGCCATCTTGGGACCAATATACATGATAGCACCTCATTAAAAAGCATTGCAGTTAATAGAAGGTTTTAAGACTTTGTTACATTATAAATCATTTGTTAATGGTACCATACTCATTTTAGGAATTGTGATGTGTTCTAAGGTGATTTTACCATGTGAAAAAGCCTTCTCCTGTGATATCACGAACCATGTTTGAGAAAAAACTATTTTCTCATACTTTTCCCACAGAGGTTTGGAAGGTGATCTATCAGCTAAACTGAGAGCATATTTTCTGTAAATTCACATTATCTTTCTCAGTAAAACATGTACATCCAACAAGGCCAGAGACTGTCAGTCGATTCCTTTGTGTTCTACTGCAGCTTCCCAGAGTGCTCTAAAGAACAACTAGAGCGCTAACAGTCTTACTTATGACAAAAGTATGGCACACCTGAAGCCATCTTGATTGGAATAAAGTGGTAACACTTAAAGCATTTAATTTACAAAGGAACAACATGAGGGGGTTCATTTTGCCATATAAATTATGATTAGTGCTGCAGAAAGAAAAACTAGGGCACATTTTGACTTCTGAAATCCTCTTTTATTTCATAAAAACATTCTGACATGCAGACTGAAACATGCACTTTGAATACCAGCAGCAGACTTGCCTGGTGAGCAGTAGCTTTACTACAGTGATCTAATGAGCTACTAGAGTGCTAACATTCAGAATTTATGGAAAATGTGTGACACATCTGAATGCCTTCTTGATGGAATCAAAGTAAAAAACTGAAAGTATTTCCTACTGAGGAGACTGCAGTAAATGAGGAAATTAGGAAACTTCATAACAAATAAATCTCCTAAAATGGTCACCAGAGACAAAAGAGCCCAAATGTAGCCCAAATATCACCCAGATGTAACCCAAATGTAGCCCAATGACAGAAGTGTGCAAAACACTTATTTTTTGTGTATTTGCAGTTTTATATAGTGCAGACTTGTCAGGTATTGGAGTGCTTTACATGAACATTGGTTACATCACACAAGATCAAATTCATTTTGGTTGTAGACATGGGGAGATTAAGTGATTTGACCAGAATCACAGAATGTTCAGCTGAAGCAGAAACTCCAACCTGGTTCCCCAGTTGCAAAGTCTGCAGCTCTGGAAGTAACACCACACCCTCTCCCCTTGGATGCAACATTTAATCAAGTGGTCAACTGGATAAAAAAACTAAGATTACAAATAATTTAAAAGTTCTTTGTCGCTATTTGAAAACTCAGAAAATATGTCCTCATTTTAGTTTTTTAGAGCACTAACCATAATTTTGATGCAAATAAGACCCTCTCATATATGTAATTTCTAAAGGAAATGCTCTAGGCATTACAGTTTTGATTACATCAAGATGACGTCAGGCATTCCACTCTTTTGTAATAAATATAGAATGTTAGCAATCTAGTTGTTCATTGGGATACTGTTGAGAGGCAGAGGCCAGGGGCGCGGACTCTGAAAATTGAAGGCAGGTAGGAGAGTGCAGAGGCAACAATTTGACCACACTAGGCAGGCAGGAAGGGCAGTGGCAGCACAACAGACTATGGAGGGCAGTGGAAAGGGGGGCAGGGACAACAAACCAACAATACAGGACTGGCAAGAGAGGCTGTGGCAATATAATAGACCATTGTGGGCAGAAGGAAGAGGCAGTGGTCATACAACCATACATGCCAACAGACCCGTTTCAGCCAGGAAACGTCCAATGTTTTTAAGCTCAAATGGGCTTTACTTGATCTGTTTCCTGTCTACAATCTTCTCTTTTTCAATGTAACTCAAAGGGGAAAATCAATACCCCAATTTTATTTAAAAATCTCCCTCTTACCAAGTTCAAAATGTTCGCAAGTATGGTACATTGGATCATGGTAGGCAGGAGGAATTGGGGTAGGGACATGGACTCGGATAACAGAGGACAGGAGGGACATTGAGAGGTGCACCAAACTGACCCTACAGGGCAGGCATCAGGGTTTGCAGCAGCACAATACACCACACAGGGCATGCGGGACGGGAGTGCAGCACAACAATCCATAGAAAGCAATAGGGAGGGGACAGGACCATGCACATGGACAACAGCCAACAGAGGGGAAAGAGGCAATGGTAGCTAGCTGACCATAATGGACAGACAGGAGAGAAAGCTGCAGCATAACAGACCATAAAGGGCAGGAGGGACGGATCAGGGGCATTACAATGGAACCGACAAGCCAGGAGGGAGGGAATAGGGGTCTGCACATGGAAACAGAGGGCTGGGGGCAAGGGGGCAGGGCAGGAGCAGCAAGATGACCATGGAGGTCAGGCAGGATGGGCACTAGAAACAAGACACACCATGGAGAGCAACAGTGAGACTATGATGGCATACACACAGACCATGGAGGGAAGGTGGGAGGGGGTCAGGAGCAGCTAGCTGACCACACAGGGAAGGTGGGAGGGGCCATAGCAGCACAGAAGACCGTGCATGGCAAGCGGGAGGGTTAGTGGCAGCACAATGGCTATGATGGGCAAGAAGGAGGGTGCGGGGCATGCACAAAGGACCATGGAGGATAGAAGGGAGGGTCAGGACCTGGGCACAGACAAGAGAGTTCAGGGGAAGGGGCCTCACAACAGACCGCGCGGGGAAGGCAGGAGGAGCAGTTGCAGCACAACAGACCAGGGAGGGCAGAAGGGTGTGGCAGTAAAATGGACCATGGAGGACAGGAGGAAGGGGATAGGGGCATGGCATGTGGACAGGCAGGGTGGAGGTGGCAGGGACAGGTTACAGTCATCTGACAATGCTAGGCAGGTGGTAGGGGAGTGGCAGCTCAACAGAACACTCAGAGTAGATAGGAGTGGCAGGTCCATGGAACATGGTGGTCAAAAAGGATGGAGCAGGGGCATGCACAAAGACATCGGAGGGCAGGGGAAGGAGAATAGGGGCAGCAAGCAAAGCACAGAGGCTAAGCAGGAGGTCAATGATGGGCCATATAATTGGGCAATGGAGGGCAGGATGAGTGGACTGGTACATCATGCTAAATGCAGGGCAGTGGCAGCACATCAGACCATGCATGGCAGGAGGGAGGAGGCTAGTCCATGGATTCAGACAACAGAGGATAGGGAGGAGGTGGATGGGGCAGCAAGCTAACTGTTCATAGAAGGTGGGTATTAGGAACTTTATTGTTTTTAAAATGTGTGTCTGTGCGAACTACTTAAAATATGAACAAGTATGCAGCATAATCTCACTTTTATTCAGGAAGAAGAGGACGTTCGGGACTGTGACTCCGGGCTCACTTGGCAGAAACATCCCCTGACCCTCAACCCCCCATCGCAAAATGTAATGCCCGTGAAAAGGGTAGGTGGACGCAGTGTTATATAGAACATAGTCCTGAGAGCACGATTGAAAATGAAAACTAGATATAGTATATGGTATAAACTATGCACCAAAAAGTGTGATATAAGATGAACCGGGGCGTGAAATATAATATGCAATACATTGTGCGCAATGACAGATTCATTGGAGAGCGCGAGATAGCACAGGCACTAGCGCTTGCTATGTGATATGCGCCTTGGAGTGTAATATGCACAGGGCAGTTTTGTGTAACCTAAGTAGTCTCTAAAGTTGCAATATAAAATATGTGCTGGGTAGTGTAACATTGCATATGCACTGTGACAAAGATATGGATCCCAGATTGTAATATGTATGGCATAGCGCTGTGCTTTATAACATAGGCATCGAGGAAGGCACGTTAGATGGGGCAATATAACCAGTGCGAAGGCAAGTGTGGCATGACATATTCACGGGGTGGTGTTACAGTGCACATGGGCTAGAGAGTGTCATAGCATACGCACTAGCTGGTGGAATACAACACAGAGGTGTGTGGCACTCGGCGGGCACTGGTGGGTGTAACACAGCATTGGGCTCAGCCAGGAGCACGCTGTGACCCTCAAGTGAGGTTTGTCTCCTTTCCAGAGAGTAAAATAAAAAGTATTACACAACCGGCGATGGATGTGTGTTTTATTAACCGTGAGGGGGTTTCTTGCATAGTTTGGTCGAATTTTTGTCGAATCCCCTTTAAATGGCTTGGTGTGCATGTGTATTAAATGTGCCCGTCAATAGCTACCCATGTTTGTATAAATAAATGACAAGTGTGTCTACTTGGAGAGTACCCACCGGCGGGGGCGCCGGGATTAGGCACGGTAGGGTGTCAGACATGTCAGAGCTTCACTAGCGGTGTGAATACATTCTACGTGGATTCATTGTATGCATAGTCGCCTTTTAATGAATATCACGCAAATCGCCATGGTGATAGGTACATACGGTTTGTCCAGCATGTCCTAGGCGTTTCTATAAATATATATATATTTTTTTAAATAAAAAACAAAGGCCGGCCCCGGGGGATGGGGTCCCCGGGGCCATAGGTGGCCTGAGGAGGGGGGCAACACAGCCCCCCTCCTAAAGAACAAAAAAATAAAAAAAAGGCCATGACCTGGGGGTTGGGGTCCCCGGGGCCGATTAAGGCCTTGGGAGGGCCAAATTAATTTTTTTTCAACAAAAAAAATTAGGGTGCAGGCCCTGGGGGATGGGGTCCCCAGGGCTAATAAATTAGAAAAAGAAAGGGGGCCACACAGCCCTCCTTCATAAAAATAAATAAATAAAAGACCGGCATCGCGCCGGAGGCCACGCCCCCTCCTTGCAACACTCTGCAAACGCGCCCCCTGGCCAGTTGTAAGTTGAGGAATTAATTCCCCTTCAATACTGAGGGTCCCTGAGGGCCAACTAGCCCAACAGGTATCTCCAGTATGCGCCAGGGAGCTGCGTTGCAGACAGGTGTTCTGAGGCCACGCCCCTTTTTACACCTCCATGCAACGCAGCTCTGTGGCGCTTACTGGAGGTACCTAGTGGGCTAGTTTGACCCTAGGGACCCTTAGGATTCAAGGGGACTTAATCTCCTAACTCAGAACGGCCACAGGGCGCCTTTACACAGTGGTGAAGGGAGGGGACGGGGCCTGAGGTGACGTGTGCAAACACGCCCTGTGGCACGTTTTTAAGTTGGGGAAATAATTCCCTTTCAATCCTGAGGGACCCTGGGGTCCAACTAGCCCACCAGGTGCTTCCAGTAAGCACCACTGCTCTGCGTTGCAGAGAGGTGGTGCAGGCCGTGCCACTTTTTACACCTCTCTGCAACGCAGCCCTGTGGCGCTTACTGGAGGTACCTAGTGGTCTAGTTGGATCCTAGGGACCCTCAGGATTCAAGGGGACTTAATCTCCCAACTTAAAACGGCTACAGGGCGCGTTTACACAGTGGGGAAGGGAGGGGACGGGGCATGAGGTGACATGTTCAAACACGCCCTGTGGTGCGTTTTAAGAGGTAGTTTTAATCCCCTGCCCTATTATATACTAGGGGTTTACAGAGGAGGTCATGCTAATCACAGGGGGACCCCAACGCATATTGTGCCCTAGTGTATGTAGGTGTTTTCACTGTATTCTGAGTGTCTTTTAACATAGCACTGGCTCTAGGACTGGTTAGTCAGACTCAGTTACCACCAGTATCCGTCTGAAAAAGTTGAGGGTACAGGATGATTTTGCAATAAGGCTTGTTTCTGCTCTTCTGTTTGTTCTTTCTGCACGTTATACTTCTTCCTGCACTTTTCTTCGTCTTTGAGGACTTCTGTTGCTTCTTTCTGCATTTCTTTTTTTTCTTTCTGTGCATTTTTCCTTCTTTCTTCACATGTCCTATCTCTGTAGGCAAAGCTAGAAATTAGCATTTAAAAAACCTTTGAAATTCACTGAAAAAACCATAGGTTTCAGGCACGTTATAGCTAGGAATTAGCATTTTAAAAACCTTAGAAATTCACTGAAAAAACCATAGGTTTCAGGGGCGTTATAGTTAGCTGGACTTTTCACTCGTACAAAACCATAGAAATTCCCCCGTTATAGTTAGTTCAGCTAACTATAACTTGCGCGCCCGCAATGCACTGCTGATGACATCACATATTACATCACTCATGACATGGTCAGTGACATCACTCATGACATCACTGATGACATCACTGATGACATCATCCTTGTGATAGAGTGGCAGACCTCATCTCCCCCTAATATAACCTTTGATACACACATTCAAAAATAGAAATTAAAATTTTCAAAACAAAGTACATACCAATACCAGTTACAACAACCTATTCAGTAATTGTAAGATCCACATCCACATCCACTCATTCACCAACAGTCCTATACAGTCACTCATACATGTACTCACTCATCATATGTACTCATACACCTATACATCCTGTTACACAACGCCACTCATCCATAAAGTTACTCACACACATAGTCACTCATGCTAATAAAGAATCAAACATCCGTTTACCTGCATATACAGTTATACACACACCACCACATTTACTTCTACAGAAACTTACACATACTTAGTCTTTTTAACAATCACTTTTAGAAACACATACTTATTCATACAGGAACTCTTTCAATCTCTCACTCTCACTTATATACACCAATAGTCACATATACTAGTTTAAAACATATGTAGTTAATCATAGAGACACTATTGAGACAGTCATTCACTCACTAACACACCCATGCACACACTCATCCACCCATACAGTCCTGCACACATGCTGTCTTCAACACATACAAACAGTGAGTCACTCATTCATGCACCTATGCACTACGTAATACCCCCCACCGAACCATACAGACATCAGGCACTTATACTGATACTCAAAAAACCAACTAATAACCTATATAGACACTCATGTAGCTACTCACCAACCCATGCAGCCACTTATACACAAAGTGAGAGACTGATACAGATATTTACATATTTAAACATTACTCACTAAGCCATGTATTCACTAAGATACACTTAATCAGTCAGTTATACAATACATTTTTCAAAAACAAATCATCCATTTAGACACTTATATACCCATTTATTCTTCCATCGACCTTGAGATATACATATATAAAACATATGTAATTTTCAGAAAAACACACATTCACTGGATGATGTCATCAGTGATGTCATCAGTGATGTCATTTGAGATGTCATCAGTGATGTCATGAGTGATGTCACTGACCATGTCATGAGTGATGTAATTTGTGACGTCATCAGCAGTGCATTGCGGGCGCACGAGTTATAGTTAGCTGAACTAATTGTAACGGGGGAATTTCTATGGTTTTGTACGAGTGAAAAGTCCAGCTAACTATAACGCCCCTGAAACCTATGGTTTTTTCAGTGAATATATATATATATATATATATATATATATATATATATATGGTATACCACTCTACAAGAGATTTAAATTAAATATACGAATCAGGAGTGGGCCAAGAAGTACATGTTTTGGCTAGCACATTAGTGCTGTTTGTCAATCGTAAGGTGCACAGAGCCCTAAAGCCACCAAAGACAAGCTTCAACACAAAAAATGGAGGTAAATAGGCAAAAATTTTAAAGAAGTCCACCCTAACTCTGAGAGCTCTAACACTTACAGTTAATATTGTTTTGAAACTAGCCAGTTCAATCAGATCTAGACCTTGGTAAGTGACCTTAAGGACTCATGCAGGAAATGGGTAAAACAGAACGTACAGCATTGATAGTAATAATCCGTGTTTATTTCTTATGGTTTACAATACATTTGTTGATAATTGCAACAATAATGCCCTATAAGGAGAGCAGTTGAAAAGGGTCTAAGCACCCCCAAACGTAGGCTGACATAAAGAGGCTGGAAATGCTAAACAGATTTTTTCAGGATCAGTGCTGCAAGTTAAGTGCAAAGACACTAAACCCACAGATTATCAGTCAAAACTGTGCCAGGACAACTAGATTGAACCCAAGATACCAGTTCTAGAATATTTTCTGTCCCTGCAGCCTAGCAGGATCTACTTTGACAAAGTGGCTAGGCAGATATATAGATCAACTAAGAGTTTTTCAGAGGAAGGACCTTCGGAATTGTTTTAATCTGTGAGGCCTATAGGGCTAGGGATGAGTCAGTTAAATGGCAGGCTTATTACTGAAATGTCGGTACAGCTGGGAAACAGCATTTCAAGCCAGAATTTAAGAGACTGTTGGGGTTGGGCAATAACAGATACACTTTATTTTTGAGTAGTGGAAACACGATTGGATTGATGTCAGACTAGCACATAAAAGGCCAGTACGGATAGAACAGAGGAAGTTCAAAGAGTAGTCTATCTGGCATACTACCGACTCAGACAAGCACTTCAGCCTTTCAGGTGCACCATCCTTTATGGAAAGCTACTGATTATGTAAAACATGTATTTAAGCTGACAAGGAGACAAACTAAGTATACAGAAGAGGACAATCATTGAAAAGCTAAAAGATAAAAAGAACCAGTAAAGACAAGTTATGTAAATGTCTAATTTGACAGATCAATCTTCTGGCTTCCAGGAGGCGATCTGATTGGTGTTCCTCATCAAGGAGTGGACTTCAGTCTACAGGTGCAGCAGTCTGAGGATGTTTTTAAACTGTCAACTCACTGACTACGAAAACAGCATATCCGCTTCTCCTACATTATTTCTCTGTGGAGACAATAAGAGATTAGTATGTTTATTTATATTTGTATATATATTCATATTATGATCCATCTATCTGATATTCATTTCTAGAAAACTACTTAAAAGTTATGGGAAAACAACTAAGCACAAAACATCTTCGACCTTCAATCAGATACCTCTTCTTGTATTTTCTGATATCTCCAGCTCATATCTATCTCTACACCTCATATATATTTTCTCTCAATTTCTCTTTCTCAAATTCTCTTGATCCCCATGCCCCATTCTCAGATCTGAGTCACTCCTCTTTTTCATTCATAGGCTCTCTTTCTTTTTCATCTACTAATTCTCAGTCATATTACAATTCCCAAGGGCTCTCATTCACACAGATACATGTTCTATGATGCCTTTGTTACTTTATTTTGCTATCACCAAAGTGAATCTTGATAGGCATTTTTCAAACGTACACTTGCGAAAAGTATTTAGGGTTCCACAATGCAGATATATTAGACTAGAAGCATGCTGAGAATGTTCTTGGAACAACATTTTTGCAGAATTGTACATAACCAATCTGACACCGTTTTGAATGAAACTACAAACACGATGTAGATACCATTTTTTGCAAACACGTAGAATTATATTAGTTTATTTTTATTCATACACTTTTCCAGGAATTATTCTCAGATGGGAAATAGAGATTTATTCATGTCAAGGAAATTAGTAAATCCAACATCCAAGTTGTGAATGTGAAAGGAGCATCACAAAAGTTGGAGAACATGTAGGAGTGGTTTCTTCATGGTTTAAAAAATATCAGTTAGTGTACTGGTTTCCTGAATAGGTGAACCTAGGGATCAGTTGATGGATATTGAGAGCTTCAAGGTTAGCGTGGAGGCAAGAAGTCTGGCATGCAGTTGGTTTGAAGTGTTTAAAGTTACAGATATTCATGTAAACAATTCAAATTCAATGCAGGCCACAGTCCACGTCAGTCTACTTCCAGGAGGGCATTTTGGAAGACTGGGTTGTGTCAGGGACACATGTGAGTAGAATTAGGCGAGAAAGTCTAGAATGGCAAGCAATCTCCGAATGATTAGTATACTAGGGCTGCATAGTCTATACTGTGGAGGTCAGTAAAGTGATGTTGTATGCCATTGCTATTTCTCAGCCATACCCAGTTCAGGAGGCACCAACGTGAATCACATATCTCTTCAAGTATGTTGCAGAGCAGTCTATTCCCACGTCCAGAAGAACATGGAGCTGGAAAAAGTAGGAAGCAATGGGTCTCAACTTTATAGTGATTTTCCAAACAGAGGGTGTTGGCCAACTGTCTGGGTTTGGGGTGATTCCTTTTCATATTAAATTTTCTGGCTGCAATGAAGGCACAGCCTTTTTGCAAGGCGATGACTTTCACAGAAGATAGTGACAAAGCAGCCTTCAAGCAGGAGTATTTAAAGGATGGGACCAATGAGGTAGATAGACCCTGTGCTTGACTGTCATCTGTGTTTCTGAAGTAACACTCAGAGAAAGATAAAAGGGCCAGCTGTGCTTAGAAACTATCCTGCCTCTACCAACTAAATATGCTGGTTCATCCCTACTGTCCTACAAACCAAATGACACTGATCAGGAAGGACTAATGAACAATCCCTTGCTACAAAGTCCGCAGATAATTTTTAAGAGAAGCCCTGTCTCCATTCGCTCATGTTTCAGAGTCTGGCTTCCAACTCAAGCTGCAGAAATGCAGAAGATACATGTCTGAGAGAACTGTTTTCCCACCTTCATCGTGTGTCATCTCAAAACTGGGGCAATCGCTGGGCCTAGCAACCATACTTGACCACCACAACATGGAGACTTAATACCTATCATACCACACACTGTGCTCAGCACACACAAAGGATGTCAGTGCAATGGTCTAGGTGTCACATATAAGCAGGATTTTTCACAAGAGGGGCTGGTAGGCAGCACTCTCCACCTAAACATGGAAAAAGGTCCACTCAGTACTATACGCCACAGAAACTGGTCTTTGTACATGGGGTAGATGTCATAGGGAGGACTAGTGTTCCAGGTTTATTTGGAATCTATGGAGCATGGATGTAGCTTATCTTACTTTGCCAGGGTAGTCTATACTGGTCATCTTGTGAGGGATGGGGTCAGCACAGGAGGTAATCCCTAATCATGCATGTAGAGCATGGCCTAGTTGTATAACCTGGTTTAAATATTGGCATACCTCCAATATTGGGTTCACAGGAAAAAAGGGAAGCTAACACCAATAAAATAACTACTGGGAGTTCAAAATGTACAAACCACCAAATTATCAAACTCTTATAAATCCAGCTTTTTTTTTTAAGGATTGTAGAGCTTCAGACAGTAAATGCTAGCAAATTCAGGAGTTCGTCCTCTGAGATTCCATAGGGTGGTAGAGGATGTTTAGGGGCATTCAATTTTGGTCCCTGCATCCTTGCTCTTCCTTTCTTTCAGCTGAAAGTGTGATATGTTTCTTGGGACTTCACTCGAGGCCAGAAAGATATGACTGAAACATGTCTACAAGGAGGGATGGAGGACCAATAATAATTGTAAACATCCCCATTTTCACTGTTTTCAGCATTTCCACAGATTTTATTAAATGTACCACTATGGATGCATATCAATACAACCTTCATTCAAGTGCTTTTAAACATCTAAGAGCTCATCCTTCCCACCAAAATGTAGCAGTGATTCAGAGCAACCCATTGATAAAGCAAGCAACCTGGGTTGGGGAGTGATTCGCCTTTTTTTGGAGAAACTCACACCTTTTCGGAGAGAGAACATTCACATACTGAAAATGATACAGTATGATATTCTCATGTATGGATTGTTCATTCTGATTTTAAGATCATACCTTTATGGGAGGATGCATTTATTGGACAGCCCTTCCCTATCTGACTGGAATGTAGTTTGCATACTGTGTCAGGCCTGAAGAACTTTGTGTACAGAGGCAGGCCTGATAAAGACAGGCATGTAGCAGCAGACCTGTGAGAGTCTATATGGAGTAGAATCCTTCAGGCAGACATTAGGAGGAGAAAATGGGTCTAAAGACGTTTGCCACAATGGGGCATCTACCTCCTTCAACTATAATCTTTTCCAGTGCCAGGATGTCCTGTCAGCAGCAGGCACAACACTGACTTTGAGCATGCTCTTACAAAAAAAGTGGCAAGCCCTTCCCCCAAGCTTTTCACATGAAGTATGAGTGCGGATACAAAAATGCTCATACATGTTGGAAATCAGGTTACTGGTTAAGGGGGGAAAACCACTACTCAAGCAGCAACCACAATCTCAGTCAGGGTGAGACCCAAGCGAACCTCAAATTGACCTCGGGTGGATTGGCACACAAGCAGTTAGGCTTAATTTAGAGGCAATGTGTAAAGTCTTTATGAAGCACTTCGAACAGTAATAAAGTGAAAACACAACACCATCAATTTAGATAACCAGAGTAAAATATAATAAATTGTTTAAGACTAAAACAACAAAAATTCAATTAGTAGAACCAGTGATATGCAATTTTAAAGATTTAAGTGAAAATAGTGCCTAGAAGCAGCACTAAGTTGGGCTTGAGGGTCCAATATGTACACCTGGTGCCCCCTTTCAAGTAGGAGAAGGTTCTGGAGGGCTCCAACCACTAGACCGGTCTGGAATTACCTGCCTTCACTCGCTGGCCCCAGAGTGCCTGGGTCACAATTGACTAATGTAGGAAAATAGGATCTGCTTCTTTTGTTTACCCCCACTTTTTGCTTGATGTTACACTGTTTTTGACTAGTCTGGCTGGAATCCTGCTAATCAGGACCCCAGTCTATCTGCTTTCTCCCTAAAATGTATTGACATGTACTTAGGTACACTCCAGATTGGATACTGGGGTACACTTAGTAGTCCCTAGTATATGGTACACCTATACCCAGGGAATAGGTACCCCAGAGGCCTCCCATGGGTTGAAGCATGTATTATGCCACCCATGAGAGGCCATGCAAAATGGAACTACAAGTCTGCAATTGCAACCTGTGTAAGCTGGTGCATGCACCACTTACGTTAGATATAGGTTTACTATATCTTTAGGTCACTACACTTAAAACCCATAAGTCACCCCTATAGTAGGCCTTAACAATCCTGAAGGCAGGGTGCTGGGTTTTATGTGAGAGTGCCCCCTGCATGTGCAGAGCCCCCTTGTAGCCTTTGGAGACCATTCTCCCGGGTTGTCTGTGACACAGCCAGACATATAGGTAGAGGTGCATTATATCATCGTGGTAAATGCTATCTCTAAAACGGCTGAAACAAAACATGACATGTTTGGTATAAACACCTTGGAATTATACCACCACATCGGTAACCGGTGTGGGAGGTATGATCCCACCCCTCAGAAGCAAGCTTCGTGGGCCCCTGGTCTTCCCGGTACCAGCCTTCTCGACCCAGATAGCACCAAATGGATGCTGCCGGCCAGAGACACATTTCTGCCCTCCTGCTGCTGAGCCAAGCTCGAGCATAGAAAAGCACAATAGGCATCCTGTCACAGGGAGGTGTGACTACCTTCCAGACAGGATTTAGTGTATTGGAACTGGGTGGGTGCACTTCCATAGAGCCAGAAAGTCTGCCCGAGGGGCACATTTGGTAACCCTGTGCATAGTCCAGTTCAAACTAGTCTTGGGAGCCGTTGGCTCCTGTTCTGGCGCAAAACTGGACAAAGGAAATGGGTGTGACCAACCCCCTGTCCTGCCCCTCCCCAGGGAGGGTCCCCTGAATCTATCCAATCCTCTCCTGTTGGTACAAAGGAGCTTACCTAGCTTTAGGACTCTAGATTCGACGTGGACAAGATTCTGAACAAGAACCCACTGACTTTTGACCGTCTGGACACTCTGGACTTCGACTGGGCCCTACTTCGTCTCGTTCTCCGTCCAAAGCATCGTTTGTGCCTGTGCACCATACAGGCTCCGTGCAGGACCTGTGGAGCATCAAGGTATACTGAAGTATCTCCCTTGGGGTGAAGGAGCCACTCCCCTGCGTTTGCAGGCACTGTAATGCAACTGACTGGTCTGCTGATCCTGAGCTCCTGCAGACTCCGAAGGCTCCAGGTGGGTTTCTACGTTCCTTGAGGTTGAGCTGTACTCTCACTGAGTTTGAAACCAGTATCCCTCGTGGGAACCGCACAACTTGAAACCCTGTGCACCGCATACTTTTGCAACTGCATATGCTTGTTGGTGTTCCCTAACTTTGTGCATTGGGCTGTCGATAGCCCCAACCTCTGCTCACATTTCGTACAAAGGACTTTGGCCTCCTTGCACTCAGTGCATCGCAAGCTGTTGCTTTGTGAAACTGCTAGAGGGCTCCTCATGACTCCAATGCCTTCGGACTGTGGGTCCATTTGTGGGAAAACACTGCTTTTCTTGGGCTCCCCTGGTTGCTCAGGCCTTCCCTGACTTCCCTTGTTGTGGTGAGTCCTCTGGTCCTTTCTGGGCCAGACCGTATCCTTTCTTGACCTTCTCCTTGGGTTGCCGCTGCCAAGGCTTGTTGGTGCTCATGCCGGGCACTGACCTCTCAGCATCCGACATCCTTTGCGGGACAGCTTGTATACAGCTCCTGGTCATCCTCAGTGTCTCCTGGTCCCTGCAGCCGTAGAGTCAATGTCTCCTACTTCACACCTGAAGCACCCAACATCGGTGGGCATACGTCTACTGAGCCCCTGGTCACTCCTGAGTGACCCAGACTCTGTCCCCTCTGCTTTCAGGTTCTTTCCATCAAGAATTCACCTGCCGATTCCAACTGACACTTTTTTCTTTCCAGCAGTGGCATTTCTTTGAAGACTCCCATTGAGAATGACAGCGGTTTCCGACGCCACTTGAGCCCTATGCACCCGGCTTCCCTGGGATAGGTAACTCTGGTAATTTTGTATCCACGTGTGGGGCAGCTCTCCAACCTTCTATGTTCCAAAGGTTTTCCTCATAATCCACTGGGAAGGGTCCTTAAACTTTAAATTGCAACTGCGACTCTCCCATTAAATTGCACTTAGTGCGCGGTCGTGTTCTCACACTGCACCCGTCCTCCGTGGGGTCCCTACTTACTCACCTTGGGTGGTTCCTTGGGGTCCCAGTGATTCTACACTTTCTAGACCCTGTCTTGACTTGAGTCATGGTTCTTATACCACTATTTTAGTATAGGGTTTGGTGTCCCCCTGGAGCCCACTGTGTATTAGTGCTACTTACGATTGTTTCTGTGTTACAGTATTGTGTGCTTTGTGTTTATCTGTGTGTAGCAGATACTCTGAGGCATTTAAGGTGTTATAATAATAAATATATATTCTTATAACTACTGTGTAGTTCTCCTTTCATTTGACCAATACAATAAGATTGCATTCTGGTAAAACAAGCTGCTCAACATTCCATCAAGACTAAGCCTGAAGGCTGCTCTCCACAGCTACCACTTGGATAGCTTTCATAAGGGTATCTTTGACCTTTCAAATCCCCATAAGCATTGTTTGGACTGGTGAAAGGTGCCCACTTTAATTAGTGGACATCATATACCAGGCCAACTTCTCACAACTAGCGTCAACCCCCTTGTAAAGGGTGCTCAGGCAGATCCTTTGTGATGTGCAAGTGTGGTAGGTGACAGCTCCGTCCCCTTGTTAAGTCACAGTGACCCATTCTGACAACACCTATCTTTTCTTTGTCTCACTGTCTGGAAGCAATACACAAGATCCAGCTGCCAGCAACATCTAGTCATGTGACCCAGGGTCAGGCTGCCAGCAGCAAATGGTTGGAACAAGAAAACACCAACTTTCAAAAAGGGGCATTTTCTGAATTTGACTTAAAATCCACCTTTACTATTAAAGAGGGCTTTAATAGTAAACACCTTACTTTGGTATAATATATACAGAGCCAGCTTCCTACATTCCATAAAGAAACTTTCCAGAATAGTCTGATGCCTTGCAGGATATAGAGAAAGATGAATCCAGGTGCCTTACTGCTTCATATAGTCCGTGCGTAAAAAACGTCAAAATGGTAAATATTTTCTCTGTTGGGAAACATCTATTGCAATAAAATATTATTTATCCAAGTTGATAATTCTACATATAGCTAGGGATTGCTATGCACAATTAAGCAGCAATCAGCAGTCGTGAAGGATAGAATAAATTTGTATTGCTAGTTTGTGTACTGGAAGACTGAGGAAGGTATTCATAGTGTGGCAGTACAAGTGGGAGCAGAACCACCCTTTCAAGTCTCTAAACTGGTCACAGACAGCCAGTGCAGTCTTCTTCTGTTTGGCTAAAGGTCCAGAAATTGTTCTGAGGGGGAAGCAGTTTGGTGCTACTCATGTTCAATTCACTAGTCTGTGGGAGGAGATGACTCCTGTATACTCCCTGACCAATGGCAACAAGTATCCAAGGGCAACCTTTCTTACTTTTGAACATCCTTTCTGCCTCACTGTAAACTCAATTAGGGAGCTTCTGGCACATGTAGGAGTGTGTTTAGAGCAATGAGCCTTCTTTCTTACTCAACCAATCTAAACTGGTTCTGGAGCCAGTTCCCTTCTCCACAGATGCCAATGCCAAGAGGCTAAAGTTTAATCTGGAATCAGACGGCCAAAATAGCCAGAGGCCCAATCCACCGTGCAAAGAGTGTATAGCCATGATTATATTCTAAATATGGAAGGATGGGACATGTGTATATTTTTGGTCCACTTACCATCTGCGCTGAATGATATACTGGTCTATATTTTAGTGCGTAGCAGTGTCTGATGAAAAATAAAACATAAGTGAGGCAGTGTGAGAAAATGACCCTTTTCGCATTGTCACCCCCCGTTTTTGTTGACTGATGCTACTGGCTTTTGCACTCTGCACACTGGTGTACAGCTGTCAAGTCCATATTGTATTTTATAACCCCTAAAACATGGTAAAATTGTATTGTCCCAAAACGGCTTATTTAACTTTCCAGAAAGGCCATAGTACATGGTGTATGAAAATATACCAAAGGAATAGAAAGTTAAATGTCATCTGCATACCGTAGTACCTAATGAGCAATTCACTAGACTGACAAGAAAAACATAGCTTTAGACCTGCATTTGTAGCCGTACTCCTGCAGCTTTTAAACCTGCAGGCAGACCTGTCAAAATAAATCTTTTCACAGGAAGGAACCCCTACTTTTAAGTATTGATTAAGTCAATCCTAAGTAAGCTGTGTAGCTCTTAAGAGAATGAATGTTATGTAAAAGTGAAACACGCAACAATCTCATGCTTGCATTTACCTACAGTTATGTTATGTTATATAATCTTATAGCGCACACAGCTACTCTGAAGAGTGTCCCGGCATAAGCCAGTGAGAGGAGAGGTGTGGTGAGTTTATGAAAACAGATGAGTCTTCAGCTTTTTCTTGAATGAGCAGAAATCTTGAATACTACGGAGAGTGAGTGGAAGTGCGTTCCAAGTGGTGGCAGCTCTAACTGTAAGAGAACAGCCTCCCACTCTTGAAAGCCGGAAGCGGGGTACATGGGCCAAGAGTTGGGAAGAAGCCCGGAGATGCCTAGCGGAAGTGTAAAACCAAAAATGCTTCCGAGGATAGGTGGGGCCGCAGGCAAACAGAGACCGATGGGCCAAGGTCAGGGCTTTAAACTTAACTCGTTGGGCCACAGGCAACCAGTGGAGGGAACGTAAATGCTGTCTGATGCTGGTCCTCATTGGAATATTGAGGACAGGTCGTGCAGCAACATTCTGGACAACCTGTAACTTATTGAGATGGTAACTCAGAAGGCCGACATACAAGGCGTTCACGTAGTCGATCCATGAAAGAATCCGAGCCCGGATCACCGTTTCCTTAGCAGCCCTGGGAAGAAGTGGGAGGAATTTCCTCAGGGTTTTGAGTATCCCAAAGCAATTCCCCACTAACTTCTTTATCTGGGTGGAGAAGGTAAGGTTCTCTTCAAACCAGAATCCAAGATTTTTGGCGGGTAGCCCCGTTGAGGCTGGCAAAGGAGAGTCTACTGGCCATAAGGTGTCTCTGAACTGGGTGGGGAAAGTCCCAAAGAGGAGAATTTCTGACTTACCCTCATTGCATTTGAGTTGTGCTGATGAAAGCCATTGAAATACAGCAGAAAGATGCTTTCTGGCTATAGAAGGAGAACACTCTGATTTACTCCAGGTAAACAGGAGCTGGGTATCATCGACATATGCTATAATTTTAGCACCCAGGTCTTCAGCCAAATAAATCAGAGGGGTGACATAAAGATTAAAAATAAGGAGGCTCAGGGAAGACCCCTAAGGCACCCCCGTTAACACCTCCCGCGATGACGAGGAGAATGGGGCTAGCCACACCTGTTGAGTACGCCCTTCTAAAAAGGATTTCAGCCCGCTCAAGGCAAAAACGACAATCCCCATTGCCGCAAGGCGGGTAAGCAGCAAGGAATGGGTGACAGTATCAAAGACTGCGGAGAGGTCCAACAAGATGAGAGCAGCCCTACCTCCCAAATCCAGACACTCACGAATAGCCTCTGAGACTTCCACCAAGTGCTGTAGGAGGCTCTGAAACTGGATTGACCTGGGTGAAGTAGACCTGCGCCTTAAACATAGTCAGTCAGTTGTTTATTGACCACCTTCTAACAGGCTTTCGCCATGAAATGAAATGAAATTTTGTACTTGTATAGCGCACTGCTGCCCCAGCAATGGGGCGTCCTGGCGCTTGTACTCATACCGCTGTGGAACCCTTCCTGGCTTTCCCTGTGAAATGTCCACTCCTGGGCACCCCCAAGGTGAAGCCAGGCATCCCCAGCACTGTTGGGGCCGTTGTGGAGATTAAGCAAGCTATTGCCCAGAGTTGCAGAGTGGGACCCATGATTAGAGTAGGCACCGAGGCGAGAATTGTCAGGTTCGAGGAAATTGAGCCCAAGACCCGCCGAGGCGGGAATTGAACCCTGGTCCCAGGCCAGATCTCTGCATCAGGGTCTGCCGCTCTAATCATTGAGCCACACTTCTCCACAATAGCATGGAGAAGGGAGATAGGGTGATAATTGACTGGGATACGTGGATCCAGTGGCGTTTTTTTTTGAAGCGTTAGAATCTTAGCCTATTTCCAAGCAGTGGGAACATAGGCCTCCTGAAGAGACAGATTAATCAGTCTGTTAACTTCAGGGTTCACTATCTCTGCAACCGAGGCCAAGAGTCTGGCAGCACAGGGATCAGTCAGACAGCCTGATTTTAAGGCCTTAAGAACTCTCAATGACTAGGGAAGATCAATGGGAGAGAAAGCCATCAAAGAGGGCAATTCAGTATGCGGCGCCTCAAGGGGCAGGGGCCTGGTCAATGCATATTTGCCTAGTGAAAAAGACGCTTGGATGGAACAGATTTCTGTCAAGAAAGAAATTAGACAGTTCCTCACACCTAGCAATGGATGAGTCAAAAGTAATGGCTTCAGCCTGAGGGGTCATAAAGCTATGGCCAATCGAGAAAATTTCTTTGGAATTATTCCTAGCTAGATCAATCCGGTCCACATAGTAAAGGCTTTTGGCCTGGGATATAGAGGAATAGTACAACTTCTGGGATTTCCCGAGGTTTACCTTCGCCAGGGGTCAGTAATCCAGCCACCAACGGCGTTCAAGTTTTTTGCAGTGTTTCTGCATTTTGAGCTCCTGCATGAACCACGGCTTCGAAGGGGGATCCCTAGAGAATTTAGGAAGGGTCGGAGGACAAAGGCGGTCCACTGTGCCCTCTTGATCCAGCTGGAAAAACAATCCAGGGCATCATCCAAAGCATCAAGAAGGGCTGGTCAAGACTCAGCTAAACCATGACTAAAAGACACTGGGTCGATTTTAACAAAAGCCGGGCTATGAGCTCTGCAGCTAAGAGGGATGTTACCGACCAGGACCCAGGAGAAGTTAGGCAAATGGTGATCAGAGCAAGGCACCAGAAGAGGGTCTTCCACCTTGATGGGAAAATTGGAACATATAGGGTCCAGGATATGGCCACCTGAGTGCGTTGGGGCCTGGACCTTTGAATAAGCTGAGCCAGGCTGAGGCAATCTAAAAATTCCCTAGTATCCCCACCATCATCTTTGTCCAAATGGATATTGAGATCGCCCAGGAAGAGATGTGTGAATCGCACAGCCCCGGGAATGAGGAAGTCCACCAAATTTTTGACGAAAGGCCCAGCAGGCCCACAGGGTCTATTTACCAGTGAGCCACCCAGCTAATCGTGGCAGGAGATGGAAATTCTGAAATCTAGGACTTCGCCCTCTCCTAACTCGGAGGACTCCTCACAGCGAAAGCTCCATTAGTCCCTATAAATTACCGCGACACCACCACCCCTACCGGCTTTACGGTCTACTCTAAAGATCTTGTAAAAGGCTGGGATCGCCATCTCAATAGGACTCATTGAGCCAGGTCTCAGTAGCGAATAGTATTTCATTCTGGTTGTCAGCGAGGAGATCAAAAACATCCTGGTGGTGTCTGTTAAGTGAACCCGTATTAATCAGTGCTGCTTTTAATATGGGCCCCTTTCTACTATCACTAGAAAATAATCCAGAATCCAGGGAGATAACCTTCTCTGGGTGCAGACTAAAATTAAAACAGGGTGGGGGGTGCTCTAGCACATCCCACCAGTTAGTCTGAAAACAGGTTGGAGGGCGAAGCTACAGAAGTTCAATGTGGCTGTACGTTGCGGGGCCGAAAGGTCCACTGGAAATCGGGCAGCGTGGCTGGCGCTGGTTGCTGGCTGCTTCGGGGATGCTGACGGGCACAGACGGGCTTGCCTTAGGCACGCCTTTGGCACACCAGCAGCGCGTCCGCACAGCGCACATTCTTATGGGGACTCAACTCTGACTTTTAGAGTGCGTACTGAACAAAGATGGAGCCGGTTATCAGCATTCAGAAGCGTTTCAAACTTTTAGGGCTGCTGGTGGTTGCTGTTGCTGGTTTTATGCTAAATAAGCTAAAGTACAATTAATTTGTTAATCCTGTAGCTTTGGTTTAGAATAAGCTACAGGATTGATTATAAGGCTGCTTTTAGTTTTAATATTTATTAAAGTCCAATTCAGTGGTGAAATTAAAGCTTTATAAATATATGGTCAACGTAACCTTTATAATGTTATACTTTCCACTGGCTTAAGCTGACCTCTCAGTACTGTTTTGATAAGGTGTGAAATACTGATCGGGTCTGGCAGGATGGGTTTCAGGAATAATATGATCCAGCTTCATCCAAGCAGGGCAATTTATGAGTGTCCAGAAACTTCACTAACTTAAAAGGGACAAAGGAAGAATTGTATTTTTTTAGATTATCAACAAGGGAAGCCTGGAGAAGGGAGGTCTTCTGATTCCAGATTAAACTTTAGCCTCTTGGCATTGGCATCTGTGGAGAAGGGAGCTGGCTCCAGGACCAGTTTAGATTGGTTGAGTAAGAAAGAAGGCTCATTGCCCTAAACACACTCCTACATGTGCCAGAAGCTCCCTGATTGAGTTTACAGTGAGGCAGAAAGGATGTGCAAAAGTAAGAAAGGTTGCCCTTGGATACTTTTTGCCACTGGTCAGGGAGTATACAGGAGTCATCTCCACCCACGGACTAGTGAATTTAACATGAGTAGCACCTAACTGCTACCCCCTCAGAACAATTTCTGGACATTTAGCAAAACAGAAGAAGACTGCACTGGCTGTCTGTGACCTGTTTAGAGACTTGAAAGGGTGGTTCTGCTCCCACTTGTACTGGGGACAAGTAAACGTCAAGGGTCAGTTGGCTGACCCCCTATGAAGCTACAAGCGCATAAAAGCTTCAATAGTCTTTTTTTCATAAAGTGACCATTGAACCAGTTACAACTAAAAAGGAACTGAGTCTTGCTGGTGGACTCTGTTGGAGCTTCAACTACTTACTTCTAGTGATTGATTCCTGAAGGATGGATTTACCTGATTACTGAAATGTGCAACAAGGCTCGCTCTTTACACCCACAAATGACTAGATCTAGCTACTTCCTGTTAAAGTGTCCATCCATATATCTACACTAACACATCTCCCTCTACTATGCTGAAACATAAAATGGGAAAGAGAAAAGGACCGAAAGTGTCATGGTAGTGTAAGAGGGAGGGCATGCGATTATTGGGGAAAAGGTTGAGAAAGATAAATTAATAGTAAAATGAGGGCGTGAATGATCAGACAAAATAGAAAAATGGTAGAATTGTAAAAAAAACTATCAAGGGAGATGAAGGGATTCTATACAAAGTAGCACTTGAGTGCCATTCAAGAACAGTCAGGGGACGTTGAAGAGAGAGAGTTGTGAGGTACCTCTTGAATAAGAAGAGTAAGAAATGAGGCCAAATCTGATTTAAAATACATTTACCAAGTTGGATTAGTCAACTTTATGAATGTAATTTATTTTTTTTATAAGCATTTTTTCTTTGATTGTCAACAAAAACAAACCTGCAGTGCAGTCAAAAGTCAACAACCATCATATTGACAAATGTATATACACAACAACATGTGTCTATTCCTGCACATGTACTCAGCTAAAACCAGACATTGCGGGAATCGTAATAAAGGTAATACCATTTAAGATCTATCTTACATGTCTTCATGAGTGGATGGAGTATATACGGCATGCCGATAAGTGTGTGTTCCGTCTCAAGCTTTGTTTTTTAGGTAACCTGGTCTGCCTGAAGCAAGTCTAATGATTGGGAGTAATCCTTCCAGAACCCCCATTGTGTTTCTGTAGACAGCCTCTTGCCTTGTACACGTCTCTTTCCATAAGCGTGCACTGATCCATTCCTTCCTCAATTCTCAGTGAAACAATGCCTCCACCTATGAGCTACATGAGTTTTGTCGAGTATACATACATTGCATCCCTAACAATAAGGGGCTACTGTTAGACCTCCCTCCTTCTCCAGCAGGCTCTCATGGAAGTGAGCCAATGTGGTCGCCATGTCCTGTTACAAGTGGAACCAAAACCGCTGGACAGCCAGGACAGTCTCAAAACATAGGAAAAAAGGTAACTATCTCCCCTAAGCAGTCGGTACATAGGGGTGGTCTGGTACCCATTTTCGAGAACCTCTATGGTGTACATTAGATCCTATGTAAAGATTTATGTTGTATCAGGTGGAGGTAGAGCAAAACAGCCAAAAAGGGTGAAACCATCCTCATCTCACTCCATTCTTCATTGGCTAGGGTCTTTATCAACATTATCCGGCCATCTAATCTGTAAATTGTCTGATGGGTCAGGTATGTTTTCTATAAAGGAGCAATAAAGTTGTAAAATATCTCCTGCTTTCAGGAGTTCCAGTGTCAGCGTGGCATCCAGCAGGTTGTGGTGAATCCCGCAAGGGATCAAGCTTAGCTCTCAGCTGGAGACACCAAAGGAACTGTGAGATATACAGCTTGAAGCCGCTCTTGAGATCCTGGAAGGACTTCACGTAAAGATTGATAAAGAAACGGTTTCAACAGAATAGGTTAGTCAGGATCTGTTTCACAGAGCTGAGTTTTAACCAATAACCGGTGTAAAATGAGGCAGATGTATAACATTTCAATGGCCTAGGAAACAGCTTTACAGTGATTTAGATTTACTCCTGCCATTTAAAGTCCTATCCACCCTGTGTTCTAGAATAAAGATTTAAAATCGTCTTACAAAAATTACCAGATATTACAATGCTGTCAACTGATTTTTTTAAGTAAAATGTTTAGCAAGGTGCACTTAGCCACCTAGCTGATTTTGTTTTAAATTGACGTTTCTATTATCAGTGCGGTCTGAGAATCAGTAGTGAAGTACAGCTCATAAAATTGCTGATTTGTGAGAATTATTGTCTCGCTGTAGTTAAAATTTACTGCCAGTTATATACTTATTTGATTATTTAATTGTTATTTATATGACATGCACTTCAAAATCAATTGTCGGTGCTAGAAATCGTAAGTAAATCATCCAGTAAAAATATGCAGGTGCCCCAAAAGCAGAACACTGAAAGCAGAAAATGAAAAATGAACTGCAAATCTGGAATCAAACTAGTTATTGAGTAGGAAACATTGAAGGTCTATCTTACTAAGTCTGTGGTTGTTGTGCACTGATATCTGAGGCCTGCAAGTGCCATATCTTTGTTCAGTTGCAAACATCATGCACCCTTCTTCCGTCCGGAGCTTAGTTTTTGGATTGTGTAAAAGACCTAAGCTAATTGAACATTAGGTACTGGTGCACAAGTGTCTAATTGTTTTAAATTGAAGCTGTTTCCTTAATGTACTTGAAGATTAGATATGCCACTTTGAAGTGAATGTTCTTATGCCCCGTTAACAGGGGTACTGAATTTAGCCTTGCTGAAATGTGATGTGATTTTATTTGCTAGCTTGAGAACATGTCTGGCTGCCATATTTTTATATGTTGGTGGTTAGCTCTTTGATTTTTTGGGGTTGTCCCTCATTAATCCACAACACAGTTTCCACTATGCAATGAGCCACTTATGGTTTTTTGATAATTGTTTTAAATGCAGAGCAATGACTGTGTCAGTTGTCAAAGACTAAGAAATGCTGTGTGAACTACAGAGCTGATATGTGCTTCAATGTTCATATCTGAATAGCTGATGACACCTACGTTTTTGTCTTCGTTAGTAAAAGAAGTGGCAATCCTCATAAATTTAGGGGCATAAAGGATATTGATGGTATTCCAGACATGTCTTCCTTGAACTCGTGAGGGTCGCCTCCATTTTTGGTATTTTTAGGGTGGTGGCAATACTACTCATGCAAGAGGCCAATTCATTTAGCATTTAGAACTATTTTGGGGCAAAAAAAATTGCACTTAGCGCCTTTTGCACACAGATAAATTCTCTTACACATAGATAGTTCTGAATGTGATCCGCATATCAATTATATTCCAAGACTCTTGTAGTGATGATGGAAAAAATGGGACTGAAGAATAAATAGTAGCAGTGACTGGGATGATCCCGGGGTAGGCCCATATTCAACCTTGATCTCTGGTGACATGAAATCTGCCGTGTCAAAAATGACCTGACCCATTCTCTGCATGTGATACAGAGGCTACCACTGAAAGATGGTCAAGCAGACAACAGTTCACTATATTGATTGTGACTGACAGATCTAGCAGTTTCGGCATAGATATTTACTATCATTAGCAGTGACAAATTAATCAACCATTAATGAGACTATTTCAGTTACCTGCTGAAGTCTAAAATCTGATGGATAGCCAGACAGGTCTGTAGTTGGGAAACTATTTCCAATAACGTTGATGCTCTTGGAAGCAGAATCAGACAGTAAACCAAAATCATCCCTGGCAAAAATGTTCAAACCAGCTCCCAGCTGCATAAGGCCCAAACTAGAATGGGTCCACACAGGCATGATTGGGTTATGACAGCCCATCCTACTGTGAAAGTATGCCCCTAGCCTGCAGCTGCTAGGAAAATGCAGAAAGATCAGGTTGGCCCTGTATGGAAGGTCAACAAAGGGCAAAAGGTCAGGGGCAAGAGAAGCCATTTTATATCATAAGAACTATCCTGATTTCTGTAAAGCAGCTGGCATTGTGCCTGTTTGGAATGATTGGTTGACCATTTTTGCCAGTTGAAAGAGCTTGGTTTTAGCTATTTTGTGTGACAAGTACAGGCAACATAATGTAGTAGTAACATGTGGATTTTGATTTTCTTGCTAAGAGTTCAATATCTTTTTTTGATATTTCTTTCAGCTGAAAGGAGGGCTAGATTATTTTCTTCACCCCATTACCTTGATTTTAAGTATCTGTCAGAATCTCATATAAGGTTTTATCACATTCCTTATAATCTAGATTTGACACATTTCACGATACCTCAGGAGAGTGTTCATAACTATCTTGACAGGTATTGTGACAGTATCAATAAATTATTATATGCCCCATATGGTTTACTATTAAAAAAAACTGAATAAATGTTTCTACCAATTTCAACGATGGACTCGGATTTAGAAGCTGCCTTCCTTTGTTAATGAATATTTAAAATTACTGGAATATTTATTCCGGCTGGTTTGTAGCTTCTTTGATTTTTATAAGTGTATGTTTTTCCTTTGAAAATTGTCCTTTTTGCCCTTCTGCAAATGTTTAAAGTGCAGTATGATATTTCTTGAATTTGCTTATTCTTTATCTAGTCTCCAGTCATCTGCGTTGTCTTTTCATGGCAGCAAGTGGAAAATGTAACCATTTCCCTATTTCTTTTTCTTAGGTTTTTTCTACAAACTATTTCAGCTGGCTGTTGGTAAGCAGACCTACTGTAACCAATACGGACTTAGAGTGGACTTTGTGCCCACCCCCTGTTCATGATTCAATGGCTTTCTTGTCTATGTCAGTTTCCTGCTCCTCATTCCGTGGTGTTGGGTCCTGGTCCTTGTTTACTGGGGAAATGCTGAATGGAGGTTGCAATGTTGTGTTTTAAAAAAGTGAAGGAGTTACAGTTGTCCTGCAGCTCTGCCGGTCGAGTTGTACCATGCTCAATAGACTTCTCCTGACTATACTCATATGAAGATATGGTATTGTCTTTGCACTGGCGATGAGATGGGCCCCGTACTTACCTGTGTTCCGGTTCTTTGTTAGAATTTAAATTCGACCTGAGGAGCGGCTGAAGGGACTTCCTGTGTGAGTGAACCCTCGTAGTTTTGGTTTTGGCTGTGAAACGAGGAGCCCTTGTACAGAGAAGTCTGGCAGTAGGAAGTTGGTGTTGTGAGATTAAATGTGTTGCTTTAATCAGAATAGGAGCTCTTTGGTGCAGTTATTCTGGGTTGTGATGTCAGCACGATGTCAGCGCCATTTTGAGAGTACTGTGCGGTTGCATCAGCACATCCATGATAGTGGCACGTCAGCGACGCCATCTTGGGAGCAGTGTTGGTGGTCAGCAGTCCAGTGTTGGTGACTTAGGTGTCATCATTACGTTTACGTCTGCTATTTTGAATCATGTGATGGATCGGAGCATCTGTAGATGAATGGGAGGTAAAGGATCTAGTTAGGTTATATTGGTGGCGAGTCACAAGTGGTGATTTTCACACCATTAACCTCCTGCTGTGATTCAAGCACCACCTTCAGGTACTATGTTACTGCCCATGGTTATGTTATCACTTTCTGCTTCAGATACTGTGCAGTTAGTGCAGATATGGTGACATCTGTCCGAATGTTGGAGTTGTACTCCGAGTGCGCAGTTTGCAGGTGTCAAGTGTACACAGTGACTTGCACACCTTATGAATCATGTAAAATTAACTTCAAGCGGCTATTCGCATACCATCCTCTGCTACTGTCTTGAAGTCCACTGTGATTTTGTCACCTTCAGCAGCAGATACAGCATCTGTTTAGGTGATAGAGTTTTACTCTGATTGGCAAACTTGCAGGTTCTGAGTGTCTATGATGACGTACACACTTTCTTTTTGATAAAGAACACCGTGGTGACTGTAATGAGTTGGCAGCAAGTTTGGATATAGAATTTATTAAGCTATTCAAATGTAAAGCTAGTGCAAGATGCAACAAAATGTTATGCCACCTGTTACCTTGTTGGTAACCCCTGGTTGGCCTCAAATTGAGTGGGAACAATGTAAAGAGGGGTTCGAGGCTCATATGGAAGCATTTGAAGGTGAGATATTCACACAGAGGAAAAACTTGGTTTGTTGCGTCATTCACTAGGACCAGAAGAAAGAAATGTATTGAAACATCTACCAGTTGCACGTGTTATGGGTGAAGGAGACATCATGATTTAAATATGACTTTGTGTACAAAATGCTTGATGCACTTAAAAAAAAAAAATCATTATGGAACAGCATACATGTTACATGAGACACCAACTTCCAGGGAAATCTATTTAGTCATATGTAACTGCATTGAGAGTTCTTGCGATGTCATGAGACTACAAAACGTTTGAAGAGGAGATGATTAGAGATCAAATGGCAGAAGGGACTAATAGTAAAAAGATACAAGAGAAATTATTAATGAGAGTTAACTCAACACTTGACAACGCTATTGAAATTGGAAGAAATATAGAGACTACCACTTTTTTATGGAGCAAATGTCACTGAAACCAGAAGTGTATGCTCTGTGTACCAGTGATTAACCTAAAGGAAAAGAGTGAAAGGATGTGTACAGACTCAAAGGTGTGAAGTGTTACTGGTGTGGCAACAAGAATCATTTTACCAATGCCTAAAAGTGCCCTGCCATTGACAATGCATGTTGTAGGTCTAAACCTACTAATGTTTCTGATAAAAGGATGAATACAGTTACATAGTGTAGTACGGGTTGTGTTGAGCCATCTGATTCAGATGAATACAATGTTATTTTTTGTGTGGATGGTGATATTATTGAACACACTGGTGTGTCCAGGAGTGTGAGAGTGTTCATGTTTCCCAAGTAGGGTCAATTGTATGGTCAATGTTATGGAAACATCTATCAATATAACGGCATTTTTCACATTGATTGGACCCAAGTACTGGGAGAAATTTTACAGCATAGCTTTGAGGGAATTAAGGTTTGTCCTGTAGCCTACAGGGTGAAACCAATTGAAGTTTTGGGGAGTTTGATGTGACTAAGAGTGGGTGAAAAATTATGGAGTTTGCAGAATTTCGCCCACTTCGCACTGCACTTGGAGTGCGTAGTTCTGGCAAAACCCTGCTAACCGCCATGTGGCAGGGCTTTTCCTCTCATGCAGTCACCAATATAAAGTTAGCAAGTAATAATGTGCATCCCGTAGCATGTTTTTGAGTGCTAAAACTCCTCCGGGAAAAATTTCTCAATGCAGGAAGTTGTGGCAGGTTGCTACCGCTTGCAGTGAGAAAGCTGCCACTCGCAGTGAGAAAGCTGCTGCTCGAGAAGAAAATCTACTTAAGCAGCACCAAAGAAGTAGAACACTCTGGTGCACCGTGGTGTGCTGTTTGCACTGATATTTCAGAGTGGAACAAGCTTCCTGCACTAAAAATCAGAGTGAGCAGTGTGATGTGCCAATATTCTGCCGCTTGCAGAACTCCGTAGAATATCACTGAGTTTTTAAGTAACTCCGCTGAATTCTGTTGTGTAAAACTTTTTGAGTTCAGCCTACTTCTAAGATGCGACATTGCATTTCAAAGAGACTCGTGTTCATAGTACAGCATATGTGGCTAAAGATGGATCTTGTTTGTTGTTGTGTTGGTTGGAGCAATGCAATTTAGCAAAAGACACACGATTGATGGACAGAATGCAAAACAAATCAAAACATTCTCCCCCAGTCAAGAGATCTGGGTTAAATCCATCATTCTTTTGCTCACCATGCCACCCCAGTTTAGACCTGGTCATATGCAAATCAGTCTTGACCCTGTGCCTCACTGGAACAGTCCAGCCCGATCTGCAAAGCCAGGTCCTTCCTGGACCGGAAACAAGCATCCCAGGACCGGTTTCGGGGTTTCACCCCTCTTCAGCCAGGATAGCTTGATTCCAGTGGCACAGTGAGCCCGGGACCTATGTCTAGGCATACCCGGCACACTTAGGGCGAGAAAGCAAAAGACACACAATTTAGGACTAATTCTATATCCTAACAGCACTGATCAAGTGATTTTGAGAATAGGGTGTGGTTTGATCCTGATGGTGAATGAATACACATAGATAAATATGTTTCCAGAGGTATTCATGGAGAAACTAGGTAACATTAAAGGATATACGCATCAAATTACTTTGAGGTCTGACGTGCGCCCGGTCGTTCACAAAGTGTGTTGTGTACTCTTTGCGATGTGTGAGGAACTAACAAAGGAGTTGGATGGGTTGTGTGAACAGGGTATTATAGTGCCCATTGAGAGCTCAGAATGGTTGTCGCCAGTTGTTTTAGCCAGGAAACCTAGCGGTTCTATGTAGATGTGCATAGATTTGAGGGGCCTTAATGAAAGGATTTGGGTTGACAGCCATCCATTGCCCAACATTTCAGAAACGCTCACCTCTTTGAAGCATGCCAATGCTTTCTCCACCTTGGATAGGACATCAACGTACCACCAGATAAGTTTGCATCAAGAATTCCGCCATTTAAAAAAATGTTGCCACCCCGGACGGGCATTTAGGCTTAAATGCATGCTGGTAGGTTTGGTGTCTGCCTCGTCCATGTTTTAACTGGAAGTGGATGCATTATTTAAGGGGGCACAGAATGTCAAATGTTGTCAGATGACATTCAAGTGTTTGGAAAGGATGCAGAGGCTCTTGATAGGTCTCCAATTAAAGCTGTATATATTCTGAAAGAGAGGAGAGTAACCTTGAAGGCTAGCAAGAGCAAATTTGCAGTGGACTATGTGAATTATTTAGGACATAAATTGTCAGCAAAGGAAGTTGAACCTGAAGAAAGTTTGGTGAAAGCCATAGAGGAATTTCCCAAACCAGTGCTTAAGGACAAGCTGAGATTGCTTTTTGGTATGCTGGAGGTTTACACATGGTTTGCAGAGAAGACTCATAATATCTGTGAATTGGTAAAAAAAATGCTAAGTTCGTGTGGTCCAAGGAAGGCAATGAGGTTGCCAATTTCATTTCGCTCAAGCTGTTTGACACAAGTGACACCTGTGTATTAGTCAACATAGAAAATGAGTTTAGTCAAGTGCACTCCGTGTATGGCGAAGGTTTCAAAGTTCATCCTTTAGATTCGAAGATTTTAGCGTGCAACCCGACCATGGTCTGACCTGGTACCACGTGTGATTATGAATTTCAGAGAAGTTGAAGCAAACGTACTTCAAACTCGGGTGCACTGCAATGCCAAATGCGTAACAAAAATACACCAATTTCATTCAAATTTAGTCCTTTTATTGCAAATGATCTAAAATGTTCTTTCGATTATCCTTGTTACATGGTAGACTGAGAAAGTATGAATAGCTTCTACACGGCAGTATTAGTGACAGATGCAAGCCAGAATGGTATGGGGGCAGTTTTGCTCTATGCATGTGGTTGTAAAGATGAAGTGGTTGTGTTTGCATCTGAAAGAGGCAGAATGCACACATTTTGTGAATGAAAGGTAGGCTATGTTGTGTTGGAGGGGTGTGCACCATTTTCAGAACCATCTATGGGGTGAGGAATTAATCATTTGTTTGGATCACAAGCCATTGATCTATTTCCGGTGTAGATTACATGAATCCCAATATCGACTGGAATACATACAGATGCAAACAATGTTTTGGCCAATTGTCTCTCCAGACTGCCGTTGGATAGAGTGAGACAGGAGGAAGAGATTTTGGATGAGGAATATAATGGGATAGGTATCATGAGTGACATAGAGGAACAGGGTATCACAGAACATGAATAGAAATCAGTTCTGTTAATTGATGTATTGATTTAAGAGCTTATAAAACTGATAAGCAAAGGATGGTTTGCGGGGAGTAAGTGTGTTAAGTTGGATGTGTTTAAACATGTTTGTGGTTAACAATGTAGTTTATGGGATTCTGAGGGGGTTTTATTTGTTGGTGGTCCCTTATGTGTTAAGGAAATATTCTTAAAATTGGAGCATGAAGGACATATTGGCATGAGAGCAATAAAGAGGAGGTTAGATAGCCTTTGGTAGCCTGGTTTGGATAAAGACATTGAACATTATGTGAGAGATTGTGTTGCTTGTGCCTAGGCGACAAGTCACAAGTCACAGATCCCAGTCCTGTTGAAAGTGTTCCTGTGCCAGAGAAATCTTGAAGGAAGTTAGGTTTGAACATTATTGGTCCAATGAATGTTTTGAGAGAGAGTTGCAGGGTAAGCATTGTTGTAGTGGATTACTATTTGAGATGACAGGACGTTTGGTTTGTGGGGAGTGCTGGTAGAAAGGAAGTAATAGAGTTTTGTTTAAAATTATTCCTAAGAGAGGGAACTCCAGTTGAAATGGTGCCTGACAATGGAGTTTAGTTTGCTTCCCATGATTTATGAGGTGAATTTACGGCCAGATGCAGTAAGAAACATATAACACCATTACGGTACCATCTCCACAGAAATGGTTTGGAGTAAAGACGTAACTGTATGATCAAGGATAATGTGCAACTGTCTGCGGCCAATTGTTTGAATTGGATTGAGGTTTTGTGGGCTCTAACACTAATCCAAATATTGTTACAAGGTTGTCTCTTTTTTATCTACTGAAAGGACGTGGGCCATCTTCTAAATTGGTTAGATTATGGATGGGGGAAAAAGTGATTTGAAAGATAAGTTGTCACTGGTCAAGTGTAAATGAGCAGTGGTACAAAATAAATATATGTGTTGGTGATGAGAGTGATTGGTGTCAGTTGAACGTTAAAGGGTCAGAATCAAATTACTAAAGTTTGTTGCCAAGGGTCATTCCAAGTTTTCTGTTCCCAAAAGAGTAGTATTTGTCAATGAAAATGTGATGAAGCTAGATGATGAGAAGTGGTGGGAAAGGAGAAACTGTGCAAAGGCATGCCACTTTTCCCATGTGCATTTGGAGGTCTGGTTTCAAACTTGACGGAGAGTCTATGGGAAATACATATCTGCGATTCCTTGCTGAAATGAAACATACTAGAAAATTGGGAGATTATGTATGTGAGTGAGGTGTTCCACTTTCCTCATGAGTGAGATATCTATGGTATATAGACTTTATCATATCTGTTATTGTGTCTTTGTGAGAAATCAGAATCTGTTTGCAGTGTCCCCCTTCTTTTTGCCCCTATTTTGACAACTAGGTGCTGGTTTTCTGACTCTGATTGTGCCATAGGCTCTGCGAACCAGACATGGGGCCTGTGCTCTCATTAGAAGTGCATGGTTCGGTATAAGTATAGTTGTCAATGACAGACCCCTCTAAGTCCCTAGTATATTATAGGGCCAGGAGGATTAGAGGCCCGGTAGTTTTCCTGCACTGGAGTGTGCACTGCTGTGTTGCCTGCTGTCATTTTAAAAACCAGTCCTACCTTGCAGGCTGATTTTAAATTGAAATTATATGAAAATTTGACTTTGGAATTAAAGATACTTCAAAAGTAGTAATCTATCTTCTTTTTACATATAGGTTACCACTAAGGTCTTTCCAAGGTACCCCAGGGGTTGGGTGACTTGCAGTTATAAGCAGGGACACTATAAAATATGTTTTATAAGCCCTGGTGTGGGGAAAACTGCCAATTCTGTTTTTCCCCATTGTAGTGAATAGCTCGATAGGCTAATATTGAAACAATGTTTCTAAGAAAGAATATTGGCAGGAGGGAGCTAAAATGTCATTGAAGGACTAAAAATAATAATGATAATAAATCCACAAACTTGGCACCGTTAAATTTATAATCACTATCACAGGAAAAAAGTTATTAAACTTTCTTTTCTGTGAACCAAAATCCAGCTTTCCAGCTGCCTTCGCCTGATTGGCCAGCCTTTCCCAGTCTGAGCCGGAGTTGCTTGATGAGGTGTGAATTGTCCTGTCAGAGTAGACAATGGGTTTCCTGTAGGTGGAGAATTTTAGCTGCAGAAGCCACAAGGCAGGAAGAGGGTGGGGGAGCCAAACAGGTCTTTAAAGGGAGAATGATAGTTTGGAGCCAGCACAGCATGACCCCCACATCCTGCAGCCCAGACACGCAGTAGCCTCAGTAATTCGATTAGTCAGGGGGATAGAAGGAGTGTGTTAGTGAAAATAAGCCACACCAGTGGGTTGGTATAGCCAGATCTAATGCCAAAGGAGAATACTTTTTTTGAAGGAGTGGTTACACCTTGGTGGCACCCTGCATCCTATTGGTCAGGGGTGCCCCCATGCTAAACACCCAAAAATTGTGAACAAATTTGGGAGAGTTGCAAACAGATCTGCTGCCTGAGATTAAAAGGATAAGAAGGACTGCCCTGCTGCAAACCTGATCTGCACCCCAAAGGTTAGCACTCTGCTGCACATTATGGGACTACAGACCTAAGGACTTTGCCTTGGTTCAAGGAGGATTAAGGAGCAGACTCCCTTTCAAGTTACAGGTTAACAGTGCCCTCCTGCATCATCTTCACCAAGAAGTTCCCATCCTGGAGTGTGTCTAGTAGACTTTTTAAGGATTTGCCCAAGTGGATTGTGGAAATTGTAGCCCTAACATCTCAAGGACCATCTCAGAGTTTCTAGACCCCTTGACTGGTGTTGTGGACACTTTGAACCCACAAGGAGACCTTTTGGAAGAAGTTACAGATGTTTCGAGATTTGTATTTGTATTGTATTTGTAAATAGCACCATATACTGACCAGGTGCATTGTGGGAGTTGTGGTCCCAGACCCCAAGAGGCAATCCAGAGCATGTGAACCCTTGGCTGGTGCTGTGGACCAATTTCCTACATCAAGAAGCACTTCTAGAAATATGTGTAATGAACTCCTGACTTTGTCACAGTCCAGCATGATCTTTTTTTAACCCTTTGAGCACTATTTGCTTCTAAACGCGACATTTACACTTTACAAATCCATCTCTCTGGTTCCCTACATTGGATCTTTGTCATTTTGGTGTTGATTTGTTCATAAAAATATGGACTATTTTTATAAATTGGAGTTAGATTTTTATTGCGTGTTGTGTCTTACCTACTTAATATATTGTTGTTTTTAAATGCTTTACATACCTGTCTTCGAAGGTACCCTTGCCAGCTTGTTGCCCCCTACCCAGGGTTGAGTAAGGGAATAATTTATTGAGACCTTGTCTGAACCTTTTATTGTGGTTGTGGCTTTATTAACAGTGGTAAGTCATTGCTTATTCCTACTAATAAATCACTTTCCAACATTCTTTGTTCTATGTGTGTTATGTATATATATTGTTTTTGCTTTGTTTTTTGCTGTTATTATAGTTTTGTGTTTAGTGTGTGTGAAGGGGAAGATGTGTTTAATCCTAGTTCAAGATTCTTGGAGAGATGCTGAAGGGATGTTGGATTGTTGTGTTTAAAAAATGTGAAGGAGTTACAGTTATCTTACCACCCTACCGGTCGAGTTGTACCAAGCTCAATAAACATTTTCACCTTCAACTTTACCTTTGCACATGGGTTTGTTTCCTCTTTTTTAATTCGTCCCACCAAAGGAGCATGACAAACTCAACGCCTTTTGATTTGGATGGCTTCTACTTTTCCACTGCTGATGTTTGACCTTGCACTGCATTGCATGAGGGTCTATTTTCTCTATCTCTCTCTGTACGTTTGTGCTGCCATCATTCCATCCCACCTCACTTCATTAAATAAAATGAGGGCACCCAGTCCTTTCTTACCTGTTGATGCTCCTCATATTATGGGGGCCACTTGATGCTGTAGTAGCAGGCAGCTATCTTAAATGGTTTTTTTTACCGTTGAGAAAATGCATTCAGAGATTGCTGCTGTAAGTGTGCATACCTTCACTTATGCGTGGTGGCCATCTTTGAATGTTTTTTCTTGAGTTTGTTAGGAAAATCATTTATAGACGGAGGCTGTTCATGCATGCATGTGCATTTATCTTATGCTTTAAGAAAGATCATTCACTGATGGATGCAGTGTATGCACACAGAAGAATGGGAGTCATCTCTGAATTTTTAAGCAGAAACAAACATTCATAAATGTCCTCCACACATGTAAAGCACACAAACAGATGTTTGGTGATGACACCTTCATGCATATAAATTACCAAGGAGGCCGTACTGTACAATGGAGAAGTATTCAGTGAGGTCAAATAGACATAGATGTACTGGGTTGGAAGACATTCAAGATTTATCTATATGACTGTAAGTCAAAAAAGACCATTAACTCCAAAATGGCAAAATCTCAAGTGGACATTGCCTCTGCTTGATATCCCATAGTTGATAAACTGGACGATGTGCGTAAGCCAACCAACAAAGTGTTACTGAGGAAGGGAGAGATAGAACAATGTCCTTTATCGCCATCACCAACCATGGTGGGGCCAGCTACAGAAAAGTATCAGGCAGCTCACGTACCTTGCGCGCTGTATCAATTATTAAAACAATTCTGCAATGAAATCAACAGTTGTCGCATGCCTGACTCTGTCCTTCGTATATGACAGATAATGAGTAGCAGACTTATCTTTGATACGACCTTTCACTATTTGTTTTGTCATTATAACTATAAACAAATAGATGTGGGGCAGCTTGTGCTTGATAATATATGAATTTAAAGTGTCACTCTTTTAGTTAGTGTAAACACTAAGAACCCTGAGGTCTGAAATAACTAAAAAGGAAAGTGAAAAGGTGGTGTGTGAATGAGAAACAAAAGCCCAATTCACCTAGTGAAAGGGCAATCCCTTTAAGGACGTAATCCCTCACTCACCCTGGGTGACATGCTTCATCATATGGGATTCTCCTCCCAGAGAAAAATCCTAGTTTCTCTGGGGGCTACAACCCCCTCTATGAGAGGGAGGAGCTCAGGGATGTTTTGATTTTGCACTAAAGGATAGACTAAATCCACATATGAAGAGCTAGGTATGAGTGAGGGGTGCAGTGCTGATGAAATGATAGTGCAGTGAGAGTATATAAAACTAGTCACGGGACGGCAAGGAGGATTCTCTTGAAACCACCGTACAGAAGCTAGATTAAAAATGTGAACACCACTAGTCTAACGTAACCAATGGTGCAATGCAAAAGACAACGGTCGACATGTTTCAGCCAAAACGCCTAAATAGGCTCGGCTTTCATCAGGACCATGATAGCTACTGCAAGAAAATAAGAATTGTGTGAGAACTACACAAGAAAAAGGATACCGTGAACACCCAATGATTGCTTGAAGGGTGTACGTCACCTTTACAATTCAAACATCACCCGTGAAAACTGGGTGGGAAATTAACCTCCACCTGGCAACTGCTCAGGAAGGAACACCGCTCTCTCCGTCGGGGAACCGGGCTTAATTTCCCACCCAGTTTTCACGGTCCCTAACGTCCATGACATTATTGGACATTTTGCAGAACGTGGAGCAATGGGTTTTACCTTGACATGTGTGCCAACTTTTACACACAAATGTCTTTTGCACCTGAAAGTTGTTTGACACTGCAGTTTGTATCCCCTTGTATTGCTTGAGCGCCTGAATATCACTGTGGTCAATCTGGGCCAGAAAGTGCCCACTGAGCTTTAGGTTGGATGTTCAAGCCATTGGTAGAAAAAAGGGAATCCCTTATCTCAATCTTGCACGTCTGGTCAAAGAGTGTAGAGTCCTGTGATGCCAAATTGAACACCCTAATCAGTCCCCTAGCTGCTCCCGACTCGAATAGACGCAAACATGCTTCGACTATGCAAGGATCGGGCAATGCCAAACCATGGCGTGTATTTTGTCGCAATTTCATACCGTGTAAAGTAGTTCTAACTTCCAAAAATAGTAGTTTATGTCCAACGGTAGCAAGTAAAATCTCACAACTTTTACCATGTTGAAGGAAAAAACACAGTCACAATTAGCAATAATGCTTCCTAACAATGCATTTTGCCTAGTGAAATGTAATAAAATGAATGTGTAAACTGAAGTTCAGATTTAATGACGTAATACTTTACCGAAAACACAATATCCTAATATTGCTTCTTCATTATAACTTCTAACATCAAAACTAGTCAGAGTCTAGAATTTAAGAAAGATGAAAACAATAGGAAGTGAACCATTGATACTGCTCTTCGGCCTTAGGGCCATTTGACACAAACTATAAAAAAATATAATAAGTCTGGCCATGTTCCATGTGAAAGTGTTTCTTTAAGTCAGTTTGTGTTTATGAGGAGTAACACAAAAAAGCGCCCACAGTGAGACAGATTAACAAGTGCATGGATAGATAAACGAGCGAGTGATCAAGTGCACTGATAAATAATGAGTAGGTGCATAGTTGGATGCATGAATGAGTCAGTGAATACTTGGATGGTGAAGTACAAATAGGTTACACAACTCTTACAGGCTGAGGCCTCAGGCAGCAGTGAAATGTTCAAAAATATTAAGAGTTACAAAGATTATACCAGTGCAAGCATTACACCAGAGTGTGCATCACTGAGCTAAAAATGCTAGCAGATGTGTATAATTAGGCATTTTCAGATTTGGAATAAATTAGTAATCCTTGGTCGTATTTTTACCTTTTCTCATTAATCCCAATTGTCAGTTTAAATTTGCCGCTTTGGTCTAAACATTTTTATGCATGTTTACATTTGACTCTTTACTGTGGTATTCTAATGCATCTTTGGATTTTCACTAAACCCATTGAAGTTGGTCAGGATTCAGAATTAGGGAGCAATATTATTGTGGTGGCAGGTGAAGAACAGGGAGGCATTTCTAGCCCTGTCTCCAGTAGTGCAGTCACTGCAGTGGTAACCCCCACATCCTCCTCAGTAACATCAGAGTGGCACCGCAGTAAGAGCTATACTCAGAGTGTGGGTGAGACACCAAGGCGACCGGCGAGTACCTCAATGAGACAATCTGTGTCGTTGAGCCTTAGTGGGTTAATGAAAACAGCACCACTAAGGAAAGTAAGCCAGCCTACCATTGAGAGCATGTTTAGGTTGGAGGGGCAGTTCCAACGCAACCACCCAATGGCACGATTGTACAATGCGAAGCTGGCTAAAATGTTAGCGCTGGACCTTCTTCCTTTTTCATTTGTGGAAGGGGTGGGTTTCCTTGAATTTGTGTCTGCCATCTGCCCGAAATGGAAAGTTCCCAGCCGGTCCTATTTCGCAAGAATTGCTATTCCGGCACTACATCATGATGTGCTGGAATTGGTTGGTCACGGTTTGCAGCAGAGTGCTGTGCACAATATCCACCTGACAACAGACATGTGGAGCAGTTGCCAAGCCACAGATTACATGTGCATCACTGCACACTGGATCTCTTTTGTGGGGGTTAGAGATAAACTATCTGCACGAGGGGTTGTTGACACAGCTGCGATTTTTGAAGGTACTCGGAAACATGCAACTGTAGCCATGTTCGCCATGGAGAAATCTCATACGGCTGAAAACATTTTAGAAGAGTTTCGCACCAAGGTTTTGGAATGGCTGCGGCCCAGAGGGCTTGGTATTGGTTTTGTTGCCACAGACAATGGCAGTAATGTACTTAAGGCCATGGAACTTGGTTCCTATTTCAGGGTTCCGTGTTTGGCACACTGCATAAACATTATAGTGCAAGACTTTCTGAAAAAAGAACCCATAGTCAGCAATTTACTGGCCATCTGCCGAAGAATATGCACTCATTTCAGCCATTCTTTTAAAGCTCGGAAGCAGCTGAGGATCATCCAACGTGAATTTAGGATGCCAGTCAAGGCACTCATCCAGGAGGTGGCAACACGTTGGAACTCAACGTATTACATGCTTGATCGTCTGTACGAACAGCACAGGTCACTCCATGAATATGTCTGGTACAGAAGCAGTGATGCTAGTGTTAAAGGCATGACCCTTCAGAGGGAGCAATGGACCCTAACTAAATGCCTGACTGAGATGCTGTCTCCTTTTGAGGTCTTCACGCGTGAAGTCAGCAAGGAGGACTGTACAATGGGCCAAGCTATCCCATTGTTGCAAATGCTAGAGCATGAGCTTAATAATGTGTCTGAATCCTACAAAGGTGTAGAGGACAGAAGGCAAGCCCATGACTTGGTGGAGAGCTTATCCAGGCGCTTATCAGAAAATGTAAGGATACAAAATAAAATTTTGTCACAAGAACATTACATTTGTGCCACAATTCTGGATCCACATGCAAAATTAGGACTATTCCTTGCTTTTTCCGACAATGATGTTGCCCGCTACAAAAGTTGTATAGCTGAAGCAGCCATTAAGTTTGAAAACGAAGTGCTGCTAATTAAAAGCCCGCCACATCAACCCACAACAAGTACTGATACTGAAGCAGGCCATGCAGAATCAAGTGCAACTTCGTCGGCTGAGGGCAGTGCGGTTGGCTCACAATCACAACACTCACCATCACTATCGACTACAGAAACAAAAACTGGATCATTAGGCCGAGTACAATCATCATCATTACAGGATTGGTATGTAAAGATGGGCTATTGCAAGCACAGTGCTGATGCACAGAAAAAACAGCACAAAAGCTTACCATCAGCAACCCTGAACATTGAGCGGATGGTCCAGGCCTAACAGGACGACCCAACAAAGGTGTACGTTGATCAAAACCCATTCCAGTATTGGTATAGGAAAAGGTCTGAATGGCCACAGCTCAGCAGGCTGGCGATAAGCTATCTGGCTTGCCCTGTCGCAAGTGTCTCTTCCGAACGTGTTTTCAGTGCTGCTGGTTCCATTGTAACATTGAGAAGGACCAGTCTATCTCCAAAAAACGTGGAGAGGTTAACAATGATCAAAATGAATCAGCACTTCATACCACCGAATTACACAATGCATGAATCAAGAGAGGAAGATGAGGACTGCGGCTCAGGTGACGGAAGTATTGTGTCAGATGATTACCTACTACTGGAAGAACGCCCAGAGTTTGAGGACGAGCTATACTTCCCTGACAATTAGGCTCGCACTTACTGTCTTCCTCCCTTTTTTTCCCCCTTTGTTTATGTGTCTGTCGTTCCGGTTATAAACTTGTGAATCGCCAAAATCCATTATCACCGTCTTCTACTCTTCTAATTTAATATACAAGTTTCAGGTGTCTGCCATTTGACAGTACAGTCCTCCGAATCCAGCTCCTCCGCTCGATCATACTGAATCTCCTGCTCAATTCCATTTCCCTCATGAATGATGATTGGATGATGGTAACAACAAATTCAAACTTTCCTCGTCCTTCCAAAACAAGTGGACCGTGAATCAGATGACCACTATAGCTATCCTCCTTTCAGAGTCGAGAGAGACTGGCCATTAACTGAAAATAAGATGGAACAGGTAATGATTGATGCCATGCATTGGACGCAGAGTCGCAGACTGAATGATTTAGATTTTGTTGTGTTTGTTGCGCATGAATTTATGTAATTGTGCACTGCCACTAATCAACTTTCTACAGAACACACTAATTTTCCCCTTCTTGCAAATACGAAATGTGTACTTCTCCTGCATCTTGGTGATACATTGCTTTTAATTCAATACAGGAAGGGGACTCACTCAATCTGCGCAATGCAAATGACTGTGACACAACTGCACCGTCTATGATGATGATGGCGAAATAGACGGCCCGTTAACAAGATGAGATGGAACAGGTAATGATTGATGGCTGCCATGCATTGGCCGCAGAATCGCAGACTGAATGATGTAGATTTTGTTGTGTTTGTTGCGCATGAATTTATGTAATTGTGCACTGCCACTAATCAACTTTCTACAGAACACACTAATTTTCCCCTTCTTGCAAATACGAAATGTGTACTTCGCCTGCATCTTGGTGATACATTGCTTTTAATTCAATACAGGAAGGGGACTCACTCAATCTGCGCAATGCAAATGACTGTGACACAACAGCACCGTCTATGATGATGATGGCGAAATAGACGGCCCGTTAACAAGATGAGATGGAACAGGTAATGATTGATGGCTGCCATGCATTGGCCGCAGAATCGCAGACTGAATGATGTAGATTTTGTTGTGTTTGTTGCGCATGAATTTATGTAATTGTGCACTGCCACTAATCAACTTTCTACAGAACACACTAATTTTCCCCTTCTTGCAAATACGAAATGTGTACTTCTCCTGCATCTTGGTGATACATTGCTTTTAATTCAATACAGGAAGGGGACTCACTCAATCTGCGCAATGCAAATGACTGTGACACAACAGCACCGTCTATGATGATGATGGCGAAATAGACGGCCCGTTAACAAGATGAGATGGAACAGGTAATGATTGATGGCTGCCATGCATTGGCCGCAGAATCGCAGACTGAATGATGTAGATTTTGTTGTGTTTGTTGCGCATGAATTTATGTAATTGTGCACTGCCACTAATCAACTTTCTACAGAACACACTAATTTTCCCCTTCTTGCAAATACGAAATGTGTACTTCGCCTGCATCTTGGTGATACATTGCTTTTAATTCAATACAGGAAGGGGACTCACTCAATCTGCGCAATGCAAATGACTGTGACACAACAGCACCGTCTATGATGATGATGGCGAAATAGACGGCCCGTTAACAAGATGAGATGGAACAGGTAATGATTGATGGCTGCCATGCATTGGCCGCAGAATCGCAGACTGAATGATGTAGATTTTGTTGTGTTTGTTGCGCATGAATTTATGTAATTGTGCACTGCCACTAATCAACTTTCTACAGAACACACTAATTTTCCCCTTCTTGCAAATACGAAACGTGTACTTCTCCTGCATCTTGGTGATACATTGCTTTTAATTCAATACAGGAAGGGGACTCACTCAATCTGCGCAATGCAAATGACTGTGACACAACAGCACCATCCATCATGATGATGGCGAAAGAGATGGCCCGTTAACTTAAGATGAGAAGGAACAGGTAATGAATGATGACAATTAATGGCATGCATTGGACACCTGACTCTGAGCTATTGGTCTTTGTGTTTGCGTTGTTTGTTGTGCACAAAGTGATGTCAAAGTGTACTAGTAGTAATCTATCTTTCTGTACACAATAAAGAATGACTCAAGTCAGTAATATTTATATTTCTACTCTTGATGTGTCATAAAAATTATACTTATACTGCAGGCCGATCTTCAGTCAATCAGTAAAAGTATCAGAGATGATGATGAAGTCAGGAGGATGTTTCAGGAGTGGCATAAAACGGAAAAGCCTAAAGGTAAACACGTCAACAACAACCACAGCAGACCCAAATGTCTGTGTAGAAGTTGAATAGAGTGTAGCGGTGGGATGACTGCAGTGCATTGATTTTACTAACTTAAACTGTAAAATGCTATGTTTAGAATGGATAATGTGCTTTGCATTTGTCCAACTCTTTGAGAGAAAAAAAAAGGACTCTAAAGTGTTAACGTAGGATGTGCTAATGCTAAGCACTGTGGCCCTGCTCTCTCCTGTTACTGTTGAAGGTCAATGCTGGAAAAGTAGAGATGATGCATATGCATACATGCCACCTTGGAAAGTGTTCTTGTTGCACTACACCATCACTTGTGCATTTGTTTTCACTTTCTTTCTCAATATACCCTTTGATTTTCCATCTAAAATTACAGGCCGGTATTGCCCAAAACTTTGTAAAACATTACAATGCATATTAATTACCTTACCAATCAATCACCTTTTTTTTTCCAGCCGGGCAGTGGCGAGTGGCGAGGCGACACACCCAAGATTGATGGACGAGACGAGAGGAGCAAGAGGACTGCCGAGATACAAAAATCCAGTCCACATTTTTGACCAGGATAAGACAGTAACAGTATCCACTTTTAACTTCTTTTAAATAATTTGATTAATATCTTGTATACAATCTTTACAACAGTGTGTTCTTGGAGTTGTTATTATCAATCATCATTATGTTTGCTCTGTGTTTATGATTCTTCCCTACCAATATTTAAAATTTCTATTTGCTATCTGTTAAAGTATTAAGGCCGGAACAACAGAACAAGAACTAGAAGTGTATGTAATCCGGGTCTCTCATCATCATGCATGCATTGCCTTTTTCTCCCTTAACATATGGATATGGTAGTCTTCAATGATTGTCGTTTGTTTGTCTATGTATGCATACTGTTTTTCTATGTCAAACCTTTCCCAAAAACCCCCTTCCCATCCATTCAACAAACCCTAACCCTCTTCCCCCGGGCTGTGTGACTTATTGTCGAGGTATAACTAAATTAAATGTACACCAATACTTAATCACACACTTGCTGGGGCGGATGTGGTGAAAGCAACACTACTTCAATTTGAAGGCAGAGCGATGATCTTCTTCTGCTTGGCCACCCATGAGTAGGATATTTCAGAGGTTATTTAATTTTATTTAACAAAGGAATATATACCTCACCATGAATTGCCGGCATTGATTGGATTTGTTTGTTGTCATTCCTCATATACAGCACTAACTGTTAGACTGTAGGCATAGTCAAGTGACTCAACACAACTATAGTTTGTAACTCTGTCTAGTAGGCTATCCTCCTAACCACCATTCAGTTTTTTTGTCAAATATTTGAGCATATTATTGTTGCTCGGTAAGTTCTGTGCTGTACTTCATTCAACTACTCCTCTAACAGTCTCTCAAAGGCGATTGACGGTCTCCTTTTCTTTTTTTGGAAATGCTGCCGCCCTGCCAGTGTCTACTGCTACTACTATACTACCACCACCACCACCACCACCACTCCAATCATGGCATGTATGAAAAAGGAAACCATCTTCACCATGCAGCCAGTGCTGTGCCACAGTTGGACATAAACATCAAGAGAGAGAGAAGTTTGGGGGAGGCAGAATTAATAATGGACATGTTGTCAATGATTTCATGTTCACACACCACTCCAAAGAATGCATAGACTAGAGGACAGACTGAAAGTACTAGAAGGACCAGTCAATGAGTGAGGTGTGTCGCATCTATCTGTTTGTGTCTTATACAGTCAGCAAATTATTGAAATCAAACACAGGCTATGGGCGGCCATGCACCAGCAAGGAAACAGTGTGATGTAAAACAGTGACCCCATCTACAAAACATTAACAACATTGCATGTAACATAGAAAAATATATTTAATGTACCCTAACAAAAATAAACTAAACCCACAAAAGCTGACCCACCCCCCTCCCTAACCCCAACCACTGTCCATAGTAGAAAAAAACGCCGAAACGAACAAGAATTAAAAAAGGGGCAGTGACAGGGACTAACTGGTGGGGCGGGACTGGAGGAGGACACGCATCTGGCGCATCTCGTCCTCTAAACGGGCGACGCGGCGTCTAAGGCCGCGGCAGTTGCAGCCACAGTGGGGGGGGGCACCGGAGATGGCACGGTGGCAGCGGGCAGCCGCCAGACGGTGGTGCCGTACCGCTGGAGGGCGGTGGCTGGGGCCCGGGGCACTGGAGGAGGCTTGAACAATTGATGCCGCAGTCTCCTCCTCCTCCTCGGCTAGGACCACCAGCCGCCGGTATTCCCGCTGGATTGCCTCCAGCTTCCGGCGCCGTGCCTTGGCGGCCAACTCCTTCCGGTTGAGTTTCGGAGTAGCTGTGTATCAAAAAGAAAAAAACAAGACAATTGTAAAATATAGTCTTAATAAAACAGTAGGACAAGGTAATTATTTATACACATAGTGGCATGGTAGAGTAGCACTATAAAATAAAGCACACTAGTACATAACATTTTAAATGTCGCCCGTCCTTCTTCCTTCCACCTGTCTTCAACTAAAAAGTGTAACAGTGCACCAGGTGCTCTTCTCCATAAAACTTTCAAAGCGGAGTTGAAATCAGATAGATGAGGCCATTGGTTACTCAATACTCCGGCTCCTAGTCCTATACCAATTAAAGGGAATTCTAGTCTTCTAGTTCACTCTTCAAGCGTCCCCAACAACTCATACTTACTTACGACATCGGATAGCGGGCGGACTTTGTCCCCCCGCCATCCGACTGCTAAAAAGGGTTGGGGTCCCGTGGGGACAATTAATTAGGATGATGCGCCCGGCACAGTGGCGGGCGCACCCTGTTTTTTTTTTTTTACATTCTGGTTGGCTTTGCTGAAAGCAATGCTAAAATGTTGTGCTGCTTTTCCAAGCACAACATGACGGGCCCCGCACGGAGCCTGTCACGTTTTGCTTTGAAAGGCGGGGGGGTACCATAGCATAGGTAGGTACCCTCCATGGGGGCCCCCAAGCATACTCTGCAATGTCTGCATGCCTTTCCGTGGCGGACGGCAATGCCGCCACGCAAAGGCATTCCAAAATGCAGATTATATGGCTGGCGGTGTGGTGAGAGAGACACCACCACCATATTGAACCCTTTTCTGCCTGGTCGACATGTCTGAATATTTTCTACAGGGATGGCGGGAGGTTTGCCCCTGCGGTGTCGGCAGTGAATTCCAGCCGGCCCGGCGGGGGCAATACGCGTCGCCCACCATTATAATGGGGCCATAAGTCACAACTGTACAGTATACATATATACATACAGTACACCCTTGCAGTGAGTGTACTGTCAAGTTCAACAATAGTTAAGGATTATGAATCTAACTTACCACCGCCCGCCACTGGTGCTGCCACTCCCCCTACTGCTCCGTTGCTATCTGCAGCAACTGCCGCATCCTCGCCCTCCGCGTCGCCTTCGCTGGCCCCGGCAATGGTGGTCGGTAGTGCGCCTAGAAAACATCACACATTTATTACGCGTCATATACACCTTCCCCTATTGATCAGTAGCAAGGTTGAAAAATGAGTTAATACTAACATACATCACTAGTACAAATCAGGTAGTAGTAGAGTAGACACTAATAGTTATATATGATCATTGTAGCCTTTGCTTAATTAGCCCTAGCCATGCTACCATTTTACCTTTGTGGCTTTTATTTTTGCACATGTGACGTTACCTTTACCTTGCAGTTTCTTAAGACACCTTTGAGCCCACATGACCTGCCTCACACTGCTACTGTCTAGTCTACGCGCTGCGTACAAGCGGTCCACAAACATTAACAAGCCACTTTTTTAGGAAGTACTGGTGTACTACTGTTACTGTTAGTCCATATTGCTTATCCATAGATGCTACACTTTTTGGCACGGCTGAGAAATGCTTGCAAGTTGCAATATACTAACGCACACCATTTCTTTTTTCGCATTACAGACGCAAGATTCCCTTCTACGAACCAGAGCTTCTGAATGATGCAACAACTACCAGTACTAGGTTCTTCTAAGGTGAGGGGTCCCTTCACTCACATCTTCTTTTATAAATTTATATAAACTAAATTGCTATAGGATGGTGGTGCTGCCTTCCACCACTGTTCAGTTATCATGATTTAATTCCCAACTGTATAAGTGTAACAACAATGTATATTATTTTAATGTTATTGATTTTCCGGTTGGTGCTGCTAAGAAAACAGTGTACAGAGAGACCTTCTCAAATTGAAATAAACATTTTGAACTTACATAGACTTGGTGGTATTTTGGTGTGGACTAACTTACACGAGTGAGCAAATTAAAGTAAGGATGTGCATGTGAATTGCTTCCACGACTGAGAGTTTGGGTGTGTTATGTTCTGGATTGTCTACTTGTTGGGTATCTTGGGGGGAGGGTTCCGAGACCTAATAGTTATGACAAGACAGTACTATAGTCAAGCAGTGGAATTGTGGTGGGTGCGGAATTTCTGATTGAGGTGTGCAAGGAAGGTCCAACCTACCATCACCAACATCCTATTATCTGGTGCAAATGTATGTGCAAGATCCCTACAACAGTAGTATGTCCTATAGGGTTTCATATCAAAATAGTTATAAATTTGGTAGGGCTGTTGTTGCTGTGAATTTTCAAAGCCTCAAGATCAATAAGAGTAAAAGTAGTACAAGACGACGACCCAACGGATTGGACTCAATGGCTCGAGCTACTGGTGAATATGAGTTTTATATTACAACCTTTCACAAAGAGTGGCACTGGCCAACTGGGCAAGACTAGCTACTACAGTACAGACAGACTGATATTATGTAGTAGTAGTAGTACTCAGGGTCATCATAGCGGAGGCAGGGATAAGATTTTTGAAACCGTACAGATCGAAGGATAATTGGTGATAAAAAAATAGCATTTGGAAACCAACAATAGTTCAGGAAAAATATAGGGCAGTAAAAGTTATGGAATAAGAAATATTATTAAAAACAAGAAGACTTACTGGGGCCAGCAAAGGAACCCTCAGCGGTGTCCTCCTGGTGGTGTTGTTCCTGTCCCGCCGACTGCCCAGTCCCTGTCGGTCTGCCCCTGGGTGCTGATGAACAGGAAAGATATAAGAAAGAGACAAACATTGATGGATGGTGTCAAACAAATACAATATTTTTCAACAACGGTCAAAAAACACTTATGTAAACAACAATTGCAATAACTACATTGACCGATCTCATCTGGTCAACATGTAATATCGGGGGATTCGCAGTTCGACTACTTAAGTTACTATTTATCAACAGTAATCCAGTCTTCCATTCTGATTCCAGAAAACTAAGCTACAACTAAGCCTAAGTACAACGTACCACCCAACCTGGCCCACCTATTCCAGGCATGCCAATTGTACATAGTGGGGCAGATTTATGTTGCACTTGCGCCACTTTTGCGCCGCCGTTGCGTCACTTTTGTGACGCAGCAGCGGCGCAAATCCTGTGCCATGGTGCGGGGTATTTACAACGTGACGCATCTGGGAGATGCGTCACGTTGTAAAGCCCTGCGCCACATGTAGGCGTTCCAGGGCAGGTGGGGGCGCAGGAACGCCTCCTAAAAGTGGCTGAGTGAAATCTACAAGATTTCGCTCAGTCAATTTTAGGCCCATGCTGCGTCAAAACCCTGCGCCTGCTTGAAGCAGGCGTAAGGATTGACGCAGCATTGTACAGATAGGGCCCCCCAGAGCATTGCTGGAGCTGCGTCGCGCTTGCGACGCAACTCCAGCAATGCGCCACTTTTACGGCACAGATGCGTCACGCATCTGTGCCGTTTTTGTCCCATGGTGCGCCGCATTATAAATGCGGCGCATCCATGGTGGCGCAGCTGTGGTGCATAATGACTGGCGCATCCCTGCTGATATGCAGGGATGCGCCAGTTATCATAAATCTGCCCCTAAGTATGCATTTCCACTGTATTCCTCAACAATGCGTATGGTCAAATCATGAAGGACACATGAACATGACTACATTTTTTGTATACACCAAATTTTGGTTTGATTGATGCTGATCTGCTACTGCTAAGTAACTGCTAAGCCTACCACCACTCATTGAACAAACTAGAAAAGGTTCTAAAGACTGCCGTACTAGCAGCACGTCACGTAACTGAGTGAGGGGGCATCACGCATTCCACTAACAAATTAGAAGCTCATACAAAGTAGTGTACCTAAACATCAATCCGCCCCTATCTATTAGTGACGGTCACGGGACAAAGTAAGGAGTGGACTAGAGTCACTGTAGCATTACGTAACTTAATTTCTCTAAAATAAACTCGTAAAGAATCACGCTAAGCAAGCGCAAACGCAAGCTGCAAACAAGTAAGATTAGTAGTAGCGCAGAAGAGCACCATAATCACAGAAGACTTTTAAACGTTATTAACCTGGAATGTATTGATTTGTAAGCAGCAACATTCTAGCTGGTTGGAAGGGAAAAAAATATTCGCAATATATAACACAGAGCAGAAGAACAGACACAAAGTTGTAGTAAATAAATATGTACTCACCAAGCCCCGGGACCTCCACTCCAAGCAGGTCCAGCAGGTCCTGCTCACGGTCCAGGATGTTGGACCACCGGTGCGTCAGCTGTGCCTGGGTGCGCCGGACCCCAGAGATGCGCGACACTGCCCGGCGCACCTTCCCCCACCGCTGCCGACGCTCCCGGAGGCCGTACCCGGACCCAGGCCTGCCACCTGCTGCCAGGGTTGAGGGGAGGTGGCGCTGCACAAAGAAAATTAGTGCAGCCAACTCCTCCTCCCCAAATAAGGCCCGTGCCTGCACCCCTTGTGGGCGCCGCCTTCCGCAAGGAAGGCGGTCGCGGCACTGGCTGCGCCGGCGAACAGCCCTACCCTTGGACATGGTTCTGGGGACGGGGCGGGAAAGAAAAGGTAAAATAAATAAAGGAGTAAAGGAAATAAATAGCAGGGAATAGAAAGAGGCAAAAGTAGCTAAAAAAAAAAACAAAAATAGACAAAAACCAAAAATATAGAAGCAGGAAAATAGTTAGAGAAATAATAAGTAATAAAGATCCAAAAAAAGTGGCTATAAACAAAGGATTGAAAGGATTTTGGGAGGATTGAAAATCAGGCCCCAGAACCATGCAATAGAGTGAAAAACCAGATGGCCGCGCCCCTTGCGACCACGTGCGCAAGTTCGCGCAATATTTTCTCCCCGAGCAAGCAAAAAGCAACGCGATCAAGTAAAAGCGGTCGCGAACAGGAAATTTCGACCGCAAACGGGCGCGAACATGCATTGCGCGACCCGGAACAGGAAGTAAGCATCGCGAGAGGGCGGGACAAGTGAAAACAAGATGGCCGCGCCCTTGAGCAACCGCATGGGTAAGTTGGCGACCCGCGATCACGCAAAAAATACCGCGAACAGGCGGGAACAAAACTTCCGCGTCTTCGCGATATTTCCGGCGTGTTTGCGGAGATTTTTAGCATTTTCGTGATAATTTGCGAAAGTTAATTTCGCAAATTCCGCCCTCCCCTACTCCTGGCACACTCCCTGAGGTTGTGATCTTTCACTCTCTTGGAACCCACAGACTCTCTTCTTGAACAGTCTCTCCTCTTGTCGACTCATACACACTCCTTCACTCTGTCAGCAGGGAAGCAGGCCTCCACCTCCCCCAGGAGAAGCTGCGGACTTCAGGTGATGTACACTTACCTCAGGAAACTGGCTGTCAGGAAAACATTTTCCATGGTTACACAGCAGCTCTTCAAGTACTCTGCAGAGTACTTCTTTCTTTGTTCTAGAATACGTGGGACTGGAACAATGTGGGGTGCTTTGGATCCTACTTTTATACACATTTTGAAACAGGGAATGTGGAACCCCAGTCTCAAGTTTCAAGCTGGAGTTTTGACCGGAATGTGACCAGCCTGTTATACTGGCGGTCGGCAGCAGGTAGCTATAGTTTTTTTTGTTGCAAATAACTTTGGCACCATTTGACTAATCTTATTTCAGCTGCTGTCTGGAAAGTTGCAGGGTGACTTGTGAAGCAGGGGCCAGTAAAAAAGAGGGATTCAAAAAATGCATTTTTCCATAGGAATTTTTGACACAACTACAGCCCAAACCGCTGAACGGAATGAGAGTTGAAGTTTGCAGAAATCTGGTACAAAAAGAGGGCTTTTTGTAATTTGGTGTAAATCGGTTCAGTGATTTAGAAGTTATTAAAGAAAAAAGATTATTGTAAATCTAGAACACAGATCCACTGAGTGCCAACACCGATGCCGTGATTGGCTGACACCACTTCAATAAGCAAGTGGTGGCACCTGGGGCCCAAACTTTTTTTTACTACCAATTCGTGGTGTACCCGCAGCAAAGTAGGTCCCGGGGGGGATTGGAACAATAGATATATTTGGGGGATGCAGCAACATGTGCCCTCCTCCCAGAATGGGACACCAGGAACCTTAGCCCTGGGCCAAGCCATTTAAAACAAATAGGAGGGGGGTAAGTGGCCCACCCCCCATGGTTGATTTGGGCCCCAGGAACCTCCCTCCCCAGGGCCCAGTCATTATCAAAAAGGGGAGGGGGAACACAGTCGCCCTCCCTGGGGTGATATCTACCCTGGGGACCCCATCCCAGGGAGCCCTGACATATATAGAATCAGTAGAGGGCTGCGCAACCGCCTTCCCCAGGGACAGCTCATATGCTATGTCCTGTAGTTGCGTAATGATGCAGACAAAAAAGGGGGCGCTAGAGGGTGCACAAGCAAGATGGGCGCACTTGCATGAGGCTCTTGCAGCTCAGGGCATATAATCACAAATATCCTCCTCATATGCCGCACCAGTGATCCCAAAAAGCGCTACAACTGGATCGGAGGACCATCGCCAGGTTTTGCAGCAGACGACACCAACGAGATCGGCCTGATCACCGAGCAATTCCCCTCCGCGATCGGCGCTGCTGATCTGCCAAGATGGCAGCCATGCGCACTGTATAACTGCTGATATCACCGGAGAGACGCTTGGGATCTCAGCGGGGGCCTGAGAGGAGCCGTAGCATCGCACATCAGTGGACGGGGCTGCTAAAATGATCTACAATGTCCCAGCCTTAAGGACGAGCCATAAGACACAGAGCGCTGGAGCGCAACGTGCCAACACACCCCGTGGGCCCTCGCAACACCGGTGCTCGACTCCAATCGCCGTTTCCAACAGAGGCTCACGCACGCCACCACTGATGCCGGTGGCCAGAATTGTCACTGGACAACGCCTTTGAGATCGCCGCGGGTGTAGCACAACTGTGAGTGGGGGCCACCCTGCGCTAAACTGCTTTACTAAAGGACTGGGGTACACCCGCTTCCTCCACTCTCACTCCCCGTTGTAGCTACTGCAATTAACCATACCGTAAGAGCCCCAATCCCACACCACTGCGGGCTGCGGGCAGGTTCCAGACTGTGAGACAGCTCGCGGCACACTGGCCACCCCCCTACCTGCTCCAGACTCTTCTGCGGGGCCCGAGACTCTTGGCCGTATTGAGGGAGCTAATTATGCGCCTCCACAGAACCCTGCAGGGACCGCCATGATCACCGACACAGGCACACCAGGACTACAGGGTACAACCCACTGGGCACCTGAGGGACACCCTGGCATGTAGTGGCATTGCCCCGGACAGACATGGCAAAAAAGAGCCCCATCCACTCCCTGAAAGGCTGAGAAAATGTCTCATCACTGTTGTGCACAGCCTGACTGGATATTCCATGCTCCAGAGTTCGCTTCTGATGCACCCCCTGTAGCACCTCCTAAAGTGCCTTAACCGGGCAGGGTGAACGCCACACTTCAGCATAAGGGATCTTCCCCTTGACGGTCACGGCAGGAACTGAATGCCAGTTCCCTCCAAAAGACAGAACCCACAACTGACTGGCAACCGAACACTCAAGGCCATATATTATAAAGAGATGGCGCGTGAATGGTATTCAGTGAATCCCCGCGGAGCTGCTTTTTGAGAGCCTTTTAAAATCCTCTAGAGCGAACAATCTCATTCTTGCCATTGTCCTCTAACGCTGCACACCACGTAGCTGCTCAACCGCCACAAAATCTTTTCCCCTCAAATGGCTCTCTGATAACAAACTAGGAACACCGAAGCGTAGAGTGCATCCTGGGGAAGACGGACGGAAAACAAACCAAAATACTAGGCCTGGGCGGTAAAATCCGTTCCGCTCGCGGAATTTGCGGAATTTGGGTAATTTCGCGTTCCGCGGAGAACGCGAAATTGACCAAAAATCTGCGTTCCGCGACTTTGCAAAATTCTTGGCTTGCTCGCGTTCTCAATATGCGTGCTCGCGAGATATTTCACCCCGAGCACGCAAACAGCGATCGCGAACAGGAAAAAAGTATCGCGAACAAGCAATTCCCCGTGTTCGCAGAATTTCTGCGTGTTCGCGGAGATTTTTACCGTTTTGCGGAGATTTGCGTAACGCGATTGCGCAAATTCCGCCCACCCCTACAAAATACCATTAAAGGCTCCTATGTCCTCCAGGACGCAGAATGAGGCGGATGAAGACACTACAGATGCTCCCGCCACAGGGGTGTCTACATCAACAGAAGATCTGAAGGAACTACTCCTCACCATGAAATCTAGCTTAACCTCAATATAATCCAAGATGGGCTCCATGTGCAAGCGGCTAGACAATGTTACACATAAGCTCGAGCAGCACGGAGATTTCATCAAAGAAATTGCGCAGTGCATTTCAGAGCTAGAGGACACTTCCACAGCAAACACAGAGAAGATGCTAAACATGGAAAAAGTCCTAAAAGTGATAGCCTCCACGAATGAGGACTTAGAATCTATTTCCTGGAGGAACAACTTTCTCGGCGTACCGGAATCCACGAATGGAGGCAGAATGAAGGAATATGTTAAAAATACGCTCTTTGGCGGAGAAGCATTCTCCACTGTGCTAATAGTGGAAAGGGCACACCGGTCACTGGCTACCCAACCTCCATGGGAACCACCCCCAAGACCAATAATCGCGAGAATACTAAATTACCGGGACCGCGATGCCGCCTTACGTCTAGCGAGAGAGAAACAGAAGCTGTCATTTGAAGGCACGGAAATAGCCATATTCCCGGACTTCACCATGACAGTCCAGGAAGCCCACAAAATGTTTCTCCCAGTCAAGAAAAAACTCCAACAGGCGAACATTGCTTATGCCATGCTGTTCCTGGTGGGCCTGAAAGTTACATTCCAAGACAAACATCACTTTTTTACCAACCCTCAACACGGTAATTATTTTTTGAACTCTTCATCCAAGGGACCCTCTGGCCGAGGATCTCCCTCCAGCCGAACCACTGCCAATGTTGCCCTATCAGAGATAGAATGATAGAAATATTGCAGTAGGTCTGCCAAACAGCCGTGGATGCCGTTTGATGCAGATGCCATGAGACATGCACCCTGTATACCGCACCAATACAGCAAAAGTCGCACCACCCCCATCAAGGGCATCATATGGGTAATACATCCACCACCCGTCCCGTAGCGCAACGACAGAACACTCGGCATTGTGAGCCATTATAGTTGTCCCTGAGCACCCTCGCACTTTCGAGGAGACTCTATGTAGCTCTTTAGCTTCTATCCAATAGGAAATCCCTAAACTGATTTGGATTTTCGTTGTTACAGGTGTTAACCTACGCTCCCCTGTTGGGGGCCTTGTTATAGGGATGCTTGGGTGGGGAGGGAGGACAATACGGCACAGCAGGATTGGGCTGATGATGTGGGAGGGGGGAAGGGAAGTTATTTTTTGCCACTAGACAACAACACAACTAATCGCCACACACACGCAGTCTGAGCACATGACATGACTACGACACCCATCGCACAGTTTAAAGCATGCGCCCGAGATGTGCCTCCATAGTGCTCCTAGTTACAACATCCTAACATGGAATGTGCGTGTCCTAGCAATCCCCGCAAATGCAGGCATATTCTAGTGTATCTAGACAGACATAATGTACAATGTGCTATGCTACAAGAGACGCACCTCTGCCCCGCCACTCTGCCCACGTTTGCAGCCCGTTGGGTGACACTTCGCTGCTTCTGCTCGTATTCCACATATGCACGAGGCACTACCATTAGGACGCAACTGCATCTTAAGGGGACGGATGGCCTCCCAATCCATGACATTCATCAGCTGCCACGGCCCTAATACCCACGACCCCGAATTTTTCCATATCCTATGGGGGAAAGTTATGGACATCGGCTCTGTGCACGTGGTATGGGGGATTTCAATATCACACTGAATCCATCTATTGACCGATCACACTCCCAATCACACCACTATTCAAATGCCCCACGCCATTTAAAAAATGTCATCATGGACAACGGGCTGATTGACGTCTGGCGCAGTCTTCACTCCAACGGTAGAGAAGGAACTTGCCATTCCACAGTACACTCCTCATGTTCACGCATTGATGGATGGATACTATCCATGGGATTGAAATCGTGGCTCGCCCAAGCAATACATTTGCCACGTACCTACTCAGACCATTCACCGTGCTAATAACTCTTACCCACCCCTGCAATGATACACCATACAGGTCTTGGCGTCTGCCCACACATTCACTATTAGACCCCGTCTTTAAGTCTGAGCTGGAACAAGAGATAGAGGACTTCTTCCCACAAAATGTACACTCAGTGACGCAATACTCCACTGCATGGGAGGCTTTTAAAGTCACTATCCACGGAATATATATTGCTAAGGGAGGTGGGATATTAAAAGACATTCAAAACACACTTTACAAACTAGAAAAAGACCTAAAACACCCAGACGGCCAAATGCAGAGGACACCTACCCCAGAGCTGCAAGCGCAGATGAGAGACACAATAACTGAATATCAAGAAACTGTGAAAAGAGAGTGCAAATTCAGGGGGAAACACTACCAGGCCTGGCAATACGGGGAGGGAGAAAGACTGGGTAAAGCGTTCGCAGCGATAATCCACCCACCCAGATTCTTGAATACCATACTTTAAATAAATGACGGAGAGGGACACCTGCATAGAAACACCTCAGACATCGCAGCCACATTTAGCAAATTTTACAGCACATTATATAAATCCCACAGAACGCAACCAGTAGATATTGTCCCCTTTTTTGAAGACAAGGCCATAGGCTGGCTAAATGATGCCCAAAAGGAGTTTCTCCTTGCCGATTTTGAGGATGACGAGATAAGTGCTGCGATCATGCAGCTACAATCTGGCCGAGCCCCTGGCCCGGACGGGCTTACGGACGAATTTTATAAAACATCCAGCACCACTCTCATCCCAATTCTTCAGCAGGTTTATGAAGAAGCTACGGAAACAGGGACCCCCTCCTAAGACAATGCGCAAAGCGCTCATCATTTTCCCATCCTAAAACCCGGCAAGCCGGCCGCCCAGTGCAACTCGTACAGGCCGCTCTCCCTTATCAATGTCAATGCTAAAATCCTAGCCAAAAAAATAGCAAATGGCATTGGCCCCCTCATGACTGCACTAGTACTGCCAGATCAGTCGGGCTTTGTCCCTGGCAGAGGGACGTCGCATAATCTCAGAACCTTATTTGATGTCTTACAGGACATTGACCCTGACACAAACACGGGGCTGTCTTTTTAGACGCCACCAAAGCCTTTGATTCCCTGGAATGAGACTATCTGGCTTTTGTACTTAGGTGGATGGGTTTCCCCATACCCATTCTGGCTTGGATTCAATCACTCTATACAAACCTACAGGCTAGCATACTAATCAATGGCACTCGCTCTCCCGCTTTCACCATAGCTAGAGGCACAAGGCAGAGGTGCCCTGTGTCACCCCTCATCTTTGCCCTTACGATAGAGCCCCTTGCAGCTAAAATACGCCAGCTCTCCCACTTTCATCATAGCTAGAGGCGCAAGGCAGGGGTGCACTCTGTCGCCTCTCCTCTTTGCCTTTGCGATAGAGCCCCTTGCAGCTAAAATACGCCAGCTCAATCAGGAATGCTGTATGCTGATGACCTCACCTTTTATCTCCATAACCCTGAAGACAGCCTCAATCCAATATTGCAGGTACTCATCCTCTTTGGGGTATTATCCGGTGTTAACATAAATTGGAGCAAATCTCAAATATTTTCCCTTACTGCCGCAACGGCTAAGTTTGAACTAGACTATCCCCTCACCTGGTGTGATGACGCAGTAACATACCTGTGAATCCTGGTGACAAGAGATAGAGAGGAATTGATGAAAGCCAACTACGGGGGTGCTGGACCTCCTGACTGATAAGACCACTAGATGGATTGCCATGCCAATCTCAATGGCAGGGAGAGCATCGTTGATAAAAATGGTAATACTCCCTAAGTTATTGTACTTATTTATTAACATTCCATACGCTCCCAGTGGATACTTTTTTAAAACCCTGAAGTCCCAGCTCATCCGTCTTACTTGGGGTGGCAAACAAGCTAGATTAAAATGGGGAACCCTCACTCGCCCATTTAGTGCCGGAGAGTTTGAAATTCCAGATATGGAACTGTACTTTAGCTGTGCACAAGCCTACTACACTGCATACTGGATGGATCCAATGTCCTATATGCCCCACCTAGCAGTGGAGAAGGACACATGGCCCCTACTCAGCTTATCTAAGCTCCCCCACTGTCCCCAGACCCAATGCCTTCACCACGGTCGACTGCATTAACAGTGCTTGGAGGGATTTAGCCCGCCGCCTTCAACTCTACATAATTTATTCCCCCCTGCTGCCTCTGCAAAGCAGAATAGACCTCCCGGTTACACAGGAGGGAGGATGTCGGCAAATGCTCCAAACATTCTCAGCCCTGACCTTGGGAGACCGATAAAAAAATGGGCAGGTTGGCACGCAAGTGGAATTCTTCGGGGAGACCCCACCCACTTCTCTGGAGGTCTTCATATATGTTAGACTCTGACCGGACATCAAGACCCTGACCCTAGACTTCCCACATGAACCCCCACCATGGCCCCATTGCGTGCCCTGCTCCAGAAGGCCACTCCCACACATCTAGTATCCATGCTTTATCGGACCACCCAAGCAGGCAGTACATACGAAGCCCCCACTGCGTGAGTGCACTGGGAGGAAGACCTAGGTCTCCCCTTAACAGACGAGCAATGGACTTACTGTTGCCAACAGACTGGGGAAGATATCTACCAGCAGCAGACTGCAAATTATCCACTACAAATACTTACAACGCTTCTACTACACACCTGCAAGACTTATGCGCTTCCATTTAAGAGACACTAACCGCTGCGACAGATGTGGGAGGGAGGGTGCAGACTTTCGTTATCTTGCTTGGGGCTGCGCTCCCTTCCAGCAAGACAGCAATATTGGGCAGAAGTATTAGAGGCGCTTGACCGGATGACCGGGTTGCACATACCCGATGACCAACTTATTACAATACTAGGATCTACCAAGGAACTCGCTGTCCCATTCAGGAAATACATATCCTTGGCGCTCTTGCTGGCCAGCAGATGGGAGAGAGGGAGGGCACCCAAATTGAAAGAATGGTTAAATGACCTCATATTTTGTCAAGATCAACTGAATACATATGCTGAATTATTGCCACCATCATCTCGCCCATGAGACATTTGGAGCCCTCTGAAAATATACCTCTTAACGCAATCAGATACAGCGGACGCTGCAGTGGCCCAAACAGCTAATCACTGAATGCAAAGTCCCGAGGGTAGCGCAGAGAGGCCTGCTGAGACTTTGGCGCATCTGAAACATAGATTTAAAAATATTGGATGCAATGGAGACTGTCAGCTATAAGAAACTGCATTGTGACAATGATTTTATCGTACTTCATTGATAAGTAAAAGATTGTACTGGCTATGTCGTGTGGGAAGACTTCACATGTTATACCTTTTTTTCTGTATAATCCAACCTAATAAAAACAGAGTTAAAAAAAATACAAAAAATGATGCAGGCAAAGAAACCTATGTTTGCTCTTTTGAGCAGTTTAATAACTCCTGCCAAGCTGTAGAAAACACCAATTCCGGACCTTCCCACACTGAAGCAGTCAGTTAAACAGATGAAAAGATTGCTCCCACTCCCAGGGAGCAGGGTTTTTCGCTGCTCCCTGCCAGCACCCACTCCAACCACTAATTATCCCACATATTACATCAGTCATGACATCTTCTTTGACATCATTGATAATATCAATGCAACATTTGCAACTAAATTATTAAGGAGAAAACTGTGCATGGTGAGGGTGGAAATTATGTTTACCTTAGGGCATGAGTTATAGTTTCTTGAGATAACTATAACTGCTGAATTTCTATGCTTTTATGTGTGTCAAAGGGACCCTAACTATTAAGTCTCTGTAACCTTTGGTTTTTGAGTGAATTGCTAAGGTTTTTTGGGGTACCCCTAGCACAAGTACAGAGCCCTAGGCCTGTGCCTGACCAGTTGAGATCCTGGACCTGGGCTTTGACCTGGAGTGGTGGACTAAGCATGCCCTCATAGTGGACACTGTCCCAGTCCTTGAAGTAGCACATAAAGGTGGTGGCAGCATCCTTTGGTTTGAGATTGATAGCGTGACCAGACCTTTTTATGTGTGCACTGTAAGTGTGACGTACAGGTCCCTTTTGTGTACATTTTCTCTGCTTTGTGAATGCTCAGAACATTTCACTCTCATCCTGTGCCTATTTTGAGTAGGCTTGCTTTTGTAGGTTGCATGCAGCATATGCACAGCAGTAGGAATCTGTACAGCAGAATCATATAAAGGCAGAACTCAGGGCTCTCATAGTCCTACAACGCTATGTGTAACATACACACAGTAAATGCCCGTGCACATGACAATTATCTGAGATGTCAACACAAGCTTCTGGTTTCAGAAAATGGCAGAGCATTTCACAAGAGGAGTCATTAGACTGCCGTCACACTGACACAGATAAAAAAGGTCAAGTCACACTACAGATTCACAAAAAATGTTGCTCTGATACTTCCACTGTATATGCTACACAGAGGACGCGCAGCTCAGGTAAGGCATTTTTAATACTTTGTATCCTTTTTTTAAGCTTGTATAATAATTGTTAATAGGGCAGGTGGGAGGCGGGTGGCGCGTAGCGGAGCTACACGTAGTGTGCAGAGTTTGTGGTAAACTCCGTGGCGCTCCGTGTAGACCCACTATGCCCACTATGCCCTGGGTTAATCTATATGTAGTTTTTGTAGATTTAAAATCTGCATTCGAGCTGGTCTGTTGTAGCAAGCTCTGGGAGGTGCTGAAACAATATGGGATCCCTTCAGCCCTAATAGATATTCTAATTCACTTACATTCAGATACCTATGTGCAAGTACGCTGTGGACAGCAGGGCGAGCTTACTGGATGGATAGGGATTGAGAGAGGGGTGTGACAAGGATGTGTGTTAGCTCCCACTCTCCCTACCCTATACCTAAATGGTGCGGTGGCTCTACAGGAGGACTGCAGGTGTGATGCACCAATGATTGCTGGCCGCTAGATTCCTTTATGTTTATTTGTGGATTACATCTTGTTGGTGTACAAAACTCTGTCCGCCCTCCAGACCTAGGTGGACCACTTTGCAGCTATATGTGCAGATTGAGGCGTGGTAATAAACCAGGGAAACACTAAATTGATGTCAATCAACCCGCACAAGACAAAGGATCTATCAAATTGGGCAGCCGCAGTCTGGACAGGGTATTTGATTTTGTTTACTTGTGCATTAGGTTAACAGTGAATATCTCCTGGCTCCCTCAAGTCAGGAAAAGTAGTTTGAACCTGTGTCAACAAGCATCTGGAGAGCTGAGGCTTTATGACTATGCAAAAACAAGGCAGGCATTGCCAACACTTAGGGCCAGATATATAACCATATTTTGTGGTCGCAAACAGGAAATTGGCCTGTTTGAACAGCAAAATTGGTCTGCCCCGTGTACAAACCCTATTTTGTGAGTCGTTAACCTATTACCAACTCACGAAATAGGGTTTCCGACTCGCTTTTAGGAAGGGGCGGTCCTTCCTAACAGCAAGTCTCACTTAAATGTATGATTGTTTTGCCACTCGCAAATGCGGAGGGGTCCCAAGTGGACCCCTTCCCCTTTGTGAGTACGTGCGAAAATATTTTTTTTAAAGCAGGCAATGGTCCCACCGACAACTGCCTACTCTTAAAAAATGAAACAGGAGCGTCTCATTTTTCTTTTCTAAATGCATCCCGTTTTCCTTTGTAAAAAGAGGGCTGCATTAAAACAAAAAAATGCTTTATTTAAAAAACAGTCAAAGACATGGTGGACTGCTGACCCCAGCAGGCCACCATCCATGGCAGTGCTAACCATTCCTAATGGGGTCACAAATTGCACCTGCCTCATGAAAATTAATGAGGCAGGCAATTTGTGACCCATATAAGGAATCGCAAACAGTGTCTGAGACATTGTTGTAAATTCCGATTTGCGAGTCGCAAATTACGACTTGCAAAAGGACACAATTTGAGGCTTGCACATTGATAGGGTTGTACATCTGGCCCATAATGTCTATCAGAACAAGGCAGTCATGAGTGCCCTACGTGGGGCTTAGTTGTGGGGACACATTGGGTTGACAACCCTTCCAACTGCTAAAAACAATTTTATAAGACTCTTGTTGAGTCTACCCAAGAGCACCCCCTTGCTCCCTATGTTGTGGGATGCAGGTATAAAACTAATTATGAGAGAGGGTAAATCACAGCCAGTTTGTTACCTGGAGGGACTGAAGTCTATCCCGGCCCTTGAAAATTATTATACTGCTTTCATGGAAATAGCAGACCTGGACACGGGTAAGAGACTCAAGTGGCTAACCAACTTAAAGGAATCCCTGTCACAACTGAGCCTAGATGAGCATTGGGAAGTGAGATCCAACAGAAACCCCTAACCAAAGATCATGTCAAGGAAGCATTCTGGGCCCATAACTGGGGAGTAGAAGTAAGTAGCAAGTGTTTAGGAACCCTTACCTCAGATTTCTGGCCCTTAAAAATTACTGTGGGTTCAAAGATTCTCTTGACATTGTTATGGTTCCAACAACTAGACAATTGTATATCAAGTTTCATCATGGTATTCTTCCTGTCTATTGCTTTCACAATAAGGGGCCAGTTACGATCTCGTTAGGAAAGCTTGCAGACGGGTTCCGGAACTAGCAAATCTGATTCAGAGCCTATGTTTCCTGACTGAATCTGCCCCCGTTCCGAACGACCAAGTACGATGCGAAGATTTTGTTTGAGTCCACTGAATCGTTTCCGAACCCGATCCAGTCAGTCCGACTCATTCGCGCAATGGAGCCGGCTTCCGAAAGAGGGACGAAAGACATCACTTACCTGAGTTATGTGTTTCCAGTACGCCTTCAGGCAGACGAAGCAGTATTACACATTCTATTTTTCTGTCCAGTCTGTTCCGAACGACCAAGTACGATGCGAAGATTTTGTTTGAGTCGACTGAATCGTTTCCGAACCCGATCCAGTCAGTCCGACTCATTCGCGCAATGGAGCCGGCTTCTGAAAGAGGGACGAAAGACATCACTTACCTGAGTTATGTGTTTCCAGTACGCCTTCAGGCAGACGAAGCAGTATTACACATTCTATTTTTCCGTCCAGGCTATGAGCGCCAGAGGAAGCAATGTATTCTGCCAATTGGTAGGCAGCAAGGAATTATACAGTGGCACCTGACACTTAGACTCTTGCGCGCTGAAGAGTTGAATAAAACTATAAAACAGTACTTTGCATTCACCAAAAAATAAAAATAAACTCTAGAAATATATATAACTATATATAACACATATTTTTGGTCAACACACGATTCTTACTTCTTCCTTGATTACATTTTTGTACCGATGGGAGATGTCAGAATGGTGAGGGCGGTGGAGATTCTCCCAAGGGGTCTGTCCGATCACTCCCCAGTGGTACTGATGGCGCAGTTGGTTCCTGAGAAACAACCCTTTCGTTAGAGTCTCTCCCCCTGCCATCTGCAGGATCAGCAATATCAGGAGCAGGGAATTGAGCAATACTTGGATATGAATATGGGAAGAGTGGCAGAGGCTGCAACCTTGTGGGAGGCCATGAATCCCACCTTGCGGGGGGAAGACATCTCATTCTGTGTGGCAGCACGTCGTACCCGGCGGTAATTGCTTCTGCAGTCGGAGGCCCATTTAATGGTGCTAGAGCAGAGTAGTAGGGGGGAGGAAGGGAATTTGGTGCGCTGACAGCTGGCATTGGCACGACATTCCCATGCTGACACCCTATTGGAGGAGGCCCGCCTCACGTGGCTAGCGTCCCGCAGCAGAATATACCAATGGGGCGACAAGTCCAGTAAATTACTACATAGACTGTGTCAAAGGGCCTTGCAACTTTAGGTTCTTCCAGATATACTCAGTCCAGATGGACGGGCTCTAGGTGACCCATCCCTTATTGCTGAGTGTTTCACACATTACTTTGCAGAGCTCTACGCCCCCAGGGAACTCCTGCAGGAAGTCATGATACACCATTTTCTAGCTGACCTACTGCCTTGTGCCCTCTCAGACGAGGCACGAGCAGACCTTGAACTTCTGCTCACTGAAGAGGAGGTTTGCACTGCGCTGGGAGACTTGAACTCTGGCAAGGCGCCGGGCCCAAATGGGTTCCCTTGTGAATTTTTTAAGCTGTACTTTTCTAAATTGGGGCTTCATTGCCTCCAAGTGGTTGCTGGAGCAAGGGACCGGGGTCGTCTACCAAGAGATTGGAGACACGCGGAAATAGTCGTAGTCCATAGACCAGGCTGGCCCCCAGACCAGCATGCTTCGTATCAACCCATCTCCTTATTGAATCTTGAGGCCAAAATTCTGGCCAAAGCATTGGCTAACCGCCTCCGACCTCATATTACCACATTGATCCATCCCAACCAGGCTGGATTTATGCCCCAGAGGGCTATGCGACACAATATTCGACGAGCGCACACGGCCATAGTCACCATCCAGGGAAAGGGAGTGCAGGCCGCTCTTTTGCTGGCGGATATGGATAGGGCATTTGACTCCCTTAGCTGGGTGTATTTGTTCGCAGTCTTAGACCATCTAAACATCGGCCTGCATTTCTTGTGATATCTAAAGCTGTTATATACACATCTCACAGCGTTGGTGCGGGTTGTGGGATCCACCTCCTTCACATTTTCAATAGGCAGGGGCACCCACCAGGGGTGTCCCCTGTTGCCATACCTCTTTGCTCTAGCAATGGAGCCCTTGACGGCATGGGTGCGGATGGATGCGCAGGTGGTGGGCTTTGAGTGGGACCATCGGCTCTCGGACCACATCGCTTTATATGCGGTTGATGTCCTATTCTTTCTAACTGATATAAACAAGACGGGACCGTGGCTGCTTCGCATTATGCACATTTTTGGGGAATCATCTGGCCTTTTCATGAATCCGCGTAAGTCCACTTTGTGGGCGCTGGGGGGAACCGTGAGCCTGGGGCCCTGTGCCTCGGCAGTGCAGGTGACGGCGGAGGGTGTGAAGTACCTGGGTGTCTTCCTATCAGATCGGCCGAGAGTGGCATGGGACAGAAATATCGTCCCGGTATGAACACGGGTATGCGAAGAGATGAAAACTTGGTCACACAAGCCCCTTTTTTTATATGGCAGATCGGCTATTTTCATAAATGGTGTAATTGCCGAGCCTGCTATATCAATTGCAAAACCATCCGTATCCGATTCCTCCTATGTGGTTTCAACAGGTCAACGCGGCATTGGGACAATTTTCTGTGGGCAGAGGGTATCCAGAGTGGTGCTGCGGACCTGCTTTCAGTCGACATATTGCCTGGGCTGGCAACATCTGATATCCAATCGTATTATATGGCATTGCATCTCTTGGTGCTGAATGAATGGTGGTATGGGAACAGGCAGGACCCCGCATATGCAGTGGAGAGAAGATGTATGGGGGAGTCCACCCTACATACCATTTTGTACTCAGCACCCTTACGCAACTCTCTGCCACCGGCCACTCGGGTGGTATTCCAAGTGTGGAAACAGTCCCTCCGTAGGATGGGGTGGTGGAACAAGTTGACTAGGGAAACCCCCACTGTGGCACAATGGTCGCTTGCCACAGCTGGCTGCGCAATCCGGATTCTGCGGGTGGGATAACATAGGGGTCTCCACATTAGGGGATGTAATGCAAGGCACAATGCTGAAATCATTCCACGATCTTCAACAAGAATACCACATGCCCAAAACCCTGTTTTATAAATACCTTCAACTTCAGCATGCCATTTTCCGTAGCATCTCAGGATTAGAGGCTCTCCCCGAATTCAGTCCAATTGAGGCCAAGGTCTTCTCGGGCGATCTGCCGGACCATAAAATATCAAAGATCTATCAATCACGAGTTACCCATAGTTCCAAAATACCGGATAAACTTAGAGAAGCATGGTCTGGGGATCTTAGCCAACTAGACGGAGACGATTGGATGGATGCACTTGCTTCCCCTATGGGAGCAGCAATAGCAATGTGCTTGTGTCTTATTCAATTGAAATACCTTCACTGGGTTTACTATACCAGGCTCCGGTTGTGGAGGGCGGGTCTTGTGACATCCCCAATATGCCTACGATGTGGTAGGGAGGAGGGGACCCTAAAGCATACACTCTGGCATTGCACAGCACTCACAAAATTTTGGAGAGGGGTCTTGGCCTGTTTTGCGGAAGTGTTGGAGTGGGAGCTCCCCTCCTCGCCAAGATTCACAATTTTACATATTATGGAGGGTATAGGAGGAAACATTTACAAGAGGCACTTGCTACTGTGGGGGCTGACATTGGCTACACGGGATATAACAAGGCTGTGGAAGGCGACGGCCCCACCTTCTCTTTCGGCGTGGAAAAATGGGCTGGACTTTCGCATGGATTTAGTGTCAGGAATGTAGTGGCCAACACATGCTTAGCGAAGGTTCAAGTCAGAAGGAATGAGTTTTACAAGAAAGCGTGTAAATACCTTCACAGGAGAAGATACCATTCTGCTACTATGCCAGCATTAAGTCTTTGTTTAAACTCTATTCGTACATCTCAAGCCTTGAACTCTGGAATCATCCTGTTCGTTCAGAGGAAGAAGAGTCAGCGGTCTAGCTTTTCCAATAGCAAGACGGCTGAAGACCCAATTGTGCATGTGCAGCGTTTAAACGCTGCACTTCAACCGTAGTTCGTGAGGTGCCGGTCGCGTCGCACTTCTGCGCAGCTGTTTACTCTGAAATTCCAGTTCCGGACTGAAAATATGGGTAGTGTCTTGGCGGCGCTAAAGTCTTCTCACGTTACTGCGTGTAAGACTTAGGGCATAATTATGATGGCAGGCGGACTTTGTCCGCCCGCCACCGTAATGGTACACGGGACCGACTGCCAGAGGTGCGGCGGTCCCGCTATTGCAATTAGTATGCGACCGTCACCCTGGCGGTCACATCCAGCATATATTACATTGCGGCGGGTGGTGCTGTAAGCAGCACCTGCCACAATGCAATATATGCATGTTGTGCATTGGCATGCACAACATGATGGGCATCGCGCGGTGCCTGCCACCTTGTGTATGTCAATGTAGGAGGGTACCATAGGTTACCATGACTCACTTTCAGGAAAACTGTTAAAAAATGACACATAAGAACTACAAAAGTAAAGTTAGCAGTAAAGAAAATGTCATATCCCTATAGAAAACAGTAGAACTTTCAATAAAAATGATTACATTGTTCTAAAGTTTAAAATGTGTCAATAAATGTTAAATAAAAATATGAAACAATTATGTAAATTATCAAATAAATACTGTAAAACAAAAATTTAATATTATAGTAATATTTATAATATATTTAACAAACCATATAAAAGATATTGAGAAAATCATATTGGACAAATGTATGTATGTAAAAATATAATTGTACCATACTGGAAAAAAAACATAGTCAAACAACTCTCTGAAAGAGCATATATTGTGCATTTTATTTGAAAAATGTATTATAATGTAGTTAAAAGAAATGATTAGACTTACATATAAAAATATATTTGTATTAAAAAATGTATGCATGTTCATTGAAAAAATATTGAAAAAATAAAAATTGCAAACTAAGGCCCTAATTACACATCATTGTGGTAAAGGGACTGGCCAACAGGTAGTCGGCAGTCCTGACCGCCTAATTAGGATGTTGTGCATGGCACACAGGGAATGGAGGTGCGTTGGGGTACTACATGTGCCCCCAGGGTCACTTTGCAGTGGCCCACAACGGACGGAGGTCCTGTTTGGGGTTCCCAATATTCCTTCCTGTCAGCTTTTATCCAAATCCCGACGGGGTGCCTCACTCAGCACTGACGCCATTCAGAACCGTGAAACCAACCGCCACCTGGTTGAGATCTGAGATCTTGGCAGAGGCAGCGGTCTGGACTCCAAATTCTTGGTCCAGACCGAAGGACTGTCGGCGGTCAGACTGCCGCCGATGCCCCGCCAATGGAGGTCCAACCGCCATCATAATGAGGCCCAAAATAAGTAAAATTTATTTATAATTTATCAATAAAACTATATTGTTGCCTATAATTTTCATACCCACAATATTGTATATCACAATATTCTTGACACAATATTAATGTATGACAATAATTTTAATTTGATATTTTGTCAAATATCTATTTGAATGCATGTTTTATTCATTGATTTCTTTATTACTACAAGATACTAGCAGACATCTAGGAAGATATTCTAGCAAGAATAAATATAATGTTAATTGTCCTTCCCTAGGCTTTGTCAGAGGCAGTAACCAACACCAAAAACATTCCGAATTAAAATAATTTGACACAGAGAGATAAGAATCCACCCTAAATGTCTGTTGATATTAGCATGTGCTTTGCACAATCAGTATGTTAAACCTAATTTGTTTATCATAACTTCTCATATTAAACTGATTAGACCGATGGAAAGAGAGATATTTTTCCTAGCAAACCAATCAGACCTCTAGCTGTTATCAATGGCTTATCAACAAAACCACCTGGGGCCTCCTGTACTGAGCATAGGTTTTCTGACAGGGATAAAGTCATAAAAGTACACAGAATTAGATTTACATAACATACAAAACTTGAGGTGGCAAAAGAAAATAGTATCTTTTTTAAGAGGGCCTAACAAGAATTCTGACAGTACAAATCTTGTCAGAGGTGGTAACCAGTACTAAAATGCTTGCCTACTATGGTAATCTGTGATATTCTGTGTAACAAATAATTTATCTATGAGATTCTATGTGGCAAAATAGCTTTCTGTAGGCTTTAATGCAGAGTAATAACAATATACCTTTGACTTTAATGTCTTCTTGTTACAATCAATTTATTAGGCCTATAGCCTTTATTGTAATGTTTCATTATAAACAATCATTGGCTTGTCATCATATGCAACTCTGACCTACTGTGATGGTTCAAAAGCCTTCCCACAAGTGAATAAATATGTAGAAAATAGACTTTTCAAAAAAAGTACAAAGGGCCTTATTGTGAGTACGGTGGTCCTAGGACACACTCACCTCTTGCATAATCACTTGTGATTTCACAGAGACCTTCACAGCAGCAAATTTATTTACAACTGTAAATAGTAAATGTTTTCCTCCATATGCACACACATTTCTAACTCAAGCAACGACAGTGATTAACAGGAAACAGTACTTTGACCATGCCCACCATAAAAGAATTAAAGCCACAGCAGCTATTATTAGAAGATATATCCATAAAGTACAGCACATCATCGTCAAAGACTCCATGTTAAAACTACAAGATGAATTAAAGTGCAGTGGTTAATATTGAAAGAGATTACATTAAAAGAACAGCAATATATGATTCACCATTATTTCTGTGGCAACCAGGAGATCCACCAGTTGACTTTGAGAAATGGGTAGATATATTTCCAAACTATCTAGAGCTTTAGATGGACAAGAGTTAGTTTCCCCCACCAGGAAAAAGTGTTACTACTCAGCAGAAGGGATCACAACATATCTTCAAATACTTACCTGTGGCTGTATACAATGATGGTCAACAAATCCAAGGTATCTATAAAGAAGCCAAGAAAAGGTCAGAATACAGGTTTGCAAACGGTACTAATCTTGTAATTACAAAATTGACATTTTACACACAACCAAATGGAGCAGGAGAATCTATTGATGATTTTGTGTGAATTTTGTGACACGTGTCAACTTGGAACAATGCCAGATGAATTAATAGGTGATCAATTGGGAGTACATATGGGTTGTGCAAATTGCCTCAAGAAAAAGCAATAGAGATAACTAAAGTAGTTGAAAAATCTGAATACTTTGTGAGGAAATGGATAAGAGATATAATAGAAGCACTGTAGATGACGCTTGTGTTGTCAAAGAAGACATAGAAATAAAAATGGCTACTATGGACAGTAATACACTAGGAAAAGGAGGTATTACACACACACCAATAGGATAGCAGGTCATGCAGTAGATGCTGGAGGCATTATCACTGTTCAGATTCAAAGAACTGCTAAACAAGAATGCTGTAGTGTCTGAAGGATCACTGGATAATACGATTGATAATATTTTGCTTGTTGGTTATAGTGATAAAAGTACAGGCAGGTGATGTAGACCTAAAGCAGACCTTAAGATTCAGGTTAGGAAAGTACATCTAACAATAGATCACTATATACAATTACAGCAAGAACCAGGGGGCAGATTTATGACGACTGGCGCATCCCTGCATATCAGCAGGGATGCGCCAATTATCATGCGCCACAGCTGCGCCACCATGGATGCGCCGCATTTATAATGCGGCGCACCATGGGGCAAAAACGGCACAGATGCGTGACGCATCTGTGCCGAAAAGTGGCGCATTGCTGGAGTTGCGTCGCAAGCGCGACGCAGCTCCAGCAATGATCTGGGGGGCCCTATGTTTCAAATGCTGCGTCAATCCTTACGCCTGCTTCAAGCAGGCGCAGGGTTTTGACGCAGCATGGGCCTAAAAGTGACTGAGTGAAATCTTGTAGATTTCACTCAGCCACTTTTAGGAGGCGTACCTGCGCCGGAACGCCCCCACCTGCCCTGGAACGCCTACATGTGGCGCAGGGCTTTACAACGTGACGCATCTCCCAGATGCGTCACGTTGTAAATACCCCGCACCATGGCGCAGGATTTGCGCCGCTGCTGCGTCACAAAAGTGACGCAACGGCGGCGCAAAAGTGGCGCAAGTGCAACATAAATCTGCCCCCATGTTTATAAAACAATGTCCTCATCTAAGACTGTTAACCAAGAACATCAACTCGAGAGGCTACCAGGGAAAAATTGTTTTTATTGTTGAGCTTATATTAACCATGATCCCAAGTTCCTTACTGTGTTTTTAGCTATGGAAGATACTTTTCAATTCACTAGCATGCTATTTCGCTATCATCTGTGGCAAATGTTTTTCAAATGATGATCAGTGGAATATTTAAGGGAATGGATAATGTTGTATACTTTTAGCATGATATAGTGGTGTTTGGTGAAACATTGAAAAGTCAAACTATTTCACTTAAAAAAACCTTGGAAAGACTTGGAATATCTGTTCTCACTCTAAAAACTAGAAATGCTAAGTTTTAGTTGAAGCAACCAAATATTTGTGGTACACAATGTCAGCAGAAGACGTAAAGCCTAAATAGATCCATTGGAAGCAATAAAATGAGGTCCCATTCCTCAGGATAAAGATCAGTTGAGATATTTATATAGGACTTCTTTAATATTATGCAGAATTTGTTTAACATGTCGTAAATTAAACAGAGAATTTAAGAGTATCATTAAGAAATGTTACATCTTTGTTTGGGAAGAAAGTCAATAGCAGTGTTTTGTATTCTAGCTCCATTTGGCACTAGACATAAAACAATGTTTATAGTTGATGCTAGTGCACTTGGAATCAGTGCAGTGTTATTCCACATACCTGAGGGATGCAAGAGGATGCTAGTTGTTGCTTCTTGTTCATTGACTAGAACAGAACAAAACTATTCAGTGATCGAGAGACAATCATTGCCAGAAGGATGGGGTGCAGAGTATTTTGGAACCTTTATGTAGGGTCTTTAGGTAGTACTCTGTATCAATCACACACCATTGGTGAAAGTGTTATTGGCAGGAGAGTGTGGCAAGGGATTAGCATGGTTAGGTTGATTGGCATCTCGCCTATGAGAGTATTGTAATGAAATGTAACATATTCCAGATGGCAAACTACACAAGCACACTGACTGTCTCATTTGCCCTTGCCGTAGGCCGAGGTTGATAAATATGCTGTCCAAGTAAGTGGAAAGGAAGTGGCATAGCAGGTGAAAGGGTTTAATTGAATGAATCAAATAATCAATGATTGCAGCATATTGGATCGGAAGTGGAAGTGACGTGCCCAGGGAGTGAGCAGAGAGTGGAGGGTGAGGTGGCAGCAGCAGTAGAGCGGCAAAATGGCGGAGCAGTTGGACCGGTCCTAGTTGATTTCAGATTTTGAACCCCATCATAACCACAAAAGCAGAAACCTGCATGCCGCAAGCCATAGTCCAGCAAGCCCTGCAAACAAACGCGAGACGAGCCGGGCGACCACAACCCGCAAGCTGGAGTAAGCAGTGACGTGGCAAAGAGCTGTGCTGCCTTTAACTCCCACCTACAACCCGGTCACTCAGGGTCCTAGGGAGCAGTGCAGGTTAGGGTTTGGAAGGCGAGTGTTGCAGTTATAGCTAGCTGCTGCCAAGTGCGAGCCCTAGGAGATCCGCGAAGGCGGCCCGGCTAGTGTGGCTTGTGGATGGATCCTAGGTGCGCCCCGCTTGCCCCCCGGTCCAGCCATCTCTTCCCAGCATGCGATCTCCCCTTTGAGCCCGGCCACCATCATCTCTGCTGCTGAAGCTCCTGTCCAGGTCTCTGCAGCCTTACTTCTGTTACTCTCTTGGTGGTGTGATTCCTTGGTATCTCCTAGGACCTGTTCTTCTCCATCTACGGCACTAGGTCGCTGGGACTCAGCAGCGGCATTGGTCTGGGAGCCTTGAACAGACCAGATAAGGTATGGTCATGTCCCCCCGCCCTTTTCTTCAACACCATCTGGCGAAGTTTGCGGGGTGCAGGGTCCCCAGAGCTCGGTGTCCCTCTGAACCACTTGTAACACTACTCAGCAGTGAAGTGGTGAGGCGTGGCACCCTCAAGGGCTCCCAGCTATCCAAAAAAGTGAGATCAGGTAGAATAAGAAAGGCTCTTGCAACCTCAAAGCAAACAAATCAGAGGCCTGGATCATCAGGTCATGCTGGTAGTGCTGTTACCTCACCCAAACCACCAGTAGATATGTCCATTCCAAACTCATTAATCTCTCCCACACATGCTCCTGCAATCATTAGTATGAGTATGAGCTCCCAGGAGCCACTTCCTCGCACACCCCCTCTGTTAGCGTACTTCCAAAAAAAGAAAACCAGGAGGTGCAAAGGGGCAATCCCCTAGCCCTGGTCCAGAAGTATCAAAGGGAAGCTTACAGCAGGTAAAAACCAAGGCCACAGTTCACCCCGCTCCAAAGCCTAAAGTCGCGACACTCAAGGGTGACTTCAGTGACAGCCCAGTTGTGGAAGATTTTAGATTGCCTCCCGGTCTACTGACAGGGCCTCAATCTCCGCCACCTTTGGTTCAGGATCTCCACCAACTACACTCCTTGATTAAACCATTACCAAGCAAAGCCACTAGGTCTTCTCCTACTATTTTATTGCAACACATCGATCAACCTCATATGGCATCACAACCACCCGTTCGATGAAACTCTTCAGTAAACCTGATACCACTTTCTCCTTACTCTGACCCTCCCAGTCTCCCGCCACTCAGTGGCAAGATCAACAAAAAGGGAGACATTTATTCACTCTTGCCCCAAACCAATATGGGCACAGTGACAGTCTCCCCACAGCAGCAAGCAGGCATGGACGTAAACTACCAATCTCTCCTGGGGCTTTCTTCCTTACGGACTCAGTCTGTCAGGACTCCAAAATTACAGATAGGTTTAATAGCGCATCGAAAGGTCAAAGCTTACACTCCCCGTGCTATGGAAGATACATGGGTGGAGCTGACTCGGAAATGGCACCTAAAAAGGCCACCAGAATCGAGTAGCTGTTAGCGTTCTAGTGCCCAGCAGGGAACGCGCTGGAATTCCAGGTGAGGCTCGCGCTGCTTGTGAACTGTGCACTTCACCAAGAATTTCAGGGAGTCAGGAGCGTTTTTAGAGTGCGATAGCGAAATAGTTATTGTGTTAGTTTTGGAGGGTTTATCCTTATCAGGGTAGAGAAAGGCATTCGGGAGTCTGCTGATGACGAATCCGTGAACCGTGTTCAAAGAAGTTAAGCGGCTAGTGAGGAGAGCGGCAGGTCTCCGTGTTGCTGAGGCATTTGTACCGCGTTGAGAGAGACGAAGCAGCGTCGCACCGGAGCATCTGGAAAAAGAAGAAAAAAACCGAAGCTAAGTTATCAAAAGCGTATTTTACATGACTGTGAATAGAAGTACATTTTCTGATAGCTATATAAGTAAACGAACTTAATGTGAAGAAAACGGCATTTCTGTAACCCAGCACTGGAGTCGAGCGCTGAGTCGGCAAGACCTGTAACAACAAAGAGGTTGTTAGAATTACATGTTAGATCTCATGAGTAAGGTGTAAATAGTAAAAATAAGAGAAACAATACTCTCTATAGAGATAAAAGTCTGTAGCTTAGGAATCGAGAGCAATAAGGCAAACCTGAAATAGGAAGAGAAAATACATTAAAAACAGATGATTAATTACCAATAGGAAAAGACCCTAAAAACAGTAAGTTGAATTCTAATTTGAAAATAAATAATACAGAGTCAAAGAGGAGAGTGGAAGTCCTTAACAAAAAAAGTAAATATATTGCAGGTGTGCTAGAAAGAAAGAAAAACTGCGAATAAAGGCAAATAGCAAGGAAGATTAAAATAGAAGAGAATAAACAGAGAATAGAGAAGTAAGTAAAATTACACAGGGAAAGAAAAAAGGGGTTGCATAAAGAAGATAAACATTTGGTTAAAGTTGTTTTTCTAATTGCAGACGAAGAATTCAGTTAAAGAATAAAAGAGCACGCACAGAAAAGACTAAATAGAAATAGAAGAGGAGCTGTGTTCTGGAATTAGTAGGGTAAGGAAGCGAGTTAACAGGGTTAAAAAGATAAAGACAGGTTTAAGGATTAAATAGTTTTAAGATAACATTAACTCTTGTCTACAGGTTTTTCTCATCAACAATAGAAGTCTGAAGGACGGACTACTGAAGAAACCAGCCAGAACAGTCTCTTCTCTCTTTTGTTATTTTATCCACTTTTCCCCCTTCCCCCATGATAGCCTGTCTAGAGACTTGTTACACTAAGCTCTAGGTTGCTGTCGGGGTGGTTTTGGGAGCTAGCATCTCTGTTCCTGTGTAGTAGCGTACAGAACTTGAAGTCTGACACATCATCTAACCAGAAATCCGAATCAAGCATAAAATACTCCACACTTGCTCTAATGTCATCCGCATGGCCTCAGCTGCTGCAAACCCTTCAAACAACAGTAACAGCGTTAAATTACCACTCAGAGAAACTAGACATTCAAGTGGAGCTCCTGAACATTCTAGCCTTGTTCACGGCCGGCAACGATAGCAAACTTGAAGACTGGAATAAACTAATAACAAGGGCTCAATCAGCGTCTAACTTAGTACAGTCTGCCTGCTGCTGCTCCCCAATTATATATAGCTTATAACCCTTCTGACATTCCAAAACTAGTGTTCTAGGTGAAGTAAAGCACCTCTCAAAAGGCCCAGGCTGGAAAAAGAACACTGGTACCCTGGATCAGGACCTTCTAAAGCACTTTGAATTATCATTAGCTCCAAAGAACATAAATTCAATAGCTCCTGTGGACGACTGGTTGGCAGGGATACACACAGCTACTGATCACGCAGCACTAAATCACTCTTCTAAAGTCCAAATCTTGACATCTTCCAACAAGAGCCTCGTAACTGCGCTGCAAAGTCCACAAGTAAGGAGCAACTCTTTCCGGACACACGTCTCTAAAACCAACAAACACTCATCTCGTCTGCTCAGTAAAAGAGAAAAGAAAAGACAGTGCAAACAAAGTAATACATTGCTAACAAAAACCAGAGCTGGCTCTCTCAAAATGTTCCCCTTGTTTACAACATCAAACCCTAAACAAGCTCTAAATCTCAGCACAGGGAGGGCAGGGCTGTTGCACTCTCCAAAAACATGTGCTCACAAAATATCCCAAAACATCGAGGAGGCACCAAACACTAACAAGGAGAAGCCCAAGACTCAGCACACCCATATATTACCTACTATCAACATAAGTGACCGGAAGCATGAGGACAGTTTCCTACAAGGTGTTCAACAAGCCCCCCTGTGAGAATTCTTTGCCAACTGGCCTACAGTCCGCTGAAGCACCTCATGTGCTCCATTGTATCTGCCGTTCAAGTCCGATGAGACAGTCACTAAAATCCAATTATAAGGGTAATATTAACAAAAGCACATGATCCTCAATAGGAAAGAAAAATTAACTGCTCATCAGCAAGCTGAACTAATATTGGAAACTGAAATACCTCCTGTTCCATCCTACTCCACACATCATCAATCTCAGTGCTCCACCATCAGCGCTGGAGCCAACTAACCAAAAGTTACCTTTGAGAGGTGCTTTACTTCACCTAGAACACTAGTTTTGGAATGTCAGAAGGGTTATAAGCTATATATAATTGGGGAGCAGCAGCAGGCAGACTGTACTAAGTTAGACGCTGATTGAGCCCTTGTTATTAGTTTATTCCAGTCTTCAAGCTTGCTATCGTTGCCGGCCGTGAACAAGGCCTTGACCCGGTCACTCCACTCCGCACGGCCCCCGTGTGCCCAGATTCTGCTGCTGCTGCCTTCTTGGCCTCTCTTGCTGCCGCCTCTCCTTAAGGCCCCTGCTCTCCAGGCTTGCCCAGGCTTGCCCTCGCTCTCCCGCTCCGTCTTCCCGCTCTTTCCACCCCCCCTTCCGCTCCCTGCCGCTGCTCTCCTGCGGCCCCGCCCCCTTCTCTTGGCACCCGCTCCCCATTCGCTGCCCCGCTCCCGCCTCCCAGCTGCTCCTCCCTCCCACTTTGCCATATACGAAGGCGCGCCAAAGGCAAGCCCGTCTTTGCCCGTCCACGCCTTGACTGCGCCCAGCGGCAGAACCCCTGGACCCCGCCGGAACCAGCCAACCCGTCAGAGATACGACACCGCCACCCTCCACGCACTCAACACCGGCCGACAGCCAGCCTGCTACCAAGCCAACCCGAAACGCACCCACGGTGCATTCACCTGCCACGCCTGCAACTTCACCTGCACCCAATCCTGCACCGCACCCACCAAGCCAGGCTCCAGCAACGACCACCTCAAGTGCATCTTGCTCAACACCCGCTCCATCCACAGGCACGCCGTCGAACTCTGGAACCTTCTCGACACAACATCACCAGACGTCGCCTTCCTCACAGAAACATGGATGAATGCCTCCTCAGCTCCCGACATCGCCATAGCCATCCCGGATGGCTACAAGATCGCCCGGAAGGATCGCGTCAACCAAGCCGGAGGAGGCATCACCATCGTCCACAGAAACACCATCCGAATCACGACCAACTCCGACGACACCCTCACCGCCGCCGAACACCTTCACTTCCAGATACACACCGACCCCAAGACCACCCTCAGAGGCACCCTTGTCTACAGACCCCCGGGACCACGCACACAATTCAGCGAAGCCATCCCAGACTTCGTCAGCCCGCACGCCCTTACCTCCTCAGACTACATCCTCCTAGGAGACCTCAACTTCCACCTGGAGAACAACAATGACAGCAACACCGCCACCCTGCCAACCTCGGACTCAAGCAACTGGTGAACACCCCCACCCACATCGCCGGCCACACGCTTGACCCCATCTTCTCCTCCAGCAAGCACATCTCCTTCAGCCACTCCACCGGACTGCACTGGACAGACCACAGCTGCGTCCACTTCAACTTCAGGAGAACCACGACCCACAACCACCCTCAACAGGTTCCCCGCAGAAGCTGGAGCAAGATCACCACCGACAAGCTCACCACCTCCCTCAACCAGACCCCCCCCACCAACACGACGGACCGCAATGAAGCAGCCCGCAACCTCACACAGTGGCTCACCAACTGCACCGATGAAGAACCCCCCCAGCAGACACGGCAGCAAGAAAGCCTCCTGGTTCACCAACGACCTCAAAAACTCCAAGAAAACCTGCCGTACCCTCGAGAAAGTCTGGCGCCACGACCAGACTACAGAAAACATGACAGCCCTCAAGAACGCTGTTAGAAGGCGACCTCAGAGGGGTCCGGAGGGGGCCCTGACTGTCCTGAGACCAACCCTCGAGGTATCGTAGCCGGGCACTGGCGGGAGACTCCTCAGGGGAGGACTCTCGTATCTAGGATCGTACACTCGGCACCACACGACAAAGAGACACCACACAGAGAGTTCTTAGGAGCAAATCTTTATCAGGTCGGAGTGGTAAGATCTTTATGATCAGCAAGGCAATATATATACAAGTAGAGAGCGGGCTCACAAAGTCTTGGAGGGGGGTTAGGAGGTAGCGGGACAGTCTTTGGGGGAATGGATCCAATGCAGGAGCGTATCCGGCGCACAGCTCACAATCCTCGAGCTGGGGGTTACGCTTGTCGTCGTGGGGTCCGGCGGGACCAAGAAAGTCTGTAGGAGCTGCGAGATACTCAGCAGGCTCGAGTACGAGGTTCGGAGGTCTTACGATCTTCAGGGAGCCGCGAGTCACTCAGCAGGGCTCAAGCACAAGTTCGGGGGTCTTACAATCTTCAGGGAGCCGCGAGTCACTCAGCAGGGCTCAAGCACAGGTTCGGAGGTCTTACGATCTTCAGGGAGCCGCGAGTCACTCAGCAGGGCTCAAGCACAGGTTCGGAGGTCTTACGATCTTCAGGGAGCCGCGAGTCACTCAGCAGGGCTCAGGTGTTTCCAAGGCGAATCTCCGGACAGTCCCAGGGCACCCCTTGTTATAGGGCGACTCCTCTTTGATGTCCGGAGTCTGTGCAGGCAGGGGTCTTGTCACCTGGGGGTCGCTTGTTGGGGGTTTCCTGCCATTGTCCTTTGATCCTTTCAGGGCCGGGTCGGGAGGAGCCCCAGACACCCAGCAGGCATGGAGCCAGCCCTCAGGGAGGCCGGCGGGTCGATCGAAACCCACCTTCCCAGGGAAGCGCAGAGGTGTGATGGAAACTGCTCCTCCCTTTCTCATCCCAAGGGGAGGCGCGATGTCCTCCAGCCGGAGTGGCGCCTGTAGGCTAGGGTCGCGCTGGGGCCGGGCGGCCATCTTGGTGCATGAAGTGGGCACGCGGGCCCGGGGTGGCCGAAGGGGGAAGGCCTACGGACGGGGGGAGTCCGGGTCGGGTGTGTGTGTTCTGGTGGGAAGGATCGGCCAGGCCAGGGGCTCGGGGCTGGTGTGAGGTGCAGGGGTCAGGTCCGACTATGTTACGAGGGCCGGGTCTAACACGCATCCCCCCCAGCTGAAAGCCGGAGAGAACTAAGGCTCGGACCTCTGTTTGGGTAGTGGGAGGTTCCCAGGCTAGGATGGCGTCGATTTTGGGCTGTAGAGGGGCGACCTGCCCGCTTCCGACCTGGTGCCCCATGTAGGTTACCGAACCTTGCCCAATCTGGCATTTGCTGGCTTTCACGGTGAGGCCCGCCTGGCGTAGGGCGTTTAGCACCCTCCGGAGGTGTTGGAGGTGCTCGCTCCATTCGGAACTGAAAACTGCGATATCGTCGAGATATGCAGCGCTGAATTTTTCCAGCCCGGCCAGGACTCTATTTACCAGTCGCTGGAAGGTGGCCGGGGCATTTTTCATCCCGAAGGGCATTACGCGAAAGCGATAGTGCCCATCCGGCGTGGAGAAGGCGGACCGCTCCTTGGCTCCCTCTGTGAGCGCAATTTGCCAGTAGCCGCAGGTGAGATCGAAGGTGCTGAGGAACCGTGCAGCTCCGAGCCGGTCAATGAGCTCGTCGGCTCGGGGAATGGGGTGGGCATCGGCTAGGGTGACCTCATTGAGCCCCCGGTAGTCCACGCAAAAGCGGAGTTCCGGGGCGACCCCGGGGGCGGCTGCTTTTGGGACCAGGACCACGGGGCTGGCCCAGGGGCTGTCTGAGGGTTCGATCACGCCTAGGGTCAACATCTTCGAGACTTCGGCTTGGATACAGGACCGGACCCGATCGGGGACTCGGTAGGCTCGGTGTCTCACTGGTGGGCTGTCCCCGGTATCCGCATCATGGACACACCAGTCGGTGACCTTGGGGACCAGGGAGAAAAGGTCCGGAAACTGCCCGAGGAGCTGGCGGCAATCCTCACATTGCTGGGGAGTGAGAGACGGGGAGAGGTTCACTCCTTCTACGGCGCCGTCCTTCTCCTTGGTGCATAGAAGATCAGGGAGAGGATCCGACTCTTCTTCGGACCCGTCGTCAGTGGCCAGTAGGAGGCTCAGCTCTGTCCGCACAAAGTGGGGCTTGAGGCGGTTCACGTGGTGGACCCGGAGGGGGTCCCGGGGTGACTGGACGTCTACCAAGTACGTGACCGGGCTCTTTCGCTCAACTACTTTGAAGGGCCCGGTCCATTTATCCTGGAGAGCGCAGGGTTTCATGGGGGCCATGACCCCCACCAGCTGGCCCGGCTGGAACTCGACTAGCACGGCATTCTGGTCGTACCAGCGCTTCATCTCCTCCTGACTCGCCTCCAGATTGGCCTCTGCAATTTCCCGGAACCTCCTAGTCTGATTGCGGAGGGTCAGGACGTAACGGAACACGTCTCGGGGGTGCCTCGGGGCGCCGCCTCCCACTCTTCTTTGACCAGGCTGAGGGGCCCCCTGACGGGGTGCCCGTAGAGTAGCTCGAAGGGGCTGAAACCCAAGGATTTCTGGGGAACTTCTCGGTATGCGAATGGGAGGCAGGGGAGCAGGAGGTCCCACTTACGCCGGAGGGGCTCTTCCAGGCCCGCGATCATCCCCTTCAGAGTCCGGTTAAACCGCTCTACCAGGCCGTTTCCTTGGGGGTGGTACGGGGTGGTGAACTTGTAGGACACCCCGCACTGTTGCCATAAGGACCTCATGTATCGGGAGATAAAGTTGGTACCGCGATCGCTCACGACCTCGCGGGGAAAACCCATGCGGGAGAAGATCCCCATCAGCGCCCGGCCCACCATGGGGGCCGTGACGGTGCGCAGGGGGATGGCCTCAGGGTAACGAGTGGCATGGTCCACCAGGACGAGGATGAACCGGTGCCCCTGGGAAGTTGGGGGGTCCAGAGACCCTACAATGTCGATCCCGACCCGCTCAAAAGGGGTACAGACGACAGGGAAGGGCTGGAGGGGAGCCTTGCGCTTCCCTCCACTCTTCCCACTGGCCTGGCACGTGGGACAGGACTTGCAGTGGGCTTCTACATCCGCTTTCATTCGGGGCCAGTAGAAGTGAGTCACGAGGCGACTGTATGTTTTGTCCTGACCCAAGTGGCCGGCGAGGGGGACGTCGTGGGCCAAGCCCAGGAGGAGGTCTCGGAAGCGTAGCGGTACCACCAGCACTCGGCCGGACCCTAGCTCCACCAACTTCTGTTCGCTGTACAGAAGGTCATTCTCCCAATAGACCCGGTGTGTCCCCGTCTGGTCGCCTGCGGCCTGGGCCTCTGCCTGTTGCCGGGGCCCGACCAGGGAGGGACAGGTAGCCTGCTCTCGGCAGAACTCCTCTCGGGAGGGGCCCCCTTCGTGGCGCCACTGTGCTAATTCGGCCAGATCGCCTAACTCGGTGTCTGGGGTAGAGTCGGAAGGCGGCGGTTCGTCACTGGCGAGCGACTCTTCCGGCGGGGGAATGTGGGGGCCCTCGGCCGGGACCATCCCATCTTCAGGGGTCGGGGCGTCGTCGACATCCCTCAGGGGGGTCAGTCGAGCCGCCATGGATCGAGTGGTGGCGCACACCCACTCAGGGAGGCCCATCATCCCTAGGTGGGTCTTGCGCTCAACTTGCCCCCAGGGGGAACTTTCCAGGTCGTTCCCCAGGAGACAGTCGACGGGCTGGGATGTTCTTACTGCGACCTTCAGTTTACCGACCACCCTTCCCCACTCGAAAGGTACCAGGGCTACCTTACATAGGCTTTCTGTGTTGTCGGCTGAAATGACCGGGCAAAATACGTTGGGGAGGACCTGGTCCTCGTGGACTAAATGGCTGAGGACACCGGTGATGCTGGCCCCGGTGTCACGGAGGGCTTCTACTTTGTGGCCATTGATCGTGACGAGCTGCCCATATTTCTTTGTGTTAGAGGGCAGGAGGCTCCCAGGGACCATCTCTCTATCTCCTAAGGACACTAGGGCCATAGCGGCGGGTTCCCACTCCTCGGCCTCCTCAACCTCCTCCCCCAGGGCTACATTGGCTAGCTGTCTAGCGGGGGGTGCTGCCTGGTTGGTGTGTGGGGCCATGGGGCACTCAGGGTCGTTGGCGTAATGCCCGGGCTTCTGGAAACGAAAACAAGTGATGGTTACCCGGTGCCCCCGTCTCAGGGGGGGGCCGGATACAGCTGGTGGGGGTGCCGGGAAAGGCGGAGGTTGGGACTTCGGGGGACTAGTCTGGGGCTCTCTCTGCCCTCCCTGGTTTCCCCCCCCTCTCTGGCGGGGTGGTCCCTGACTGGCTCGGGGGTACTCTCCTACAGGGCCCCGGGAGACCCGGGTGTTGGTCCAGCGATCCGCCTCGACAGCCAGCTTTCTCGGGTCCGTGAGCTTGCTGTCGAGCAGATGCTGGCGTAGTTCCACAAAGCAGTTGGCAGCCAGGTGTTCCCATAACATAAGGTCAGTTAGTTCTTCCAGGGTGGTTACCTTGCTGCCCTTGATCCACCCATCGAAGGCACGGCTGAAGAAATTCACATATTCCACCCAGGTGGTACCCGGGATCTTCCGGCAGTCCCGGAACCGCTGGGGGTACATCTCCGGGGTGAGGCCGTACCTTGTGAGGAGGGCCGCTTTCATGTGTTCATATGAGGTCTGCATGGAGGTGGGTAGGTCGAGCAGGGTGTCTCTTCCTTCGCTCAGGAACCGTCCCCATAACCCAGCCCCCCAATCTTTCTGCGGGACCCGATGGGAGGTCATGGCGACCTCGTAGGCCCGAAACCACTGCTGAATGTCATCATTCTTGTAATATTCCTTGACCACATCCTTGGGGATGTGGACCTTCTGTTCCGTCGGGGCGGCCGCCTCTCGGTTCCCCGGGGGCCGCGCTTCTTCGCTTCTTGCTTTCAGTTCTATTTCCTTCAAACTGCGTTCATGTTCTAGTTGAAGTCTCCTTCCCTCGTGTTCTCGTTGGAGTTTCTTCTCTTCCAGTTCGCCTTGCACTCGCAACTGTTCTACTGCTAGCTTTTTCTCGGCTAATTTCAACTCGCCCTCAATTTTGAGTTTGGCTAATTCGAGCTCGTGATGGCGACTTTTTTCTCTGTCTGCGAGTTCCTCCGGGGATAGGCCCCCGTCTGGTACGAAGCCTCGCACCTGGTTGCTGCTGCGTTCTCCTTGGGAGGGTCCTGCTTCGTCGTGGGGCTCCACCGCTCCTTCTGGGCGCGGGGCTCCCGAATCCACCCAAGCTTTCAGTGCCTTTTGCATTTCTTCTTTGGTGTTGAGACCAGTGGTAGCGATTCTGAGTTCCTTACAGAATTGCTTTAGTTCCCTGTGAGTGTACTCTTCCAGCTGTTCCACCTGGAACACGGTACTGGCGTCGTCTTCTACGAGAACCACGGCGTTTCCTTCTGCCATCTTTGTCGGTAGTGCGTCAGCCGTTCACGGTACGATCTCTAGATTATGGGCCCGTATCCCGTCACTTGCCACCAATGTTAGAAGGCGACCTCAGAGGGGCCCGGAGGGGGCCCTGACTGTCCTGAGACCAACCCTCGAGGTATCGTAGCCGGGCACTGGCGGGAGACTCCTCAGGGGAGGACTCTCGTATCTAGGATCGTACACTCGGCACCACACGACAAAGAGACACCACACCGAGAGTTCTTAGGAGCAAACTTTATCAGGTCGGAGTGGTAAGATCTTTATGATCAGCAAGGCAATATATATACAACTAGAGCGCGGGCTCACAAATTCTTGGAGGGGGGTTAGGAGGTAGCGGGACAGTCTTTGGGGGAATGGATCCAATGCAGGAGCGTATCCGGCGCACAGCTCACAATCCTCGAGCTGGGGGATACGCTTGTCGTCGTGGGGTCCGGCGGGACCAAGAAAGTCTGTAGGAGCTGCGAGATACTCAGCAGGCTCGAGTACAAGTTCGGAGGTCTTACGATCTTCAGGGAGCCGCGAGTCACTCAGCAGGGCTCAAGCACAAGTTCGGAGGTCTTACGATCTTCAGGGAGCCGCGAGTCACTCAGCAGGGCTCAAGCACAGGTTCGGAGGTCTTACGATCTTCAGGGAGCCGCGAGTCACTCAGCAGGGCTCAAGCACAGGTTCGGAGGTCTTACGATCTTCAGGGAGCCGCGAGTCACTCAGCAGGGCTCAGGTGTTTCCAAGGCGAATCTCCGGACAGTCCCAGGGCACCCCTTGTTATAGGGCGACTCCTCTTTGATGTCCGGAGTCTGTGCAGGCAGGGGTCTTGTCACCTGGGGGTCGCTTGTTGGGGGTTTCCTGCCATTGTCCTTTGATCCTTTCAGGGCCGGGTCGGGAGGAGCCCCAGACACCCAGCAGGCGTGGAGCCAGCCCTCGGGGAGGCCGGTGGGTCGATCGAAACCCACCTTCCCAGGGAAGTGCAGAGGTGTGATGGAAACTGCTCCTCCCTTTCCCATCCCAAGGGGAGCGCGATGTCCTCCAGCCGGAGTGGCGCCTGTAGGCTAGGGTCGCGCTGGGGCCGGGCGGCCATCTTGGTGCATGAAGTGGGCACGCGGGCCCGGGGTGGCCGAAGGGGGAAGGCCTACGGACGGGGGGAGTCCGGGTCGGGTGTGTGTGTTCTGGTGGGAAGGATCGGCCAGGCCAGGGGCTCGGGGCTGGTGTGAGGTGCAGGGGTCAGGTCCGACTATGTTACGAGGGCCGGGTCTAACAAACGCCACCCGCAAACACCACCAACTGATCCGCACCATCAAAAGGACCACATTCACAGAACGACTGGACAACAACTCCCACAACAGCAAGGAATTCTTCAGCATCGTCAAAGAGCTCTCCAGCCCCAGCGCCTGCAACAACAACATCACACCCTCGCAGGACCTCTGCGACTCACTCGCCTCGTTCTTTCACCCAAAGATTGCCGACATACACAACAGTTTCGGCGCACAGACAGCGCACCCTACCACCGATCCGGCGCCCCCCACCACCACCTTCCGCACCTGGACGACGGTCAGCACCGAAGATACCACCCACACGATGAACACCATCCACACCGGCTCCCCAACCAACACCTGCCCACACCACATCTTCAACAAAGCCGACTCCATCATCGCACCCCAACTCCGGAACATCATCAACAGCTCCTTCGCATCCGCCACCTTCCCAGAGAGCTGGAAACACGCCAAGCTCAGCGCCCTCCTGAAGAAACGCACCGCGGACCCCACTGACCTCAAGAACTTCCGCCCCATCTCGCTCCTCCCCTTTCCGGCCAAAGTCATCGAGAAGATCGTCAACAAACAACTCTCCGCCTTCCTCGAGACCAACGGATCCCTCGACCCCTCGCAGTCCGGCTTCCGAGCAAACCACAGCACCGAGAACGCCCTCATCGCAGCCACCGACGACATCAGGTCCCTGCTCGACAACGGGGAAACAGCTGCCCTCATCCTCCTGGATCTCTCGGCAGCCTTCGACACCGTATGCCACCACACCCTGATACAGCGCCTCAGCAACATCGGAATCCAAGGAAAGGCCTTGGAATGGATCATCTAGTTCCTCGCCGGCAGAACCCAGAGAGTCCGCCTTCCCCCGTTCCGTTCCGTGGCCACCGAAGTCATCTGCGGCATCCCGCAAGGATCCTCGCTCAGCCCCACCCTCTTCAACGTCTACATGAGCCCCCTCGCAGCCATCGCACGCCAACATAACCTCAACATCATCTCCTACGCCGACGACACCCAGCTGATCCTCTCCCTCACCAACGACCCCGCCACAGCCAGAGCCAACCTCCAGGAAGGAATGAAAGACGTCGCGGAATGGATGAAGCTCAGCCGGCTGAAACTGAACTCAGATAAGACGGAGGTCCTCATCCTGGGAACATCCCCCTCCGCCTGGGATGACTCCTGGTGGCCCCCTGCCCTGGGCTCCGCTCCAAAGACAACGGACCATGCTCGCAACCTGGGCTTCATCCTGGACTCCTCCCTCACGATGACCAAGCAAGTCAACGCCGTCTCGTCATCCTGCTTCAACACCCTGCGCATGCTCCGAAAGATCTTCTGGTGGATCCCTACCGACACCAGGAAGACGGTCACCCAGGCCCTCGTCACCAGCCGACTGGACTACGGAAACACCCTCTACGCTGGAACCGCAGCCAAACTACAGAAAAGACTCCAGCGCATACAGAACGCCTCTGCACGACGTATCCTGGACACCCCCCGCTTCAGCCACATCTCTCCCCAGCTGAGAGACCTGTACTGGCTCCCCATCAGCAAGAGGATCACGTTCAGACTCCTCACCCACGCACACAAGGCTCTCCACGACATGGGACCCACATACCTCAACGACCGCCTCACATTCTACACACCCACCCACCGCCTCCGCTCCGCCAGCCTCGCCCTCGCCCCCGTCCCGCGCATCCACAAGACCACCGCCGGAGGAAGATCCTTCTCCTACCTGGCGGCCAAGACATGGAACTCCCTCCCCACCCACCTACGACTGACCCAGAACCATCTCTCCTTCAGGAAACAGCTCAAGAACTGGCTCTTCGAGCAGTAGCGGATCCCCCTCCCCCCAGCGCCTTGAGACCCTACAGGTGAGTAGCGCGCTTTACAAATTCATTGATTGATTGATTGATTGATTCAAAAATACACAATGGCCATTGGGAGAATGTTTGTTCTAACAGTCTGTGCCCTCAGTAAACCACATGCCCAGCCATGGAGCCTTACATGAACTTTCAGCTGAAAATACCAGCTACTGGAAACTGCCTGTGATCTCACCAAGAAATTACTTATACCTGAATACCATTCAAAAGGCCAGCACAACATTCTCAAGAAGAGCAACATCAGGAGGAAGAAGAGGAAACTGATGTTCTGTTTTTAACTGAAACTTGGCTGACTAATGATGCAGACCCGGCCCTTGTTCAAGCCCTCCCATCTGTATATGTGATTCAGAGACTCGATCGAGAGCTGATCAGAGGAGGCGGCATTGGAATTATTTATAAATCTAAATTCAATTGCCGTATTTCAGCAAGTCCTATACCCGACTGCGAGAGTCTTTCCTTTGCAATCCGTCTATCCCATGTCTGTACATTCTCTGGGATTTTAATGTATCGTCCCCCAGGGGCCTATGGCCAATTCTTTAGGGATCTACTGGACATAACAGCCAATCTAGCTAGCCCCCATTCTAACTTTTCCCTATTAGGGGATTTTTTAATATACATTTTGATGACATCTCACTGCCAGTTACATGTGAGTTGAATGATGGCATGGGGGCCTTTCAACTTAATCAAAAATTGTGAGGCCCCACTCACACTAAAGGACACATACTCGACCCTATTTTTTCAAATATTGAAGACGTTTTGGTCAGGAACCCTATCCCTGTGCCCTGGTCAGACTACAGCCTGATTTCATTTTCCTGGGACCCTCAGGTTGCCAATTGTCCGGCTGTGAAATCCAGAAAATTTGTTCGTAAGTGGTCAAAACTTCCAATAGAGTCCTGGGTGTCAATTCCTAATAATACCAGACCAACATCTGATCCAAATCCCAGTATTGCGAACAATAAGCTGGATGAATGGCTAGAATCCTCAGTAGACATTGTACTCCCTAGAAAATTGGTTACCAATAAGATAGGAGTTAATAGAAAAGCCTGGTACTCTCCAAAGCTTCGCAAGATCAAGCAAGCTTGTAAACATCTGGAGAGAAGTTGGAGAAAAGATTTCTCCGCAACTAACAAGAATAAATATAGGGAGGCTATAAAAATGTATAAGGAAGAAATTAGATGTGCTCAGGCTATTTACTACAAAGAAAGAATCACCTCAGCCTCCAACTCCCACGTGAAATATTTCGCATTGCGAAATCTCTGCTCAAACCTTCGTCCCCTCTTATTGTATCTAAAGACATATCATACAATTGTAACGAAATGGCAACATTCTTTTTTAATAAAAATATAGGACATCTATTCCTCTTTTCCCCAGGCTAAAATTCAACAAAATGCACTACCTGCGGTTACCGGGCCTCAAATTAAAGATTGTTCATTAGCAGAAATTCCGCAGCTGAATCCGACCTCCTTGCGAGCTATTCTTAACAAAGTGAAATCTGGCTCCCCTAGAGACCTGGTCCCCCCCACTATTTTAAATCAAATCACCGATCCTATCTCTCCACTTGGACCTGATCAATGCCACATTTCTGATGGGATTTGTTCCCCCCTCGTGGAAATGGGCAATGGTCAAAGCTCTTCTAATAAAAACAAACCTGGACCCTGAGGTATTGGTGAATTACTGTCCAATTTCTTAACTGCCAGGAATTAGCAAAATTGCGGAAAAACATGGAAACTCTGTCCTCTCAGCATTTCTGGAGAGCATCAATTCTCCCCATCCCTCACAAACTGGATTCAGACCTCAACAAGGCACGGAAACTGCTCTTGTGAGAAAAATCATCAGTTGCTCATTCAAAGACTTAGGGAGGCAGGAGTTGTGGTGACAGCTCTTAAGTGACTGCAATTCTTCTTGAAGAACAGATCATTCCAGGTATTTGAAGATGAAATAACCTCCAAATGTATGCCACTTAGATGTGGGGTTCCTCAGGGATCATCCCTGAGCCCCACTCTATTTAATGTGTACAAGAGCCCCTGGCAGAGGTAGTGAAGCAGTTCTGTATCCAGATTGTCACCTATGCCGACGACACGCAACTGATAGTCTCTTTCAACCAGCTTGACAAAACTGGGTCTGATCTAGCCGGGTGTCTAGAAAAGGTGTCAATTTTTCAACCAGCTTGACAAAACTGGGTCTGATCTAGCCGACTGTCTATAAAAGGTATTAATCTGGATTGAGGGCTCGTACCTGAAACTTAATGGGGCCTGATGCTCCTAGGTAAATCTCCTTTTCTGAACATAAACCTGCCTTGGCCCAGCTGCTTTGGTCCTATTACCCCCCCCCCCCCCAAAGAACAGATTAAGAGCCTGGGAGTATGGCTTGATTGCAATTTATTTTTCAGAGAGCAAGCGCGGAAGTTGGCAGGTAGTTGCTATGGGATTCTTAGGACGATACGGAAAATCCTCCCTCTGCTCCCTTTTCACACCAGAAGATTGATGGTTCAAGCATTGATTCTCTCCCTGCTTGATTATGCCAATGCCCTCTATCTGGGAGCCCCTTGTCTTACCATCGAAAGATTGCAGACTGTGCAAAACTCCGCAGCACGTCTGCTCATGAATATTCCCAGTCCTCAATCATCAAAACCCTCAATTTCCAACCTTTACTGGCTCCCCTTCCAGAAGAGAGTCCAGTTTAAAGCCGTTCCATCATCTTCCCTATTGTCCTAATAGGGCTCTGCGTTCAGAGAGTAAACACCTGGCGGTAGTCCCTAAAATAAAAAGATCACGAAGTGGAGGGCGTCTTTTCCCTTATAATGTCGCCAAGTTGTGGAACCGTCTTCCCATCCATTTTTGTCTTGAGACTAACCATTTGGCCTTTTGAAAACTTATAGAAACTTTTCTATTCCGTTAAACAATGTCACTGAGTTCGTGATTGGACTGCTTTAAGGGCTGGGATGCCTTCCAGTAGCCATGCGCTCTACAAATGCTGATTCATTCATTCATTAAACTACTTAAAGCAACCGTGGGATTTGACGCATTGGTATCCAGTGACATCGAGTACATTGAATTCCTTCCTCCAAGATGTTCACAACTGTCAGATGCTACCTTGATAACATTCATCTCTACTACCTGGGCCTGCTCCCTTTTAGCTAGCACAGAAACTCTCCGATAATGGGGCATTAAAGTTCGCCCACACCTTGAACCAGGGAATCCAGGTGCGCTGGCACCCCAATCTCCCATGCTGCAAAGTACCCGCTAGTCAAAGACTCCCCGTTTTCAATTTTGAAAAGCGCTCAAGGCAGATGGTCACAAAAGCAACTCCCTGGGTCAGGACTCTCACCACAACCCTGGGCAAGATTGGGGTTGACTACCAGCAGCCTTGTCTATCAAAGGTCTGCCTTGACATGATGAACTCTGTGATAAGGAAAAAGGGAACCCTGTAAGTCGGAAGGGACCAAGGGTAGTAGTATATTATTAGAAACAGTGGTCCCTATTATGGACGATATTAGTCTATAACCACAAAACTGAAATCACTGTTGGTTGGACCTTATTACATTTATTTACTCATTCGATAAACAAGAATAGTGAGCAACAAGTGAAAGGGTTCTGGAAATCAAAAGATTTCCTGACTTCAGGCATATAGTGGTAAGGTGACTTTTCAGTGATTAAGATTACAATAGTCATGATAGAAAACACATCTTGTACTAAACAATAATAAAAAAAAGAAATTCAAGTTGGAGTTAAGATGTTGTTGTCGATGACGTTTCGATCCCCAACAACGGTTATAGGATCATCATCAGGACTGGTCAATCTGAATGCCTGAGAGGTAGCCTTAGCAAGGCAAGAGGTTAGGTTGAGAGGGAAGGAGAAAGAGGCAGAGGGAAGAAAGGGTTTCCTCAGCAAAAATGAATTCCTTTATTTGAATACAAAATCTCCCAGAACACCAGTGATTTATACACTGCCGAAGGTGCATAAAAATGCAAAATCCCCACCGGGCTGGCTCATTGTATCAGGATGAGGCTCCTTCCTAGAGCCGCATCCGACTCTAGAATGGAGATCACTTTATTAAGGACTTTGACCCAAATACTTAATGCTACATAAAGAATACAATGGCGATGGTCAATTTGGTTGAGGGACTCCCATTCGATCCTACACAATGCATACTTTGCACTCTGGATGTGAAGTCATTATATACAAATATCCCCCAAGACGAGGGGATTGAGGTCATCCAAAACACTCTTGACTCAAGACCTTGTCTACATCCAGTACCTACTCCCTTTATCTTACATTATCTTAACTCCGACTCCAATTTTTTTTTATTATTGTGGAGTACAATATGTGTTCTCTATTGTGACCACTGTAATCTTTATCTCTGAAAAGTCACCTTACCACTATATGCCTGAGGTCAGGAAATCTGATGGAGGTATGGAGTCCATGCCGGCGTCCGCAGCACCGGACCTCGTGTCCGGAGACGGCCTTAATGCAATTTTGGCGAAAATGCAGAGGGGGTTTACAGACATAGGGGGCAAGATGGACTCTATGGCAGTGCGAATGGATGCTATAGCCCACACACTGGAAGGGCATGAGGAGCGTCTGAAAGGGGCTGAGCAACGACTATCAACTGTTGAAGACACAGCGGAACGCGTTCAGCAGGCAACGACACAGCTAGATAAATTGCTTAAGGTCATTGCTGCCAAAAACGAGGAAATAGAAGCGCGAAGCCGCAGGAATAACGTACGCATCATAGGCATTCCGGAGAGCACCAACACGCGGCGCATGGAGGAATATGTTGAGGCACTTCTGAAAGCTGTGGTGGGCTTGGAGTTGCTTTCTCCCCACTTCATAGTTGAGCGAGCCCACCGCTCCTTGGGGCCGAGGCCCCCCCAGGGGGACCGCCTAGACCCATAATAGCGCGCCTACTGAATTACAGGGACAGAGATGTCGCGCTACGGATTGCAAGGGAGCGGAAGACCCTGACGTATGATGAAGTGTCCTTCACGATGTTCCCAGACTTCACCCTCCATGTGCAGGAAGAACGCCGCAAATTCTTGTCGGTAAAACAAAAACTGCGACAAGCTGGATAGACTATGCCCTCTTATACCCGGCACGCCTCCGAGTAACGCATCAGGGGAAACAGACGTTCTACACCAGGCCGCAACAGGTGAAGGAATTCCTGAAGAAGTTGCGACGACAACAGAAATTAGTGGCAGAACAGGAGGAGAGGGGACGGTCCCCTTCCCACGCGACGGAATGAAGGAAGGGATTGGGTTGGCGGCTGGAGAGGCAGAAGCCCTAGGAAAGACGGCGGTCTAGAGCTCCAGCTCTTTGAGAAACCCAGTATCGGACATCGAGATAATTGTATGAGGGAACTGATCTACGTACAGAGAATGGTTCTTTGAACGATCTAGAACACATGTATACAGACAGCCACCTCGGGTGCTGTTCAGGAACTTGGGAGTCAAGGACGCGATGCTGGACAGCCCCGAGGAAACCGTGAGTCACCTAAGGCGTTACCCCATCGGGGAGCACCCTACTTTGTTACAGTTCAGTTGTTGTCTATTGGTCCTATCTGTACTGACTCTCCACGGGGACACATCTGTGGGGATTACTTGTTGTATGGCACGGACGGGACCAGGGGGAGTTGGGGGGAGGGAGGGAATGCACACTTCTGGCACGATTGGGGTGCTTCAGTGGGAGGGGGAGGGGAAGGAGTTGTTTTCTTCTGTTTATATCACAGAGTGGCAGAGGATAGGCATGTGCAACGACAAAGATTGCCGCAGAGTTAATTGTAATGGAGCAGTCAGAATCGAACAAGTTGGGAGAGGTCTGATGACACAGGGGGTTAGGGGCGCACTGAAGGTGATGTCCTGGAATGTTAGAGGATTGGGGGACGCCAGCAAACAAAGGAGAGTGTTAGCATATCTAGATAGGCATCAAATAAATGTAGTAATGTTACAGGAAACACATGTAGATCCCAGGCTTGGAAGCAGCTTTGCGAGCAGATGGGCAGGGATTCGATTGTTTTCGTCCTACTCATCGTATGCCCGAGGGGTAGCGATACTGGTCAAAAAACAGGTTCGCTTTGAACAGATAGGGGTGGCAACGGACCCGCAGGGCCACTATATCATCGTATGGGGTCGGGTGGGGACAGATGCTATCACTCTGGTCAATTGTTATGGCCCCAACTCGGATAGCCCACCTTTTTTTCTTGACCTCTGGAGTAGGATATTGACCATAGGCTCTACACATATATTATGGGGGGGAGATTTTAACGCGGTCCTTCGGCCTTCTCTGAATAGATCACACCCAGCGCCGCACCACTACACTAAGGCACAGGAGGCATTGCAAGGTATTATAGAGGAAAGCGGACTCATAGACAGTTGGAGACACCTGCAGCCACAGGGAAGGGAAGGAACACACTACACCTCATACAACGGGACATGGGCATGGTTAGACTACTGTCTGATATCGAGAGGACTAGGGTCGGCTGTGCGCAGCGCAACGCACTTGGCTAGAACCCTCTCTGATCACTGCCCGGTGAAAGTGGAGTTGGACATGCCAGGCCATGATATGCCAAGGCCGAGCTGGCGCCTTCAACCCACGACCTTCTTAGATGCAGTATTCCAGGCTGAGCTAGGGGATGAAATACATGATTTCTTTCGGAGAAACAAGGGGTCAGTTGACAGCGTCGAAATGATATGGGAAGCCTTCAAGGTGACCATAAGAGGGTTTTGTCTCTCAAAAAGTTTTGGTGTCTTGCGAGACTTGCAGCGCAGCTTACACAAGTTGGAGCTCGAGCTAAAAGATCTAGAAAGACAAATGGAGGGAGACGGGGCGGGACAATCGCAAAGTAACTTCCGTATGAAACTCACGGAGTACGAGGAGGTGGCGCACCGTGAGGCAAAACACAAAGGGCGATATTGGGTGGCTCGCAAATATGGAGAGGTGGAAAGGGCAGGGAAGGCACTGGGGGAGCTAACTCGTCGCCCACGCTTTATGTCCCATGTGCTGGAGGTACAGGTTCCGGGAGAGCAGCCCAGAAGAGACTCCTCAGACATTCTGGATACTTTTTGTGATCACTACCGAGAACTCTATACATCACAGAGACAAGGGTCACTGGACTTAGAGGAATTTTTGGGGGAGGTAACGCTGGGTAGGCTCAGTGATACGCAGCGGGAGTTTTTATGCCTCCCGTTTGAGTTAGATGAGATTAGGGAAGCAATAATGCAGCTACAAAATGGCAAGGCTCCGGGGTCGGATGGGCTGCCGGCCGAATTTTATAAAAGCAATATAGAGATCATGGCACCAGTGTTAAAAGAAGTATATGAAGAATCGCTGGAGGTGGGGGTTCTGCCCCGATCAATGAGAGAAGCTATTGTTACTTCGCTGCTTAAACCGGGGAAACCTCCAGAGCAGTGCGACTCATATAAACCACTTTCACTGATGAATTGCGACACTAAGATACTGGCCAAAATTTTGGCGAACCGGCTATCCCTGCTTTTGGATAAACTGATATTACCGGATCAGTCTGGATTTGTGCCGGGTAGAGCGACGTCCCACAATTTGCGGACCCTGTTCTCCCTGATGCAGACGGTAGCCCCGGAGCTCCCGCTCGCTGCAGTGTTTTTGGACGCCACAAAGGCGTTTGACTCTGTGGAATGGGATTACCTATTTGGAGTCTTGCGAAGAATGGGATTTCCTACTCTGTATCTATCCTGTCTTCAGTTACTATACTGTCGGCCGACGGCCAGGATACTGATCAATGGCCACCTGTCTCAGCAACTTCCAATTTCTAGGGGGACCCGTCAGGGATGCCCGTTGTCCCCACTATTATTTGCCATCGCGGTGGAGCCCTTGGCTTCCAGATTGCGGCAGATGCATCGGGACAAAGCGTTTCATTGCTGCCTGCGGCCACTATTGATCTCCTTATATGCAGATGATATCACATTATACGTGCGTGATCCACGGGATAACATGAATCCATTATTACGAGAATTCATAAGATTTGGCTTACTGTCTGGAATAAACATTAACTGGGGGAAATCTCAGGTGTTTCCACTCACAGAGGCGGTCACTCCGTTTCCTCTCGAAATCCCGTTGGAGTGGTGTCAAGCTGACCTCAAGTACCTGGGGGATCTGGATAACCAGGGATAGAGAGGAGACCATAAGAGCAAACTACGGTACAGCAATGGACCGTTTAGGCACCAATGTGACGCGCTGGATCTCCTTACCCCTCTCGTTGGCGGGGCAGGCGTCCTTCATCAAAATGGTTATACTCCCACAGCTCCTTTATTTATTTCTTAATGTACCCTATCATCCGGGGAAGCCTTTCTTTCAACGACTGCGTTCTGAACTCATCAGACTACTATGGGGGGGGGAAACAGGCACGGTTGAAATGGACTGTACTGACGAGGCCGTATGACCATGGTGGGCTCAATATCCCAGACTTTGAACTGTATTTCCTAAGTGCCCAAGCGCACTACGCTTATTATTGGGTGTATCCCCCCCGATATATGCCGCAGGTTGCGGTGGAGGATTGGCTCGCAGACCCAATACCGCTCAATGGGCTCATATATGGGGCAGCGTGTCCCCGCGGAGAACAGGCCACCACAATAACGGGCACGGTAGATGCATGGCATCAGATCGTGAAGTGTCTGAATGTTCCCTTTCTCTACTCCCCTAGGCTGCCTCTCACCTATCATCCTAGCCTCTCTCTCTTACAGGAGAAGGTATTCCGCGATCTCTGCGCTAGAGCCCAGGTTAGTACATGGGGGATCTGTTTCATGAAGGGCAGCTGCGTCCACTAGATCATTTTATGCAGGGAGTGCAGCCCACATCACTGGATGTATTCCTCTACGTGCGGTTGCGACAGGGGATGCGGGCGCTCCTCCCTGACTTTCCCCGAGAACCAGCATGTCTAGGGCCTCTGCACCAGATGCTGGGGTCCAAGGATGGTAAGCACTAAGGGGCCGATTCCAATCCTGGAAAAACCGGGTACGAACCGTCGGTCGGAGCGTTTTCTCCGTCCGACTCGTACCCGGTTAAAAAACATTACAAAAATGCAAGTACGATTCGTATGGAAACACTATTTCCATAAGAATCGTACAAAACACCGACCGACGAAAATATACATACAAATGTGATCCGGGAAAGCGCCGACGTGACGTCGGGACGCATCCAGGCTGCGTTTCACGAACCAGGAAGTACGATCCGGACCGACGTCACCCCGCAAGGATTATATTTTCCGACTGCCAAAAACTGCCGGGAAATCAGGACGACGCGCACAAGGAGCACCTGTACGCGACGGACAGCCATGGACCCAAACCTACGTGTCATCCCAGCCCTCATAGCAGTCCACCTGCTCTACAGGAACCGACGCAGACGCCGCAGAAGGTCAGAACAACACCCAGGGGCAAAGGGGGGGGGCAGGGGCAGGACACATAGCCCCCACCCAAGTCACAAATCATACATGCCCTGGACATACCTGACCTTCAGGGCCTGGTCACTTCGAGGGGGTGGGGGCGTGTCCAGCAACGCATGCGTCCCCCACAACGGAAGTGGATGTGGACGCGAACCGGCAACACAACCATTCCGGTACGTACCGTACCCACGCCTTAAGAGCGTGGGTACGGGTCGTACCACGCCCATCCCTACGTCACCCCCAACAATGGCGGTATGGCCCGTATCCACGTCCCAAAGGCATGGGTACGGGCCGTACCGCCATTGTTGGGGTGACGTAGGGGTGGGCGTGGTACGACCCGTACCCACGCTCTGAAGGCCTGGGTACGGTGCGTACCCCTACGGCACCCCATTGGGGGTCCGCACCGTACCCAGGCCTTCTGAGCGTGGGTACGGGCCATACCACGTGTACCCCTACGTCACCCCAACAATGGCGGTACGGCCCGTACCCACGTTCTAAAGGCCTGGCTACGGGTCATACCAGCATTGTCGGGGTGACGTAGGGGTACGGGTGGTACGACACGTACCCACGCTCTGAAGGCCTGGGTACGGTGCGGACCCCTACGGCACCCCAACAATGGGGGTACGCACCATAACCACATTCCAAAGGCATGGGTACGGGCCGTACCCAGGCCTGCAGAGCGTGGGTACGGGTATGTACGGAGTGTACCCCCACCCGTGTATGTACGGAGCGTACCCCCACCCGTGTATGTATGGAGCGTACCCACACCCCACCAGTGTATGTTCGGAGCGTACCCCCACCCGTGTATGTATGGAGCGTACCCACACCCCACCAGTGTATGTACGGAGCGTACCCCCACCCGTGTATGTATGGAGCGTACCCACACCCCACCAGTGTATGTTCGGAGCGTACCCCCACCCGTGTATGTATGGAGCGTACCCACACCCCACCAGTGCATGTACGGAGCGTACCCCCACCCGTGTATGTACGGAGCGTACCCCCACCCGTGTATGTATGGAGCGTACCCACACTCCACCAGTGTATGTTCAGGGCGTACCCCCACCGGTACATGGCCAGACATAGGAGGGGTGGGTGCCTATCACTCCCAGCAGTGCCCAGACATAGGAGGGGTGGGTGCCTATCACTCCCAGCAGTGCCCAGACACAGGAGGGGTGGGTGCAGAGTCCTCCCAGCAGTGCCCAGACACAGGAGGGGTGGGTGCAGAGTCCTCCCAGCAGTGCCCAGACACAGGAGGGGTGGGTGCAGAGTCCTCCCAGCAGTGCCCATACACAGGAGGGGTGGGTGCAGAGTCCTCCCAGCAGTGCCCAGACACAGGAGGGGTGGGTGCAGAGTCCTCCCAGCAGTGCCCAGACATAGGAGGGGTGGGTGCAGAGTCCTCCCAGCAGTGCCCAGACACAGGAGGGGTGGGTGCAGAGTCCTCCCAGCAGTGCCCAGACACAGGAGGGGTGGATGCAGAGTCCTCCCAGCAGTGCCCAGACATAGGAGGGGTGGGTGCCTATCACTCCCAGCAGTGCCCAGACATAGGAGGGGTGGGTGCAGAGTCCTCCCAGCAGTGTCCAGACACAGGAGGGGTGGGTGCAGAGTCCTCCCAGCAGTGCCCAGACATAGGAGGGGTGGGTGCAGAGTCCTCCCAGCAGTGCCCAGACACAGGAGGGGTGGATGCAGAGTCCTCCCAGCAGTGCCCAGACACAGGAGGGGTGGGTGCAGAGTCCTCCCAGCAGTGCCCAGACACAGGAGGGGTGGGTGCAGAGTCCTCCCAGCAGTGCCCAGACACAGGAGGGGTGGGTGCAGAGTCCTCCCAGCAGTGCCCAGACACAGGAGGGGTGGGTGCAGAGTCCTCCCAGCAGTGCCCAGACATAGGAGGGGTGGGTGCCTATCACTCCCAGCAGTGCCCAGACATAGGAGGGGTGGGTGCAGAGTCCTCCCAGCAGTGCCCAGACACAGGAGGGGTGGGTGCAGAGTCCTCCCAGCAGTGCCCAGACATAGGAGGGGTGGGTTCAGAGTCCTCCCAGCAGTGCCCATGGAAAGAAAAGGGTGCAGCACCCACAGATACAATGCCCAAAATTGTCAGTCAGGTGCTCAAAGACCCTGCAGAACACGTAACACATGTGTGCGAGGCTGGGAGTACACACATGCATAGTGTGTAAAAGGGAACATATCCACATGAAGTCACGTCAATATACTCGATGCTCAAGTACAGTGACCACCAAGGATGCCACTAATGATGCTGGTGGAGACATTGCCCAGCATGCATGGGCAAAGTTGAACGGATCCGTCACACACCAAGGATATGTAGACACACCTCAGGACAACATTTAGGAAACACCCTGCAGGGAAGATGTCAGGGTCCACAGAGGAAGGAACACACCTTGGGACAATGTCACCATGCAGTAAGAGCTTACATGAACAAAGTTATTTTGCAAATACCTTGTGATGGCACACAGATACCAGGGTCCACCCCATGAGCAGCACACTACTACATTTCCCAGACACCTAACACATTTTCCCCACCCCAAATCATGGAGCAGCACCACCAACAGCAATACCAGAAAAGCAGTAGTGTTCAAAAGAAAAAAAAAGCTTTATTCAGCATAAAAATCAAAGAGGTTGTTATGTGTACACTATTAACAAGCCCCATAGGGCAGTCCATACTTCCATCTGTGGGTGGGGGACACATTGGGACACGTGTCCCCTGGCTTGCCTGCACAGTTAATAGTTCCTTGTCTTCCACAGGGGGGGGCATCATGTGGGGGAGAAGGACCAGGCACCGCAGGGACAGGAGGGGCAAGGGTAGGTGTTGTGGGTGCAGGGACGGAGGACTCCACCACAGGGGGTGGGGCAGCGCCAAAGGTGGAGGTGAGAATGGCACTGCACACGGTTGCAAGGTCCTCCAGCATCTCCCCTGCACCCGAAGGAACCACAGGCCCCAAGGAGGGGGGGGGGTCGGAGGGATGGGTCGCAGCGCTACTGGGGGAGGGTGTGGACGGGGGGGACTCAACTACCCTGACCGGGGACTCCTTTGACCGCTTGCGGGGTGGTGTCACACTGGGGCTCAGGGACAGAGCGGCCAGGAAGGATTCTTTGGTGGAATCTTGGCCAGGAGAGCTGAGGGGAGTGGATTTGGAGGCAGGGGGTTGTGATGAATGTGGACTCCCACTGTGGCTGCGTGTCTTACGTTTGCCCCCCGACCCAGTGGGTGTGCCTACTTCACCCTGTGTGTGCGTGACAGGAGGTGTGCACTTGGGCTTCCCTGGTGGTGTGGTGCCTGTGTCTGGTGGGGTGCGTGCATGGGTACGTCTGGGTGTGCTTGGGACAGGCATGGGAGTGGGAAGTGTGGATGGTGCAGGGGTAGTGGGGGGGACGTAGCGCTGCAGGAAACCCACTGCTGCAGTCAGTGTTGAGTCTATGGACCTCAGCAACTGGCGTTGGTCAGACTGTGCAGCTGAGATGCCCTCCGTGTATGCCTCCATCTGGGTGAGCACTCGTGTGTGGCCATGGAGGACATTCAGCATCGCAGTCTGACCAACCTGCAACTGGCGCAGGATGTCCACAGACTCGGCATTCGCGGCAGCAGTGGAGACAGGGGCAGGGGGCGCGGTGCCTGGCAAGAAGGAGTAACGTGGTGACCTAGCACGGCGGGAAGGGACCAGAGCAAGTGGGAGGCCGGGGATGGGAACAGAGGGGGCGGGTAGAGATCGAGTGCTGCTCTCAGCTGTGGGAGCAGCCTCCGCCCCCTCTTGGAGCTCAGCCTCGGACCCGTCAGCGTCATAGTCGGTGGTGAGACTGGACAGGTCCTCCGCCTCACTCCCCTCGGCCTCCGTGCCACTCGATGCGCCAGACAAGACAGCACTGCTGCCACTGGTGCTTGCTCCCTCCTCACGGTCCGTGTCAGTGACTCCCTCGGAGTCCCCCGACGATACTATGGGCAAGGTGAAGAGACAGGAAATAATCAGACACCTGTATACATATGTCACATGAGTCAAATCTACATAGGTCACAGTGCATAGCCTGAAAAGCAACATGAGTAACATCTACAATACAAGGTACATATGTAGGCCCTGCAACCTACAGCTGGTTGACCCACCATGCCACTGAGAAACAATGGAGAGCATGACACAACAGCAAATCACTTGATATCAAATTGGACAGAGGAGCCAGGCTCTGGGGACAATCGTGCACAGCATCTGTACCACACAGCGTTGCCAAAAAAGGGATGAGCAGGAACCATGTCTATTAACTTTTTGCACATGCTGCAAAGCTAACGCATTAAAACATGCCCAACATGACTGGGTCACTGCACCTTGAGTGTATGTCCAGACAAACATCACACACAGGCCAGACCTAGCAAGGAGACTTCAGATTTGGACATGTAGGCCTTGCCCGCACAAACCACCCCTTACCTGAGACAATGTGATTGAGACAGAGGAAGTACTTACACCTCTTACTCTGGGATGAAAACACATGGGCTGCAGTAAATCCTGATTGTACACAAACCACCCCTGTTGCGCCTGTCCACATACATCATTGACAATCAACCATCATCAGATTGTCGTACCAAGACACACAGGCACTGCCCACTGTGAGTATGCACAAGCAAAATTGGCTCACACTGTACAGTGGACACATGTAGCACAGTTTACGTAAATACAGATGAGGCCAGGGTACAATGCCACAGAGCCCAACCTATGCTGAAGACACAGAGTATGTCCACATTGTTGGATGACACACATGATACCTAGGAAAAGGTGCCCCAGGGCACTGTAGTGGCCACACTCCTCCATGGTCCTGGATGGATATGACTGCAACTGAAGCAACCGTCCCTGCACTATGCATTACTCCCACTCATGCACATCATGTCAGAGGGCACAACATTGGACATGCATGCTGTAAGGCAGTACACTTTAACCCCTTGTGTGCCACGCCCTTTCCCCGCCCTGTGCCGGCCGTTACATTAGCGGGCGGGGTTCATGACGAGCTGGACTTGTCATGGGCACAGCGCAACCGCGGCCCATGACGAGTCCAGCTCGTCATGGGCACACAAGGGGTTAAAGACACACTCCTATGTCGGGACTCAGCATCAGTGCCAACTGACATGGACCCCACAATCACAGAACTGGCCAGGGCACAGGCAAGGTCCCAAAACCTGTTACACACCACCCCCACACATGATGCTGCAAGCATTGGGCACTTGGATTAACTGCCAGCCTAGATTACCTTGTGCAAGAGTGACTACACACAGACCAGGGAACACATGGCAAGGAGGGGAAGGGAGGAAGAACAGCACCGGTTTACTTTGGGGAACTGGTTATGCACTGCACATTTAAACCCTGGCAGTGTATCCATGCAACTGCACACTTCCAAAAGCTGGTGACACACAACAAACACACATGTACCTACCCCCTTCCTGCTGCTGCTTCTCCTGTAAGCGCCTGTCCAAGTCGGGGAAGACCACCGCCAGCACACGCTTATGGATGTGGGTCAGACGCCGGCGCCCACGGTTCTTGTGGCTCTCAGGTGAGTCCCCCAGCAGGGCCCGTGTAATCCTCCGCGTCCAGCACCTGATATCCTGCCAGCGTTTCCTCACCTGGGCTAGGCGCGGCTTCCGACCCTCCGTCTTCCTCATGGCACTGACGGCTTGCTTCCATATCTCCCCCTTGGCATGGACGCCTACCTGTGAGGATGCAAAAGTGAGAATACTTTAATACACCTGAGCAATGACACAGAGACACACATATTAATAATTTGTCAAGTTTGAACAGGCCATGGTATGCAGAAAACTCATTGCACCTTTGTCATAGGGACAATATCCTCTGGGGAAGGCAAAATGCACTACGTGGCATTGAAAGTACACAGGTGGCATGAGGGGTGCCACACAATCAATGGTCCTGGATCACACTGTGCATCAAAAGCTACACCAGGCTTATGTACAGCACCTCAAAGCAGTCACATGCCCCAGCCCACTGACGCAACCTCAGCAGAGTGCACTGACACACACAGGCACAGGACAATCACCTGCCATTGCCAACTGCGGGTACAAACCTCACTCTGCCCATGTGCCACTAGACTGGGGGGTGTCACAGGTGTGGGGCTGGCTCAGCACGGCAGTCACACAGCACTGCTCCCTGCTCACATCACATGGCCAGGGTATATCCATCCCTCATGCAGCGGGTGTGCAACACTCCGCATATGCACTCACCCACATGACAGGGGACTTACACACACACACCAATGTCCAGGGGACGAACACATCATTTGGACACTCACAGCACAGGTACACTAAACAAACACACATCTATGGGTACTGTCACCTGTCACACTGGGGGGACCACAGAATCACATCGGGACTGTAGCAACAACATTCCCAGGAGGAGTAGCCAGGCAGAATGTGGCATGCACCATGCATTGATTGTCACAGTAAGCACTATGCAAGTGAGGAGTGCACACAGGAACTACAGCATGCTCTGCATGGGAGACATGAGGCCTTCCCCACCCTGGGACCCACTCTAAACAACATTGCATGTCTGTCACACAGGGACACAATGCCAGAAGTCACAGTCACAAAAAAGGGGCACAGTCTAAGCTAGTGGAGTCAGCCCTCACCTGCTCCCCTGGTCGACCATACAGCATGGTGTACTGTGGGAGGATCACATCCACCAGCGCCATATTCTCCTCCATGGTGAATGGCTTGGCCCTCTCCACAGACCTGGACATGGTGCCAGAGGAATCACGAGCAGCAGCAGTGTTGTGGAATGAAAGGATGTGCAGGCAAGTTCTCTCTCATGGGACCTGGCTGCCTTATATCTGCCTTGCTGGCCTGTTTCATTTACAGGAGTACAGAGAGATGGGTCAGTCACATTAGCATCCTACGTTTCCTCCAATCCCTTTAAACCTACCCCAGTGAGTGGCTTTGCATGGTTTAAAAATTGAGCATGATGTCAAGTCAACAACCACTTTGCAACAAAGTATATTGTTTCCAACCGACTTCTGCTGGCCACCTGATGCAAAAATTCAAACTGTAAACTCGGTCTCCATGACATCCAGCATGCATTTAGGCCCTTATACTTGTCCCTCATGTGTCCCCTGTGTTATTTCAAAATTTACACACAGGTATGGTGCGTTCCACGGCCCTAGGGCACCCCAAATGCAGTGATACGGAAGGTACACGCGTGTGTAGGGTCCCTATCACTATGGGAGTGCTGGCGTATGCGTACGCCATAGTGATACGGACCGTACACGCGTGTGTAGGGTCCCTATCACTATGGGAGTGCTGGCGTATACGTACGCCATAGTGATACGGACCATACACGCGTGTGTACGGGTCGTATTACTATGGCGTACGCATACGCCACCACTCCCATAGTGATAGGGACCCTACACACGCGTGTACGGTCCGTATCACTATGGCGTACGCATACGCCAGCACTCCCATAGTGATACGGCCCGTACACGTGTGTGTACGGGTCGTATTACTATGGCGTACGCATACGCCAGCATTCCCATAGTGATACGGACCGTACACGCGTGTGTACGGGTCGTATTACTATGGCGTACGCATACACCAGCACTCCCACAGTGATAGGGACCCTAGACACGCGTGTACGGTCCGTATCACTATGGCGTACGCATACGCCAGCACTCCCATAGTGATAGGGACCCTACACACGTGTGTCCAGTCTGTATCACTATGGCGTACGCATACGCCAGCACTCCCATAGTGATAGGGACCCTACACACGCCCTCAGAGCATATGTACGGTGCGTTTCACACCTGACAGTGGTGACAGGCGGCACACAGACAGGAATAGAGCTGTCATACTTGGCCAAGGCTGGACATCAAGGCATTGTCTGTGCAGTACTATATGTGTCGGGCACAGGTGTGTCAGGCTGTGATGTTGCACATTACTCCTGAGGTGTGAAGCCAATAAAAGTATGATGAGCTGTGTACACATGTCACGTGTGATGGTGCCCTATTGGCCACACATCCCCTTCACTCCTTTGACATGTGTGCATGTAGTACAGACTTGTTGAGCCATGCGTCACTGGCATGGCACAGTCACCGACACCCGCAACTGTCCCCTGATGCCAGGTACACAGAATATTACCCCTGAGATGTGAATGCCCGCGTTGCACGCTGTAACTAAGTCATGTGTGTGTCATGTGTTCCCATAGGTCTGCTGTAGGTGTTTGGTCAAATGCATCTGCAGTTGCTGCAACCAACATGTGTCTGTGTGTAGATGGGCATGGCACACTGTTACGCACACCAGCCCACATGTGTAATCCGACGTAAGGTGTGTATGTATGCATCGACACAGAGTCTCAAAACAAGGACATATCTGCATACTCTCAATGTATGTGTGATCAGTCTTGACATGTACTCCCTCATGGCAAGGTGTGTGGTCTGTCCTTTTTCGATGACATGTGACCTGTGCATCTAGTGTTCCGCAACCTGTCTGTACAATAAACATCCTTCTTCTGCACATATGTGGATGTCTGTAACTCCTGTAATGCGTCTGCCTGTTCACTTACACTGGCCCACAGCTAGTTTCATGGCATGGCATATTGATGTTGAGAATCGACGTTTGTAGCTGGCTCTTGGTAGGAGTGTCACGTGCCTGGCATACGTGTCCAGGGCCTATAGCACAGACCTGACTCTGTATGTAGCATATGTGTATTGCCTGTTGAACATGTGCTCAGTACATTAACATTGGTGGTGTACTGTACTCACTCTTCGTTGTCCCTTCAAATTCACTGCAGGGCTCCGCCTCTCCCTCGACCAATTCCGGACTTGGCTGACCTGAGGAAACATGACTGTATACGCCGCTACCGCTTCCCCCAACAGTTGATTGAGGACTTGACGACACGGCTGGCACCACACCTCCAAACGCTACACAGGTATCCTACTGCACTGACACCCAAGATGAAGGTGATGGCGGCCCTACATTTCTTTGCCACGGGTACCTTTCAACATACAATTGCTCACGTTGGTGGCATGTCCCAAACCATGTTCAGCCGTGTTCTGCATGATTTTTTAGAGGCCATGTTGGATCACCTGGATGAGTTCATTAAATTTCCAACTCCTGAGCAGTTGACAGGTGTCAAGGGTGAGTTCTATGCCCTGGGAGGGATGCCCCATGTCATTGGGTCCATAGATGGAACACATGTGGCTTTGGTACCACCACAGGCACCGGAGGTAGCGTCTAGGAACCGCAAGCATTACCACTCCATTAATGCCCTTGTGGTGTGTCTTGCCAACATGGTGATTTCACATGTCTGTGCTCGTTTTCCAGGATCAGCACACGATGCCTACATCATGAGGCGTAGCAGGGTGCCTGAAATGATGCTGCAGCTGCGCAACGAACGGGCATGTATTGTTGGTGGGTATTCTCTGTCAGCCCTGTATTTAGCGTCATCTTCCTGTCTTACTGCTTCTCCTGACCCACTTTTGTCCATGATGTTTCCATGTAGGGGACGCTGGCTATCCCAACATGCCATGGCTGATCACGCCTCTCCGCAACCCCAGCACGGCTGCCGAGCACCGCTACAACAACGCCCATGGGCGGACCAGGCGAGTGATAGAGAGGACGTTTGGCCTCCTGAAGAGCCGATTCCGTTGCCTCCACAAGACCGGTGGCGCACTCCCATATGCACCGGTGAAGGTCTGCAAGATCTTTCTCGTGTGCTGCATGCTGCACAACATGGCAGTGGAGAAGGCTGTGCCACTCATTCTGGATCCAGATGAGCAGGACCATCCACCCGTGGAGGATGAAGGGCTTGGTCACGAGGCAAGTGATGTGGAGGAGGAGGAGGCGGTAGAGGACATCCGGAGTCGGCTCATACGCAACTTCTTTGCTTAGTGGTGAGTTCCAGTCTCTGAGTGTGCACGCATTGGGCCGTGTGTGGCATGTGTTGCAATGTGTGTGTCCATCTGCATGTCTGCCAGGTGAGTCAGAGGTGTGTTTGGATGTGTCACTCGAGTGATGGTGCAATAGACGAATGTTTTTCCAGAGTCATCATTGTCACCTTGCATGTTGACAACCTTATACGTGTCGAGTACATGCACATGCATGCGGATGTGCTTCTTTTGGCTGACTTCTGGTGTGTCTCTCATCCACAGGTACTTGCGCATGCCGTCTGCTGGTGGCATTGTTGTGCTCCTGCTATTCCTCATGAACACAGCAACATGTGCTGAATCAGCGTTACATGCACGGACCAGTTTGAAAATCTCCTTAGGGTAAGGGATGCAGCACGGATTTTTGGGTGTGGTATTTGTTTTGATTGTGTGTGCACTGCTCCTGTTCATGTTTGGATACTTAGCATACATGTAGAATCGCCATGGGGCACATGACATGGAGCTGACTTCACCAGAATTGATGGTCAGACTTGGTGACAGTCATCTGTAATGGGATTGTGGATTGTGATGAAGCCATCAATGTGTGTAACACTGCCGTCGGAAACATACGGGTTGCACCGGGTTGACATGGTGTGTGAATTCCCCATTGGAGGCTCAATGGTGTATAGCAGCCTCTCCGTGAGCAGCAGGGGGTGTTTAGCTGTAACCCGTCACTTGTGTGCCAGTTCTATGGATTTCCAGCATCTGTGGTGCAAAGGGGGGTGCCAGTGTCGGTCCCACATGTTCATCCACATGACCTGTGTATGTGTTGACAGAGTTGCATTAGCATTCCGACACACATGACTAATAAAGGTGTCCCTCTGCCTCCAAGGTGCCTCATCTCTGTCAATGGTGGTCTGTTGCCACTGTGCATGCGGCATGTCTGGCATAGTTATCAGAGATGGTGCATATGAGTCTATGTGTAGAGTAGCAAGATGCAAGCTGTTTGTCAGGGATTAGAATCTGTATTGTGCATGATGTCCGTGGCTGTATAGGTATTGTGGCATGTCAGTCTCCACGACGGCCACTGTGCTGCATGTGCATCCATTGTGTGTGTGTGTGGCATGTTGAACTAGACATTCCTTCCTTGGCATACACCTTTTGCATTGTTCCTTCCTGAGATCCTTGTCTTTGTGTGCAACTTGGGGCATTGTTTTCTTGACATGGCGCATGCTGCTGCAGGCCCTGCAGCAAGGGCACCCAGTGTCAATGGAAACGAGCTGGTGTTCATCATGGATTGCTTGCTGACATGTGCTATGCAGATCAGCAGCATCTGTGCCTCATGCTGCAGCACACTCTGCATTATACACAAGATCCCCAGTTCCATCCACCTCAAGGCAAGAGAGACCATCCCCCATGTCAACTACGACATCCGTGTCTAATCCTACCCTGCACTCTACGGACATGTGCGTTACAACTCCCATGATACTTGTCCACATCCTGGGTGCATCTGCACAGCTCTGCTTCTACATCCGGCGACCAGGCCACATCAGCGTCCAACAGAGATGGGGGGAATGGATCACTGCCGGCTGCAGGATGACCTTCTCAATCCACGCACACACTCAGGATGCAGCCCACAACCACAACACAACCTTGTGGCACTGTGATCCAAGACCACATTGTGCCATCTCCATGCATCCAACCTTGGCCGGCCCACCATTCTCCACATCCACCTGACTCAAGCATGCAGGCCATGGTTCTGCCACCTGTCTACACATACCTGGGAGGAGCACCCCAGGACACTCCACATGATCCCTGACCTCTGCACATGACTGTTGCTCTTCTAAATAGGTCTGTGGGCACAGTTGTGCGGGCACCGCTTCAGCTGGTTGGGCCTATCACGGGTGAGTATGGTGCTCCATGTCTGTATTGGATGATACATTGTGACCCATGTGTGTCCTGTGCCAGACTCAGACCCCAGGGTATGGATGGTTGGAGTTACTTCAGAAATCAGGCATGGTTTCACTTTACAACACACACATGTAGTGGAATAATGCAAAATGACGGCATCATCTCGTGATTGTGAAGATTTTTATTGGTGGTGGGGTACGTGTTTGGGGGGATGACAAGAGGTGCTTGGCGGGAGTGTAGAATCCAAAGTTCACTGGGGGAGTTGGTATCCTTGCCATTGGAAGTCATCAGAGTCTTTGCCACAGTCTTTGTCAACATTGGTCAGACAGTGACCAGCAAGTCCATGTGGCAGAGAATGTCATTTGCTGATGTGCTGCTGTTGGGCCAGAGGGCCAGGTGCCAGGCCAGGTGACCTGGGAGATGGTGATGTTCTGCTGACTCTCACGGTCTTTTGCGTGGACGACCCACCTTCCTGCGGGGACCCTCAGAAGCAGGCTGTGACGATGCTTGGGATGCTCCGTCGGATGAACCCTCCTCCTCCTGATCCCTCCCTGTGGGTGGTGATGTTCTTCGCCTGGTTGCACAGGGAGGGTTGCCCATGTTGTCGGCAATCCGACGGAGTACACGGGTCATTTCCGTTTGCACCGCCACGAGCTCAGCCTGTCTTGCCTCCATCCGTCCTTGGTGTCGCTGTTGACTGGCATATTGCTCGGCCTGCATGTTCTTGATCTCATTGAGGGTCTCCACTACCTGGCTGAGGCCCCTGGTGTCACGCCGGTATGTGTCCAGGATGTTGCTGACGTGTGACATTACCGGTTCCTGAGCCAAGTGGTCAGGTTCGCGCCTCCGTCGTCCTCCACTCCCACCACCCCTGCCCACTTGCACCTGGCCTGCCGTTGTGGGCACATCGGGTCTCCGGGACCCCTGAGGGATGGCATTTGCGGTGTCGCCTGCCTCCTCCTGGGTGCCCGGAGAACCTTGTCCCTCCTGGACAGACTGGCTGTGTTGTTGTGTGCGGGCAGGGCTCCTGGGTGTCTCCTGGGGTGTGGCAGGAATGGGGGTGGTGGTTGGCACAGTTGTACCTGACGCAGGTGCTGCAGGTGGTTGGACACCAGAGGGGCCAGGTTGGTCTGGGTCATCCACGGAGTGGTGAGAGTCGTCGCTGCCGGTGGGGTCCTCTTCACGCAGAGCCTGGTCCTGTGAGTCTTCCCCCCCAGTGTTGGGGGGAGATCGACGATGTTGACCTGTGTGTGAGAGAGACGATGTTAATTGTGTTACATGCGACATCCATGTTTCATTCATTTTTGAGTTGGCACAGTTCCTCTAGGTGGTTGGATATGGCTTGCATTCCTCTCGCAGTGCACTTGTGCATGGGTATGTCCCTTGGCCACAGCTTTCGACACTTGACCTATGTGTGACACAATCTTAGTTGATGCATCTTTTTGGAACGCAGTCAGCAGTGTAGTGAGCGGGCGTAGCAAGCCATGCAGAGCCGCCTTACGTGTTGCACTGTACGTGGCCAAATGGTGTTTTTTCCAAGCTATTTGAGAATGCAGGTAGGTAACTTAAGCATTTGTGACAGGGTTCTAACAAACACAGTGGGTGGGTATACTGGGTGTAAGGTTAGGTTTGTGCCTGCAGCACGGATGTACTCGTGCACAGATTGACACATGGCCCAGTGTTTATCAAAGGGGGGGTTCACGCACTGCCAAACCTTGTCTACATGCACACAGTCCACCTGCTGACGAGCGGACATGGCCACACCACCCAAGGGTGATTTGGTCTCCCTCTGTCTCCGTTTCTCCCTCCCTCTGTCACCCTCCTCCCTCTGTCCGTCTCCCTCTGTCACCCTCCTCCCTCTGTCCGTCTCCCTCTGTCAACCTCCTCCCTCTGTCCGTCTCCCTCTGTCTCCCTTTCTCCCTCCCTCTGTCACCCTCCTCCCTCTGTCCGTCTCCCTCTGTCTCCCTTTCTCCCTCCCTCTGTCAGCCTCCTCCCTCTGTCCGTCTCCCTCTGTCTCCCTTTCTCCCTCCCTCTGTCACCCTCCTCCCTCTGTCCATCTCCCTCTGTTTCCCTTTCTCCCTCCCTCTGTCACCCTCCTCCCTCTGTCCGTCACCCACTGTCTCCCTTTCTCCCTCCCTCTGTCACCCTCCTCCCTCTGTCCGTCTCCCTCTGTCTCCCTTTCTCCCTCCCTCTGTCAGCCTCCTCCCTCCCTCTGTGTGTCACCCTCTGTCACCTCAGCCCAGCTTCATGGGCACACACAGTTTGCAGGTCTTTCAAAGGCCATTGGCTTGTTCATGTGGGTTTGTTTCTAATCTCCGGGCACCCATTGGGCGGAGTGTCTGAGTCTGCGCTGCTGCTGTGACGGTGTGTGCTGACACTCTTCCAGAGTGATGCGTCTTCATTAGCTGCTCTTATGTGCAAATTGTGCCTTCATACCCATGTCATCCTGCAACGCGGCCACCATTTGCAGGCAACACAGTACTGTGTGGGGACACACTGTTTGTATGGCTGTGCCCTAGGCCATTTGGGCTGAGGGCATTGTTGTGTGCTTCAGAGTTGCTATGTGTTAGTTTTGGGGCCCACCCTCCCGGCATCGGGGACATCCTGTCTTGTGTTGGTGTTTTGTGTGGCCTGTGACTTGGCATGGCCTTGCTTGGTGCATGGGGCATGGAGGCATTAGTGGCATGTGTGTGTTTTTGGAGTGTGGTTGTGTCCGGTGCTGGCTTTGGGGGGGTTGCGTGCATGATTGGGACTTTGGTTGTGTACGGCGTTCCCCCATGTGAGGTGAGTTGTTGTGTACTCACCAGGGTCTGGGACTCCTTGTACTCCGTCTACTCCCACCAGCGGCAGCGTGGCCATCACCTTCTCCTCCCAGGGATGGTACTGCACCAGTCTGCGGGGCGGCCCTCCTCCAGTGATGTTCCCCTGGTTGTGATCGTCCGTCATTTTGCGGCGGACCGTCCTCCGCAGATCGTACCACCTGGCTTGGCACTCATGCCTGGTCCTTCTGGTGGCCCCAACAGCATTCACAGCATTGACAATCCTCTCCCACATGGCTGATTTTTCGGATATGCTGGTCCGTCTGACCAATGTTCCAAAGAGCTGTGGCTCGACTCTGACGATTTCATCGACAAGGACCTCCAGTTCCTCCTTTGTGAACTTTGGATTCTTGTTAGTGGGCATGGTGTGGGGTGTGGGTGTGGATGGTTGTGGGGGTGTTGGTGTGGATGGTAGTGGGTGTGTGAGTGTGGTTGTGAAGGTGTGTGTGTGGGAATGTGATGGTGTTTGTGATGGTGGTTGTGTGAAGGAGTGCAAGTGTAAGGTGTATTGATGGCTGTAGTATGGTGCAGTGCGTTGTCTCTGTGGTCTGGCAGTGGTGGATCTGTTGTAAAGGATCATGGTTTGTGTGTGCTGGGCCTTTTTATTGGTCCATTTGTGGGTGTGGCTGTGTTTGAACTTTGGGTGGGTGTGTTATAAGGAGTGGTTGTGTTTTGGGCCTCTGTTTAGCTGTTTGGCAGTTGCAGGTCAGTGTATGGGGTGTATTTGGGCTTGTTGGACATGTTTTGTGGTGTTGTGTGAATCTAATTGACTCTCCTTGTGTTGTTTTGGTTTGTCCTGGTTCAGTACGTGTGTTTTTGGCGTCTGTACGGTGCGTACATGGGCCATTTTGTTGTACAGTGCTGGCCTTTGCTATGGCTTAGTGCGACTCGTCCATGCGCTATGTTGGGTGAGGGTGCTGGTGTAGGGGCCTGGGGTAGGGTGCGTACAGACACGGGCAGGGTGTTGTCCGCACCGTCCATCGGTGGTGGTGTTTCGCCGTGTACATACAGGGGGGGGCTGGGTGTACGCTCCGTACATACATGGGTGGGGGTACGCTCACATACACTGGTGGGGTGTTGGTACACTCCATTCATACACGGGTGGGGGTACGTGCCGTACGTACACGGGTGGGGGTTCGGCGCATACATGCACTGGTGGGGTGTTGGTACGCGCCGTACATACACGGGTGGGGTGTTGGTACTCTCCGTACATACACGGGTGGGGGTACGCTCCATACATGCACGGGTGGGGGTACGCTCCGTACATACACGGGTGGGGGTACGCTCACATGCACTGGTGGGGTGTTGTTACGCTCCATTCATACACGGGTGGGGGTACGCTCCGCACATGCACTGGTGGGGTGTTGGTATGTGCCGTACATACACGGGTGGGGGTTCGGCGGGTACATGCACTGGTGGGGTGTTGGTACGTGCCGTACATACACGGGTGGGGTGTTGGTACGCTCCGTACATACACGGGTGGGGGTACGCTCCATACATGCACGGGTGGGGGTACGCTCCGTACATACACGGGTGGGGGTTCGGCGCGTACATACACGGGTGGGGGTTCGGCGCGTACATCCCGGCGGGGGGGCGTTTGGCACGTACATACGGGGGCTGGGGGGGGTGTTTGGCGCATACATACGGCAGCTGGGGGGGGTGTTCGGCGCGTATGCGGGCACATGTCTCCATGGTTGCTATAGGAGTTCGGTCCGTATGGTGTTTTTTCCATACGGTTGTAAAATCGGAAGGACGGGACGGATCGTACTTGTGCGGTCGGACTTCATTTTTCCGATTCGTACGGTAAATCGTCTGGGGATGTGTCGGACACATTTTCCGACCCGAGGACGTGTGGGGAAATTTTCCCAATGCGATTCGTATGGACTTTTTCCCATGCGAATCGAACTTGGCAGTTTGTACGCTACTTGTACAATTCGTACGGTAAAAATACCGGATACGATTCGTACAGGGAAAATTTTTCCAGGATCGGAATCGGCCCCTAAGTGTCTAGATTATACCATGCAATACATGAACAGGGGGAGCAAATGGTTGGTTCGGGTCGGTAGCATTGGGGTGATGACACGGGACAGGATATCACAGATGAGCAATGGAGGTACTGCTGCCTCCAAACGGCACGAATCTCCTCAAGCAGCCGATTAAGGGTGATACACTACAGATTTCTGCAGAGAATATATTACACACCAGTCAAAATGTTCAGATTCCAGTTGACAGACAATGATTGTTGCACCAGATGTGGACAGTCGGGGGTGGGATTCTTACACCTGGCCTGGGCTTGTGCAGCAGTGCGGGACTTCTGGGAACAAGTGCTCTCAGCACTAGAAACATTGGTGGATATCCGCATGCCCAGGGACCCACTATTTGCATTATTAAGTTATACCAAACAGGTACCTGCTCACTGCAGGAAATTTGTGGCACTGTCTCTTCTACTGGCAAAGCGTAGGGTAGCATGTCGGTGGGGAAGGGGGCGAGCACCGAAATTTAAGGATTGGATGACGGATCTGCTCTACTGTCAAGAACAAACTACCACGTATGCTGAACTATTACCGTCTTCGTCTAGGCCCAAAGACATCTGGGGGCCATTGCAGGGATATTTATTAGCGAAAGAGCCTGGGGACACAACTCACCTATAAGTGACAATTCATTGGTGAGGATTGAAATGGGTATTACTGTGATCTTTTTATTATGGGGGATGCCGGGAAAGCTTTTTTGTTTGTATGCTTACAATTCTGTTATGATCACTGAAGTTAATGCTGTTGGTACATTCCACGATGACAGAACATGATCAGAACTGATATATGTGCACTACGGAGAAGCTCATATAAATATGACTATTGTCTGCCAAGTAACTATGCCACTGTTATGTTGTACCTTGCTTAACATGCATAAATAAAGTTTTTAAAAAAAACAAAAAATACTAATGCTTAAAGACAATATTGAGGAATGACAAACTAAAAAGGGCTCTATGCAGTGCATCATTATTCAGTAGAGAAAGACGTATTTCTCTTTAAAAAAACTCCAGCAGGGGTCTCCAACCAGACGATCTCGAGCTACCAGTAGCTCGCCGACCCTCTATAAGTAGCTTGCATCTCCTATCTAATTATTAAGACGTGATTTTGCATTTTATTTTGTATTTATTAATTCACTTTTAGGGCTAACAGCCCTTACTCACCCTCACCCGACCCAGCTGCTCAGATTGGCTGAAGTGAGTTTAGCTGGGGTGGGGTGGGCTGAAGAACGTTATGTTCTTCCTGAAGTCACATGCCATCTGTCTTTTCCAGGCTGGCATTGCGCTTCGTATTTTGCATTTGATCCTCCCGGAGTAGCTGCGAGGTAAGAGGGCACCTGGCCGAGCAGGAGCATAATGACTTGGTAAAATTGACTCCATGCATGCAAGGCCCTTTGGTTTTAACGTTGGCTGCCTCCGCGCATTAGATCTACATTCAGAAATAAATCGCAGTGGCTGGCGACGCTGTAATGAAAGGTCCTTGCAGGTACTGAGCTGCTACCGCTGTGGCAGCTGATGCTAAAATGCAAGGTCCTTGTCTGCACTAATCTGCTTTCACTGACTTCACCACACTTTCATTTTCCTTTGCGTAGGAGTCAGTGAAAGCAGCTCAGTGCATGCAAGGACCTTTGATTTTAACATGGGGCCTTAAGCAGTGGCGTAGCTAGGGTGGGGCGGTGGGAGCGGTCCGCCCCAGGCGGCACTATTTTGGGGGCGGACAAAGGCATTCAGGTAAGGCTCGGCTTGCTTTCGTGGACATTTGGGGACAGGCAGAGAAGGAATAGGACTCGGGCAATGTTCTCTTCTTTTTTGTGATGGCAGCTGTCCCCCCCCCTTTCTTCCTATTATTCCCTCTCTTTCTGTCTTGCCCCTCACTTACTGAAAACCGTAACTTGAAGAAACGGTTCACAACCTCTCTTTCCTTCTTTCATTTAGTTGCTTCCCTGTGAAATGGATCCAAAAAAGAAAAACACTCTTGCGGGAAATGCCCTTTTTCTGACATTTTTCTATTCCACAGTCCAGCAGGATGGAGAGAAATAGAAGGTTTTAAATATGAAAAATAAATACATAACTAAATAAAGCAAGACAGAGTGGTTGCAAAGTGGCCAGATTGGTTTTATTCACATCCAAATACATCAGCCTCACTTTACAGAGTTTGCCAGTGAAGTGCTACTTTTGTTTTTCTTTGAACAGCATTTTTGTCCCCAGGTGGGAAAGTTTACCATTCCTGGACGGACTGCAATACCTGGTTGATGGGTGGATTGGAAAACAAAACATGTACCACGGCTCTGTGTTTATGGATGTGGTCTTTTTAAACCATGCTGCTTACGTTTTGGAAGGATATAAGCAATGGACATTGAAACGGTTCCCTTCAGGGCCTTGTAGTCATGTCTTTAACTTTTCAGGTAAAACCACTTGCTGATTTCTGAATAGTGAGTGAGAGATCGTTAAGGTGATCATGTTGTTTCTGCTTGCATTTCACATGCTTTACTTGCATTCCCTATGAGTGTTTGCTTTAACTTTTTTTTTTAAGGCAGCATATTACTCTTATCAAGTGCATAATTTGAATTGAGCCACATCCAAGTGTTTATAGCGGGCACAATTAGGTTGTAGCTGAAGGCAGTGCGAGTTTCTCTCAGTGGGGCAGGTTGGTGTTCAGTGGGGGAGAGGATGTGGCACTATGGCCAGAGCTGTCGAATTTGGAACTGGGGAACTGGGTTCAGCCTTCATGACCAGTCCACCAGACCACTCTACTGAGGGAGCATATTCCCATGCTAGACCTTAGAAGGCCCCACTAGACCTTAGAAGGCTTGATGTCTTAGCACAAGCACGTGTACCATACACCTATGGATTCAGATAAAAACGAGGATGCCATAACGCTCTTGTCTTTAAAAAAGAAAATGAAACGGATAGAGTTACACGGACAATATATGCTTGAGTACTTAAAAGCAGGGGTAATACCTCAAGGGTTGCGTGTTAGGAACATTCCTGGGCTTTTTATTCAAATCAAAGAATTCCTAGAACGATGGGCCATGATATCCAACCGTTTCTCACGGGATTATATGATGCTAATTGTTGAAACAGCTAAAGAGGTCCTAGAACAATTGGCAAAAGAGATTCAGGACCCAGAAAACAAAATTAAAAGCTCAGGCATAGTGGAAGACACCAAGAAAAAGATAGATGAGATAGAAAAGGATCTTCACTCTTATTCAGAATACCTAGCTAAACGCAAAATAGATAAGTTAAAAAAAGATAAGTCTAATTGGTCGCACACTGCTCCACCTACCAAGCGTGTTACCCCAATGAAAAATGGTCCCTGAGGTCAGCGTCGGCGAGTACACCTATGCCCGTGTAATGCATGCAAGTATGAGTAGCGTTAGCCATCCCTGGACACGTGTTTCGAGGTAGTTGCCTCTCGTCAGCAGGGAGTAGGAAAGTGTGTGGGGTTGCTGTGTAAGCTGCTAAAATCGTTATCAGGTCAAGTACCTCTCGTAGCGCGCAGGTGCGTAACCATGAGCCCGTCGGCTCCAACGGCTCAAGGAAGCCTGAAATAAAGTTAAGTCTAATTGGTCGCACACTGCTCCACCTACCAAGCGTGTTACCCCAATGAAAAATGGTCCCTGAGGTCAGCGTCGGCGAGTACACCTATGCCCGTGTAATGCATGCAAGTATGAGTAGCGTTAGCCATCCCTGGACACGTGTTTCGAGGTAGTTGCCTCTCGTCAGCAGGGAGTAGGAAAGTGTGTGGGGTTGCTGTGTAAGCTGCTAAAATCGTTATCAGGTCAAGTACCTCTCGTAGCGCGCAGGTGCGTAACCATGAGCCCGTCGGCTCCAACGGCTCAAGGAAGCCTGAAATAAAGTTAAGTCTAATTGGTCGCACACTGCTCCACCTACCAAGCGTGTTACCCCAATGAAAAATGGTCCCTGAGGTCAGCGTCGGCGAGTACACCTATGCCCGTGTAATGCATGCAAGTATGAGTAGCGTTAGCCATCCCTGGACACGTGTTTCGAGGTAGTTGCCTCTCGTCAGCAGGGAGTAGGAAAGTGTGTGGGGTTGCTGTGTAAGCTGCTAAAATCGTTATCAGGTCAAGTACCTCTCGTAGCGCGCAGTTGCGTAACCATGAGCCCGTCGGCTCCAACGGCTCAAGGAAGCCTGAAATAAAGTTAAGTCTAATTGGTCGCACACTGCTCCACCTACCAAGCGTGTTACCCCAATGAAAAATGGTCCCTGAGGTCAGCGTCGGCGAGTACACCTATGCCCGTGTAATGCATGCAAGTATGAGTAGCGTTAGCCATCCCTGGACACGTGTTTCGAGGTAGTTGCCTCTCGTCAGCAGGGAGTAGGAAAGTGTGTGGGGTTGCTGTGTAAGCTGCTAAAATCGTTATCAGGTCAAGTACCTCTCGTAGCGCGCAGGTGCGTAACCATGAGCCCGTCGGCTCCAACGGCTCAAGGAAGCCTGAAATAAAGTTAAGTCTAATTGGTCGCACACTGCTCCACCTACCAAGCGTGTTACCCCAATGAAAAATGGTCCCTGAGGTCAGCGTCGGCGAGTACACCTATGCCCGTGTAATGCATGCAAGTATGAGTAGCGTTAGCCAACCCTGGACACGTGTTTCGAGGTAGTTGCCTCTCGTCAGCAGGGAGTAGGAAAGTGTGTGGGGTTGCTGTGTAAGCTGCTAAAATCGTTATCAGGTCAAGTACCTCTCGTAGCGCGCAGGTGCGTAACCATGAGCCCGTCGGCTCCAACGGCTCAAGGAAGCCTGAAATAAAGTTAAGTCTAATTGGTCGCACACTGCTCCACCTACCAAGCGTGTTACCCCAATGAAAAATGGTCCCTGAGGTCAGCGTCGGCGAGTACACCTATGCCCGTGTAATGCATGCAAGTATGAGTAGCGTTAGCCATCCCTGGACACGTGTTTCGAGGTAGTTGCCTCTCGTCAGCAGGGAGTAGGAAAGTGTGTGGGGTTGCTGTGTAAGCTGCTAAAATCGTTATCAGGTCAAGTACCTCTCGTAGCGCGCAGGTGCGTAACCATGAGCCCGTCGGCTCCAACGGCTCAAGGAAGCCTGAAATAAAGTTAAGTCTAATTGGTCGCACACTGCTCCACCTACCAAGCGTGTTACCCCAATGAAAAATGGTCCCTGAGGTCAGCGTCGGCGAGTACACCTATGCCCGTGTAATGCATGCAAGTATGAGTAGCGTTAGCCATCCCTGGACACGTGTTTCGAGGTAGTTGCCTCTCGTCAGCAGGGAGTAGGAAAGTGTGTGGGGTTGCTGTGTAAGCTGCTAAAATCGTTATCAGGTCAAGTACCTCTCGTAGCGCGCAGGTGCGTAACCATGAGCCCGTCGGCTCCAACGGCTCAAGGAAGCCTGAAATAAAGTTAAGTCTAATTGGTCGCACACTGCTCCACCTACCAAGCGTGTTACCCCAATGAAAAATGGTCCCTGAGGTCAGCGTCGGCGAGTACACCTATGCCCGTGTAATGCATGCAAGTATGAGTAGCGTTAGCCATCCCTGGACACGTGTTTCGAGGTAGTTGCCTCTCGTCAGCAGGGAGTAGGAAAGTGTGTGGGGTTGCTGTGTAAGCTGCTAAAATCGTTATCAGGTCAAGTACCTCTCGTAGCGCGCAGGTGCGTAACCATGAGCCCGTCGGCTCCAACGGCTCAAGGAAGCCTGAAATAAAGTTAAGTCTAATTGGTCGCACACTGCTCCACCTACCAAGCGTGTTACCCCAATGAAAAATGGTCCCTGAGGTCAGCGTCGGCGAGTACACCTATGCCCGTGTAATGCATGCAAGTATGAGTAGCGTTAGCCATCCCTGGACACGTGTTTCGAGGTAGTTGCCTCTCGTCAGCAGGGAGTAGGAAAGTGTGTGGGGTTGCTGTGTAAGCTGCTAAAATCGTTATCAGGTCAAGTACCTCTCGTAGCGCGCAGGTGCGTAACCATGAGCCCGTCGGCTCCAACGGCTCAAGGAAGCCTGAAATAAAGTTAAGTCTAATTGGTCGCACACTGCTCCACCTACCAAGCGTGTTACCCCAATGAAAAATGGTCCCTGAGGTCAGCGTCGGCGAGTACACCTATGCCCGTGTAATGCATGCAAGTATGAGTAGCGTTAGCCATCCCTGGACACGTGTTTCGAGGTAGTTGCCTCTCGTCAGCAGGGAGTAGGAAAGTGTGTGGGGTTGCTGTGTAAGCTGCTAAAATCGTTATCAGGTCAAGTACCTCTCGTAGCGCGCAGGTGCGTAACCATGAGCCCGTCGGCTCCAACGGCTCAAGGAAGCCTGAAATAAAGTTAAGTCTAATTGGTCGCACACTGCTCCACCTACCAAGCGTGTTACCCCAATGAAAAATGGTCCCTGAGGTCAGCGTCGGCGAGTACACCTATGCCCGTGTAATGCATGCAAGTATGAGTAGCGTTAGCCATCCCTGGACACGTGTTTCGAGGTAGTTGCCTCTCGTCAGCAGGGAGTAGGAAAGTGTGTGGGGTTGCTGTGTAAGCTGCTAAAATCGTTATCAGGTCAAGTACCTCTCATAGCGCGCAGGTGCGTAACCATGAGCCCGTCGGCTCCAACGGCTCAAGGAAGCCTGAAATAAAGTTAAGTCTAATTGGTCGCACACTGCTCCACCTACCAAGCGTGTTACCCCAATGAAAAATGGTCCCTGAGGTCAGCGTCGGCGAGTACACCTATGCCCGTGTAATGCATGCAAGTATGAGTAGCGTTACTGTTCTTTATACATTGTGGCATAGGCGTACCCGCCGTCGCCACTACATCTTCCACAGTCCCTTGGGGCAACTTGCTGGTGTGACGAGCAGTGTGCGACCAACCTTTGCATAATTTATTACGGCTCCCTTGAGCCAACGGGCTGACGAGCCTTGGATCTGCACCTGCGCGCCATGAGAGGTACTTGACCTGTTTTAATTACATTTTGGCAGTCCACGCGGCACCCCTTTACACTGACCTGCTCCCTGCTGACGAGAGGCAACTACCTCGAAACACGTGTCCAGGGATGGCTAACGCAACACATACTGTTCTTTATACATTGTGGCATAGGCGTACCCGCCGTCGCCACTACATCTTCCACAGTCCCTTGGGGCAACTTGCTGGTGTGACGAGCAGTGTGCGACCAACCTTTGCATAATTTATTACGGCTCCCTTGAGCCAACGGGCTGACGAGCCTTGGATCTGCACCTGCGCACCATGAGAGGTACTTGACCTGTTTTAATTACATTTTGGCAGTCCACGCGGCACCCCTTTACACTGACCTGCTCCCTGCTGACGAGAGGCAACTACCTCGAAACACGTGTCCAGGGATGGCTAACGCAACACATACTTTTCTTTATACATTGTGGCATAGGCGTACCCGCCGTCGCCACTACATCTTCCACAGTCCCTTGGGGCAACTTGCTGGTGTGACGAGCAGTGTGCGACCAACCTTTGCATAATTTATTACGGCTCCCTTGAGCCAACGGGCTGACGAGCCTTGGATCTGCACCTGCGCGCCATGAGAGGTACTTGACCTGTTTTAATTACATTTTGGCAGTCCACGCGGCACCCCTTTACACTGACCTGCTCCCTGCTGACGAGAGGCAACTAGCTCGAAACACGTGTCCAGGGATGGCTAACGCAACACATACTGTTCTTTATACATTGTGGCATAGGCGTACCCGCCGTCGCCACTACATCTTCCACAGTCCCTTGGGGCAACTTGCTGGTGTGACGAGCAGTGTGCGACCAACCTTTGCATAATTTATTACGGCTCCCTTGAGCCAACGGGCTGACGAGCCTTGGATCTGCACCTGCGCGCCATGAGAGGTACTTGACCTGTTTTAATTACATTTTGGCAGTCCACGCGGCACCCCTTTACACTGACCTGCTCCCTGCTGACGAGAGGCAACTACCTCGAAACACGTGTCCAGGGATGGCTAACGCAACACATACTGTTCTTTATACATTGTGGCATAGGCGTACCCGCCGTCGCCACTACATCTTCCACAGTCCCTTGGGGCAACTTGCTGGTGTGACGAGCAGTGTGCGACCAACCTTTGCATAATTTATTACGGCTCCCTTGAGCCAACGGGCTGACGAGCCTTGGATCTGCACCTGCGCGCCATGAGAGGTACTTGACCTGTTTTAATTACATTTTGGCAGTCCACGCGGCACCCCTTTACACTGACCTGCTCCCTGCTGACGAGAGGCAACTACCTCGAAACACGTGTCCAGGGATGGCTAACGCAACACATACTGTTCTTTATACATTGTGGCATAGGCGTACCCGCCGTCGCCACTACATCTTCCACAGTCCCTTGGGGCAACTTGCTGGTGTGACGAGCAGTGTGCGACTAACCTTTGCATAATTTATTACGGCTCCCTTGAGCCAACGGGCTGACGAGCCTTGGATCTGCACCTGCGCGCCATGAGAGGTACTTGACCTGTTTTAATTACATTTTGGCAGTCCACGCGGCACCCCTTTACACTGACCTGCTCCCTGCTGACGAGAGGCAACTACCTCGAAACACGTGTCCAGGGATGGCTAACGCAACACATACTGTTCTTTATACATTGTGGCATAGGCGTACCCGCCGTCGCCACTACATCTTCCACAGTCCCTTGGGGCAACTTGCTGGTGTGACGAGCAGTGTGCGACCAACCTTTGCATAATAAGTTAAAAAAAGATGTTAGGTTCTTTAGTAAAGAAGCCACCTACCCCTATTTGAAAGAACAATATTATAATCAACCTGAAGGGGGTCAATAAGATCAATTCATGAATAAGCAATATAACTATGGCAAAAAAGTTATTACTTTCTCGGATTCCTCTGATTCCGACAATGAAGGCCAATATACAGGTAATGGATATCAGGGCTTTAGAAGCAATAGTAGACAACGTGGCATGCAGCCTTTTTTAGGGAGGCGTTTTACCAGACGGGTAAATTGGAGACCATAGTACCAACCGAGGTTCCAAGCCAACCCACAAATGGACTTCAACCAATTCCAGGTCAATCCACCGATGGGTTTCAATCAATATCTAGAAACACGGAACAAAAGATATTGGAGGGAGTAGAGACTATACCCATTTTCAATCTTAGTGGGTCCCAGTTATCTGCAACAATCATGAAAGTCTTATGTAAAGGCCTCACTTTTGCCCCACATTCGGGTCTTAATAAATTTGAACTATTTAGAGACCTTCAAGCATTTCTAAGAAAAATCAGGTTGAAAGTGTTTTTTTCTGAAGATAAAGATCAAAGTTATAACATAAACCTATCAGGTCTTGCACCAAAATCGATCTTTACGCCTACATTGAAACAGTTACCACCAGAGGTGGCCATATTCGAACAAGTATTGTACAATAAATTTATCAACATTACAAAATATGTACAAAAAAAACCTTTTAATTTGAAGACATCTCTTCAAGAGAGAATGTATTGTTACATCATTCACAATGGCTGTGTACAGTGTTGTTCGATTTTAATTATCCTAGACCTCATTTCAGGATTACTATTTGTGTGTTCTATGTATACATATACCAAAAGCATCTTGAATTGGCGCAACACAAGCTCTGGATGACGACCGTTATTTGTTTTTGATTATTATTTTTAGTATTCACTGGTAAAGAAAATCCTGAAGAAGGCATTTGCCGAAACGCGTTGGTGGTATTCCTCAAATCACTGCCAGTGTTTTATTTACATGAGTTTGATTTTATTGTAAATTGTGGTCTGATAACAACACATGTGAAAAATATAGTATGCTGCTAGAATTGTTGATTCCATATTATATTGTGATCAAATTAGTTCAATACAAACTGTAATGTCAATTTATCTATGTACTGAAAAGGATTATGTCTGAATTGAATTTGTACAAATATTTAATTGTTTATTGATGAGAAAAGGAAGATAAAATCATAAAAAGATCAACATAAAGAAAAAATTATATTAAAAAAAATAAAAAAGCTTATATTTGATTCACATTGTGTGTTATATTGTATAGTATGTGGTTGTATGTCCATAGCTGCGCCATTTCTGAATTATTTTTAAACAGCACTTCACCCGGTGCAACCTCTCTCTTTTCCAATATAGTCAATTGTGAGTTAACCTTGAAGGCCTGTCCACCACAATCCATACTGAAGTTCATCTCCAGTCTTGCGGGCAGGCCTACGAAGCAGCACACCCTAGAGCAACAGTGATCCAGTCACTGTGACTCTGTCACTGAGGTCACATGAACCTTGAGCAGGTTTGGGCGGTGCGAACGGTGTGACCGCAGTGGGTACCTATTTTGGGTGGGTGCGTAGTGTTTGCAAGTTTATTATGGTTTTAAAAAAAAAACTTTCTGCCTCCTTCCTGGCCTCCAGCAGTTTTCAGAAACAATAAAAATGTCATGATAACTTTGGTGATTAATGTTCTTCCTAGAGACATATCCGAGTTTTGTGGAAGGGTTGACTCCTGGAAAGGTAGCACAGAGGGTTAATGTGCCTGCTGCAAAGAACATGTACCATGCAGATCACAAAGTGCACTGCTTTAATGGGGGACCATGATGGATGGTCATTTAATGTCAGCTGTAGATGATGGATCCCGGTCATGTATGCGCATGTTTGCATTGTGCTGAGGGGATTACCAGGTATTTGTTCACGCAGCTCTCTGATGGATGTTACATGCGGTTTTTCTGAGTCCCCAGATAGATCATGCAGTCTGTGTGTTCTCTTTTGTACTGCCAGTCACCGGTGTTTTCAACTGTGTAGCCTTGGACCGTGTCATGTATGTGCATGTAACTTGCATGATTGAGGTAACTATGAGCGGCGATACTACGTGTCTCTCGGTCCTCATGCAAGTGCTTGCTGTCCTTTTTCCCCAGCAACCCCCCCCCCCCAGGGGCGGCAATCTGAGGGATAGCCCCGGGCGCCACAAGCTCTAGCTACGCCTCTGGCCTTAAGTAATAAAGCGCAGTGGCAGCCGGCGTTCAAATTAAAAGTCCTTGCATGCACTGGGCAGCCACCGCGCTTTACATCTGCCTGCCTTCAATAGTAAAGCAGGGTGGCAGACAACATAAAAATCCTTGCCTGCACTGAGCCTCTTTGACTGTCATGCAAAGGCAAATATATAGCGTAGTAATCAGTGAAAGCCTTTCACTGATTACTACACCGCGCTGTATATTTGCCTGAAGTAGACAGTAAAAGCTGTTCAGAGCATGCAAGGATCTTGGATTTTAACGTCAGCTGCCACCGCGCCTACATCTTTCTTCAATAGTAAAGTGTAGTGGCAGCCAATGTTGAAATCAAAGGGCCTCACATGCACTGAGCATCATTTTTGCCAGTTAATTGAGGTGCAATTTAAAAATGAAGGTCAGACTGGAGCCAACTATTACAGTACATCAAAAAAATGTACTCGCACTGTCAGCATTACTGAATGTAAACATTTTTGAAACACGAAGTTGCTCTGTGCTTCTTCCTTTGCATATTTCCCATCTGCTACACAACATGTGTCTACAGGCAGAAACAGGGCATTACCACCAGTCAAAGACTGAGTCCCTTTGATGGGGTTTTGTCTCTTTCTTCTCTGCTTTTTAAAGCCCAGACAGCAAAATTGCTAAATTCACATCATAAAAAGGGAGAATGTCAGAAGTTAAAATACATTTTTACTTTCCAATCTCCTACTTCTGCAGTAAGGCACCGGCTCTAGAATGAGTTTCTGTACTTGTAGAAGACCCAGCAGACATTTTGTGAGAGGTGGGCGAACTAAAGAATTAACAGGTAGAGCAGGATGGTTTTTGAGACGAAGAAAAGTAAATTAAATTCAAATATGCACTGGCAGCCGTCAACATTTTGAGCAGGTGCAGTCCTATGGCTGGGATTGCACACAGACAGATTGATGCACTCACATTCAAAACCTTTCTTGAAGAGGTTGACACCTGTGTGCCTTAGTGGTATCTAGCAATTGTGCACAGAGGGCAGCAGTATTGTTAGTGAATGGCTTTTGGGAAAATGGAGATGTGCATAGTGTAGGATGCAGAAAATGCTGCCATCTGAAATCTGTGCAGTGTAGCACGAAGTGTGAGAACATAATTGAGTTAAATGAAAACTAGACTGCAAAGTAAGCCCTTGTAAAATAGACTACAACTTAGGGTTTTGATGAAATAAAAGGCTGCCAAGAGATTGGAGTTGGATTACTGGATGTAGAAGACTGGGCAGAGAATGCAAGGCTTAGCAGACAGTATTGCCGAACAGAGTGAAGAACTATGGCTATGCATTTTCTGGACTTTGCAGAGTTGATGCATGTGTTATAGAACTGAGTGAAGTGCTTTTTGTGAAACTAGGGTTGCCACCTTTCCAAATACCAGCCATTTGTTGCTCTTTTAATAGTCTGCAAATACCCAAGCATGAAAGAAAATCATATGTATTCATTTGTAACATAATTTTTCTTGCTTTGTTTACTTTACTTTATTTGATAATGGAGACAGGGGAGGCCTTCTGTTGCAGCATTTTATCTATTCTAGCGCTTACTAATCCAATGTGTGGCACTGAAGCACTTACCTACATGATCAGCAGATATGGCATGTGTAGGGTGGGTGGTTAGACATGTGTATTTTTGGTTTGTGATCCTATGTGGGAAGTGTTTTCTTGTCTTCCCTGATGAACACCAATAATTAGTCTTAAAGTCAATGAATCTGGGTGTGGGGGGTGTCTCAGAAAAATGTACAAGTTGCTTGGCCTTTAGTAGCTCACGGCGATTTTCACTGATCAGAAGGAACTCTCACTACAGAAAAAGTTGGAGACCCCTGGACTAGAGACTCGCACTCCCAAGAACATTTCTAGTATGGTATTCACTGGAGCAATCTGTGAAGCAATTTTAGTATGTTTACAGTATGTTGGTTGGTTGTGCACTGTCATAAGCAGATAAGGGCGGGGGATAGTCCTATGGGATCAAGATGCATATAGATCTGAATTAGTTAAACAACTTTCAGTGCAAGAACACTATAAGAAACTAACAAGTAATCCCACAAATAAATTGTCAAAAATCATTTCCATCTTAAGCCGTGAAAGTTTTGATGGGGGCTGGCAGAGTGAAAAGGAGGCATCCTTTTTCATAAACAAAGCACCTACGGTACCAGTAATATATATTTTACCAAAAGTACATAAAAATACAACTGTACCTCCCGGACGACCTATCGTTTTTGGGTGCAATTCAATTTTAAAACCTTTAGCCCAATATGCTGATTTTTTTATCCGCCCTTTTGCAAGGGAGCAAGTCTCGTACATTAGAGATACGACGGAGGTAATCAATATAGTCTAGAATCATCCTTTTGACCCTGCCCACGAGCTTTTGGTTTCTATGGACATAGAAGTTATCTACACTAACATTCCACAAAATGAATTTCTGACAATTCTGCATGGACTGCTGGAGGGAAGACCAAGGCCACAGAATGTTCCTACTTCTTTCATCATTGAATCTGTTAGAATTTCATTATGTACATTTGTTTTCCTTTTCGAGAACACGTTCTATCAACAACAGAAAGGTGTGGCTATGGGTTCAGTTTATGCCCCAGATATAGCTAACATCTATGTCTCAACCTTTGAAAATCAATTCATCAATGATATATACAACCCCTTTTCATCAAACGTCATTCAGTGAATGAGATACGTAGATGACGTGTTTCTCATATTGAGGGTAAGTAGATGATCATCTCATTAGCTTTCATGAATGGCTCAACTCTAGGAATCCTCATTTGAAGTTTACATTGGAATCTGATACAAATAGCATGAACTTTCTAGATACCATCAAAGAAGACACAAACAACCTTCTATATACTACACTATATACCAAGCCCACTGCAAGAAACACACGGTTGCAGTACAACAGCCACCACCCGCAGGCTCCTAAAGACGGGTTACCATTTGGGCAGTTTCTGAGCTTATGAAGAAACTGCACCCGTAAAGAGAATTATTTTCTTGAAGCACAAAAATTAAAAGAAAAACTCAAAGTTACCCTGCTAAACTGCTAAAAAGATCTCTGAAACCTGCGTGGTACAACAATCGAGAGGCACTACTGGAGGTCAAAGAACGATCCAAATAACCACAGCTAGTCTGTGTATCAACGTTTGGTACCCATTAGAATAGCATCAACAAAATAATAAATAAGCATTGGACATTATTTAAAGGATTGCTCGAACTGAAAAACAAACCAATGTTTTCTTTTAAGAGGGGGTTCGATCTGAAAGACCGCTTAGTTCATGCTTATGTAACACCCAATATTAACATTGTAGATAACATGAAAAAGCTGGTACCAATAGTGGGACACTTCAAGTGCACAGCCTGTGGGACCACTCAGATCACTAAGTCATTTTAGATCAATGGATTGAAGGTGGTACTCAAGCAATTCTCAAACTGCAATACAAACAATGTAGTTTATTGCATAAAATGCCCCTGCGGCCTACAATAAATAGGAAAAACCATGCAAGTTATCAAGAAATGAATCCTTCAACATCAATCGCGAATCCGTTGTAGGGTAGAGAATGCCCCCTTAGTGGAACACTACATAAAGTTGAAACATTCAGAAAAAGACATGTCTTGGTGGGTGGGGGAAGTGGTTAAACCTTTAAAAAGACAAACCAATGTGGACCATGTGCTGACTCTGAAAGAGAATCGGTAGATCTGTTGCACAGATAACATAGCTAAAGAGCTGAATTCAGCAACAAAGTGGCAAACATTGGCCTGTACTCTGTAATATCGTTCTTAAACTGTCTTATCTGTAACCAACATTTCTGATTAGGTCCAATATTGAATTGATTGTAGTTCTTATTTATGGTTTGACATGTTACATTTGACTCTCTAAATGTTCATAGGATTAACAAGCCTAATGTGTTTGACTGTCTAAATGTTCATAGGACTAATGAGTGTAATATATATGAATTCTACTTCAAATATCAACTTGATATAAACAACTTGACAAGAGGGCTATATAAGGTGCTAAAACATGCTCTAAGTTAAAAGGATTTGAGTAAGCCCTCTGTCTAAAGAAACGTTGAATGTCTATATACATCGGAATCTTTAATAAAGCATTAAGTATCGGACTTACAGTACTTGTATATAAGAGTAATGAGAAACCTTACAATGTGACAGTTTTTAAATCCCCTGTATACATGCTAGTCATTGTTTTTATGAAGTTGTAATCATTCACTTACACAAAATACTGTCATGATAACATTGTAATATTCTTTAGAGACAGAGGTTGTGGAAAAATAGAAACACTATAAATGTACTCTACATGTGGTTTGAAATGATGTATTGTTCAGTGACTCAACTATGTCACCTCTATCATTCTAACTCTCTGGAAGTCACAATATTTCCTTTCTTTTTTAATCTGATGGAGAAGAACTTGTCTTTCTCTATTAACACACTATTAACGTCCAATGTATATGTTTTTGAGAAGTGGTGACTGTCAAGAACTAAGGTCCATAGTTATTTTTTGATCAAGTGGTACTCTTTTAGCCACTTGAGCGAATTTGGATCCGTTCTTTAAGAGGGGGGTAATTAATCGTTCACTATTTGGCCTGATGTATTTCCCTAATGTTCACTATTAACTTAACAGAGTAAGAATATGGATTATTCTTGTACAGAGAAGCAAATTTTGATCCTCTTCAAAATGGCCGCAGGAATGGAAATGACCTTTACATTACACACATTTTATTGAATATATTTTTCTTCCTCCTTTTTTAACACTCTTTGCTATGAATCTGGGATAAACAAAGAGTAGATGTGAATCACGAACATACGATCTAGTGAAAAGTTTTATCAGCAATGTATGAGTAGTCCATTGCATACTCTATATTTTTAATATGGCCCACACTCCAAGTGCAAAATTAAATGAAGACACTACAGTCCTCTGATTATAAGCAATGGCCACGAATACACTCTTACGGACGCCGACTGCAGAGACGGCGGCACGTAGATGGAGCAGCGCCTACTCATTTGCTAGGTTAGCCTTATCACCTACGGGTTCATTTTAAAATAAGAGGGAGTCATTTGCAGTAATATCATTCGTATCCCCCTGTCTCTTTGCAGACGACTGCTAGCCTATGACCAATGTCCATGAGGATTGTTCTGCGAAGGTCTGATTTAAATGTAATTCGGTAAGCTGACTTGGCTATTTCAATTGAATATCACTGTAGATATCTGGCATTTTTTAACTTTATTATTGTCACTAGCAGAAGTTTTTTCAAACAGTTCTTTCTTTAATACGGACGGCATTAGTGCTAATTTCGGCAACACTCCCCATCCCTCCCACAGCAATATCCTGGGGAAATATTCAGACAAGACACATTCTTTGTGGAGAAAATTGCTGCAGGTTTATTTGCATAAAAAAATATGCCAACATGGTGGGTTATCTTACAGGCGATCCCAGGGCAGGCAGTCCACCCTTTTACTCATGCCCCCCAGAAAGGGGGCGGAGCGTTGCAGACAACCCCCGGTTGCTCAGGTCCACAACCGCCCGTAGGACTAATGGGGCACCGTCGCTCCTCCAGGATCCAATGCGAAGACCTCCCTGGGGATAGTTGGCCTTTGCACTCTTGTGGTGCTCGTGCAGAGGGTACTCCTCTGCACCTTACAGCCTCTGGATCGCCCTGTGACTCCGCCTGCAACACAAAATAATAAGTTAGATGAATACACCCCCACTGCCTGTACGCCTGGTATGCGGTGGGGAGGGAAACAGCGTCAGGGCAGCAGAACAAAGAGGGTGACCAGTGGGCGGGAGAGGTATAAGTACCTCTCCCCCCGCCCCCCACCTGCCCGGAAGTGACGCGGGCATGGGGACCCTCGAGGGTCCCAAAACACTGGGCGGCTGACTCGTGTGCCCTCCTGTGGCACTATGGGGAGCTGCCCTCTTATGACGGCTCCCTTCATGTGCCTGGGGCAGCCCTGCATAGTGCCAATATCAGCAACACTCCCCATCCCTCCCACAGCAATATCCTGGAGAAATAATCAGACAAGACACATTCTTTGTGGAGAAAATTGCTGCAGGTTGATTTGCATAAAAAATATGCCAACATGGTGGATTTATCTTATGGGCGATCCCAGGGCAGGCAGCCCCTCGCCGCCTGCCCACCTGATGAGCTGAATGACACCGTGTCCATAGCCAACCAGTGTTTGCCAGATTTGGAGGAGGGGATAGCCCATCCCTCCAGTGGACCGCAAGTCGACCCCCTTACTCACGCCCCCCAGAAAGGGGCAGAGCATTGCAGGCAACCCCGGGTTGCTCAGGTCCACAACCGCCTGTAGGACTAACGGGGTGCCGTTGCTCCTCCAGTGTCCAACGCGTGGACCTCCCTGGGGATATTTGACCTTTGCACTCTTGTGGTGCTCGTGCAGAGGGTACCCCTCTGTACCTTACAGCCTCTGGATCGCCCTGTAACTCCGCCACAGCACTGGGTGTGGCCACCGTCACCCTAGGGCCCCCCACCACGATAGGCCTAGTTACCTACATCCTGCTGATTCCAAGGCCTCCCCCAGATCAAGCAAGAACAGGTCCATTCCCACTCTGGACAGGTGATCCAAAGAAATGCTGGGTTGCTTCACACCCTATATTGAGCACTGCACACCTTTCTATACACTCTGGTTTGCACCTAAGCATCTTTACCTACATTCTGCTGGTTCGAGGGCCTCTCCCAGGTCCAGCAAACACGTCCATGCCCACTCTGGACAAGGGTAGGCATCTTTACCTACATCCCACTGATGCCCGGGCCTCTCCCCGGTCCAGCAAACAAGTCCAAGCCGACTAGTAGAAGGTGAAACCCCATCTTCTTCAAAGCACCCTCTGGACTAGGCAAGCAAAATCATAACTCCCATGCCCCCAATTGTTGCGTAACCTACAGATGGGGGACTTCATCTCTTGCAACAGATCCCTCTCCCCCACACGAGTCAAGTGTGTACACAGGGCCAGTGCTCTTGGCTAGTGGAGCCCTGTAGTAAATCATACGCAGAACTTGCCTGCCCTTTCTTTGCCTATTGCCTGCAAGTCCATCACCGTCTCCACGCGATCTCAAGATGCTGACTCACCATGCAACTGTCCCCACCCTGGCGTGAGTGGTCCAATGCCAAACTTCTGCTAATGTAAACCAGGAAGCCGACAAGTGGATGGTGAGAACAGGAGGGCAGTTTGAAACGAATCCCCCCCAGTCTGACTGCGGACTTTTACGGATGTTGTGTAGCCGTCCCGGTGTACCCACCCAGGTGTTGCTGGGATGCAGGAGAGGAGATGCAGGAGCTCTAATACACTTTATCCTCCAGAGTCCTCCAATCCGTGTACCCCCACACCCTGAGGACCTTGCCCCCCCCTCTAAGGGCACCCACTCCTACCCATCTGGCTTGGCCAGCTATAGGGCAGGCAGTCTCATAACCATAAGTGAGGCGTCCTATGGTACCCACTGCTCATGTTGAGGGGCATCCCCGTTAACTGGCCACCTCCTAACATGGCGATCGCACGCTAGCCCCACACATTCTGCCTGCGAATATAAGAGCAGGTATTGTGGGCTGATGTCCCCTCCTAGCGCAGGACATGCACTTACAAAAGTTCTGCCGGTGTGAAATCACTGCACTGTGCCCTATATGCGGTGACAACTTACACCGCCCACCAGGCTACCTAGTTTGCTTCATTATCCCCGACATTACTAACCCTCCCCAGAATAAAACCTGGGTAGTTTCCCTCCTAGTTGGAAGGACATGCCAACTTTACTTAAACCATTGTAGCCTTTTAGTGCTTTAATAGCTTGTTTCCCCAACTCTGAGGCAGCAGCCCCTAGTAGATGGCAACTTACCCCACCTGCCTAGCTCGACTGGCTAACCAGGCAGGGGATGCTTAACTGAAGCACCTGTCAACTGGCCACGGGGCAAATGAGCCACTACTTAACTGAGTTGGCCACAACCTTTACACTCCTATTCCAAACCTACCCAGGGCGTGTTTGCGCACCTTCAGCCCGGGGGACATCCTGTCCATGATTAACAGGTTAACATTGCTACCCAACTCGAAGGGACTTATTTTATCTGCCTCAGGAGGGAAATGTCTGAGGGGGCAGCACCCTTTCTGATGGGATGGCCTTAGCAAAAGGTTGCCCCTACGTACTTACTCTTTGCCCTATGCTTAATGGTCATGTGTGCAAAACCTGTCTCCTTGAGTGCGGGGCTTGCTAAATACCCTCCTGCTAGCATAAAATCCGGATGCCTTACTAATACCAACCAAAAGAAAGCGTGGCCCGGCAGCCTTTCGCCCCTGTATGCTAGCACCTCTGTCTTCCTCCTATCGCTGTCCCCATGCTTGGCACCGCTGCTGCCCATACTCCAACTGGGTTGCCTGGGCATCTGCCCTCACCCAAGATGCCACCATCGTAGCACGGTTCAACTCCCAGAAATCGCATGCCGATCTCGTGCAAGATCAGTAAAACACAGAAAATAAGTGCACTCTCCCAATAGCCTAGGAAAAGCTCACCTGCCTGCTAATCTTTGCTTCGTAACCAAGGTTTCCCCCTTATCCCCGCACCAAGTCGAACCCCCCCTACAAAGGGGACCGCAACCCTATAGAAGGGTAATGCTCATCCGGTTGTGCAGAACTTAGGGGGGTAATGAAAGAGTGAGAAATGGGTGGCAGGTGTATTGATGGTAACTGGCGGATGTATGGCTATTGCAGGTCTTGTACTGTGACGTGCCTTCCTAAAACTAACATTAGATTCATGATATGGATTCAAGGAGCTCTGCCCCTGGAACGGCCCACATAATTCAAGACCCGGGCAGGAAGGCACGTGTCCCGCCCCAATCCCTATAATCCACATCGGCCCAGCTGTGCCCCAAAGACCTCACAAATTCCGCATGTGCATGGCTTAACCTGTACAAAACCATCTGCCAGGCCTGCGTCCGGCAGCCACTTCAGTTGCACCACACATCGCTCCTGCCGTGCTGCCCAAACATATTAACATTGCAACTACTGACCCTGGCACTGTGCAACTATCTGCCAGGACTGCAGTCAGGCGGCCCCTTCAGTTTGCCCCATACATTGCTCCTGCTGTGTTGCCACTCCTGGTAACCTCACAACTCCTACCCTGACAATAGTCCAATTGTGACAATACAGACTATTCCAGGCCCCAACGGCTAAAAGAATGGCAGGGGCAGCACTCACTAGTAATTTCAATGTGATTGAATTACTCAATGCCTGTTGTAGTAAACTTAGACAGCCAGCGCCAACTGGTGGCAGACTGTCACCAGCTCCAGAGGTGATCAAGAACTGACGGTGGCGTGCACCAGGAACCCCTGCTCACATTTTGCCCCGGTGGACTCGATCCGGAGGATTAGCATTGGTAGGTCATTGGGCACCAAGTGGTTTATCCTAACTGGGCTCGGACTTAATCCCGGGTTCAAAACTGTAAAGGGGGTATCCCTGTGCTTATATTGGCTGGGGTGAACGCGATTGAGTCCCTCCCCCTGCAGTAACATAGTCAATTGTATATCCTGAGCTGATCTGAGGATGAGTGGTCGATGGTATACGAAATACAACATGGCATACATAGTTCCAGAGACCCGACACTGAGAAAACGCCTCCCGGGTGAATTGACACAAGCAGTGCCAGGTACGACCGTCTCTCAATTAAAATTAACTGACGACACAACGACATGCCCATCATGTGACAAATGCAAAGCTGATGGATTGCCCATGGAGCAGGGGTCTCTTGGGGGTATACTGGTGTTACCCACTAGGCCTCCATTGGCACTGCATCATGGTCGTTAAGAAATGTGCTTTTCTGTTCAAACTCCGTCCGTGCCTGTGCACAGGGATGCCGAGCCGCAACTGGGGTGTGGACCCGGTAAAACTCACAAAACAACCAGCAGCCCGAATGGGGGGCAACTCACCCATGTGCTCCGCGCATGCCTCTGTCCGGCACCCTAGCATTGTCCGCCCCACCTACCAGACAAGCAACAGCGCCATGGCATGCCAGGGGAGCACGCCGCCCTCACAAGACTGGGAGATGGGTAAGCTCCAAAGCAGTGGCTTAATCCCGCCGTAAACCCTGACCGCAAACAGGTACGATAGAACAAAACAGGGGGGGATAAACTTGTCTGGAAATAGAGTGACGCCAGGGATTACCTACTGCTCCATCACCTGAAGGCAACCATACAACTGCCCCGCCAGTACCCGCGGCTCCCTCACCACAGACAGGATCACCTCATTTCAGATCAGAAGAAGAAAAGCCAAGAGCCCGGTTGGATTCTGATTCCCGGGCTATTTTTGGTGCACCAGAGAACACACCACACTTTATTAGACAAACCTTGTGCCTGGGAAACCTAGTTGTTCTTTGGCTGTGGGGGCGTGCTAGAGCAGTCGTTAATCTGGTAAATGGCTGCCCGACCACAGTTTGATCCGTACCAGACTCGCCCTCCAGAAACCCCGGTGCTGAGATCCTCTGCCCACCCCCCAGAACACTAAAGGGAAAGAAATCTGGTCCGCCGTAAAGTGTCAAGTCTTGTCCCCCAGTGTGAATAGCAGATGCCAAGTGAGAACAAACGTTACTAATTCTTACTGTTCCCAATCCGCAACTTTTAGACATTTTAAAACATCACGATAACAAACCCAGTTTTGTTAAACTGCCTGGCCTGCATGGGAATTGAACCGGCAACCGTTTTATTCCAAGTGCCATACTGTAGCCGCTTGAGCGATCTCGTACGTAAGACAGATCAAATACTCAGCTTAAATAGACATTAGCATGTGAAAGTGTTCTATCCTCGAACATGGAAACAAACATCATGATACGTTCAAGAGAGAACCTATGTGCTACCCAGAAATTCAACAAAGAAGAACTCGACATGCATGGCGGGGGTTACTCACTTCTGTGGTGTTCACCCATGTCCCACGAAAATAACTGTAAGCACATTAGGGGGGGCTGAACTAACAGTATCTAATCTGGAGGGCTCGGACTAGCCCCCCTCGCAGCACCACATCCCTGACTGGCCATGCGAAATGAACATATCGGTAATTTCCAGGCAGGCAGCGGTTTGGCAACACGTCTGCGCTGAGAGTTCTGCATGGGACGGGCACTTCCGCTGTGACACACTGAAACGCAGGATGTTGAGCCGACGGTGAGACTCAAACTTTGCTTCCAGCTTATTTGCCCTAAGCTGAGCGTGCTAAACGGAAATAAGTCCCTAGCACATACCCCAACTGATGCCTACTAACAACTTGTCGCCATGCAGAACCCTTGGATAGAAGGAGACTCTTATGGGCAAGCAAGCAACTTTCTCTACGTTTATTTATTCATTCAGACATCAGACCCGCAGCAGCACCCAAGTAAACCACACTGGCAGAGCGGCTGCGCCCAGGCCATCCTACCTCCCATAGCTCCCAACGTTCCCAGCACCGCCGCAGCCCACCGTTCCACACAACGCCTTCGGCCCCAAACTGGAGCCTTCGCAGGCCGGGGAGCACAGCCTGCCCCCAGATTTACCAGCACTCAGGCAGCCCCGGGATTGTGTATCAGACAATGAGGCGCCCCACTGTTGCGATGTAGCCGACATTGCTTAGTGATTGTCCATTGTGCAGAGCGGCGGGGTCCTTGCGGAAACGCTATTATGCTGCCTCGGCATGGCCCTACCCAGCAACAACCGTGCATAAATAAAACCCAAACCCCCTAACAGCATGCTAACAGTCATGAAACGAGTCCGCACCTCGCACCTCATAATAAATTGCAAATTACAACCTTAATAACAATGTATCATGCAGTTAAATTACGTGATTTTTGCGTAGCGCTGCAGGGACTCGAACAGGGATGCCCAGCTCTTGAGTCAGCAGCTCTGCCCGCTGGGCCATATGTTCTCCAGGGATTGTGAACTTCGGAAGCTTGTCCGAGTACGTGAACGAGTGCAACACATCCTGCTTCCTAAGCGGCCAGTTACGTAGCATATAATACAAGTTACCGACTGCCCCGGATTGCTACGCTCGACGCCGTGCCCACTCCCAACAATTTAGTTTTGTGCATGCTTGTCCAAGCTCTCAGCCATCTTACCAACCAGCACTTGTGGCCCGTGCAATACATGCCACCCAACCCGTGATGACGGCATGAAAGCACCACTAGCGATGTGCCATAGCGGGAGGACAGTCTTAATTTGGTTATGAGGCGTCATTACCTCACCTCCGATATTGCACTCAGAGGAGTGCCAGGCACGAGACACTTTCAATGTCTGGAGGAGGAAAGCATCAGTGAGTACTAGGTACAAGGTCACACGTCTCCTGCCCACGCTTAGGACCCGGGTGTCTGGGAGCTCGCTCCCCTTTTTTAGCGTGTGTTACAGAAAAATATGGGCGGGCAGGGTGCCTGTGCGAGAAAGCTGGTCGGGTCTACCCCGTCTCCAGGTGTGGACAGGAATCAGTCTTCTTACTCCCGCAGGAGTCTGACCTCTGGCTCAGAGGCTCTCTCTGCCTAGCTGGTGCTGTCGAGAAAGGAAGGGGAAAGGGATCCATGGCTAACCGCACATGGAGGACTTCGAGAACAGCCCAGCTCCAAGCGACCAGAGTCCCCCTGTGAAAAGCCCCTGGCAGGCGGGAAGGACTAAAGCCCCGGATGAACCCGGTAGGGATCCACCATCGTGCGTGGCCCGAGGCATCCCCGGTAGGCCGAACCTCACCCTAGCGGCCCGCCTTACCTATCCCCCGGCCCCCTCCTGGCACTGGAGGCCAGCATAGACGGCCCCTGGGCAAGGCCAGTTCGCTCCACTGTCCAGCAAAGAAGGGATAAAGACCCGGCGCATGAGGCCAAGTCAGAGGAGGAGTAATAGATGCTGAGAAGGCGACGTGCCCAAGGAACCTTGTTTAGAGGTGGGGGATGCCAGGACCTGCTCCCCCCCACGCTTGGATGGGAGGCCTTGCTATCCCGACTCGGGCCTGCTCCACACCGGCCGAACAGGGGCTGACCAAAACAGGGGACCAACTGCGCTGATGCCGAGGGTCGTCTGCTCTCCCCCACCCTCGGGAAAACCTTCTGAGGAACTCTGCTCACCTGCTAGTCAGGCCTCTTTGCCAGGCGTCACGTGGGGCCTGAGAAGGTCGGGTCCCAGACCCCACCACATATGGGAGGCTCCATGAGAAGTGGCTGTGCTGAGGATGTGGGATACCCCCGCAATGGAGGCCTAGGCCTCGCAGAACTACCTCCGGGACACATCACCCCTCCCGCCCTGCCCCGTCCCAATCCCAAGCCCCCCAGCCACACCTGGCAGACAGGCCCGAGCCTTGCGGGGGCCTGGCAGGCACCAGTACATGGCCCGCGCGGTGGGACCATAGTGGGGGGCGAGGGGGTAGTTGATTAACCTTGTGTTCCTCAGCAGCTCCCGGCACGACCACAACGGCGTCAGGGCAGCAGAACAAAGAGGGCGACCAGTCTGTGTCTTCTTTTCGACTGTCAGATGCCTTCTGACAGTGGTGAGTTTTTGGATACCGAGGCGGTAGCCTCATTACTCCACATTCACTTTGAGTTTTTTAGTCGCTGTTTAGGTTGTCTTATTGATGTGTGACGCTTTGTCACAGTTGAGGTTGGAACACAAGGTCAGCGCTGTGATAGACCGTGGGTTGCAGTCAATTGGGTTTGCAGAAGTGTCAGCAAGTTTTATCGCAGAGTCTTGTTTTCGTCTGTCAAATGTCATCTGACAGTGATGTGCTTTTGATGGCTGCCGCGGCGGTTGCCTTCTGACAGTGATGAGTTTTGGGTGCCTGCTGGGGCGGTTTGCCGTCTGGCAGTGATGAGTTTTTGGATGCTGTGTTGCTGTTTCAGTTTACAAGGTTAGCGCTTCGATGGGCAGCGGGTAGCAGTCACATGGGTTTGTAGAAATGTCTGCAAGTTTCCTGATCAGTGGGTTTACTTTTTGACCCAATCCTTTGTATAATGTCCTGTTGAGTTTGCGGAGATGGTCGTCCTACATCTCAACGCCTAGGTCTCTGTGGAGGTATGCTGTTCTTGTAAAGATAGGACCACCTGCTGCAATCCGTAAGGCTCTGCTCTGTAGTCTCTGTAGGTCTTTCCGATGCTGCGGGCAGCAGCCACTCCAAACTGGTGAAGCGTACATCATAGTTGGTCGAATTATTGCGGTGATTGCTCGCACATTGCTCTGAATGGGCATCAACTTGGTCTTCAGGAGTGGGTATAATGCAGCCAGTTTTGTTGCTGCTTTCTGGCAGGTCTTCTCTATGTGGTTTCTCCAGCTGAGTTTAGAGTCCAGAGTCACCCCCAGGTAGGAGCTGCAGTTTTCCCATTTGATCTCTTCCCCATTGAGGAGAATCTGTGGGTGTTTCCTGTTCAGCTTCCTGGTGAATAATGTTGCTGTGGTTTTGCTTGTGTTCAGGGTGATCTGCCAGTCGCTGTACCATTCGGAGAGTCTGCTGAGTGATTTCTCAAGGTTCTTAGCCTCTTCCTTTTCGCTGAAGGATTGGGAGATGACTGCAACATCATCAGCGTAAAGGGCAATATCAGTCTTTTTTAGGTCTGTGGGGAAGTCGTTTGTGAATATGTTAAAGAGGAATGGTCCTAGGATTGACCCCTGAGGCACTCCAGCAAGAATTGGGCGTGACGTTGAGTATTCTTCTCGTACCGCCATGTGAAAGGTCCGTTTTGACAAGTAGCTAGACAGCAGTTTAACCAGGTTGCTTGGAAACTTGAGCTTGATAAGTTTGTAAAGCAGTCCCTCATGCCAAACTCAGTCGAATGCTTTGGCTACATCCGGAAAGACTACTCCAGTAGTTGTTGATGTTGAATCCATGGCTGATGATGTCCACATCTCTGAGGAGTTGGTGATTGGTTGAGTGGTCCTTCCGGAACCCAAACTGTTCTTTGGCGAGGAGGTTTTCGCTTGTTGCAAAGTCCACGAGACAGGCAAGGATAACTTTTTCGAAGAGCTTTGATAGGCCAGATAGCAGACTCTCGTAGTGGTTTTCCAGCCTTGGGGAATACGACTACTCTTGCTTCTTTCACCAGGGAAATACTGGTGCTGCATACACGTGTTGAATATCACAGCAAGATGATCCACTGCGGCATCTGGGAGTATCTTGATGGCTTGGTTGGCTATTCTGTCCTTTCCTGGTGCCTTGGCATTTTTCAGTGTCTTTACCAGGGCCAGTAATTCGTCCGTTGAGCATTCGTCAACGATTGCAGCTTTTGTTTCTGGTGGGTGCTCCCGGTGGTGCTTAGCGACCTCTTGCTCGACTTCTGCTGCCAGTTTGCTTGCCTGGTTAGGCCTGAAGGATGCCTCCAATGTGTCAGCGAAGACCTCAGCCTTGTCCCTGTTGCTGCATGCCAAGTGAGTCTTCCCTTGTATCGGTGGGTTTGGTTCCTTTTTCCCAGTCAAGCGTCAGGTCATTCTCCAGAGAGAGATGTCTGAGTCCTTCAAGTTAGCTCTAGCTGCTTCCCATTTTTCACCTCTGTGGTGGCTTATTTGCATCTTCAGCTGTCTTGTCAGCTCATTGTACTTCTTCAGCAGGTCGGGGGTGCATTTCCTTTGCCACTCTCTCCGGGCTCTGTTCTTGTCAGCTATCGACTGCTTGATGCCCTTTGGGAGGTCCTAGATAGAGCAGTGTTGGAGTTTCTGCTCGGGAACGCTGCGCTCAATGGCAGTGTGGACTGCAGCTGTGAAGTGGTGAACTACCTGGTCAATATCTTCAATGCAGTGTAGGGGGCCAGGGACCAGTGTCTCCCCCAGGCTTCTCATGTATAAGCTCAAGTCTACCTTCTTGTAGTTGTGCCAGGTGCCCTGTTGTTGGTCTTCAAGCACGTCTCCAACTGTGATCAACACTGGGTTGTGGTCGGACGTCAGCGCTGTTAAGGTTTCCAGCTCCAGAGACTGGGAGAGATTCTTCATGGCGACGATGTTCAGAACGTCTGGTTTATGCAGTGCAGAGCCTGGATAGTGTGTTGGTTGAGTTGGGCCTGCTACTGCAAAGTCCTCCTTCTTTGAGTGGGCAAGTAGAGCGTGTCCTTTGCTGTTTACCGTGCGAGAGTTCCAGCACTGGTGCTTGGCATTAAGGTCGCCTCCAATCAATGTTGGGATGCTGGGGTCCAGTAAAGCATCCAAGTCCTTTGGGCTTAGCTTGCCTGGGGGTGAGTAGGCAGCAATCAGCCGTAGAGGGCCTGCAGTTGTCTGGATCTGTATGCCAGTTGCTTCAATACTCCCCACTGGTGGTAGTGAGATCTCGTGGTGCTTCACTTTTGTGCTGACAATCACCGCTGTTCCTCCGCCCTTGGTTTCGGTGGTGCTATCTGTGCGGTACACCCTGTGGTTTGCTAAGTTGAGCTTCTGGCTTCCTTGGAGATGGTTTTATCACAAGATTTGTTTGGCACGTGCACAGCTCCTTTTAAAACAGTTTAACAGATAGTGTTAACTTTTAAATTTTTTAGAATGTTTTGTCCGTGCTTCCAGGGTGTCACTCCTCTGATGTGAGTGCCTCGAATGAATCCTAGTGTAGCAAACCCTAGGTTTAGGGTGTGTCCCCCGGGCACTGGTTGAATAAATGAATCATTTGCATTGTTTAGACCAATAAACGACTGATTGTAATTTTCAATAAAGTTACACTGTTGTCAATTGATTTGAACGTTCGTTTATTTCATCACGACGTTTTTTTGTAGCGAAGATGCAGTGATTAACAAATTCTACGTGTCTCACATATCCCAATGCATTTCGGCTTAGAAATGTAGCCTTCGTCAGGGGTTTATCTACAACAAAACGAACAAAATAAGCAAGTTGTATCTCTCATGCAATATGTATAACAAACAAAGAAACAATATATTTACTTTTTCATAGTCCGGCTAAAATGTGTCAATTGCATGACGTAAGTTTGTGGTTCTTCCTGTTCGTAGTGAATCTAGCGTGTTCCGGTGTTTGCGACTATGTGAATTTCCGGTGTCTCATGTTTACGTGAATTGTACGAGTGCCTTTATGTTCATCGGTTGGTGTTCGTAAAACGAATACGATTATGTGTGTGCTGATTAATGCGCCCGGTTCACTGGGTGTTTCGCGGTGGGTACTTACTAGTGAGTCTGCGTAGTGTAGTTCAAGCAGAGATTCGTGAGTGTGTGTCGGTAGCTGAACGCTCTCCTTTCGTGTCCGTGATTGGATTGAAGATTCCATGTGGGTTCTATGGGCGTGTAGTTAAATGTGCTTTGGGGTGTAAGAGTCGAAATAGGACTGTGAGTGTGACGGCAGGTAATGGAGCAGGGGTTTCTGGATCTGGTAGTGCGTGTGTACTGGTGAACTCCTAGATTATCACTAACTATGGACTAATTAGCACATGATGTTAGATACATGCCGGTCATAAAAAAAGATTTCTCAAGATGATATCAGCTAGGCAATCTAAATCAGAGATAACATGTAAATTCCATGCGATCATTCATCCCATGTGGTTTCATGGAATTTAATAGACGTATCCAATGGTTCTCCCGTTTTAACAATGTCTTATGGTTGTCTCTTTCTTCGATTTTGTTAACCGTTTCTAGAACCATGAATTTCAGTTGGCTTATGTTGTGACCACTCTCTTGGAAATGGTTGGCTACAGAAGATTTCGCGTTGTTTGTTCTGATGTTACTTTTGTGTTCGTTCAAGCGGATTTTTATTTTTCTTTCTGTTTGTCCTACGTATATCTTCCCACATGGGCATTTCAAAGCATATATGGTGTTTGTAGTGTCACAGGTGGCTGTTACCTTCAGTTTGATATTATGTCCTCTCATTGGGTGAGTTATTTGTGGTCCTGGTATAATGTTATTGCAATTGTTACAATTTCTGCATGCGATGGTACCTTTGTATTGAACAGGTTGATTTGGTTGAGTGGGGTTCTTTATTATTTCTCCCAAATTTTTTGCTCTGGTGTATGCAAATATGGGTTCATTTTCAAAGATTTGGTGAAAATCTGGTTCTAGTCGAAGTATAGGCCAGTGCTTTTTGATGGTATCCTTAAATCTTTTACTCATTGTTGAGTATTTTGACACCACGGTCATGTGGTCTTGTTGGTTCCTCTTTCTTGGTAGTAGTGCCATCTTTCTACTGATTTTATTATTTCTCTCCTCTGCCTGATGTAGGATATTTTGAGGATATCCTCTACTTTTGAATCGCTGTAGCATTTCTTTGGTGCGTGTTGTTATGTTGTCTGATTCTGATACAATTCGTTTAACTCTAAGGATTTGTGTGAATGGTAAATGATTTTTTAGGGCGTTGAGGTGAAAACTGTTGTATGCCAAGGTGTTATTCTTGTCCGTGATTTTTCTATAGAGATCTGTTTGAAAACCTTTGTCTGTTTGTATGATCGTCACATCCAGGAAGTTTATTTTGTGATGTTGAATCTCAAAGGTGAATTGCAATCTTTGGTCGATGGTATTGAGTTGTTCCAATAAATTGGTGAGAGTTGTTGTAGATCCCTGCCATAAGATGAAGATATCATCTATGAAACGTACAAACATTTTCAAATGATTATGCCATCCCGGATCAGTTAGTATGTGTGTCTGTTCAAAATTGCCCATGAAGATATTGGCATATGTTGGGGCAGTACAATTGCCCATAGATGTACCCGTCTTTTGTAAATACCAGTTGGATTTCCATTTGAAGTAGCTATGTTGAAGTGTGAAAATTAGAAGTTCCATGAGAAAGATTTGCAGGTCTAGGTCGTAATCACTTCGTAACAATGCTTGTTCTGTAGCTTCTATGCCAAGTTGATGGGGTATTGAGGTGTAGAGAGATTTTACGTTATGTTTCTTTGTTTGTTATACATATTGCATGAGAGATACAACTTGCTTATTTTGTTCGTTTTGTTGTAGATAAACCCCTGACGAAGGCTACATTTCTAAGCCGAAATGCATTGGGATATGTGAGACACGTAGAATTTGTTAATCACTGCATCTTCGCTACAAAAAAACGTCGTGATGAAATAAACGAACGTTCAAATCAATTGACAACAGTGTAACTTTATTGAAAATTACAATCAGTCGTTTATTGGTCTAAACAATGCAAATGATTCATTTATTCAACCAGTGCCCGGGGGACACACCCTAAACCTAGGGTTTGCTACACTAGGATTCATTCGAGGCACTCACATCAGAGGAGTGACACCCTGGAAGCACGGACAAAACATTCTAAAAAATTTAAAAGTTAACACTATCTGTTAAACTGTTTTAAAAGGAGCTGTGCACGTGCCAAACAAATCTTGTGATAAATCCAATATCTCTGAACTCTGACACGGAGCACGCTAACCATAAACATGGCGTACGAACAAATTACAAACTTAACGGACATACGAGCTGACACTTTTGCCTATCCAGAAGATGCAGCGAACAAGATCTACGCTCTAATTCAGGAAGACATCACAGAATCGTCATCTACTAGAACAAATGAACAAAATGTACGACAACTACTTTACCTCTCAAGAAAGGCAATCAACCAGAAATTACATGCTAGCACCATGATAAAATACCACAAAGCCCAAAGGATCCCTAGAGGACTTAGAATTCCACTGAAACCATCCCTATGTAAGAACAATCAACCATTCAAGGACCGCTGGTTCGCGATACTGAACAAATGTTCATTGGATCTCATCCTATTAATAATAGAAGAACTTTCTAACATACTGGAAGAATTGACCAAAGAAATAGAAATGGTAAAAACTGAATTGGAAACAAATTCTACCCCAGAGGATTGGAATAAGATACTAGAAGACATCAATGGTCAATTATCAAGACATACACAAGAAGTCAATGAAAGAAAAATTCGTAAATATCGAAGAGACACTGTCGATTATAAATTGGGAGAGGTTTACACCTGGGCGGATGTATACGCCAAAAGAAGACAGAATAAACCATACAACATCAACACGGACACATCCTCATCAGAAGGAGAACCTATAAACACCACCAGCAAATCCACAGAATCCAACATTCCTACAACATCACACCCAGAAACATCTTCATCGGCCCCTTTTTTAGGGGTAGGCACCAACGGCGAGGAAGACCCAGGAGGGGTAAAAGAAAAAACAAGTGTACCACCGCAAACACGACAGACGACCTCCAAATCCAACAAACAGAAGAAAGGAGGAATGAAAATGACTTAATCATCAACATCTCAGATTATCAACTAACAGAAATTGAATATAAAGTACTCCAAAAAGGAACATCATTTGTTCCCACGACAAACACCAATCAATTGGAAATAGAGATCAGCTTTTTTAAGCTAATGAGGAAATTACGATTAAGACATTACTTCTCTAATATAGTAGAACCAAGAGAAATCATCCATAATGATCCCTTGAAAGGATTGAGACCAAGAAGCACTTATCTGGCTCCTATCAGCCACAAAACCCTCGATACATTTGAAGCTTTGGTGAAACAAGACCTACAGAAATTCAATTTCCAAAAACAACAAAGACATAAAAATCTCACTCAGAAAGAATGGGGAGCCTTAAAGACACTGGCTAATAAAACTAACATCACCTGCTAGAAAGCAGACAAAGGCGGAGCACTGGTAATACTCAACACCAACTATTACGAAGAACAAGTGGAACTACATTTATCAGACACTGAAACTTACATGAAACTGGACACTAATCCCACTAATCTAATCAAAGAAACACTCACTCAAATAGTGGATAAAGCAATTCAAAGAGGCACCATCACTGAAAAAGTCAAAAAATACTTAATTCAAACGCATCCTAAAAGTCCCACCATCTACATGGTGCCTAAAATACACAAACATCCGACTCACCCACCATTTCGACCAATTGTATCTACAAAAAACAGCATTCACGAACCAGTGGGGAAGTACCTTGATAGACATCTACAAGATAGTGTCATCAAATTACCAACTTACATCAAAGACACTACAGACTTCTTGATTAAATTTCATCAAAGCACCAAAGATATAACAACATCAATGATCATGTGCACAGTAGACGTAAAATCTCTCTACACCTCAATACCCCATCAACTTGGCATAGAAGCTACAGAACAAGCATTGTTACGAAGTGATTACGACCTAGACCTGCAAATCTTTCTCATGGAACTTCTAATTTTCACACTTCAACATAGCTACTTCAAATGGAAATCCAACTGGTATTTACAAAAGACGGGTACATCTATGGGCAATTGTACTGCCCCAACATATGCCAATATCTTCATGGGCAATTTTGAACAGACACACATACTAACTGATCCGGGATGGCATAATCATTTGAAAATGTTTGTACGTTTCATAGATGATATCTTCATCTTATGGCAGGGATCTACAACAACTCTCACCAATTTATTGGAACAACTCAATACCATCGACCAAAGATTGCAATTCACCTTTGAGATTCAACATCACAAAATAAACTTCCTGGATGTGACGATCATACAAACAGACAAAGGTTTTCAAACAGATCTCTATAGAAAAATCACGGACAAGAATAACACCTTGGCATACAACAGTTTTCACCTCAACGCCCTAAAAAATCATTTACCATTCACACAAATCCTTAGAGTTAAACGAATTGTATCAGAATCAGACAACATAACAACACGCACCAAAGAAATGCTACAGCGATTCAAAAGTAGAGGATATCCTCAAAATATCCTACATCAGGCAGAGGAGAGAAATAATAAAATCAGTAGAAAGATGGCACTACTACCAAGAAAGAGGAACCAACAAGACCACATGACCGTGGTGTCAAAATACTCAACAATGAGTAAAAGTAAAAGAGAGTGGAGGAGCCTAGCGCGCAACCAAGATGGCCGCGTAGGTGCGAGGTTCCCGAGGACCTCCGCGACCTCCTGAATTAATCCTGGCGATATCCTGTCCTTGTTGAGGGGACTGTGTCGGGGAACCCGAGCTGAGGCGCCACCCGTTTTTCGGGCTCGAATTGGACCCTGGACACCGGTGGGAGCACCGATCGAAGGTTGCGGCCTTCTCCTCGCCGGCCCCCCGGATTGGAGTAGTGGGGCGATCCGGGGACAAAGTGAACAACAGCGGCGGGCAAGGCTGGGCGACTCGCGTACCCCGCACTTTCACTTTCGCTTTTGCGCCCTCCTTGCCCTCAAGCGAGGTAGGGTTGCGAAGCGGGGTGCGGTGGTGTGGTCTTGTCTAAGTGCCCGGCTGACCCGCCGGCTGTGGGTTGACCTGCGGTTCGGTGGTCGCCCCCGCCTCCCCCCGGCGCCCGTGAATTGGTATAGCGGCCCGTTCGAGGAGATTGGCACGACGGTGGGAGAGCAAGCATGTCCACCAAACAAGATGGCGACCGGGCGAAGGTGAAGACGACCCGCCGTGGCACGGCGCACCAAGCTAACAGTATGGACCGCTACACTCTCCAGAAGGGTTCTCCGGAGACATCGCGCACATCCCCGGCGGGCCCGACGGAGGCATCTGCTCAGCCTGTGGATCTGACCCTCCGGGACGTCATGGGCGCCATCGCAGAGATGAAGGCCTCGGTGGACCAGCGTTTCGACACCCTAGCGCAAAAAATAGACTCGGTCCTGGTGGATGTGAGCCTTGTGAGGGCAGACTTGTCCAAAACGAACGACCGGGTTGATTCCCTGGCCCACACCGCAACGAGCCTCACGACGGATGTGGTGGCCCTCCAAAAGGAGGTGCGCCGGCTTGGCCAGGCGAGCGCCCTGATGGACCGGCGACTGGAGGATTCCGAGGGTCGGGCCCGGAGGAATAATGTCCGTATTGTGGGGGTGCCGGAGGGACGAGAGGCGGAGGCGGCGGATCTTTTTGTGGAAGAATTGATCCTTACCCATCTCCAGCCCCGGGGGCTGAGTAAGCTTTTTGCGGTGGAGCGTGCTCACCGGGTCCCTGGGGGCAGACCTAAGACCGGTGCCCCGCCGCGGCCTCTCATTGCCCGGATTTTTAACTTTCGGGACAGAGATGCTATCCTCCAGACCTCCAGGCAACAGGGACCGGTCAAGCTTGACAACATGGATGTGCATTTCTACCCAGACTTTACTCCGGCGGTTCAGAAGCAGAGACAGAGCTTTCTTGGTGTTAAACGTCGCCTACGGGACCTGAACCTTAAGTACTCAATGCTTTTTCCAGCTAAGCTGAGGGTGGAGGTGGATGGTCGCACGCACTTCTTTGACCGGCCCGAGGCGGCTGGGGACTGGTTGGACACTCTGCCTGGAGATCGGGGCCGGGGGGGCGGGGGGGGCGCGGCTGGCGAGGAGGGCCCGCCGGATCAGAATTGAGGGGTGACTGAATAGGCCTTGCTCTGGACGATGTTCCTTCCCCATTTATTGATTGCATATGTTCCCCTCCTATGGAGGTCGTGCGGGGTCTGTTGGGGGCTTCCCTCCTCCTCTGGGGGACTAGTTAGTTTTTAGCTATGGGGCGACAGGCACACTGCACTTTGGGGGGGCTGTCTGGGCTCATGCAGGGGTGCAGGGAGGGGGGAGTTCTGTTGGGATGGGGGGGTGGGGGGGGTGTGTTGTTTGTTTGCACCGCAAGGCAAACCCGCTACTATATTGTTGTTTTTAAGATGCTCTGTGGGGGACGACCGATTGTTTCGACGTATGATGGGGGGTAGGGATTTGACTGTGTTGTCATGGAATGTTAACGGCCTGGGGGATAGGATTAAGCGTGGTGTGGTCCTGCAGTACTTGAAACGTATTTCACCAGATGTTGTCTTCCTGCAGGAGACACACCTTATAGGTAACTCCTTTCAGGCAATGAATCGGCGGGGCTATCGTTTGGCGGCCCATTCTGGCTTCACTTCGGGCTCGCGGGGGGTGGGTATTATGATCAAGAACTCGCTCCCGTTGGAGATCGATGAGGTGCGCCATGATGAGAGGGGACGCTACACTGTCCTGGTGGGAAGAATGGAGGGTAGAGTGTTTATTTTGATATCAGTGTACGTCCCGCCTGGGTTACAAGCCACCACATTTGCGGACCTGGGGCGCCTCCTCCTGGACCTTCCGACTGGCCTGCTGGTGGTTGGAGGGGACTTTAATGCGGTAGCTTCTGGGTCTATGGATCGCCATCCCCCCAGGGACCTCCCCCGGGCACAGGGGTGGCTGCCCGGCCTTTTAGACACGTTGGGCCTGGTGGATTGCTGGCGACTAAAGCATCCCGCACAGCGGCAATACACCTTCCACTCGGGTGCCCATGGTAGCCTCTCGCGGCTTGATTACATCCTTGTCCCGGCGGCCCATGCAGGGAGGGTGGGGGAGGTGCGCCATCTGGCGCGGGGTATCTCAGACCACTCCCCATTGCTGTTACATTTCGATGTCTTCCCGAGGGGGGATGGCAGGGTGGCTCCAATCAATGCATGGTATTTGCGCGACCCCACCATTCGTGCCGATTTGATCAAATCCTTACAGCGTTATTTCGACGAGAATGTGGGGTCGGTCCCTTCGGCCATCTCCCTGTGGGAGGCTTTTAAGGTAGTTCTTAGAGGGGAGGCCCTCTCCTTTATCTCCCATGCCCGGCGGCGCGAGCGGGAGGAGGTGACCCGGGTAGAGGCCGAGATTGCAGAACTGGAGGTTGACCTGGGGAGCGGGGTAACAGATGCCAAGCTGCATGTTCTACACCTAAAGCAGGCGGCCTATCGGGCCCTCGTCACGGAGGCGGCCAGGGGCCTCAGTCGAGAGCAGCAGGGGCGATTGTATGATGTGGGTGATAAGGCTGGCAAATTGATTGCGTGGTTGGACAAGAGGGAGAGAGCGAGTCGCGTGGTTCCTTTGATTGAGAGTGCGGATGGTGCGTGTGTCACCGAGCCGGAAGCCATTGTCTCCTGCTTTGCGGATTATTTCCGCGAAGTCTACTCCCCGGTTTCCCCCTGCTCGGAGGAAGATTCCCATGCCCTGCTTCGGGACATCGCACTGCCCTCCCTTACGGTGGAGGACAGGGATTCGCTGGACGCTCCTCCCACCTCGGACGAAATTGCCTTGGCTATTCGCTCGGTTGCATCCGGCAAGGCCATGGGCCCCAATGGTATCCCCATCGAACTATACAAGCTGCGCCCGGATGTGTTGGCGCCCCACCTGCGTGCGATGTTCCTGGCGGCACACTCGCAGGGTTCCCTCCCGCCGGACCAGCGTCTGGCTACAATCGTGGTGATCCACAAGGAGGGGAAGCCCCGTGAACGGGTCGCATCCTATAGGCCGATCTCGCTCTTGAACGCGGAGCCCAAAATCCTCGCCAAGGTGTTGGCCAACCGGTTGGTTGGCGTGGTGGGCGACTTGGTCCACCAAGACCAATCTGGCTTTATACCACACCGCAACACGGCGCTCAATCTACGGCACTTGCACGGTGTGCTCGCGCGTGTCCCATTTGTGCGGGAGCCGGCCATCTTGGCGTCCTTGGACGCCACCATGGCGTTTGACACGCTTGAGTGGCCATACATCTGGGCGATGCTGGCGAAATTTGGATTTGGACCGGGCTTTATTAGCTGGGTCAAACTGTTGTACTCGGGCCCCTTGGCGCAGGTGGTGGTGAATGGGCGAGTCTCGGCCCCGTTCGCGCTGGGGCGGGGCACGCGACAGGGTTGCCCCTTGTCACCTCTCCTGTTTGCACTGGCCCTGGAGCCCCTGGCGGAGTGGCTGCGGTGGCACCCTTCCATCCGTGGTCTCCGCTGGACCCCCGAGCATGAGGACCGTGTGTCCCTCTATGCTGATGATATCCTCCTTTATCTCGCCTCCCCGCGTAAATCACTGATCGTCCTGGTTGATGTTTTGCGCTCATTCGGTCGCAACTCAGGCCTTGTCATCAACTGGGCGAAATCCTGTGTATATGTGCTTTCCGGGGAGGCTCCGGTCCTACCACGGGACTGTCCGATCCAGATTGCCTCCCAGGGGTTTCGGTACCTGGGGATATATATCACTCTTGACCCGGAGGCCCGTTACGAGCGGAATTTGCTGCCCCCCCTCCAGCGCTTGAAGGAGGACGTGGTGCGCTGGCGGCGTCTGCCGCTTTCGCCGCTCGGCCGAGCGGCCTTGTTTAAAATGATGTCCTTGCCGCGCTTCCTCTACGCCCTCCAGAATACTATGGACTTGGTTCCGGCACGCTACTTCCGTGAGGTGGAGGGCCTCCAGCGGCGCCTGTTCTGGGACGGGAGGCCGCGCATTGCTCTGGCTAAATTGACGCTCCCGTGGTACGATGGGGGGGTCGCCCTCCCGGACATTAAACGGTATTACTGGGCCACCCAACTGGCTGCAATTAATCATGGCCTTTACGGGCCCGCCTTGAACCCGGCGTTTGAGATGGACAAGATGCTCCTGCCCGGTGGCGACTACAATCGAGCGCTTTACTCTGCCGCGCCCAGCCCCCGTCTGACGGGATCGACGCGTGTCATGGTGCGTGTCTGGCACGCGGCTAATGCAGCTATGGGGTGGAAGGACCGTTTGACCCGGGCGTCACCGCTATATGCGTCAGAGAGGTTGGGCTCCCTGTGGACATCGAAGGGCTTTGAGAAGTGGGACACGATCGGAATCAGCACTGTGGGAGATCTCTGGACGAGGGGGGGATTCAAGACTTTTGCGACGCTGCAGACGGAGTTTCAGCTGCAGGGCAGTGAGTACTTTCGGTACCTACAAGTCCGCCATGCGCTGGGCTCCGTCTTCCCGGATGTCGCGTCCATTCCGGAGTCTTCCCCCCTGGAGGACAGAGTGCTGGATGGCCATGTCCCAGACAGCACGATCTCCCTCATATATAAAAAACTGATCAACGACAGATCGTGCCTGCTGACTAGTCTCCGCGAGGCCTGGGTTGCCGACGGGCTAGAGCTGGACGACGAGGATTGGATTTCCGCGGTGGCCTCTCCCAAAGAAGTGGCCATCCCGGCTCGCCTTCGTTTCGTCCAGCTTAAGATCCTTCACCGGGTTTACGTGACGGGGCCAAGGCTTCTACGTATGGGCTTTGCTGGTGACGGAATGTGTAAGCGTGGCTGTGGCGCGTTGGCAACTTTCATGCATATACTGTGGGAGTGCCCAAAGGTGGAGCGATTCTGGCGTGGTGTGCATGAGGTCCTGCGTGTGGTTACGCGTGTCGCGCTGTTGCCTGAAGCGAGGAGATGCTTGCTGAATGTGTGGGAACCAAATGACTATTCGGTCCCGCAGACGCGGTGGGTGACTCTGGGATACATGATAGCTAAGCGTGACATTGCTCAATTGTGGGGATCCCAGAGGCCCCCTGCGGTGTTGGCCTGGAAAGAACATGTGGATTGGTGTATGTTTCGTGAAAAGGTGGTGTATGTGGCGAGGGGTAAGCCTGGGGCGTGGGTGAAAATCTGGGGCCCCTGGAACGCCTACCGCGGGGGTATTTGTGAGCCGCCACAGCTACCGGCTGCCTCGCCTGCTCCGTCTCCCTAGATGGCCCCCCTCCCTTGGCCTTGGGCACGCGGTCCCCCAGTCCCTGATCTATTCCCATTCCCCTCTCCAGAGTTCTGCTGCTGGTTGGGATCCCCCACTTATGGAGCACGTGCTGTCACTTTGGATCGCGGGTTGCCTTGCGGGTGTGGTTTTTTGTGTTGTTTTGTTTTGATAAAAGGGAACCGTACTGTGGGCATGGAGCTATGCGGCCTGCAACATTGATTTCTCCTGTTTTGCTAATCTGCACTGCCAAGAGACTCTTACTGTATGTATGCAATATGCTTTTGTCACTCTAGCGGCCGGCCGAGTGGTTGTAGGCCCATACCTGTAACTTTTTCAAACTGCAATAAACGGTTTCAAAAAAAAAAAAAAAAAAACAATGAGTAAAAGATTTAAGGATACCATCAAAAAGCACTGGCCTATACTTCGACTAGAACCAGATTTTCACCAAATCTTTGAAAATGAACCCATATTTGCATACACCAGAGCAAAGAATTTGGGAGAAATAATAAAGAACCCCACTCAACCAAATCAACCTGTTCAATACAAAGGTACCATCGCATGCAGAAATTGTAACAATTGCAATAACATTATACCAGGACCACAAATAACTCACCCAATGAGAGGACATAATATCAAACTGAAGGTAACAGCCACCTGTGACACTACAAACACCATATATGCTTTGAAATGCCCATGTGGGAAGATATACGTAGGACAAACAGAAAGAAAAATAAAAATCCGCTTGAACGAACACAAAAGTAACATCAGAACAAACAACGCGAAATCTTCTGTAGCCAACCATTTCCAAGAGAGTGGTCACAACATAAGCCAACTGAAATTCATGGTTCTAGAAACGGTTAACAAAATCGAAGAAAGAGACAACCATAAGACATTGTTAAAACGGGAGAACCATTGGATACGTCTATTAAATTCCATGAAACCACATGGGATGAATGATCGCATGGAATTTACATGTTATCTCTGATTTAGATTGCCTAGCTGATATCATCTTGAGAAATCTTTTTTTATGACCGGCATGTATCTAACATCATGTGCTAATTAGTCCATAGTTAGTGATAATCTAGGAGTTCACCAGTACACACGCACTACCAGATCCAGAAACCCCTGCTCCATTACCTGCCGTCACACTCACAGTCCTATTTCGACTCTTACACCCCAAAGCACATTTAACTACACGCCCATAGAACCCACATGGAATCTTCAATCCAATCACGGACACGAAAGGAGAGCGTTCAGCTACCGACACACACTCACGAATCTCTGCTTGAACTACACTACGCAGACTCACTAGTAAGTACCCACCGCGAAACACCCAGTGAACCGGGCGCATTAATCAGCACACACATAATCGTATTCGTTTTACGAACACCAACCGATGAACATAAAGGCACTCGTACAATTCACGTAAACATGAGACACCGGAAATTCACATAGTCGCAAACACCGGAACACGCTAGATTCACTACGAACAGGAAGAACCACAAACTTACGTCATGCAATTGACACATTTTAGCCGGACTATGAAAAAGTAAATATATTGTTTCTTTGTTTGTTATACATATTGCATGAGAGATACAACTTGCTTATTTTGTTCGTTTTGTTGTAGATAAACCCCTGACGAAGGCTACATTTCTAAGCCGAAATGCATTGGGATATGTGAGACACGTAGAATTTGTTAATCACTGCATCTTCGCTACAAAAAAACGTCGTGATGAAATAAACGAACGTTCAAATCAATTGACAACAGTGTAACTTTATTGAAAATTACAATCAGTCGTTTATTGGTCTAAACAATGCAAATGATTCATTTATTCAACCAGTGCCCGGGGGACACACCCTAAACCTAGGGTTTGCTACACTAGGATTCCTTGGAGATGGGTCACGGAGATAAGCGCTATACTCACATCCATGGTTTCCATCAGGTGCAGGAGTTCTGCAGTTTTCTTCTGAATGCTGTTAGCATTCCACATCAAGAAGAGGGAGTTTCCTTTAGATTTTGCTGCGATAGCATGTGTTTTCTTCACCGTGGAAAAGTCCGACGATGAGATTCGCCACCATTGTCACCACAGGGTGGATGTTCATGTCTCCAACTGTTTTCGCAATCTTCGTGATGAGTTCCTGCCAGTTGATGGCTGTGCCTATTTCACAGGATGGTGCTGGGGCAGTTGTTGGTGGTGGGCTGTCCTGTTTGGGTCCTGTTGATTCTGTGTATGTTCTTCCATCCACGCGCGCGTTGCTATGGCTGTTGGTTGGATTGCCAGTTGGGATCCTGTGTGCCAATGCGGGTTTGTAAGTCTTCCTTTGTCCCTGGTCTGTTGCTGTTAAGTGTAGGGAAGTCTTTTGTGGCTGGGGGTGTTTGCGCGGTCCATCCTTCTTTGCCTTCTGCAGGTAGGGACAGTCACGATAGCTTGCTGGGTGGGGTCCTGTGCAGTTAGCACATATTGCTGGTTCGGTTTCTCGGTTCCTTGTGCATTGGTTAGAGGTGTGCTCGCCTCCACAGCGTACGCACTTTGGCTTCTGATGGTAGAAAGCTGAGGTGTGCACCAAGCGCTGGCAGTTGTAGCACATGACCGGTCCTCGTTTCCCTCTAGGCGCTTCTGTGGTGATGGTGCTGCTGCAGAGCCGTGTGACTGCTGAGAGGTCTGCTGGCTTCCCATCCTAACTTGCCGACAGGGTCACAACAAAGAGGGGACATTTCTTGTTCTTGTTCGCTGGAGAGGCAATATGTGTTATACTTTTGACTAGAAGTCCAAGTTCCGATAGGTCCTGAGTGATGTGCCCAAGGGATGTGTTTGCTGGGAGTCCCCGTATTACAAAGCACTGGGCTTTTGCAGCGGTCAATGAAAAGGTGTGGTACTCCATTTTCTGTTCTGTGAGCATGCTGGTCAGACTCCTGTAGTCCTCTGATGTGGTGAGCATGATCTTGGCGTGGTCCTGCCGGGGCTTGATTGTGAAGGTGGAGGTGCAGTGTTCCTCCAGTAGCTCCACGAGGACCTTGTGGGTGGCTAAGTTCTCCAGGATGATGGGAGGGATCCGTAGTCGCTTTGTGGGACCTGAAGAGGTCCCGGGTTCAGATGCCTTGTGGTACTGAGGGTGGGCATCACTGTCATGGGTACTTTGGAGAACCAAGTAGCGGTTTGTGGTTGAAATTGCAATGCTTGTGGGGGGTGCACGGGCAAGCTTTACTGCTTTTTCTGGTGAGTTCTGGCATGATTCGCGTCCTTTCTTTGTCTTAGTGTGCCATTCCATGTCGTCTTCGGTGTTGCTGGGTTGAGCCATGACGTCTGCCTCCATGGTAGATGCTGCTTGGTGGGGGTGCAGTGGAGCGCCTTGGGTAGCCGGGCGAGCCAGTGGGCGAAAGCCCAGCTTTGGGGTTCAGCCACACAGGGTATGGACTCTCAGCCCTGCTCCACTGCAGTGCGCAGCCTGGCCCCGGTCAAGCCAGGGAGACGCAGGCCTAGCACCTTAGAGAAGTGGGAGAGAGGGCAGAGTGGGTCGGACCGCGAGTCTCCCGCCGTAAATCAGAACGCAAAATGAATCAAGCAATCACGCAGAGCGCATAAATGATGAATCGCAGTACAAAATTAATCAAGCAGAGCGCAGAAATGATAAATTTAAATCTAAATACAAAATCAAATCACGCAGAGGAAATGAATCAATCAAGCAGAGTGTATCAATGATGAATTGTAATCTGAGTACTAAATCAAATCAAGCAGAGGGAATTAATCAATCAAGCAGAGTGTATCATGATAAGTTGTAATCTGAGTACAAAATCAAATCAAGCAGAGGAAATGAAACAAGCAATAAAGCAGAGCGGAGGGAGAGCTCCGATCAGGGCTCCCGCTGAAAATCGGAATACAAAATGAGTCCAACCAAGAAGCGGGGCGCATCAATCACAAAGGATAGAAAATGGCACTTACCAGGTCTCAGCGGCGGGTCAATCATCAATGCCGAGCCTCTCCCCTCATTGGCCGCGTCCAGGCATGTTCTTCTCTCGGAGCTGCGAGCAGGAATCAAATCATCCGAAAACCAAATGGCGGATGCGGATCAGCTGCGAGCAGCAGTCCACATCTCCGAAAAATCAGCTGTGAGCAGGGAAGTGTCAAATCATCCGAAAACCAAATGGCGGATGCGGATCAGCTGCGAGCAGGAATCCTCATCTCCGAAAAATCCATGTCATCATCTCAGCTGCGAGCAGGAAAAATCTTCAAATGTGATGAAAATGTCAAAATGTGTCCTCCCAGCAAATGTCAAAATGATGAAAAGAGGGCGACCAGTGGGCGGGGGAGGTATAAGTACCTCGCCCCCGCCCCCCTCCTGCCCGGAAGTGACACGGGCATGGGGACCCTCGAGGGTCCCAAAACACTGGGCGGCTGACTCGTGTGCCATCCTGTGGCAATAAGGGGGGCCACCCTCTTATGAGGGCCCCCTTCGTGGGCCCGGGTCAGCCCTGCAGTCTTGCTTGCATCATGTGTTAGGTTTAGCACATGAGATATTGTTAAAACTCGGGTCAGACAGGTCTTGTGCACTTGGATAGATTTGGATGGTCACTTTAATAATAGCACGATACCAATTGCTGTGGGCAGATTCCCTCTATATTTGCGTACGTGTGTGCCTCATTTCCTTGGATTAGTGCGCAAATAAATGTTGCCTGAGCTTGTAACAGGGGCAGTGTCTTAGCAAAATATCACATATTGAGTGGATGGTATTTGTGCTATTCTCACAACCATTCATAGGTCATTCTCTTTACATTTCTTTGCAGCATGAACCTACTTTAAACAGCAGGAGCTTTCCAGTAGCTCTCTCTCCGATGTCACAGAGCAAGATTTTTTTTTTAAATATTTAACTGCGATTTGACATCACTCATATCATCTTTTTGTTGATAATCAATGTTATTGTTTTTTTTTAAACGAGAAAATACCAGTAGTAATAAAATGCAGTGTATTACAGCAGTTATAGGACATCACCATGTTACATATATAGAAAAATTTACCTCCAATACATGATCTCATGGAATCCCACATAGTGCCCACAGTTCCTGAAGTGAGATACTTTTATTCTATCTGCCCCAGCTATTTGCCCCAAACTTTGCGGTGTTTAGCCGATCACCCCCTGGCCTCATACATAGGCTTCTCTTGTGCTGCACACCAGTCCACTACTCTGCACCAGTTCATTATAGTAGGCTGGCAGGGTTTATCCAGCTGGCAGCAATGTCCCTCTTAGCCACCACCATGGCTGTGTTCAGGCATAGTTTGACAGTTCTTGAACCATCCGATCCATCAGTGATTTCCGTGGGGAATATTTAATGGATTGAGTGGGACCTCCAAGCCCAAAACCTCCGTGAGTTCCTTTTCTATGGAGTGCGCAATGAAAGGGCAAGCCCATACAATGTGAAAGAATTCTGCTTGGTCTTGTTCACAATGTGTACATGATGTGGTTGGTTTCAGACCTGCGCTATGAAGGCATTTTGGTGTTAGGTAGGCAGCGTGTACATAGTACAATTGGACCAGACGGAGTCTGGCTGAAGTGGTAACTGTTTTGGGTGCCATCAGTGCATCTCTTCAGTCTTACGCTTCAAGAGACCCGATCCATCCCCCCCACTGGCTCCTAAGCCGGTCTAGCGTATTTGGAGCGTTGTTGGTTAGGGAGCGGTAGATATAAGAGATTCCTCCTTTTCTCAGATTACCTGTCATGGTTTGCACCTCAGGGGGCTGTATTCTGGTACTGAGGTGCCATTTGGTACATGTATGTAGAGGGCATGGTGCAGTTGCAGATACCTATAGAATTGTGAGGAGTGAAGGGAGTACCGGGTCTGCAAGTCCTGAAAGCCTGTCCATGTATCCCCAAGATGTGAGATACCAATAAGGTCCCAGGCCTGGAATCCATCCAGTCTGCTGACCTCCGGAGCCAGGTACCCTGCCAAAGCGGTGTGTATTGGGTCAACTTGTTCATCCATTGGGTATGGTGCAGGGAGGCGCGCTAGGCCAGGAGAACCACTGTGTCACTACAGGTAGAGTTCTGGGGATAGGTCCCCCGTACATCATTGCCTGGATCCTGGGTAGGCCAAAGTCGTTCAGCTCTACTCTGTATGCCGGATCAGATCAGCCTCCGCTAAACCAATCTTGTAGCATGAGCAGGCGAGTTGCAAGATAGTACAGGTAGAGATTAGTCATGCCCATACCCCCATCAAAGGATAGAATCTGGCATTGGGACAGGGCCATGTGAGGCCTCCATCCACCCAAAGGAATCTAGTGGCCAGGCTGTCAAGTTCTTTAAACCAGGTCTGCAGAAAGTGAAATGGGATATTTTGAATCATATAGAGGAATCTGGGAAGTATCATCATTTTAAAGAGGATGACTCTTCCCAGGGGATTAAGCGGTAGTGTCTGCCACTTGTGGTGGTTGTCTCGAGCTCTCTTCACCAGCGGGGTAACATTGAGTGACCAGGCGAAGTCAGGGAGCAAGGCCACCCAGATATTTAAATGATTGCCTTCTGATAGGTATCATGGATTGCCAATCAAAGTAGTCTCTTCAAATGTGGAGAGGGACCAGGACGGACTTACTGGGATTTAATTGCAGACCAGATATCTGTCCAAAAGAGTGCAGAGCCCGGAGGCGGTGGGGACCAGACTGAGCCAGTTCGGCCAGAAAGAGCAAGACATCATCCGCGTATAAAGCGATTTTGTCTTGTTCAGAGCATGCCCATCTCCATCCCCTAAATCAGTCATCAGACAGTATAAGGCATGCCAAAGGCTTCATCGCCAGGGCCAACAGGAGCGGTGAGAGGGGGCAGCCTTGCCTCATTCCCGCTCTCAATAGAAAACAGCTCTGATAGTGCCCCATTGACGATCACTCGTGCTTTCGGACGGGAATATAACACCTTAACGAAGCTGCAGAAGTGCTGGCCCAGGCCTATCTCAACTAGTATGTCCTCCAGATACTGCCATTCTACGGAATCAAAGGCCTTTTCGAAATCAATGAGGAGAAGTGCTAAATAGGGAGTTAGTGATTGGTGATTTGCCAAGGCTAGATGGAGGCGTCTGAGGCAGTGTCTGGCCTCACGAGATGGAATAAATCCACATTGGTCGGTGTGGACCAATTAAGAAAGATAGGGCCTCAGTCGGTGGGCTAGGACCCTAGGCAAATATTTTACCTCCATATTAATGAGGGAGATTGGGCGGTACTCGGCGCAGTTGGGTGAGGGAGGCTGTGTTTTGGGGATCACCACAATGGTGGCGGCATCTGTCTCTGGTCGAAACAAACTGTTTTTGACAGCTTTGGCATATCCGTCCGAGAGATGCCGAACAAGTATCTCTCGGTGGGCAGCGTAGTATTCCTGCGGGAGACCATCGGGCCTGGAGTTTTACCTGACGCTGTGCGTGATATGGCGTCATTGATTTCTTCCTGGGTAATAGGAAGATCAAGGTCAGCTGTTTCGGCTGCACTGAGGCGAGGGAGGTGGAGGTGCACCAGGCTGATTAGCTCTGAAAGGGAGAGTTTAGGGCGCTGATCTGAGTAGAGTTTAGAGTAATAAACAGCAAAGATCTGAGCAATCGCTGAAGGTGAGTGATGAACAGTACAGTCCGGTCTCTTGATCTCGGGATTATGCGATTAGCCATAGGGTATGTGGCGAATCGATTTAGGATTTTCCCATTCTTGTCCCCCATCCATACACCCTAGCTACAGAGGATCTCCACAATACAATAGCAGCCTCCATGGAGATCTGCTTGATTTTGTCTCTTAAATGTGCAAGCTGCCTTTCTTGGGGGCCGCCTTGCTGCCCAAGCACTCGGTTCTCAAGGAGAGTTGCTTGGACCTCCAAGAGAGTGAGCTGGGTGTCTTGGGCTCGGCGTTGATTTTGAGCTGGCCCTTGGCAAAGCACGAATAGTGGCTTTGCCTGCTTCCCATAAGATACCAGGGGAGGAGACAGAGTCATGGTTAGTGAGAAAATATTGTTGGAGCTCTGCTCCTACAGTTTCCTTGAAGTCTTTATCCTGGAGGAACCATGCGTTCATACTCCATATCGAGCCAAGTGTGTCAGGTGGGTCTCCCACTCTCAAGAGTATGGGTGAGTGGTCAGATATACCTCTCGGAAGGATGGTGACAGCTCAGATTTTTTGACAGTCTAGTTCAGGCATCATGTAATCTTTTTAAGTAAGTTTCAGTCACGGATCCTTTTTTCACTTTTCATTCTTTTAACATCTTTTCTTGGATGTGTCTGGTTCCTTATAATTAATGGTTCTCCCGAAAGGGAGCAGGTCTCAGTCCCATTCCTCACTCTGATAAATCTGGAGCAGGGCAAGTCACTTATTTCATCTCTTTTTTTACAAGGTGTATCTTTTTTCTCTCTTACTCTGATCTTTCATTGATTTATAATCTATGGAATATTCCATTTGTGTCGGGGTCAACATTCAAATTCATCGTCCTGAAGATGGTCTAACGGATGCCTTCACCATCTAGACCAAAATGTTGACAACTACACCTAATTCCTTTGTGATTTACTTTCTTTAAGGGTTTGCTTTCTCTTTGATCGGTTACACTTTCCTTCTACACGTATTGTTTGGAATAGGTGCTCACATTAGTGACTATGAAGTGTTTGTAACAACAAATCATTTGTAAACCTCAGTTGCTGTGTGTTGTTTTACATTTAGATTTGTAATAGTTTTTTGCACCCTCTGGAAAATCTTTTTTCATTATAAAATTTGCATCTTGAAACATGTACACCCATTCAAAGAGTATTTGTTGTAGATTTGTTCTGATTGAAATGAGTGAATTCAATTTCTAAATAATCCAATGTGAGCTGCTAGATGGAGCTTGCGACCATTGTTTTGCATATTGAACGCTGAACTGAGTGTATGAAAATAAATTTCTTGTAGGCACAATTACCTGCTAATATATGACCCTAACATCGGCAACTCAATAAGCCCCAAAATGGAACATGGAGAAATTGGCAATAAGGGTAGCAGTGGTATTTGGTGCGACCGCCCAGTGAAACATACCAAAGCCAGACTTGTTTGGAAACTATACTCCCAGGGGAGTACAGAGTGGAGTGCTTAACACTGAGACCATGAGGGTTTCTTACCCACAATGCCCTGAAAACCTCAAACTTTGCTTAACATTGCACATATTCCTTGCATTATTGTTGCCGTAAACATCTGGAATCTGCAGTGCTCCACAAAACTCCTAACACCCAGCATTCCCTAACTTGTCCTGACAAAAACGCTGTCCCATTTGTGTGGCTAAGCCTAGTGCTCATGGTAGGAACCGATCAAACCAATGTCAAAAGGAGTCCTCACAAGGGGACTCCATAGGACACTAGGGGACATTAGCAGACATGTATTGCTTTTGTAAATCGGCCATCATGACAAAAAATTACAAATGAAAACATTATCACAAATAGCTGTTTTCTTAAACTCATTTTCAATATTTTTGCACTTGATGAGATGTTTTTTGGCCAGGGGGTATAAAGATTAAAAATCGGCGTCAAACCCCAGTTTCCCTTTATTCTTGGGTTTGGCACTGATGTTAAAATATAATAAAGATAAGGGTTTGCTAGGGATATTATGGTCTTAGGACCCTATTGCCAACATGTTTCTGTCCTTAATGCCCCGTAAAGGGTGCACGGACATTCATCAGGGCTTGTGCCCCCTGTGAATTTAGGGAAGAAGAAAAAGAAATTCCCTATACTATCGTATGGTAAGGGCAGATAGCTGCTCCTTATTAAAATGTCATTCCGCAATTGAAATCACTCCATCCCAATTTAGGAGAGGATAAACGTCATGTGGGACCACTACACATAGGGTAGCCCTGTAGACACACAGCAACCAAGGGTCCTGCCCCGTATGAACACCTAATTGGTATGGGTTCCCACAGCTTGGAAAAACATCTCATCAAGTGCACCCTGAAATATTGGTCGAGCCCACCCTGACCTTTAGGCGTCGGGGTGTCCCAATGATGAACCATGACACCACTAGGGTGTGTGAGGGAAAATAATAACAAAAGGACTTGCCTCCTTCCCCACGCCTAGATGGTGTTTTTTTCTTCAAATAGGGCATACCAACACCTGAGCTGACAGCAGAGTTTTCTTTTCTTTTGCTGACTGGTCCATCTTGGGAGTACCTATAGTGATTTAGTGAGAAAGCCTCTAACATTTCTTAGTGTAGCACTGTCCAAATGTATCAAGTTCTAAAAATGTTTTATATCCCAAGTAGTACATTTGTTATTCTGACGCATAGAATCAAAAAGTTAGCTAATATTTCACACACTGTGGTAAGATAATATAATGAAGCAGGTGACTGCAGTTTACCCTTCGATTCTTTTTAGAAAGGAAATCAGATATTGAATTTATTCCTAATGAAACGCACAAGATGTTTTAAAAAATTATTAAAAAGAGAGCATTTTCTAGTTTCATGGTGAATGTGTAATCCAGATAAATTGAGTTAAAACTGTATTAACCAGTGCACTATTCACAATCTAGAATATATTATATATATTTATCTAGTGGAAATCTCACTGCTTATTTATTACGTTCTGAAATTGGTAGTATAATGAATTTGGACAATGGCCCAGTTTTTTCAGATTTTGATATTTTGCTACTGGAAAAAAAGGAATAACAGAAGGAAATGTAATCCTGCATTATTAAATGATCATTAATAAAACAATTTCAAAATGTTGCTAATTATTTTTTTAAACTCAGTAAAGTGTTAGATACCTCCACAGACAATAATTGGGATGCTTTTAAAGTTGCTTTAAGATATTTTATCATCAGATATGTACTCAAAAAAAAGGGGAGAGTATGAAGAACAAATTAAATTTTAAGAAACATTGAGAATTTTAGAACATTTATACTACTCGTCTAAATCTAAAAATGACCTAGAAAGCCTGCTTAAAACTAAGTTCAGCATGGAAAAATCATGTAATAAATTATTCAGAATCAAAGCTAGGTATTATGGAGGTAAAGACAAGATCAGTAAATTATTGGCTAAATATCTAAAAGCTAAAAAAGAGATATATGCTTTAGATTCAATCATTGATTAAATACTGGTAGTATTAAGAAGGCTCATACGACATTGCGGATATGTTCCTTAATTTAATTTTTACTCCAATATGTATACTCCTGATTCCTTGCTTTCTTTAAGTGAATTTGATACACATTTCTTTGGAATATCAAGAGATTAATACCCTCATTTAGATCGCTCTCTTTTGGAGGGTAATTTGACATTAGACGAGGTTCTAAATGCAATCTAATTTAAAAAATACGTTTTTAGGAGTCTGGTTCTCTAGTTGAGTTAATCAGACTTTAAAATATAATTTACAATATTTTGGGGGGAAAATACTGAGGGCCTGATTAGGACTTTGGCGGTGCTGTGCCGGCTTTGAGCCTGCACAGCACTGTACACAGTACATCTCATGTCGATGGGCTTTTGTTTTGCCGTTCCCTTGGTGGGGCCCTGAAAATGGGCACCGCAATGGGAACGCAAAAGAAGTTCCAGAACGGCATGGACTGTGAAGTCCATGCCATTCTGGAACTTGGGGTGCATGCAAACGGGGTACATGTTGTGCCCCCTGAATGCATCCCCATGGTGGCAGGAGCCCCCTTTGTTTTTTTTAACAAACTTTATTAAGCTTTTCCTGAATGCATCCCCATGGTGGCAGGGGCCCCCTTTGTTTACCCACATTTTCATGACAAAATAAAAAGCCTAGAATTTGAATGTATAAATTGAAATTACCCAAACAAAGAGAAGGGGTTACATTCACTAATTGCATGTTATCATGCTGTTTTTCCCTTCAACCACTTTGTTTTGGGTACAGAAACCGCATTTGTATCAATACGATTGGATGGAGTTAGATAGATCCTTCATTGCCCATTTTTCTATTTCTGATTTTATATCTGTTTAAAAAACATTTATCTAGCGTCACCTATTTTCACAAATATAGGTGGAATATATGAAACTTTTGATGCTAAGATCAAAACAGGTAATAATGATACACTTTGGCCCCTATTACGATGTGGGGAGGACTTGAGTCCGCCCAACACCATTTCGGTGTGGGACCCGACTGACCATAGGTCGGCAGTTTCGCACACCGTATTACGATGTGACCGCAAACTCCCATTTCTCTATGGGACATGCTGCACAAGCTCCCATAGAGAAATGTGAGTTTGTGTAACTCCCTGAATTGTGAGGCAGGCACACAGTGCAGGGATTTACAGGGGGCACCCATTCCACAACTGTAGGCCCCCAAAGTCACTTTTCGACAGGCTTTCCTTGTCGGAAAGCCCGACATGGAAAGCCTGTCAGAAAACAACATCATAATCCTTATGGCGGGAACACCGTATATAATGGATTACATGAAAGTTTCCAACTAAAATGAAGGCACAAGGGTTGATGTTAAATCTAAAATAGAGGCCGAATGGAAGTTTGACCTTAAAAATCATTTTCACTTTTAATTTTGAAAATAAATTGGACAAATATGATGCCAACGCCATCTACTGTCAATATTACTCAAATACTATGTTTTCTTCATAATCTACATTTTGACTCCAGTTTCCAACATTAATACCCTAATGTTCTCTTCTTGTTGGTCATGTTCGTGCTATTTTAGCACTTTTACACATATGGGGGCCGATTGCGATCCTGTATTTTTTTTCCCATACGACTCGTATCCGTATTTTTTTGCGTAAGAATCGTACAAGTCACGTCCGACCCGTGAAGTACGATTCGTACGGGAAAAAGTACATACGGATCAGCCCCATCCGTACGAATCAGATCGGGAAAAGTTGTTCGAGACGTACCCGGACACTTTTCCGTACGAATCGTAAAAATGCAGTCCGACCGTACTAGTACGATCCGGACCGGCTTTCCGATTTACGATTTGCACGGAAAACGTCCGTCCCGTACACGGCGAATGACTTGTACATATGCAATGTCTGTGTGCGCCCCGTACAGTAGCAATGTCGGTGTACGCACCGTACATAAGCAATGGGGGTGTACGCACCGTACATAGCAATGGTGTTGTATGCACCGTACATAGCAATGGGGGTGTACGCACCGTACATAGCAATGGGGGTGTACGCACCGTACATAAGCGATGGCGGTGTACGCATCGCACATAGCAATGGGGGTGTACGCACCGTACATAAGCGATGGCGGTGTACGTACCGTACATAGCGATGGCGGTTTACGCATCGTACATAAGCGATGGCAGTGTACGCACCGTACATAGCAATGGGGGTGTTCACAACGTACATAGCAATGTGTACGCAGCGTACATAGCAATGGCGGTGTACGCACCATACATACACAACGCATGGGGGTGTGTGTCTGTACGACTCGTACCCCTGTACCGTACTGAACCACGGACACTGTAAAACAGCACAAGGAGGGTCTATTTGACTCGCACAACACCACAAAACACGTCTACACTACACAAAAAATGGAAAGGACTGACCTGGACACAGGCAAACAGAGGGGCAAACTCACACCCACCCCTTATAACACACCCACCAAAAATTCAAACTGAGCCACACCCACAAATGGACCAATAAAAAGGGCCCACACACACAAACCATGAGCCTTTGCAACAGACTCACTACAGATACAGAGCACAACAACAACAGCACCCATCCACCTTAACATATACACCTTCACACAACCTCCTTCACACATACCCCCTCTACACATTCACACTCACACCGTCACATTCAGACCCACACACCCACAACCATCCACACCCTCACCCTACACCATGCCCACAGACAAGAATTCAAAGTTCACAAGGGAGGAGCTGGAGATCCTTGTCAATGAAGTCATCAGAGTCAAGCCACAGCTGTTTGGAACATTGGTCAGACAGACCAGCATAGCTGAAAAATCACACCTGTGGCAGAGGATTGTCGATAGGGTGAATGCTGTTGCACCCATCAGAAGGACCAGGAATGAATGCCAAGCCAGGTGGTACGATCTGCGGAGGGCAGTCAAGCGTAAAATGAATGAGGACTACGCCCAGAGCAACATCACTGGAGGTGGTGCGCCCCGCAGACCAGTACATCCCTGGGAGGAGAAGGTGATGGCCATGCTTCCGCCGGTGGGAGTACATGGACTACAAGGAGTTGCAGAGCCTGGTGAGTACACAAACAACTTACGTAACATGGGGGTAATGGCATCCACACCCCAACTACACCAAATGCACGCAACAACCCCCAAGCCATCACTGGCCAGAACCACAGTCAAAAACTACGCTAATGCCAATAACATGTGTATACCCCATTGAGAAAGCAAGGCCATGCTATGTCCCATGCTACATGAAGCACCAACCCAAGAATGGATGTCCGGTATGCTGGGAGGGTGGGTGGCACAAAATGCATGTTTGAATCATAAATCAGACACAATTGCCCTCATTTCATATGGCCCAGCTACATTCCCATGCACCATGCGCAATGCACAGGGATTGGGAAAGTACTGACAAGATAGCTTACACTTGGCCCTGGTGTAGGCAGCACAAGGCCCTCCTGTGACCAGTGCAAACACAAACACCAAGACAACAAGGTCAGATATCTAGGACAGGAACTCACACTCACTGTCATGGCAGCATGCTCCATGGGGGGACAGCTACATCACCTGGGAGCCCCAGGGCCAAATCACACTACACCCACCAGCAGGTCCTGTCACACACACCCCTTACACAAGCAGACACCACCAGGACAGGCAATGGATTTACCCACTGTCACAATGGACATGCAACACAACAAGACCAATACATAGCCGAAGAAGCATCCAAGCCACAAATCGACATATCAAAGACTCAGGAGAACATATCAAACTGTCCCCAGCAACATACCCATCCACAAGTGAACATTGAGGAGAATGCTAGGCACATACAACTACCTGGAGGAACAGTGCCAACTTGAATGTGTATGAAACAGGCATGTTGCATGAAACAGCATTAACATTGTCTGTCTCTCACACACAGGGCAATGTGATGAATATCCCCCCAACAATGGGGGGGGAAGAATCACAGTCACAGGCTCTGGAGGAACCTGATCCCAGCGACGCCTCTCAACACTCCGTGGATGACCCCGACCGACCTGGACCCTCTGGTGTCCAAGCCCCTGCAGAACCTGGTTCAGGACCATCTGTGCCAACCACCACCCCCATTCCTGCCACATCCCAGGAGACACCGAGGAGCCCTGCCCGCAGTGAACAACTGAGCCAGTCTGACCAGGAGGGACAAGGAACGGCGGGCACCCAGGAGGAGGCAGACAACACCGCCACTGCCATCCCTCAGGGGTCCCGTAGACCCGATGTGCCCACATCAGCAGGCCAGGCTGGTGTGGGCAGGGGTGGTGGGAGTGGAGGACGGCGGAGGTGAGAACCTGACCGGCCAGCTGAAGGGACCGGTATGTCACACATCCACAACATCATGGAGGCATACCGGCGTGACACCAGGGAGTTCAGCCAGGTAGTGGTGACCCTCACAGAGATCAAGAACCAGCAGGCCGAGCAACACGCCAGTCAACAAGAACACCAAGGACGGATGGAGGCAAGACTGGCTGAGCTCCTGGCGGTGCAAAGGGACATAAGCCATTCACTCCGTCGGATCGCCGACAACATGGCCAACCCTCCCTGTGCCACCAGGCGCAGACCACCACCAGCCACAGGGAGGGAGGAGGAGGAGGATTTGTCCGACGGACCGTCCCAAGCATTGTAAAAGGCCTGCATCTGAGGGTCCACTGAGGAAGGTGGGTCATCCACGGAAAAGACCATGAGAGGCAGCGGCCCATCCACATCTCCCAGGTCACCTGGCCTGGCACCTGGCCTTCATGTGCGACAGCATCACCTCATTGACTGACATCATCTGCCACATGGACTTGCTGGTCACAGTCTAACCAATGATGCCAAACACTGTGGTCTGGACTCTGATGACTTCAATTGCCAAGGATCCCATCTCCCCCTGTGAACTTTGGATTCTATGGTCCCTGCATAGCACCTTTTTCTGTGCACAAATTATGCCCCAGAGCTATAAATAAAAAATTAAGACATGACATTTTAAGTTGCAGTCATTTAGCATGAGTCCACAACATACGTGTGGGGATGTGTCGAAGTATGCCTGAGTGTGGAACAAACTCCAGCCATCCATACACTTGGATCTGAGTCCGGTCAAGGACACACATGGGTCACAATGTTTCACAAAATACAGACATGGAGCCCAATACTCACCCGTGATGGCCTCAAGGGGGTGCTTGCAATACTGCTCAGACAGACCAATTTGGAAGAGTATCATGAAGGTGTAGAGGTCATGGTTCATGTTGATGTGCCCGGGGAGGGAGTCCCAGGTCTGTTTGGCGAGGTGGGAGAACTATCTCCTGCATGCAGTTTTGATGTGGATGTGATGAATGGTGGCCAGGGCAAGGTGGGCTGCATGGAGTTGGGCCAACGGGGTGTTGGATGACAGACATCCAAGGTCGGTGTTGGGTCTGGGGTTTTGGACTGCCTCCTGAGTGTGGTTGAGGAGTCTGAAGGTGATCCTGCAGCACACAGTGAGCCATTGTACCTATCTCAGGTGGACGGTGATGTGGCTGGGGCGGGGGATGTTGCAGATGAGGTGTGCGGATGCACCCTGGATGTGGATAACTTCTCCGGCAGTTATGCTGTTGTGCTCCATAGAGGCTGGTGCTGTGTTGAGCCGGCTGGTGTCGTGGACCAGGGGGACGGTCTGTCTTGCCTTAGAGTGGATCCATCTGTGGCTCATTTTCAGCATGTGGAGGGTGTTGCAGCATGAGGTACAGATGGTGGTGAGTTGCATGGTAATTGTGAGAGATGGGTCCATGATGAACACCAGCTTGCGTGAGTGGCCACTGGGTGCTGGTGCGGTGCACAGACCAGTGGGACACAAGGAGTTGACCCAGCTGTAAGGGGACAATCCTCAGATGATGACCTCTGTCCTGTCCAAGCCCAGCCTCAGGTGGCTGATGTTCAGCCATTCGTCAACGGATCTCATGCCTTCTTGAAGTTTGGATCTGGCAATGGCTGGGTCTTTGGTGAGTTTGAGGAGCAGCTGGGTGTCAATGGCATACGAGATGATGATGAGGTTGTGTGTGCATGTGATGGTGGAGAGGGGGGTCATGTAGACATTGAAAATCGTCACGCTGAGAGAAGAGCCCTGCAGCATGGGCCAGATGACCCCAGTGTACTACATGTTGCAGGGTGGGCCTTGCTGGTGAGCGACTTTCTGATTTAACCCTGGGCCCTCCTCTGGATACCAGTGTTGGAGATGTGTGAGCTGACAGTGTGGTAGCACATGGTGTAGAATGCCATTGAGAGGTCAAGGGTGGTGGCCTCACCATTGTCGAGCATGGCAAAGTTGTTGTTGATGGTGGCAATGCTGACGGTTGCAGTGGTGTGATTACTGTGGAAGATGATTTGGTGCCGGTTGCCTGGAGATGGTTGCATGGAGGAAAATTGTCATTTGCTTGTTGAGTGTCTTCCTGATGACATTTGCTGGGTAGGGAAGCAGGGTGATGTACCAGGAGATCCTGCGGTACTGCCGTCCGTTGTTTAAGAAGGGCCTGGGTCTCTGCATGCCTCCTGCACCCATGGAATGTGGCAACTCAAAGGAGACATTCAGGACACGCTGGACGTGGGCTTCAAGGATGTGGAATGATGTGGTTTAGATATTGTGTGGGAAGGGGCCTGATGGAGAGCCAGAGTGTATGTTGCACATGAGCCAGGTTGTGTCATTGCTGCTGATGGGAGTCCATAACCTGATGGGGGTTTGTCCTGCGGATAATAGTGCTGTCTGCCTCTGGGTGCCAAGGCTGTCGTGTATGCCCATGAGCTTGCAGTGGTACAAAGTTGCAAGGGATGTGATCTGCCTTGCAAGGGTGGGGTGTCTTGGATGGAGATCTGCTGTCAGTTCGCCACAATGCTGATGAGCTCCTTGATGTCGTGTGTTTGGGTGTCTCGGCAGTATCTGAAGGATCTCCACTTGTCCTTGCTGATGATATGGTGATGGCTGTGTGTGTTGTTTACCAGGGCTGTAAGGCTAATGATGGCTCTTTGTGTTGCAAGGTTTGCACAAGAGTCCGGCTAAGTCTGTAGGAGTCCAGTAGGTCTGCCTTGTCCCAGGTGCCTTAACTGTTGTTGTGCTTCACAGGAAAGTCCGTTAATGTGGCAAGATTGTTGGATCAGTTGCTGATCCAGTGCGTGAGGTTGCAGGGTGTGGTGGGGGTGTTGTTTTGAGTGTCCCATACAGCTTGTCTGTGGTGACTTACATCAAGCATCTTTGGGGGATCGGTAGCAGGGTGTGGGGCAGCGTGTTGCTTGTCGGAGACGTGGATTCAAATGTTGATGGACCAATGATGGATGGTGGTGTGGTTCCCCTCCAGCAAGAAGTTACTGGCCCCCAGCCACATGTAGCCCGTGGAGGTGAGGGCGTGCGTGCAGATGTACGTGTTGATGGCTTAGCGGAATAGTGGATGTAGGCCTGCAGATCTGTAGAGGAGTGTTACACTGAGGGTTGCCATGGAGTTGCAGCAAACCCGGATTTGTGACTCTGAGGGTGTACTTGTGAATAAATAGCAATTCATCCCCCGAGATTGGTGTTGCCGTCCCTGCGGGTGATCTTGTATCCGTCTGAGATGGCAATGAAGACGTCATGTGCTGAGGATGCTTTTGTCCAGGTTACTGTCATGAAGGTGATGTGTGGGGCTGTTGTGTTGAGGAGGTAACAGAGTCCAATGGCGTGCTGGTGGATGGAGCGGGTGTGGGGTAGGAGGCACATTACCTGGTTGTTCTGACAGGGTCTTGTAGGCTGGGCAGAGCTGTGTAGACAGTTGGAGTAGCACACTCAGCATACGAAGGTGTCGTGTGTGTGCTTAGGGGTTGCCTTATAGCAGGAGGATGATTGTCACGATGACATTGCTTGGAGAGTGGCTGCAGCAGGAGCCTGTTGTGTGACGTGGGTCATGCAAAGACTAGAGGGTCATGCACTGCGAATGTTGCAGGCGCAGACGTTCCTGCCTTTGGCACGGCGCTGGGGCTACAGTGGCACAGAAAAGCTGCTGCCTGCATTTCGAATGGGTGGAGGGGGAAGGGCAGAGCATTTTTGAGGCATGGGCGTTGCAGAATCAGGGCACTCGGTGGGGCGGTGCCGCAGGTGAGGCAGCAGCAGGCAGAAGGGGTTAGAAATTAGGCAGAAAGTAGCACACAAAGACAAGGTCTGAAAGGCACAGTGCAACAGGTGTATGTAAAGGAAGGAGTGTCAGGTTACTCATGGGTCACTATGAGAAAATGTATGAACAATCACCATAAATTACAGCCACTGGATCAGGCAACAAAATGCGGAGATGCGCAAAGGAGACACACCATCAGCAGTCGTTCACGCCCCGTTGTAGGGAGCAACCTGCACAAATACATACCCAACCAGGTACTTCATGCACAATAGAGATCATTAGCCATAAAGCACTGCATGGATGCTGCCAAAGTACACATACACACAGATGCTCAATCTTTGACTATTATGCCATAGATGACGCATGCACACTGGCAAGAGAGCTGCAGTGACAGAGATGAGGCACTTTGGATTGTGCTGAACACCTTTATTCCACATACACACACAAAGGGATATGCATCCATATTAACAGACTCACAGGTAAGTTGACAGAACATGTGGGACATACGCTGGACAGCCCTTCACAACACGGATGATGTAAATCCCAATGAACTGCCACACAAGTTAAGGGAATGAGCCAAACACATCCTGCAGCACACGGAGAGGCTGCAATTCCCCATGGAGCCTGTTGTTGTGATGTCCCCCACTATGTCCACCCGTAGCATCTGCAATGTTTCAGAGGCAAGGTTTACACACATTGATGCCTTCATCAGACACCACACTCCACTACAGATGACTGTCAAGAAGAGTGACTATCATGTCATGGGAGTGATGCTACATGTTATATGCTCCATGGTGAGAAGACATGTATGCATGGTACCACAACATACACAGAAGCAGTCCCCACACATTCCAAACCCGTACCAACACAAAAAATCCTTGCTGCAAACCTTACCAAGACTGACCTTTCCACATGTCCGTGCATGGAATGCTGATTAAGCACACGTTGCAATCCTCATGAGGAATAGCAGGAGGACAACGATGACACGAGCAGACAACAGGCGCAAAATACCTGGGAATGACATACACACAAGAAGTCACCTAAAACAATTATCACCGCACACATGGACATTTACCAAACATGAACTATGTTTGACACATGTGAATTGCAAAGAAAGTCTCTCCGCAAAACTGTGTGGCATGACACCATCACTAGAGTGACACATCAGAACACACATCCAAATCACTCTGCATTCAGTCAGCTGGACACACACATTGCAACACATGCCAGTCAATACTACAAGCTTGCACACTCATACCCAGTGACTCACCATTATGAGAAGAAGTTGCGTATGAGCTGACTCCGGATATCATCCTCCTCCTCCTCCTCCCCCTCATCACTAGCCTCGTGAGCAAGCCCTTGATCCTTCACGGGTGGATGTTCCTGCTCATCCGGATCCAGGATGAGTTGCACTGCCTTCTCGACTGCCATGTTGTGCAGCATGCAGCACACAAGGAAGATCCGGCAGACCTTCTCCGGGGCATAAGGGAGGGACCCGCCTGTCTTGTCCAGGCATCGGAATCGGCTCTTCAGGAGTCCAAACGTCCTCTCAATCACTCGCCTGGTCTGCCCGTGTGCATTGTTGTACCTGTGATCTGCAGCTGTTCTTGGGCTGCGGAGAGGTGTCATTAGCCATGGCATGTTGGGATATCCAGAGTCCCCTACATGGAAACATCATGTAAAAAAGTGGGTCAGGAGATGCCGTAAGAGCCAAAGATACCGCAACACACAGGACAAACAGAGTATACCCACCAACAAGACATGCTTGTTCGTTGTGCAGCCGCAGCATCATTTGTGGCACCCTGCTACGCCTCATGATGTAGGCATCATGTGCTGATCCTGGAAAACGTGCACAGACATGGGAAATCAGCATGTTAGCATGACACACCACAAGGGCATTTATCGAGTGGTAATGTTTTCTATTGTGATAGACTTGTTCCTGTGCCTGTGGTGGTACCAAAGCCACATGTGTACCATCAATGGACCCAATGACATGGGGCATCCCTCCCAGGGCATAGAAATCACCCTTGACATCTGTCAACATGGCTGCTAAAACATCACGCAGGACACGGCTGAACATTGTCTGTGACATGCCACCAACATCAGCTATGGTGAATTGAAACGTACCTGTGGCAAAAAAATGTAGGGCTGACATCACCTTCATCTTTGGGGTCAGCGCAGTAGGAAACCTGTGTCGCGGTTGGAGGTGTGGTGCCAGCCTGTTGGTCAAGTCCTCAATCGACTGTTGAGTGAATCTGTAACGTCGGATGCAGGCACGTTCCCTCATGGCACCCAAGTCTGGCATTGGTCTTGGGACAGGCGGTGCCCTGCAAGACATTGTTTGTAAGAATGAAGAATGAGAGTCTGCCAATATCAATGTCAATGAACATAGCACATGCTACACTGCTAATACACATCAGGTAACTATGGAGTCGGGTGTGTGCAATACATACAGGACACATATGCCAGCTTGCTGGCACTCCTACAAAAAGCCAGATACACCTGTTGATTGTCAAGTCAACATGACATGCCCTGAAATGATTTGGGGGCCAGTCTGAGTGAAGAGCCACAGATATCACCAGAGTGACACACAACCACATAGCTGCATTGGAATGATGTCATCTCATCCAGACAGCTGACTGAAAGGCACACGCACAGGTCACATGGAATGTGCATATCAAACACAGTGCGATGAAGGGGTACACGTGACAACACAAAGACACAGCCATTGAGACAACGCACACATGTATGACTGGGAAAATATGATGTCCGATGCACACAGACCATACAGCCGTGTGAATCCACATGTGGCATGGTGTGCGTCGATGTGTTCCATGCCCATCTCCACACAGACCCCTGTTGGATGCACGAACAGCAGATGCAGTTGACGGGACACTGACATCAAGCTCATGGGAACACATGACACACACCTGACATAGTCCCAAAGGGGCACGCTGATCGTGACAGGTCAGTTGATAGAGTGTCCCTGTCCCTGGCATCAGGAGACAGGTGCGGGTGTTGATGACTGTGCCATCCCACTGCTGCTGTGCATGACACAGTCGGACTACAGACACACATGTGGCAAGTGGCAAGGTGATGTGTGCCACATAGTGCCCCATCACACATGACATGTGTCCACAGGTCATCACACATCAATTGTGCAACTAGATGAGATGACCTGGGCAATATCACTGGCTAACACACATAGGGCCTGCACATGAAATTATGCAATGACAAGTACTTGATGGACATCCTTGTGCGACTGGTAGCCCTCCATTCCTGGCATGTGTATGCCTGTATTACCATTGTAAGCATGTGAAATGCGTACCCATACATGTACGCACTAGTAGTACATGTATGTGTACTACTAGTGCGTACCCGTAAGGGTACGCACTAGTAGTACACGTACGTGTACTACTAGTGCGATCCCCTTATGGGTACGCACTAGTAGTACACGTACATGTACTACTAGTGCGTACCCGTAAGGGGATCGCAATAGTAGTACACATATGTGCACTACTAGTGCGTACACGTACGGGTCAAACGCACTGTACAACAGGTGCCATAGGGGTACGTGTGAAACGCACAGTACCTGTGTGTGGATTTCAAAATGACATAGGGGACACATGAGGGACAAGTGTTAGGCCATAAATGCATGCTGGTTGTCATGGATACCGAGTTTTCAGTTGGAAATTTGTCCATCAGGTGTCCTGGAAAAGTCAGTTGGCCACAAAATACAATGTTGCAAAGTGGTTGTTGACTTGACATGATGCTCAAATTTTGAACGATGCAAATGATGCAAATGCTGTCACTGGTGTATTTTTAAAGGGATTGGAGTAAATGTACGATGCGAATGATTCAGACCAATCACTATGTACTCCTCAAAATGAATGCCCCTCAGCAAGACAGATATAAGGCAGCTAGAACCCATGAGAGGGCACTTGCCTGCACAACTCAAGAGTCGACAACACTGCTGCTGTCTCTGCTTCCTCTGGCCATGTCATGTGCTGTGGATGGAGAGGGCCCAGCCATTCACCCTGGAGGAGAATGAGGCCTTGCTGGACGTCCTCCTCCTACAGTACACCAGCCTGTATGGGAGACCAGGGGAGCAGGTGAGTGCTGACTCCACTACCTTTGCCTATGCACCTGTTGTGTGACAGTCAATATAGTGTCCAGGTGTGACACACATGCAATGTTGTTTAGAGTGTGTCCCGGGGGGGGGGTGTCATGCTTATGGCTCTCATGTAGTTCCTGTGTGCACTCCTCACTTGCATAGTGCTTACAGTGACTTTCACTGCATAGTGCATGACACATTCAGCCTGGCAAATCCTTGGTGGCTTTTCTTCCTGTTGTCCTGAGGTGATTCAGTGGTCCCCCCGGTGTGACAGGTGACTGTACCCACACATGTGTATGAGTTGAGTGGACCTGTGGTGAAAGTGTCCAAATGATGTGTATGGCCTCGTGGACATTGATGTGTGTGAATGTTCCTTGTCATGTGGGTGAGTGTCTATGTGAAGTGTTGCACCACAGCTGCATGGTGGAGGCAACAGATCTACCCATCTGATGTGACAAGTAAGCCGTGCTTTGTGTCTGACTTGCAGAGCTAGCATGACACCTGTGACTCCCCACTGGCAAATGGCACATGTGCAGAGTGAGGGTTGTATACGCTGTTGTCAATGACAGGCGAGTGATCTGTGCCTGGGTGTGTCTGTTTAGTCTGCTGAGGGTGCGTCAGTGGAGTGGGACATGTGACTGCTTGGCACGTGCTGGCCATCAGCCTGCTGTTGCATGTGCACAGTGTGTGGCATGATCAGTGAGTGTGTTGCACCCCTCATGCCACATGTTGACTTTCAATGCCATGTAGTGCATTGGTGCTTGCACACAGGGCTATTTCTTGTTGTGAATGAGGCAATTCATGTCTGCATCCTATGCCCTGTTCAACATTTCAAAGATGTTCTAATGTGTGTCTCTGGGACATAGAGCAGGTGTATTGATGTTGTGTCACTTTGTCATCCTGACAGGTAACTGCCTACGAGAAGGGGGTGATCTGGAACAACGTCGTCAGGGCCGTGAGAACTGCGGGGGAGCGTAGTCGGCAGCTGCCCCAGGTCCGCAAGAGGTGGCAGGACATCCGGTGCTGGACCCGGCAGATCGCCCGGGTCCAGCTGGGGCTCGACCCTCCTCGCCTCCACGGCGGCCGCCAACGCCTGACCCCCCACATGAGACGTGTCCTGGCGGTGGTCTTCCCTGACCTCGATAGGCAGTTACAGGAGAGACTGCAGCAAGGAGGGGGTAGGTACATGGCTTATGGTCATGTTATGTGTTACCTGCTTTTGAAACTGCTCTTTCGCATGAATACACTCCCAGATTTGATATGTGCAGTGCATTTTATGTTCCCCATTGTCACCTGGGGCTCTTTTTCATCCCTTCCCCTCCTTGACATGTGTCCCCTGGTCTGTGTGTAATCACATTTGCACATGGTCATCTAGGGTGCCAGTGAATCTAAGTGCACATAGCTTTCTGCATCATGTTGGAGGGTGGTCTGTGAACTGTGTTGGTAACTTGCCTGTGCCATGACCTGTTCACTATGTTGGGGGTCCATATTTGTTGTCACTGATGATGATTCTCAACATAGGATTGTGAGCTTTCAACTGAACCCCCTTGCAGCATGCATGACCAATGTTGTGGCCTCAGACATGATGGGCATGAGTGGCAGATATGCATAATGCCATGACGGTTGAACATGGTACAGTCAGCTCATTCCAGGACCACGGAGCTGTGTGCCCACTACAGTCCCCTGAGACACCCTGGCCTCCTAATCATGTGTATCATCCAACACTGTGCACATTCACTGTGGGCTCAGCATAGGTTTGCCTCTGTGGCATTGTTACCTGGCCTAGTTTGTATTTTTCAAATGTGTGCTACATGTGTCCACTGGACAGGGATACACCATTTTGCTTGTGCATACTCACACTGGCCAGTGCCTGTGTGGCTATTCACAACAATCAGTTGATGGTTGTTTGTCACAAATATGTGTTGCCAGCGCCACGAGGTGATGTTGTGTCAATGAAGCAAGTTTTCAAGCACAGTTATTGTAACCCTGAATAAGAGGTGTCACTTCTTGATCTGTATCAGTCACATTGACTCGGGTATGGGAGGGGCATACATGTGCAACCCTGATTTTTCATTGCCAGGTCTGACTTGTGTGTGAGAATTGGCTGTACAGAAAATCAACGTGCAGTGTCCCTGTGATGGTGGCCAGTGCTTAATGTTCGTGCTTTGCAGCCTGTGTCATTTTTTTACAAACATGTATCGTGCTCATCCATTTTTGGCACCTGTGTGTGGTTCAGATGCAACGCAGTTTCGACTTTGTGTGCTGACATCTGTGTGTACATTCTGGCTTGCCATGAGGGTGTCCCCACAGTACAGCTAGGCTTGTTTTCAAACCAATTGCAGGCCCATTAGCTTATGCATTGTCCTGGGTGTGGACATGTGTGCCACTCCAGATGACAGGCAGTAGGTCATATGTGTAGCCAACTGTGTAATCAGGTGACGGATAGCCATGTGACAAATGACATAATTCAAGTTGTTACTCTAAATAAATAGTACCTTGGCACTCACAGCACTTGTCAACAGTTCTTCATGTTTTAAATGTGGTAATTTGATGATTTGTGTTAAGAACAATGATGTGCCTGCATGAAAGATATCTCCCGAGGAAGTGCACATCAAACGGCATTTCCACTTTCATTGAACACACTGGCACCTTTTCAAAGAATCCACTGTTAGAATTAATTGGTGTTGCAGATTCTCCATATACAAGTTCCCACTGAGGTCTGGATTTTGTGAGACTCCTTTGTTGTTGGTGATACGAACTAACGAGTGTCAAGACATCAAGAACTCCGTGGGCACATGTATATGTACTTTCTGCAACACCATTTATTTCTAACTGTGGCTTCTTAGAAAAGGTGTCAGCTTCTTCAATGACAGGGTAAATGTACTTTTGTGCGCCCTTCCTTGTGCGACATATTTCATCCAGGCACATGAGTGTTCTTTTCACGAGATGGCGAATTTCCACATTCAAAACATGTTGATTGTGTAAAGTATTGTGAGTCCTAAGCTAACCACATTTTTTTGTTTTGTGTTCCAAAGTACTTACAGGTCTCTGAGTGTGGTGACACCTTGAGTATTGAGGTGTGTTAGTTTACCTTGGGTGCACCACTACTTTTTCTTTCAGGGTAAACAAGAGGTGGCATGACTTCATTGTATTGCTGTGCTCACCGGTTCACAGACACTAGCTTCTCAGTGTATTTCTCATTCAAGTTGTGGCCTGGTGTGTTCTTTTTTCATGGTGTCCAAGTGGCATAGTGGGTCTACCAACTGGGCAGTACAGAGCATACATATGTGCGGAGTAATGTAGCTGTTACTCATGATGCATTGCTGGATATGCACTGTGACCAATTGTTTTGTGCTCATGTGTCAGATGTATACAGGTGACTGATGCATTTTGGTTTCTTATCCTTGCCCACAGCATCATCAACCGAAAACGAGGGAGACACCTGCATGGACCTGGAGGAAGGACCCGGCAACAGTGCCGCCAGTGCTGTGGAGTCAGCAGGAGCCAGTAGCACGGAGGGCGAGGGGAGTCAGTTGGAGGACCTGTCTGGAGGCGAGAGCAGCTACGACGCCGATGGGTCCGAGGCTGAACTCCCTGAGGAGGCGGAGGCTGTAACACCAACTGGCAGCATACCCACATCTGTCCCCGCCTCCTCCATTCCCATCTCCACCCTCCCAGTTGCTCCCGTCCCTCCTGTCCGTGCAGCGTCCCACCGTGTCTCCTTCGTGCCAGGCACCGCACCCCCTGCCCCTGTCACCCCTGCCGCCCTCAGTGAAGAGTCTGTAGACATACTGCGGGAGTTGCAGGTTGGGCAGGTATCAATGCTGAATGTCCTCCATGACCACACTAGACTGCTCACACAGGTGGTGTCGTTTATGGAGGGCATGTCTGCAACGATGTCTGGCCAACGCAGGATTCTGCGGTCCATGGATTCTTCACTGACAGCAGCAGTTACTGCCCTGCAGCGCTCCATCCCCCCCTACCCCGGACTCATCCACACTGCCCTCTCCCATGCCTGCCCAACGCACACCCAGACAGTCACGGGAACGCACCCCAACAGACACATCCAGCACACCCACAAGTAAGGCACAGCGCACACATCCTGGCACGCACACTCAGGTGGATGTAGGCACACCCACAGGGTCTGGGGGAAAACGACAGACACGCAGCCACAGTCATAGTCTGCAGTCCTCACAACCCAGTTCCTCCAAAACCACTCCCCTTAGCTCCCCTGCCAAACTGTCACCCAAGGACAGCTACATGGCTGGTCTGGCCCTCAGCCCCACTGTGACACCACCCCACAAGCGTGCAAGGAAGTACCCGGGCAGGGGAGTTGAGTCCCCCCCATGTCCACCCCCTCCCCAAAGAGCGCTGCACCCCATCCCTCGGCCACCACACCCTCCGTCGACCCGGGGGTATCTTCAGGTGCAGGGGTTAGGATAGAGGCCCTAGCAGAAGTGTGCAGCGCCGTGTTCACCTCCACCTTTGGCGCTGCCCCACCCCCTGTGGTGGAGACGTCCACCCCTACACCCACCACACCTACCCAACCCCCTCCTGTCCCTGTGGTGCCTGGTCCTGCCACAGATGATGCCCCCCCTGGTCGACAAACCTTGAGGTTTGTTTGTGCAGGCAAGGTAGGGGTGGACGTGGTCCCCTACGTCCACCCTTGGACTCGAGAAATGGACTGGCCATTGGCCTTTGTACATAGTCTTATTAATTTATTATTTTTCTGTGCTGAATAAAGCCTTTTTTTTTACTTTCAACACTATTGCATTTCAGGTGCTTGATGTTGGTGATGAGGCTCATGAAGTTGGCGTTCTGGTAATGTGTTAGGGTTCTGAGATATGTTTTTGTATGATGGTCATGAGGTAGGCCATGGTATCTGTGTGCCATCACAATGTCTGTGCAAAAAATCATTGGTAGTGTGTGTTCATTTCCTTTGGAGACATTGTCCCAAGGAGTGTTCCTTCCTCTGTGGCACCTGACATCGTCCCTGCAAACAGTTGCACAATTGTTGTGCTGACCTGTGTCCACATTTCCTTTGTTGGTGACGGATCCCTTCAACAATGGCCATGCCTGCTCACCGATGTCTCCTGCTGAATCGTCTGTGCCATCCTTGCTAGTCACTGTACTTGTGTTTTGGGTATGTAGGAATGGCATCAGGGACAAATTGTCCCTTTTCAGCACTATGCATGTGTGTAATCACGGACTAACACACAAATGGTACGCGTTATGCAGGGTATTTGGGCACCTGACTCACAATTGTGGGCATTGTATCTAGTGGCATTGAACCCTATTCTTTCCATGAGAGACAACATCTTGGTGGCTGGACCAGCCCCTGGACATTCCCATCAGTCCTGGGATGTGCGTGACAGTGTGTGTTCCCTTTTGCTATCTTAGTTTTGTATGCAGTTACATGACTATACAGTCTGTTGGCATGAAATCAGGTGTGTATTGGGCTGCATCCGCCATGGGTGGGTATGCATGTGTTATATGTCCTCACACCCACATGTGGTGTCATGCAGTGTGTGAAAGACATCCATCCTCCTGGGAGTGTGACATTGCTGGGAGTCCTCTGCACCCACCCCTCATATGTCTGTTCACTGCTGGTAGTGATATGCACCCACCCCCATATGTTTGGACACTGCTGGTAGTGATATGTACCCACCACTCATATCTCTGTCCACTGCTGGGAGTCATATGCACCCACCCCCATATGTCTGGACACTGCTGGTAGTGATATGCACCCACCCCTCATATCTATGTCCACTGCTGGGAGTCATATGCACCCACCCCCATATGTCTGGACACTGCTGGTAGTGATATGCACCCATCCCCATATGTCTGGACACTGCTGGCAGTGATATGCACCCACCCCTCATATGTCTGGACACTGCTGGGAGTCATATGCACCCACCCCCATATGTCTGGACACTGCTGGTAGTGATATGCACCCACCCCTCATATCTCTGTCCACTGCTGGTGGTGATATGCACCCACCCCCATATGTCTGTCCACTGCTGGTAGTCATATGCACCACCCTCATATGTCTGGACACTGCTGGTAGTGATATGCACCCACCCCCATATGTCTGGACACTGCTGGTAGTCATATGAACCCACCCCCATATGTCTGGACACTGCTGGTAGTGATATGCACCCACCCCTCATATCTCTGTCCACTGTTGGGAGTCATGTGCACCCACCCCCATATGTCTGGACACTGCTGGTAGTGATATGCACCCACCCCCATATGTCTGGACACTGCTGGTAGTGATATGCACCCACCCCTCATATCTCTGTCCACTGCTGCGAGTCATATGCACCCACCCCCATATGTCTGGACACTGCTGGTAGTGATATGCACCCACCCCCATATGTCTGGACACTGCTGGTAGTGATATGCAACCACCCCATATGTCTAGACACTGCTGGTAGTGATATGCACCCACCCCCATATGTCTGGACACTGCTGGTAGTGATATGCACCCACCACTCATATCTCTGTCCACTGCTGGGAGTCATATGCACCCATATGTTTGGACACTGCTGGTAGTGATATGCACCCACCCCCATATGTCTGAACACTGCTGGTAGTGATATGCACCACCCCCATATTTCTGGACACTGCTGGTAGTGATATGGACCCACCCCTCATATCTCTGTCCACTGCTGGGAGTCATATGCACCCACCCCCATATGTCTGGACACTTCTGGTAGTGATATGCACCCACCCCCATATGTCTGGACACTGTTGGTAGCGATATGCACCCACCCCCAGATGTCTGGACACTGCTGATAGTGATATGCACCCACCCCCATATGTCTGGACACTGCTGGGAGTCATATGCACTCACCCACGCACCCCCTTGGAGCTGTACACTGCTGGCCTGGACCTACACACACACCAATATGATGTTGACATGCTGGGCCAGTCCTCTAAGCCCACATTCATGGCGTGTGTACGCCTCGTATCCAAAATTTACTGATACCATAGGGATGCGTGTGGTACGCACCATACCCACGCATGAATGTGTGGGTACGGTCCGTACCACTGTTGTAATGGTGCCGTAGGGATACGTGTGGTATGCACCGTACCCACGCATTCATGTGTGGGTACGGTGCGTACCACACATACCCCTACGGCACCATCACAACAGTGGTACGGACCGTACCCACGCATGAATGCGTGGGTACGGTCCGTACCTGAGTTGTAATGGTGCCGTAGGGGTACGTGTGGTACGCACCGTACCCACGCATTTATGCGTGGGTACGGTCCATACCACTGTGGTGATAGTGCCGTAGGGGTACGTGTGGTACACACCGTACCCACGCATGAATGCGTGGGTACGTGCACACCACACGTACCCCTACGGCACCATTACAACTCAGGTACGGACCGTACCCATGCATGAATGCGTGGGTACGGTCCGTTCCACTGTTGTAATGGGGCCGTAGGGGTACGTGTGGTACGCACTGTACCCACGCATTAATGCGTGGGTACGGTCCGTACCTGAGTTGTAATGGTGCCGTAGGGGTACGTGTGGTACGGTCCGTACCACTGTTGTAATGGTGCCGTAGGGGTAAGTGTGGTACGCACCGTACACGTCCACTTCTGTTGTTGTGGTATGCAGGGGTTGCTGGACAGGACCCCCCAAGTGACCAGAGCCTGGTGGTAATGTATAGCCTACATATTATAAGTTTTGGTTTGTCTATGGGGTATGTTTTCTGCCCCTCACCCCCCTTGGCCCCTGGGTGTTGTTCTCACCTTCTGCGGTATGTGCGTCGGGTGCGGTGCACCAGGTCGTAGGCCAAGAGGACCGGGATGACACGTACAATGGGGTTCATGGCGTGTACGTCACGTACCGGGACTCCATTGCGTAGCGGTTCGCGTCGAACTCTGCTTTTCCGGCTGTGTTTGACTTCCGTAAAAAAAGGGCCGTATGGAGTGACATAGGGACGAATCGTACTTGCTGGGACGGAAACCGCTGCCTGAATACATCCGGACGTCGCGTACAAGCTGTTCCGGATCAGAATCGTAGGCATTTTTTCCACGTACGGTCTTTTGTACAATTCGTACGGAAATAGGCTTTCTGTTCGAATCGTACTTCCTAGGTTGTAGGGACAGTTTACCAGGTGTGAGTCATACGGAGAAAACGCTCCGTACGACGATTCGCAGGTCCTTTTTACAGGATTGGATTGGATTGGATGCACATTTGTAGAGCGCGAATTGCTGCCCGGAGGCGTCCAAGCGCTGAGAATACCACTGACCGGCACCGTAGCCCAGGAGGGGAGAGAAAGGGGGTAAATTGGACAGGATGAAATAAAAAGGTTTTCAGCTGTTTGCGGAAGGCCGTAAGATTGGGGTTGGCTCTGAGATGCAACGGGAGGCCGTTCCAGGCTCTGGCAGCATTATGGGAGAATGTTCTACCTCCGGATCTGGCTCTTTTAATTCTGGGGGCCAATGCAAGGAAAGTCTGACTAGAGCGTAGGCTTCTGCTGGGCGTGTAGTGGGTAATTAGGTCCCGCGTAATCCTGGGGCCAGTGTTCCAGAAAGCCTGGTGAGCTATGCACATAGCTTTAAACATAACTCTCCGGCGCACTGGTAGCCAGTGAAGGGATACCAGTCCGGACCTCACTGACTGTCTGCGGGGAAGGTCGAGAAAAATGCGTGCTGCGCAGTTCTGGACTGTCTGAAGCCTTCTCAGATTGGAATCAGGAGCACCAAGATAAAGTGCGTTATTAAAATCAAGGTGTGACTGAATTAGACCTTGTACGGCTGCTTGTTTGGCTTCCAAGGGAAGGAGAGGGAGAATTTTCTTTAACATCCTCATGATGCCAAAACAAGTGGCTGAGAGTTTTATGGATTGTACATTAAAGGACAGAGATCTGTCCAGCCAGACTCCGAGACTCTTGATACTGTTTTTGGGAGTTGGGGGGGATCCCAAACTAGGCGGCCACAGGCAGGCGGGGAGACTAGGATCCGAGGGGCCTAGAAGCATAAGCTCAGTTTTGTCCCCATTCAATTTTAAGCACAATAGGGACATCCAGGTCTTCACTTCCTCCAGGCAATCTCTGAGCCCGCCCCGAGCAGGTGGATTGGCTGCCCGCGTCATGGAGACCACCAGCTGCGTGTCGTCCGCATAGGAGATGATCTTAATCCCAAATGGGCGGACGACATCAGCCAGCGGCCTCATGTACAGATTAAAGAGTGCAGGGCTCAGAGAAGAGCCCTGGGGGACTCCGCACTTCAGAGGTCTGCTGGTGGACACAGACTCGCCTTCAAACACACGAAAAGATCTATCCTCTAAGAAGAACTGGAACCAAGACCAGGCTTTATCCTTAATCCCGGCCTGGGATATGCGGTACAGCAGAATGTCATGGCTGACCGTGTCAAAGGCCGCGCTGAGATCAAGGAGGATCACTGCCACTGATCCTCCTTGATCCAGGATTTTTCTGGCTTCCTCAGTGATCATGAGGAGGGCGGTCTCGGTCCCATGTTTAGGTCTAAAGCCCGTCTGGGTGGGGTCCAATAGGTGGTGATCTTCCAGGAAGTTTATAAGTTGTAGATTTATATATTTCTCCAGGATCTTGCTTGCCCATGGGAGCAGGGAAATGGGGCGGAAGTTGCTCAGATTGGTAGAGTACAAATTAGGCTTTTTTAATAAGGCTCTGACCATAGCCTGCTTCCATACAGTCGGGACCGTGCCAGAAGAGATGGAGGCATTTAAGACCTCCCTAATAATAGGTAGGGTGGTCTGCGAAGCTGCCATTATTATGTCTGGTGGGGCAGGGTCATCAGGGGATCCGGATTTTACTTTTCGTGCTAAGGGTTCAAGAGTGGCGAGATCCAGAGGGAGGAAGTGAGTCAACGTGGGTGGCTGTTTACTGGGGGGGGGTAGCGGGATGGAGAGAGGGGGTTGAGGGGGTAGGGTTTTTCGGGGGAAAGGCAGAGTAGATAGAGCTTATTTTCTGATGAAAAAATTCAACGATATTATTGCAGTGGGTAGTGGACTTGTCCACCTGCAGGCGAGGGGGCTGTTTAGTTAGTTTTTTAATGATTTGGAAAATTTCCTTGGGTTTAGATTTAGCAAGCAGGATTTTCGCGGAGAAGTATGAGGCTTGTGCTGCTTTTATCAGTGTTTTATATTCACTGATGGCTTCTCGATAGAGGGTTTTATTGTCTATAGAATAATCAGATCGCCAACGTCTTTCCGATTTCCTGCAGAGTTGTTTCTTGTCTCTAAGAGTCTCCGTATACCACGGGGCAGTTTTGTGGGAACGTTTGAGCGTGATTTTCTTTTTGGGCAGAACAACATCAAGAGATTGAGTGATCCAGTTGACATAGGCCTGGTTAGCTAGGCCGGGGTTGTCATTAATCATAGGTGGATTCTCAGCAAGTTTGCTGGTCCACTTGTCAACTGCTAGGTGGGACCAAGCTCTCGTGAGTCTAGTGGTAGGTGTTGGTTCAGGGGTTTTAAACACAGTCCAGTTAATGGGGATCAGGAAATGATCCGTCCAGTGCAGGGGAATAGGTGGACTGGTTAGAAGGCCAGGGCAGTTGCTGAAGACTGGGTCCAGCAAATGGCCCTTCACGTGGGAGAGTTGCAGAGCTGCTAGATCCTCTGCTAAGGTCAAGGCTATGTGGTCTGAAGATGACTCGAAATGAAAATTAAAGTCACCTAGCAGGATGAAGTTGGATGTGATATTAAGACGTTCAGCCACGCTAAAAGGTAGACTGACATGGAACTGCTTCGGGGGGCCAGGAGGGCGGTAGATAAGAGCGCCGGAAAGGCAACTGTTGGGTGATAATTCAATGTTGAAAGTAAGACTTTCACAGTCCGTAATGGTTTCGGAAACCACTCGGCAGTGGAGTTGTTCTTTGTGAATTATTGCCACGCCTCCTCCTCTCCCTTTAAGTCGGTCTTGGCGGGAGATTTGGAAGCCTGGTGGAAGGGCTTCTATGACCGCTGGATCGGCCTCAGGGGATAACCAGGTTTCTGTTAGGAACAGAATGTCTGGTGTGTGTTCCTCTATTAGAAGCGCGATTTCAGCCGTATGTTTGGGGAGAGAGCGGCAGTTCAATAAGAACATATGGAAGTCGTGTAGCGGTTCCATGATTAATTTGGGTTTGAAGGAGTAGTGGCATTTAGGACAGGTAGGCGGCAGGTTGTCAGCTTGATAGCTGTGTCGACTACAGTTGCTGTTGGGTGTCCTGAGACTGTGGAGGTTTCAGCACTGTAGTGTATAGGTTCTGAGGACTGGGAGGCAGAGGGACTGGCCCTAGGCCCTGACTCGGCGCGGACGAGCGCAGACGAGCTTGCCTTATATGCGCCGCGGGCGCGCATTCGTCGTGCCCGCTGCGCTCGTCCGCTGCGCTTCCGGTGCATACACATTATTATAGGGCAGGAAGGGGGCGTGGCCTCGAGGGGGGCGTGTCCAGACTCCCGCGAGCTCTCCCTCTCAGTGCTAGTTCAGCTGCTGGGGATGCTTTCAGGCAGGGGAACCAGGAAGGCAGATACTGGTCAAGTATAGCAGCAAAAAGTTACAGGTATTTTAAAAAAATTAGTGTGCAAATACGCAAAGGCTATCTCCCGGCTGTGCCTCAGGAGGGGTGAAGGTATTCTGACGCGCTCGCAAGTCAGCGCTCAGTTTATACGCAACAAGGGGGCGTGTCCCTCGCTTCAGCGTGGCTGATGGCGCCTGCCAAGACTCCCGCGAGCTCTCCCTCTCAGCGCTAGGTCGGCTGCTGGGGATGCTTTCAGGCAGGGGAACCAGGAAGGCAGATACTGGTCAAGTATAGCAGCAAAAAGTTACAGGTATTTTGAAAAAATGAGTGTGCAAATACGCAAAGGCTATCTCCCGGCTGTGCCTCAGGAGGGGTGAAGGTATTCTGACGCGCTCGCAAGTCAGCGCTCAGTTTATACGCACCAAGGGGGCGTGGCCTCGAGGGGGGCATGTCCCTCACTTCAGCGTGGCCGATGGCGCCTGCCAAGACTCCCGCAAGCTCTCCCTCTCAGCGCTAGGTCGGCTGCTGGGGATGCTTTCAGGCAGGGGAACCAGGAAGGCAGATACTGGTCAAGTATAGCAGCAAAAAGTTACAGGTATTTTAAAAAAATGAGTGTGCAAATACGCAAAGGCTATCTCCCGGCTGTGCCTCAGGAGGGGTGAAGGTATTCTGACGCGCTCGCAAGTCAGCGCTCAGTTTATACGCAACAAGGGGGCGTGGCCTCGAGGGGGGCGTGTCCCTCGCTTCAGCGTGGCCGATGGCGCCTGCCAAGACTCCCGCGAGCTCTCCCTCTCAGCGCTAGGTCGGCTGCTGGGGATGCTTTCCGGCAGGGGAACCAGGAAGGCAGATACTGGTCAAGTATAGCAGCAAAAAGTTACAGGTATTTTAAAAAAATGAGTGTGCAAATACGCAAAGGCTATCTCCCGGCTGTGCCTCAGGAGGGGTGAAGGTATTCTGACGCGCTCGCAAGTCAGCGCTCAGTTTATACGCAACAAAGGGGCGTGGCCTCGAGGGGGGCGTGTCCCTCCCTTCAGCGTGGCCGATGGCGCCTGCCAAGACTCTCGCGAGCTCTCCCTCTCAGCGCTAGGTCGGCTGCTGGGGATGCTTTCAGGCAGGGGATCGGAATCGACCCCATGGTATTCGAATGTAATTTAATTCATCAATTTTGGAAACTTGCCTGAGATACGATTAATATTATATTCCTACTGCTCCCCTATATTTGCACAATATTGTTCTTAAAAGTGTAGCTGACAATTACAATCTCACCCAATGAAATGTAAATTAATAGATATATTTGTTGCAATTGATTTACAACAGATTTCACTGAATTGGAAAGATTGTACCAAGCTTTCATATAAGTCATGGTGGATTGGCATATGATATGCACATAAAATTAACACGATTACATTTTCTTCTATTCAGATGTACATGCAGAAAAGCAAATTGTGGTTACCTTTGACAGAATATTTAACAACAATGTCTTCATCTGCTGAATGTTGTACAATTGCAAATGATGAAGTTTCCATAACTCCTTGAAAGCTCATCTCAGAATTAAGCAAGAATTTGATATTTTGTTTCATTATATTGCTAGTTTTTTATTATTATTATACTTTATTTGACCAGAAGTTTTCAGTGACATCCATTCTCTTAACTTCTCCTTTTCTTTTATGTCGTCTTTCTTTTGGGCTGTACTTAAATGCAATTATTACAGATCTGAATTTTATTTATTTGATATATATATATATATATATATATATATATATATATATATATATATATATATATATATATATATTTATTTACTCAAGCTAAATTTAGAATGTCATTAAAATCATGAATTTCGCTAAAAAAAACAAAGGTTAAAGTAACGCTAAAGTTAGGTTTTGAAATAGCACCAGAACTTTTGTTTGAAAATCAAAAAAAATTGAAACTTTGCCAGTGCTAGTTCAGTGAGCTAACTATAATGTGCACTCCATCATATACTGCTTACAAACTCACATACTACATCACTTATGATGTCAAATGTTAATGTTGATGTTAACATGCACAATGATTTACTCACATACAAGAAGTAAAATCGCATCACTACCATCAAATTTTCCTGACGTAAACTCTCCATCAAACCTGACTCAGAAGTATGTGGTTAGGCAGGCTCTGAGACCTAGGCCTCCGGTTACCGATTGACAGGCCACGGGTGAGGTGGCACAAAGTAGTTAACTCAGGTCAATCCCCAGATAAGCTGCAATGGTCCAGGGAGCTTGCCCCCCTCAAAGCACATATGGCCGGAGAGGTGTGCGCATTCCCAAAACACCATGAAGTCGGATGCCACATAAAGTTAGGAATACATGGCCAATCAGGACACAGCACACACAGTGATCATGTGCCCTTCAAACCGGACATCAGGACACGCTACCTACTAGCCCCTATTCATTCAATCAGGGTTTTTTATAGCACAGCTACTCACCCGTGAGGGTGTCAAGGCGCCATTGTGTCCACTCAAGTTTGGGACCCACCTGCGTTTGTCATCAGGGACCTTATTTATGACTCCACAGAAGAGGGCCACATTCTTTTACCTAAAAAGGATTATAGGAAGTACTTTATGATACCCAGAGAAATGTATAATAATGTGTTCAAATTTATTGTATTTTGAGACAGTGCTCAGACCCGCTTCTGTAACTCTTCTTCCAGCCGAAGTGTTTGATTGAACCAACTGTTCCTGTTTTGCCAAACGCCTCTTATCTTTTTTTTCAAGGTAAATTCATATTTGTGCCACAATGTCATAAGTGATATCACTGATGACATCAGTAATTACATTACTAATGGCATCACTAATGACATAATCCACTGAATGTGACAGTGTGCTATAGACTTTGTGGACTTGATATATTTCAACAAGTTACAAGTAAGCACTATTATGAAAACAATGGCCCCATACCTCCCCAACCAAAGTCTTTTATCCTATGAGTAATGTCAGGTCACAGCATATCTAATTTGAAGCCTGCTGCATCCGTAATGTTAAAAACCCTGACTTTGCAGAAAGGGAGATATCCAAGAAGGGGGATCTCTGTTACACGCGATTGCACCTACAACGTGAAGTACAGGTTTCTTTAATGTGTGCTTTTTGGCTCATATATGACTAAAAAGTGTATTGATTACAGACTTGTTCTTCCCTGCTCTGTGTTATTTACTTGTCTTCTTGGACAAGTGACAACCAAAAGGACAGCTTAACCCAGAAGCTGCAACAAGGATCAAAACCATGACATTTTTCTGAATGTAGGAAGGATTTAAGTATTCTTGCCTAATGATCCATTTAAAAAACAATGGTAATTCTCTGAATTAGAAACTATTTAAGTGCTCATGCAGAGCAATTCAAAGTAGGGGTGGGGAAGTTTTAGTTCAGGGAATGGGATGTTATAATCTACAAGAGTTTTGCACCATTTCAAATGTTGACTTTTTTATCACTAGCCTTGCTAGAGCACATTTATTTTTGTGCACCTTATTTGTGTGAAAACTCTTAAACAACGCATTAATTTGTGTTTGTTATTGGCAACACAAGTGCAAGTACTTCTGGGATATTTCACTTTTTCTACTAGCAATAGTAATGACTCAGCTTTTCTCCCACAAAAACATACTTTAGCGAATAAACTAATTACAAACTTTGTAAGTCTCACAAAGTTTCTAAATTTTACTATGTAATTTGACGACAAATCTCTGACCCATGTATGGGCCTTTATTATAGCAGGAACACTTAATGGGATTCGTTGAGATGCATGCTTCATGGAGACTTACTGTTCCCTGCTCTTGCCTCGCAGTGGTTGATGCAGGGGTTATTGGATGAAGAATGAAGTAATGGATGATTTGGTGGATTTGGTTTGTGTTTATGTGGCTGACGTGTTGATGAGTAAAAGAAATTGTAGGCAAAGAGAAAATGAAAGAAAAAGACTGCGTGAGAAACAAATGTTGAGATAAGACTAAAAAATGTGTATACTTCCTTAAAATTGTGAACAATTATTGACAACAGCTGTTACCCAAGACTGGTACTCGAGCAAGAACAGCAATAATTGCCTGGCAAAGCCCTCAGGTCCAATAATACGCAAAGTGTTTAAATACATACCTTTCCATATATTTTTACATTGTTTTGTTTGCTTTCTGCATCTGCAAGGTTTTATAATCTCTTGGATAACGGGGGCAAAGCCTGACAAGATGGCCAAACAGACATAAAAGCTGGGAGCTCAGCAACCCCAGAAAAAAGTCCTGGGAAGTAAAGACGTCTAGAAGCGGGGAGTACTGGGGATCCCTCAGAAGAGAATAACATTGAGTAATTGAAGATAACAGTCTTTGGCATTCTGCCGATGCTGGGATCGTTGATGTGCTGACTTACCAGTACTTGTGGCCAACCTGCTACATACTGTCCTTGCCCACCTGCTACATACTGTCCTTGCCCAGGCCAAGATTCCGAAAGGAGGCAGCTAGAGCTGAAGAAATGATGGTGAACACCAACAGGCAAAACTGGGGCCTGATTTATGCATGCCATTGACCCGAACCGGGAGACCAGAATGGGAGACTGCATGGTCAAGGATAAAGTAAATAAACCGCAGTAGACAACATTATGCCACATCGCGGGTGGCACCAGGGGGGGAAACTATGTGCTTACAGTGTCAGACAAAACACAGGAACAGGGGAACAGCCTGAGGAAACTTCAAGAGCAGACCTGCTGTCAGCAATTAATGACTATGGGGCAGTGCTGGAGGGCAAAATAGAAGTACTCTCAAAAGACATAAAACTAGTGTAGAATGACTTGCAAAAGGCTGCGGACAGAGTCGACACAGCGGAGGGCTCTGTATCTGAACTTCAAGCTGCAGTTGAAGAGCTGAAAGAACAGATGGTTACATTAAGAACAGCAATGAGGATCCTAGATGAAAGGGAGAAAGATGCTGAGAACCGCTCCCTCGTGAACAATATACGCTTTCTGGTTTTCCCAGAAAAAGAAGAGGGCACTGATTTAGATTCCTTTCTGAAAGGAGTGATTCCTCTTGAACTGTGGCCTGAGGGGGTGTCTGTTAAGTTCACACTGGAAACAGCACACCGATCTCTGACTGGGTGACCACCTCCAGATGCCACCCAGGGTTCTTATACTTTGTATCCTGAACCACAAAGATCGAGACTGCATCCTGAGAGCTGTCTGAAGGGTGGCACAACTGACATTTGAGAACCAAACTGTACTGATTTACTCTGAATATACTAGAAAAAGCGAAAATGAAGAGGAAATCCTACATAAAAATTAAGTTTATTGAAAGTCATTAATTATTCTCATCAACTGGCTTTCTTCACCCAGTAGGCTGACACAGACATTTGAAAATGATGGCTAAATAGGAGTAATACATCATGGTCGGTACCAAGTTAAAAGGCTTTCAGTCACTACCATGCCTCACAGAGTGTCTCGTTGTGCTGCAATTATAACACAGCTTTGAGACTTTTCTATAATGACCTCTGCATGTTTTTCTTGATTAACTGATGCTACCATAGTGAAGAGGGGCATCTTCCTTCCTCAGCACTTGCAACCATTCCATCTGCTCAGTTTTCAAACTTTATTGGTCCTCTCTTGTACACCACTCACCTAGATAATTTTACAAATGATTATTAGAGGTACAATATTGTTATGTTTGCTAAAATTACTGGGGGTCAAACTCGGAAGATTTCTTATCCCTCAAAAGGAAATGTAACCTTTTGGAGTTATACACATTTGACTATGGGTGTTAGGTGTCCAACAGTCCTGTCAGGTATCTTTCATCAGCAGGTGATTTTGCAGAGTCCAACCTGGAGTCCTGAAATAATAACATTTATTATCTGCTATTGTTACACAAATCATGTAGAAATTACCATAATAATTAACAACTCAGCAAAAAAACTAGCATTTGATTGAATGAGATATTATGCCCAAAATGCCCAAACATATTTCATCACATATGCATATGTTGTCTCAAAACCTGCATACATTACTAACAGCCTACTACAGTTATTATTTTTAATCAGTTGCATACAGAGTTACGTACTTCCTCTGGAAGCATTATGCCAATAGACCTGAAGTCAAAGAGTCGTCTTTCACATTCTCTCCAGCAACTAGTTCAGCTGCCTTATCACACCCCAACCATCGGTGCATGTTATAACGTTCCATTAAATGATGATCTATGGAGCAAGGAGGACCCCTCTGTTTAGTCTTGTACTTGTTACACAATCCCTGCTTGTAACACAATTGCTCAATATTCGTTTCAGGAACCACAGGAATGCTGCTGCCTGCTCTGGCTCTGTATCAAAGGTACCCTAGCAGAATATTTTTATTGAAGCCTGTCTCTTGCTACCATGTGATGCTAATTGTGGAGAGTGGAAATATCCTTCTTTGACCCTTTTTTTATCAGCACCAGAAAAATATGTGGGGCTATAGCACATTTCATTTTGCAAGTCACAATAGCACAGGCCTTAAAAACAGGCCTTCTAATGCACAAAACATGATAATGTTAACATACATGAAGGCCCGTGTTGTATACTACATCACTAAACATGTTAAAAAATATGTCAGTCATGTCAACACTCCTTCAAGGTTGCCTCAGTTTGTCTCACACAGTGCCCTTTCAAATAAATTTAGGGCCTGATTAGGATGATGGTGGGACTTCCACCGACAGCCCATCAGTGGCAGTCCCACCGCCATCAGACTCATCATATCCGCCCACCATATTTCACTGGCGGGCGGACAGGTGGCGGTCGGAAAGACCGCCCACCACTCATTTGATGGGCTCCTTGTACCCGCTGGTGCGGCGGAGGGGGCGTATTTACTTACAATGGTGGTGGTGCCTAACTGGTACCACCGTAGGGATTAGGATGTCCCTTTCCATGGCAGTTAACCTGCCATGAACAGGCAGGCACAAAGGGACTTTGGGGTCCGGTAGCGTGACCCCTTTTCCCCCTGGCCCGCCGATGTGGGCACTGGGCTGCACCTATGGTGACCCCTACAGATCCCTGCACCATGTGGCAGGCACTGCATGTTGCCTGCCACGTAGTGCAGGGATATGTACAGGGTGCATTTTTTGCATTGCGGCGGGTGCTGCAACCAGCATCACCCGTCTCAATGCAAAGAATACACAGTGTGACTGCCTTGCAGGCAGTCACTTCGTAATCCCTATGGTGGGACCACGGACGACTAGTTGGTCGGTCCCATTTCCGATAGGGTGGTGGGCGAACGTAAGTCAGCCCGCCAACCTAATCAGGCCCTTAGTGTTTTAAAAAAAAAAATTTAAGTAGAAAAACCTTACAAAACATAAAATATTTGGGACAATATCAGCAATGCACAGAGTATCGGTGAGCAAACGTTTCATTGCTTTTAGCTGTTCTATAGTCCTTGAATTTCTGGGTCTACACAGCAACACACAACTCAACAAACCCAAATTAATATTAGCTTGAATCACAACCTGCTGAAAACTATGGGGGGGGTCACAGAATATTCTTTCTTGCTCACCATACGCTACCACCTCACTATTGTCTATGTAGCATCCTCATCCATGAAATGGGCGTCTACTTGACCAAAAAGCTAGGTCTGGCAGGTAAATGATATTCCACTCCTCTATTTGCTACTGCCAACTAATATGTTTCATCAGGGGCAATGCCTCACCCTGCCTTATCCCTCTTATAAATTTTGGCTTGATTCAATAGAATTTGTATACTTCTTCCTCAAATGTCTCCTCCTCCCTAGAGTAAGGGTTGGAATCCTCACCTGTGCCACGCAATTGCTTGTAGCCCAGCTCCCCTTAGTTCCTTTTGGTGCATGCTGCTTCCTGCTATGCTCCCACTGCACTCATCAAAAGAGCAAGGATGTGACGGCATCCTCGCTGGCTGCCATCATGGATTCCGCATATACGGGTTTTCATTGCTATTCTCCCCAAATAACAGTAGCTGCTTCAGTTACCTTGTAGCAGGTTTTTTTCAGGAACTATTAACTTAACTTGCTGGTAAGAGAAAATAAGCTCCTAGCCAAGACTGAAAAATGTGTCTTTGAAAATGCTTCTGTGGAGTATCTAGGTTAACATCTATTATTGGAAGGAATAGCCATGGAAAATCAAAAGGTTCCTTCTGTCCTTGATTGACCTGTTCCTTTCTCATTGAAGTAAACTCCAAGTCTTCTTGTCTTGGTAAATTATTACTGCAAGTTCATGAACAATTTCTCCAAATTTGTCTCACCCATTATAGATTTATTAAAGAAAAACAAGGCCTTTAACTAAAAGTAAAGATGTTACTTTTGCCACTGAAAGGTTTAAGTCCAAGTTTGTCTGAGCTTCCATTTTTCTTCAACCTGATGCCTCAAACCATTTTATTGTGAAGACGGGTGCCTCTGACCTATCCATGGGGCAGTTTTTAGTCAAATTTGCAGTGATGGAGAGGAACATTCCATTGCTTTCTTCTTTAAAACATTTTCACCAACAGAAAACAACTATTGTATCCTAGAAAAGGAACTCCTAGCCATTTATTCTTCCTTCATCGTGTGGAGACATTTCCTATTGGGAGCCCAACATTGAGTGACTGTTCAAACTGATCATAGAAACCTTCAAGTTTTCCAACAGGCTGAATGCCCGAATCATAGACAACCCCGTTGGGCCTTCTTTTGTAAAAAATTAGATTTTTTTCCTTACTTATATAATGGATCTGAAAATGTAATGCCAGACTCTTTATCCAGATGTTGCCCTGAATCAGAAAAAAATAAAAACCAAGGAAAAAGTATTACTCTACTGCCCTTTATCTCCTCTGTAACTACTACATTCTTGAGTCAGTCCATTAAAGGTCCAAACTAGTCAATCTATTCAAACTAATAAAAAACAAATATCCTCAAGGAAAGTATACAAATGGCCTAATGTGGTTCCAAAAAAACCTTTTTATACCTACACGCCAATTACAGGGAAAGATAGCTATGTCATCACGCATTAATGCACAAGAACAGTGGTCAATAGGTTACTGAAGATCTCATTAGAAGGAAGCTCTGGTGGCCTTCCCTTCATGAAGATGTTGTAACTTTCATCAATACCTGTGATATCTATGCTCAAAACAAATCTGAAACACAAAGAAAAGAAAGCAGGACTACTTTTGATCCCTGATAATCCTTCCAGCATTAAGGAGATTATTTCCAATGGATATTTTTGTGAAATCACCCCATCTGAGAACTGCACAACAAACGGGGTCATTGTAGATTCTTTTTCTAAAATGGCTTCTTTCATGGCTCTCTCTAAATTACTAGCTGCCTCAGAAATGGCAGAGGTTTTTCAATCTAGCATATTTCGCCTTCACTTTTGCCCTTAAAAATAATTTCTGATTGTGGCCAACAATATGCTTCTAAATTCTGGAAATCCCTATATTTAAGGTTAGGTATCCAAAGAGCGTTAATTTCTGGTTTCCACTCTCAATCTAATGGCCACACTGAGAGATTGAATAAAACTCTTGAAAGGTTTTTTAAAAATGTTATATCTCACCCACTCAAAACAACTGGAAATCTCTCTTGTCCACAGTAGAATTGGTTTATAATAATTCAATCCATATTTCCACTGGCTGGCTGCTCTACCTTTTTCACCCTGACTGGGTTGGTTCCATCCTAGCCCTTTGCAAGTGTTTTAGAAAAGGAGGACACTGTACCTGCAGTTCAAGAATCATTGGATATCTTATAGGATGTCCCAAAACACTTACACTAAAATTTTCAAAAATCCAAATCCAGTCAGGGGGTTCGAGTCAGTCTTCAAAGACGACCTGCACCTGCCTATAATTTTGGCTGATTTCTCTCCTTCTACCCCAGTCACTCTGTTGGTCCAAGTGTTCTCCTAGCTATTATGGGCCTTTTAAAATGTCCAGGATTAAAAATTCTGTCACAGTTTGTCTCAAATTTCCCCCTTGCTGGAGAGCTCACCCTTCCTTTCATGCATCTCACCTAAAATCTTATCACCTTCATCAATCATGCACTTAGGAAATGAACGGCTCCTGCATTCATTGATGGACAGTCCGAGTATGAGGTCCAAGAAATTTGTGTCTCCTGAAATTCCAGATGGCAATTGTAATATCCTATTGATTGGAAAGGATGTAATCCTTATGACCCCCATCTGGGAACCAGCAGACCAGGTTCACGCCCACCAATTGATTAGACAATTGTACTCTCAAAATCCACTAAAAGCAGGAAATCCTAGGAGAAGACAGAGTATAAGGACCTTATCTGTACGAAGAAAGGTGATGAAGCATGCCTCTTCTCAGTTACTTCTCACCATGCACATCTCCCTGCAATGAAGATACTGTACTCCTCATGGTAGAGAGGACTCAGCTGCATACATGCTGGGCATGAATCTTAGATTTCCTCATATGGAGGTTTCCAAAGCTTTTCTCCCCAAATAACTTGCTTCCATTGCAGATTTCTTTCAGGAACTATAAACCTATCTTGTTAGTATTTTGGGGTTAATCTCTATCTGCATATTTTTCTTATTACTTACTTCCTTACTTACCTTCCAAGATTGCTACGACATTTGTAGGAATATGTCATATCCTGTTCTTGACTATATATTAGGAGTGGGTGGAACTCATGGAGTTTTAATCCGTGGAATTCTGCAAAGTTATCTAAAAACTCTTCGAGATTTTGCAGAGTACCATGACCGCCCGAATTCTGGTCTGTCATGCTGCTCGTGCTGATTTTAAGTACAGGGAGCTTGACCCATGCCAGATGGTGCTTCTTTCTGCCACTCAAGCAGCTTTCGCAATGCAAGCGAAAGTTTCTCAATATGAGTGGTAGTGACCTGCTGCGACTGCCCACATTGAGAAATCTTTACGGGAGGCAGTCCAGAGCTCATTTTTTCACGCTCGCCAACTTATCGATGGCAAGTCATGTGTGGGAAAAACTCTGTCACATGGCTGTTGGCAGAGTTTCTGCCACACACCAAGCGGAGCATGGAGTGAGCAAAACTCTGCAAACTCCGCCAGCGGAGCAGAGTTTACAGCCCACCCCTACTACATATGGGAGTTCCACTGTAGGTTCAGTTGCATCGCAATTATCCCTGAACCATTGCTCGATCTCTGGAATTCATCGACTCTGTGTTCTTGCCAGTTCCAGTTTTTATTCCTAATGTATCCTGACCCATAGTCTGACTGGCAAGAAGGTTTTCTCTGGTCTCCAGTTTTGAATTTGTACCCTACAAACTGACCTTGCTAGAAAAACAGGCTCTTCTCAAACTCAAAGAACTCAAAGAAAACACCAATGTCGTGATTATACCAGCAGACAAAGGGGGTGGCATTGTCATCATGGATATATATAAAAATGATACTGAGTTAACTAGACAGCTTACTAACATTTCTCATTACTGAGCCCTGACATCAGACCCTCTTTCTGACATCAGATCTAAAATACACCAATCTAGATTACAGAATATGATGAAGGCATTATCCAAAACCTTATGGATGATAGTTCTAGCCCCCCTTGTATCCCCACAGAATTTATCATGGACAACTTCGTATTGCTCTCAGCAATAACTATTTCATATACAAAAATACTTTTTACCTACAAATCAAAGGGGTACCCATGGGTGCTTGTTTTGCACCGAACTTTGCAATTTTTTATGTACACAATCTTGAGCAGACCCATATCTTAATACCCTCCAAACCCGTTTTTGAAAAAGAAAATTCGGCGAAGGTACATTGATGATGTCCTTTTACTGTGGCAGGGTAGTAAGGAAGTCCTGAACTCCTTTATGGAATGGATAAACAACTCCCAATCTCATTTAAAATTCTCCTGTGACCCTAAGACAATTGATCTCCCTTTCCTAGAACTCACTCGCCACGTTGAGTAAGGAAAAATAGAGACAGTTCTATTCCGAAAACCCAGGGAATGTAATACCCTTTCACTCTACTCCAGTTACCACTGTTAGGCCTAAGGTGCTTCCTCAAGCCAACCCACGCATGCGCACATTTGTCTTTGCGTGTGCCGGAGCTGGTGCATCCTCGAAGTGTAAAACGGAGCCAACACATCACACTCGGAACCAGCGCAAGGAATCCATGCATGCTGCAGGAGCAGTAGCTAGACATCGCATTTGGAACCAGCACATTGCACTCGGAATCAATGCATCACCCCCATTGCACGGAGAATCTCAATGCATCTCGCCCACTGAGTGGCTCAACACTGATGCATCACTTCAGGTCCACTTTACATCTTCTTTGTCCTCGTCCGGCGTGACCAGTTATCCTATTTAAGTGATTATTGCTTCTAAGCGCTATTTCACAGTTTATTCGTAAAAAATAATATATTGACTTCTACTTGTTGGATTTATGTCACATTGGACTTGTTTTATTTAAAAAATAGTCTCTATCTTTTACCCTGCTCTGTAATCTGTTTGTGACGTTTTCACTGTGTTACTGTTTGAAGTGTTGCAAAAATACTTTACACATTGTCTCATAAATTAAGATTGACTGCTCTGTGACAAGCTACCAAACGATGAGCACAGGATAATTTAGGGTGTGTTGTGACTTAGCCTAACTAGGACTGTGGCTCCTGCTTGGACAGAGTGCATTTCACTGCCAACCAGAAACCCAATTTCTAACACTTGTGATGTGTAATGATTTATTAATGATAGTGTTGTTAAGGCATTGCAAAAAAACTGCTGCTTGCACTCCATAAGATGAGATACGAAGTTTGTATTGAATGGCGTTTCAAAGGAGAAACTGTGTGCACCTCAGAATTATCTGTGGGGGAGTGAAGCTTGCTTTCCGCTGTGAAAATGTGATTAGTACAGGAATGGAATTTCTGTACGACCTTCATCTGAATTATGTGCCTCTATCCTAAAAGTGCTGAAAGAATAGCCATTGCTCGATTTTTATTGTTTCAAATATTTCTATTTCCAGTCAATGTGAGATAACTGGGCACATTTCCGTCCAATGTATTTCAGAAAATATGCACACAAAAAAATAGTTCGAAGGGCTTCACTTGCTCAACCTAACTTACCAAGTAAACTGTAGAACAAATTACATGCCCAACAGGGATTATTTCTTTTAGCATAGACTGTAAAATAATCATATAGTCTGGGGCTGGATAAATCTCAGCTAAACAAAATTACATAAGAATGCACAGTTTAGCATTTTTAAGTGCTAATTTTGTAAGTGTGTGTGGTCATTAATGTTCTATCCTAGTCAGGTGTTTAGAAAAGCCAATTATAAATGGTGATGTAAATGTTTTAAGGTATGGATCTTCGTGTGATCTATCCATTGCTTTACTGCAAATAAATCAGGGCAATTAAAAGCCCATACATTATATGTAAAAGAATCTAAAAATGCTGAAACCAATTTGCACAAGAAAAGTGGTAGTTACTGTTTTGGGTCACCATGCTTTAGCTGAAATACCCATTGGAAATGTCCAGGGTTATTTAAAATGTACATTTTCTTTTAGGTCAGTTTCTAATCCGGTGTGTATATACATGCCTAAATTCATATAGTCCAATACTATTTTATAGGGTCTGTCAGGTTTATTAAAACATAAAAAGAGGTATGTTCTTTATAGAACTATCGGGCACTACAATGAATTCATATTGTAGTTAGTAAAAATAGCTTATGTCATGTTTGGCTCCTGTTGTCAGAGGATATTAAGCCTGCACTTGCTGCTCACTCCTTAAAGGAATGACAGGTGAAACTGAATGTTATCCCACTACGCTTAATTTTTGTATCGGGCAAGAGCCTATTTTGAAAGCCCACTTTCAAAGCCCACTTGCCTGAATATTTTATCTCTGAACTCTTTAGGTACTAAGGAAGAAATGATGGCAATATTATTACCTCCTCATTTTGAGGTGCATCTCTTTATAAAGATAGGAGGCCATTTAACCTCTGCAAAACATCATGTAAAAATCAAATGATGTCAAGGGGGCATGCCCAAAACGGCGGATTGGTGAGAAGCTCCTTGCGTTTGCTCCACTTGGTTGCCAGATTTAGGAGTGTTTACTGTGCCCAAGCCATGCTTATTGCTAAGGCTTATGTTCACTCACAGTGGGGGGGTTGGAGGGATTGGACCCCTCTGGTTGGCTTCCGAACGAGCAGAGGCATGAAACTGAGGAGTCGTTGTGCCAGCCGCAGTCACTTGCAGGCGCGCAACACCCATTGGACTCAAAGGGCTTCAGCCCCCCCCCCCCGTCATGTGTGGCAGCCCGGGATGAGACAGATTCCCGGGCACACACAGAGCCGCACCCGAGCACTTCACAGGTCTTTAAAAGACCATTTGCATGTTAATGAGGCCTCGCTGTTGTTTCACCCCTTCTAAGAGCCCTTACAGCTCTACTCTGCCTATTGCTTAAAGATTCAGCCCCCCCCCCCGAAAAAATTTCTTAGCCCCCCCCCCCGAAAATTGGCTCTAGTTGCGCCTCTGGTCTCTTGTGGGATGAGGCTTTGGCCCTGGGTGTGCGGCCTCGATTGTGAAGTTTGAGAAATGTGGCGTCCTGCTGATGCGCCTGGGAGCCCTGGTGCCACCTGGCCTTCTGTGGCCCACAGTGGGTATTGGCGCAGTGGTAGCAGGCAGAAGAGGTCCAATTGAAGCAGCAGAAGGCTGAAGCAATACGGGCCAAGGGCTGCAGATGGCAGGCCTAGGCAGGACGCCATAATGGGAGGATGCACTGACTCCCCAACACTGTATGGCAGCTCAGAGCATTCTGGAGAGGCGGCAGGTTGCTGAGGCAAGTGACATTAGATTCCAGGGCATGATCAGTACTCTGAGTGCGTGAGAAGCACCCTGGCAGATATGACCTCTTCTACCACCTTTGATTGTGCCAGAACGTGGTACATGCAAAGCGATGGCGTCAGAAGTCTTTAGGTGCCTAGATAGATTCCGTAAGCTAGACATTCCCCGGGACCCAAAATACCAAGGCAGGAGACAGTCCCATGCAAAATCAAAATGCTCACTGATCTGGACTTCCGCACCTTCCTGGGAGACATGAATGTGGAGTCTGTGCTCCAATGACAAGGTGGAGGGAGAGATCCATAGTGAAATCGATGGCTCCATTACACCAGATTTAGTCCTGGAACACCTTTTGAGGTCAGCATTGCGCTACCTATAATAACCAATAATAAATTCCTCTTTTTCTGTTTTTGTTCATTTTTTCTGTTGTGTTTTGAGATTAGTATGCAATTCAAAGCGTCGGGACACTCTTTCGAGTAGCCGCACGCTATACAAAAAACCTGTATAACATAACATAACATAACATAACCAGTGACTGTGTCGGAGCTACAGACACCTTTCATGGTCCGTAAAAATAAATCCAAGCCACCAGGGGCACTCCTGGCATATTTGGAAGGTAAGAATTCTGATATAGTACAACCTCTGAACCAGACATGACATTAACCAAGGGGGATCTCCTAGTCAGCCTTCGAGTTTTTAAGATGGAGTTCAGGGATGAGCTTACGTAGAACTTTGCACAGACCTGGACATCCAAACTGCAGTCCTTGGAGGAGATGGTGACTCAGTGGGACAGCGTGTGGTGGAGACCTAGGTGCGCCTCAAAACAGTACCTACGGCTCAGGCTACCAAAGCAGCAACATGACCTAACATGAAAGACCAACTCAAGACAGCCCTACAGAAATTAAAGGACTTTGAAAACCACTCACATTGGGAAAACCTCAGTCTCAGAGGCCTAAGTGAGGATTATTCAGGTGCCAATCTGGAGACCTTTGTGGTAGGGATTTTCTCTTTATTACTGGGTGCCGAGCAATAGCAAACGTTGCTCCACTTTCAGCAAGCGAGAGTATTAAAAATGCACTTGCTTGCTGAAAGCGGAGCAGAATTGCTTTTGGACAGAGGGAGCAGCATGTTCAGCAGTCCCTCGGTCCAAAAGCAATGCCAGCAGGGAGCATGGGGGATCTATAGGCTCCCCCTGTGGTGACACAGTGCACTGGAGGCACCCACTTTAAATAGCCAGGCCCCAGGGATGGAGTCCCCGGAGATTGAGTCCCGGGGCCCAATTTTGCCCAGGGAGTGAAGCCACGCTGCCCCTCTCTCCATCTGTAAATGGTCGGGCACCAGGAGATGCCATCAGTGATGTCATCAGAGATGTCACTGATCATGTCATGAGTGATGTAATATGTGAGGTCATAAGCAGTGCATTGCAGGGTTGGTTTAAAATAATGAAACTACGCCATATGATTTGAAGTGCATATAGTGCATTACAGTAAGGGTTAATAAGAAACAATTGCATTTGATTAGTCTAATATGGCAGCCCTTGTTCCTTGACCTAAGCCCTGAACTGACTGCACAGATGAAGTCAATCTGTGAGGATATTTAAATAGTGATTTCCCAGAAGCACTCATTTCGCTGGTTAGAACTTGCAGCATATGATTTTGTTGGGAGCTACCATGCTCAAAAGTAAGTACTGGATGGACAACATTTGTATTCTGGATGAAGGCAGCAAGAATGATAATTTGCCCACGGGCTAATTTAAACAGAGTACATTTTCCTACTAGAGCCTTCTGCACTTAAGGTTTAAATATGACAGATGTTTCACATGTCTCTGGTGTGAACACCAGATCTTATGTGTTTATAATACCAGTGTTTTTGATAGATATGGAACCATTTGATTACGTGTGGCAGGAGAAAGTATGTATTCTTGGGATAGGCTAGGTGAAAGGTTTGCTTTATTAGATCGATATACATGAATTGTATTCAAATTGAAAGGGATGATTTCAAAAGAATTATCAATAAAGAAATCAACGAAGAAGAAGGAGTCTGTGCATTATGTGATATATTATTATTGACATTTATTAATACATTTAGCGCTCAATTATTTTGGACAAGTACTTAAAGTTATGCTGAGTCAATAGTGCATTTAAAGTTTGTGAGGAGTTTCTCCTGTGTTAAATGGAAAATGGTTTGTCATTTTTTAACTTGTGCAGTTCGAAAATATTTCCGTACATTGATCCACATATGAGATAGGTGCTGTATGTACTGCCCCTAACCTCTTCTCTTTGTAAATTGCCTTATGGCATTTGTTGGTTACAGTTTGACAAAGCTTTTATCAATTCTTGTTTAATTTACTATTGGTAATTCAGGGAGGGGGTGAGGGTTCTATCAGCTCCACCATATTGACTACCCGTTATTGTCCAATAGGTGCTCCAACACCCGCACGTTTCCAATTTACATACAGCAATAATCTGAATTATTTCACTTAATCCTAGACAGCTGAATTCCCCGAATAAACACGGAGCTGTATGGCTCAGACTCTGGACTTATATGCCTGACATAATATGTCTTCAGGAAACCCATATTCTCCATAGAGATCAGGGGAAAATGAATCACTAGGCATGGCCTACAGAATGCCATGCCTTAGCCACCACCGAACAACTGGGAAATGGATTATGCATCAAACCCAATTTACCTTACATAGTGTCACAAACCCATGCAGACAAGGAGGGCCTGGGGTCTTTCAGAGGCTGGGTCCTAACTATAGTGACGGTGTATACACCTATGGCGGTCCAAGACTCTAATCTCATTGATGGTTTGTTATGTCATAAAAAATTATTTAGTGTATGGATACCATAAGGTGTTTTGGCAGTGACTTCTCCTGAGCATGAGGTGGGAAAACCCTAGTTATTAATCAGTCATGTTTTGACCTCCTTCCTGAGGGAGAGTGTAATGAAGCACTCTCGTTCATAGAGATGGTTGAGCAGCTTCTTCTTGATTCAAAAAGGATACATCTATGATAAGATATGTCCTATCCACAGGGCCTCCAAAGACAAGTGACCCTTAGGATTCTATGTTAACACTCTAGAACCAAGAACACATAAAATGCAATATATTTGGTTAATCTGTCACTGTAGAGACAGGTTACAATAACTGCTACAGAGATCAAAGTGGGCAGGGCTCTGATACGGAAGGGTAGTGACCCTTAAGATTCTACGTTAACACTAGAATCAAAAACACATAAAATGCAATATGCTTGGTTAATTTGTCACAGCAGAGACAGGTTGCAATAACTACTACACACCTTTCCCCTATACACATAAAAGTAACATATTAAACAAGAAACAAAGAAAAATCAGTGCAAAACAAAGTCATGTAATTTTCCTGGGACTTAACAAGTACGAGAGCTTCTGCATACAGAAGATGTATCATTGAAAAATGTTTTAGGAATATCTCACTTAGTAGGATTACTAGAATGCACAGGGGCAATCCTGCTTAGATTCCATATACGTCCATCATTAAGCCTAACAGCATTTTGAAACAACCTACTCACTTTGAAAGGTGAAGAAAATCTAGAACCTGCAGACTTTTGTGGGTAACGAACCCTCACTTTGTCACCTACACATACATGCGTGTGAGACACAGCATGTCTTGCATCAAAGTTCTCTTTCCTCTTGATGCACTTAATTTCATGGTTCTTCTGCAAGGGTACACAATCAGAACTCACAACATCTGTACATTTACCCCTCATCTAAGATTGGAACATACATGTGTTGGGACTCTATCCCCTAAGCAAATCATAAGGAATTTTGCTTGTCGTGGAGTGAGGCGTGAGACGGTAAATCATCACTCTCTCCACAATCTCAGATCTACATTCTCTGCCCTGAACCTTAGCTAATTGAATAGACTCCTTCAGCACTTGGTTGAACCTCTCTACCATGCCGTTAGTTTCAGGATGATGGAGAGCACAACGTTTGTGCTTGATACCTCTCTTTGTCAAGAAGTCTTCCATATCTTTTGAGACTAATTGAACGCCATTGTCAGTTAACATACAGTCAGGGAGTCCTTCCCTGCAGAAGATTCAACTCAACATTTTGAGAACATCTTTAGTCTCGATACTTTGTGTAACTTTAATTTCTGGCCATCTAGAGTACATGTCCATTAGGACAAGACCGTAGGATTGACCCGCCTTGCTTGTAACGGGCCCCAAGAGATCCAAAGCCACTTCTTGCCAACAGCGAGTAGGGGGGTCACGTACAATCATGGGTTGTACCCTAGTCTTGTATATTTTGTCTCAGGCATTGCACTCCATACAATCCCTCACCACACATTCCCCAAGAAGATCAATACCTGGCCACCAGAAATGTAAGCAAATCCTCTCTTTGATTTTTGAAATGCCTTGGTGACCCTGGTGAGCCAAATTAATGATTTTCATTCTAATGGGTGATGGAGGCCCAAGTCTAGTACCCCTCCAAAGCAGACCGTCATCAACAGATAACTCATCTTGCACATTCCAGAACTTGTGAACTTCTTCATTTAAGTTCTTAATGCCACCCCAACCATCAGTCACCAAGTCCTTAAAGCAAAGGTGAGGCTGGCAAATTGTGGAATACATTTATTGTAATATTCCACCATACCCAGGAAGGTGACCAGATCATCCCTGGACTGTGGCACAGAAAGATTCTCAATAGTTTTTACAAGATGATCTTTGGGTCTAACTCCTCCCTGTGTTAACTTGTGCCTTAGGTAATCAATTTCTGAGAGATTTAATTTGAGCTTGCTCTCACGTAACGTCAAACATCATGACTTAAATCTTTCCAAAACTGCTTTAACCCCTTCCATGCTGCGCAGATTCCGCCGCTGTGCTGACGGAATCTTGCGCGGGCGGGGTCATGACGGAACGGTTCCGTCATGAGCACAGCTCAACCGTGGCTCATGACGGAACCGTTCCGTCATGAGCACCGAAGGGGTTAAGCCTATCATCGTGAATTTTTTTAGAAGATCCATGGACTAAGACATTGTCTTGGTACATTTTTACTTCAGATAACCCTCGTAAGACATCTTCCATTGCTCACTGAAACACAGAGGCTGCAGAATTCAAGCCAATTGGAAGGCGGGTGAATTTAAATGTCCAGAATGGTGTTATAAAAGCCGTCAAGTCCATGGAATCATTATCAATATTGATCTGATGATAAGCAGCTTTTAAACTAATGGGGAGAAAACTTTGGCCCCTTCCAATTGTGTCAGCATCTCAGTGATGCTGGGTAAGAGATACCTGTCAGCAATGACGGCTCGATTGAGAGCCCGAAGATCTACGCATAATCTCACCTCGCCGGAGGCCTTACATGCAAGAACTACTGGAGCCAACCAATCACTCGCTTCTGTCTCTACGAATATGCCCTCCTTCTATATCTTCTCAAGTTCAATGCGCATAGACTCTCTTAATGCCAAAGGCACACTGCACACTTTGCATGTTAGAGGAGTGGCATTATCTCTATGCATGTAGCCTCACTTTTCATTAAAGACTTGTTCAAACTCACCACGTAAGTCACCCACCTGATCAATCTTCAAAGGATCAGTAACAACAACATCCCTGAAAGAGGTATGAGAGGGAATGTCCTTGAGAACAATGCAAGGATCACTATTTGGAACCAACATCACTCCCAGATCAGCTTTATGAACCCACCTGACAATACTCTCCCCCTTAGAGAAGATATACATCTTTCCCAGAGCCAGTCTTCCCTTGTACTTGATATCACCCAAGAAATAACCAAATAATGTTATGGGTTGTCCACCATGAGCAAGAGGCTTGATGTCAGGTTTTAAAGCCTTCACTTTCCCCTTCAAGGTCGTATCCAAGAAGTTTTTTGGAGCTAAAGAAATTCTGGCCCCTGAATCAAAGAGCATATTTATACCATTACCATTCACTTTGACATTGTCAATGGGACTCTTACCCTTATTCTGACCAACCTGAAGTAGTATTTCACCACAATGTAACTCATTATAATCAGAATCGTTTTGTATACAAATTTCTTTCACCTGTTTGTTCTTCTTGTTTTTCTGAGCTCTAAAAGCTTTAACTAAATGACCTAATTTTCCACAATTATGGCATTTTGGAGATAAGGCAGGACATGGCTTATCATTAGCCAAATGAACAACCATATCACAACAGAAATACCTTCCCAGTAAGCCTTTGAGAGTTGAGGGTGTATGATACAAAGGTTCAGTTTGTTTTCAGTGAGATTTAGTCACGGACTTTGTTACACTCTGTACTGTATCACCTGAAGTACCATTTTCTTTCTTTATACCTTCTACACAAGTGAGGGAGTGTTCAATTCTTTTAGCGATCAGGATGACCTCATCCAATTTTGGATCATCTTTTTACCACAACTCATCTTTAATTTTTTCTATGTTGTAACCTAACATAAATTGGTCACGAATACGTTCATCAAGAGACCCTTCAAACTTGCACGTTTATCCTAATTTCCGTAGATCAGTTGCACATACTTCAACTGATTCTCAGGTTTTTGGATACGTTTTTCAAAGTGATATCTCTCTAAAATAGTACTTACCTTTGGAAGGTAATGGTTATTACTTTTTTTCAAACCTATTTCAAATTCATTTAAACTGTCTGACTCAGCATTGGTCAGGTCAGGAAGATGTTCATATACATCTTGCCCTTCAGCAGGAAGAAGGCGTGTGGCAATGTCATCCGCGAGGCAATGGTGGGCGCAAGCAGGTAACGGCAGAGATTTCAATTTGCTTTACAAATCGTGAAAAATGACTACAAATTGCTGTAATCAGGAGGACGCAGGTTTCAGTCAAACAGATAAGAAGGGTACGCAGGATTCCCAGGAATTGCACGAGCAGTAATGGAACCGGATGAGTTAGGACGCTTCCAAATTAATACAAAGTAGATGTAGGGGTCCTCTTCTCACCAGCTCGTCCCCAGTGTAATGAAGCACTCATGATCCCAGAGATGGTTGAACAGCTTCTTCTTTACTGAAAAAGGATACATCTGTAATAAGAAACGTCCTATCCACAGGGCCGCCAAAGACAAGTGACCCTTAGGATTCTATGTTAACACTTTAGAACCAAGAACACATAAAATGCAATATATTTGGTTAATCTGTCACTGTAGAGACAGGTCACAATAACTGCTACAGAGATCAAAGTGGGCAGGACTCTGATACGGAAGGGTAGACTGTTCCAGACCTTAATGGTTCCTGTCGTAAAGCTTCTGCACCCCCCCCCCCAGTTAGCCTTTTGGAATCTGGGTAGCAACACTTTATTTGCCCCTGCAGAATGCAGAGGCCTACTGGAGGTGTACCATTTGAAGGAATGTCTAAGAAACAGAGGGCCGGTGTTATGAACAGCTTTATAGGCTGTACAGAGGGCTTTGAATTTGATACGGATTCTTACAGGGAGCCAGTGAAGTCTCTGAATATCCTTGGAGATAGATTGGAATTTAGGAATGCATAGGAGGAGCCTAACGGCCGCATTATATACTGTCTGGAGCTTTTTGAGTTATTTTTCCTGCATGTTCACATGGAGGTTATGTTAGACCCGCGATCCCTGGTTGGCTGAGGTACGTACCTTAGGCCAAGTAGGGACCCGCGTTCCAATGTCAGGGAAAGGAAGGTCACCTTCTGAGACAGCCCCGTTCACCCCCTCGGTAGCTTGGCATGAGCAGCCAGGCTTATCTTCAAGGCAAATGTGTAAAGTATTTGCAACCACGCTCACAACAACCCAATGATGACACCACAAATAGACTCAACACGGGTTTTATAAAAACGAATATAAACTTTATATAAAAAGATATACGATAAACCCACACTATATAAATCCAACATATGAGTTTGTGTACTATTTCTCCTGGCCGGTTGTTAGGCCAGCCAGCCCTTGGAAGTTCTGGCGATATTAATGAGCACTTCTAAACATTCTTCTGTAATCCTAATATCATGTTATGCAGTTCATAATGCTAAAATCAGGCACGTTTGCAATGTAAGGTGTAACACAGCAATCAAACACTCTGCAATGTAAAAAGAATGCAATGCGTAACGCAACAATCAGGCACTTTGCAAGGTAAAAATAATGCAATGCGTAATACAACCACCAGGTTCATTGTTATGCAGAAATAAGGTAATGCGTAACTTACTAATCAGGTAATTCGTTATGCAGGAATAATGCAATGCGCAATACGCTAATCAGGTAGTTCGTTATGCAGAAAAAATACAATGCGTCATACGACAATCAGGTAGTTCATTATGCAGAAATAACGCCATGCGTCATACACTAATCAGGTAGTTCGCTATGCAGGAATAATGCAATGTGTAATAATCTAATCAGGTACTCCGTTATGCAGAAATTTATTTATTTATTTATTTATTATGCAACTTATAACGCGCAGACTAAACCCGAAGGTATCAAGGCATTGCAGAATGATGCAATGTGTAATACGACAGTCGGGTACCCCGTTATGCAGAAATGGAATAATACGTAATACACTCAGGCACCGATCACTGTGCCTTAGGTGGTCTCTCCACCTCTCCTTCTGCCTTGCAGTCAGCCTCTCAACAGTTGCCCCCAACACGGGTATGCAATTCGGGCCGCGATACAAGCCGAAGCAGAGGCTCGCTCTGCCGGAACGAGAGAGAGGCCGATACCGTCTCCCTCCGAGCCCACACCCCGCCCCAGGAGTCGACACATGTTACCTGGAGGGCACAAACTCACTCTCCTCTCCTCGTCCAGCGGCTTGGCCTGCACTGCAATCTTTGTGAATTGGCAATGGCGGGCTCGGGCCGGCGGCTCAGCTCCTCTGGGGCTGCCGGTCCGGGCCGCTACAGTTACGAAGATCTCAGGCTGCCACAGGGCACATGCACACAGCATCGCTGATACTTCCTTGAGCTTCGGGTGCACGGTCACTGGGCACTCCACACGAAGGTCTCAGGCTGCACGAAGATCACACGTACAGCGTCACTGAGACTCACTTTAACTCCGGTGCACACGATAAGAAGGCAAATCCTCACAAAGGTCTCACGGTGCACAACGCACACGCACACAGCGTCCATGAGACTCACTTGAATTCCGGTGCACACGATAACAAGGCAAATCCTCACGAAGGTCTCACAGTGCACAACGCACACAGCATCGATGAGTCTCTCGTGGAAACTTTTGTGTTTCTTTGTTTCTGCAACAGAGAGCCAGCTCACCTCGGGCTCTTGTGGATAAGTTACTTCAGGACACAGCACACAGCAAAGTCATTTCAAGGAGGGGGACACAGCACACAGCAACGTCCCTTTAGCCTTTCCTTGGTTAAAACAACAAACTGCAGGCCAACCCCAGAACACACAGCAAGTGTCAGTCCTATCCTTCAGTCTCTTCAGTTGTTTATTCATTGGCAAAGGTCCTCTTGACCACTAAGTAGCGCCAGTCCTGTTCACACTTGATCAAGCCATTCTCCAAAGCTCAGGGGCTTCAGCTGTCATAGTTATACCCCTCAATGGCTTTGAAGTCTTTGTGTTTCAGGGGACACTGACCCCTGTTCAAACCAGTTCTGGGTGCCTCCCTGCCAGTGACACCCTCTTCCTTTGATTAGTGGGCGTCGGGATTCTCAAACACTCAGTAGGAGATGTGACAATTGTTTTATAGCAGCAACCCAGGCCTCTTCACCTCTAGAGGTTTCTCCTCACCCCCTACACTCCAGATACTGGTCAGCTTCTTACTGTCTCACCTCCTCCCCTGGGTCAAGACATTCCCCAGTTCCTATCACTTTCAAATCCAGACAGTCAATACACAGCTAGGCAGAGACACACAGAAATCTTAGAGCACAAAAACTCAGCCACTTCTAAAAGAGTGGCTTCTAAAGACACAATGCAAAAACCAACTTCATAAAAAGATGTGTTATTACATTGTGAGTTCAGGCATTCTAAACTTCTCCTTTCCATCTTAAGCCTTTGGGAAGATAGGCTGGAAAACATATTACACAGCCTCCCCATTCTGTCCTATGGGCAAGATGTCCTTTCAACAGTGAAAAATGAAATGGGGAATATTTCACTGTCAGGACATAGCACACACCTTAGTACATGTCCTACCTTTCACATGCACTGCACCCTGCCCAGGGGGTACCCTGACCCTACCATAGGGGTGTCTGATGTGTATAGAAAGGGAAGGGTAAGGTCTGGCAAGTGAGTGTACTTGTCAGAACAACATGGCAGTTTAACAAACTGCGCGCAGGCACCGCAATGGCAGGCCTGAGTTCCCTTTTTAAGGCTACTTGTGTGGGTGGCACAATTAGTGCTGCAGGCCCACTAGTAGCATTTGCATTACCAACCCTGGCACACATTGTGCACTTGACTAAGGACTTTACTAGTAAGGCAAACATACCAATCATGGGCAACCAATTACCATTATACAGGGAATGTTTGCACTTTGACACTGATCAGCAGTGGCAAAGAGCCCAAAGCATCTAAGTCAGTCAAAAATAGAGGAGGTAGAGGGTAATCATGCCAAGAAATGCCACTTCTATCAGGCTATTTCAATAGTCTATTTTGGATAGAACTAAGGAGATAATTACAGTCTTTTTTTGTGTGTGCAGGGATAAATGGCAGGAATTTTTTTCACCTAAGTAAATAAAAACTAGAGGAGACAATTGCAGTGACTTTCTGCCCAGAGCTAAGTTTCCATCGATTAGCACTCCTAAATTTTTAGCCATAGTTACCGGGATGGGGAGGGGGCCCAATTTGTCAGGTCACTAAGAAGGGGACCAGGCTGGGGAGATGTTTTCAAATTGTACTATCTCCGTTTTACCTTAGTTGAGTTTCAGGCAATGTCTACCCACATACAGTCATGGAATTGAGCCGAGACTTGGGTGACATTTCTGAAAGCTGACAGGACAATTTGGGTGTCGTCAGCATAGGAAGTCATAGACAGGTCAAAAGATCTCACCAAGCTGGCCAGCTCCGTGATGTAAATAATGAATAGTGTAGGGCTGATAGATGATCTCTGAGGGACCCTACAAGGAAGAGTGAAGGGAGAGGATTCCAAGAGTACTCATACGGTTAAACAGCAGCTTGTGATCGACTGTATTGAATGCTGCTGACAAATCAAGGAGGATAAGTGCAGCCCTAACTTCCTCTGTAGATTTGATCACGGCTGTTTCTGTGCTGTCCCTGACCTGAAGCTGAATTTAATCTCATCAAGTAGTTGATTGTCTTGTAGATAATGGGCCAGCTGAGTGTTCATGACTTTCTCAACTATATTAGCTTGAAATGGAATGTGTGAGATCAGGTGATAGTTGTTGGGCATGACAGGGTTCAGGCTATGTTTTTTTAAGAGTTGTAGAATGGAGGCTGTTTTCCAGAGTGAGCAGGGTACCAAACATGAAGTTAACAAGCATTTGCAATGCAATCGGTCCCGCCTTTGGGAACATATATGTATTTAGCTATGCAGCACATTAGCCTGAGTGCTGAAACATCTACTGTTCTTTAACATGGAGGGAAGGTAAGCACCAAACTGCATGATACGCCAGGTATGGGAACACATGGAAATAAATATTGCTTTTCAGCGGGAAATGGTATAGTCCAAAGCTCTATTTTTAATCTAAAAGCAGGGCTTTCGGTGGTCACATCACAGAAAATACAAGATTTGAAAAATATGTTATTGTCTACGGGTGCTCGTGGAAGACAATTTTTATGGACTGGAATCTAGAGGATGATAAAGTAATTCTGGTATTTTACTGACCAATGCTGGTCGTGTTCTATAGAGACAGTTAAATAGAGGCAGTTGAACAGAAAAAAAAGTCCCTAAGTGGAAGCAGACAAGACCTAGGGTTGATCTCTATGGCCCACAAAGTATATACACATATAAGTATATATTAAAGTATATACTAAAGTATATACTAAAGTATATACAAGAGGTCTCAAATTCTGGACCTAAAAATGGCTGAGAGACTAATGTCTATCAGCTCAGGAGCCTGTTTGAAAATGGAAGGAGGACAAGGGTCTTGTGGGGAGCCTGACGTGGCCTTACTGATCATATTGGCTATTTGATCAAAGGTAACCGGAGAAAATTCAGCAAAGGAAAATTGAGAGGAAATGACCTGATTGCTATCAGCCCTAGCAAAAAAGGAGGTTGACTTTATCCCTGAAGCTAAATGCTAGTGTGTCGCAGAAGGCTTGGGAATGGTTAGTTACTGCACTAATTGGTTGTATGGTAAGTTTAGACACTACTTAAAAGAACTCTTTGGTGGAATGTTTGGCTCCATCTGTTACTTGATTAAAGTAGTTGCTCTTTTCCTTAAGCCGTAGGAATTGATTTACTGGACAAATTGGCAAGAATTGCAATGGGCAATATCGTTCGGACTGGGACCTCAATTTTATGTAGGATCCCTGGGGGAACAGGCAGGCCACTCAGAGGCCTTCTCTAAGTGGCTGAATGGGGCACTGAGTGATCTGGGCCTATGTCACTGGGGTGAGTGTCTGAAAAGTTTCAGTGCTCTGTCCATAATCTCCTTGTGTTTGCTTTGTTCGCCCTAAGTTGGCATTCCGTCCATCATTCGTTTGCATAGCACTTTTTACCCTAAGTGGGATTGGTATGCCCAGACGTGGGTCCCTTGCTCACTTTGCCACTGGATTCAAGCTAGCCTGGCTGATCAGGGGTGTCACCCCAAAACCAGACCCAGGAAGCTTGTCTCAACTCCAGGAAACACCTGGCTTGGCAGTTGTGGCTGGACTGTCCTATGAGGCACAGGGTCAAGACTGATTTGCATATTAGCTGGGTCTTAATGGGGTGGCGAAGTGAGCTAAAGAACGATGATGGATTCAACCTAGATCTCTGACTGGGGGTGAGTGTCTGAAAAGTTTCAGCACTCTGTCCATCATCTCCTTGTGTTTTAGATGTATGGCAAGAGTGACACCTGACTTCAACAGCCTTTTCATTTTACTCCCACTTACATTGCATGCACTTTTGAATTGACTATATACTATTGATCATCTCCCTAGTAGGACTGACCTGTGCCGCAGATAGCGAACTGATCTCGGTGGCTGATAATACACCGATCACTGTCCACTTAGACCCTAGGGAATAGAAGTCAAGGAGAAATTGGAGACTACACCCGTCCCTACTATTACATTATCAGAGGCTGCTTTTTAGTGGTAGCAGCAGACCATAGTTGCCTCCACAATTTGGAAGTGTGGAAAAGAGAAGCCGAGATAATAGAATTGGAGACCAAAACACTTTGACATCCCTCATGCCAAATCACTAGAACACATACGATGGCTAGAGGCCAGTTGTGTATCCATTATACTGATGAGGCAGAGCTTTCATTGCTCCACCTTAAAAATAGCTAATACATCACTTGTCACGCAACCTCATGCTGGAGGATGCAAGTAAGGTGGCTTAAATTCACTCTTACTACCAGACTCTTAATGGAGACTTGGCCCATTCACTGGGGGCAGTAGGAATCTTCTTGCAGGGGTCCCACCTACCTAAACTCACTAATGAAAAACTGGATGTTTTGGAGGGTCCGATCATCCCAAAAGAGTTCAAGCAAGCTATTAAAAGTAACCAAGTAAAACTCCCAAGCAAGATTTCAGTATGGCCTGATATTACAAAACATTCAATCAATCAATCAATCATGGGGTTTAAAGCATGCTACTCACCCCTGAGGGTCTCAAGGCGCTGGGGGGAGTGCATTTCTGGATCAGCCAAAGAGCCAGGTCTTGAGGCTATTTCTGAAGGTGTGCAGAGTGAGGGAGCATCTGATGCTGACTGGGATCTCATTCCAGGCTTTGGCTGCGATGTAGTAGAAAGCTCTTCCTCAAGCGGATGTGTGGGATTTTTGCGAGGGCGAGGTCGCCAGAGAGGAGGTTCCTTTTGGGTACGTGGAAGGAGACTCTTTTGTTGAGGTATTTGGGTCTGCTGTTGTGGAGGGATTTGTAGGCGTGGATGAGTAGCTTGAAGGTTACTCTCTTCTCGACTGGGAGCCAATGGAGGTCTTGCAGGTGTTGGGTGATGTGCTAATGCCGTGGGATGCCAAGGACGAGTCTGGCCGCGGTGTTCTGGATGGTATGGAGTTTGCATAGCAGGGATTTGTTGATTCCAGTGTATAGGGCATTTCTGTAGTCCAGTTAGCTTGTTATGAGTGCGTGGGTGATGGTCTTTTGGGCTTCAGAGGATCCACGTGAAGGTCTTGCGGAGGATGCAGAGGATGTTGAAGCAAGTGGAGGGGACGGCGTTGATCTCAGGTCATGGTGAGGGAGGAGTCGCGGATGATGCCAAGGTTTTGGGTGTGGTCAGTGGGGGCGGGGGCAGTGCCATTAGGAATTATCCCACACGGAGGGGGAGGGTCCAAGGACTAGGGCTTCAGTCTTTTCCAATTTGAGTTTCAGACAGCTGCTGCTCATCCAAGCTGCAATGTCTTTAATTCCTTCTTGAGAGCTGAATCTGATGGATAGAATGCTGAGTCCATGCTGTCTGATGATGGCGGTGAGGGGGGCCATGTAGATGTTGAAGAGCGTGGGACTGAGCGATGATCCTTGTGGTACTCGCATTTGATCTCTGAGGGTTCGGGGGAGAAAGGCAAGAGTCTGATCCTTTGGGTTCTGTTGGCGAGGAAGGAGCTGAGCCAGTCGAGGGTGGTTCCCTGTATTCCTGCGTCATGGAGTCAGGCTGCGAGGGTGCGGTGGAAGACGGTGTTGAAGGCTGCTGAGAGGTCGAGTAGGATGAAGGCTGCATTCTAGCCTTGGTCCCCTCTGGCTTCCGGCTGATTCCAAAACTCACAGATATGTTCAACTAATGTGCCACTGAGGGAGTGGTGACCCCAACGATGTGTGAGGCGGTGATCACGTGATACCGAAACCCAGCAAAGACACCAGACAATGTGTGTCATATTGGCTTATTGGCTTTTTGAATGCTGATGTGAAATATATACAAAAATCTTGGCAACCTGTCTAAATTAAGAGCTCCCCACATTAATACATCCGGACCAGAGCAGCTTCATTCAGGGCCCACAGGCCCATGACAACGTGCAGGCGACTATTCTCTCGGTTGAGAAAGCCACCCTCTAGAAGATACCCACTGTACAACTCTTGCTCAATTCCGAGAAGGCTTTTGACTGGGTGGATTGGACTTGTTTGAGAGTCAAGCTTCAGGAAATGGGCATAGGACCCATATTTTTATGAATGGTGTTCTCCAAGTACGCCAACCCCATTGCTAGGGTGACCGTAAATGGGCATCTCTCTAAGCCCTTTTCATCTTTTCAGTGGTACCAAACAGCATTACCCCGTCCTCTTTACTATCTTCATAGAGCCCCTTGCATGCTTAATTCAACAGGCATCGGAGGTGACAAGGATTAAATTCATCTTGCAGGAATCTAAGATTTTCCTCTGTGCCAACAACGTGCTTCTGACTCTCGGTTTCCCATACACTTCACTCCCGGCAATACTGACTATTCTTGAAGACTTTCAAAGGGCTGCCAGATACAATATTAACCTCACTTAGAATGAAATCCTGAATGTGACTCTCAGGATCAGTGAGGTGGCTGACCTGTCAACCCACTTCCCCTTCCGGTGGAACCGATCCATCGTTAAATATCTTGGAGTTATTAATAAAAAGATTTAAACCTAAATATCTTGGAGTCCGACTCACATATCAGATCTGCCATCTCTTTGAGGACAATTACCCACCCCTTCTCTTGACTATAACCAAAGAACTTCATTCCTGGGGGGGCTTAATGCTCTCCTGGTTTGGTGTAATCAATCCTATTACAATGAACATACTCTAGCACCTTCTATACCTATTTCAAAAACTCCCAATCATCCCTGAAGCATATCTAGCACAAATTAATGGCCTTTATCAGGAAGGGTAGGGCCCCTAGACTTTCCTTAAAACTTATGACTAGGCCTGGGTGGAGTTCTGCTATGTGGAATGCCAAAAAGTGACCCAAAAACTCTGAAGCGCTACGCGGAGTTCCACAAGTGGTGGAGTTTGTTTGGTCATGCACGTTTACGCAGATTTCAAGTGCTGGGTGTTTGTCCCACACTGGAAAATCAGCGCAAATGACAGCATGCACAGTGTAAGAGGGCGAAGCTTCTTTCTGCTGCTCGAGTAGATTTTGTACTCAAGCGGCAGCTTCCCCCACGTGAACAGATGATTTCTCAATGCAAGCGGTTGCAACCATCTGTGACCACCTGCGTTGATAAATCTCACTAGGAGGTGGTCTAGCTCAGGATTTCCCTTGCCCGCGCTCACCAACTCTATGTTCTCCGCAGATCACCTCCCTGGCCTACTTATGACCCAACCTCGGCAGACAAGAGTGTTGGCTTCTCCTAGTATTCCATATTAATATGGAGCCCCACAACTGTGTCTGGTAGTTGATTGGTCAACCATGCTGTTTGATAAGAGCTAGAGGCAGATGGATCATGCCATAGTATGGTCACTGCTGTGGGACCTGGTGTGAATGATGAAATGTCACTGACTGCCCAAGGTGATGCTCAGGGGCCTAAAAACTCCTACCCTGACTCGCTTGACTAACACCGAGTGGCGCATGTGTCTTCAGTGCCAGGGCACTGCAAAACTTACAATATCCATGTACTCCTTCATAATGCTAATAAAATGTTCCAAATACAGAAATAAAATGATGTCACAAACATCAGATAAGTGCGGATAGAATCTTGCTTTACTTTTGTGTGGTAGGCCCATTTCAATCTGTATATGGTTTAGTAAAATTTACCGATTTGAACATGGCCAAGTAGTAGGAACTTTAACAAGGCTTGCACCACATAAAAATACATCTACACAATTCAACAATATATCATGTTTCAAATTACAACACTCTAATCACAGTTTAACATATTTTTCTATGTCAATGTGTAGAGATGTGGAAAGATGTCATGTAATGCCATTGAAACTGTTGCTTAGCTATTGTGTGGAATCCTCTCTTTACGAGGGTTCTAGGTGACAATAAACCTACTTAATATCGTCAAGAATCCTGTGAAGGCTCTTCTTTTCATGGCGACGAGTTCCTGCCCAGGGGGCAGGTATCAGCATCTTCACCCTTGGAAAAGAAATAAGGTTCAAGGCCACGACAACGAGAACGGTCATCTCGTGAGTACAATTATCAAGACAATTTGAGTGATAAAACTCAAGCATCGCATCATTCAACATTCATCATTTTTTTTTAACTGAGACTGTCTGCAAGCTGTTTTCTTTAATCCTGATATCGTAACTCTGTGGCGTTTATATTTAATTGACGTGGCAATCTGCTTGAGCCCTTCAGCATGCGACTTTCCTCACGCAACAGGGCATTGTTACTGGTATCCTAATAACCTAGCTTGCGGCATAGCTTGTACTGAATTCCCCCATGCTGCCACCATAGCAACCCCACGGTGTTATCGTGCCATTCCCGCTGCCGTCAACATAGCAGCTATGCGGTGTTGTTGTACCCTTCCCGAGTAACACTGTATGCGTGCAGTATTGTTTGTGTCTTCTGCAGTGGCTGAGGACTCACAACTGCGTTTCACAACGTTTCGCTCCAACATCAATAAACATGAGTCACAAGTGTTCCACTGCGTTTCGCTCTGACATCAACCATCACGAATTACAAGTGCCTGCATCGTGCGTTTGTAGTGTGTTTGCACCGTGTGCTTACATTTGCTGATTTTGATTCATATTCCTGGGCGATTTCTTGCGAAACGAGTAAGATCACTCTTACCTCAGTCTTCACCTCGGTCTCGCATCACCTTCTTCGATTCTCCTACTCATCTTGTGACTACAGAAACAAACAAAGGGCTATTACACAAAACATCTGAAACAATAAAAGGACTACAGAGTTTAGAATTAAAGGAGCAACAAAAGAAGAAATGAGACTACTAAATGTTTAAAGGGGTACGTCTTCTAAAAGAGAAAGAGACTACAACTTTACTGGATTTTAATTTATTGTTTTAGTTTCTTATTTTAATTTCATGTTTTAAATTTTTATTTAACATTTTTATTTTACATTACTTTACAGGTACCATGTCTGATCAGACCATGTTTTCCCCACCTGCCTTTCTATCGACACCAGTAAAACCAATTATACCCTGGATACAATGGAAAAAGTTATTTTTAACATATTTATTAGCCATTGGTGGACACAAGTACAGTACAGTTAGACGCCAGGCGATCCTTCTGCATCACTTGGGAGTTGAAGGCAGAAGAGTCTATGAGGAGTTACCAGAGATTTCTCTGGGGATGGGTGTTGGACAACCTAATAATATTTATGACATGTCTATCCAGATGTTAAAATTTGATTTTACACCCAAAACAAATGTTGTCCTAGAGCATCATAAGTTTTTAGTAGGAATCAGAAAGATGTGTCCACCTTAAGGGGTTTAGCCTTAACATGTACATTTGAACCATTAAATGATTCATTAATAAGGGATCAAATAGTTTGTTGTACTAGTAGCAAGAAAATAAAAGAAAAATTGCTCGTGAAAGAATACACTTTAGATGAAACCATTCAGATAGCAAACGGAATGGAACATACTGTCATGTGGCTTAAAGAAATTGAGGATTCTGTAATTACTAAACCTGAAAAGGTTAAAGTTATAGAAAGAAAATTTGAAAAGAAAGCTGATGTTAAATTGAACACTGATTTTAGGAGATCACAAAATGAGAAAAGAAATTTTCCACTCAGGGATATTAAATGTTTTCATTGTGGGTCCCAGGGGCATATTACATCCACCCTTAATTGCATGGCTAGGGGTGTTTTATGCAGAAATTGTGGGAAAAGGGTCATTTTGCTCAAATGTGTAGTATTAAAATAATTGAGAAAAGTAAAGTACAAGAAGTCAAAGATATTTGTGAATATGTTGATGATATTGTCTTAACATTTAGAGATGATCAAAAAAATTCTAAGGTCTGTAAAATGAATGAGGTGGAGCCTAGTCATGGGGTAAAAATGGAAAGTACAGATTAATTAGAGAAAACCCATTGCAACATTCTTTTTGAGGGGAAGGCGATAAAGGTGTTGGCGGATTCTGGGAGTTTGTATACTCTAATCTCCAACAGATCTTTTGAGAGGAATTGGTCTAAAGAAAATGGTCCGCTTTTGGGTGATCCTGATATTCGAGCAGTGGGTTATGCAGGGAAAAGGATAGAAATTAAGGGGATGTGTTGGATGACTCTAAAATTCAAAGGGGAGGCGGTTAGAGGAAGAGTATACATCGCAGATTTGGGATCTGATCTTCTAGGATGGCACCACCAAAAATATTTGAACATCATTATAGATCCTAATGCCGAAGACCTGTAATGGTCATGGAAAGGATACATGTACAAGAAGTGAATGATTACAATGAATTGTTCAAAAAATACCCCAAAGTCTTTGATACCACGTTGGGCTTATTGAAAGGATTTTCACATAAGGTAATCTTGGAAAAATATGCTAAACCAGTAGTACACAAGATAAGGAATGTTCCTAATAAGATGCTAGAGCCTCTGCGTTAAGAAATCTAAAGTTTGTTGAAGCAAGAAATTATAGAGCCTATTGAGGCATCTGAATAGTTGGCCCCAATTGTAATTGCCCTGAAGGAAGGTGGGAAAATTTGTCTTTGTATAGACTTACGTGACCTTAATAAGAACATTTGGGTAGATAGGCAACCACTTGCTAACAAATCAGAAATGCTATCTACCATGGGTGAGGGACATATTTTCAGTGTTTGGATATGTCTGCTGCATATCACCAGATCACACTACATGAAACATCTAAACATTTTACTTCATTTGCAACTCCTCTAGGTGCATTTAGATATAAGAGGTTGCCTTTTGGGTTGGCATCGGCCGTTTTTCAAAGAGCTATGGAAAGCATTTTTGAGGACATGAAGCAAGTTTGGTGCTTTCAGGATGACATCTTGATTGCTGGAAAAGACTCTTCTGATCACAACAAACTATTTGAGGAAGTGATGGGTAAGCTAGAGAAACATAATTTAACAATAAAAAAGAGAAGCCTCAGTTAAGAGAAGAACTAGTGTAGTATTTGGGGCCTGAACTGAGTTCGGATGGCTCCTGAGCCATCAAAAAAAAAGACGAGCTCAGGTCTTTTTTAGGACTAGCAGAATACTGTGCTAAATATGTGGAAAGTTTTTCTGATCTCGTAGAGCCTTTGAGGATGGTGATGAAGAAGGATGTAGTGTGCAAATGGTGTAAGAGAGCGTTTGAACTTATCAAAATAAGTATTTCTGAAGCACCCACATTGGGGCGTTTTGAGACTATTGGAAGAACATACTTAACTACTGATGCGAGTGGGATTGGAATTGGAGCAGTGTTGTCACAAGTGGTGAGTGGCGAGGAACGAATTATAGGTTTTGCTTCTAGGAGATTACAAGGTGCTGAGAGATCATATTCGGTTATCAAAAGAGAAGCTTTAGCCTGTTGTTGGGGAATAAATCATTTTAGGTTTTATTTGTGGCGACTTCCTTTCAAGATCTGTACAGATCATAAGCCATTATTGTTCATTTTTAAAGATGGAAGGGGGTTAAATGGAAGTGTAACACCCAGAATTTCTAGGTGGTTGTTATCTGTCAGGGAATTCAATTTTGAAATTGAGTACCTAAAGGGGAAGAAAAATGTAATTGCTGACTATTTATCGAGAATGCCTTTGGATGAAAATTGTAATGAGATTTGTAGCGACATTGTTGATAAAGGTGATGTCAGTAAAGGAGAGATGGCTTTGTCTTCAGAAGAGTGGGAGAGGCCGAGAGTTTGATCCTGTGCTATTGGAAGTAGAATTGAAGATTGTTCAAGGCTGGGAGTTTGACGATAGCAAAGATGTGGAGTTAAGAGAATTTTTCATCGTAAGAGATGAGCTAAGTATAAGTGAAGGGAAAGTTATGAGAAGGTGGCAGGTTGTTCATCCTAAGGGAGTACGCAAACATGTTCTAGACATCATTCATGAAGGTCATCCTGGACAAGGTATGTCCAAACATAGGGACAGATACGCCCCCCACATCTTCAACAACGCAAGTTAGATAAGACAGCTGAAATCCTTGTACAAATGCAAAAACAACAGTTGATGGACAGAATGCAGAACAATGTCATACATTCACCCCAGTACAGAGATCTGGGCCTAAATCCATCGTTGTTTTGCTCACCATGCCGTTCCAGTTTGAACCCAGCCATATGCAAATCAGTCTTGACCCTGTGCCTCATGGCAACAGTCCAGCCCGAACTGCCAAGCCAGGTCCTCCCTGGACTGGAAACAAGCATACTAGGACCGGTTTCGGGGTTTCACCCCTCTTCAGCCAGGATACCTTGATTCCAGTGGCATGGAGAGCACGGGACCCACGTCTGGTCACACCCTTCCCACTCGGGGTAACAAATGCAAAAACAACAGTTGGTGGACAGAATGCAGAACAATGTCATACATTCACCCCAGTACAGCGATCTGGGCGTAAATCCATTGTTTTTTTGCTCACCATGCCGTTCCAGTTTGAACCCAGCCATATGCAAATCCGTCTTGACCCTGTCCTCATGGGAACAGTCCAACCCGAACTGCCAAGCCAGGAACTCCCTGGACTGGAAACAAGCATCCTAGGACTGGTTTCGGGGTTTCACCCCTCTTCAGCCAGGATAGCTTGATTCCAGTGGCATGGAGAGCAAGGGACCCACGTCTGGGCATACCCTTCCCACTCTGCGTGACAAATGCAAAAACAACAGTTGATGGACAGAATGCAGAACAATATCTTATTGTCATTAATGAATAGATTCATATCAGAGGAGACCATTCGACCTATAGGCTGGAAAGACTAAAATTTAATACACATACATACCTCCATTATCTATATGGAGGTAAGGGCAGTAGTCAACTACTTCTGGCGACCCAGAGATCGCTGGAGGTATGGAAAAGTGCAGAAAGGCAAATGGAATGGGACAAGAAATGTACCAGGGAGACCCCACTAAGGGAAGGCAACAGACTACCTGTGATTGGGAAGCTTCATGGTTTTAAAAAATGGGACCTAATAGGCTTTTCCAAGATCGGAGACCGCTTAGAGAGGGGAGTGCTGGCCTCATTTGACACACTCAAAGATAGATACCAACTTCTTGATACACAGGTTTATGCATACGTCCATTTGAAACATGCATGGATAGCGGAGGGATTAGAAGGGGAGACACTACCAGAATATGCCCCGCTAGGAGGTCGCCTCTTGCAGGAGGAGATTCTGACTAAAGCTGTTTTATATACTTACAAAACACTAGACAATCATGGTCCGCTGCAAACGAAGTGGGAAAAGGCCACAGAAGTATTAGAAGATATAGACTGCGAGGCCGCTCTCATGCATCCACAGGAGGTGGCAATCAAACTTATGTTGCGCCTCATCCAATACAAAATTCTACATCGAACATACTTCGACAGAGTCTGACTTCATAAAATAGGGAGAGCGGAAAATCCAAAATGTCTTAGATGTCATGGGGTGGATGGCACTTTTATCCATAATTTATGGCAATGCACAGAAATTCAGGTATACTGGGGATGGATTGTGGGTGAGCTCAAGAGCATCCTTGACATTCAACTTGAAATGGAGCCAAATTATCTTCTTCTAGGTATCTCAACAGACGTAGATATCCCACGACGAAAACTAATGTTAGCTAGCTTGGGATTGGTGGTGGCCAAGCGTGACATAGCGAAGCACTGAGGGGCACAACAAGTACCCACACTTAAAGAATGGAGGGCATGCCTAGACTTATACATGGTGGCAGAACAAGTGACATATAAAGCTAGGGGCTGCCCTCAGAAATTTAAGAAAATATGGGCACCGTGGATGAAATACTACACCTTAGAATTGGAAGGGGAAACGGAGGTAGGGGGAGCACCGCCACGATGGTTGGTGGAAGACCCTTGAACGATGTATTCTATGTTTCTATTGATGCCACACAGAAAGTTTGTAACTTTACTCTATGCCTCATACAACACTGGTTCTTTTGTGTCATCCAATGTAATGCCTTGCAATGGACATTTACTGTGAGCATATACCAGACGAAACTACAATGGATTATCCAATATTATATGTCAAGTATTCATGCTTTGTTTTCCATGTTATTTTCCTGTTAAAACAACAACAACAAAAAAGTAGGGTCAGAGAATAATTTTGGTGGCCTGGAGTTGATAGTGATGTCAAAGCTGATGTAAAAGATTGTCATATGTGTGCGACTAGCGCAAATCGAAAGTTGTACGACAACCTCCTTTGGTTTGCACTAAATTTCCGTCAAGACCTTGGAAGAGATAAGCCATCAATTTCATTGGTCCAGTAAGTAAACTAGGATGTAGAGACAGATTTATTCTTGTATTGGTAGATTACCATTCCAAGTGGTTTGTGGTGGAGACTATGGGAGAGATAAACACTGCTAATGTGATAACGTTTTTGGAAAGAGTTTTTTTAGAAGAAGGGATACCTGCATCCTTAGTGTCTGACAAGGGGGTGCAGTTCGTCTCTAAGAAGATGGAGGATTATCTCAAAAGAATGGGTATTACTCATGAGAGAGTGGCTCTTTTTTCAACACTAATTGAATGGTCTGGTAGAAAGGGTCAATCACATCATAATGGACAACATTCAATTGTCACTTGCCAATGGGCTATCCTGGAGACAAGAAATGAGGAAAATGATGTGGACACATAGGGTCACTCATCACTCTGCTACAGGTGTGGCTCTGTTTGTTTCCCTTAAAGGAAGAGAACCAGGAAAGAAGGAGTCTCCCGTTTGGTTGTGTAGAAAAGACAGGGTTTGGATTGATCGTACTGAAGCAAAGGGAAAGGTGGAGAGAGGTCAAGAAAGAATGGCGAGTGTTTACAACTTGAGGAAGGGTGTGAAGAAGTTGTGGGTCCAAGTGGGTGATTGGGTTGTTGTACGTAAAAATGAGTTGGTTAAGGCTCGCAAAGGTGAAAGCAAGTATTTGGGACCTTTGCAGGTTAGAGATGTGAAATCCAATGTCGTGTGTTTGGATGATGGGTCTACTTGGAGTTTAGGAAATATCTGTAAAGTGTGTGAACCTTGAAATGTATATTCTATTGTTATATTTCTTTAACTTCTAATCTTTATTTTTTCCCCTTAGATTGATTCTACATATGCTATTCTTTTGTTCTGTATTATATAAAGTGGGAGATGTGTAGAGATGTGGTAAGATGTGATGTAATGCCATGGGAACTGTTGCTTAGCTATTGTGTGGAATCCTCTCTTTACAAGGGTTCTAGGTGGGGACAGTTGAAGGAGAGCACCGGTGGTGTTGGAAGCTGCTCCGTGCTGGGGGTGCTGTGAATGACAATAAACCTACTTAATATTGTCAAGAAACATGTGAAGGCTCTTCTTTTCACAATGCTTATCATCAGCAACAAACAGTATTCGGGTACCTTTGTATTTACGCATATTTTCACCTATTTTCACAAATCATAACAAGAACAATGTAACCATGATTGCAGAATCACATTCGAGGAATATACACTTTGCCCAGTGTATTTCAGGATTGTGTGTCCCTTCTTCAGGAGAAAATCTGAAACACAAACAAAATAACACATCTGGTGTGCAAAGTGGCAAGATTTCACAGCTTATACAACATATTCCCATTCCTGTGATATCATGTGCTCACACACATTTCTCCCTTGGTTGTGATACATCTGTCTTACCAGAAAGTCTAACTACTAATAAAAGCAGTGATGCGTGTGCCTCAGAGATAATGTAAAATCAAGTCTAAAGAACAACATACCAAAAATAAACGTATTTAAATAGCTTCATCATGAAACAACAGATATCGAGATGTTCCCTACTTTAACCTGAAGAAACAAACCCGCGGCAATCAGACCACATGCTGTTCAACACACTCTGTGCTTATACTCATGAAAAATATTTGATCATGAACACTCTGATGTGAGTAAACATATCAATCTGGAAGACAGTCTAAGGAGAAAACCTCCATCAAAAGTATTTCACTATGTCACTAACATGCCGTATGCATACAAAAGGTTTCATGTTCGTACCTTAGTTGACAACGCTATTGATTATGAGTAGACTGTTCCTTTTTTCATAACCCAAGACAGGTGCTGACATTGTTCAAACTCAGCTCTTTATAACCACCAATAATAGTAACGGAAGAATAAAGTCTTCTGTCAGAAAAATCATTCTCTTGAGTGAATCACACTAACTTACATCACATTAAGCAACGCTTACCTAGTGACTCAGTGTAGTATGCTAATTCTATATTGTTGAATTGTGTATATATATTTTTATGTGGTGCACGCCTTGTCCAAGTTGCTACCACTTGGCCACGTTCATATTCAGTTATCACATGTTAGGCAGCAGCCAGAAGGCGCAGCACACAGATCGTATTCTGCTGTCAGCTAGTGTAAAATAGCTTTGAAATAGGTGTGCAGAATCTACTCCGCATTTTGCTAGTTAAATTTACCACAAGATGCTAAACATTCTAGTGAACTGTCATCACTTTTGCTGCGCTAGCCTGAAGTGCTATTTTTGTTTTACTAACATGAATTTTATGTATTGCATTTGTGCGTATGATGTGCAGGTCCAGGTGGAGCTAGTCCTCTAAAAGTAATTTGTATGACCTATTGTCTAAGTTGCCTATAGATGAGCACTACTTAATTCAGTAAGTGTGTTACATGTAGCATTGTAAAAATGTGTATGTCAGCACATGGTTTAACACCAACCAACATGGTACAGGTGACTGTCATTATTTAGCAAGCCCCTACCAACATTCTGTGATGTATGGAGCAGTTGACCACCAAACCATGTCTGATGCTCATGATGTCTCAAGGAGACTTCTAGGTATCAATAAAGTATCTATTTAACTACTGTTATACCTGTCAGCCTTGGGGTGGTGATGCCCCCCACCATTGTGCCTTCCTCCTCCATTATTTCTGACCTTGTTTTTGTTGGCCTTAGGCCTATGAGCACTTTACAACTACTAACCAGTGATATAGTACATGTGGTCTCTCCTCTAAATATGGTAATATTGGCTTATATCCAACTGGCATATTAAATGTATATTTAAATCATAGAAATGGGCACCACATGTGCCCAGGGTCTGTAAATTAAATGCTTCTAGTGGGTCTGTAGTATTGATTGTGCCACCCACCTAAGTGGCCCTCTAAACAGAGCTGAGACCTGCCATTGCAGAGCTTGTGTGTGCAGTTTTAAACTGCAATTTCGATCCAGTAAAAGAAACCTTTTGCCAGGCCCAAACCTTTTTTTTAATACATATATGTCACCCGTAGGGTAGGATCAGGACAGCCCAGTCAGCAGGGCGCAATGTATTGACAAAGCTGGACTTGTACTTTTAAGTTTAAACATGTCCTGATAGTGAAGAACTCTTAAAGTCGTGTTTCACTACTGCAAGGGCGATATCTCCCGTAGGATAATATTGGGATTATCTTATTAAATACTATAAATGTAATTTCCAAATGGGAAGATATTACTGATTGAAGTTTTGTGTCTCTGGAATCCTAATTTAAAATCCTAACTTATGGTAAAGTCAGAATTTAAATCACAATTCTGAAAATGCCACTTTTAGAAAGTTGGAATTTTTATGCTTTAGCCACTTACTGCCTGCAGCCTGTCTCTGGCCACATGACTGGGTAAAGTTGGCAGTTGGCTTTTGGGTATTCCTCCTAGACAGCCACATGCAATGGGAGCTAAGGTGTTACTGAATGGGCCATCACTGGGAGGATGGGCGGGAGGAGTTGGTTCCAGTCTATGCACACCTGAATAGTCTGTGTCCTATCCCCACACAAAGGGCTGCATATCTCCTTTAATAAGTCTAGAGACAGGGCAAGGAATGCAGGGCATTTGTATATTTCAAAGGCAGAACTGTGTATAAAAGAAAAAACGCAGACACCACCACTTCAGTACACTTCCGGACATGTGGATGCTCAGCCAGAAAGAAGGACTGCTGTGCTGCTGGACTGCATTCTGCTGGGCTAATTATTTGCTGAGCTGATCTGTTTCCTGCTGCCCTCTTGCCTAGGTGAAAAGAACAGGACCCGCATCTCTTGAACACAGAACGACTCCAAGGGTTATTTGGCTGTCCGCCTGTACTGAAACCATGGGTACATAACTGGCTTCCAATCTCCCGCAGCTGGGCTCTGCCATTTGTAAGTATACCCCCGAAGGGGGGCCACCCCAATCCAGGACCCTTAGAAGTGGATCTAAGGTGCTTGCCAGCAGAACCGATGCATGTTCTCTGCTAAGCAAATCATCTCTTTGTCTGAGCAGTGCATCACTGAGCAGAACAGACACATTGTTGCTCCTGCACAGATTGGACCCGTTGAAACGACCTGCATCGCCTCCTCGGATCCAATGCATCGCTGATAGTGAGGTGCATCAAGAGCCCATCTCTCGTCAACTGCAGCTGTGACGCAGGACTCTGAATTCACAGCCTTGCAGCTCCTCAGAGCATGCCGCATCCCTGACACCGGACTTCTAATCGCAAGCCACATCGACAGGACCTCGCAATGCAACCTCATCACGTCTCAGAACTGATGCATCGCTTTGGCTGCGTGATTCATCTTCAAGACGGATCTACTCAATGCTTCACTACAGGCCTAAATGGGTCCCTGTAGACAGAGTGCACTCAATCTAGGTTGGCCTGAACTCATGACTTTGTCTAGCTCCGGCATGACCAGATACCTCTAGTAGCACTTTGTGCTTTTAAGCCCTATTATAACTATAAGCTTTCAAATACAATATCTCCAGTTATACTAATTGGATTTTTGCTATTTTCAACTTGTTTTATTTATTACAACTAACACAGTAGTGGGCTCCTTTTGCGGTGTGTTTTCAGCGTTTTACCCCTTTGAAGTGTTATATAAATACTTTACACATTGCCTTTAAATTAAGCCTGAATGCTATGTGCTTAGCTACCAAAGAGGTGAACATAGGTTAATTTTGGGTTTGCTTGTGCCTTACCCTGACAGGATTGTGGTTGCTACTTGACCAGGACTTATGCCCCAGTCAACCGTCAACCCAATTTCTTACAACCACAAACTGTGCAGGTCTGCATGTGCAAAAGCTACAAGTGTTGGGAACTACATTATCAAACTTCAAAACTCTAACAGTAAATGAAAATATTTGAAAGAGGAATACATTGAATTCATTTACAAATATTTCATGGGAGTATGTAACGTGTGCTATCACCCTCTCTTCCTGTTTGGAGCACATCTAGCAATGAGATATGTGTGTGTGTGCACTGAAATATCTCCCATTTCAATAGAAGATGATGCTTCTGTCATGTAAGCAAAGAGATTCAATAAACATGGGGTTCATACTCAGAATTTGACATCCAGCAAGTAGAAGTCGAGATATACATTTTCAAAGAATAAATCTAAAGTAGTGCTTAGAAGCAATAAGCGCTCAAATGAGATATCTGGTAGCGCTAGACAGGTGCAGTCAAAGGTTCAGGCTGAGCGCAATGGAGCACGGGCAGGATGCAGGCACCAACTTTGGCCCGCTGAACCACAGTACCTTGATTCGGAATGCGATGCCCTAAGGGATACATTGGTGTCAAGCCATGCAGCGGACTAGAGGCATTGATTTTCTCCACAGAACTGCGGTGATCTGTTGTTTTGAGTGTGATGCGCTGGTGCTAAATGCAGTGCATGGCTGCTGCTCCAGCAGTAGGCAATGCGTCACCTCCGAAGGTGATGCACTGGTTATGAAGGCGCTGGGTCTGTTCAACACACCAACGAGGATGCGCTGGTTCTGACACACATGAAGTTGAACATGCACCGGTTCTGGTGGTGATGCATGAGTTTTGGTGGAAGCCAAACTTTATACCCGCTTCCATGGGTCCAGGACTGGACTGGCACCAGTTGGCAAGGCATTACTTGCAGGAAGCAAAGTCCAGATGCCGTAGCAGGATGAGTTGATGAGACTTAGAACAAGAGTCAAGCCAGCAAGCCCTTGGAGTCACTATGGGTTCAAGTGATGCAAGTTTAGTCCATCTCACCCAGGCAGGAGAACAGCAGGCAGTATTGCAGCTCAGCAAGGCAAGAGTCCAGCAGAGGGGTAGTCCTTTCAGCAGCACCAATTTCTGGCAGAGTCTTCACAGGTCCAGAGGTGTACTAAAGTCATGGTTTCAGGGGTCCAGAACATGTACCCATATATGCCTTTGAATTGGGGGAGACTTAAAAAAAGCTTTGAAGTGCAACAAGGTCCTTCCTTTCTAGCCTGGCTGCAGCCTCATTACAGGAGAGTATGCAGCCCTTAGTGTATGGACAGGACACAACCTATTCAGGTATAAGTATGAGGCTGTGCTCAACTTCTCCGTCCCATCTCCCAGGAAAGCACATTAAGACACACCTAAGTTCGTTTGCTGTGTGGCTGTCTAGAGAGAATACATGAAGCCCAGCTGTCACCCAACCTAAACTGAACAGAGACAGGCAGCAGGAACCAAATGGCTAAGTAAGTAAACACCAAATTTCTAAAAGTGGCATTTCCCAAACTGTAATTTAAAATTCAACTTCACCATACGGTGTGATTTTAAATGTATTTCCAGTGACACCAAACCTGAAAAGTCTATTTCTTTACAATTGGGAATTACACTTACAAGATGTAATAAGGTAATCTCAATGTTATCCTATGGGAGAGATAGGCCTTGCATGTAAAACTTAAAACTACATATCCTGGCTTTTAAATACATTGCACCCTGGACTGTGGGTTAGACACTGCCTACCTTAAGGGGGGCTTATTTGTATGAAAAGTGAAGGTTTAGGAGTGGCAAGAGGTTTATCTTGCTAGGTCGAAGTGGAAGTGTAAACTGCACATGAAGGCTCTGCAATGACAGCCCTAAACCATGGTCAGACGGCTACTAACGTACGTGGCACAATGAATGCGTTAGGCCCACTAGTAGCATTTAATTTATACAGGCCCTGGGCACATGCAGTGCACTTTACTAGGGATTTTAAAGTAAATATGCCAATTGGGCATGAGCCAATGTTACCATGTTTAGCAGAGAAATCACAAGCACTTTAGCACTCGTTATGCAAAAAGTTGAGGGAAGACCACCATAAGTCTATCAGGTGTAATAGATGGCAAAAGAGGAATAACTTTTGTATCACACAAGCGCTGAACAATACTATGTTAAATAGTGCTACCTATTTAACAAGTAACCCAATATCACACCAGATGGTCCGTACATCCATTTTTGAGTATAAATTTGGTCTTTTGAATGTGCAATCAAAAACTACTAAAAAGTCCAGAAAATTTGAACGTCGAACATTGATGCGCTCATGTTGTGGGAATGGAGTCTTTAGCTCAGGTCTACATAGTTTCTTTTCACCCCCGCGGGTGACACGAGTGAACCTGGGGGCATATCAACAAGGGCTTTATCTCTGCTTTTTTGGCTTTAAAAGCCAAAAAAGCAGAGATAAAACTAGCGCCCTATCAACAACAGGGTGCTAACACGCAAATTTGCATGTTAGCACCCTTTTACTCTACGCTTCCCCTTGCATCTCTAATGAGATGCAAAGGGGGCGTTCCAGAGTAAAATAATAGGAGAAATGTCGCTAAGCGACATTTCTCCTATTATCAAGAATGTCGCTAACCCTGTTAGAGACAAAAAAAGCAGCGCTAACCGCGGCTAACGCTGCTTTTTTACGTCTGCTAATTTTCTGACTTAGCCATGATATCCTATGGAAGGAGGATATCATGGCTAAGTTTGCCTGTCCCTATCAACAAGGTAACGTGTGATTATCGCTGGGTTTCCAGCGATAATCTCACGTTAGCCTGTTAGCGTGTAGATTTTTATCGCTATTGAGATAAGCGTTGCTAATAGCACGCTATCTCAGCGATAAAAATTCACGCTAGCCGGCGATAATTATCCTCACGCTAAGAGCGCTGAGCGATAATTATCGCCGGTTGTTGTTGATATGCCCCTTAGTTCAATGTACCAGCACTGAATGTGAAAAACAAGTTAATGTAGCCCCGCAGAACCCCACAAAATACGTAAATGAGGTGGTGTAAATGCCTTTGGGTAAGCCTTTGGGTTTCTAAAGAAGCAGTGGTAATCCAAATGATTGTTTGGTAATCATTTACACACTGACGAACACTAGAAAAAGATTGAGCATTCCAATATATTTATTTTAAATAGTTATTTTACAATGTAGGATCTAGTGCACATAACATTGGTAAGTTCATAGAAAATAATAAAAAGCAACAACACTTTTTAATAACAGTGAAAACAGGGACAAATCATAACATTACAATTTATAGCCATTGCATTCTCTCTCTGCTATCTCTATGCACTATGCTAAATAAAAAGCCTGAGTTTCGGAGGTGATGCGCATACCTGGACAACAGGGTTTGGTGTCTGTTTTGAACAGCTTGTCAGCTATTTAGACTTTTAGAAATGCAAGTACCTCTGACACCATAAATCACAGTTTCAACTATTCTCAGCAAGCCTATTTATTGACTGCGAGTTATATTTGATTTATAACAATTTGTATTATTTTGAAACAGGGAGAACACTTCCTTAGTATGACAAACACATGTCTTATACACTTAACATATATTTCTGTTTTTACAATAACTTGGTGACAACTCAACAAACATGGAAAAAATCTTCAAATTGACAATACTTAAACAAACAATAATAATATTACGCTACAGTACTCAGATATCCTATTTTTGGGGGGATGGGGGCATTCTGACCCATTGTTGCCTCCACATTGAATGATTATTATGGTCCTGTGCAGAGTCAGAGAAAAGAATATTTTTCGAAATTGTCGTGGAGAGCGTTTACTGTGTGTATTGTTTTGGCTCTTCTAGGGACGTTATTGTATAATTTTTATCCCAAATATTTCTCGTTCTCGATAAGCCGACGCGTTTCGACCTTTGCTGGAGTGGACCTATATTATATTCATATGGTCTTCATCAGGGCTCGTGTATTGTTCCAAAGGGACATCTTTTTCCTGAAAAAATAATAATGTATCTGATAGTAAAGATTTCCATATTGGAAAATCACCCCTTTGATGAAGAAAACTAATTTTTAGTAACTCTTGACATCGTCAGTCTGTACTCCAACATCCCCCAGGAAGAAGGACTGGAAGCCCTGCAAGTTTTCCTGGACAAACGCATCAGGCCACATAATGTACCAACAATCCACTTAATACAGCTAGCAGAAATATGCCTGAAGTACAACTTCTTTACTTTTAATGACACGCAATTCCTGCAAATCATGGGTACCGCGATGGGTTGTCCATTTGCCCCAGAGATGGCCATAATGTTTATGGCCCTCTATGAGGAAAAATGGATATACAACAACAACCCATATGATGGACACATTAAAATCTGGCGTCGATACATCGACGATGTGTTCCTCCTGTGGAGAGGCAATGCACAACAGCTTGAAACTTTCGTAATTTGGCTCAACAACAGGAACCCGAATATTCAATTTACAGGTAACTACAGTAATTCAGAAATGAACTTCTTAGACCTTCTAATCAAACACGAAGAAGGCCACATCTACACAACACTATATACCAAAAAAACTGACAGGAATACATTCCTACACTTCTCAAGTTTCCACCAAAGAAATCTACGTGAGAATCTACCACTCAGCCAATTCCTAAGGATAAGGCAGAACTGCACAAAGAAAGAAGATTACTTCGAGAACGCGACACTACTGCTAGAGAAACTGGTAATGAGAAACTACCCAAAAAAACTACTCAAGAAAGCTCTGAAACGAGCGTGGTATACCCCACGTGACTCTCTTCTCACCCCCAAGACAGAGAATAAAAGTACACCATTGGTATGCGTTACTACCTTTTCAGGACGGACCACAGAGATGCAAAAAATCATCCGCAAAAACTGGAGCACAATAAGAAGCATACCATCTTTCACACAAACTCCAATATTCGCTTTGAAAAAAAACACAAGCATCAGAGAGAAACTTGTACGAGCGAATACGACTATCAGACAACCAAAAACAACTTTGAGGTCGCTGCTGTCATTACCACCTATCAAAGGTCACAGAAAATGTGGCACCTGCGTATCATGCGACAGCACTATAGAAGGAACCAGATTCACGTATGGTCAAAAATACATAAACCATGAAGACGTCACAAATTGTAATACCCACAACATAATATACTGCGTCCTCTGCCCCTGCCTATTGGCTTATATTGGGAAAACTACTCAGCCCATAAAAAACCGCATTTCCCAACACCGCTCGAGGATTAAATGCAAAACACTGAATGCCCCAATGGTTTCCCACTGTATTGAAAAAAACCACGGCCCAAACGACCTCAAATGGACTGTTCTACGCCACATTCGAGGCAAAACTATTGATGCGCTACTGTCAAAAAGTGAAGCGAAAATCATAATGCTACTTGGAACTATCGCAAATGGGCTAAATGAAATGACAGAATTGACACACATTGCATAAAAGAAGGGTTCCAACTATCCTCTCCTCATGATACACTAAGTTCGAGGTTCATAAGAGGTCACACTCACCGTTTCCACCATGAAGATCAACTTGCTTGGCAACACGGCAAAAAGTGACTATTTGAACATTTAGAAACTTTATTGATAACCACAACTACTCACAATAGGTTTGCAAAACAAATGTAATGAGTTCTCCGGAGGAAACCGAGGTTCCACAATTTTGCGGCAATGCAATAGAGAAAAAAGTGAATAGCATGGAAAATCAACTAACAAGCACACCAGCTGAAGGACATACTTGCTACACGAGAATCTTACCTGAAGTGATAACGGAAGTAATGAGCAGTAAACACACTCGATACACGAGAACCCACCTCGAAGCAACAAAGGCAGTCACCAGTAGCAAACACGTTGCCATAACAACGCAACAACATTGAACGTAGTGACGCCGGAAATATAAATCCGGCCAATCAACATACTCCTCTGAAACGGGGTGTTTTCACATAGCTGAGGACGAAGACGAAGACAACGCGGCACAAGAGAAGAGGCAGTTCCGACTTCCTACTAACCATTAAGGTATGCAAACCACCTCCACGCGACAACGAGACGGCATGAGTACTTGGTATTAAGAATCGCCGCCACGTGAAACGAGTATTCGAGTAACGTCATAGGTTCTTTAAAATCACCTTGCTTGCATGTTTACCCTCCGTATGATCACACGGAACACTAGAGGAAGCCCCAGCCCTTTCACCTAGACCCTTCGGGCATTGCAACATGATAGTCCGCCACACAATAAATGCAATACATGCATGAGCCGGAGTTCGTCCATACCAAGCTCATTTAAACTCACTTGGGAGCACTAGCCACACATGAAGACACTTAGTGGGCATTCATTTTCCTTATTACAGTGGTATGCTCTCCTTGTATTTACAGATTTTTTCTACCGAAAATTAGCGAACGAACGACATACCAGTCCCATTTCCTCACGGGCGAACCAGAAAGGTATGTCAAGTCCTCCTAAATTAAACCCCTCTTTTTCTTCTGACATGTGCAAACAAGAGACAAGAAACCATGAGAGAACCATCTATCTCATAGATGTGTACCCCTTTGTATATCATAGGTAAAAGAAGACGCCAGCAACCCCCATCCGCCAGCACGTAAGTGCCTCATGTGTTCAGGTTTTTAGAAAAAACATCCATTATTTAAAAAACAATCACAATCTTTATGATCAGACACATTATTATTTTTTCAGGAAAAAGATGTCCCTTTGGAACAATACACGAGCCCTGATGAAGACCATATGAATATAATATAGGTCCACTCCAGCAAAGGTCGAAACGCGTCGGCTTATCGAGAACGAGAAATATTTGGGATAAAAATTATACAATAACGTCCCTAGAAGAGCCAAAACAATACACACAGTAAACGCTCTCCACGACAATTTCGAAAAATATTCTTTTCTCTGACTCTGCACAGGACCATAATAATCATTCAATGTGGATGCAACAATGGGTCAGAATGCCCCCATCCCCCCAAAAATAGGATATCTGAGTACTGTAGCGTAACATTATTATTGTTTGTTTAAGTATTGTCAATTTGAAGATTTTTTTCCATGTTTGTTGAGTTGTCACCAAGTTATTGTAAAAAAAGAAATATATGTTAAATGTATAAGACATGTGTTTGTCATACTAAGGAAGTGTTCTCCCTGTTTCAAAATAATACAAATTGTTATAAATCAAATATAACTCGCAGTCAATAAATAGGCTTGCTGAGAAAAGTTGAAACTGTGATTTATGGTGTCAGAGGTACTTGCATTTCTAAAAGTCACATTACAGATTTTGGCCTCTGAAAACCTTATTGAATCCCCCCCTTTACTGTATATCCCTGTCAGCTATTTAGAGCACAAGGCCAAGAGCTAGAAGATAGTGTTTCTTGAATGCGAATTTACCTTGAATAAACAAAGACAAGAGGCATTTGGCAAAACAGAAACAGTTGGATGAATCAAACCCTACATCTGGGAGAACAGTTACAGAGTCAGGGTCTGAGGAATGTCTCAAAGTGAAATAGTTCTGAGAGATTTTTTATACATTTCTTGGAGCATCCTAAAACAATTCATAGATCTTAGTCAGAGAGAGGAATGTGGGCCTAGTTATGGAGCCATAAATTACTCCCACCTGATGACAAATGCAGCTGGGTATCAACCTTGTGTGTACACAATGAGGGCCAGTAGGTAATGTGTCCAGATGTCCAGCATGGGAAGTATATGATCACAGTGTGTGCTGTGTGTACTATGTCCTGATTGGCTGAGTGTTCCTAGCTTTAGGGGGCATCTAACCTTATGGTGGTTTGGGAACGCTCGCTCCTCCAGCCATGTGCGTTTTATTGGGGCCAATCTCCCAGAACCATTGTGATGTTGCTTCCTATCTGTGGGACTAATCTAGGTTTTTCCTGTTTGTGAATTTGTCCTGCCACCCCACCAGTGATATTTTAAACAGTTGCGTCAGGCTTAGGTTGCAGGGCCTGTCTGAACATGTATTTCCGACTAGGGGTTGATTGTGAAGTCATATCAGGTGACTTCAACAACAATGATTTGATTCCGTTTTTATACACAAATGTATCATTTCGTACATTGACATCAATATTACCATTTGCATCTGTGTGAGAACACAATCCTAGCACCAGTTTGTGAAGGTAGAATTGAATGCTTCATAGAGCCTTGGCAGGTTTATTGGAAGCTTATTCGATTAAGATGGAATCTGATGCTGTGCTCATCTGTGATCTGAATCTGTGACCTGGGTGAACTTCCCCTCCTAACTAAGTGGTCAGGTGGTAGCCCTTATATATTGTATCTTATCTATAATGGATTTTGCAATGTCACCATAGGACCGTTTTGCATAATCATATACATCAGTAGATGTATTAATAAGGTAAAAATATGTAATCATAGATTACATTATTTGGGTTAGGGTTGTTATTTGACCTTGAAAAAGTCACCTGTCCCAGACAGATGTTGCACTGTTGGTTTGTCTATATATGAATGACTTGACATTTTCACAGTTCTTGGAAAGATAGACACAGACTACATCTGCATCAAAGGTTTTTATGTTGTTCATTCTGCATAATTTAAGGAAAAATGGCGACCCAATTGCCTAAAATGGCGACTCCTATTACCATTACCTACGACAGCAACCTCCATTACCTAAGATGGCAGCCTTCATTACGGAAGATGGATTTTGGGCCTATTAAAAATGGAGTCGGATGATAGGACATTATTTGTCACAATGACATAAAAATTTGTATTGGTAAAGTGCGAACATATCACCCCCCTCAAGGATTTCAAGGTGATTGGACCGTCGGGGAAACTAAGTCAGCTATTGCCCAGAGTCACATGATTCTGAGCTGAGCTGCCGCTGAGGATCGAACTGTGAGCCCTGCGCTCCAGAATCAGCCCCTCTGGCTGCCGCATCACACCTCTCCCATCCATATATGGGCCAAAAGTAAACAAGCGGTTCAGGCCAATTAAAATGGAGACTTTAACTAAAAATGGAACCTGTCCTCTATGTGTCTGAAACTAAAAGAAAGAAGCATAAAAGCAAGTGACTAAAATAGATAACAAAACATAATTATGAAGGGAAATAGTCATAAGATTTATGACATAAATGGTCATTAAATTAAAACTGAAAATGTTTTTTATTGATCTTGCTTTTCAGACATATTCATAATAAATTTACAGAATATAAGCACATACCAGAAACGTGCATTTGATGAAATAGCGATTCATCACTTGTTACTTATTTATTAACACATGTTTTCCAACTGAAATGAAAAAGGAGTCTCTGAGCTGGAAGCCATAAGCCTTAAAACAATGTTTTTTTAAACGGGAAGCACAACTCTTTGCCAACCTTGATGAATAAGTTATGGCACCATGAGTCTTTACATACCCCATTCAGTTGAGCCATGAAATATATGGATTCCACCTGCCTTCTAGAAATACTTGTACCAAATACAAGTCTCTGGGGAAAAGAGTTGCATTTACCTGCGGAAGACACTCCTAATTCTTGAGGCCACACTTCTTTGTGGAATGAAAAAAGGAAACAAACTTTCCAACTCGGGTATATTTATAAGGTCTGGGCCATCTAGTAGTCAAAGGACAAAACAACATGATTCTTAGTAACAGGAAGTATAATGGTATTGTAAGTGTCTTGCAAGAAAAAATGCGTAGGTAGCGTGAGTGACCTCAATGGCATCAGCAGGTAGGCTGTTGGTGGGTCCATGAGTGCTCAAGGTTATAGATGTTTAAGCTGAACCTCACCTGTGTGGAAAAAAGGGAAGTGGCACACTCAGCCCAGTAGGTTTGAATGTTTAAAGGAGGGAGAGAGATAAATGAAGGTGGGGAAGAGTCATAGTGGATGGCAGACAGTGCCAGCGACTCATGGTACATCGTTAAGGAGGGGTCATAGGGTAGTTCAGGTAATTTCCTACATTTCCATATTTATATTGTTTTGTTTGCAAAATATACAAATTGAACATTGTGTGGTGCTTTGCTTGGCACTGCGGAAGGTTTGAGTTCTGTGTGTGGCAGAAAACAGATTTGTGAGATCCATGATACATCTGGATCAGCATACTCCATCGACCCATTAAATCTTGAATTGGGTTTAAAGGCAATCAGTGATACTGCTGCCCTGAAACCTATACCACACTAGGAAAGACAATACGCAAACTGTATCTGAGTTATACCATGACAATGTAAGTATATTTAAATACTTACCTGATGTTGCTAAATGGCCATATGCAGATACACCAATGTAAGGAACCTAGATTTGTGATACCTGTGAAAATTCACTTTGTGTATTGGTTAGATTCTCGAATTTGGATTTTTCCTAGTCTTTTCTTCTGAGCTCTAGTTAGAATTATTGTGTTGGAAATTTCAAAATGCATGTATACCATAGGTCTATTTTTATTGAGATTGGCTTACTCCACCTTATTAACATATATTTCATATTTCTGGGCATTGGGTTATTGCCGTCTCAGGGTGAGCAAAAATACTTAAAAGAAGCCAATATTGGTCAGCGTAACTCCAGAACCTTTTCCCCTTTGGATACTCTTGTCTAAACCTTTGGATGTATTTAGGATTCTTCCAGAACAGAGAACAGACCAACTAGCAGAAGTGATTTGATAGAAAGTGTTTGTAAAGCAAGGAGCTTAAAGCACAGCAGTGGTTATGTAATACAAGAACTGCAAGCATAAATCCCAGGCTGCATTACACTGAGCACCACCATATACACCGAGTCCCCCTTAACTGATCCATGCCATTCAGTAAATCCGGGTCACCTGGCATCCTCTGGCTATAATGGGGGTGTGAGATGCCTCTGTGCTGACAAAAAAATACAGCCAATTATGACAAATAAAGGAAAGTATAAGAGTAGGGTATCTCAGACCTCAGTACATGGATTTAAATGCAACTGACTTTCATTTGTCCTTTAGGTCTTGCCTAGGTGGCGCATGCAGTGTCTTTTCGAGACATGCTGTATCTCTTCTCTGGGCTTTGATCACACCCCTGGCTTTCCATTTGTTCCTTTGTGTCCTTTCAAAATTCCCTTCCTTTCTGTGGCTAATTTTCACATTTGTCCCGCCTTTCGGTTGGTAGTTTCTGTCCCTGGCACCTGGCCCAGTTACGTGTATTATTAATCTTCTGTCCATTTCATTACCTTTTTTTGCACTTCTTTTTTTGTTTCCTTTGGTTTGTGTATTCTGCTTGTTGAAAATTGCTGGTTTCCCACGTGGCTTTTGCTGGATCAGCACATGTGACTTCTGTTTCACAGGCATGGCCCTTGCAGATGTAATTTGGCCAGTGAGCGTGGACAAACAAACTTTTTAAAATTACATACATGTGCAGAACAGAGGCCGCTGTCTCCTCCTGCATTACAATGCCATCCGCCCTCTGCTGACTCCAAAACCGACTGGGTAGCAGCCTCATCGACCTCTTGGCTCATAGCTTCTCATAGTTGACCCCATTTCAAATTTGGGAGTCCTCCCTTTGCTAGAAAATGGGTTCCAGGTTGATGGAGGGCATCAGGGAGTGGCAGAGCAAGATGCGGAAGGGCAAGACCATGGGGAACACCAGCCTGGTGGCTAGCAAGCTGAGATTGCTGGAGCGGGTTTTAGTTTAAAAATGGTGTATACCCTCTCCATTTTGCATGTTTAGATTAATAAGATTAATTGATTAATAGTAATCGTATTAACTGATTTGTTGTGGAATTTAATCAACCTTACTAACATAAAGAATATACGTGGGAATTGCATTCGAATGGCCTAATTAATACGTAAACTAAAACGTGTACGCATATTGATCATAGATAAGAAGAATATTTCATGTTATATGTTGCATCTGTGATGTATTTGTGAATTGTGCTTTATTAATGTGAGTATGAACCGCATTAAGTGTTGCTTTTGCTAGATAAATACACACACATATGGGAATTAGTAAGGGGATAACATTTTATTAGTCATTTCTATGTATTAATTAGGTTTTTGTGTTTCTTTACTTAAGTTGACCATTTCGAGTGGCCACAAAATGGCTGACATCCCTATTGACAAGATGACTTCACTAAGAAGGTCTCTGGGTGGACTGCGCATGCATCACCAACAGCAACGGTGGCCTTACAATGACCCTAACCCGACCGTGCCTGTCAAGGTTGAACCAGGCGACAAGCCAGCTACTCTGAAAGAACAATTAAAAGATACATTTGTACGCGGAAATAAGAACTACATCTAAAAGAGACATTTTGCGTATGGGAAAGTGGTGGAACGGATTTCATCCACCAATCAGAGACATTCAAAAATATTACTCGTTACTTTTGGAATGTAATTTTACTATAAAACAGCATAGAATAGAGAGGTTAGACACACGAGCAGAGCCTGATTTTCGATTTCCTGACGTTATGCTGACGGAGAGGACGGTGACACTGCAGGACAGCTGTTTCCAAAGAGTCTAACAGATTGAACTGATGACCAAGATTTTTACTTAGAGGACGACTTTAGCCAGAATAGGTAAATATGATGGTCAGCTGCTTGATTAACAAATGAGTTGATTTTCAATTATTAGATAAAGATTTAAGATTTATTACAAGAACTGTGTTGGGTCGTTATTATGAAAAGTATATTTATGTAAATAAATTATAGATTGAGTATCACTTTAACCAGCAGCTAAGCTGATCCATGGCCAATTCATGGGAGGAGTACGAAAAGGTGAAGCTTAGGCCTTAATGAATAGAAAAAGGGTAGAGAAGTCTATTGCTCATTGGGGATAAGTGGGTACTTCCTTCCATTACAGCGAATGGAACAATCGCCTCCATAGAAAACAGATTAATAGAGGATGAATGTTGGTGTTATGGGCCCCACCAGGGAGTGTAGTGATTGAATGTGTCTGTGCAATCTATGATCTGTGACGGTGGGAGGGATTTTGCATTCCGCGCTGTAGCAGTTTTTCTTGGTAGCAGAGATATGGTTAGCTACTGTTTTGGTTTGGTGATTATTGATTGTAAATAGCTTATTGATTTTGATTATTGATTGATATTGGTTCATGTGCTAACATTCTATGTTGAGTTGCGTCGAGTTATATGTTGTTTTCACGGCTTCTGGGATGTAGGAAGTCGGAAGTTTGTAACAGTTCTGTAGTAGAGCAGAGGTAAGCGCTGCTCTAGGGAAAGACGGAATTGTTGTTGCCCTGAAGGTACACAGGGGAAACGTGTAATAATTGAAGTTGCACGTCGCATTGTTTGGGTTCGATTTGGTAGCATTGTCGTGTGTTGCCACTAGAAATATTTTCTGTGTAAAAGAAGTATGTATGATAGCGAAGGTTACCTGTGAAATTTTGTACCAGGCAACCAAATGGCATACCGATAACGCTTATCACTGAAAAGGTAGCAGGTATTCTCTGAGCTTGTTAGAAGGACAAAGTAGAGGTAAGCGCTGCTTTGTTAACGTATGTTATAATTCTGTAGTAGGACAGACTGTTCGCTGTTCTCGGGAAAGACAGGATTCTGTGCGAATGTACTACATTTTCTTGTGTGAAAGTGCGTGAACAAAATAGCATTCGGGTTAATTGTGAAACTCTGGTTTATTTTCTTAAATGCTAGAGAAACGGTCTGCTGATGCTTGTTAGAAGGGTAAGGTAGAGGGATGTGCTACTTTATCAACGGAAGTAACGATTCTGTAGTAGGGCAGAGGTAAGCGCTGCTCTCGGGAAAGACGGAATTCTCGTGAGAAAGGTCTATTGCTGTTCTTTGGTTAGCGGAGCGGACAATGGAGATGTTTTTGTGTTGTTACTAATGGAATTGTAGAAGTTGCAGCAAAAAGTTCACGGAGTGGACTTGTAAAGGAGGGGTAGACAGGAGCAGAGCTGCCGCAGCGGCTGCTGACGTCAGAACGACCGCGCTGGGATTGAACAGTCGGTCAGAACTGTGAAACACCCCGGATTGGTGCGTTAGTGTATGCCGCGCTGGGATTGGAGAAGAAACAGGGTGACGTAAATGCTCCCTATTGGTGCGTTAGTGTGAGTCGCGCTGGGATTTGAGGACTGTCACTGTCACAGAGAAAGTACAGAGTGACGTAGACGCTCCTGATTGGTGCGTTAGTGTGAGTCGCGCTGTGAGTGGACAGAATAGCGGTACAGTTGTAGAGAGACTAGCGATATACAGAAATCAAGAACATTTATTAACAACCGCCAGAAAAGAAGAAGTCGTGGTTTGGTAAAATGAGAAAGTGGTTTAAGAAAGACAAACAGGTCAAGACTAGGGAAGGACAGTTACTTCCTGCACCGAAAACCCCCGCATCTTGGATGATTGCGAAATATGGGTATCATACTTGTATTTGGTTAGACAATTGGGTAAAATACACCCAGGACGATGGAATCCTGGCATCCTGACATTTCCAGGCTGTTTTAAGGAATCTAAGGGAGAAGATGATGTATTTAGAACCAAGACCTAGACCGACGCAGTTTGAGGCATTGACGGAGTGGGAAGACGAAATGCATGAACGAGAAAAACAAAGAAATGGTAGAAATTATAGATATCTGTTTGGCAGATCATACGGACGTGAAACGCATGATGATCGAATGAAAAGATGGCGGAATGCAAGTATGACTGAGGGTATGTTTCCTGTGAGAGTGGTAGGAGAGAATGAAGGAAGAAAATGTGTGGAGAAAAGAAATAATTTGGAATCAAGAGGTTATGGAGCAAATGAATCAGATGATGATGTGCTGGATGATGTGTTTTATAAAAATCCACCACCGTACCGACCAGAACCAGAAAGGTTGACACCAAGTGCCCCAATGAGAGAAACATTACGAATTATTAAGACTGAGACTATGTCACCAGATTTAGGAAGAAGGAACTCCATTAAAGAAGTAGAAAAGAAGTCAGAGAATAGAATAAATAGTGAAAATTCTGCAGAATTGGCCAAAACAACTCTAGAATTGACAGAGAAAATAAGAGAATTGACTAAGAATCTAGAAGCTGTGACAGTTCCCGTGACCATAGGTCCAGTAGTGCCCATTTTTGAAAAGCGAAAGGATAGCAAACATTGCTTGACGGTACCTTACCGGAACCATAATTCGGTTGAGAGTCCAGAGCGGAGTCAAATTGAGAATACGTGGGGACCGACAATAAATATGTTTGAACCAAGTGTTTCAAATATTTCATTTATAAATCAGAATTATGCTGAAAGGAGTAGAACGACAGTAGAAACATTATTGGAACCCCAGATAAATCCGGAACAGGGTAGCATAGAAAACCCAGTAGGACCCACTGTGGAAGAACTAAGTGAATGGTTAAGAGGGTTACAGAAACAAGATAAAGAATCCCAGTCAATAGATGTGGCCAAGTTACGGATGTATTGGAAGAATTAATTGTAGGGACAATACCTGTAGAAAAATTGAAAAATTATCAGGACGAGGAATTGTTATTCTTGTGTAAAAGCGTGACATGGAGAGCGAAAAATCTACATGAAAGACTAGGAGAAGTTGCGAATTAAATGGGTAGAGATATTGATAAGGTAAAAGCCTTACAGAAACCCTACCGAGTGGATTTTACTGAAAAGGACATTGAAAATCTGAACACCACAGAACAGATAGGTCAGATTAAGGACATAATCATTTTATTGAGAAAATGGGGAGACGTGGATAAATGGAGAAGTAAGTGGTATAGAAAGCGTAGCGATGCTTCAGAAAAGACAGTTTCGGCATTCCCTGTTAGGGAGAAAGAAAAGGTAGTAGCTGAATATCCCATGAGAGAAATTCAGTGAGGGGGATATGTACATGTCCCCTGGACAACACAGGACATTTTGTCATTTACAAATGATTTCCCTCGACTACTCGAAAAGCCCGTCGAGTGGTACCGGCAGGTAGACAGATTTGTAAAATTGTCTAAAGTACTATGGATAGATTTGAATAGTCTATTTGACATAATAGTACCAGCAGATTTGTGGTCAGAGTGTAAGTTAATGATAAACTGGCCAACCAAGAAATATCCAAGAGATCCTAAAACAGGAGCACCAGACCCAGAGGTAATGAAGAAATATGAACAGGTTACGGTATTTTTGAAAAACAAAGTGCCCCCTAAAGAGACAGATTGGGTAAAAATTGACTGAACACACCAGGAAAGTAAAGAGTCAGTACATGCGTACTATGAGAGGCTAATATAAGCTTTTAAGCAGTTTAGCGGAGATGAGAATCTGAATGAAAAGGATTTGAGCCATTTCGTAAACAGATTCGTATATGGTTTACGTCCAGAAATTGGTGACATGATAAAACAACATACGGTTGATTGGCAAAATAAGAAAATAGATGAAGTATTGAGACATGCCAAATATTTCAGTGATGAGATAGAGGCCAAACAGCGAAAATTAAAAGAAAAGGCAATGTTGGCACAGGTGAAAGTGGCTGAAAGGCAGGAAGCTTAGTTAGTCGAACAAGCAAATAACCCAGGAACTAGACCGAGATTTGGCCCAGGAAAAGGGGAAGGTAATATAGAAGAAGCTAAAAAGAAATTCCCATGCCATAATTGCGGTAGGTTAGGGCATTGGAAATCCGAGTGTAAATTTCCTCCGAGTACTAATAATGAAAATCCATCATTGAATCCACAGGTGCAGAATGAGGTGAGTGGTCAACTGCAGCAACAGCAGCAGGTGGTTACCTCACAGAATCAGGTGCCAAAACCACCATTCCCGCAGAGCAGAAACACACAGAAGTATAGTAATGAATCGGGATTCTACAATGAAGAACAGGTAAATAAACGGCAACGCGCTTGCGCTGTTTCGAGGTATTGGCTGCAACGCGATGAGCGTGATTCAGAAGGAAGCGATTGACGGTGCCGAAGCGAGGAAGAAGAGTGCGTACTTGGTGCAACTCTAGAAGTAGACCAGACAGGACCATTTGTAGATGGGAGGGTTAATGATGAAAATATTACTTTTCTAGTGGACACTGGCGCTACTCGATCAACTGTAAGATCAGCTGATGTTAAGAATCTTCCTCTTTCGGATGAAACAATCCAAGTAGTTGGTGTGTCCAACAGACAGATAAAGACATTTTTGACAGAACCAGTAAAAGTTAGTATAGGGAAATTTGCAGAGATGCACCGTTTTGTTGTGTGCGACACCAGTCCAGTGAATTTATTAGGTAGGGACCTGTTGTGCAAAATGAATTGCACTATATTTTGTACTCCAGAAGGAATAGCATTTGAAACACCAGATGAGGATGTACTGTATAAAATGACCATAGCTAACAGAGAAGATGAGGTTACTGAGACTTATGCAATATTAAACCCTGATGAATTACCCAAAGAATTGAAGCAATCAGTAAAAGCGGAAGTATGGGATTTTAACGGAGAAGATGTAGGGTTAATGAGAAATGTAGATCCAGTAAAAATAAGTGTAAAGGAAGGATTAAGCAATCCAAATGTTCCTCAATATAGATTGACACCTGAGATAATTGAAGGAGTAACCCCAATAATTGAGAAAATGATCAAGCAAGGAATCCTAAGAGAAATAATGAGTAGTCCATGTAATTCACCCATAATGGGACTGAAAAAGCCCAATGGAAAATTCAGGATAGTACAGGATTTGAGAAAAGTAAACAAAATTGTTGTGTCATGCTGTCCAATTGTGCCAAATCCATCAGTGATTTTGTACCAGATTCCCCATGATGCGGAATGGTATACAGTAATTGATCTATGTCATGCTTTCTTTTCTATCCCATTACATCATGACAGTCAGCAAATTTTTGCATTTCGGTTTGGAGAGAGGATTTTGGCATGGTGCCGAATCCCACAGGGGTATACAGAAAGTCCCTCGATATTCAACCAATTGTTGAAGAAGTCATTAGAAAGTCTGCAAATGCCCGAAAGTTCAGTACTAGTTCAGTATATCGATGACCTTTTGGTGGCGTCGAAAACACGTGAAGCTTGTGAGGTAGACACTATAGCACTACTAAATCATTTGGCAGATGGAGGACTGAAAGTGTCACCAGCAAAAGATCGAGAAAGGATTGAGGAAAATAACAATAGACAGAATCAGAATCATAAAAGGAATGAGAGCCCCCATGACTCAAAGAGAGGTGAGAATGTTTCTGGGAATGGTAGGGTACTGCCGTCAGTGGATTAGTAATTTTTCCCTGATCGCAAAGCCCTTGGTGCGTTTGACCAGTAGTGATGTAAAAGATCCCCTGGAATTGAACAAAGAAGAATTGGCAACATTTCAAGCGATTGAAAGAGGGTTTGTGTGAAGCAGAAAGAGTTTGAGTTGTATTGCAGTGAGAGAAATGGATGTGCACTTTCTGTGTTGATCCATAAACATGGAAGATTGAGGAGACCAATTGCGTACTTTTCATCAATGCTTGACTAGTAGCTGCAGCTTTACCTGGGTATTTGAAGGCAGTGGCTGCAACATGTCGAAGTTTGGAGCAGAGTGAAGGAATCGTGATGGGATATCCATTGAGAGTGTTTGTACCTCATGATGTGGCAATTCTTTTAATAAGGAGTCGTACTCAGTATATGACACATAGTCGGCTGACTAAGTATGAAAAAGTCATATTACGCGCAACAAATGTGAGCCTTGCAAGGTGTTTGAATGTGAATCCTGCAACTTTGTTACCAGATGCTGAGAATGTGGAAGTGAGAGATGAAGCAGATCATGATTGTTTGGATGTGCTTGAGTATTGCACAAAACCACGACCAGATATAAAAGATGTACCTTTGCCAGAAAGTGATTTTGTGTTGTTTGTTGATGGGTCATGTTTGAGAACAGATGAAGGAGTGCTAAGCGCAGCATATGCAGTGTGCACGGTTGCAGCAGTGATGGAAGCATCTTACTTGAAAGGAGTGAGATCAGCTCAAGTAGCTGAACTTGTTGCTTTGACTAGAGCATGTAAAATTGGGAAGAGTGTGAGAGTGACTGTGATAACTGACAGCCAGTATGGCTTCGGGGTTGTCCATGATTTTGGCCAACTTTGGCTACAAAGAGGTTTCCTGACCTCAAGTGGAACCCCTATTAGGAATGCTGAAGTGGTTGGAAAATTGATTGAGGTGATACAGCTGCCTAAACAATTGGCTGTGGTGAAATGCGCTGCCCATGGTCAGGGTAGTGATTACATCACTACCGGAAACAGGTATGCTAATGATATGGCACAGTATTGTGCACGAAATCAGAATTCAGTCAATTGGGCAAAGGAAATGAAATGTTTTCTTGCTCCTTAATGTTTACTAATGTTTTGGGAACTTGGGAAGAAGTGAGGCAATTGCAGGAAGAGTCAGGCGATGAGGAAATGCATTCAATGGCAAAGTGTATGCACGGCTGAGGAACCGTGCAATGCGTACGCATTGCCACTTGCGTCGGACCTCGTTGCAGCCAATGGCAAAACATACGCACGGCTCGGTCATGAACCGTGCAATGCGTATGCATTGTCACCCACGTCGGACCTCATTGCAGTCAATAGCAAAGCGTATGTACGGCTCGGTCAGGAACCGTGCAATGCCTACGCATTGTCACCCGCGTCGGACCTCATTGCAGTCAATGACAAAGCGTATGCACGGCTCGGTCATGAACCGTGCAATGCGTACGCAGTGTCACCCGCGTTAGACCTCATTGCAGTCAATGGCAGAGCGTACGCACGGCTCGGTCATAAACCGTGCAATGCGTACGCATTGTCACCCGCGTCAGACCTCATTGCAGTCAATGGCAAAGCGTACGAACGGCTCGGTCATGAACCGTGCAATATGTATGCATTGTCACCCGCGTCGGACCTCTTTGCAGTCAATGGCATAGCGTACGCATGGCTCGGTCATGAACCGTGCAATGCGTACACATTGTCACCCGCGTCGGAGCTCATTGGTGTGACTATTTGACGGCTTCAACAGACAATTACTTGCCAGGGACACATGTCCACGCCTACCACACTACAGCATTGGCCACACAGTGTCCCATGGCATGTGAGGCTGCATTCCCTGTGTGTTGGGGGGGCAACATTTGGTTTGTTGGTTGGCACTTTGGTTCAGCCACTCCCAGGCTGTGCATGTGTTCATGGGGGCAGAATCCTTTATTTGTGGTGCACATTACCACTGTGATGTGCAACTGTACAGTTATGGGCATGAGTCATGGACACAGTTGCATGTTGGATATGTTTAGAACATGTCACATACACCCTGAGTCCTGGGGGTGATAGCATGTACGTCACAGTGAGACCTGTAGCCACAAATTTGATGTGCACCCACAGTCTATGTGCATGTTGTGTTTCAGATGTGGCTGATCAAATGTGCCCAATGGGAGACAGTCTCCACATCCATGTGGTTTGTGCAGCAATCTTGATGTTGTGTGTGTGTCTAAGAGACGTAAATGTAGGGCCTGCAGAGACAACAGTGGCCACTACCTGTGGGACTCACGCTTGCCTTGTGGCGTGTACGTGATACGCCATGTCATGCCAATGTCGATGTGGCAATACAGGGACCCTGGGTATCTGCATGGCAAAGATCTGTGATGCCTGGGAGACATCAGGCCTCACTTGACACTGTGGTGTGTGTTTGTAATGTCACAGCAGTACATAGGTAGGGTGACACAGCCCAATGATTGGCCATTGCACTACATGGGACTTATGTGGACTTGTGGACTTGAGATGTGAGGTGATGTCCATGTAGGTGACATATGTGTCCATGCCCAACAGCACACACCTCAGTACATTGTGTATTGTCATGATGTACCATGTGATATTTTGCTTGGTCATGGCCACATGGGTGGATGAGCCGACAATCTTCCTTTGTGCATCTCTGTTCTGCAGGGCACCAGCTGTCCATCGACCGTTCCCAGACCTTGAAACCATGCAGGAACGCGACTGAATCCGACGGTACCGCTTCACAAGACCACTGAGGAGTTGGCGGAGCAGTTGGCGCCACATCTGCTACCTGGCCGGACATACCCTACAGCACTGACCCCAGAGGTGAAGGTGATGGCAGCCCTGCTCTTCTATTTTACTGGTACCTTCCAGTACACTGTGGCTAATGCTGGTGGTATGTCGCAAACAATGTTTAGTCGTGTGCTGCGCGATGTCTTGGAGGGGATGTTGCATTTCCTTGACCTGTCCATCAAGTACCCTAGCCCAGCTCAACTCCCTGAAATAAAGGATGCCTTTTATACACTGGGGAGGATGCCGAACGTCATCGGATCTATTGATGGTACACATGTGGCCATGATACCACCACAGGCACATGAGCAGGCATACCGTAACAGGAAACATTTCCACTCGATCAATGCTCAGGTGGTATGTCTTGCAGACATGTGTATCACACATGTGTGTGCACATTTCCCCGGTTCTGCGCACAATGCCTACATCATGAGGAGTAGTCGCATTGCAACGCTGATGTCACAGATGCCAGACCAGCGAGCCTGGCTTGTCGGTGTGTACTGACTGTTTACCATTGTGTGTGTTTGGCAATGTTGTATTCCGCACTCCAACAAAACTCAGCTAATTGTTCAATTGTTTGTGTGTAGGTGACTCCGGATACCCCAACATGCTGTGGTTACTGACATCCCTCATGAACCCAGTGACACCATCCGAAATGTGCTACAATGAGGCACATGGTCGTAGCAGGAGGGTGATTGAGCAGACATTTGGTCTCCTGAAAAGCAGCTTCCGCTGCCTGGACAAGACCGGAGGGGCCCTCCCTTATGACCCTGCAAAGATGTGCAAAATTATCCTTGTATGCTGTATGCTACACAACATGGCAGTGCGGAAGAAGGTGCCTTTCATCCAGGATGACGATGACCGACCTCCGCCACCTGTGGAGGATCCCGGCTTGGACTACGATGCCAGTGATGATGAAGATGAGGGTGACGTCCGCACATAGCTCATCAACAACTTCTTCACCTGAATGTGAGTTTACAGGGTTGTTATGTCAATGTATGAAGTTAGCCTGAAATGTGTTGTGGCTGTTCTGTTGATGTCTGAGTGTGTCTGTGTGCCACTTGACTGGATGCGTGCAGTGATGTGTCCATTCAGGTGGTCGGTACTCCACAAAAGTGTAGTACTGCTAACTTGTTTCTGTGTAGGTTTCTTGTGACATGTTTTGTGCATGTGTATTGCATTTCTCTCCTGTTCTGCTGTGCTTTTGACTGTGTCTTGTGTCTGTCCTTCCCAGGGTACTTTGCCTGTTGTTTGGTCAACACTGACCCCCAACACCCAGAATCCAACACCAGTGTGGGAGTAGTCAAATGCCATCAAGTGATGTGCCACACACCCCTGGACTTTAATTCTCAGACACTCTGTGACCGTGTGTCCACCGTAACGTACAATTGCCCTGCAACTATTGTGGAATAAACATGTTGCTGATGTGTAATGAACCTGTGCTATGCTTTGTTAGGTGCGTTGTCTGTCTTCCCACATCCGAGGGACATTTGCTTACCTCACCTGTGGACTTGTTACCACTGACTGTGGATAGGTGTGTCTGTGCATACCAATGTGTTTCAGGTCATCATTGTGTGGGATGAGTAACATGGCCATGGTGAGTATGTGTTGTGGTGCCATAGTGGTGTGTCTCCCTCACATGTGTCACATCACCATGACTCACATAACGGTGGTCACATTGTTGTAGTATTTGGCATGCACTGTGTTGATTAGCAGATCAACATCTCCACGACACATGACAAATTGGAATCACAACAGAGGCAAGTATGGGCTGAGTTTATTTACGAACATGTGTGAGGAAAGTGCACAGGATGGTGGGTGCTGTACATTAGGTTTAGAATCCAAAGTTCATAGTAGAGTTGGAAGTGTTGGTAGATGAAATGGCCAGAGTAAAGTCCATAGTCATCTGCTACATTGGACCAACATGAACCCTCCATGTCATGTGGGCGAGTTGTGTCCGATCAGACAAGGTGAACGGGTTGCGCACAAAGAACATTGTCCAGAACAGGTTTAGAGGGCCTGGGGGATGTGCAGGGACATCTGCGTCTCACATGTCCTTCTTTGGATGACCCCTCTTTTCTTGGGGGGGGGATCCTCAGGTGTAGGCCTCTGCGGTGCAGGGGACTCTCCGCCAGAGTCCTCCTCCCTCCCTGTGGCACTGGCAGATGGTGTGACAACAGATGTTGTGGCCACACAGGGAGGTCTGGACATGTTTGTGCTGATCTGGCGGAGGCATTGGAGTATATCCCGATGCACTGCAGTAAGTGCATCCCACTTTGCCTCCATGCGGGCATGGTGGGCAGCCTGCTCCTGTTGTATGTCCTTGAGGATCCCTACTATCTGGCCAAATCCTCCGGTGCTATCCTGGTACGCATCTATTATGCGTGCCAGTTGGGGGTCATCATGCAGTCCAGACCCCTCTGCAAGGTGCGCCCTCTGCCTCCCACCCCTCCCAGCACCCCTATACACACGGGCAGGACCAGCAGCGGCACGCACAGGTGACACTGGGACCCCTTGTGTGGAGTTGCTGGTGATGTTGGCTGTAGCTTCCGGGGGTCCTTTGTCCCTGTGCTGTCGGTGTTCTGTGGCCTTGGTCTGTCCATGTTGGCGGGGGTGCCCTGTCTGTTTCCAGATGCTGGAGGCGTGGGTACAGGGGGTGCAGATGTTGGTGCTGCTAGTGCTGCATGATGACTCACATCGGAGGGGCCAGGTTGTTCGTCGTCATCCGAAGAGGACAGAGACAGAGTCAAACCAGAGACCTCAGTGTCCACCAGAGTCTGGGACTGGGAATCCTCTTCATTTGTTGCTGTGTCCCCAGCACCACCTGTGTTTGAAAGAGACACACAATGTAAATTATGTTTCTACAGGGATCAATGGTTCACAAACATGACATTTTCTACTGTACGAACAGATGCCTGCCTGTACACTGCTTTGTTCCGGGTTGTCACGGACAGAGATTTATATTGTTGTTGCACATTGCCCAGCCAAAAAGAAACATTTCAATGTGCATGTCGAAGTGTGTTCATGCCCAGCTCATGGATAGATTTGTCTGTACATGACCATTACTACTCAAGGGCCATCACGTTGCTGACACAGGTGTGTCATCCCTGTACACATGTGAGATTTAACAAGGACATACGTGCTATTCCACTGGGAATATGTTGTACTATTGGGGCATGTGTGGTAGCAGAGTTTGCTTGTCTTTGTGTGCCACATTGGTGTATTGGTACGACATGGTCACAGTCCGGTATGCCTTTGATGTCTTTGGAGGAAGTGTTTTTTTACAGTGTTCCTAGTTCCCATCTCATTTCATACAAGTGATGATGTCACCATCGTTAATGAGTCTGGTGCTGAGTTTTGTACGTGCATATGTGATTTGACTTGTCAATGTTCTCCATGGTGACGTGGATTGGGCAAGGCAGCACTCTGGCTTTTCTATGTTCATGACAGTGAGGGCCGGTGATGTGTGTGTTGCAGTTTGGCTGCTGTGAGTAGCATGTCTCCTCCAATGGTGTCCAGGTTTGACCTTGTGTCTACAGTGTCTATGTCAGTGAGTGGTGTGTTGTGTGAAGGATGCCTATGTTTCAGCACGATGTAGGAGTGGAATGCAGCTCACAACAGCACCGAGTGTGAATGCGAACATGCTATGGTGTCGGCTATATTGGTGTGTCCATTCCATTCACTGTCAGATGTCCCCTGTCAACGATGTATATGTGAGTTCCTGTGTGTTTTGTGCAATGTACCATATATGGCTCTCCACATTTGTCATCTGCAAGGCACACCTCCCCTGCCCGGCAAGGGGGCACCCCTGGACACTGCATCCCCAGAAAATGATTTTGAAAATATGGTTGCAATGGCTGTGTGTGGGACCGGGTTTTGTTTGGCCAGTGCATATGTGTGATTGTCAGCCACATCATTTCTCAGGCCCAGTGTCAGATATCTTGTCAGTCCATTCCCACTCCCTGTGAAGTGAGCATGGTTCTGTGTGAGCTTGCTGGGCCATGTGGGTGGCTGGGGATTGTCTGTGACTGCAACTCCCAACATGCTCCTGGCTACACCCCCCTTCCCAGCAGGTTCAAACATCAGATACATTGCACAGATCAAAAGTGTGTTGTACAGTAATTATAATTTTGAAACATACAGTTCTTACTTCCAACACATCTGAGCACCCTTTTCAATGTGTTGCTCACTTCAGTGCAGTTTACATCATACACACAGCCTCAACCTCCCTTAGTTGGCTAAAACATGAAGTATTCCTGTTGACATCTATCTGTTCAAGCTGAGACATCAGTGCGTTTAGCAGAGCAAGGGTAGCAATATAAAGCAAGTTCCCTGTGGCTGAGACTCCTAGAGGCCTATAGGAATCAATGGAAATTGTGCATGCAATTTCAAGGGTGCAAGGGTGCCAAAAGGACACCCTGATGCACCCCTGAAAATGCAATTAAAAACATGTTGTACACACACATGCCCCAAGGGCATGTTCGTGTGCAACATAGAACTATAAAAAATGCACTTTTGTGCATTTTTCAAAGTTTTTCGGTAATTTGCATTTCTTAAAAGCGAAATCGCAATTTTTTTTGTTGCATTGCATTTAGGGAATCGTGATTTGAGATTCTCTAAATGCAAAAATCGCAAATTAAGTTATCGCTAATTTTGTGATTACTTAAATAGCGATTTTTGCATTTGGGATGATGCATCCGCATTTGGTGGTTCAGTGGACTAATGCATTCTTTGCAGGGGCCTGTGTTCGACCTCATGGTCACAGGTTCAAATCCCGGTGGGTCCACTCAGCCTTTTCTCCACCTGAGGTCGATAACATGAGTACCAGTGAGTTGGTTAACAATAAATATCTGTTATTCAGCGCCAAGATGCCTCAGGATGAACATGCGCTTTACAACTACACCTGTTATGTTATGCATCCCAAATGCAAAATTTGCAGTTGCAAAGGGGCAGATTCTGCAAATCTGCCCCTTTGCAACCGCTAAAAACAATGATGCATGTGCCGCTAAAACCGGGCCCTAACTATACCTGCCTACATGAGCATGCCAAAGCTACAACAGAATATCAGAAGACTCCATCTTTGTGATAGGGCGGGCAAACAATGCGAAGGTGGGGTTGCTTCGGTCTTCTGAATTTCCCTAATCTCATTGAAATGAGAGAGTACCTTTTGCGGGAGCGATGGGACCCAGTACGGCATGATTGCGGTGCAGTGAAAATGATGTATACTTGCCAAAAGAGAGCTTCAACACCCCATCAGAGTAGCAAGCTCTATTTAAATGCAAACCTTTTTCCCTCTTCTATCCCTCCACTATCCTTCTCAATCCAAATAACTGACTAACATATCCACCACTCAAATTACTTATATTTTTCACTATACTAATTGACCACTAATCCTTCATGGGTTCCAGAGTAGCGTGCTCATCACTGAAAAACGCACTTCAACACCTCTTCAGAGGTAGTAAGCGCTATATAAATGCAATTACAATACAATACACTCTACCAGGTTAGACAGCAATATGTCCTTCCTGCACTGTGTGCACCCGTCTATTTTCACTGCATCTTCCTTCGCATTACGCACCTGTAACTACTCACGGTGCTGCCTTCCAGTCTTTGTATGCTTCACAGGACTGCAGTAGATGGCCTCCTCTGCAAGATTTTTGTGGTTTATGATATAATTTCCTGAGGCAGGCATTTGGGGAGACTTGGCTGTGCAGATTATACAGCCCAAGACAGTGGGAGAGGGCATAGGTCAGGATTGGCGATCAGAGAATCAAGTGCAGGCTCGCGTTAAGGCCACAAGCCCTGTACATGGAGACACAAACAACCACATACTGTTTGTTGAGCTATTTAGGTTTTCTCCGTGAGTTATAGCGTGGTGCTGAGGCACATTGAGTACCATCAGAATTCCATTCAAAAGTCTCTTTTTATTTTCTTAATAATATTAACATTGAACAAAACCTTTTTTTTTATAAAAAAGGGTTGTGCACCTCTGTGATCTTGCAGATCCGTTGATAGAGTCAATAAATGATAGTCAAAAAGTGACATTTCGCACTTAAATCCATAGGAATCATTGTCCCAGCTGACTGAAAACAAAGTCCGAATGCAATTACACCAACCTTGGTATGAAACCATAACTTTAAGGAAGTAAGAGACTTTGGTTTGTTTGGAGCAAACATTTTTGGGAGTTAGAAAAAGATGTTAATCGTTAATCTGCAAATGGCCCAGAAACCTGATTACGTAGACCAATCAAAAAATCTCAATTTAAAAAATAAATGTGATTGGAAGAGGGAGCTTTTACTTTAATCATCCATTTTGGGTCAGCTGACCCAAAGGCTCTGATTGGCTTGTCGCTACAGAAAAAAAAGTGTGTGCTCACCATTACAGGATGCAGGTCTCAGCCCCAGATCCTGAATAAAATAACGTGGCTCCTTCTGAGTCAATAGCTCAACGCTGAAGTGAGGGCCTACCAGAAATTCCCCCCGACCCATAAGTCGAAAATATGACTTGTTAACTTGCGAGCAACAACTTCATATTGTTCTTAACTACACTAGTGTCTTCTATAGTCTCCTGTAGTTATTCTCAACTACACTAGTGTCCTTCCTGACTCATGCTTGCTCACCTTAATATCTGGTTCTTGAATGACTACACTTCTTGACCAGTTGAATAGCTGATGCGCGCTCAAGAAGCTGCCTCGCCCTGGTGACCTATGAGAAACACTCCTGTGAGACTTGCCTCCCTGAACGCCTGTTTACCGGGAGACCCATCCCCTCCGCTGCCTTATTACCCTTTTGCTTACATTAGTGCCCTACCCTAACCAACATGTCTCGCCCTGTCCTGACGGGGACTGGGGAAAACTCCTATACTCTGGTCTACCCCCCCAACCTTTCCAAAACTGCTGCTAAATCATTCAAGCACGCCACTCTAAAAAGCCACCCTGAGACGCTGATATCTGACCTGCGCTTCAACGCGGACAGTGGCACTTGCATAAATGACATTATCTTCTATTCCAAAAGAACCGCCGCCTGGCGTAAAACCTTGGCACACCTTCTTAACATTCGCTCAACCAGAAACATTCCATATGGCAACAAACTCACAATTGCCCCATCCCCTACCCTCCGAGCAGACCTCACCTTCACCCTCTACAAAAGTGGCATCGTTCTGATCCAAGCCTCAACCAATAATCTTAATAAATTCGCAGACCGTTTCACCCTCCTCAGAAACCATGCGCACGACACGGATAGGGTAACTAACTCCCGCACCAATGGCCCTTCGTCCTGCCAGCCTACTGTGCCTAGCCACCCGTATACCCCCCTATGGCTTCCATCACAGTTCATCCTACCCCCCCAGCATATCTACTGACCCAGGCCGTGGACTCTCCTCTACACCTTTGATCCCCTCCCACCTAGCGCCCCCCAACAAATGGGAGTTTGGTACACTCCCAAAGACCCCAGACTTAGTTCGAACTAGCCCTTCACCGGCCTCCAACACTGATCACCCTAACCATTATAGCTTGCCCCCCGGCACCTCCAACAGAGTCGCCCCCAGACCTCTGCTCACCTCCCCGTCAGCCATCTTCCATAACCGTGAGCCTGTTATGCCTCCAAAGACACTAGAGTCGGCTCAAGCTAACCTCTCTCCCCTTCTACCATTATATGCCACCTGCACTGCTCCTGAACCTTCGCCCCCCTTCCCACTAGCTCCCCCAGCCTATATTGATCTCGAAACTCTGCACTCCAGAGCGGATAATCTAACCCAGAGCATCCATAGCTCCATTCTGGACCTTATGAACCTCCTGCACCTTGCCGAACTCTCCCTTTCTAACCTCAAGCCACTTCAGTCCTCCCCGCCACAGTTCACTGAGCCTCCCAAGCACCCCCTTCCGCTACCTCTGAGACATCTTCGCCCGCGCAAGCAACCCTGCCACCTTTCGGAGGAGGAATCCCGAGCTCTTGCACTCACTTACAATACCTCCACTGCCACCCCTACTGCACTGGACCTCACGGGAGACGAAATCCTAGCCATCCTCCATGACCACAACTCTGCCCAAGTCATCCCTCGCCCACTAGATACAAGTCCTGAACACCCCATCAGCACGGTCACCATCAACCCCAACAGGCCAGCTACCCTCCATAACAGAAGTGTGGTTAAAAGCAACCTCGCGCCTGTATTCCTATCCGTCCAGACCCCTGACACTCTCCCAGACCCCCCCTTATCTGGTCTCTTAATCATTTGCCGATCGGCAGTTAAGCATGCCGCTGATATTGCTGACCTCATCCTGAACAAAAATTTAGACCTAGCTATACTAACCGAATCTTGGCTCAATGAATACTCTTCCCCTTGCCTGGACTTATTAGTCCCTCCTAACTACAACATTGCTAGACTAGACAAGCATTCCAGCAGGAAAGGTGGAGGCATCGCCTGCATCTACCGATCCTTCCTCCTGGTCACGGGACTCATAGCGGACACCACTGACTTCTGCGAATACCTCACCCTCTCCATTTCCAGCAACTCATTACATCTTTGCAACTTGCACATCTTTTACCACCCCCCAGGTTCAAACGACTCTTTCACCGATCACCTCTTGGAAGTCATCACAACTAAGATTTCCTCGAATTCCAAAGAGATTTTCCTTGGTGATTTCAACCTGCATTGGAATGACCCCAAAGATCCCTACGTCAATGCCATCAAAGACCTCCTAACTGATCAAGCCCTGACTCAAGCCTGCTCTCTGCCAACTCACTCAAAAGGAGCCACTCTTGACTGGATCATCTCTAAGGAATCCTCAGTCAAGCTTATCTCCATAGACCCTTGTGACTGGTCCGACCACCACGCCATCTCCTACATTTTACCTGGGACCCTCAAGACAAAGACACCGCAACCAGTGATTCACAAATGCTGGATCAGAGACACTAAAACCTTGGCCTTATGAAACTGGAGGCTCGCTGCAAATCTGACCTCCGCCCCCCCTCGCACATAAATACGGTCAGTGACCTCAATGAACATTACTCGGCGTCTATATCGAACATTCTGGATGACCTTGCCCCTCTAAAACTAAAAAGATCACAAATCAAAGACAAAAACCCCTGGTTCTCTGCTTCCCTCAACTCGGAGAGGAGATCCTTACGGCAATCTGAAAGAATCTGGAGACAGCACCCTTCTACTGCGCACCTTAAACTTCTCCGTCAGGTGAGAAACTCCTACAACAAGCACATCCTCAACTAAAAAAAAAATACTTCAGATCGGAATTGGGGAATTCCAAGAATAGACCCCGCAAGCTCTTTGAACTGGTTAAACACCAATCAAATAAAACCCCAAAAGAAGTCCCTAAGTCTCTAATATCTTCGGAGGAATTCTCCTCTTTCTTCGGTGATAAAATCACTTCACTAGGAATCGAACTCAGTACCGCCACTTGCTCTCAACCCCTTCCTGAATGGCCCCCCCTTTCCGCACTACCCTCATTGACCTCACCTAAAAACCAAGCTCGCTCGACCGACATCGAATACTATGACGAAGACTCCATCTCTAAAATCCTCTCTACCTTAAACCTAAATAGCCACTTCAATGACCCGCCACCATCCAACTGCCTCGCTGCTGCCTCCCAAGCCATTGTTCCTTGCTGGATTGCAATAATCAATGCCTCTCTCCAGCAGGGATCGATTCCGGACCCCTTGAAAGCCGGCCAAGTCCTCCCTATTTTAAAAAAAACATAGCTGGATCCTGCCTCCCCTGACAATTTCAGACCTATCTCCAATATCCCTCTGTTAGCCTGTGGGATTCGGGCCAGTATGTACAGTTAGCATAACGTATCTTGGGTTGTATCTCTTTTCTATACACATCTAGAACTGCTTTATAAGATGGCCTATTCCTTCTTTGTCTTGTATGATAGAAAGGGCCGAAAACCCACACCACGGCTATCTTGGATTATGACTAAGTCGTGCCCAGGTCACGTGGTTCTCTTTGAACACCATCTGTATAATTTAGCTTGTACCAGCCTAAAGACAGGGTGAATTGTATTTACGACTGAGGCCCAAGGTCACTTCTGCAGTAGGGAGTTTCAAGAGACATTCCTCTAAGCCCGAGACGAAAGGGAGTCACCCCGCCGACCTTCTCCGAAGAAGATAGTAACCTTATGTGTGCAGATGGTATGAGCTCATCCAGGAGCTCTAGGGCTAACTGGTACTTTTCCACTTACAATGCTTTGTATGCTGACTCTGTAATGTATATAAGTGTGGTTCTGTCAAGGAGCCAGCAGTCTTCCTCGGCGCACCTGATGGGTGAGGTTCGATGAGGCTCCTCTATGTAGAGTTCAATTGTGGCCAATAAACGCTTGAACCTTCTACGTTGCCAACTGCTTATTATTGACTTGATATTGCGGGCCACTGGTAAGTGTGGCCCTTGGGATTACTATTAGATTACTTCAGTTGGCGACCACGAAGGGACCCCGTGATAGGGTCTTCCCTCCCCGTAAACGGGTGAGAGGATCGAGGGCGTCTTGGCCGGGTGGGCGGAGGGGAGTCTACGTCCGCTCCGCGCTCCCGATCGGGGTGCCCTCTGCTGCCAGTGACCCTTCACCGGGGTCCTACGGGCTTGACCCAGGAGCTGACCGTATTGGTAGTAAGAAGTTGGCAGCGGAGAACGAACATCCGTACCTGGGTGCACCCGGTGAGTAACTTGTTTGTTTGAAGCACGCGCTGTTGAGCGGCGCATTTGTTTGAAGCACGCGCTGTAGGCGGTGCATTTGGAACAGTTAACTGTATTTGATTTGAGGGGTCGTGAGTACCCCAGGAGAATTACGGAGGTCTTACAGGGTGGTCCGGTAGGGACTGACTGTAGAGACTCCGCGGATCTTTTGTGATATTTTGAGATACTGATCAGATGCCTAGTTGTTACCTGTGAGTAATACACGGCCGGATTGCACTCGGAAAAGCCTGTGGCTATAACTGGGTAGCCATGAGACATATCTGAAGTACGGCTTGGACTACATCAGAACAGTCTCAGTGGTGAACCAGGGAGGTCATGGGATGGTCCGTAGTCCAGTTCATGGTTACCCCTGTCTGATAGCCTCATGCCAGTCTATTGAACGATGGCCTGTTGTGATTCTGTTGATCCTTTTTGAATAATTCTCCACGAACGGGAGTCGACGGGCTCGGTTCGTTTGTTTGGATGCATCAAGCTTGGATAGGTTGAACTGCAGGGAATAATGTCGACATATGTGTTATCTGTGATATAAAGTTTGTTATACTTTGTCTGTGTCCGATTACTAACCAACATGTCGTGTTTTAGCAAATTGAATTGTTTTGGTTGTTGTTGCCGAACTAGCGACTCTCGTTTGGCTGAGAGTCAGCCTGCCCCACCGGAGGGCAGCCCTAGCCATTTCATGTATGTAAAGCATGGAATTGCCCCCATATTGTTCAACACTCTGTGGCATAAGTATACTAAAGGTAATGAAGAGTTACAGTGGCCAAAGACTGATTCATTCGACGAAAAGAAAGTTGCCTTTTTACAGGAACAACTATTCTCCAGGCGCAGTAGGCAATCTATGTTTGATGCCTTGAACGCCTGGCAGAAAGAGGCCAAGCAGAGACGGATGAGGGGGGAGAAGCTGGCGGGAGCCAAGGCGGGACAGACCGTAACTCAGAAAGCTGTAGCCTATGACAGAGCAAGGGTAGAGAAAGGAATCGATTGTATGAATCGGGAGTTTAGATTAAAAGTTGATAAAAGCTATGTAGCCCGACCCAATGCAGAGGATGAAATAGAAGACCTGCTGGACATGCGACCACCGCCCCCTTATGTCCCGCAACGGTTATACCCGGAGGTAACAGCTGCTATTGTATCGGCTGGAGCAGAGACCGTTGGCCCCATGTCAGCCCCAGCTGCCTCTGCAGCAACTTCAGTCGCGTCGGCGCCTCAGCCCCCCTCCCTCGTGCCTGTCATTGATCATTCTCGGCTGTCCTCCTCTGTCTCGGAAATTATGGCCTTATTGCCCAATTTGCTGTCGGCCTCGACAGCTGAAGCTCCCCAGCTGTCACCGGGGGCCATGTATTCCCCTCCTGCCTTGACCTCCTCTTCTGCGAGTGCAACTCCTTTTACAGCTGTTTCAACTCCAGTACATCCGACCGGTTCATTAGATGGCAGGAAGTTGTTCACTCGATCAGCTTTAGGAACCGAGGAGAAGGAGGCCATTGCAGTTCAGGCATCCCAGTGGATGCGGCAACCTTATTTATACCCTGACTGACATATGGAACACCATGCGAGATTATGAACCAGTGATGCAGCAGCACGCGCTGGCCCATATGGCCCAACGCCTCATTTCATTGTGGGAACAAGCTTATAAAGGGGAAAAGGCTCCGACCATACTGTATGATATTCACACCCAGGCACATAAATCTCAGCTAAGTCCAGAAGCGGTGTACGGGAATGCGAAAACTCTGGTCAGTTACCGGATGCGCCTGCACGCAGTTAGCCCGGCAGGGGTACAACAGTTCCCAATGCGTGAGGTGCACCCCATTTATCATCCCGAAGTAACAGAGATAGTAGACGCACATGGAACGGTTACTCGCCCGAGAGTAGACGCCCGTTTTCAGGAGCAATGGGTATATACCCCATGGAAACGTAGTGAGGTGCTTTCATTGAAAACCCAGTTGCCCGACCCCAGAAAGAATCCTACTGCATACTATAAGGAACTGACAGAAGCCGCCTCCGCGGCGGTAATGACACTGGCTGACATCGAGCTATTTTTTGCATGACCAGGATCATGTGGCTGAGTTTGGGGGAACATGGGAACAATTGAGAGACTGGGATAGGGATCGTAAGCCAGGAGATAAACCCAGAGCTGAAATATTGACTTTGCCGGAGAAACTAATTACCTACATGCATTCCCTAATCCCTCCCAGGAAGGTAGACTGAGACAAATTGACTGCGTGCAAGCAGAAGAAGGACGAGAACGTGTCCGACTTCTTCACAAGGTTCGAAGGAGTTTTTATTGATTTTAGCGGGCAAGATCTGTCTAAGGAGGGTGGTATACGTTTGTTTGTTAATAGGTTTGTAACTAACCTGTTGCCCGAGATATCAGCCCGACTTCAGGCTGCGGAGAGTACCTGGACTACATCCACACCCTCGACTATTCTAAGTATGGCTCAATACTATGAACATCGGGAGAACGAGAGTAAGGAAAAGACGGAAAAGAGATCGAAGGACTTGAAAACTAGGGTTTTGTTACAGCAAGTTGAGAGAGGACGCGGTAGGGGTCGGGGAGCACAGAACTTCGCCCCGCGAGGGGCGGGGCTCGGACAGGGTGTAGGACGAACAGATTTAGGAATAAATCAGTGTGCATTCTGTAAGTAGGAGGGGCACTGGCGAGCTCAGTGTCCATTGTTGCAGACGCAGACCGGCGTTCCGAGGGGCCTAGGGAGAGGCCGTGCCGGTGGTCGTCGAGGTGGATATACGAGACAGGAAGGAGTTGGGCAAGGTGAGAATAGCCAGAATTATTTCGACCATGGTCAAGGGAAGCAGTATTATAATGAAGGATGTGTAAGTAGCGACTCGGCAGGCTACTCTGAGGCATAGGAGAGCCGAGGACAGAGTGGGGGACGCGTGTCATTTCCGATCGATCAAAACGGACCTTACGTACATGCCCGTCTAATGGATGCATCGGGTAAGTTTCTAGTTGACACGGGGGCAATGAATAGTTCTGTTTCACATGCCCTTGTCCCTGGGGCTGCTCTGTCTGGCCAGAATAATGTGTCTGTAGGTTTCTCCGGAACTCCAGTGGTAAGCCCCATCTCCCAACCTCTTTCTCTTAACTTGGGGCCAATTTCAATTGACTCACCCTTCCTTCTGACTTCACAATGTGGTGAGAATCTCTTGGGAATGGATATACTGAAGAGGCTGTATGCCCGCATCTATTGCTCTCCAGACGGTGTTTATTTGACTATTAGGAAACCCTTCCCTCCCTCCGCCCAATGTTTCTCTAAAACGGACCCTCTGCCCCCTGAGCTTGCAAAGATTCCACAGAGTCTCTGGGCTACCGGAGATACTGATGTAGGGTTGTTGAGCATACCGCCCATTTCGATCACTCCGAAACAAAATGCCCGATTACCCAGAGTTCCGTAGTATAAGATTGCTCCCGCAGGGGAGCGGGCATTACTGTCCATTGTTCATGATTTGATCCGCACGGGGGTGGTGGAAGAGACGGCTTCTAACACGTGTAACAGCCCTATTCTTCCTATCCTTAAACGAGCCCCGATAGATCAGAGTCCTGATTATGCTGATACTTATCGTTTTGTGATTGACCTGCGTGAAATAAATAAGATTGTTGTACCCCAATATCCCGTGGTGCCCGACATCACTACTATTTTGACGATGATTCCCCCGACGGCTAGATTTTTCTCTGTCATTGATTTGAAAAATGCTTTTTTCAGTATTCCCATACATCAAGATAGCCGTTATCTTTTCGGCTTCTCCTTAGGAGGCCGCAGCTTCAGATTTTGTCGCGCCCCACAGGGCTGTACAGAGAGTCCTAGTATTTACAGCCAAGCGCTTAAAACGTTGTTGGATACATTAACCTTGCCACCCGGTAACGTTCTAGTGCAGTATGTGGACGATCTTCTCGTGGCCTCTGATACTGAGCATGGTTGCCAAATGGCGACGACTGCATTATTACAGCACTTGGCAGACCATGGTAATAAAGCTTCGTTGTCGAAATTTCAATATTGTCGACCGGAGGTGACCTATCTCGGTCATCTCCTGTCGAAGGAGGGACGACGACTGACTCCTGATCGTATTCTAACTATATCTAACATGCCTCTTCCTTGCACGCAATGTGATGTCCGCGCTGGCATAACTTCTTACTGTCGCCAATGGATTCCTAACTATTCCTTACTGACTAAACCTTTCTTGCATCTAACGACTAAAGATGTGCATGAACCTTTACCTTGGACAGCTGAATGTCAGAATGCTTTTGTCTCTCTGAAATCTGCTCTTTGTTCTGCCCCTGTGCTTGGCACCCCTGATTACCGGAAGCCTTTTGTACTCTACGTGCATGAGGTGGACGGTTGCTCGCTTTCAGTGTTAACACAAGGATTTGGTGGTAAGCAAAGGCCTTGTGCGTACTTTTCGGCGGTATTGGATAATGTCGCCAGGGCACTTCCCAGTTGCCTGAGAGCCACGGCTGCGGTTGCAGTGGCGATCCGACAATCAGAAGGGCTCGTCCTGAATACGGATCTAACAGTGATGGTGCCCCACGCTGTGGACGTGTTATTGAACAGGACACAGACGCAGCACTTAACTAGTGCACGTCTTACGGGGTACGAATTGACCCTGTTTGCACCACACATCACTATCAAACGATGTGTCACCCTGAACCCTGCTACGTTACTACCCCTCCCTCCGGAAGATCACAGTCAAGATATACATGATTGCATATTTCGGACAGAAGAAGAAACGAAGGGGCGGATAGATTTGACAGATATTCCCTTATCTGACCCTCAAGGGGAATTGTATGTCGATGGTTCATGTTTTCGGTTACCCAATGGCACTACAACCGCTGCTTATGCGATCACCCCATTGCAAACAGTAGTTGAGACGGCCAAGGTACCTTATCGATCGGCCCAGGCTGCTGAGTTAGTCGCACTACTGAGGGCTTGTGAGTTGGGTGAAGGGTTGAGGATAAATGTCTACACCGATAGCCAGTATGCTTTTGGCGTAGCACATAGCTTTGGGAGATTGTGGGCAGAGAGAGGTTTCCTTACATCCCATGGTCAGAAAATAAAGAATGGTCAGTTGGTTTTGAGGTTGTTAGCCGCCCTGACCCTGCCCCAAGCCATAGCTGTTGTTAAATGCAGTGCTCATAAAGCAGTAGTTGATGATGTAGGTAAGGGTAATTCCTTTGCGGACAGAATCGCTAAAGAGACTGCCCAATCCAATACCACCTCCATGTTCGTAACAAGTTCACATAAAGGGATGATAGAAGCAGAGGCATTCAGTAATACTATAGACAGCGTAAGAGAATTGCAATTAGAAGCAACCCCTGAAGAACTAAGATACTGGCAAGAACAGATAGGAAAGCTGGATGACAATGGATGCTGGATTGACCTATCAGAAAGATGTAGGTGGCTGCTGCCGAATGCATTTGTGAAAGCGGTCGTGTCCATGGCACACGGTCCCGCACATGTGGGGATTCAAGGTATTTGCGCAATACTGGATCCTGTGTGGTATAATACCAACATCCATAGGACTGCGAAGCAACTAGTTCAGAATTGCATGATCTGTCTACAGCATAACCCAGGGGGTAGCATCCCTGTTTTGACTGGTAGCTTCGCGCCACCCACCCTACCTTTTGAGGTGTTACAAATGGACTTCATTCAGTTTGAACGGGTCAACAATCTTAAATACGTTTTGGTGGTGGTTTGTACGTTTAGCAAGTGGGTGGAGGCGTACCCTACCAAGGAAAATACTGCCCTAGCCACCGCTAAGGCCCTAGTAAAAGAGTTCTTTCCTCGCTATGGGGTACCCCGGGTGATTTGGAGTGACAATGGGAAACATTTCAATGCTGACCTTGTTGAACATGTTTGCAAGGGTCTGGCAATACAGCAGAAGTTCCATGCGGCTCGCCATCCCCAATCAGCAGGATTGGTGGAAAAATATAATGGGATCCTGAAATTAAAATTGGCTAAACTGCAGGACACCACAGGTCCAAAATGGCCTGATCTCTTACCCCTGGCTTTACTATCTGTTAGGACCACTCCCCACTCCCGCAGTGGAATATCGCCATATGAAGTGATATTTGGTAGGCCCGCTAATGTATGGGGTGTGCCACGACCAAAATCCCTTAGAGACATTGAGTATCCTATGTTGGCAGACTACCTTTATGCACTAACTAAAGATCTTCGTTCCATTCACCAACAGATAGCAGCAGTGCTGCAGCCTCTGCCGGAGGGTCCCGGACACGGCGTGGAGCCTGGACAGTGGGTCCTGGTTCAGAACTACCAACGGAAATCGAGTCTAGACCCACGCTGGACCAAGCCTTTCCAAGTGCTTCTGGCCACGAGGACGGCTGTGAAGGTTGACGGGAAGCGGCATTGGATCCACGTATCCCATCTTAAAAAGGTCCTGCTTCCTTTGCCGGATGACCAACGGGACCAGAGCGAGGTGTTGAGACACGAAAGCGATAAACCGACCGAAGAGTCACCTTCCCCAGAAGCCCAAGGAGAAACGGATGGGCGAGGGGAGGGTGTCGGGAGTTCGGCGACTTCTGCAAAATGTAATCAGGCACCTGGGGTTGCAATAGGTGACAGGGAAAGTCACACACTCAATCCTTTGCCTGACCCCACTGTGCCTGTTCTTTTCATTAATCCTGAAACACCGGGTCATGTTCGCTATAATCTGCGGCCTCGGCCGAAAGCAAAGATCCCAGGCTCAGCCTAGAGAATGTGAGTGAAAGGTCTGAGTAATCCCTGGGAATAGGTAAAAACACTGGACTGAACCCATTGAGAGCCTGGAACTTTTGATATTGCTCTGTTCAGAAAGAAGATAGAGACATTGGTTGGTTAGTGGGGGGGCCCAGGTTGAGTTTTTCTTTCTACAGGAGTTGTGTCAAGTACAACTCCGACGCGAGAAGTTTTTGTGTTCTTTTTCTTTTTGTGTTACATGGAACAATAGGAGTCTGCCTGCGAGGCTCTATAACGGACACAGGAAAGAAGCACCCTCCGGCAGGTTGGACTGCTTATAGATTTTCCGTTCCCCCGAGATTATATTTGGACTTTTAGCGAGAATGTACCCTTTTGCTCGTTTTGTCCCTGAAGAGGAGCGTCCCATAGTACACCGCCCTTTGTATCTGTATCCGTATTTGCCAATGTTTTCTACTTGGAGCTTGCGTGCCAAGATTGTTTTTATTGTCATAATAGTTGTTTCATTAATGTTATGCCTAGGAATGTTCATTTATCTAGAATTCCGCTATCCTGTGCATACCCTGATAGCTACCACCCCCGTCCTCGAGGAGCACCATTTTCAGACTTTTGCCCCACATAAAGAAAGGCACCGCCAGACCTATGTGAATAATGCTTTCATTGAAATGTTACATCAAACCCATAGTTCAACAAATACCACAAACTGCTGGGTACGTGGGCTCCTCCCCTCAGTAATGCACAAACATGATCTGTTCATTTCAATGCCGTTGTCATATTTAGGCAGTTGTGAAGCCTGGTTTAGAATAGATTATTGTCGATGATGTATGAACATTATGCTGTTGATGTGCACCGATTTTCAGATTATGATTCTGGCCTATATAGAAAGACACCAGGGATTCACTCCCAATGCCGAGGGTACGGACGGTACCCTGGATCCCACCGCTTGTATGAATGTGTATACGGAACATGAGAATGACACCTGGTTAAGGGATGAAGTATCAGATTTTGTGTCCTTCAACTTTACCGAGTATTTCAGATATTTTCAGGAGCGAAATGTGTTAAATGAAAGAATCATCCTGGTCCCTGTATTGAACAGCTCATCCTCCTTTTGCATACATGGTACTGGCCATTTATTTGTTGGTTATAGTAGGTGTAACTATACTTATAGATTGCAAACCTTTAGCAGCCCACCTATACTTACTCCTCCGAATGTATATTTTGTGTGTGGAGAAAATGCTTACACTTGGCTTCCCAGAGGATGGTCAGGTAAATGCTACTTATCCTTCTTATACCCTCCTGTTTATATAGCTCCCTCCGATTATCACAGATCCCACTCGCTGAATCGACGAAGTTTAGACTCAGTAAACACTGATGGAGATGCCACTGACCAGACTGATACCCCTGCCCAACATTTTGTTGATATAATAAAGGGAGTTCTGCCTATGTGGGGACCCATTTTGACCAGTAAAGAAATTAGAAGATTGTCCAGGGTAGTAGAGGGAGTAGTAAATACCACTGCTGGGATAATGACCAATATCACAGTTGAGCTCCAAGCGACCAGACTTGTGACACTTCAGACCCGCCTTGTTTTAGATGTTATCCTAGCTGATCGCGGAGGAGCATGTAGAGTGATTGGCAGCTCCTGCTGTGTATATATACCTGACTCCGCCCCCTCAGTTCATCTGGCCATACAGAAGTTGCACCGATTGGCATCCGAGATTCATACGGAGATCGGTACCTGGTCTATTTCAGGCTGGTTCTGGGATCTCCTTACCACCTGGGGTTGGAAAATATTCATGGTCCTTCTAGGAATAGGAGGTTTCCTTTTCACTTGTTGTGTCTGCATTCAATGTGGGCCCGCTTGGTGCTCTTATTGTGCCACCCAAGTTCGCCTTGCCTTACCTACTCCTAAAGAGAACCCTGGTAAGGTAAATGCTCAATTAGTTCAGAAAGAGATACAGGACATAATGCAAATAGACGAGGGAATTTTCGAAGAGTAGTTCCATGGATAGCTACATTATGCTAAAAAGGGCCGTTCTGTGGGATTCGGGCCAGTATGTACAGTTAGCATAACGTATCTTGGGCTGTATCTCTTTTCTATACACATCTAGAACTGCTTTATAAGATGGCCTATTCCTTCTTTGTCTTGTATGATAGAAAGGGCCGAAAACCCACACCACGGCCATCTTGGATTATGACTAAGTTGTGCCCAGGTCACGTGGTTCTCTTTGAACACCATCTGTATAATTTAGCTTGTACCAGCCTAAAGACAGGGTGAATTGTATTTACGACTGAGGCCCAAGGTCACATCTGCAGTAGGGAGTATCAAGAGACATTCCTCTAAGCCCGAGACGAAAGGGAGTCACCCCGCCGACCTACTCCGAAGAAGAGAGTAACCTTATGTGTGCAGACGGTATGAGCTCATCCAGGAGCTCTAGGGCTAACTGGTACATTTCCACTTACAATGCTTTGTATGCTGAATCTGTAATGTATATAAGTGTGGTTCTGTCAAGGAGCCAGCAGTCTTCCTCGGCGCACCTGATGGGTGAGGTTCGATGAGGCTCCTCTATGTAGAGTTCTGTTGTGGCCAATAAACGCTTGAACCTTCTACGTTGCCAACTGCTTATTATTGACTTGATATTGCGGGCCACTGGTAAGTGTGGCCCTTGGGATTACTATTAGATTACTTCAAGCCAAAGTTTTAGAGAAGTGCGTACAACAGCAACTAAGTCAGCACATCAACAATTTCAACCTACTTGATGACTTTCAATCTGGATTCAGACCAGGACACAGCACGGAAACTACTATGCTCCACATCATGGACGACGCCCTCCAAGCCCTTGACCAAGGCAAAACCAGCCTTCTAATCCTCTTAGATCTATACTCCGCCTTTGATACGGTCAATCATGAAAAATTACACGAATGCCTTAAACTCAGGATGTGTTTGAATGGCGTTGTCCTAGAATGGTTCAGGTCCTTCCTCCATAACCGATCTCAGAGATTCCTCATTAACGGCAACCTATCAGCTCCCACCCCGGTCATGGTTGGAGTCCCCCAAGGTTCAACCCTGTCACCCACCCTCTTTAATCTTTACTTAGAGCCACTCACTGAAGTTCTTCGTACCGCAACATCTCCTACCATATGTACGCGGACGACACCCAAATATACATCAATATTGCATCACTCTAGGATATCCTCGCCCTGAACGAGACCCTGAAACTTACTGTCCAATGGCTAGCCGCTAACCAACTAAAACTCAACGCAAAGAAAACTGAATTTCTCCTGATCTCCCCCTCTAAAGTCAACCCGGAGATTCAGATGTGGATCAAGGCCATCACAGCCTTAAACTGCCCGACGACCATTGTGGACTCTGCCAAATCATTGGGCATATTCCTCGACTGTAACCTGAACATGCGAGACCACATTAACTCAATGGCTAAATCAGCCAGATTCCACCTGAGCTACCTTTGGAAGCTGAAACCCTTCATCGATGCTCCTGACTTAAAAATGGCAGTCCAAGCACTAGTCATCTCTAGACTGGAATATGGATACTCCACCCTCACGGGATTACCCAAGATCTCCTTGGCACCTCTAAAAGCCTGACTCAACGCGGCGGCCAGACTACTCACCAGCACTAAGAAATTCGACCACATCTCTCCACACATGAAAGCACTAAACTGGCTCCCTCTAGAGGCCAGAATACAGCTAAAACTGGCATGCATTACACACAAGGCCCTATACGCAAACTCCCCTGCTTACCTTGCACAGAAACTTGTGATATCTGGAGGAAGCAGGAACTCCCGGTCCGCTAGAAATCTCCTGCTCCAACCTGCCCATTTTCAGATAAAAAGATCCTACAATAAGGCATTCTCCAGGGCAGCACCAAGAATCTGGAACTCTTTCCCACCCGACATCAGAAAAATCTCTAGCAAGTTTTAAGAAGGAGGCCAAAACCTTCCTCATGGGTAAATTCCTGGTCTAAGGCCTGCTCTCAACCACCACAATGTGCCTGTCGAATCTAAGACTATTGCTACTTCCTCAGATCACCAACTCACCCCGCCGAGAAAATGTGGGGCTTCTGTTTTTATGGATTCTAACTCTAACTGTAACCACACATTTGTGTCCTCTTTTTGTCCCTATGCTCCCAGCAACCCAACCCCGCCCCAACCTTTGTATATTTCTGTACTTGAGACTTTTCTGTTTTTCTGTTTGTTTACCTCTGTAAACCGTGTAAAGTGCTCTGATACCCTCACGGGTCAAGTTCGCGCTCTATAAAACATTAAAATAAATAAATAAATTCTCAATAATTATATTAATAAGTGACAACACCTTAAAGCAAAACTCAGAGCAATAAACACAACTATCATAGTTTTTTTATTTTATTGTGATATGTATTCTCATTTAGAAGATGAATTATCGCACTTGCAATTGCATCTGCCTCATCGGTTAGTGAGTGACGTCATCATCATTAAACTTGGTGAGCGAGTTATGGATTGTGGAGCAAATCATAACTTCCAAATTCCCGTTTTTAATTCTTTTTGTAATCATAACTTTTCTTTTAACTGTTTAATGAATACTTACCCGCATACTTCATGGACAGTTAACACACATGGGGTCATATTATCAAGCCAGGCGATAAAATTATCGCCGCTTTAGCGGCAGAAAACTGTCGCTAAGCGGCGATAAACGGCTTGATAATATGCTCTATGGAATTCCAGTTGAAGCGCATGTTAGATGTGAAGTGCGTCTAACATGGGCTTCAATTGGAATTCCATAGAGCATATTATCATGCCGATTATCGCCGTTTTAGCGGCAGTTTTCTGCCGCTGAAGCGGCGATAATTTTATCGCCTGGCTTGATAATATGCCCCTTACAGTGCGAAAATGGGGTTCAGAGGATATTATGCACTTAAAATATGCTCTTAAAACTAATATTTTAATGTGTTCAGCATTAAACACATTTTAACGGTCTGACTTAAATCTTACTGTCTGTAAATGATGTTATCTGTCTCAGTGTGGTCAAAAGCAATGATGTATGCACACTAAACTGCACTGCAACGCCACTGAAACTGAGAGGAAATCAAACAGATTGTGCAGTATTAAAATGAGTGCGTTGCTTGGTGTGCAAGTAACTTCGCTTCGACCGCTTTTGCTTTAAGCTAGATGGAAAAGCCACTCCTATAAAGCTAGTCACCGAAGCATAAAACGGAGCCCTGCCTTTCACTGCTCAGAATCATGGCCAGCATGAGAGAGTTACAGTCATACCTGTGGATGATAACGGCGATTTCCGGTCTTTTCCGCAAGTCAGGTAAGGCGTGCAGAATGTATACTCACTAGCCACCTTTCAACAGCTGCAGAACGATTTTCTGTGTGTGCGTGTCAATGTGTGTGCTGCAAACCACCAGAGTCTCCATTTGTTAAGTCTGTAATTCAGTCAAATTAGACTAGAGGCGCATTCCTGCCAGAAGCAAATACTCGCATGTGTTCAGGGTTTTCCAGGACTATGTACGTTTTGATGTCATAAACGATTTCAAAATAGGTTCCATGTGTGATTAGGGTGACCAACTGGCATAAGTGCAAATTCAGGACGGTGAGTGTAAAAATTCAGGGCAAAGGGTAAAAAATAAGGACAAAAATTCAGGACAAAGGGTCAAAATTCAGGACATAAATTCAGGACAGGAGGTCAAAATTCAGGACAAAACTTCTGGATAAAAGGTGCACATAGGCAATCTGAAAAAGTGGGATCAAGGATTCACACATGATGCACAGTGCCAGGATGTGAAGCGACTGTGACATGGTGTTGTTTCCAGAGCTTTAAGTAGGATGACAAATCTAGGGGGGGGGAGCTCCAAAGGGGGTGTTCGATGTAATTAAGGGCGTGGCTTAAAAAACCTAAACTGAAAATCTGTGCTTAGCATAGTGTGCCACCCAAATGGTATTTTACTGCTTCTGTCATTGCATCCAGATATATAATACAACAAGTAATGTTACACCTACAACAAGCCAGAACTATTTGCTTTGTCAATGGTTGTTAGTTGCATAAAATAAAAAAGCAGCAACCATGGCTTGGTTGAATATAATATTGAAAATGTGTCAGTTCTAAAATGATGAGACTGTGAAAGATCCATAACCCCTTCTTTTTTACTTCTTTCATGAACTGGATTCTCACGTAGCAACATGGGCGTTTTTGTACATTTCTTCCATCTGACAGAATGCCCTGCCCTAGACCGAGGCTGGAGGAGGCTCACCACATGCTTAACAGCCCAGACCGGCCCATTGTCATTCTGTAAGGCAATCAGCCGGCTTACAGAATGACAATGGGTGGGGTGGGGCTGATCTTGAGCACAGAGGAGTGCGGGTGGCCCCATCAGGGAGCTGAGACTTCTTGAAGGGACCAGTGCTGCTCCCTGCAATGCCCAAAACTACTTGAAACTAAATGAATCTTCATGGACAACGGACATGAGGTCCAAATTACGGATGGTCCGTGAAATTTACGGATGGTGGTCACCCTATGTGTGATCATTGCTGTGACTCAAGGGTATCACGTGACATCGACCCGCAATTTAGCACCAGTGAAGTATCACCAGGTTATAGCTGGTGAAGTTAGCACAGGAGAAATAATATTCAGAATATGCATTTTACAGCTCAGGACTAGAGAGACCCAACACTAAAACTCAATCCGCACATTATTCCTCAATTTCACACCTGTATCTCGGAAACAGAACGCAAAACATCCGAGAGAAAAAAGTTCAGGTGCAGAGTTGTTCTTTCCCAGTCAGTTTTACTTTCGATCTTCTTGAGGAATTTGAAGGGGCAACCTAGTCACTACAAGGGTTGAGCAGAGGCCATGAGTCGTGTGGATGTGAGCGAGGGAAGTACCTGGTATCATTTGTAAAGGGGGTAGAAGATACGTGCCTAAGATTTGATTCTCCCTGTAGATTTCCTGTGTCCCCCAAATGGTGAGAGATAGTCTGTGGGTCCACAGAGTTAAAGAAACAGACACAGGTCTTACTGCCCCACCCATTGACCATTTGGAGCATAGGTATTCGCAAACATTTTCCCAGGGGCCACAAAAGTGTGGTCTGTGTTGGGCCCAAGGGCCACATTGATGCCAGCATGGTGGGAGAGGGGCTTTGTGAGGAGAGTGGTTAAGGTGGGTGCTAACGCTAGCTTGGGAGATTCAAGTGTAATAAAAAGGAAGTAACTTCATTATTGATTTGGAATTTATTAGAATTGCACTATGTGAAACCAAATAACCTGGGATCAGTCCTGGCTTCCCATCCTGACCAAATTGTGTGATCCTAGACAACTGTCTAATTTCACTTTGCCTCCTTTTTCTTCATTGTGATATATGAGAGCACTTTGAAATACATGAGTTCAGGAAATTAATTGTGTAAAACCTTCTCTTGTCTTTGATGTATTAAACTATAATGGGTGTCCATGTATAATAACAACCCAGACCATCCAGAAGGTTCTATGTGACAACTGCTTTGCCTCTTAGTACACTATTGACATTGTTGTCAGAATGGGTGGCGGCATGAAGGTTTCTACACTAATTTTGGAAAATTATCAGTTTTAAAAATACTTGCACTGATATCATCTGAAGTACTAAGGTGAAATGCGTCTGCATGTTACTGAAATACACTTCTTTTTAATTTTGAAGAGTGTTAGAATGGGATTTCTGGTTGGCTAGGGCCTGCGCCTAAGCCAGGCAGAAACCACCACTCTAGTCAGGGCAAGGGAGTTACATGCTGAAGATTACTCCTGCTCACCCCCTTGGTAGTTTGGAACGAGCAGTCAGGCTTATCCTAGAGGCAATGTGTAAAGCTTTTGCGCAACACACACACAACAGCAGCGACACACTAGGCACACTACAAAAGAGACACCACACAAGGTTATATAAAAATTAGCCTTTGTATTATCATAAGCACATTAGATCATAATCACACATATACACTGTGCCAACTGGCACTAGGTAGTAATTTACAGGGGATTATATACATGACAGGGTCAATCGGGCCACTGTTAGAACCATCGGAATGTAAGTAATAATACAACCAGTAATTACTGATAATATCACAGGTAACATAAACGCATTATGTCTAAATCACATTAGGCACACAGCCTCAATTAGCAGTGAACCCCAGTACCACTACAATGGTGCACACATCAACTGGGGCCTTACGCCCCACCAGGACACAAAATGATCCCAGGCCAAGTGGCCTTCCTCGAGGGCCAGTCTGGGCTGTCCCAAATGCCCTTTGTCTAAAGTCAGGGCATGATAATTATGGGACCTTCCAACTGGCCCTCTGGCTGCCTTGTCAGCAAAGAAAATGTGCGTGATGCACTGGGGCGGGGGGTGCATCTCACCCCCTTCCTCTTCATACAACTAAGAATGCCCCCGTCGTTGCAGCTGCCCGCGCTCTCGCATTGCAGGTGGAAAAATCAGCCTCGGCACCACAGTGCCTCTTAAGCCCCACTCATGGACTCTAAAACAAAGTGCCACCTCGTTGCAGCTGCCTGCAACCTTGCGGTACAGCTGGGGAAATCCAGCACCGGCAACCACAGTGTCTAGGGAGTCGCTCCTTCTCAGGACTCCTCTTTCAGGCTTCCGATGCATCAAATAGGCACCCTCAGTTCCCCTGCACAGGCCCCACTCAACGGGGCCTTCCCAGACTTTGTCCAGTCCCCTCTTTGTGACCGGCTGACCCACCTCTCCCTCTGCCAGGCGGGGGGAGGTGAGAAGTTACGACAATGGAGCTCGCGAGGCTCCGGTTCCCTCTTCAGCATGCGGGGCTCTCCTCACCCCGCTGACTTCAGTCTGCATGTGGGGCTTCCCTCAATACACCGGGAGCCCTGCCCACAAACAGGCGTCCTTCGCCTGGCTTCCTGCGCCGGTTGAACTTCCTTCACAGGGGCGTGATGGCCCACCCACCGTCAGGCTCATTTCGCCTGACTTCCTGTTTTGGCAGCGCGCTGCGCTGGTCGCTGCTCGTGAAAGAAGTGCACTCTTTCCAGGGCACCCAAAGTGAGAGGTAGGCTCCCGCCCTCCTTCTGGACTCAGCTCCCTTCTCGTCTGGCAGACACTCTCCAGTCACGAGCAGCGCTGCAAGCGCTAGCTGTAGGGCTGCCTCTTTCTGTAAGCCCAGCCCACAGTCAGGCTTGGCTCCTGCCTGGCTTTCGCCACCAGGCACCTGGATACGGAGCGAAGTCTCCCCAACGCCCCGGGCTCCAGGAGGAATTTACTGGTGCCCGCACCCACCTCTGGCCACAGAGCTCGTTCAAAGCACAGTTGGAGCCCTCTTCTTGGGCTCTAGGAACCAGCTAAAAAGTGCCCACCACACTCAGTGTGAAGCGGGGGGCACCTACACACACACCGGCTGCTCCCCCTCCTCCAAGAGCTTGACAGCAGCACCCTTACTCGAGCTGGTTAGGGAGCAGAGCCCAAAAGCGCTTCTCCCTAGTTCCTCTAGACTCTGCTTAGAGGCAGAAATCGCCCGCCTGGTGCTAGATCCCAGGAATCACCCAGGGCAGAGCTGGGCCCAGGCAGGCCAGCATGCAGGGCCTCCCAGCAGAAGGCAGCCCCTCCGGCCCCCCCTCAGTTAGCAACAGGGTCCCACGACAGTTACTCCTGGCGCCCAGCAGTCCTTCCTTCAGGTCCAAGTAAGCAGACTCTGCCAGGGGTCACAACCCCAATATTTATACCAGGATGGTCTTTGTTCTGCCCTGGCACAGGGCTTGGGGATCCAGTCCCAACTGGATCGGGGGGTTTGGGAGCATTTTGTTTACAGTACTCACAACCTCCTTTGTCAGGTTGGGCTCTGTACTCAGTCACACCACAGGGGGGTAGAGCCAGCATTGAACCAGGCAGGCACAGACCCATTTGGGGTCAGGGGCTACTCCTCACACTACTCTAAATGTAGATCTTCCTATTCAGCCTAGTACTGACTCACCCTGCCCCTCTGGAGCCACACACCTCATCAGCCCCTATCACTCCAGAGCTAGACATGCAATACACATCAGGCGGGCAAAGACACATAGCACACAGAAATGCCAACTTCTAAAAGTGGCATTTCTAAAATAGTGAACATAAATCTGCTACACCATTATGCAGCATTTATTATCACTATTCTAAACATGCCAAACCTGACCACACTGCTCCTCTCATATCGAAATTACCACTGAAACACTTATCAGGGAATCCCCAATGAATTCCTATGAGAGGGCAGCCTCACAGCAATGAGAAACCAAAATTGCTGTCTGTCACTATCAGGACATGTCACACACTTAGGTGCCGATTCCAATCCGGGTCAGAAAGCACTCCAACCGAGCCGGATCCGGAGTGTTTTCCAACCGAGCCGGAGTCCTGGAGTCCGACCGAGCGAGTACGATGCGGCCGTATGCTGCCAGACTCGGTTCGGTCGGACTCCCATAGAAGTCAATGGGAGCCGGTCGTACTACGCGTGCATGGGCTCCCATTGACTGAATGGCTACGTCTCGCGCAAGGGCGCCCCCTATAGTGGGTACGCATCGGTGCCATACGCACCATACATGCCTGTGTTGGTGGTACCCTTGGGTCTCCCCCTGTGTCCGAGACATAGGGCTGTGGCTGACAGAGGGTCCGACGCAGACCCCCAAAGGTAACGACCCGGACATTTTGCGAGCCGGACACTTCGGCTCGCACAGGCTGTCCGACGCGTGCATCGCACTGGCTCGGTTGTAAATTGCATCCATTGCATGCCACGGTTAGCTTCCGACCAAGACGTACGGAGTGGTTCGGACCCGGAAACAACTCGGTCGGTGAATTTCACGTAGCTCGTATCGTACAGCTGTACGAGTCGGGTGGAAAACACGCGTTCGGCTCGTAGTTTTTGCGGCCGGATCGCGTTCGGTGCCGTTCCGCTCCGGATCGGAATCGGCCCCTTAATGTACCTGTCCTACCTTTTACCTACAATGCACCCTGCGCATAGGGCTAGCTAGGGTCTACCTTAGGGGTGACTGACATGCAGTAAAAGGGGGGTCACAGACGTGGCAACCACTTTGCATGCCACACCACAGTGGCAGTAAGCTGCACACACAGGCCCTGCAATGGCAGAGGCCTGAGACAGGTTTGAAAGGCTACTTTGGTGGGTGGCGCAAGCAGCACTGCAAGCCCACCAGTAGCATTTAATTTACTGGCCCTGGGTATCTGAGATACCACTTTACAAGGGACAGAATAGTAAATTAAATATGCCAAACAGGTGTAGGCCAATCTTACCATGTGCACCACAGAGAGTACACACACTTTACACTGGACAGCAGTGATGAAGTGCCCAGAGTCCTAAAATCACCAACACCAGGTCAGAGAAAAGACTAGGAGGAAGGCAAAAAGTTCTGGGATGACCCTGCAAAAAGGGCCAAGTCCAACTATGAGACTATATAATATATTAACACTTTTATTGCAAAATATGTTAAAAAAATTAAAGTGTTCCTGCAGTTCAGTGGTGCAGGACACCTTGCTTACTTCTTTTCCTTTACTTCATTCAGTGTAAGTAAACTTGTGTTGTTTATTTAACATATTTCTGAATGTTATTGCTCGATCAAGTAAACAGCAGCCCAGTGCAGTCATTCTGCTGGGTGCCACATGTGATGGTCAGGAGGGACACATGCGGCTCTGGGGCCGTATTCTGGAGTTTATGCATGCCTATATCTGGCAGGGTTTTCAGTGCATACCCCTCGTGGTTATGCAATGTAATAGAATACAATGGTGCACTTACACATTTTTAGTTTATAAAAACTGGCAAGTGATTATTGCAATAGTTATTAGAGATGGTAAATGTGAGTATTAAGAAACTTCACCACTATCTAATGCGCCACTAATTACAGTATTTAAGACGGATCTTATTTCTGTGCACATAAAAATCACATACTGTAACGACTGTAACAGCAAATCTACTGTTGAAATAATTCTGTGTCTTTGCAGAATATCTTAAATTGGCAGTATGGTGGGACTACTTCGAACCTGAATTCAAGAACACCACCTGAACATCCACAAATATATATCTGGATACCATCTAACTGACCACTTCCAACATGTCCATACGCACACAAAACTTTCTCTTTTGCAGGGATAGAACTCATTACCAGACTACATAGAAGTGGAAACCGGGAACAAAAACTGCTCAAAAGTGAAAGTGAACTAATTCTTAGGTATCATACCATCACAAATGGACTCAACAAAGATGCTGAAATGCACCATTGGCTAGTTGATAAGTAACAATTTGGAATATCAGGACCCCTTCTGCAAGAACATTACACGTCCAGTGTACTCCCCAGCTGATTGCTAAACGTAACCCCCGTTATTCTATCGCACTTCCTAACTGGGCAATACTGACTCAGAATTCTAGCACTCTCCACCACAGACTATCCCGAGACTTTTATGTCAATTTTTTCACTGTGCAATGTAATTACTTCTAACTTATCAAACTGAATAGCTACTATTTAACCACTATCCTCCTATGCTGGACTCTCTCCTTTGTCAGCTTTAGTAACCTGACACTTTCTGACTCCACCACAATTTTGCAAGCATGAGTCTATTCACTAACTCTAATTTACCCTTCTTAACCATATTACTCTCCTACTCAACCACTCTATGCCAAGTGTTTTTCTTAATCCCTAATGCTGTACACTTAACTTTTAATACAAGACTATTCCTGCCATATGACCTTAGAGCACAACTTTAGCCTTGTACGAAATACCGGCATTACCCAAAGCAAGATGGCGCCTATGTTTTCCACACCTTTGGAAATATTTTGTTCTTTCACTCTCAAACCTTTCCTTACGTTAAAATGATATGCCTGGAATCGTTGCACCACATTATAATGACGGTAGTGACATGCTCGGATTTTTTGGACCTCTTTTTTGATGACTAAAGTATGCTCTTGGCTAGTACTACGTTTCTAGACTAAGCCGCCTTTCTTGCCCTCTTCCCTGCACTTACATGAGCTTTCATGTAACCACCAATTTTGTTACATTGTTTTCAGCCTAATTCCCTTTTTAGACCACATATGATCCTCAAATTTTAGAACAGCACCTACACTGACGACTTCAACCGTAAGTAACCTGATCTTCTCTTTTACATAGTTATGCACAAATTGTACGTGCAGACCCTGACATTGGCATTTTCTTACACTATAGGTTCTGATACATTGAATCTACTTTTCAACCTACTGCCCATCCTGACCGACCTACCACTTATGGTAAATCAATCCTAGACACCACTGCACAGGCCTGCTCATAGTGCTTCAGTTCAGGCATTTTATGGTCTCTATACTTTTCTGACAACACAACTAAAGCGGTGCCACGGGAAAACGTATTCCAATAGACACACCCTTAATAAGTGTCCATCTAATTTTGAAAGCTGGAGACACTACTGTTAACACAGTATTCATGTTTTTGCTTCTCAAGAGATTAATATAAACCAATCACCTAAGCACTTATGACTAACCATTAACTATTTAATGGAACCTTAAATAGTTGAAAAAAATTGCATTAGGTTCTTGTCTCATTCCTCTTCTTCTTCTTCTTCTCCCTTCTTTGCCTTTTTGCCCCTCCGACTTTGTCATCTCTTCTCCGATGGATTATGCCTTTACCACTTTAAAATTCCACGAAATTCGTGGCCCACCATTTTGAAACTCTTCATGACCCTGTATGTATCAAAATACTTTGCTAATTGCACTGTACAAACTTTTATGCTTGACAATTGTACTATACATACTAACAATTTTTACTTTGCATTTTGCACCTTACTCTCCCCATTTGGTTTTTTAATCAACAATCTGTACTTGATGATCAATGCTAGTGATACAAATTTCTGCTAAAATTCATTTTTTTATTCAAATTTTTACTCTTGCCTGATTGAATTGCTTACGTTTTTGTATTAACCATTGAAATACACATGCAATTTGATACAATGACACACTTTTTCGATTGTTGTTCCACCTTTATGTCCTTTACACTTGGCCAATCAACCATGTTTAACCTATTATAAAATTCTCCTCCCCTGTCCTTCTTTAGTTACTCACCACCCTATCATCATTTAGGACACAGCAACTATATTCACTGCTTTGAGAAATCCCCAGGCCTGCACGCGGCTGTCCTTCTATTTCTGCCACAGTTCAGAATGAAAAAATATTAAAAATAAATTATAACTGAAGCACCTTATCTGTGATTAACTTGACTTTTCTCAACTCATTGGGGACTAGTACCACATTGCAAGAAACAGTTTCCAGCTCTGTCCTCCATTCAATCCAAACTGTTTTTGTGGAAGGAATCCCACTTAGTTATGAGGGTTGCTGTCTAAATATATTTTCGGAGATAGGTAGGGAGATAAGTGATAATATTTATTGCCAATTTTGTTTTCTCTTTAAACATGAATACAAGAGATTGATCCCTAAAACGCACAACCTGCAATATAAACATTCTTCATCAATGAAATGCATTACAAATACAATCTATTTAATGGCTAATTGATCCCTTAAATTTGGCATGTATGAACATTAAAAGTTTTCAAGTACTTTGGCTTTATTTGGTTTAGCTACCAATCTATTCTGTTGTCTGTGAAGACTTGCAGGGGTGCTGTCCCAGAGATCAGACATAGACTGTGACAAGACTTAAATCAAGATACAGGGCAGTCATCTAAGCAAGTTGGAAAACATTCTTGAGATGTCACATACATTAGGACCATACAAACTGGAGGTTTAAACATCTTTTCAGGTCATTCTTTTGTATTAATCTTTGAGGATACAACATTTATGTCTCCTACATTTAGTGTTACCTTATTTTAAACTTGAAGTTGCAGTTAGTAAATTGTCGATCACCACAGGGGAGAAACTGCGATGCATAGTATTTTGGTTGATGCTTTCGAAATTCTCTATATAATCTAAAAATCCAGAATACAGTTAGGATTTCCATGAATATAACCATCAGAACTAGTCTTATGAGTTTGACTCTCGAAGATATAAGCATCAGTAAATTGCTAGTTTATTTTGACATTTAGATTCTCGAGTGGTAAACATTAAAATCCACTAATACAAAGTGCTGCTTGTCCCCTCTTTTTTCATGCTTTGCCTTTATTTATTTCTTACATTTTAAGATGGGATTGCTGTCCACCGTAATAGAACAGTAAATTAAAATTGGCCACCATGCATTATATTGTATGTGTATGCATTTGTCTAGGCACACACGTGTCATGATGAATGCGCATCACCGGCAATCTTGTAGTGGGTTTTCGTTAAAGGAAAATGAATTGCAACATCACCGCCCCTGCATACCCCTTCACCCATGTTCATGATAGGCAAAAAGCATTGACAAAGCCACTAGCTCAGCTTTTTAGAGCAGAGATCTATTGGTGTTGTCAAAACTTGATTTCTTGTGTTTCTTCATCACCAATAAGGCATTTTCGAAAGGAAATTGTGTGCTGTTTTCGAAATGGATGGGTAGACAACAAAACCATGAGTTAAGTTACAATTAGCACAATTTGAAGATTAATAATATGTCTGTCAAGTTAATGGGTTTAGTTGTTCACAATGACTCTCTCATGGCAGGTGGTTAAGACTGATGTGCCCCTAAGGCAGGACAAATACACTGTAAACAATGACGTTTTTCATTCAATGAAAGGTTTCCATTCTTTGATCTCACAGGACAATGTTGTTAGTGTCACCATGTACTGGCAACATTCTCCATGGCAGAGCAAGATACATTTTGCGCACTAATTCTACTAATCAACAAGCATCACCAGAGAACAATGCTATGATGAAGATCTTTGTGCATGAATATTAGCATCCTGCACCACCCTGCCTAACCAGGATAGTCCACATGAAGCATGTATAATGCTGGACAAAAGCGTGTTTGTGTGGAGGGCTCCTTTGTGTATATATATATATATATATATATCTCAAAGAAAGATTTACCAAGCCTGGTTTTGCAACCATTCCAGACATTTTATTTTCAGGACTGCCAACTCGTGTCCTTACTCGTTTGGGGTATTTGAAGCCTTGTTCACAGGTGGGTGACATTTCACATACTTGCAAGTGGTCCACTAAAAAGTCATGTGACAGTACATCAAACACTGCAAGTTCCAGAGTGCACCAGTGTTGTTTGAAATTTATAAAAACGCAGTTAACATTCACATTTCTTGCCTGATAGCGTTTTTCCCTGCTGTTTGCATTATTTTCTTCCTTTAAAAGTTGCACTTAGGAATAAAGTGACACAGTGCACAAAATGTCTTTCAGTGGCAGCAAAGTATTTTCCACAATATCTGGATACAAAACTGTCCAAGAGAGGTGTATGCCTCTAGTATCTCCCTTTCTCACCTCGAGTGCCAGAAATACCAAGGCAATCCATTCCTGTCTGGCTTGAGGCGAGCGGGTCCTGCCGCCAAAGTGTTAGCAACTCAGAAAGCAAGGAACTCCATAGTAGGGGCCCCCGACCCTGCAGGGCGGAACCGGCGACAACGGGAATGGAGACACCCGTCATTAAACAACAAAGAAAGATTAGCCAAGCCGGGTTTTGCAACTATTCCAGGTATTTTATTTTCAGGACTGCCAACTCATGTCCTTACGCGTTTCAGCTATTTGAAGCCTTGTTCACAGGTGAGTGACATTTCATATATATATATATATATACATATATATATATATATATATATATATATATATATATATATATATATATATATATATATATATATATATATATATATATATATAAAATCCAACACTCTTATCAAGTTGCAGTAAGAAACGAGCCACTCCATTTGTAGATGTGAAATTGAAGATTTATTCAAGCAAACAAACAACGACCCATTTTGAACTGTATATATATGTGACTAGAGGGCAACTTGCAAAGGGACTTATGCGGTTGAGGTGTAAGGCGGGGCCCAGATGGGAACTTCATTTCATCAGCAACTGGGTCGCCATTCAGCGGAAATACGTTTGAATATTCAGGACTCGTGAAGAGATTTAGTGGGTTTATACTGGACATTCACCCGGGATGTAGTGGCAGTGCATTCTGGGTCCTGTGGTTCGCCGATGCAGCCACAGTGATTAGTCACGGTATTCCAACTCACCTGAACTGCACCAATGGGACAAACGAAATGAACATTTAAAAGCTGAACTGGTTGTAAGGGCCGATGTTGTAGCAGGCATTTGAGAAAGGCATTACGTCTGAAACGCGTCATGCCATGCTGGAATAAAGTTCTTACCTTCAATTCCCGCTGTGTTTCCTCTGGTTCTTCGTTCCGTAGGAACCCTTGTGGCATATATATATATATATATATTCACTGAGAAAACAAAGGGTAAAGTGACGTTATATTTAGGCAAAAATGTCAGTGAAAACATGCAGTTCTAAACATACAAGACCACTGATATTTACCAGTTATAGTTATCTCAAGTATCTATAATTCATGCCCTAAGGTAACTATAACTCGCACCCCTGGCTTGCTCAGTTTTGTCATCAATCAGTTCATTCCAGGGGGCGTGGCTGAGCCGCGAAGCACGATGGCCGCTACTTAGCAGAGCTCCGTGCCTTTCCTCTTCCCCCGCAAATCCGTAATAACCATCCGTGAGCCAGAACGCTGCCTTGTGTGCCGGAGTATTCCTGCCACCTGCTGCAGCTGTATTTGGAGTTGAGGGTTCGTCGCTGACCCGCGGACGGAGAACTTTGGCAACCGGCCCTACCTGAAGCAGTGACGCCAGGGCCTCGAGTGGTGATCGAGCTGTGGGAGGAGACAGCGAAATCTGGGCGTCGCTCCCGGTAGAGCCAGCGGAGGGCTGAGGACTGGTGTCGATCGGAGATCGTATTGGGCCCCTCTTTGCACCGGGACTACAGCGGGAGCGGGGCGTCTACCCCTGGTGAGCCGCAACTTCTCCATATAGTGTGCAGAGCCGTGATCGTCTTGGGCCTTGCGGCTGGGCGGAGCCTGGGTCTCGCGCCAAGGTGGATGCCACATCGATGGTGGAATGGCCCTCAAGACTGGTGCGGGGTGGTGCCAGCGACGATCGGAGACTGGAGATTGCGGCCGAAGGAGGGGGTGAGTGTCTCGTCGGCCCCCGGTCACCGGATGTGTAGCGGTGCCTCCTGGCAGTTACCCTGAGTACCTCTGGGACCGCGATGGCAGCAGAGGACGAGCACAGGCGGTATAACTGAGAAGGCCCCCCCCCGGTTGCCTAAATAGACTGCAACATCAGAGGTGATTGCTGCCACGTTTAATGGAATCCCCACTGAGTGGGAGAAGACCAACAGAGGCTGGGCCGGTTCCGGGGTTGCACTGGTGGGCCATCAAGCACAGAGACAGTGGTTGCTGGAGTGTGGCCACGTTGGACATCCCTGTAGGTGGGGACCAGACGGCGTTGTGGGAGATAGGGGCTTTGCAACAGAAGGAGAGGCATTGGTCTTCCCTGGGCCCATAGGGACAACACTGAGGCAGGCACTTATAGTTGATACAGTGCCCGGACAAGGGCTGGACCCCGAGTGGGGGAGAGATGATGTCTGGTGGTGTGGGCCGCCTTCACAAACAGAAGTGACGAGTGGCATACACTTTCCGGCTATCTCAGGGGGCACCGGCAGGAGCATATTCGGCGAGAGCCTGGACAGCGCAAAACCGCTTTGTAAACGCAACGTTGGGGGTAAGGCCCCAGATAGAGTGCCATCCGGACTGTTCGGGTTCATTGCAGGGAGTGGGCGGTGCGTCAGGACTCCCACCAGTGGTCTTGCTGGTTGGGTCCGGTCAGCGAGTCCTGTGATGGTGGTGGCCCCCCAGTGACTGTGTGATACCCCACCACAGCTGTGCGGGAGTCCCGGAGGGGGCAGGCCTGCCACCCCTCACTGTGAGTAGTTCTGCTTTGCATGGCTCCTCATTGGAACACAGCCAGTATACCACTGCGGCCCGCCATACACTATAGGTAGATCTGTGGCCACTGCTGGTAACACCAGGTGGTTGTCCCTTTCGGAGAGACGGCTTATCGATTGACTTAACTGTGGTGAACGAACAGACGCAGAGGATATCATGGTGTCGTCAAGGGGCAGCAAACCAGTGCAGCAAAATAGGCTGGACTGCTACACTCTCCCCAAGACATCTCTGCCCGATCCCTCCCCCAAGAGCAAGACGGATGGGTCACGGCCTGGGTCGGACCTGGAACCAACCCTCAAAGATGTGCTGGAGACAATTGCGGGCATCAAGACGTCCTTGGAGCATGAAATGGATGCTATAACAGTGGAAGTCAACTTACTTAGGGCGGACCAAAACAAGCACGGTGAGAAAATCAAGCAATTGGAACTTACAACTGTGAGTCTGGTGGAAGATACCTCCCAGGTGCAAATTGATGTTAAAGAACTACAGACGTTTTGAAAGTACGCAGAATCAAAAATGGATGACTACGAAGGGAGGCTGCGACGTAACCTGCGTATCCTGGTCGTTCCGGAAAAGTCGGAGGGACAGGCTACAGATCTCTTCGTGGAAGACCTCATCCTAAAACACCTGCAGCCTAAGGGACTCAGGAAGTTTTTTGTCATTGAAAGAGCTCATAGAGTGCCGGGGGGGTCAACCGAAGCCGGGGGCCCCTTCGCACCCAATCCTCGCCAGAGTTCTAAACTACAGAGATCGTGATGTTATTCTTCAACATGCCAGAGTAGGACCCCCGCTTCGCTATGACAATGCGGAAATATCCTTTTTTCCATACTTTACCCAGATGGTACAGAGACAGAGACGCTCATTCCTGGGGATCAAAAAGGAGTTGCGGGATAAGGGTTATAAATACGCAGTGCTTTTCCCGGCTCAACTCCGTGTGGAAGCCGATGGCAGAGCCTGGTTTTTTGATCAACCGGAGCTGGCTGCAGACTGACTGGAGGCCCGCTGATCGACAAAGGAAATTGGACTGGGGGTAACGTATGGGGACATTGGGGGATGCGGGACCGGCAGGGGCCTCGGTCTTGGAGGATTGTTGGTGGGCTGAGTGAGTTTGGGTGGGGCCCGGGGATCTGTTTAGTGATGTCGCACATTGGTAGGTGTTGAGATGAGCCTGGCATACATCAGGTTCTTTGTAAATCTGTGTCTGGCAGCAGTTGGTATGGCTATTCTATGATTGGGAGAGGGGACGTCACATACCCCAATTTACTACATTTAGTTGGTGTGTGTGAGCGACAGGCACTCTGCAAGTTTGATCATGGGCAGTTTGAAGCCCGGAGGGCAGGGGTGCAGGGAGGGGGGTGGTTGGGAAGGGTTGACTTGTTTTGAAAGTTTTTGTTTGCTGTTCGTAATGGTTTTACCGATGTCAATGCAACGTAACACTGAGCGGGGGCAGTATGGAAATATATGTCCACACGGGTGCACAGTGGGATACGGGGATTAAGGTCCTCAGTTGGAACGTCAATGGTCTGGGGGATAAACTCAAGCGTGGTATGGTGCTTCAATATATAAAGAGACAGACCCCGGATGTTGTCCTCTTGCAGGAAACACATCTGGCCGGGAACACATGTAAGGCCATGAACATGGGAGGCTACAAGCTGGTAGCGCATGCTGGTTTTACGTTTGGCTCACGGGGAGTGGACATAGCCTTGAGAAACTCTACAGTCCACTTGGTCTAATGATAGGGGCAGATATGTGTGTATTTCAAGCTTTTGGGAAGCGAGAATTGTCACTTTTATGTCGGTGTACGTTCCCCCTGGCCTTCAGTGTGAGACATTTTAGGACCCGGAAGGCCTTATCATGGTGGGGGGGATTTTAATGCTGTGGTGTCGGGGGAATTGGATCGTCACCCTCCTCCGGACATTAGGCCTGCATGTCTATGGTTGCCGGACTTTCTTGACACAATGGGATTAGTGGATGGGTGGAGGACCCACAACCCGGATAGGAGTCAGCGCACACCACAGCCTCTCACGTATAGATTATTTACTTGTTCCGGCGGCATGGGCACGAGATATCAAAGACTTAAGACACCTTGGTAGGGGTATTTCTGACCACTCTCCAAATTGGTCACACATAGTCCTTGGCCAGAAGAGGGCAGGTAGAATCGCCCCCATAAACTCATGGTATCTACGAGACCCCAGCATCAGTAAGAAACTAGTCCAAGAAAACAATCATTATTTTCTCGACAATGAGGGAACGGTAGAGTCGGCCCAGGTTCTGTGGGAGGCCTATAAGTCGGTTATTCGGGGACATGCTCTGTCCCTGATAGTGGGTCAGAAAAAAGAAAAACATAGGTAGCTGGAGCAGGTGGAGGATGAGGTATTGAATTTGGAGTCTAAACTAGAAATGGAGGTTACCCCTGAGAGCTTACATCTCTTGCACCTTAAACACGATGAATTCAAGACTATAGCGACAGATAGAGCCAGGTCTCAGGGAAGGGAAACACAGAGCAGAATTTACGAACAGGGAGACACGGCAGAAAAACTAATAGCGTGGCTAGACAAAAAGGAGTTGGCCAGTCGCCTTGTGCCTGAGCTCAGGGAGGAGGGAATTGAGCCGGTCACAGACTCACAGGAAATTGCTGATCAGTTTGCTGAGTATTACAAAACTATATATAGTATGGAAGGAACCTACTCTTTTGATGAGAATTGCGAATTAATCCGAGAAATCTCGCTCCCCACACTATCGGGTGAGAATAGGGACTACCTGGAATCTGAATTTTCCAATGATGAAGTGGCTCAAGCCATACGAGCAATTAACTCGGGGAAGGCTTCGGGCCCTAACTGTTTGCCGATTGAGCTCTACAAACTCTGTCCGGATACAATAGCCTCATATCTTTGCTTGATGTTTGAGGATAGTCGGGAGAAGGGTGTGCTTCCCTTGGACCAGCAGATTGCCAATATAGTGGTCATTCACAAAGAAGGGAAACCCAGGACCAGTTGTACCTCCTATAGACCGATTTCTTTGCTTAACGTTGAACCAAAAGTCCTTGCTAAGTTGTTGGCAATTAGACTGGTGAAAGTAATAGATAGCTTGGTACACCCAGACCAATCCGGGTTCATGCCACATCGAAATACAGCCTTAAATCTGCGTAGATTGCATGGTGTCTTGGGTAGAGCGGCAACAATACAAGAACCGAAGGTGTTGGTCTCATTGGATGCCACCATGGCCTTTGACATGGCGGAATGTCCTTATCTTTTCGCAGTACTTGGTAAAATGGGCTTTGGACCAAGATATGTGAGTTGTGTTCGGCTATTGTATTCAGAACCGTTGGCCAGGGTGGTGGTGAATAATCGCATGTCACATACCTTTCAACTGAGTAGAGGAATGAGGCAGGGGTGTCCTTTGTCGCCCCTCCAGTTCGCTTTGGCGCTGGAGCCCCTAGCGGCCTGGATCCGGAAAGATCCAGTGATCCGTGGCATGCGTTGGGCAAGAAGTTGGGAGGACAAAATATCCCTGTATGCAGACGATATCCTACTGTATCTGACCTCCCCGAGAGCCTCATTGATTAGCTTGTTTGATATCCTGGCGGTGTTTGGAAGATATTCAGGTTTCACCGTGAATTGGAAGAAATCTGTCCTCTACCCGCTACAGGGAGCACTCCCCGCCATTTTGAAGAACTGCCCTCTACGGGTAGCAACTGATGGTTTCAAATACTTGGGGATCTTCATCTCGTTGGACTCCTTGAGCCGTTTCACACGTAATCTCCTCCCGCCGGTACAGCGGCTTAAAAAGGATATATTTGCTTGGAACACCTTACCTCTCTCGCTGCTATGTAGGGCGACTCTTTTTTAAAATGATGTCCCTGCCCCGCCCTATCTATGCCCTTCAGAACTGGATGGACCCAGTCCCGGCGACGTACTTCAGAGAAATAGAGAGTCCCCAGAGGAGCCTCCTGTGGGGTGGTCACCCCCGGATTGCATTGGCCAAGCTCACTCTGAATTGGTATAATGGAGGAATCAGTCTCCCTGACATAAAAAAATAGGTGTGCTGACCAATAGTCAGCACACCTAGCGGCTATCAATCATTGCACATATAGAGGCCTTGGCGATCCTGGATACGCCATGGACAGATGACTTCTGCCAAGGGGAGACTACGAGATGGCACTATACCGGTAGATACCGTCTGACTGGTCCAACCGCTCACTCAGTTCACGTTTGACACGTAGTTCAGAAATATTTGGGATGGAAAGACAGACTGATACTGATGACTCCATTGTGGAACTCACAGAGACTCAGGGACTTGTTGCAAACTAAGGGGTTTGATAAGAGGGATCTTATCGGTATTTCCCAAATCAAAGACCTTTGGGACTGGGGTGGGGTTGTTTCATTCACCTCCCTTCAGAAACAATATAGTTTTGTGGACTCAGAATACTTTAGATATCTTCAGGTGAGGCATGCGCTCAGGGCTCATCTTACCGCAGACTCCACCCCGCCACCTTCCTCTCCGCTAGAAGACAGAATTCTCGACGGCCATTTGCCTGAAAAAGCCATCTCACTGATATATAAAAAGTTAATCAATAACATGGACGACCCGCTTCAAGCCCTTAACCATAAATGGGAGAGAGATGGTCTGGAATTGGATGAGGAGGATTGGCAGGAGGCAATCTCCTTCCCGAGGGTGGTGGCGATCCAAGCAAGATTGCGTTTAGTGCAGCTTAAAATTCTGCACAGGGTCTACATAACAGGTCCCAGGCTGATCCATATGGGAAGGGCTGACAACGAGGACTGTAGACGTCAATGTGGGGGGGAGGGTACCTTTATTCACATTCTGTGGGAATGCGATTACATACAGGGTTACTGGACTGCCATACATTGCGCACTGAGTGAGGTTCTTGCGATTGATTTGATGCCTGAGGCACGAAGATGTCTATTAAATATAAGGGAACCAACAGACCTCAACACATATACCAAGCAGTGTGCAACGTTGGCAGTCATGATCGCCAAAAGGAATATAGCACAACACTGGGGAGCGCAACAACCGCCTCAGATTGGGAAGTGGCGGGAGGATCTAGACTGGTGTATGTTCTGAGAAAAGTCAGTTTACGTAGCCAGAGGATGTCCTGGGAAGTGGAATAGGGTCTGGGGCCCTTGGAAGACATTTGCACCCCACCAGCACCTTTAACTGTGGATGAACAGCTCACACCCACTAAATATCTCTCATTTGTCACTGTGTACTTGATTTGTCTATACATGTATAATGTTTGATCTGTGTATTGACTCCCGCATATATAGTGATCTGTATCTGTATCATTGTCGGTTTTGTTTTAATAATAAAAAGATTTATTTTTTTAAATCAATTCATTCCAACTGTTGAGTGTTTTTTTGGTATTGTAAATTTTAATAGTCCACATCTTGCTGAACGGATCCTGTTCAGGGACCCACATTCCATTTCGTCTACTGTCAGGTCATCTGTCAGGGCCTTACCACAGTTTTTTTTTTATAAACCTGTCACAACAGGGTACACCCACAGGAATACCAACATGGAAGCCCCCCTAGATGGCTGGTCACACAGATTTTCTCATGTATATACACAATTGGCTCCACCCACAGTTCACCCAAAACATCTGCCCCCAGGTCGCCAGTATATCGCTCCTCATTCTCTGGAGTTATTTAACAGATTTTCTCCACTATCCCTGATGGAGGAGTGTGATTGACTCACAAGCCCCACATTGCCAGCCGCTGAGTTAGAGCCAAATCAACAGGATATCCCAGTGCAAGACAAGGGGGGCTCTTGTGTATCTGATATTAATATACTATCGTGGAACATTGCAGGTTTGGCCAACAAGTTTTATGATCCCAACTGGTTGCATTTTGTGAATCAATACAGTGTGATATGTTTGCAAGAAACGTGGTTGGTGGATTGCAGCTTATGTTTGGAGGGCTTTAAGCCTTTTTTTGTGCCAGCATCTCCTTCTGAGGGTGGCAGATCCAAGGGTGGCCTTGTTATCTATATATCTTTGGAAGAAGACTGCGAGATACAGGTTTTGTCGTCATCAAGCCCAAGTCTCCGGGCTCTGATACCTAAAAGGGGGGCCAACAAAATAGGTCTAATAAACGTTTATAATTCTGTGGCATGCCCCCCAGGTGTTTGTAATATTACATTGTTGGGCTCATTTATAAGGCAGTCATGTATTTTTTATTTACACAATCTCATGGTCCTGGACGATTTTAATATGCACAAGACATATTCCTGGCGCACACCCATTATTAATGTTTTAAGGTTCCTTTTGAACTTTTCTCAAATTTAGCGTGCAGCACTCGTGTGTGCTCCGTTCCGTGTGCACACCGTATATGAATGCATGAAGAGAGATGGCCCACACTTTGCAGGTCATCAAACGAGTTGCACAGCCGCATGTACATAAGTGTTTCAATAATACACATTAAACCAGATTACTCCAAATGCTTTTCCATTTTATTCCATATTTTATCCAAGTTTCTTTGTCAAGCCAAAGCAGCGAATTTCCTTTGTACTTGTGCATTTAATTGCTACATGATTGCCAATCCAGGCCTAAACATGAGCGTTGTACGAATCTCGGGTCCTCCAAATTATGCATACAACATCACACCCAATACATTTCGGTAACAACCTTCGTCAGGGGTATCTAAGATATAAAAATATTCATGTGTAAGTCACGTATTAAATAAATTAGCACTAGACATGATTCAAACTAACAAATGAATGAATGAAAATGAACAACCCACTTTTAATCTAAAAGAACTCCCAAGCAACAAAGAACCTGTTATCCCCCCAAGAAACACCTATACTCATTGTGTTCTAATATATTAACCCAAAAAAATCTATCACAGAGATTTACCATCAAACATATCTTTTGAACATATTTTTGTGCACCTTAAACCGTAAAGCTGCGTAATGTCATTTTTATTCCTCCCTAGTCTCGTAATGTACCTAATCTTCTAATTCTTCTACCTCAACACATCACGCACTCTTTTGGTTGCAAACATAATTTTTAACACCCCTATTTTATCGTTATTTAACATTATCTAGCTTACTTTCATAACCGATGTTAATCTGCTGCATAACAACCTTCCTCGCTGTGTCAAACTTCCGTTTCACCAACCAGCTTAATCCTGCTCAGTTTAAGGTTACGTGTCCCACCCACCTATAAATCCCTGGTGCAAACCACCACGTGTTCTGATAGCTCCTCCCCAATCACACCCAGTGCCTGATTCTATCAGAAACATTTAAAGTAAAAAAGCAATACTTGACATGAAAAATAATCCACAAAATAAGGCAAACACTCCCCCTTCCCTATACCAATATACAGATTGTGAAACTTTCAACTAATGTGTATATATCCCGATGTTTGTTAAATAAAGTGACTCATTTGTAATCTTCCAATCCTCAATGCCGTCAATTTAGTGGGCAGTCTCTGGCGTGACCTTCATGTGATCTGTTTTTATCCAATTTAATCATTTCGGGGTGCTGAACACGATTCACAAGACATATTCCTGGCGCACACCCATTATTAATGTTTTAAGGTTCCTTTTGAACTTTTCTCAAATTTAGCATGCAGCACTCGTGTGTGCTCCGTTCCGTGTGCACACCGTATATGAATGCATGAAGAGAGATGGCCCGCACTTTGCAGGTCATCAAACGAGTTGCACAGCCGCATGAACATAAGTGTTTCAATAATACACATTAAACCATATTACTCCAAATGCTTTTCCATTTTATTCCATATTTTATCCAAGTTTCTTTGTCACGCCAAAGCAGCGAAATTCCTTTGTACTTGTGCATTTAATTGCTACATGATTGCCAATCCAGGCCTAAACATGAGCGTTGTACAAATCTAGGGTCCTCCAAATTATGCATACAACATCACACCCGATGCATTTCGGTAACAACCTTCGTCAGGGGTATCTAAGATATAAAAATATTCATGTGTAAGTCACTTATTAAATTAATTAGCACTAGACATGATTCAAACTAACAAATGAATGAATGAAAATGAACAACCCACTTTTAATCTAAAAGAACTCCCAAGCAACAAAGAACCTGTTATCCCCCCAAGAAACACCTATACTCATTGTGTTCTAATATATTAACCCCAAAAAATCTATCACAGAGATTTACCATCAAACATATTTTTTTAACATATTTTTGTGCACCTTAAACCGTAAAGCTGCGTAATGTCATTTTTAATCCTCCCTAGTCTCGTAACGTACCTAATCTTCTAATTCTTCTATCTCAACACATCACGCACTCTTTTGGTTGCAAACATCATTTTTAACACCCCTATTTGATCGTTATTTAACATTATCTAGCTTACTTTCGTAACCGATGTTAATCTGCTGCATAACAACCTTCCTCTCTGTGTCAAACTTTTTATTTTAATATCCACCCATGTGGAGAGCCAAGGACAACCAGCATTGTCGATTTAGGCTGCCCTAGGATGAGGGGTATCCATTTTGAACATTCTGCTCAGGGGGCAGTATTGAACAATGTATTAAATTAATTTGATTTTATGTCCCTCACGTCTTTATCTGACCCACAGCCCTTGTCCCTCTTTCAAAGGGAGAGGTAATGGTTCTTTTATAGATTATATTTTAATTTCATCCTCTCTACAGTCCTTCTTTTGTGGTTTCACTATTTTGGAAAGCCACCATAGTGACCACAACCCGCTCTGTGTCCAAATGTGTGGTCCAATTTTGTTTAATAAAAGAAGTGTGGGGAACAAGGGTACGTTAAGACCAACAGATGGTAGACAACGGCTAAAATGGTTCCAGATCTCCCCAGATGATTTTTATTTTGCAGTGAGAGAATCCTGTGCTACTGAATAAGCGCTGTGTACCTCTCCAGGTATGTCCCCGGGGGAGGTCATCAACACTTATAATATTATCTCCACTAAAGTTGGGCAACTTTTAAGTGCTCCGACACGTAGAACAGTTACTTTGACCCCAGATGGTTCGATTCGTCATGCTCCCAGGCTGCAAGAAAGTTGAGGGAAGCTCTGAATGCTAATCCGAGAAATCAAAACCATGGTAAGAGCATGTTGTAAAGAGTATAAACTAGCATTAGCAAAATGCAAGGGTGTCCTGAAGGAGGAGGCATGGAGGGAGCTGTTTGAGTCTAGCACCCTTAGGAATAGCTCCAGGTTCTGGAGCATTGTCAATAGACCGTTTCTTTGAGCATGAAGTAGGGAGTTAACTAGGCTCGCGCATCACCGAGGATGAATGGGTGCTCCACTTCAAAACTATATTTAAAAGTCCAACGGAGCAAATATGTCATACAGGCCATGACATGGACGCCCTCGCAGTGTTTTTTGGGCACGGTGAGGTTGAGGCTGGTATTGCCGGGTTAACCTGCAACAAATCTTGGGGACCAGATGGCATTCCTCCGGATCTTTTTAAGTCTGATCCACTCTTCTGGGCACCGGTTCTTGTGGCTGTGTTTAACGCAGCGGTCAGGAACGGTTGCCCGGAGTCTATAGTACCCATTTTTAAGACGGACGATCGGAATAGCACATTTTGCTATAGGCCGATCTCACTGCTGGATTTGGTGGTTAAGGTTGTGGGCCGCATATTACTACAACAACTGACCATTTGGGCTGAGGAGCACATGATAATTTCCGATGTCCAATTTGGATTCCGTCTGGGTCGGTCAACCGTGGCCCAATGCCTTAACTTAAACATGTTACTTATCAAATACACGGTTTCAAATTCAGAAACTATCTACCTAGCCTTCATGGACTTCTCTTCCGCATTTATTCACTTGAACAGGGCCAAATTGTGGCAGTCCATTAAGGGTATGGGTGTAGATAGCAATATTGTCAACTTCCTTGAGGACCTTCATAGGGCAACTAAGGCTAATGTTAGTTTCTCCCAGGACCTCCGCGTTTCCCAGGACTTTGATATAAAGAAGGGAGTACGTCAAGGCTGCATCTTGGGCCCATTTTTGTTTAACCTCTACATCAACGACTTAGACAGGGCTTGAGTAGCTACGGGGGCAGACTACCCGTATGTAGGGCAACGTGGTCTTCCCGTTCTATTATATGCTGATCATGCAGTTCTTTTATCTAGGACTGCTAGAGGTCTTCAATCTTTGTTAGATGCCTTTACTAAATAGTCGGAACGAGATTTATCTATTAACAACTCAAAATCCTACATAATGCAGGTGGGGACTCGCCCTAAAAAATGTTTTCAATTTAGAGTAGGCCCTGCTAAGGTTCCCCGTACAGATATTTTTTCATATTTGGGAGTCTTACTTGATGTTCAAATTAAATGGGGGCCACTAAAACTCATGAAAAGGTGGGATCTGGTTCAAGTAAACGCGGCCATTTTTAACTTTGCTTCCAAACTAGGCAATAATAATAATAATAATAATAATAATCCACATTTGTATAGCGCAAACAATCACCCGTAAGGGTCTCTAGGCGCTGGGGGCCGTCCGGAAGATTAAGCAAGCTATTGCCCAGAGTCACATGGTGCTCGGCTTATCTGCCGCCGGCGCCGGAGATCGAACCGTGATCCCCAGATTCCGGAGTCAGTCGCCCTGGCAAGAGACCATTTGCAGCTATGCTGAAAGTCTATCAAGCAAAAAGTGTGGCCATAGCCTGTTATGGAAGTGAAATCTGGGGGCACTCCAACACAGATATACTTCTGGTAGCTGAGAATACTTTTTTAAAGCGCCTGTTGGGCGTTACGCGTGGTCTGTCTAATTTGGTGGTCCACGAGGAACTGGGGGTGCCATATTTAAGTGACACCCTGGCACTGCGCCCCCTTGTGTTTTGGCTAAACTGCTGGTTGAATAAAGAATGAACTCTTAGCCATTTGATTTTAAAAGAATGCATGTTCCTTGACAACGTGTCCCGAATACCTTGGCTTAGATACATTAAAAGTACCCTTGAAGAGTTAGGGCATGCTGACCTGTTTTCAAATCCAGAATCTAAAAAAAGATGTGGAGATAATTAGGGAATCATTCTTTAGTTTAAGGAAACTGGAAAGGGATGAGCGGGAACTGTGGAAACCCAGCATCCGCAAATCTTTATTGCTGAAGACAACTCCATCTGCCGATCCTTACCTCCTGGGGTTTTTTATCTACTTATGAGCGGTTTTTATTGTCCAGGTTTCGTCTGGATCTTATTCACCTCCTGCTTGCTATTCCAAGAGGGTGCAGTAGAGGTCAATTGTTAGCAACCTGTGGCTGTGACGAAGAGTCTCCACAGGATCTGCTACATTTTATGTTTTTTTGTGAATTTCATGAAGTACCCTGGAGGTATTTTTTAGTCCCTATTTTGAAGAAGATGAATTTTAATCAGGCTCATCCAGCTCTCCTGTTCCTCCAACCATTGAAGGCCGATTGCATTTTCTTTATTGTTGGCTACCTAAAATCCACTGTGAAGACAAGGACTTGTTTGGATAAATAGCTACTTTGATGATGATTCTTTGTAGGGATAACGGTTTACGAGGGCCAGGATAACTCTATAGGGGTGTGCTAATCCAAGGGGGACACTGCTTGACTCTGAACTTTCACTCTATTGTTAGAGACTATTATGGGAGGTTGAGCTATTCAAAGGGGGACACTTCTTGACTCTGAACTTGCACTTTATTGCTAGAGACTATCATTGGAGGTTGTGTTATGATGTTTTATCAAGTTTTAGATGGTCTCTTATGGAACTATGTTTTAATGTAATTTGGTTGTATTGCAACTTTCATGGTTTTATCTATGTGAAACCGAATAAAGTTTATTTGATTTAATTTGAGTGTTTTTATCAATGATGTCATAGAGGATATCATGAGTGATGTAATAAGTAGGGTAATTAGCAGTGCATTATATATATATATATATATATATATATATATATATATATATATATACGTTAGGAGCAGGAAGGAATCTGCCGTGCCAGACGATAAATAAACGCCGATGTCTTGCCAGCAATGGGCCTCTCGTGTGTGTTTTTCGTGTTGGAAATTGATGGGCTGCTCCAGGCCCATTGTGAAGAGGCCGCCCTGAAGGGTTGGGGGCTCCAGTAACGAGAGACTTGGTTTGGGAATTAAATTGAGGAGCATGACCCACTCACGCGCCCCTGCCTACTGAGGAGATGCCAATTTGGCAAATACGGCACGCGTGTTGGAAGGGATTCGAGGTGAATTATTTTCATCATTGATCGTGCTGGCTGAAATTCATGTTTATTTACGTCCTGTGAACAATGTACAGCAATGCGCAATGGGAACATCAACTCACCTGACTTTCAAAAGTATTTCCATTTATGAGTGACACCGCCATGCAGGTACTGACTTCATTATTGTGAACAATATTGTGGATTTCCAGGGTTACATCTATTTACTGGCGGTGCACTCTGGGACTTGTATTTCTTATTTAGTCACGTGGGTAACTTGAATTTAATAAGCGCACAGCAGACTGCAATTAGCATTTGAATTTTGTCCTTCTACCTGTGAGCAAGGCCGGATGAGGCCGAAACGTTAGGAGCAGGAAGGAATCTGCCGTGCCAGACGATAAATAAACGCCGATGTCTTGACAGCAATGGGCCTCTCGTGTGTGTTTTTCGTGTTGGAAATTGATGGGCTGCTCCGTGCCCATTGTGAAGAGGCCGCCCTGAAGGGTTGGGGGCTCCAGTAATGAGAGACTTGGTTTGGGAATATATAGATAGATAGATAGATAGATAGATAGATAGATAGATAGATAGATAGATAGATAGATAGATAGATAGATAGATAGATAGATAGATAGATAGATAGATAGATAGATAGATAGATAGATAGATAGATAGATAGATAGATAGATAGATAGATAGATAGATAGATAGATAGATAGATAAATTACCCACTGGCGGTCGCCAGTAGGTAGTTATAGTTAGTACCTTGTTTCTATTCAAAAAGCATTTTTTGTTTTCACAATAACTTTGGCGCCGGCTGACGAATCTTTGTGAAATTTTCAAAACTTATGGCCTATTACTGTCAGCTCCTACCTTGAAAGTTTCGGGGTGATTCACGAAGCGGGGGCTGAGAAAAAAGGGGGGTCCCAAAACACGTTTTTTCCATGTTATTTCCAATAGGAAACTTTAGACACGTCTACAGCCCGAACTGCTGAATGGAATTACGCCAAATTTTGCAAAAAGGTAGCCCTTGGTTCAGAAAGAGACCTTTTTTTAAATGGTGTAAATCTGTTCAGTAGTTCCTGAGAAATTAAAAAAATGGAGGTCAAAAAATCAATTTCCCATAGGAAATCTTAGACACGGTTATAGCCAAAACTGCTGAACGGAATTACACCAAATTTGGCAAAAAGGTAAGAAAGAGACCTTTTTTTTAAATGGTGTAAATCCGTTCAGTAGTTGCTGAGAAAATCAAAAAATAAAAGTTTTGATATCTATGGCCGCGGTGGATCCGCGCACCCTGCTGATCACGAGCTGCATTCTAATTAGCTGTCAACACTTCAAACCAGGAAGTGTTGGCAGCCATCTTGTACCTCGGTAGAACTGAGGCACAAGAAAGAGAAAAACAAAGGCGCAAAACAAGAAAAGGGGGCAGGGTAGAAACACCCTGACCCCCTAGGCCTGCACAGGGGGTCCCACAGGGACCCCCAGGGCCAAAAAAAGCATATTTTTTTTAAAACAAATTGGCCGAATTCACGCTGGGTGCGCGAATCCGGCCGCGAAAATAAAAAAAACACGCTTCATTATTATTTAGCCCCCGGGTGGGCCAAGTCCCGGGGGCAATGTTTATATTGTAATGGGGGCCCAAAGGGGCCCCCAAGGACCACGATCGGAGGCTTTTTTTACATATTCGCGGGGGGCACATGCCCCCCCCGCAGCCCCGGGGACCGCCACCCCCCCGGGGCTTGTATTTTAAATGGGTGGGGGGCCTCCAAGGCCCCCCAAGCCCTGGGGACCGCCACCCCCGGGGCTTTCTTTACATATTTGCGGGGGGCATATGGCCCCCCGCAGCCCCGGGGACCACCACCCCCCGGGTCTTTTTTTTTTTTTTAAACTACCTGTGTGGGGGGGGGGGGGGGGCTCGAGCCTCCCCACATGCCCGGGGACCGCCACCTCCCCGGGGCACTAACTAAGCAAATGTAGGGGTCGTTACGGACCCCCGAGCCCCGGGGACCACCACCTCCCCAGGGCTTTGCTAATGTTGGGAGGGGGGCCACGCGGCCCCCTTCTTGGAGCCAGTGATGGCCCTTGGGACCGCCATCCCCCAGGGACAGCTCCTGTAGTGTCCAAGGGTGCCCAACCCCGGGACACTGCTGTTTGCAATGACATGGCGAAAGAACTCTGGTTTGGGGTTTGAAAGCGAGAGCAGGAAAACTGCTCTCGCTTTCAAAATCAAAACCACATTGCTTTTCCACACGGGGAGCTGCATCTTAGCAGCTCCCTGTGTGGAAAAGCAATGCCGGCTCCCGCAGGAGGCGGGGAGCCGGTGGGACCGTGGGGGAATTGGGGACCCCCCCATGGTCCCCAACGAGAGGCCAGGCCCTGGGGGATGGGGTCCCCGGGGACGAATATGGCCTCGGGAGGGGGGCCATGCCGCCCCCTTTCCAATTTTTTAAAATAAAAAGAATATAGGGTCAGGCCCTGGGGGATGGGGTCCCTAGGGCCAATAAAATAGGAAAGGAAGGGGGGCCACCCAGCTCCCCTTCTTAAAAAAATAAATGGAAAAAAAAGACCGGCATCACGCCGGAGGCCCTGCCCCCTCCCTGCAGCACTCTACAAACGCGCCCCTGGGGCATTATAAGTTGGAGAATTAATTCCCCTTGAATACTGAGGGTCCTTGGGGGACAAATAGCCCACCAGGTACCTCCAGTATGCACCAGGGAGTTGCTTTGCAGAGAGGTGGTCCAAAACCACGCCCCCTTTTTACACCATTCTGCAAATCAGCCCTGTGGCGCTTACTATGGCATTGCCCCCCACCCCTGGCATATAAAAACAAATCCCTGGCACCTAGGGTGCTTTCTGCCCCCCCAGGGGGCAGATTGGGGTCTACTGCCCCCGGCTTCCTGGCAACATTTTATGTGGGGGAGCAAAGGCCCTTGACCAAGGGGCCGCTCCCTGGTGGCCAGTGGGTGGATCCCTGCTTGAGGACAGCCCTCCTGGGGCGATCCCCAAGCAGGGATTCACTAGGGAGTTCCACAGGCTAACATTGGAATATTTTATTTAATTATAAATATTGACTGGAGTGAGAGTAAAACATCATTCAAGGTATCAGAATGTTAGTTATGATAAATCCAACAACTTACCACTGTTAGATTTATATTAACTATCACAGAAAATAAATGAATACACTTTCTTTTCTGTAATCGAAAATCAAGCCTTTCAGCTACACTTTCCTGATTTTAGCCTCTGCCAGGCTGAAACAAGCTGTCCTAATGAGGTGTGAAGTAGCATGCTAGAAAAATTATGGATTTCCTTTGGGAGGAGAACTTCAACTGCAGAAGCTACAGGCAGGTAGGGGGGTTGGAGTGGCCGAGCTGGTCTTCAAAGGGACAATAACACTTTGGGACCTCAAAGGGTCACCCCCAAATCCTGCAACCACAGCCACACAGGAGCGCCTGTTATTATGATTAGGAAAGGGGCTGAAGCACAGTCCATTCTGGAGGATTTTGGAAGATGATGCAACATGATTTACATTAAATGGGGATTTGCAGCTTTGATTTGCACAATTGTCTTACATTTCTGTGACATTAAGTGAACTGGCCAGAATCACAAAATGTTATTGGTCTATTGCTTTAATTTAATTCATTTCTAATTATATACAACATTAACATTTGATTCGGAAGCTGGGCCTAAATAAATGGCACACGTTATCTAAAAGGTGGTGCCGGAGTACTCTATTTGGAATAAATGTTAAATTGGACTGAGTTTATCTATTTAGTTAATCATATACTTATATGTGTAGCACAAGGCTAACTGAGATGCTTCACAGGGTTTTACAGAGAACTGTGGAAATGTGAATCCTTTTAGTTTGGGTAAGGGGTGCTACTGTATTAATCACTTTGTGTTGATATGAACAATTAGACAAGCCTTTTATCAACTGGTGATGCAGCATCTGGTGCTTTCAATTCTGGGTTGATAGAAAAGGTGTTAAACAGATGTTTTGATTACTCTACGCTTCAAACCTTGGCATTTTGAAAAGTCTTTATTAGCTATTAGCTTGAGGCCTTGACCGTCACATATTGGCTCAGCCCTGGCCAGTATAGCTCTCTCGCCCAAAGTTATTGGCTGTTTGGGTGTATCTTTCAGCCTCCAATGCAGAGCTTGTATTGAACTGCACGAGGTACTCTGTACGGGGCACCTCACTATTCTGCCGCTGCTTGTCCCCTCGTCCTAGGCACTGGAAGAAGGGATACGGGGAGTGCTCCGACATCACCAGAAACAGCAATGTTGGAGTTCAGAAGGTGACTGAGCAATAAAGATGCCTTGAAATTTTGTCTTCATCCCGGTACATTTACTGTACGTTTAGAGCAAGAGGTCAAATGTCAGGCCATGTGTCTGACAAATTGTTGCTTATTGCTTTAACATGGAGATTGGTGTTTACTTTTCATTTTCTGACTCTAACATGTGAAAAATTTGTAAGGTGAAATATGTGGCAAACTTGCTGGAGTACAGTTAATGCGTGAAAGGAAAGACTGTAGAATGTCGATTTTTTGCTAACACAAAATTTAAATACATGTACATATATTGTATACATTTTTCCAAAATATACAAGCTGTTAAGAAAGCACAAATGAAGCACTCTTTCTTCAATTATGAAGCGTGATGGAAGCAAGGATGTTTAATTAGATCACAACAAACGAAGATGGTTTATTTAGAGATGTGCAAATGATAATTTGTCACTGAAACCTAGTTTCCTCACATTGTCATTAGTGCGCTATAGCTTTATCCGTAAAACTGCATGAACATGAAAATGTAGGGGAAAATGTGCTCTCTGTAAGTGACAGTGCACTACTGTGCTTTGCTAATTTAATATATTTGCCACAGCTTGCTCCAAAACGCACCACTGGCTACATAGCGCACCCTTACTATGCTCCTGCTGAATGTGTGTGGCTCATTTGCTTCACTTCTTTGTGTGATGCTTGTATTATTCACAATCTATACGACTTCGGTGAGGTAGCATTGATGGAGGCACCTCGTCTCTGAAAAGTGCTCCAGCACCACTCTCCACAGCACACAACCCCACTTGGCAATCTCTCCCCTTCTTCCCTCTTTCAGTGTATGCTCCTCGTTCTCCTCTCCTGCCCTATTCTACTTCCCCTGTGTTCTCTTTGCTTCCCATAAACCACTAGCCCTTTCCTCCTAAAGGCAGGGCGGAAGTAATTTTAATACTAGAAACATAAGGCTTTCTATATTGAAGGCTCCCTTTCCTTCAATGTTGTCCTTTTTTATTTCTATGGCAAATGAAAGTTGTGTGGCAAGGGATTCTTCATGATATCAATTTCTTTCTGTGGTATAGGAGCTAAAGGAAAACTATTATGAAGGCTACTTTGCCATCCAAACTTTATTCAACATAGAAACAAAGACCAGAATCTATCAAAGGCACAGTAGGCTTATATATATTTTTTGTTTATTTGTCTAGCTGTAATGTGCTTACACTGCATGTGTAAGCACATTACACCCCGATTTATTGGCTTTTCCAATTCTTGGGATTTGTTCAAATTGCACGTGCCACTGATGTGTATCAATGGACTGTCTGCTTAGACCACCTGTTTTTCTTATGATTATATGTTCATTAAATGTGATTTGTCTCCTTAGTTTCTCAAAATCTAGAATTGCGCCTTGTGAATGGACAGCATAGTTGTATGGGGCGTGTGGAAGTTTTCAATGGAGGCTCCTGGTCCTGGGGCACTGTGTGCGATGATCTCTGGGACCTGAAGGATGCCGCTGTTGTGTGCAGACAGCTTGGCTGTGGACATGTCATTGCCTCTCCTGGAAGCGCATACTTTGGTTGGGGCAACGGAGAGATTCTTTTTAAAGACGTGAGGTGCACAGGCCAAGAAGCTGTTCTGTGGGAATGTCCCAGCAGGTGGCAGAACACCAACAACTGTGATCACAGCAATGATGCCGGTGTTGTCTGCACAGGTATGTTATCATTCTTTCCATCTTAAGAGGCTGTGCCTGTGCATTTTTACATGGTGAGGTGATGCAAGTATGGATAGATGGATGGATGGATTAACTCACGGATAGCAAAGCAGATGGAAAAAGGGGGAAATGGAATTTTATTTTTCTTTCATTGAATACAATTTTTTTTTTTTTTTTTTTTTTTTTTTTTTGAAAAAGTTTTATTAAGCAATAATTCGGTTACAAGTACGGGCCTACAACCACTCGGGCCGGCCGCTAGGTACAGAAGGAAATCTACACATATCAAAGCTACAATCAGTTCCCAGGGCACTGCCCTGCAGTGGCTCCAGATAGTTCTCGAGGAACAGGAAGCGTAAGTCCAACAATCACAAAAACAAAAAGACAAACAATACACAACATAAGGCGAGTTATGAGGGAAACCAGTGCGGGTCAGGCTCCCCCCGGGAAACTCCAGTCAGGACAATTGAGCAAACCGCTAAAGAAAGGAGTACCGGGAGGCCGGGGACGGAGGGGGGGGGGGGGGAGGGGGTCAAGGAAGATGAACGTCCATATGTAGTTGTTCCAAAAGGCGCCAGGAGCCATCAAGGGTCAGGGGGACATGGCGATATCAGTATCTACCAGGGGGGGCGTACAGATGCCTCCGCGATACGCGTTCCATTGCCCCCAAATTCTACCCCATGCCCCCGGCTTGCCACGGGCCACATACACAGTCTTCTCCCTAAACATACACCAGTCCATATTCTCCTTCCATACTGACACGGTGGGCGGCCGTTGAGCGCCCCAAAGTTGCGCTATGTCCCTCTTGGCAATCATGTTCCCTAGGGCCGCCCACCGAGTCTGAGCCGCGCTGTAGTCATTGGGCTCCCACACATTCAGGACACAGCGACGCACCTCCGGCAGCAGCACAACCCCGGTGACCTGTCCCATAACCGTGTGGACCCGGCGCCAGTAGTCCGCCACCTCGCGGCACTCCCAAAGGATATGAAGAAAGGTGGCGCTGAGCCCACAGCCTCGCCTACAGAGCCCGTCGCCGGAAAATCCCATCGAGACCAAGCGCGGACCCGTCACATACACCCGGTGGAGAATCTTGAGCTGTACCAACCGAAGACGAGCCGGAATGGCAACCTCCTTGGGGGACGACAGTGCAGACTGCCAATCTTCGTCGTCCAATTCCACCCCGTCCCCAGTCCAAGCCTCCCGAAGGCGAACAAGAAGGTCCGCCCGGTGATTGATTAATTTTTTATAAATTAAAGAAATAGTACTATCAGGGACATGTCCATCAAGTATGCGGTCCTCGAGGGGCGATGAAACAGGGATCTTGGTCCCCTCCCCGAAGACCGAGAGCAGGGCGTGCCGAACCTGGGCGTAGCGGAAGAACTCCCTGTCGGTCAGCTCGTATTCGGCCTGGAGCACCGCGAAAGTCTTTACCGCGCCCTTGTGCCACAGGTCTCCCACTTTGCTGATACCAATCGTGTCCCACTGGTCAAACCCCTTCGTGGTCCACAAGCTTCCCAGGCGGTCGGAAGCAAACAAGGGAGTAGCACATGTTAATCGCTCACTCCAGCCCATGGCCGCAGTGGCAGCCCTCCAGGTCCGCACCGCAATCTTAGTAGGACCCGTAAGGGTCCGGCCAGCCAGGCGGGAATAAAGTGCCCTGTTGTAGTTCCCGCCGGGAAGCAGGAACTTGTCCATCTCATACGCCGGATTCAAGCCGGGCGCATACGTGGCGTGGTTAATGGCAGATAGCTGCGAGGCCCAATAGTACCTGCGAATGTCAGGAAGCGCGATGCCCCCGTCATACCAGGGGAGAGTGAGCTTGGCAAGAGCAATACGCGCCCGCCCGTCCCACACCAGTCTCCTCTGCAGGCTCTCCACCTCCCGAAAGTAGGCCACTGGGATAACATCGAGGGAGTTCTGGAGTGCATAGAGGAACCTGGGAAGGGACATCATTTTAAACAGCGCGGCCCGACCCAGCGGGGACAGGGGGAGCCTGCACCACCGGGCCGTGTCCTCCCGCAGCCGCCGAAGTGGACGCAGGAGATTCTGCTCATAGCGAGCCACCGGGTCCAGCGAAACGTATATCCCCAGGTACTTAAAGCCGCTCAGAGATATCTGAATCGGGAGCCGAGGCGGCAGGAGAGGAGGACCACCAGAGATGGGATAAACGCAGGATTTAGACCAATTGATCGTGAGACCCGAATTGTTCCCTAAGGAGGTCAGAACGTCAAAAAGGACGTTGAGTGACTGCCGCGGTGAGGTGAGATACAGGAGAATGTCGTCCGCATACAGCGAGACCCGATCTTCGAAGCCCGGGCCCCACCGGATCCCTCTAAGCGAGGGCTCCCAACGGAGCCAGGCAGCGAGTGGCTCCAGGGCGAGAGCAAAAAGCAACGGGGACAACGGGCACCCCTGCCTCGTGCCCCTGCCGAGGGCAAAGGGCCGAGAGACCCGCCCATTCACCGCCACTTGAGCCATGGGTCCCGTGTAAAGGAGCCTCACCCAGCCAATAAATCCCTCTCCAAAGCCGAATTTATCCAAGACGGCCCAGAGGAAGGGCCACTCAATAGTATCAAAGGCCATCGTGGCATCCAAAGAAACCAGCACGGCCGGTTCGGAGAGGAACTCCGCCCTGGCAAGGGCACCGTGAAGACGCCGCAAGTTAAGAGCGGTGTTGCGGTGCGGGATAAAGCCGCATTGGTCCGGATGAATAAGGTCGCACACGACACTCAACAATCGATTGGCCAGGACTTTCGCCAGGATTTTGGGCTCCGCATTGAGCAGTGAAATGGGCCGGTAAGAAGTACAGCGGTCTCGCGGCTTGCCCTCCTTGGGGATAACGACTATAGTGGCCAAGCGCTGGTCGGCCGGAAGGGAACCCGCCGCGAGAGAGTCGCGGAACATGCGGCTGAGGAAGGGCGCAAGCTTATCAGGACGCAATTTGTATAGTTCAATGGGCAGACCGTTAGGACCCATAGCCTTGCCCGAGCGAAGGGAACGGATCGCGGTCGCTATTTCATCCGACGACAAGGGAGCGTCCAGCCGCTCCCGGTCCTCAACGGACAGGCCGGGCAGAGCAATATCTCTCAGTAGGAGGCGAGAGTCCTCCTCATCCCTGTCAGTCACCGGGGAGTACACCGCCCGGAGGTGGTCAGCGAAACATTCCACAATCTCATCCGGCTCAGTCACACACACACCGTCAGCAGCACGCAACTCGGGGACCACACGATTCACTATCTCCTTTTTGTCCAGCCACGCGATCAACTTTCCCGCCTTGTCCCCCGCGTCATACAATCGGCCCTGCTGCTCCCTATACATAGTTTTGGCCGCGTCAGTGACCATGGACCTATATTCGAACTGTTTCAGGCTAAGGGCATGTAGCCCGTCCGGAGTAACATTCGCCACCAGGGCCGACTCCAACCCCGAGATGTCAGTCTCCAGCTTCACCACCGCCTCGCTCCTAACCTTCTTGGCCACCACTATCTGGGCGAGGGCGTGTCCGCGTATCACAGTTTTAAAGGCTTCCCAAAGGGACAACGCAGACGACACCGACCCCTCGTTTTCACTGAAGTATTGGTCCATGGCCCTCACCAGGCTGTCACGAGTCGCAGGGTCTCGCAGGTACCAAGGGTTAATAGGAGCTACCCGCCCTGCAGACCGCGACCCGGTGTCAAAGAGAAGCCACAGCGGAGAATGGTCGGAGATACCACGCGCCAAGTGTCTGACCTCTCGAATCCGACCAGTCTGCGCCGCGGGCATAAGGAAGTAGTCCAGCCTAGAGAGACTCCCATGCGCCCCCGAATGAAAGGTAAACTGACACTGGGTCGGATGCATTAGTCTCCAACTATCCACCAAGCCGAAGGTCTCCAACATCCCACCCAGCCATGACTGGGCAGCGGGGAGGGTCCTCGGTGGGTGACGATCCAGTTCACCCGAAACCACAGAGTTAAAGTCCCCGCCCATGAGCAGGAGGCCGTCCGGAAGGTCAAGCAGCATTCGACCCAAGTCAGTAAAGGTGGAGTTCTGGAGACCCGGGGGAACGTAGACTGAAACCAGGGTAAGGGGCTGCCCCTCCCACCTCCCAATCAAACACACATAGCGCCCTCTGTCATCCGAGACTATCCTCGTGATCTCCACCGGAAGGGAGGTTCGCAGGAGAATGCCCACCCCCCTGGAGCCCGTTGTGAAACCAGAATGAGCTACGAGGCGGTATCCCCCCCTGTTCATCGCATGGCAGACATTGCCGACCAAGTGCGTCTCCTGGAGAAACACCACATCAGGAGTCAATTGAATACAATTTTGACTTTCTCAAAACGTAGTGCCTTAAAGATGTTGCTGTATATGCATCATGATGCAGGACGTGATGAATACCGTGCTCTTTTGAGTTTTTAGACTCTGTGCAAGGCACAATCATCTGGACATCAGACGTGAGGTGGAAGAGTGTAAAGTAGGTTTTCCGGGTTGAGCTGCAGCACCATTTCACTTTCTGTTGACAATGATTCACTGCTGTATCACAGTCTCTGTGGAAATGAGGGACAGACGGACACACTTTCTTATAAAGTGCACAGTGATGATTGGTAGGTGAACCCATCAGGAGAGACGGAAAGGTCTTTACCTCGCAGTGTGGGGAATTGGAAATGATGTAATAAATAACATCTTCCATTGCCTCTCACCCTTCTGTACCACATAATAAATAATGGTGTTTATTTATGGTAACGTACATTTTAATTGGTCACGTACATATGTATATGAAATTTTGTATACACTTTTTATATGGGTTTGTGTTTTTTAACTAATCAATCAATATGAACTTTATTCGGATAAAAACAACATATCCATAAAAGTACAAGTTTAAAATAGACACAATTCATTATAATTAAAATGTTATTCAGAATTAATAAATAGGTCATAATTATACAAAACCATTAGATGAAAGGTTTAAGGCAAAAAACCATTTGAATTAACCGGGGTGCATAGAGTTACGGGTACGCACTGCCGTTTTCGAAAAAGGATCCCACCCGAAAACATAATTCATCATCGCTTATAGCTAGCACCATCCCATAGGCTGCCTTATAATCAGTTACATGTCGAGCTTTAAAATATGGGATCAGGAATCTTTTAGTGAAGATTAGATATTAAGAGCAAAAAAATAGGAAGTGTAACATTGATTGCTTGTGTGTATTATTACAAGGGCAGTATAAAAGATCAAGGTTGGCGGTAAAACCAATAGGAAATGACAGCAGATATTTCATTGTGTCTGTCCTTAGCGTAAAAAGTAAGCCCCTTTCCCAGCAACCAATAGGTTTTGAGAGATATCTAGGCATCGCTGGGATCACATTCTCGATTTGCATATATCTAGCGACTGAGGTTTTTTTACATTCAGTTGCTAATCTTGTTTCTTTATATGATGCATACAGAGTTTTTTCGAGAGTTTTAATACTAATGGAGTTATAATCTAGAGGATTTAGAAAGAGACATTCCATATTCACACTACTTAGACTTTTGTGAACTGCTGCCAACCACGGTATGTCCATCCCTTTGTCACATTTCAAACAATCTAAGATTATCTCCCTTGTCAATTGTGCAGCTGGGTTTTTCCAAATTCTAAGCCAAAACAAAGTCGGGCGAGCCTTAATATAATCCTCTATGTACGGTAGGTTGAGTTCACTATGACCAGCATACGTAGAGGAGAAAAATGGCGCGCCCAGGACTTTGCGACAAAATCTATTTTCTTCACGCTCGATGGGGGTGCTAATCGTATTCCCCCAAACCTCCGCCCCATATGTAGCAGCTGGTGTGCATTGCAATCTGTAAATTTTAACAATAGAAGGCACTACCTCTATGTTTCTTGGCTTAGGTAACCTAAGTATGGTGTTGATAGAATTAATAAACTTCCTTTTGCAATGGACCACATGATCATTCCATAATCCATTAGATGCGAATACCAACCAAAGATACGGGAAAGTGCAAGTGCTTAATAGTTGATTGGAATTTATAACAATTGAGAGATTAGAATATTTCTTAGACCCACATGACATCAGAAACGATTTTTTCAAATTAGTGCATAAATCTAGAGTTGCCATAAACGTCACAAAACCCTGAACCAGGGCGCGTAGGGCTTATGGGGTACGCCCCATTGAAACTGCATCGTCAGCATATAACAGTGCAGGGATTTTGTTTCCACTAATAATTGGGACGTCTTGAATTAAGATCACCAGGGATTTGGTTAGATCGTTAATATACAAAATGAATAAGAGGGGGGCCAGGACACAACCTTGTCTGACCCCCCTACCAACTTCAATGGCTTTAGAGATCTCACCGTCCCTACTAATACGCACCCTGGCTTTTAGATCTCTGTGCAAATATGCCAGGAAGGAGACTAATGAATCGTCTAGCCCAAGATTTAAAAGAGTTGACCACAGCCGAGATCTATTTACAAAGTCGAAGGCCGATGTAAGATCCATAAATGCCAGGTACACAGGTGTTTTCTTGGCTATGTTTTATTTACTGATAATCAGGTTAAGGTTAAGGCATTGTTACACGGTACCAACCTTACTCCTGAACCCCAGCTGACATGGGTGTAAAACCTGGCAGTCCTCAGCCCATGACTTGATCCTATTGAATAACATCCTCACCAAAATGTTCAGAGTATTATCAATCAATGATATTGGCCTGTAGCAGCTCGGGTTTGACCGGTCCCCCTTCTTAAAAATTGGAACTATGGTGCTATAAGACCATGTTTCAGGAATGGATGAATTTGTCAAATTATTAAAAACATCTACAAGTAGTGGTGCCCAAAAATCGGGATAGCTTTTAATGAGGTCAATAGGAAGACCGTCCGGCCTGGGAGCTTTGCCCCCCAGGCTCTGGGTAATGGCCTCCTCGACTTCAGATAATTCGATCTGAATCTCGGTGGTATATATATACTCCTGTTTAGATTCACAAGGGTCCGGGGCAGCATAGATCTTACTAAAATGTGCCTCCCAGGACTCACTAGAAATGTTGCAGCTAATAGGTGAGGCTGTATTTCCCACGGATTTCATGCCTTTAACAGCCTTCCAGAAATTCTTACCATTTTTTAATACATTTGCCCGAACAAGGTTAGCCCAATGGTCATTGATGAGCTCCTCCTTCCTACATGTAATAGCTCTTTTATAACATCTCCTAAGTGACGACACAAGAAAGCTGACTCTAGGTTTGCTTACAAGTGCCTTTCTTAGTGCTCTGTTAGCCGCAGAGCAATCTGCATTAAACCAGCCTGGGTCAGAGTTAATATTCCTATTTGGCTTGGACAATATGTTTTTAATGCCAAAACAGAGCTCTGAGAAGGCACCAACTACCTCTGCATTGCGTGCTCTAAATGTCAGACAAGTGTTGATCAAAACCGGGTAAAGTTTTATCACCCTTTCAAATAATACATTATTGTCAATACCATGCCACACGAGTCTGAGATTATCAGTTGTCATCATTAAATCACTTGCCCCATGCGTGTAATCATACGTTGGACGACGTGTGAAACTTAGGATAGTGTTAATAGGATTGTGATCTCCTTGTATTGTTGGGATTACTTCAGCCCTTAGCACGTGGCTTTCGAGGGAAGCAGTTATAAAAATATAATCAATAGTGGAGGCTGAACCTCGACTTCTGTAGGTTGGTACTATACGTCCGTCACTAGGAGGCACGGCTGCAATCTCCATGACATTAAGAAAATTGTTTGAAAATAAGAGGTTCACTAACTGCTCACCTCTTTTGCTCAACAAACCTCTAGTAGTGGGCCGAACAGCCAAATAAATATCCCTTGGGATTTTAACATTAAAATCGCCACCTAGACATGTACCCTTGATTAGGGCACCACAATTATCAATTTGTAATTTTGAAATAAAATTAACCAACTCGGAAAAGTTGATATTGGGAACGGTTTTAAAATCATCATTATAGAAATTAATCAAGTAAAGTGAAACCCCCCGAGTATAGAGGGTTACTTGAAATTTATCACTATTGGTATGCAGGGTTCTAGCACGACCGCCTGCCTTAATATTTATCCAGGTGGAGAGGCCACCAACAGGCCTACCTAATTTGGGGATGGGGGACAAAGTATTAAAACATTCAAAACCCTCCATAAACAACTCCCGGGTCGCCCAGGTTTCTTGAAGCATTACAATATCTTGACCACTTATTAACCCCTTCCAGTCTGGTAAATTTAACTTAGATGCCAGACCGGCACCATTCCAACTCAATATTTTAAGTGTCAGATCAACGTTCCTTGTAGTCAATATATCAGGTTTGCTAGGCTGAGGACATGTTTGTGTCAGTGCTAATACTGATACCTCAGTTAATACTTCACTCATTGGTGGAGAGGGCAGTCAATCTTGGCAGTCCAAACCTGATAAGGGTGTAAATCTTTTGAATGTTGGAATAGAATTATGTGAGTTGGAGCAAAAGGCTTCAAATGTGGGTTTCTAAAAGTAGCCTAAGGGTAGCGCCCATATGCTAGTCCTAGAATCTGTCTGCTCCATCTGTAATGATAGTATAGTTTTTGCCACTGATTGCCTACGAAAGTTGACAACTATGCAGTCCCCCTTAATGGATTTGGGGGATATGCCCAGCCAGCCCACTCGTCGTACCATGATGATATTCTCAATTAAGGATGGCCTAAATCTCCTGTTTGGAGAGCCAATCAACGCACTTACAGCGCAGTTGCTCCCAAGATTCTATCTGATCTTTTCTTAAAGGGGGAACACCTGCTAAAACCACAACATATGGACAAGCCTCCGGAGGTAAATTTAACACCACATTGTTACCCTCAGTATGAGTCGTGGGAATTGGGTCGTTGTCGCCTTCTTGTAGTATGCTATCCATACCATTGCTATTATGTAAAGAGGTAGGAACATTACTGACAGATGTCGTATTGTTTATCAAGTTACCATCGTTAATCCTGCTACTATATTCCGTGAGCCTATTTGCCCCCGTGTTACCCCTGATTTCAAGACACGTGCGAATTTTGTTGCATGTCGTACAATCAGTGACTGCCAAATTTAAATTAGATGGGACATTAGTGATTTGATGGCAAGTAGAGTTATTATTAGGGGGTACATTTTGTGCTTGCTTTCTAGCACTAATAGAGTCAGATACCTTGGCATCAACTTGGGAGACAATATTCGTAATTTGGGGTGCAGGCTGTACGGGCTGGACAGGCTGGACTAAAGAAGCAACTGAAATGCAGTCTTTCAACGAGGATAGAAAACTATCAAGAACAGGCTTAACACAATCAGTGATAATGTTAATTAAATGATTCATATCGATTACCCTATTACAGTTGTCATTGCCAATAATAGAAAACTGAAGATCGTTCTCAGTCTGAGTTCCAATCGAATGATAAGACGATTCAATCGGTGGGGCATGCACATGGGCCTCAACAGATGTTAAATTAGAGGACGAGCGAATCCAAGAATTTAATGTTGTATTTAATGTTGTGCGTGTAGAGCATGGGCGAATTGGTTGTTTCCTGATTTCCTCTTGCGTTTTGCCCCCAGAGGGGGGGCGTTAACTGTTACAGAGTTTGACTCAGGTGGATCTGATATAATTGCATCACAGGTCTCTTCGCAAACCAGAGCGGGAGCATCAGGATCACATGCGATTGGATCAATAGTTTCAACAATCGGGCCCAGAGATTGTGTAGATTGCCCTAAGCCGAGGGAAAGACGCCTCTCGGTGAGCTCGATTTCCTTTGCTCACAATACTGACGGCCCTTTCCAGCATCCTTTCAATGCTCGTCGTGGCCGGTCTAACAGCCGGCAGTGCCGTGCGCCTCCCCATGGTTACTTTAATAGTGCTATAAAAAATGCAGACGGTGTAAATAAGTACAAATAACCTTTGCTCACCTGTGGAGCAACCTCAGCAATGTCCAGATGGAAGAGAAATGGCCAGTCCAGTCTCCTCCAGTCTCTGATGGGCAAGGACGGGCCCGCCCTTGGCCCAGGCTTCGCCCGGGTGCGTCCCGCGCGCGTCCCGCGCTTCGGTGGTCGCTGGCGATTTTCAGCGCGAGAGCAGTGGTGGCTCCTCCCTCCTGGGAGTGAAGGACTCTGGTGCTTGAAGTCCCCCCACCGCAAACAAACAAACAGGCTGTGGCAGATAGCGTGTCCCGCGCTGCGGTGGTCGCTGGTGCTTTTCAGCGCGAGAGCAGTGGTGGCTCCTCCCTCCTGGGAGTGAAGGACTCTGGTGCTTGAAGTCCCCCCGCCGCAAACAAACAAACAGGCTGTGGCAGATAGCGTGTCCCGCGCTGCGGTGGTCGCTGGCGCTTTTCAGCGCGAGAGCAGTGGTGGCTCCTCCCCCCTGGGAGTGAAGGACTCTGGTGCTTGAAGTCCCCCCGCCGCAAACAAACAAACAGGCTGTGGCAGATAGCATGTCCCGCGCTGCGGTGGTCGCTGGCGCTTTTCAGTGCGAGAGCAGTGGTGGCTCCTTCCTCCTGGGAGTGAAGGACTCTGGTGCTTGAAGTCCCCCCGCCGCAAACAAACACACAGGCTGTGGCAGATAGCGTGTTTATGGTGAGGTGCATAGCAAATAATCTCTGCCATCAGTTCGTAAATATAGAATTCATCAAAGATTTAGGAAAACGCGAGAGTGCAGTGTACGTATAAGTAGGCAATTATATTAAACCACTGTATAAACAGCCTCACACAATTCCTCCAGCTTATGTTACATTGTATCAGTTTTATTAAATAAACACATTTTCGTTCCCCAAATATTCTTAAATCTACCAAAAAGCCTTCCCTCCCTTGACATTATATGCCTATTTTTTACCCATGCTGCCACTGATGGCCACACTTTGAACTTCCAAAATGATCATCGAGGAGGTGATAATCCAGGTTATAGAATTGCTTAATGAGGCCTGCTTAACATGCATTATGTCCTGAGAGGAGTGACATTGGTTCTTGTTTGTGATATTTCAGAATGACTTAGCCGTCAATCACCCCATCCCAGAATGATCCTAGATGTGGGCATATAGCCAAATAATTTGCTTTTCATACAGCCATGTTACTTTAAGCATTACACTTAACTGATAATTAATAATTTTGAGTGCAGTAGACGCAGAAATATTGTATCCTCCTAATGTTCAAACCTTGCAGTAAATGAAGGATTATAGAATTCAAAGTCTGCAAGTCGTGAATGATCATCCAATCTCGCTCTGGTGGCAGAGGCCAGCTTTTGCCAGCAGGTGGCAACTACCCCAACCTATGTAAACCTAAGGGGCATATGTATAAGAAGTTAATGCCGCTGTACTGTCTATTTTCGACTATTTATTTTAGCCATATTTACAAGTTGCTGCTAACTGCAGTTAGTGGCACTTTTCCGGCATAAACATGAATTTTTAAGATCGCTACTTCTGTTAGTGGGACTTAACGAAAATGAGATACAAGGTGGGCATTCCCTTGCAAAAACTGCAGCTAATCCCAATTTGCGATATTTACAATGAAATTCCCATATGGCATTAACCCACCACAACTGCCGCTAAGTCTAGTTAGAGGCCATTTTTTAGGACCAGAAAATATCTGGTTTTAAAATTGGTGCAAACACTTGGGGCCTCATTTCAGAGGTTTTGGTGCTGGACAGCACCGCTAGGAATATTGCTGCACTGCCCTGAGACAAAACAAAAGGGTAGAAATGCGCACTATCAATAAGAGAGGGCGCTTTCCTGTTGCATCGCTGCGACAAACAAGTTTTGCAACACTTTTCACTGTGCCCTGCTTATGGCACCATGGATACGTCGTATTCAATGTACGGCGCTCCATGTAGCAATCAATGACAGATACTTCTGGAATCCAGATGTAAGGTTTTGACGCAGTGGTGTCCTAGAATTGTCGCAGTGAAATCTGAGAGATTTCACTGCACCAATCCTACAAGGCTTTGTCGCGTGGCAACGCCCACCCTGCATACATCATACCAGACGCAGGTATAATGTGGCACAGGGCTCCATAAGGTCACACATATGCCGAGATGCATCACTTTGTAAATAAGGCGAAACGTGGTGCAAGATTCATGCTGCAAGTATGCCAAGAATATGACGCACCAGCAGCGTTAAACTGCCGGAAGGGGCTCAGGATTAGACCCCCCCTGTCTTTTTCGTCTACAATGAAACACAATGGCTGCCATGCACCAACACAGGCACCCTTGCCCCATAGTGCAAGGGTGACTGTGTTGCAGAGTCGATTGATGTTGTTTCTCCACTTCTACTCGAGACGTCTGCAGGTGCGTCTGGACCAGTGGAGGGCGGGAGTGGAAAAGCTGGCCTTCTTGGAGTGTTGTTTGCCTGGTCTTTTCTTGAGGGGTTCCAGGGTGTTGGGGCAAATGAAGAGCCATCGGTGGAGGTTGCACGCTGCGGTGTTGTGGTGCTGAGGGAGTTGATGAGAAGTTCTTCGGTGGCCTTGATCCAGCTGTGAAGGGATGGTGATGATGGCGGTGGGTGTGGTGAAGGCATAATGTATACAATGATGGTCGGTCCTGGCGAGTCCTGTGGTTTAGCTGCAGTTGAAGTTTCCGCTGGCAGAGAATACGGGCTATAGCTTTTGTATGGCTATGTGGGTTGGTGCAGTGACTAGCTGCTTGAGTCCGCTGTTGGCGAGGTTCCCCAGGAGGGGGGTGGTGTTCTGGTCATTGGAGTTGTCCAGGTTGAACTTGAGGTCTCGGAGTGGGATGTAGTCGGTGGACGGGAGAGTCTCAGGTGTGATGAGGTCTACAATGGCATCGGTGAATGGGGGGATCATAGCCCGGGGGGACCTGTAGATGAAGTTGCCACGTAAGGTGGTGTTGGGGTTGGTTCTGATCTGGAAGTAGAGGTGTCCATGGTCGCCGTTGCGTCATTAGAATGCGTGGTCAGTTGGAGTGTGCTTTTGTAGACGATAGCAATGCCTCATTCTGGACAGTCAGGGTGGTCCTTAGGGGTGATTTTGTAGCCATCAGGGATGGCGATGGCGATGGCGATGTCTTGTTCAGAGAAGAGGTTAGTCCAGGTTTACATGAAGAAGGCGATGTCTAAAAAGGTGGCGTCGAGGAGGTCCCAGATTTCTGTGGCATATTTGTTGAGGGTCCGCACATTCAGAAAGATACAGTTGAACCATTTGGGTGCTCTGTTGGTCGGCTAGGCGGCAAGAGGCACTGGTGTACTGATGTAGAAGGAGGTGCATTTGCAGTTACGGCAGGCGCAAGGTGCAAGGGTATTCTCAAGTGATGCTAGATGGCAGGTGTCATGGTGTCAAGGGATGAGGGCTAGGAGGGTCCGGTGTCATAGCAGTGGAGTGTCCGAGAGGTAGGGTCCCTGGTGCTAGGCGTGGTACAGGGGCAGACGGATGCAGACGGGCTTGCCTTTGGCTTACCTTCAGCGCACCAATGGCACGCCTGCTGCGCATGTCCGCACAGCGTGCTGCAGAGTGTCTGGACAGCTTGAAGGTGGGAAATGTAGAAAAGGACACTGGAGGGGGCAGGATCATGGGGGATAGCAGTGGCGACAAGTGAGAGGATAGGGAAAAAGGAACTGCAAAAAAGCACAGAAAAAACAAAGCCAAACAAAGCAAAGATAAAAAAAGACAATTGTTGAACGAAGAAGAGCAGAAAGATGAACAGGAACAGCAGAAAAGAGGGACAGGAGGGTAGCCAAGCTGCACAGCAGTGGCGCTTTACCACTGGATGACTAGGGATGAAGCACAGGCAGGAGCCTGCGGGTGGAGTAGGGAATCAAACACCTGACCTTTGGGTCAGAGGAGCCAGCAGCAGCAGAAGGGGACAGCAGCAGCAGCAACCAGATGTCGCAGTGCTATGTGAAGAGGAAGTCCACTAAAGGTTAGTCCCACCGTACACCCAAAAGCAAACTAACAGGGGGCAAGGAAAGGCAGCCCCAACTGGTTGCCTCTTCCGATCTAACATTGGTGACCATATTCTGTGTTTCCCATTTCCCCAGCGTGTAATGGGGGATCAAGCTGCATTCCCAAGGGCCTGGGCCAGAACCGGCCCGTGCCCTTGCTGCCCACTGCCACCAATGGCCGATCTCAGCGACTTGAGCCAGTTAGTGGAGTCCCCCACAAGTCTTGTGTGGTGCCCTCAGTGATGTAGGTAAGCCACAGCGCAGGGATTGGTCAGGGCACGGTGTGCATCACCTAGGCCTAGGTGGTAAATTCCGTTCCGCTCATGGAATTTGGGTAATTTTGCGTTCCGCGGAGAACGCAGAATTGCCCAAAATTCTGCGTTCCACGGCTTCGCGGAATTTTTTGCTTGTTCGCGTTCTCAAAATGCGTGTTTGCGAGATTTTTTGCCATTTCGTGGAGCTTTGCGTAGCGCGACTACGCAAATTCTGCCCACCCCTAGCATCATCCACAGGTGCTCTGCCTGGGCCCGACTCACCCCCAGGCCTCCTCTGTTAGGCATAACACCTTCTCCTCACCTGGACATTGACACCAGGGCTTAATGCGCTGCCCTCTCTCCAAATTTGTGACTCAGCCAGCAGGAGCCTCAGTCAGGTGGGATTTCACAAGCCAGGGTCCCTCCGGATACAGGTGATGAAACAGTGCCCTCTTAGGCATGAAGTTGCAGCGCTCCTGCAACACAAGTTTGGTGCAGCTCAGAGCCCTCAACCTCCACAGCATTCGGCCAGCACAACATCATCTGGCCTGTGATGCAGAGAGGCATGGCCCACAATTGGCAATCTCCTCCATGCAGCCGGGTGTAGTGGTGGCGCCAGGTATGCAATACAGACCTCCCTACGTTGGTATGCAGGAGCACCCCTACCGTTCACAACTCCAAGGTGCGCCAAGAGGTGTTCTCACACAGGTCAGTAACGTGTCTCCATGCTACCTGCCAGACTTCAACACAGTGTAAGGGCGATCTCCGATGCCTCAATGTTTACTGCCACGGCCCAACAACTCCACAGCACCTCTGCCTCCCACTCCGGGTCACAGACGCAGGTATAGCGAGGTCTCTGTGTCCTGGGGACTGTCCCCGCTTTCAAGGATTTGGCTGCCATGGTGTTGCAAGGAGTGCACTATGTAAAGTGATGCATCACTGGTTTTTCCCAGTGATGAGCCTTGTTTCATAACTCTATCCCTGAATCTGCATTTCCTCTTTCCCTGGGACACTGGCTGGTCATACTCATTGTTGGGGGTTTGGGGGGGAGGGGGCACTTGGCCCCAGCTGCTCCATTCTGCATTCCATTGGTTTTATTTTCTATTTTTCATTGGAGGTGGACTTATAGGCTATTTTTGCCTCGAGAGGAAAAGAAAGTCACGTTGGGCTGACAGGCGTGAGTTTTTTTGCCGCTAACGGGCCTTTCGTTACTTTTTGCTCACTAACGTCACCATTTTCATCTCCTTGGCGCTAGTATTAGTGGCAGTTTTCACCGCAGCTAGCTGTTACTATCGCCATGTAGCAACGTATTGTAAATACATCGCTAACATGGCGATAGTTTTTGGTGCTAGGCCATGCTAAGAAAACTGCTGCTAATGCTAGTTAGCGGCAGTTCTTGTACATATACCCCTAAGTATCGTCAATCCCTGGCATAGAATTTTTCCCAAAGGAGATTTCACCAACACAGAAGGTTTTTTATGTTACGCTGGCATGAAGAACTGAGAAGCATTAAAAAAGAAATTGGATACACAAACCTGCAAAGTGGAAATTGTTTCTGAAAATCGAAAATCAGTGCTCCTGTCACTCGTGGAGTTTTCTTGCACTGTGAGAAAAGAAAGTTTGTTCCCCCGCATAGGACTTTCGTGTTAAGCTTGGTAGACATGGGTTGAGATAATTAAGGCCTGTCATGGATCAGAAATGCTGCCATAATGTAAAAATGCTGCAGTGTGCAATGGGAGATCTGACCTAATTCAATATTTCAGCAAACTTACCACTGTGACTATATTGAAGCAGATCACTAAAAACATAGGAATAAATTCTCTTCCGATTTACTCATTAACTTTGAATCAAACAATTCTAACCATTAATTTTGTAATAGTTTGATAATTATTTGTACTTTTCCTCACGACGTGCACCCTTTTCCAATAGGATTCTCTAGCAGGGTTTCAAGGCCTGTCATTCAATTTGAGTTGAATCGGAGCCATCATTACTTAGTAATTATTCTTAAATAAGGACATTGATGTTCATAATCAGGACTGGTCTCTAATGTAATTAGCTCTGGAAGCTCTATGATGTAGATATCAAAGAGGTCAAATTCAGATAGAATTAATCGAAGTTCAGTCGTCATTTGCTTAAGCATTTAAGAAGTAAACTCTTCAGAGACAGAAGTTTTCAAGCTACTGAAGTCATAACTAAATTAAAGACCACCAATTCTAACCTCAGTTTATGATGCCCCAAAATTGTGTTTTTTATAAAATTTCTATTCTGCTCTTTGCAGATGACAAGCTTTTAATTACCAAAACTCTGTATGGTCTGCAGGCTATAGTAGATAATTTTTTTGCAGAGACAGGGATCTTGAACGAAACATTAACAAAACTAAGTTCATGATTGTCAACCCCAAAAAGCAGTGAGGGCGAACATTCTGGTGCCCGGGGTCTCTTTTGAACAAGTGCAGGAGTTCGTATATTTAGGGGTTTGTCTGACTAATATGCCGAATTGGTCCGTGCATATTAGCAAGAGTAGGCTGAAACTTCAGAAGGAGGCTGGTGCTGTGACTAAAATGTGAAAGAATACACAGGGTTTCCACTAGCACCTGCAGTGGAGAGTAATAGTGTAAAAACAATAAGCTTAGCTACGTATGGGCCAGAGAAATTGGTTTATGTGAGGGCTGACAAAGTCATCAAGGTGAAAAACAGGTTAGTCAGGAGCTTAGTAAATCTTCCTCAGAGCGCTCCCCGCCTCCTTCAATTCCTTGATGTTGGTTTCTATCCAATCGATTTTTACTTGATGCTTAGACCTAATCTAAACTGCCACAGGCTTTGATCTACAGATGGGCTGGAAATATACAAACTAGCTTTAAAGGTACCTCTTAGATCTAACGGCTCCAAGAGGACTCCCTGGCATGTTTTCATTAAATCCGTGTCCTATGAGATTGGCTTGCTATCCTTGTGGGAAACACCTGATGAAGTGAAGTTAGTCCCACATTCATTGATCAAAGAATCTATGCGTCAGAGAAGATCTATGGGTCAGAGAATTGAAAAATGTCAAGGCAGGAAGTCTGACAGACACCTTTTCAAACCACAAGATTATTCATGCTTATGAATCATTTCTCAGCTTTTATTTACAGTGTTTGTCTAGTACTAGCTGCACGTGAGGAGTTCCTGATTTTAATCCCCATTTGTTTCCAGGTGGCTAGAGGTAAAATTGTAAACCGATCTTCCTCCCATGTGAGTTTAGTCTTACACTTGCATCTCAAAGTAGGAACTTCAAGTAAATGAGTATACATAAGGGAAGCCTTAGGACACGTAGGTAGAATAGCAGCTACTTGTGTGGAAGAAGAAGTATCAGAGGGTGAAATAGATTGGAAATAGTTATATGCTTGAACCATAGCCCCTTGTAAAAGACGAAATTTGGCTAGGAAAGTAGACGGAAGGCCAAAGAGAACCTGAACTTGAGGAAAGGTAAGGAATGAATCCCTATTGAATAATTGATGAACCCAGATCAACCCTTTACCTCTTCAAGAATGTCAATAAATAGGATGTTCTTTCACCTGAATACATTGGATATTCCATACAGTAGAGTTAAGAAAGGAGTCAAGATCCATGGGTGAAAAATGAACTACAGAATATAACAATTTGTATGTATTATTGATAATAGGGTTGGATATTTTTCGAGGTTTCCATGTGAAGGACAGAAATTTTGAAAAAGAAAAGGGAGATAAAAAGGTCATTCCAAATCCACCCATAACGGAGTATATAATGAGGCGGGTGCAGTCCATTGAGAAGATTGCCGCAAAACGAAAGACTTATGGTATTTCGGGAAATCAGAAAAGTGTACTCTACCCTCAACCTTAGGCCTTTTCAGCTTAGCTAAAGACATTCACGGCTTCCTATTACTCCAAAGGAAGCACATAATAATGAATTTAGTTTCTTATAATATTTAAGATGGACATGAATGGGAATATTTGAAAGAGTAAAGAAAATAACAGGAACCAACATCATCTTAATGGTATCAAGACGTTCTCACCATGATAAATAAAGAGGGTGCCATTTACTAGTTAGAGATGAGACTGTCTAAATACAGTTGTCCATAAAAATTGAAATAGAAGATGAGAGAGAAGAAGAGAATTGAAGAACGAGATATTTTAGTTGTTTAGATTGTCATGTAAAATTGGAGGAAGAGAAATCACGACTAAAAGTGAATTTATTAAGGGATAGAATTTCACATTTGTCAGTATTTAGCTAATAGCCCGAGAGAGATGAGTAAGAAGCAACTACCGACGCAAAAGTAGGAAGTGAAGTATTAGGTTGAGATATAAATAGTAAGATGTCATCAGCATATGCAGCCAATTGAACCTGTTGTGAGCCATGAATGGAACCATGAATATTAATAGTCTGGTGGATCCAAGATAGAAATGGCTCGAATGCTAAATTAAAAAGGAAAGAGGAAAGGGGACAGCCTTGATGAACCCCTCTGTGTAGATTAAAAAAAATAGATGTGAGAACATAGGCACAAATGGCCGCGTTAGGAAAAGTATAAAGAAGAAATGAGAGACATACATTTCGGCCCAAAACCAAACCATGTTTAAGTTTGAAATAGGAAAGACCAATTGCCTCATGGATATTTGTGTGGCGTTCGGCTTTCAGGGTATACCATAAATTGGACAAAATCGCATATTTATGTACTCTCAGGCGATCAGCCTCGACTCCCACGTAACTGTGCTGCCAAGATAGTGACTGATGGGTTCAAATATTTGGGCATCCACATCACGGCGCAGGAATCCCACTTCATAGCTGAAAACCTTAAAAAAACGCTGGAGCGATTCCGCAGGGATGTGCAGTGCTGGCGTTCACTGCCGCTCACCCTATTAGGCAGGGCGGCCCTCTTTAAAATGATGGCACTCCCGAGGTTTCTGTACGCCCTACAAAATATACCATTTCTGATAGCCCCAGCATACTTTAGGGAAGTAAATAGTGAACTCAGCAAGCTGCTGTGGGATGGCAAGGCGACACGTATAGTGATGCACAAACTAGTGAAGGGCTGGTATGATGGAGGGATAGCGCTCCCGCACATTAAGATATATTACTGGGCCTCGCACCTGGCGGTAATCAACCAATGGCTTCATGCTGATCAGGGAGACCCGGCCTACCGTATGGATAGGCATCTGCTGGGTGCAGATAATCTTATGGGAGTACTCTACAACAGAAATCAACACAAGCATCTTATAGGCCCTACAGCTCATACCATTAAGATCTGGCACGCAGTGCAGAGGGAGATGGGATGGGAAGGAGTCATCACGCAGGCGACACCACTCTGGGACACAAATAAACTGGGAAGGCTAAAGAACACGAAGGGATTCAAACAATGGGACATGATCGGTATTTCGAAGGTGGGGGACGTGTGGAAAAAGGGGAATCCCGTCCCATTCGCGCAGTTGCAGGAGAGCTATGGGATGGCTGACACAGAGGCGTTTCGATACCTACAAATAAGGCATGCACTCACAGCACTCATACCACAAGGCACGAAATTTCCAGAATCCTCACCCCTCGAGGACAGGCTCCTTACTGACCATATGACGAAGAAAGCTATATCACTCACATACAAAAAAATCATAAATAACCAACCAGACCCAACACAAGCCCTAAAAGCTAGATGGGAGACTGACGTGGGTGAGTTGGATGAGACAGATTGGCAGGACGCACTGGCATCCCCACGAGAAGTGGCGATCTCAGCCAGATTTAAATTAATACAACTGAAGATACTGCACCGTACCTACTACACCAGGACACTACTGCATAAATTGCACAGAGCCGATACACCGCTTTGCGTCCGACAGTGTGGGGAGCCGGGCACGGTCTGGCACATAATATGGCAATGTGTAGACATCCAGAATTATTGGAAAGCAATCATGCGTATAATTGCGCTGGTAACAGGGGTAACATTGGTTCCTGAACCAAGGGGGTGTATCTTGAATGTCTGGGAGGCAGCGGACATTACGCAGACAGTGCAAACATGGGTAGCACTAGGGATGGCCTTAGCGAAAAGAGACTTTGCGCAACAGTGGGGAGCCAGACAGGCACCGACACTCCGAAAATGGTGTAATGGTATGGACGAACTAATGGTAACCGAAAAATCGGTCTACATACACAGAGGATGCCCCAAAAAGTGGAATAAGATATGGGGGAAGTGGAATGAATATCGGGGCAACATCTGTGATCCCCCGCAGGACGAATCCCTGTCAGATGATTCCGACTAGCTGGGGTGTGTATAGAGAGGCATGACAAGAGATGTTTGATATGGTTGAGGAGAAGGGTGCTGGGGTCCTGAGGGAACCGAAAGAGATCTTTAGTGCTCGGCAAAGGCTGAAACGAGAAAACTATGATGTACATTGTAAAGAACGGTATGGTATTGCAGTACTGGTTGAAAATGAAAATGTTAATAAAAAGAGTTTTAAAAAAAAGAAATAGGAAAGACCAAATAACATGATGGAAAGTCTTCTCTGCATCTAAAGCAATGACCACTAGAGAATCAGTTAAACTTGTAGATCTAGAAATAATATTAGAAAATAGGCAAGTACTGTAGAGAAATCTACTCTTGACAAAGCCAGATTGTTCCTTGCCTATAAGATCAGGGAGACGCACAAGGGTAAAGCCAATGCCTTGCAGAACATTTTATAATCCAAATTAACTAAAGAGATGGGATGATAGTTTTTACAAAAATGTGGATCTTTACCCACTTTCGGAATTAAGCATATCAAGGCATCTAGAAACGAGCCAGAGGAGATAGTCGAAGTATGAAAAGAATGAATTAACAGACAAAGTTTAGGAAGAAGCAATTTGGAAAAGTGTGTATACAACTCAGCTGTAAATCCATCTGGCCCTGGAGTTTTGTCTTTTCTAAGAGAAAGCAGTGCAAGTTGGAGTTCTGTTTGACTGATATCTATTTCTAGGGAGGAGAAGTCAACTTGGGAATAAGCTGGTTTTGAAATAGTGGATAGATAACTCAAAATTGCAGGATCAGAGGGTAAATATTCCGGCTTGTATAGATTTGTATAAATTTGTTGGAATTGAGTTAGAATATCTTGATCTGGGTGATGAGAGGAACCATTGTCATCGGTAATTGACTCAATGAACAATTTATTTTGTTTAATTTTCAGATAATTAGCTAATAGCTTTCCAGATATATTTTGATCTCCATAATATTTAGCGCCAGATTAAAGAAGATAAGAAGCAGCGTTATCAGCGAATACTTTATTAAAATTAAGCTTGGCTTTAATTAGCTGATTTAGAGCTTGTTGAGAATGGGACATATAGTGAGAATTTTCTAAAAGTTTTATTTCATTAAGAATTAGTTTAGACTGTGATTGAGATAGACACCTTTTTTAAAAACAAAATTAATTATAAAATCTCGAGCTGAGGCCTTTTATGTATACCAGACTGTATACAAAAGGAATGTCTTCCATTTGATTAAAGAGGAAAAAGTCGGGCAAAACCTGTAAATGAGGATGTGAAAGATGAATCCAATAGTAGGGAATTATTAAATCTCCATCTTTTAGGAAGAGTAGAATTCGGTATGATGTCTAAATACACAGATAGTGGGGCATGATCAGATATCAAAATGGAGCCAATACCAGCTGAATGTAAAGATTGAGCTAGGTGATGTGAAACAAAAACATTATCAATTCCTGATTGTGTATGGTGTACTGGGGAAAAATGTATACTCCCTTAAGGTTGGGTTGCATAAGCGCCAGGCATCAGTGGGATTGAGTCTCTGAATAGCTTGTGTGAAAACTTTTTGTGATTTATTTGGAATATAGTGCGATGAAGAGTGTCTGTCTAAAAAAAGGGTCAACAGGTAAGTTACAATCCCTAGACAGAACCAGACTAATGTTTGGATAATGTATAAGCTTCTTGGAAATTAAAGACCAAAATTGACAATCAGGTGCAGTAGGGCCATATAAGTTAAATAAAACAATTGGAGTCTTATCGCAATACATTTTAAGTATTAGCCTTCTCCCCTCTTCATCTTTTTCCGGAGAAATCAATTAAACTTTGACTTATGACACAATATTGCAACACCATGTTTTTCCCCAAAGCAGGTGAAAAGAAAACGCATACGATATCTGACAAAAGAGTTTCCTGCAGAAAGGCTATCCGAGCATTAGGTTTTGCTAGATGAGTGAGAACACACGGTCTTTTAATTGGAGGATTCAAACCCCTGACATTCCAGATAACCATTGTCAAAACCATTGGAAATAGGCAGAATGAGGAAAACAATCAGACCTTAATTGAGAGAAAATACAACAAAGCCACAAAGATATCATTATTGAGATGCAATCCATCACACACCAGTCACTTTCTTCTGTAGTTATGTGACAAGCTGAGGAGGAATCCCCACAAAGCTGTAATGGGATGGTTAATAATGAATTTTTCTGCCAACAGATTGAAAGTAGGACATTGATAATCAAGTCACACTAATAGCAGTTGTAGGGTAACCAGGAGCAGGAACGACAAATCCAAGTAAAAAGAAAAGTCAGGTATTGGGAAAAAACAGAATCACAATATAAAAGGTGAAGTCACTGGCACCAGAACAAACAGCAGAGCCTGTTGTGTTTCACATACATATGTTGCCTCAACAAGTTCCACTCGTATGAGGCCTTTTCATAGATCTTGACAGAGGCCGAGGGCTATAGCATTTTCCTGAGCAATGGAATCTTCAATTAAATTGACAGTATTTTGTGTTGCAGTTTACTTCACATTCCTTGGGTAATAGACACAATTTTCGAAATAAAGTGAGGTATATATTTTTTTAATATAATGTTGTTTGGAAAATAAATCATTATGAATTCCCTTAAGTAGGCCAGCCACTGGGACTGAAGCTTGGCATATAAGTGCTGGGATTTCTTACAAGAATGATCAACAACGCACACTGTGCAGGATATTTATATTTGCATATCCATTTGAGGAAATAGATTTTTGTGTACATCCAAGCTGGTATGCGAGTATCCTTAGATAGAGATAATATTATATCAGCTGTGGCAGAAAGTGCTTTTTAAGGTTGCTTCTTTAGGGGTAAGTAGTTTCTATGTTCAGGAAAGACATAGGAATTTTGTGAAACTATAGACACCCTTTGAGAATTCATTGATATAAGGAAGAAAACTGACAAAGTGGGTACTCAAACAAAGCTGGTAGGCTGCCAACCTGTTTGGACAACAATGACCCCCTTCTCTGTAAGATAGGACTTGAACCATCCACCACATTCAGTCATTACACCACCCAAAAGAGACGTTTTACCAAAAGTACGTTTCATGAAAAGGCAGGTCTACTTTTGGCAAAAACGTCATTCTGGACAGCTGCCTTGCCATGACAGTCTGTGCAGTAGCAGTCGCCATAAAAGTAAAGTGCAGGGTCTGGGGACAGATGGCAGGGGGTAGGAATAATCATTTTTGTTTAACATACCTTTCATTTCGCTACCACTGCCTCTGCCTCCGACGCCGGCCTCGGTGTTCTACCAGCAGTCTCTGGGAAAGCAGAGTCCCTACCCAATCTAGACACTGCTCTCATGCTATCAGAGCAATGCCAGGATTGGTCTGAGCAGCCTGCTCTGCCACTCAGAAAGTCCCTGGGAGCCAGTGGCTTTTCTCCAACCCGGCTGTGAACACAGCGGAGAAATAGAAATGCACATGTCTGTTTGTCCTCCCTAGGATGGCCGGTCAAACTTACATGTGCACTTCTAAGTGCCCACCACTCCTTCCAGCCTGCCTTGCACTATATAAGGCAGTCACAGAAAAATAAAATGATGTTTTATTATCATTTTATTTTTCTGTGACTGACGAGTGGGGCATCGCTCTTCTGCCATTACAGAGTAGCTGTCCTCTGGGTCTGTGAGGACTGCTTTTGGATTTCATGAACAAAACATTCCATTAAACCGAAGGTTTGTTTCTGAAAATCCAAAAAGCTAATAGTCTACCTCACAGGGAGTTTTCTCCTAGATTTCATTGTGTCTTTTACTGTTCTCAACCTCCTTAGTGTACTTGGTGGCATTGCCAGAAATAAAAAGTCAATGGACGGCCCACCATAAATTGAGAGGATTTCCTATGCCTTCAAGCCAACATTGTAGCATATGGGTCATCACCTAGAAAATATGAATAATTAAGCCATCTGACGCTATACCCTCAGAAATGCAATGCGCCACCACTCCCAGTCTCCCCATCTAAATGCAATGATGTTGGCTATGAATTATTCTCATGGTATTTCTTTCCCTTTTTGATTTGATGCTTTCTATCTATAAATGTATGTGCATGACAGCTCACATAATGCTGAGATGTGGTTAGTTGAGTCAGCAGTAAAGTGGCGCTTAAAGCATATGTCTTGCCTTTGCCCATCATGCTGAAGTGGAGAACTGGGTTGGCAGGAAACTATAGTGAGAAGAACTGATTGGCAGACAGCTGGATACAATTAAATTAAGTAAATTATATATTTAAAGTGAGATACAGTTACTTGATTGCTTGGTTTCAGATCTCCCTCAGAAATGCAGTTGGACCAGAAATGATCATTGTTTTTTTTTGACAGCCAGAAACCTGACAAGCTCAACAATATCAACAATATCATCCAACTTACCACCAAAAACAGAAACATCAACAAGATTAACAATGACAACATTGTCAAAAACATCCTTATGGTCGTCAATGAAAACAATATCCACAGTGACACATGGAGGTAAATGAGGGCACAAAACATTGTCTTTTATGTATACAAACATGTGGGCCTTCTGTTTTTCGTATACTGTAAGAATATCTAGCTTTATATTAAAACATCTTAACAATTCACTGAAGAGAACAAAGGTTAACGGGATGCTATTGTTAGGTGAAAATGTCACGTAAAATATACAGTGCTACACAAACAAATGATGGACGAAGTGTTGAATGAATCATACATTCACCCGTAGTCAAGAGATCTGGGTTAAATCCATTGTTCTTTTGCTCACTATGCCACGCCAGTTTAGACCCAGCCATATGCAAATCAGTCTTGACCCTGTGCCTCATGGGAACAGTCCAGACCGAACTGCAAAGCTAGTTCCTCCCTGGATGGGAAACAAGCATCCTGGAACCTGTTTCAGGGTATTACCCCCTCATCAGCCAGGCTGGTTTCTATCCAGTGGCACAGTGAGCAAGTGACCCACGTCTGGGCATACCCATCCCACTTAGGGCGAAAAGTGTTACGCAAACAAATGATGGACGGAATGCTGAATGAATCATACATTCACCTCCAGTCAAGAGATCTGGGTTAAATCCATTGTTCCTTTGCTTACCAAGCCACCCCAGTTTTGACCCAGCCATATGCAACTCGGTCTTGAGCCTGTGCCACATGGGAACAGTCCAGACTGAACTGCCAAGCTAGGTCCTCCCTAGACCTGAAAAAAGCATCCTGGGACAGGTTACGGGGTATTATCCCTCATCAGCCAGGCTAGCTTCAATCCAGTGGCACAGTGAGCAAGGGACCCACGTCTGGGCATACCAATCCCACTTAGGGGAAACAAAGCAAACACAAGGAGATGATGGATCGAGGGCTCTCTGAGAGAGAGATAGGTAAAATACATAATGGGTAACTGTGTAATACAGCCATATTTTGCCAGAGAGAGAGATTTACAAACAACGAGGCCGAAAGCAGACTAGATTTTTTATATGCCACTTGAATCCTGACATGGCAGTCTAAGACCCTATTAGAGATGATACTACTTATGTAATATTTATATTATTTATTAATTAATTGTTAGTAAAAAAGAGTATGTACATCTCTGAGTGGCAGTTGCCACTGGGTAGTTATATTTAGGTCAGCGTTTCCATAGGAAATGCCTTTATTGTTTTGTTAATAACTTTGGCACCTTTTCAAGAAGATTTAAGAAACCTTCTAAAACATTTCTTTTTTTGCCTAGTTTGAGCATGGATGGTTTCAGAGTGATGTGTCAAGCGAGGCCCGAGAAAAAGAGGTGTCTCAAAATACCCACACATTTTCCATAGATTTTTTTTAACACTGATACTGCAAAAACACCAAACAGAACTACACCAAATTTGGTAGGAAACTAGATCTTGGCCCAGAAAGCGCCATTTTTGTGATTTGATGTACATCCATTCAGTAGTTACCGATACATTAAGGTACCAAAATAATTGTAAATCTGGACAGTTGGGTTTGAGGAACCTTTGTGATAGCCCCACAAACCCAACTTTATAACATAGAGCATTCTAATAGGCCCTGGGGTCTTTTTTGCCCCTGAGTCAATTTGCTCCTACGAGATACAAGCTACAGTGAAAGGAAGCAGTTTGATTGGCTACCTTCATCATGAAGAATCATGTTGCAGGTAGCCTTCACACCCTATCTTGTGTATGGATTCCCAGCCCCCCAAGCCCTGTGGGGACCCCCTGGGGCTGAAATATATTTTTTTCTTAAAAGGCGCGATCCTGCAAGAGTCTTGCAGGACCCTTCCAATGGGATTGAGGCATATAAAAAAATATATATCATGGCCAGGGGCTGCAGTGAAAAACTAAGAGGAGGAAGTGCAAAGTATCCCTCCCTGAGCCTCATCAAGACACCAGGGACCCCATCACCTGGGGCTGAAGAATAACAAAAGGGAGGATTGTGCAGTTCCTCTGTAGGCCGCTTATGTACCCCAAGGTATTAAACAAAATGGGAGAGAGGAGCATGTGGACTTCCTACCTGAGTCTGCATAGGCCCTGGGGACCCCTTCCCTCAGGCCGAAATATATTATATTAGTGGAAGGGGGTGAGCTTCCCAGCTATAGCGAGATACCAATGTTTAGGTATAAGGAAGTGGGACACACTTGCCCCTCCCCAATTCCTTAAAAAATCCAGGGGCCTCCATCCTCTAGGAACTAATCATACATGGTGTCACAGGGAGCCCACCCCTGGGACACAGTGGTTTCCCTTCCCGAAGGACCACAGGAATTGACAGCAAGTGTGCTCCCACCTGAGGGGAGATGATTAAAAATGCTCTTGCCCTGTAGGAGCAGACTTTTCTTTCCCTTCCCATGTTCCCGCTGGACAGGGAAACTCAGATTGCTCCCACCAGGCAGGGGCAAGCAGAAACAGCTGTTCTCCCGCAGCCCCCAAGATGGGTGCAATAATGTCGCTAAGTTTTTTCCCCCAGTGAATATATATTCAGTTGAAGGCAGGAGCCGAAACGCGTTGACCATCCACGGTCGCACTAATGGTGTATTGAATAAAGCACTTTTTTGGTAAAAAATACCTGTGGGCTCTCTCCCCAGTGCCGTGGAACTCTCATCGAGTGGAGGTGTGGAGTTGTGTTGAAGATATATATATATATATATATATATGTATATCCTACTGGTGGTCACCAGTAGGCAGCAATAGTTAGGAATAGGAAAAGCATTTTTTGATTTGCCAATATCTTTGACGCCGTTTGACGAATCTTCGCGAAATGTTCAAAACTAATGGCTCACTCGGGTCAACTCCTGTCTTGAAAGTTTGGGGGCAATTCGTCAAGCGGGGGCTGAGAAAAAAAGGGGGCCCAAAATGCATTTTCTCCATGTTAATTTCCGTAGGAATTTTGAAACAGGTTACAGCCTGAACTGCTGAACGGAATTACACCAAATTTGGCAAAAGGCAGGTCATGGTCTAGAAAGCGTGCTTTTTAAAAAATGGTGTAAAGCTGTTCAGAAGTTACAGAGACATTCGAAAAATAAAAATATCTGAGCACCGAGGAAGATTTGCGAACCCTCCCTAGCACGAGCTGACTTCTGATTGGCTGCAGATACTCCAAACCAAGAAGTGTTGGCAGCCATCTTCTGACTCGGTAACCAAATCACAAGAAAACGGTAAAAAAGAAGGTAAAAAAAAGAGATGGGGCTGGGTAGAAACACCCTGATCCCCTAGGCCTGCTCAGGGGGTCCAACATGGTACCCCAGGCCCAAAAGAAGCATTTTTTGGGTGCACGAATCCGGATGAGAAAATAAAAGAAAATCAAAGTGCTGCCTCCTGCGCTTCCTAGGACTTAAGCCCCCGGGTGGGCCAGGTCCCAGGGGCAATCACTAATTAATTTGCAAGGGCACGCGGGAGCCCCCTCCCCGGGGTTTATGAATAAATGCATGGGGGGTCCTACCCCCCACACTGCCCCAGGGATTGCCGCCTCACCGGGGCTATGTTAATTTTTGGGAGGGGGCCGGGCGATCCCCCTACTGGAGCCTTCAATGGCACTGGGAACCGCCACCTCCCAGGGCTGGCTCCTACAATGTCCCGGAGTGCCCACCCCTGGGAGACCTCGGGCCACGCGGTAGGCCCTGGAGGGTGTATACCGAATAATGGAAGTAGGGCTTTTTTTTCTTTCAAAATAGTCATGACCCCAATGCGGCTCTTAGCACGCCCCCCCATGTAACGTTGCGTTGGATTCGCGAATCCAACTTAAATATATAGTTAAATAGTATATAATGTAGAAGGTAGTGTTGTATTTGTGAAGTTGTTTTTAATAGTTACTGTGATTGAAGTTAATGACAAGATTACAATTGATAGAGTTGTTAAAAATATATAAAATTAATAGTTGAACTTGAAAAGTGTTGTGTTGTAGCACACTGAGTTTGTGCTTTTGTTATGCAAAGTCGCAACGGGTTTGCAAATCCTAATTTAAAAAAAATAAATTTATGTGTAATAAAAATGCATAATCAATATTATATTGTAAAGTGGCTCTAAAAAGAGCCCTTGTTTTAATTGTGAGTTTGTTCTAGCTACATGCAAGTGCCGATGCAGAGCTTTAAGCTGTTGAGAAAGACTCTGTTTCCTTGATCTGTGAAGTGCACTCCATCACTTCTGTAGACGTCATTCATCTCAAAACATAGATTGATGTTATATATGGAGCCCATCCTATGGTCTTTGAGGTAAGCAGTAACAGCTTTAGTGACATTCTTCCTAGCTTTCTGAACCTGTGGACAGAATTTATTTGACCACTTCCATGTCTGTCTTTGGCATCTGTTAGAGTATACAAAGACAGTATGAGGTAAAAGTAACATCAATTGTGCAAAGGTGTCCTTCATTAGCATTTCCAGACCTACCCTAGTCAATATGCCTATGTCATTGCCACCACAGTGCACAATCATTGAGTCAGGGGGTTGGATTAATTGGTGCCACTTTAATCTTCTCTGTGCAATCCATTTAATGTCCATATTTTGCAAAGCTAGGTCTTTGTCAATACCTCTGCGTTCAGCATACCTTTTGCACCAGAAAACATAGCTGTGTCCAACAATCCACACTGCGAGCATCTTGAAGGGATGTCTGGAAGTAATGAAAAGATGTCTGTAGCTGAGGTAGTCAGTTGGTAGAATGAGAGGTATGTAAAATGGTGGACAAGATGCTGTTTTTAAAAAACTAGATAATTGATTGGCTGTTTAAGAACATTGTACATTGACAAATAGGGTGCATGTTACTTTCTTTAAAAAGCATGTGTCTTATTGGTTAGTAAACAATGTTTGAAATGTAAGGTAGATAGGATAAGCTCATATTTTGTAGAATCAATCACACCTGCTGTTTGCATTAGTGACATTGTTTTGGTGAACTTGAAAATGTGGTGAACTTGTGACCTGTCAGTTAAGTTGAAAGTACCATGAACAGTTACTATGGAAACTGGCATTAAGCAGAATGGGGGAAGGGTTGAAACTTAAATGTGAATTTATAATGTGAAATTGTAATTTATATATAAGTGAAATCTTATTAAGGTAAGATTTCCCAAGTCAGTAGTATCTTTAGAAGTGGTGTGTTCTTGTTTTTTTTAGTTGTAATATATGTTTGAACTCCTGTATGGATTCACGGCTCCATCGCAGTGGTTCACGGTGGGGTCGCGACTCCAAAACATTCCGGAATCAGTGTGAGTACTTTTAGAAGTCAGTTGGGAAGGATTAATATGTCTAACCAATGGAAATGTGTTCTATAATATGAAATAGTGTAGGAAGGAATGTGATTTGTTACTTACATGTATTAGTGCGAAGAAAGAGAGGGAAACTATGCCATTACTGGCTTTACCATGCTGAGACTGGTGCATTACATTGATTGTGTGCATAAGAAAATCATTTATGAGTTTGCGATATTTTAAAATCTATTTTGAAGGTGAGTTATAAATTTGTGAGGTGTATTATGTATTAGGTTTATTTTTAACTTTAAAAATAATTCAGAAACTGTGATGTTTGAAATATGTTTTTAAATGTCCAGATGTGTATTGTAGTTTGTTTTATTGTAGGTAAATGTTTTTTTAAATTGTTTCTGTATAGTGATATGTGTATGTTGGAAGATGGATTATGGTAGTTTGTTTTTGTGTGTGGATGTGTACATTTGGGGTATACCGCATAAAGTTAGCTGTTGCTTAAAATTTGAAGGTGGAGTCTGTCAACTTTTAAGGTTTGTTTGGACTTCTATCTCATTTATGTTTCTACTAGTATATGTATTTTCATATGTCTTATACATTTGAAGGTGCATGATGTATAACAAAGAGATGTTGTTTCATTCAGCCAGTAGACACGTAGTCATAAAATCATCAAGGAACTACCTTTGCACTTCTGTAATCACTGAGGTAGTACCTTAGTACTTTTGTAATCACTCAGGCAGTACTTATGGACTTATAAAATCACCCATTCACTTTTTATGTATTCCAATAATCCCCCAGATATTACCCCTGCAGTCATGCAATCATCCAGGCACTAGTTATGTATTATCCCTGCAGTTATTCAATTATTCAGGCTGTACCTATGTTGATTAGAATTCACCCAGGCAGTATGTTTGCACTCCTTTATTCATTTAGGTACTAACTCAGTAGTCCTGGAATCACCCAAGAAGTACCTATGCACTTATAAAATCATCAAGAAACTGCCTTTGCACTCATGTAATCACTCAGGTAGTACCTTAGTACTTCTGTAATCACCCAGGCAGTACTCATGGATTCATGAAATATTGTATACAAATTGATTTTAGATATGATGTTGGTTTGAAAACATAGAGACATATGTATGCATTTTTCTAACAATATGGGGAGACTTGTAGTTGAGTCATGTAATACTCTGTTGCTTTATAGTTTTCTAGGCCTAACACTTATGCAGTTATAACAATACCCAATTACTACCCATGCAGTCTGCTAATAATCCAGGTACTACATTTGCACTGGTGTAATCACTCAAGCATCACTGTTGCACTCATGAATCACCCAGGCACTATCTATGCACTCTTGCAATCAACAAAGTATTACCCATGCACTCTTTCAATCATGTAGGCACTACTCATGCACTTATATAATCACCCAGCCATTACCGTTGCACTACTTGAATCACGGAGGCACTAACCTTATACTTATGTAATCACTCAGCCAGTAGTCACATTGTTAAGAAATCTCCAAGGCACTACCTTTGCACTCCTTTGTTTACTCAGGCACTACCTCAGTAGACCTGCAACCACCCAAGAAGTACCCATGCACTTTTAAAATCACCCAGTCACTTCCTATGTACTCATGTAAATCCCTGGATATTATCCCTGTAGTCATGCAATCACCCAGGCGTTAACTATGTACTCCTTTTCTTGCTTCTTTGTACTCCTTGGTTGCTTTATTCTGCATCCCATTATGAGTCTTTTACATCCCTTTTTGCTTTTTCTGCACCCCTCTTGCCTCTTTATTCATCTATGTTCCTTTTTTCTGTACTTCTTTTGTTTCTTTCTGCACGTCAGTTGTTTGTTTCTATATCCCTTTTGCGTCTTCCTGTACCCCACTTTTCCCTTTTTGTATGCCTCTTGTTTCTTTATGCACTTTTCTTTTTTGTTTTTGCACTTCTCTTGTTTCTTTTTGCACCCCTTTTCCCTCTATGTATACCCTCTTTCCTCTTTTTGTATTTTTGTTACTTCTTTCTCCACTTATCTTGCATCTTTCTACACCTCATTTGCCTCTTTCTGCACTTTTGTTGCCGCCTCTTTCTGTAGTTCTTTTGCCTTGTTCTGCAGTTCACTTTCCTCTTTCTGTGAGTCTTTTCTCTTGTTGCACCTTCCTTGCCTCTTTAAGTACCTTTGTTGCTTCTTTCTGCATTTCTTTTTCTGTTTTCCTGCATGTTTGTTGTTTCTTTCTGCACTGCTCTTCCCTCTTTTTGCACATCTGTTCCCTTTTTCTGTATCTCTGTTGTTTCTTACTGCACTGTTCTTGCTTGTTTCTGCACCTTTGTTGCAGTCCATTGCCTTACATGTTTTAAATGTCATTTTTTTTCCGGCTGCTTTACCACTATAGTAATACTGAGAGTGTTGGGCCTAGGTAAATATAAAAACGTGTATAACATGTCTTAGGTATAAGTCTCACCATATGTCAGGATCTATCACTGAAACACTGCCATAGTAGTACTCCAATCACCCAGGTAGTACCTATGCAGTTATAAAATAAAACAGGCACTTACTATGTACTTTTGTAATCCCCAAACATTACACTTGCATTCATGTAATCACTAATGATTTAGCTATACACTAATTGAATCACCCATGTACTATTTTTGCACTCCTTCACTTAGCTAGTACCCATGCACTTATCAAATCTCCTCTGCAGTTTGTATGTGTTCTTGTAATCCCTCAGATATTATCTGTCAACTTATGCAATCACTCAGATATTACATATGTAGTTCTCTAATCATCTACATATGATCGCTGCACTCATGCAATCACCAATGCATTAGCAATACAGTAGTTGAATCACTAAGCACTACCGTTGCAATCTTGCAATGACTGTGTTGGGATCTATTCATTTGCTCCAATCACTTTGTCAGTACTCATGCAGTTATAAAATCACTAAACCATGACCTATACACGTATGCAATCACCCAGACAGTATCCTAATACTCCTCCAATCATCTAGACAGTACCTTTGTTCTCATGCAATCACCCAGGGATTACAGAGTGCACTTCAACGTTGATTTGGATAGCAGAAGAGAAATGTTTTAGTTGTGCTCTGTGCTTCTGTTCTATAGGTTGTGATGTCTTCTCATTGTAGGGATTCTGCAGTGTCTCGCATACCTTTGGAATGCAATTAAAAATATTTTACAATATATATATGATAATATTTGCATATAATTATTTTATTATTAATAAATGATTTAACAAGTATTTTCTTTATTTTCAAATACTCACCATTATTATCAATAAAGACTGACTATGGCAAGAAAAGATCAAAGGAAAAGAAAAGAAATAAAACAGTACTTTTTAATGGAAAGAGAAAAGGAGAAATTAGATAAAGTACAACATGTGTTATTGAAGAAAAAGGCTTCTGGTAAGAGAACTAAAGAATTTATTAAAAGAGTTTTAAAGAAGTTAACAAGTTTACAAAATGGAGAAAAGAAAAAGAAAAATAGTACAACCATTCAGAAGGAAACAAAAAAATAACATATTAATAGAAAATCAGGTATGGAAAAACGATCTATGTTGAAAGAAGGATGAAACAATATAAAGACATTAAGAAACAAATGTATAAAAGTAGAGTACTACAAAATGTATTGAAAGATTGCAATAAATATAGAAAAAATCCGCAATTTACAAGAAGAAACAACAGATCGAAAGTGTAGTTGAAAACGCATTTGAATTGAAAATAAGATTGTTCATATTAATTTTGAAGAGAATGCAAACATTGAATAAACCAATACATTCTTTGAAGGAGAAAAGTAAAAGGAAAAGACTGATTAATAGAACTAACTTTTGTCAAAAGAATTTTGGTGAATGGAAACACACTTCTAGTTCAGAACCTTTTTTTAATGAAGAGAGCTATTTTCAACAGTATACATTAACTTACGCAGTTGATACCTGTGGTCGTGCTTATGAGGTTAAGAACGGTTGTCCAATTGAAAAAGAAAAGATGGTTGCTAGAAATGTGGAAGAAGTAATAGCTGATGAAGTTCAAGGGAGAGTTAAAAAACTCCAGTGTTTAGGTGGGATTGTAGTAGTATTTGTACTATACGGCAGGAATCTATTGATATTTTACATAATTTCTTACGAGACTATAGTAAAAAAAAGTGTTACGCAGAAAATTAAGATTTTGCAAAGACTAGATCCTTGTAAAGTGAGAAAAAATACTGGTTTACAGGGTCATTCTCTGGCTTGTTTTTCTAGAAAAGTGTGTCAAAGTAGTTTCATCATCTGAGAATGTTAGCAGTACATCATTCTGAAATGTGTAAGTTAGTAAGAAGATTGTACTATGTAAATAGTCCTGCATTATCTTTAAGTGAAATAAACACTGCTCTTTTGCATGGCTCTGTGTTGGATGTAAAAAAAGTTTGTGATGATATACAGTTTTGTTTCTTTGGTCCTGAAGGGGAGTGTAGAGAAAGTGAGAGTTTGATAAATGTAGGTGTTGAAGAAGAGGTGGAAGACAGTACTACTGAGAAGTTTGTAGAAGAAATTACAAAGTTTAAGGTAGTTTGTTGTGAAAAACCAAACTATGTTTGTATTTGTTGTCGACGTACACACTATAGAAGACAAACTAGGAATGTTAATGTGTATTTAAAAAGTGAAAAGGAAAACAATGATAAGTGGCAGCAACTTGGTGCTTATTTATTGGTGGAAGGTTGTTTTCAGTTGGGTAGTGATCTACGTATTTGTAAATATTGTTACAGCAGATTAGAAGAGAACAAAATGCCAGCTAGAGCTGCACATAATAACCTAGAGTTTGTAGCTATTCCTCCAGAACTGGTGGATTTAAACACATATGAGTCCATTCTAGTTCAATCTGTGCACCAATTTTAGGCTATAGTTTGTATGGAGCCTTAAAACAGGTAAGCTGCCTCCAACAGATTTACAAAGAGGTTTAAAAGGAAGAGTTGTGTATTTACCTTTAGATTTTTAGAAAAATATTGAAAGTGTTGGTGTACAGAGAGAGGAAACTGAACCTGTAGTTATTTTTGTTAATCGTGTACCAACAAAGAGTCGGAAAATATGGCAAGAGTTAGTAGATGTCACCAAAGTTCAAAACGCTACGAAATATCTCATAGAAAACAATATTTATTATAAAAATGTATATCTCGAAGAACAATAAATATCTTTAGGAGATGATAGAGAAATTTCAACTGGCCAAATTGAAAAAGATGACAAGTCCAGGAGTGAAGAAATTTATGAACATTATAGCATACATCCTTTACATTCAAAAGAAGTGATTGGAAATACTATTGTATTATTCCAAATGAAGAAAGCGAAGGGAACTCTCATGAGTGTTTGAGAAAGAAGTTTAGAAGCTTGTTGTTTTCCACAGCTCTTCCCCACTGGAAAAGGTGGACGATATGATGACCGACCAGTACAAATTCCAGCTTCAGAATATCATTCAACAAGATGGTATTCAGAAGATCCAAGATTTTGACAGTGTGTTCCATATTTATTTCATCTTCTGTGATTTGTCTGGACTTTCATATGCAGTGAAGCACATATTAAAACAGGAGTTCATCTTACACATTTTTCTGCAAAGGAATTTTTGGACAAAGTTCAACAAATAGAAGATCATTTAGAATCTCAATTAATTAATTTGATGGCATGTCAACGTGGTACCAATGCGTATTGGTATCGTCCTCATGGAGAACTGAAATGTATGTTAAGGAATTTAGGAACACCTATGTGGTTTGTTATGCTCAGCTGTGCTGAATACGCATAGGATGATTTACTTGAATTTCTACGAGAAGAAAATTCAAACATTAAAAACATTGTATTTTAGACAGCTGGAGAACTGTGTTCCTTGGATCATGTAAATGTGTGCAGATATTTTAATCATAGGTTTCAAGCTGTGATGTCTTTTATCTGCAATAAAAATAATCCACCTCTTGGAGAAGATATTGATTTCTTTTGGAGAAAGGAGTACCACACCAGAGGTGCTGCTCTTATACACATGCTATTATGGATCAAGGATGCACCTAAATTTGGAACCGATTCTGATGAAATTGTTTTGTCTTTCATTGAAGACTGTGTTACCTGTGGTATTCCAAAAACTGGAAGAGAAAATAGCTTAAGACAACAAGTTATACAGTTTCAAAGTCATCGATGTGGGAAATATAGTCAACACAAATACAAGTCAAAAGAATATTTTTCTACAAAATGTCATTTTGGATTCCCAAGTCCAGCAATTTCCAAAGGTAGAGTTAAGAGTTTCATGTCAGCAGTGAAGCATACTATAACTCGGAAATCTCAGTAGAATACTTACAACATAAAAAGAACTGAAGATTCAAAGTATATTAATGACTACAATCCAGTGATTTTGAGGATGTGGAATGCAAATATGGATATTCAGTATGTTGCAGATTATTCAATTGCTGTTGCTTGTTATGTTACATCATATATAACTAAATCTGAAAAGACAGAGTTGAAAGAAATGTGGGAAGAAATTGCACAAGAGAAGACTCTTAGTAACAAATCGTACAGCTATAGTTTGAAGATGCTTTCCCATCGAGAGATTGGATCGTACGAATGTTCGGATCAGTTGACATATGCAAGGTTATATTCAAAGTTAAGAGGAATCATTTGGGTAAGTCTAGGTCGTGCTGCAACACAATATCGAGTATTGAAATCTGTACAAGAAATTGAATGCTTAGCATTGAATGAACCAGAAAGTGCAGATATTGTTAAAACTAATATGTTGGATACGTACTATCCTAAAAGAAGTCCACATCTGGAAAACATGTGTCTCTTTGACGTGCTGCATTATTACAGCTTTAAAAGAAATGTTACAGAAAATATAAATGAAGAAAAACATGCAGTAATTGGATGTGATGGATGTTTGGTTAAACATACCAAAGGAAATCTTATTAATCACAGGAAACTCAGATGTGATACTCCAGATAAAAGAGAATGTTTCCATTTAGCACTTCTGCAACTGGCCCATGCACTCATGCTATCATCCAGGCATTACTCATAAACTCATGCAATCACCCAGGCATTAACCATGCACTTACAAAATCACCCACGCTATACCCATGCACTTACAAAACCACCCAGGCATTACATATGCACTCCTCCAATCACCCAGCCACTACTCATCCACTGATGCAATAACCCAGGCACTACCCATGCACTGCTTCAATCACCCGTGCACTACCCATGTACTCCTCCAATCACCCAGCCAGTACCCATGCACTTATCCAATCACGCCGCCAATACCCAAGTACTTATAAAATCACCACGCACTACCCTTGCATTTTTACAATCACCCAGGCACTACCTATGCATTCATGCCATCATCCAGGCATTACCCATAAACTAATCAGTCAGGTATTACCTATGCACTCTTCCAATCACCCATTTATTACTTGTGCACTCATGCAATCACCCAGGCAGTAACCAAGCACTTACAAAATTACCAAGGCACTACCCATGCATTCCTCCAATCACCCATACACTGCTCATCCTACCATCCACTTATAAAATCACCAGACAGTATCCTTGCACTCCTCCAATCACCCAGGCACTACCCATGCACTCATGCAATCACCAAGGGACTACTCATGCACTCCTCCAATCACCCAGGCAGTATCCTTGCACTCATGCAAGCACTCAGGTAATTTTTCTATTTTTAATCAATATATGTGGTTCCGTAAGAACCATTTTTGGGGGTTTTTGAACAATTTTAAATTTGTTTTGTATTTTTTTAACGTTATTTTACTTTTTTGTGTGTTTTTGACTTTTTTTGAACAAAACAAAATTGAAGACTGCAAAGGAACTTTTTAAAGAAAAAAATGGAAATTTGGGAGCACATTATAATTTTTTTTTTTACATTTATGTCCTTTGATTGCATTGGTGACAACGTCCATGCACTGCTCTCCGATGCACAGCTTTGCATCACATGTTTTACAAACTATGGCCACTTCCAACAGCTCTAGAACAATATGAGGTCTTGGTGCTGCTGTATGTGCTTGAGAGGATGTAGAAGGGGCATTAAGGTCTTGTTCTGCTGCTTCATTCTGTTGTCTACATGTCTCTTCTCTTGCCAGATGTTTGGGATGCATGGTCTCCAAATGTTGTTTCATGCTAGATGTCCCACATGAGTATTTTGTGTTGGAGCCCCTTGGCAAGATTTTCTTGCAGATAGAATACGTAACTTTTCTTGCGTTTATTTTTTTTCCTTCCTCAGGCACAGTAATGAACACCCACACAAACATTTCTTTCCTCTTCTTTACTGGCTCCACAATGTCATCGTCCTCCAAGTCTAGTGGATCAACTTCTCCATGACTGGATGCCATAATTGTAAAATAAAAAGTAAAACAACACATACAAATTGTAAAAAACTGGAGAGGTACAACAAACAGGTCTTGTCAGCAAGACAGAGAAATATTAAGAGAAATATAACAAGGATGGACCTCCCTCTTACAGAATGAAAATGATTTAAACCATCACTGTATTTAGACACCTATTTACCCATGTCTTCTTCCATTAATCTTTAGCTATACAAATATTACAAATATTTATTTTTCAGAAAGACACATATGTCATCAGTGATGTAATATCTGACGTCATCAGCAGAGGATTGCGGTCGCGTGAGTTATAGTTGACTGCACTAACTATAACGGGGGAATTTAATTGGTTTTTTACTAGGGAAATGTCCAGCTAACTATAACATGTGTGAAACCTATGGTTTTTTAAGTGAATTTGCAAGGTTTTTTAAATGCTAATCCCTAACATTAACGTGTGTGAAACCTATGGTTTTTTAAGTGAATTTGTACGTTTTTTTTAAATGCTAAGTTATGTATTTATTAATATTAATTTTTTAGCAGGTTTTTCACCGTGCGCGCACCGTGCGCGCTCTGTGTGCGCTCGGTGTGCTTCGCGCACGGAGCGCCCATGATGCGTTGTGCGTGCCGTGCGCGCACCCTGCGCTTTTTCTAAATTTTTTTTTTTTTTTCACCCTTGGGGGTCCTTCAGTGACCCCCTGACAAAGGCTAGGGGGTCAGGAACTGTCCACCCTGCCCCCTTTTCACGTTCTACACCTTTGTTTTTCACTGCCTCAGACTGCGAGAGACAAAATGGCGGCCGACACTTCCCGATTCGAATGTTTACTGACATTTAACAACCAATCAGAATTGCGCTCGCGCACGTCACCACGCGCGCACCGTGCGCGTACGGTGCGCGCCTATAGATATGTATGTACTTTTAGCTGCAATTTCTCAGGAACTACTTAACAGATTGACTCCAGATATGCAAAAGGCACATCCCTGACCTGAGGACTACCTCTTTGCCAAATTTAAAGTAATTCTGTTCAGCCGTTTGGGCTGTACCTTGGACTAAAGGTCCCTATGGAAAATTGCATGGGAAAAACGCATTTTGGGACCCCCCTTTTTTCTCAGCCCCCGCTTGACGAATCCCCCTGAGACTTTCAGGGTAGGAGCGGAGCGGAGCGCTCCACCTATTTTGAAAATTTCGCGAGGATTCATCAATCGGCGCCAAAGTTATTCCAAATAGAATGTTGCGGATTTCCTATGGAAACACGGTCCTAACTATAACGATCTACTGGCGACCGCCAGTAGATAATATATATATATATATATATATATATATATATATATATATATATATATATATATATATATATATTACTCCTCCAAATGCTTCGGTATGCCCACCACCTCCAGACCAGAGGGCGCGTCGCCGAACGGACCTCCAAAGCACGGCCCGAAAATATCAGCAAAACTTCCTTTTGGAAAAAGGAAAGTCGACGCCTTGTCTGTTGCGCAAACTTGTTTTATTCTGTCAGCTCAAAACGTTAGACGCGTTTCGCCTGCAGTGCAGGCTTGTTCACTAACGATTAGCATAAAGTTTTCCTGCCATTTTAAACAAACGGTGATTACGTGATACGTGTAGAACTACTCAAACATAGAAAGTGCAAACAGACTAGTAGTTCAGTACGGATTTAGCTTATATACAAACTCACGGTTACAATTATAAACAGTTCATATGTTTAAAGCACAATTTCATGCCTCGAAACCACTGATAAATTGTACACAATAGTTGTTTTACAAATTGAAACTTGAAAGTAATAATTCACGTTTTCAATTGAAAATGAATTAGAGAGAATCGAACCCTGGATAGTGCAGCAACATAATTACATGTACAGGCGCAGCCCCAATGGGCTAAGCCACAGTCACAATAAACTGCCTACTGAAGATCAACATAGACAAGCCAAGGTTCGAGAGGTCCAGCCCAAGTGGGCAAACTTGACACTGTTCTAAACCCATGAGTAGATTAATCTGATCATTCTCTGAATTACATTAGTCTGTATAAAGTGCTTGTGCTAAATTTAAAATAGGTTCTAAGACTTATACATGATACATATTAAAATCAGAGAGGGTAGGGAGACGGGAATGGCTTCATAGGTGAGTATGAAAGTCCTCTTCAATATTGAGACCTTCAGGGATTTTTGTGTTAAGTCGAATGATGTAGTTCGATTCTAACTGTCTCAATTTTTTGACTCGATCACCTCCCCTTACGCTCATTGGGACTGCATCGATTACGTAGTACTCAAAGCCCTTGATATTTCTGTTGTGGTGCTGATCAAAGTGTCTTGCCACGGGATAAGTTTTATCACCATTCTTGATGGCCCTTAGGTGCTGTAGGATGCGCTTGTGCACAGGAAGGATCGTGCTGCCCACCTACCGCAGGCCGCACGGGCACCGTAGCACGTAGACCGCAAAATCGGTCCTGCAGGAATATTGTCCCTTGATCTTACTTACATGAGGCGATCGGCCTCCTACAAAGGTAGATGTATTTTTGCCATGGATACAGGCCTTACATTTTGTACATTTGGAAAACCCTTTCTTTCTTTTGAGCCAAGCTCTGGACGTCTGCCCCAGGGTCACTGGCAGCATATTGGTGACCAGTGATTGCTTCAGTGACTTGGCTTTTCTGAAGGTTATTTGAGGTTTGCGCCCCACAAGTTTCTTAAGGATAGGGTCATTGGCAATAATATGCCAATGCTTTTGTAAGATCTTACGCAAGCTGCCCTCTTGGGTATTGAAGCTAGTGATCAATCTGCACTGGTCCTCGTTGGTATTGACTTGCATGCCTGATTGCTTTTCACGACTAAAGAGTATTTCCTCCCTCGATTTCTTTTGCGCTTTCCAAATGGCTGTGTTAACCCAGGCCTGGGGGTACCCTCTGGCTGCAAAGCGTCCCTTCAGGCACCCTAGTTCTGCATTTAAATCTTGGACATTGCTGCAATTCCTCATCGCCCTAAGGCATTCGCCGTAGGGAATACTTCTTACCAAGTTCTTCGGATGGAAGCTAGTGGCATGCAACAAGGTATTGCCATCTGTGGCTTTACGGTAGAGTTTCGTCTCCATTTTGCCATTTACAATATAAACAGTCACATCCAGGAAATTGACATTGGTCTTACTGATGTCATGTGTCAGTTTTAAATTAAGGTTGTTCACCTGCAATCCGTTGACAAAATCTCTAGCACTCTCCTGGGAGCCTTTCCATACAACAAAGAGATCGTCAATGTAACGACACCAGAACATCACATTTTCTAGCCATTCTTTGGGAAACTGCGATTGGACCACCTGCTCCTCCCACCAGCCCATATGCAAATTCGCATAGCTGGGGGCGAAGCAGGTGCCCATCGCAGTCCCGCATATCTGATGGAACAGTTCACCATTAAATAGAAAGTAGTTTTTAGTAAGGCAGGTGGAAATCATCGTCAATAGCATCTGAGTGTGATGCCATAACTGTAAGGGTCTCTCTCCCAAATAGTACTTAACGGCATTGAGACCATCTGTATGCCTAATGCTCGTATAGAGAGTTGTAGCATCAATTGTCATTAACAAGAAATCAGTTTCCCACGGTATATCATAGATTTTATGTAAAAAGTCACCCGTATCCTGGATGAAGGACGGGAGCTTTTTTACCATGGGAGCTAAGAAATAATCAACATATTTTGAGGTGTTTTCCAGAGCACTGGCAATTGCCAAAATGATTGGCCTACCCGGGGGGTTTTCTATGTTCTTATGCACTTTAGGTATTAAGTACAGGACCGGTATTGTTGGATTATTGATTTTCAAAAATAACATTTCATCGTTATTGATTAATCCATGCCTAAACCAATTCAGCAATAAATCGTTGTACTTGTCATGGCTAGCAGTCATTGTATCCTTGCTCACCCTCACATAGTTTGACTTGTTGTTGAGTTGTTTATATGCTTCCTTGAGGTACTGATCTTTGCCCCATAGGACCACGTTACCCCCTTTATCAGCATCGCGGACAATACATGTATCGTTATTGGTAAGTTTTTTAACTAAAGCATGGTACTCTTTGTCACGCTGGGTAAATGCTTGCTTCTTTGACTTTAATGTGCGACATAGGTTCTTAACATCATTAACCACAAGATCATTGTACACATCTACAGAATCCCTGCTAGTCATTGGTGTAAATTTGGATTTCAACTTGAAACTAGTAGGTGCACTATGCTCAATGTTCAGATTTTCATTGTGTGCTAGGCTAAGTGCCTGCTGCAGGGTATTGGGCACTTCCTGCGATATATGTGCATCTTGACTAGTGTCATTGTCCAAGTTGGCCATTACCATCATTAGGTTCATATCTTCAACTGCTAATTCAGCGGATTCATCGACTGCTGATCCTCTCCGTGGTCCAGCCGGACGTTTGGGAGCCACTGCAAAGAATTTCTTTAGTTTTAATGTTCTGGTGAACTTAAAAATGTCCACTCTAGTCTGCACATAGTCAATGTCTGCTTTGGGGCAGTAGGATAAACCCAGTTTGAGAATGTCTTGCTCCTTATCAGATAGTACAATGTCTGTAAGATTAATGACTGTGGCAACCTTGCTCTGTTCTACTTGTTGGTTTTCATTGTCTTCTTGTTGCTGTTGGTTGAATTGCTTTGCCCCTTTGCGCCGTCGCTTCCTCTGCCTCTTCCTCTTGGAGGCCTTGCATTTGGCAGGGGGCGGGGACTCAGGTTGAAACGTCTTTCCTCTCTTAAAAAATCGAATTCATCGATTTCCTCCAAGATCTTAGCACGATCAATTTCTGCGTACTTGACAAGGATCGCTAGCATTCTACTGGAGGCATCTTGGTTGTTGTCCGCCCATTCCCTTAACATCTCGGGATTGGGGTCCTCGTAGGTGGGTGCCACCAGGATCCTAAGTCCTCTGGGGATCCTTTTTACTTCAAGGTAGCGCTGTAATGATAGAAAGCTAAATCATTACAACCAAGATGCCTCCAGTAGAATGCTAGCGATCCTTGTCAAGTACGCAGAAATTGATCGCGCTAAGATCTTGGAGGAAATCGATCAGATTATGCAAATGTTAGACAAAGAAGCAGACCAGGACGTGATCACCAAATTCACGGCGGGAATGAAAGATCACCTAACCAAACTGGAGAGTACAATCAAGGAAAGGAAGGCGCTAAAATTTCGGCGTGATAAGATCGACTACGACCGGGGTCAGATCTATACCTCTGCAAAGAAATTCGATAATTTGCGGAAACAAAAACTCAGTGCTGCCAGTGGGGGTAGACAAAATCAACAATCTGATTTAAGCAGTCTGCAGAGTTCTGAACTGGATACTGACTTGGAGGAAGGGCCGAGCAGTGGAGTACAAATTCCATCAGTCATTGATGAATTCGATTTTGTAAGAGAGGAAAGACGTTTCAACCTGCGTCCCCGCCCCCTGCCAAATGCAAGGCCTCCAAGAGGAAGAGGCAGAGGAAGCGACGGCGCAAAGGGGCAAAGCAATTCAACCAACAGCAACAAGAAGACAATGAAAACCAACAAGTAGAACAGAGCAAGGTTGCCACAGTCATTAATCTTACAGACATTGTACTATCTGATAAGGAGCAAGACATTCTCAAACTGGGTTTATCCTACTGCCCCAAAGCAGACATCGACTATGTGCAGACTAGAGTGGACATTTTTAAGTTCACCAGAACATTAAAATTAACGAAATTCTTTGCAGTGGCTGCCAAACGTCCGGCTGGACCACGGAGAGGATCAGCAGTCGATGAATCCGCTGAATTAGCAGTTGAAGATATGAACCTAATGATGGTAATGGCCAACTTGGACAATGACACTAGTCAAGATGCACATATATCGCAGGAAGTGCCCAATACCCTGCAGCAGGCACTTAGCCTAGCACACAATGAAAATCTGAACATTGAGCATAGTGCACCTACTAGTTTCAAGTTGAAATTCAAATTTACACCAATGACTAGCAGGGATTCTGTAGATGTGTACAATGATCTTGTGGTTAATGATGTTAAGAACCTATGTCGCACATTAAAGTCAAAGAAGCAAGCATTTACCCAGCGTGACAAAGAGTACCATGCTTTAGTTAAAAAACTTACCAATAACGATACATGTATTGTCCGCGATGCTGATAAAGGGGGTAACGTGGTCCTATGGGGCAAAGATCAGTACCTCAAGGAAGCATATAAACAACTCAACAATAAGTCAAACTATGTGAGGGTGAGCAAGGATACAATGACTGCTAGCCATGACAAGTACAACGATTTATTGCTGAATTGGTTTAGGCATGGATTAATCAATAACGATGAAATGTTATTTTTGAAAATCAATAATCCAACAATACCGGTCCTGTACTTAATACCTAAAGTGCATAAGAACATAGAAAACCCCCCGGGTAGGCCAATCATTTCGGCAATTGCCAGTGCTCTGGAAAACACCTCAAAATATGTTGATTATTTCTTAGCTCTCATGGTAAAAAAGCTCCCGTCCTTCATCCAGGATACGGGTGACTTTTTACGTAAAATCTATGATATACCATGGGAAACTGATTTCTTGTTAATGACAATTGATGCTACAACTCTCTATACGAGCATTAGGCATACAGATGGTCTCAATGCCGTTAAGTACTATTTGGGAGAGAGACCCTTACAGTTATGGCATCACACTCAGATGCTATTGACGATGATTTCCACCTGCCTTACTAACAACTACTTTCTATTTAATGGTGAACTGTTCCATCAGATATGCGGGACTGCGATGGGCACCTGCTTCGCCCCCAGCTATGCGAATTTGCATATGGGCTGGTGGGAGGAGCAGGTGGTCCAATCGCAGTTTCCCAAAGAATGGCTAGAAAATGTGATGTTCTGGTGTCGTTACATTGACGATCTCTTTGTTGTATGGAAAGGCTCCCAGGAGAGTGCTAGAGATTTTGTCAATGGATTGCAGGTGAACAACCTTAATTTAAAGCTGACACATGACATCAGTAAGACCAATGTCAATTTCCTGGATGTGATTGTTTATATTGTAAATGGCAAATTGGAGACTAAACTCTACCGTAAAGCCACAGATGGCAATACCTTGTTGCATGCCACTAGCTTCCATCCGAAGAACTTGGTAAGAAGTATTCCCTACGGTGAATGCCTTAGGGCGATGAGGAATTGCAGCAATGTCCAAGATTTAAATGCAGAACTAGGGTGCCTAAAGGGACGCTTTGCAGCCAGAGGGTACCCCCAGGCCTGGGTTAACACAGCCATTTGGAAAGTGCAAAAGAAATCGAGGGAGGAAATACTCTTTAGTCGTGAAAAGCAATCAGGCATGCAAGTCAATACCAACGAGGACCAGTGCAGATTGATCACTAGCTTCAATACCCAAGAGGGCAGCTTGCGTAAGATCTTACAAAAGCATTGGCATATTATTGCCAATGACCCTATCCTTAAGAAACTTGTGGGGCGCAAACCTCAAATAACCTTCAGAAAAGCCAAGTCACTGAAGCAATCACTGGTCACCAATATGCTGCCAGTGACCCAGGGGCAGACGTCCAGAACTTGGCTCAAAAGAAAGGAAGGGTTTTCCAAATGTACAAAATGTAAGGCCTGTATCCATGGCAAAAATACATCTACCTTTGTAGGAGGCCTATCACCTCATGTAAGTAAGATCAAGGGACAATATTCCTGCAGGACCGATTTTGCGGTCTACGTGCTACGGTGCCCGTGCAGCCTGCGGTACGTGGGCAGCACGATCCTTCCTGTGCACAAGCGCATCCTACAGCACCTAAGGGCCATCAAGAATGGTGATAAAACTTATCCCGTGGCAAGACACTTTGATCAGCACCACAACAGAAATATCAAGGGCTTTGAGTACTACGTAATCGATGCAGTCCCAATGAGCGTAAAGGGAGGTGATCGAGTCAAAAAATTGAGACAGTTAGAATCGAACTACATCATTTGACTTAACACAAAAATCCCTGAAGGTCTCAATATTGAAGAGGACTTTCATACTCACCTATGAAGCCATTCCCGTCTCCCTACCCTCTCTGATTTTAATATGTATCATGTATAAGTCTTAGAACCTATTTTAAATTTAGCACAAGCACTTTATACAGACTAATGTAATTCAGAGAATGATAAGATTAATCTACTCATGGGTTTAGAACAGTGTCAAGTTTGCCCACTTGGGCTGGACCTCTCGAACCTTGGCTTGTCTATGTTGATCTTCAGTAGGCAGTTTATTGTGACTATGGCTTAGCCCATTGGGGCTGCGCCTGTACATGTAATTATTTTACTGCACTATCCAGGGTTCGATTCTCTCTAATTCATTTTCAATTGAAAACGTGAATTATTACTTTCAAGTTTCAATTTGTAAAACAACTATTGTGTACAATTTATCAGTGGTTTTGAGGCATGAAATTGTGCTTTAAACATATGAACTGTTTATAATTGTAACCGTGATTTTGTATATAAGCTAAATCCGTACTGAACTACTAGTCTGTTTGCACTTTCTATGTTTGAGTAGTTCTACACGTATCACGTAATCACCGTTTGTTTAAAATGGCAGGAAAACTTTATGCTAATCGTTAGTGAACAAGCCTGCACTGCAGGCGAAACGCGTCTAACGTTTTGAGCTGACAAAATAAAACAAGTTTGCGCAACAGACAAGGCGTCGACTTTCCTTTCTCCAAAAGGAAGTTTTGCTGATATATATATATATATATATATATATATATATATATATATATATATATATATATATATATATATAACATATTTCAACTTCAGAGAAGTACACAGTCACTGGATGATGTCATCAGTGATATCATCAGTGATGTCATTTGAGAAGTCATCAGTGATGTCATCAGTGATGTCACTGGCCTTGTCATGAATTATGTAATATGTGACATCATCAGCAGTGCATTGCGGGGGCGCAAGTTATAGTTAGCTCAACTAACTATAATGGCCGAATTTCTCTGGTTTTGTAAGAGTGAAATGTCCAGCTAACTATAACGTCCCTGAAACATGTGTTTTTTTTCAGTGATGATATATATATATAGCCTATCAGATCTCACCATGAGATCTGTTGGCCCGTGCATCTGCAGTGACGTTAAATATACAAAGTATTTGTGCCTTACTTGCTCAAGGTACAGCCCTCCCCAGTCATCCTGCCGTGATGACCCATCCTATTCACTCCTAAGTAGGGGTGGGCAGAATTTGTGTAGTCGCGCTACTCAAAGTTCGGCGAAATGGCCAAAAATCTCTGCGAGCACGCGGAATTCCGTGAGCTCGCGGAATTGCTTGTTCCACCCATTAGGCAGGTTGTTCCCCGCGCCGCACAGCACCGCCTGTGTGACCGTACCCTGAGTCCAGCTGCCGCTGCTGAGTACAGTTCGAGGCCCTCCTCCACCTGCAGGCTACCACCTGCGCCTCATCCCTGGTGGCCAGTGGTAGGCCGTAGGTTTGCTTGTTATTATCGTATTACATGTGTTACTGCTTTTCTGCTCATTTCCATTCCTCCTTTGCCCTCCTGTTTTATTTCTGTGCCTTGTACCCTTTTATTGCCTGTTTTTGCCTGTTTTTATTCTGCACCCAGTGCCCTTCCTTTTGCCTTCTGTATCCTTCGCCGCTACTCCCCCGTTTTCCGCCTCTGCGTCCCCTGCGGCCCCGCTCCCCGCTCGCCCATTCGTCCACTCCCTCCTCCCAGCTGCTCCTCCCTCCTACCTCCCCTTCTTATGGGCACCAAAGGCACGCCTGAGGCAAGTCCGTCTGCACCCGTCTGCGCCTGGACCACGCCCAGCGCCAGAACCCCTGGCCCCCGCGAACACCACGACGACCGACACCGCTACGGCGCCAGCACCCACCACGCACTGAACACCGGACGATCAAACTCCTGCTTCCTGGCCGCTCCGAAGCGCACCCAAGGACCCTTCTCCTGCCGGAGCTGCAGCTTCACCAGCATCCGGTCCGCCATGCCACCCACCGGGAAAAAACACAACTGCCTCAGATGCATTCTCCTCAACAGCCACTCCGCCCGCAAACACGCTGTTGAACTCTGGCACCTTCTCGACTCAACCTACCCCGACGTCGCCTCCCTGACGGAGACCTGGCTGAACCCCTCCTCGGCACCCGACATCGCCATAGCCATCCCAGACGGCTACAAGATCACCCGCAGGGACCGCACCAACGGAGCAGGAGGAGGAATCGCCATCGTCCACAGGAACACTCTCAGAGTCTCGACCAAAACCGACGACACCCTCAGCACCACCGAACACCTGCACTTCCAGATCCACATCGATCTCAACACTACCCTCAGAGGAACCCTCATCTACAGACTCCCCCGGGACCCTGACCACAGTTCAGCGACTCCATCGCCGACTTAGTCAGCACACATACCCTCGCCTCCACAGACTACATCCTTCTCGGGGACCCGAACTTCCACAACGCACACAACAGCAAAGAGCTCTTCAACATTGTGAAGGAACTCTCCAACCCCAGCTCCAACACCAATGACATCCCACCTTCGCAAGACCTGTGGGACTCCCTTGCCACCTTCTTCCATCGCAAGATCGCAGACATCTACGACAGCTTCAACGCCACGACTGTCCCGACAACCACTGAGACCTCCGTCTCCATGCCCACCATCCGCACCGGCCCCCTGCTTTCCTGGACCGACATAAGCGACAACGACACCATCAAAATCATGAACACCATCCACTCCGGATCTCCGTCAGACCCGTTCCCACACCGCATCTTCAACAAAACCAGGACCACCATCGCACCCCTTCTCTGGAAAGCCATCAACATCTCCTTCGAGACAGCAAGCTGCCCGGAGAGCTGGAAGCACGCGGAGATCAACGCCTTACTCAAAAAACCCAAGGCTGACCCCAAGGACCTCAAGAACTTCCGGCCCATCTCCCTACTCCCGTTCCCGGCAAAGGTCATTGATAAGACCGTCAACAGACAACTGACCCGCTACCTCGAGGAGAACAGCATCCTGGACCCGTCCCAGTCCGGGTTCCGCAGCAACCACAGCACCGAAACTGCCCTCATCACCACCACGATAATATCAGGGCCTTGCTGGACAACAGAGAAACCGTGGCCCTCATCCTCCTGGACCTATCAGCCACCTTCGACACTGTCTGCCACCGCACCCTACGCACACACCTCCATGACGCTGGGATCCAAAACAAGGCTCTGGACTGGACCACCTCCTTCCTGTCCGGCAGAACTCAGAGCGTCCGCCTCCCCCTTTCTGCTCTGAAGGCACCGAGATCATCTGCGTCGTACCCCAGGGCTCATCCCTCAGCCCGAAATTGCTCAACATCTACATGGCCCTGCTCTCCCGACTGCACGACCTCAACATCATCTCCTATGCCGACGACATCCAGCTGATCCTCTCCCTCACCAAGGACTCCCTCACTGCCAAAACCAACCTCCATGAAGGAATGAAAGCCGTCGTCGAGTGGATGAAGAACAGCCAACTGAAGCTAAACTCAGACAAGACGGAAGTCCTCATCTTCGGCTCCACCCCCTTGGCCTGGGACGACTCCTGGTGGCCGACCGCACTGGGAACAGCTCCAACACCCACAGACCATGCATGCAACCTAGGATTCATCCTCGACTCTACTCTCTCCATGACAAAGCATGTCAACACCGTCTCGTCCCCCTGCTTCAAAACCCTCTGCAAGATCTACAGGGGCATCCCCACCGAAACAAGAAGAACGGTCTACGCAGGAGCCTCGGCCAAACTCCTGAAACGACTTCAACGCATCCAAAATGCCTCTGCATGCCTGATCCTCGACACCCCTCGCTGCAGCCACATCACACCCCACCTGAGAGACCTGCACTGGCTTGCAGTCAACAAGAGGATCACCTTCAAGCTCCTCACCCACGCACACAAGGCACTCCACAACACCGGACCAGCATACCTCAACAGACTCAGCATCTACACCCCAACCGCCATCTCCGCTCCGCCGACCTCGCCCTCGCCACAATTCCCCACATCCGAAGAGCGACCTCCGGTGGCAGATCGTTCTCACACCTCGCCGCCAAGACCTGGAACACCCTCCCCATCCTCCTACGGCAGACCCAGGACCTGCTCACCTTCAGAAGACTCCTCCAGACCTGGAGATTCGAGCAGTAGCATCATTCCCCCCCCCCCCCCCAGCGCCATGAGACCCTCACGGGTAACCCTGGGAAAAGCACTACACTACACTCGCGTAGTTTGCGAAGTTTGCGCTACTTCGCACTATGCAAATTGCACGTAGCACAGTGCAAACACGCGTAGCGTAGTGCAGCGGTCATTTTTTGCTTGCTCGCGGTCCTCAACGTCAAGTTGGCAACCGCAAGCAAGCAAAATGACATCCCGGCAAGACTTTTTCCTCGTTCGCGATCAGCAACATCAAGTTGCCGATCGCGAGCGTAGAAAATACACCTCCCGGCGAGATTCTCAATGCGGGGAGGTCAGGTTTCTCATTGCGAGTGGTCGCTTATGCTCGCGACCGCTAGCGATGAGAAACTACCAGTCCGCGTTGAGAACGCTGCCCCTCGAGTAGAAATCTACTCGAGCGGCAGAAAACTACAGCTCGGACTGTGCAAGATGCCAATTTCAATGATTGCACAGTGCCGCCGGATGCTTGTCCACACTGTGCAATCATTGAAAACAGCATCTTGCACAGTGCGAACAGGGTACTACGCAGTTCACGAAGTGCTATGCGTAGCTCGCGTAGTGCGAAGTGCACTTTGCGTAGCTACGCGTAGCGCTACTTCGCGAACTACGCCCAGGGCTACTCATGGGTAAGTAGTGCGCTTTACAAATGTTTTGATTGATTGATTGATTGACTACACTACAGCTGTAACTTTGCCACCCCACCGGAAAGGCACAGCAGTCCTTTCAGTGAGCTGTCCATCATAGTGGGTAAAGGGCGGGAAGACGTTGCATTCCGCTAGTGTGTGTGGGGCAGGGCTTCTATGCGAGTTCACATGCCACTTGTTTATAAAGGGTCAGAGCACGATCTGAGCAGCAGATGAGGAGAAAGAACCTCCTGGTCACAGGAACTACACAGGGATTGCGCTCGAGAAAGTCATGGATGCAAAGACCTCCATCAAGCATAACGGCTAATTTTTGATGGTAGATATGGAGAGAAAGCACACCTGTCCAGCCTCGACCAAGCTCACAATTTGTTTGGGTTGATTAATGCGTTCGCGAATTTGAGCTATAACTCGGGCATCTGCTTTATTTATATCTGTAAGTGCTTCCTGTTGAGGTTTTGTGACAGGAGCATCATGCCAGAATGAACCCTGCCCAGCATATTTATCCAAGAAGATGCCACCGTTTTGTGCAATACCTCTACTCACCATGCTCACGAATTTCGCTAACCCGCGGATCGCGGAAATTTTGGCAATTCCGCGTTCCGAAATTTCACAAATACCACGAGCGGAGACAGGGCCGGATTGGATACCGGGCGTTTTGGCATGCTGCCGAGCTAATGGCGGTCGATATACCGGCTCATAGCCGGGCACCCCTGAAACGTCATCTGGCGCAAAATGGGGTGCCGGACGATGGTATGGCTGTGATTTTTGTGGTAAGTGCCGATGCGTTGTTTCCGTTTGAGTTGTTCTACTCTTGGGTTACTTTGCCGGCGGTGAGTGAGGACGATGATACGTTCCACACCTATACTGCCACGCAGCTACCAGCCAACTATACGCCTTATAGGACTCACGAAATTCCTATTTCTGCCTGGCTGCATAGCATTTGGTTTAATGGCGCCCTTCCCCATGCGGTTATACCGGCGAGAATGGGCCCTTTGTCGATTGCAGGGGCCACATGGCCGGTACTAGCTGGATTTACGCCTCATCCCGCTATCTACAGGTATCGGTGGCTGAGTTGCGTGTGCTTCACACAGCCCTTATTACAGTACATAGGGCTTTAGTGCAGTACGTGTCACGCAACGTGCAGGTGGTCGCTACTGCTGTTGCGGGACATCAGACAGACCACCACGCGGTGGTTATTAGTCCTGTTATGGTTAATTCGGTTGTCGGCAAGCGACCCCAAAATAGGGATGATTTCCCTTATTGGTTTGCAGAGAAATTTGACCAGTTAGAAGCGGTTTATCCGCATACGACTCCTGTGGAGAAACACAGGATCCTTACCATAACTTTGCCGAAAGACTTAGTCCCAGATATGGCCGATTGCGAGAACTGGGGTAAGGTCTTTGCAGCGACATGCTCGAAGTGCTTTGGCACTCCGTCACTGTCGGTACTGCCCTCCGTTATAAAACGTGTTCAGGAGAATCATGGTGCGGAGGCTGCTGTTGAATTGGGTATGCGGCTTGTCGGAGTCTTTGATGGGGTTGCTACCATGATACTGGGCAACCTCAAAGGAGATGCTATGCAGTTCCAGGTGCTTAATAAATTAGAAGCAGTGGACGAAGACAACAAGCCGAGGGAATTCGCGAAAATTATCGCGAACGCCTATAAACAAGTTGGTCGTAGCGCTTTAGGTGTTAAACCAACTGTGAAGAATCCTGATTTAGTACAGCAGACAAAGGCAAACTCGTCTGGTAAGGACGAACGCCCTAACTTTCCAAAACAAAGTTGGCAGGCAAAAAAACAGGAGAAACAGCAACAGAAACAGGGGTCTCGTCCTGCCTCTCCAGTACAGTCAAGTAGTGAACGCACTTATGATCTGCGCGATCGTGCTACTATTAAGTCACCTGATCGATTTCAGGTTTCTGAACAACGCTCTCCTCGTTCTTCACAGGAAACATCGGCTTCACAGTCCGGTGGCGGACGGAGGCGCTGGCAAAAGTCGGGGTGCACCGCAGGCACGTGAGCAGTCCCAACAGACTGACGGAAAAGGCAAGCAAGAGGACTCAGCATGTCATAGACCCCCGTTTCAGAAGAAGAAAGTTGCTGCGCTGACAGCGAGGTATGCCTCAGATGGTACGGACGCAGCTTCGGAACCTGACATGGGCACTAACGCTGCTAGACAGCGCGGCGGAAGTTACAGTAGTGTGACAAGCACTGCGTCCATATCTGGTGGCGACAGCAACTGATATATTCGTGAATATTGAAACTGCTGACACTCGGGTGTCTCCCCCTGATAGACTATATAATATTGTCCTTCAAATAGAAGGTGACATACAACTTACAATTCAAGGGTTTTTTTGGGATAATCTGACCACTACCTATGATATTCTATTGGCGGAGGCAGATTGGCCCCCGGCTTTCGTTTTAGGTGCTCCTAGAGGGGAGGAGGTGATCCTCCCGTCCTTTGCGCACATAGGGCCTAAGGTCCTAGCTAAAAAGTACGCCGGGGAATGGGCTCAGGTGCAAGCGCCTGCGTTATATCGAAATCAGGTTGGCTGGGATAAATTGTCTCCGGGCCATGAGATTCCGTTGCGGACTACGCCCCAACCTCAACCCCAATACCCCATGCGACGTGAAGCTAGACCTCACGTCGCTTCGATCCTTGAACAATTGGAATATCAGGGAGTAATCGAAACATGTGTGTCACCTATGAATAATCCCTTGTTCACTGTGACGAAGCCTGACGGGTCGTACCGCCTAGTTTTGGATCATCGGCACCTAAACTCTCATTGCCGGACCTGTGCAGTACAGAACACCCACAGTTGGCTCTCGTCGATAGTCTCGTGAGAAAAAGGTTTAAAACCACACTTGACATTTCCAATGGCTTTTACAGCCATAACCTGTCCTCTCTTAGTAGTGAGTGGACGGCGTTCACCTCTGGTGGCAAGCAAAAACAATTCAAAAGATTACCAATGGGCTATAAGAACAGCCCAGGAGTCTTTGCCACTCGTGTGGTCTCCCTCTTGGAGGGTATAGACCCGGATGCGTACTCGTATGTGGATGACATTTATCTCACAGATGACGAGTTAGACCCGCATCTCCGTCGCGTTGATCGCATTATTGTTTTGTTTGCAGACTTCGGTTACAAATTCAACTTTGCGAAGTCACACATTGCGGAATATACAGTGTTGTTCTTGGGGTACGAACTCAACAATGAAGGTCGAGGATTGGCTCCGCACTTTCTAGAGAAGTGCGCATGCCTCCGTGCTCCTACTTCACTGAAGAAATTACAGTCCCTGCTGGGTTTTCTGAATTTCGGTCGAACTTACATCCCGGATTATGCCCAGCGTATCAAGCCGCTTTATGCCTTGGTACAACCTACTTTTTCCAAATCTTGTTGGCTGCCAGAGCATTCAGCTATATTGCAGTTATTGCAGGCTGATCTTCTTGCTTCTAAGTACTTACTGACACGTGATAACCACACTAACCTGGTCATAAGAATAGTGCCCGGCGCGGTTGGTTTCACATACTTAACGTTCAAAGAGGGCGACACCGTCCCCATTGCTTACAAATCTCACTTGTACACTTCAGCTGAACTGCGTTTTTCCGCTGTCGAGAAGGTTCTGACAGCAGTGTAGATGGCGATTCTGAAAGAACGAGCGCTGTCGCAAGGAAAACGCATGTTGGTGGTAACACCCTATCCTGCCCTTGAGGCGGTGACCAAAGCGAGTGTACCGAATTCTAAAGCTTTCCATCCAAGGTGGATACAATGGGCCACTACTCCACCTCCAGATCCCTTCGATCTTCTAATGCCCGCCTTATGCGTCCGCCTAAAATTAAGCTAGCACGTTCAGGAGGTCGCCGTTTTTCACACCATGCTTCCAAGCTGTGGAACTCCCTCCCTTCCGACCTCCGCGCACAACCCAACCTTCTGACATTTCGGAAATCTCTGAAGACCTGGCTGTTCCTGTGAGCTTCCCTTTTGACTTCTCCTGTACTTGTTCGCTCACGGGCAGCTATGCGCTTTAGAAATCTGGTAACATAACATAACATAACTTCCTTAACCTCGCCTGACGTCACTTTTATCTTTGATGCGGCACTTCAGACTCAGGAGTTTTTGCAGTATGAATTCGTTCATCCGGCTCCTCTGTCTTTGCGCCCTCTCGAGGATTACCATTGTGTCATATACACTGACGGTTCTGCGCAACCCGCAACTGGATCAAAGCACGCCTATTCAGCGGCTTGCGCAATTGTAGTCGGTACTTTCGTAAATGGTGAATTCCAGTCCGATGTCGTGCATACGCAGTCATTGGGTGATTGTACCGCTCAGTTGGCGGAGCTACGTGCACTGGTGCTTGCACTGGAGTTTGCTGATCCCCGAGTCACTACACTTATAGTGAGTGACTCCTTTTATTGTGTTCAATCTTACAACGACAATCTACATTTTTGGTCTCAGAATGATTACCATGATTCCAAAGGTAGCACGATTAAGCATAAACTGCTTTGGGTTCGAGTGGCAGATCTTAAAGAACGTCTGCCTCTCGTGAATGTGATTCACACTCTTGGTCACCAACGAGTTGGTGTCCATGCTGTCGGCAACAGCCTAGCTGACGAGGCAGCAAAAACAGCAGTGGCGACATACTTAGTAGCAGCAGTTACAAGATCCAAAAGTAAGATTGATGATGATATCTTGGCAGCTATTGCTGCTACAGAGCAGGGAACGAAGCCACCGAGAGGTTTCCCTGCTCGTTACCATTATCGCTTAAGTCCTGATAAAGTCCCATTAGTGAGGATTAATGACGTTGGTGACAGATTGATTCCCAACGCGGACTGCAGACCTTCTTTGATATTAGCAGCTCACGAGGGCATAGCGGCCGCGCATGCCGGCGTTGCAGCTACTGTATCTCTGCTACAACAACGTTCCTGGTGGTGCGGTTTGTACAAACAAGCCAGAGCTTATGTTCTTAATTGCAACATTTGCCAGCAGATTAAACCTTCGACTGCGGCGCGCCCACCACAAACTCAGTTGTACATATCTAATAAACCATTGGGTTGTGTTTATTTAGATCACTGCAGTTCTTTTACCTCTGGTTCTGCGTACAAATACATCTTGGTTGCAGTTGATTCGTGCACACGTTTTCTGTGGGTGTGGCCACAAAGGAGTGCTGATTCTCGCACTGTCATAAAAGATTTGCGTGTCTTTGTTGGGAGTTTTGCATGTGGTACCTTTCATTCTGATCAGGGCCTGGCGTTCGCCTCTAAGGCGTACAAAGAGGCCATGAGAAATTTGGGGGTCCAAGTCAAATTTTCGTCTCCATACCAGCCTGAGGGTAATTGTGAAGTGGAGCGAATGAACCGTGACTTAAAGCAATCTTTGACAGCCAGAGTTTTGGGTACTGGCCGGAACTGGCTAGCCCACTTGTATGACGTGCAACGTGCACTTAATAATCTCCCTAGAAGGTCTCTGGGTGGGCGGACCCCATACATGATGCTCTTTGGTGTTCGAATGTTTGTTCCAGACCTTGATGGTCTAGACATGGTGGCGTCAGCCGCACCCTTTGACGTAGATGAACAATGTGCTGTCTTGCAGAATCTTCAAGAAGCCAGAGACAGTCTAGCGAAGGAACACGTACCCTCCTCATCTGACGCTGAACTTCAGATTCCGGTAGTCGCCTGACTGCCTCTAGTTGGTGATCTGGTCCGTGAGAAGGTGGAGAACAAGAATGAGTTTGGCCCCTCTTATCGTGCACCGGTTCCAGTGCTTGGAGTGCAGGGTACTAGAACAGTCATTTTACCTCACTTCCTGGTCGAAAGGATAACAGGTACATTTCGATTGACAATGTCAAACTACAGCGAGTGGCCGATTCTTCTTAGTATGACTCCGGCGATTTCCTGCCCTTCGATGCTGAGAAATTCTGTTGTGGCCCAAGCTTCTGACACAGTTCCTGATGTTACCATCGAGATGCATGCCGTTACTGGTCCCTAGTTGCCACAAACACCTAGTGGTGTGCTTGAAGAAGTTGAGTATGCTTATCCTGCGGATGTTACCTTGCCTGTTTTAGAATCCACCACAGTTGCCCTCTCCCAAAACTCTTTTGATTCTCGTTCAATGACTTCCATGGTTTCGATTTTTGTGGCTTGGTTCAAAAAACATTTTTTAATACCCCCTTGGACTTAAATTTGGCTGGTGCTCATATGTGTTTTTTTGTTTATGTCCATTGGCTTTGTGGTGGTGTTTTTTAGACTTATCAATGGACACTACCTGAATGAACGGTCTACGATTCGATTAGTTGATGGAACTTTGGCCCCCCACTCCTCATCACACATTATGAAGAGGGACCAGACTTTTGTGAACATTAATGCCTGGCCTGTGCGTGATGGGATCGCTTGGGATGCCGTTAAATTTCAAATTCATGGCCCAACTGAAGTGATTAATGTGCCGAATGTATTTCGTGTTTCTATGGGCGATGTCGTTAAGCAAAACATTCACTCAGATGATTGGGATGTTCAAGCCATAGAAGCACTGTTTTCTGATTTGAAATATTATGCTGCTTTTGATGCTGAGGATTTGTATTTAGATACTGCTAATTATGATGAGCAATTTTGTTATCAACATTATGGCACACATTTCCTACACAAAGCAAATACGTTTAGAAATTTTGTGAATTATACACAATGGGAACATTGCCCCGCCCCTAGGATGGGCAGCTCTGCCACGTTAGTGGGAAAGTTAACTTATTTTTCGGATTTTAGTGTGTCCAATCCGGCCTCCTTTTATTTTAAAGTGGCGCCTGAGGTTGCTTCTAAAGTTAGGCTGACACACACCAAATTGTTGTATTCCAAGTCCTTTATGGACGAGTTGGCAATTGGCGGGTATGATCTGTGGAAATCTACAGTCGATCTTAAATAGGTTTGGGGCTCCAAACGATGGCAAGTACAGGGAACAGAGGCTTTGCATCGTGCCTGTCTTATCCTGAATCACATGTTATTTTTAAATTCATCCATTTTTCAGACAACCTGTTTTGGATTGGCTACTTCTAAAAAATTAAATTCTCCCTCCGTTCCGGGTCTGGGTGCTTATCCCAATTGGGGTAATCATACGGATCTATCCCTTGCTATGTTGCAGACACAAATGTCAAACACGTCCTTCAATATTCCTGCATTGAATCCGGAAGGATGGTTAGTGTGGCAAACGAGTTCGGACTCCTGTCAACATCGGTTTCTGGATTTGCAACAGGGGTATACACAGGTTCGGGTGGACCCCCGTTTTGAATCTTCTCACACTGTAACTACATACTCAGTAGGGAAGTTATGCCAGTCTTGGCTGCAACATTCCACTTTAGCGTCTGTTAAACTTCATTTGGCACGATTAAATGACAAAATAGATTTGAATGATTTTGTTAAGGGTCCTGCAGTTGGCAGGTCCAAACGATGGGTGTATGCTATTTATAACGAAGTTTGGAAGTTATCACAAATTGAGGCTGCATCCAGATTACGTGCTATTGATCAAGCCAATATGGAAAAAGTGTTGGCTGTGATAGATAATAGTATTAACACCCTATCTTCTAGAATTTATACCTTAGATAATATTGTATCATCAGTGGTAGACATTGTGCAGGATGATTTGTCTGTATTGTATCATGGTCAAAATCAGTTGCGTTCTATTATGCAGTTTGCATGGACATTGCAAACTTTAAAGGCAGGGAAGGTCCCTTGGGATTAAATGAATATTTCATCTTTGTTCCTCCCTTTTAATTTGACTGCAAAACAGCAGTTCATGTCCATGAAAGATGCTACATATTCATTACTACACATTGAAAAGTTAGAACCTTTACCTTTCTCTGTTGCTGAATTGAATTCTGCCGTGTGGCTTGTACATGGGTTGATCACGTTACCGTTTCGCATGTTTAAGTTTAGTTCATGCATGAAACATTATGCTCTGGGCAGATACGAACAATTGGGAACTGCCTTCCTGCATGAAGTTTGGTCACTCCCTTTCACATACAGATGTGTGAGGGACGGCAAGGAGGTTTACTTGAAAGGTGAAGAGTGCACTTCCACTCCGGATCATTCTGTTGTGTGTAGGCACATTCAACTGCATGGTGCATGTAATGTACATGCCCCTAATGTAGCTTGCGTCTTGAAAGGGATTCCTGTGCCAGTTATTACTCCATCTTTTACGCTGCATGCTAACTGTAGTTATTTGCTGTTAAATAATGAAGCTTGCTGTGGGATGTTAGTGGGAATTCCCTACATAGTGACTGTATCACAGAGAGTAGTTTGCTGTAATAACGTCTTGTTCCCACCCCCGCATGGCCGGCTCGATGTATCCATCTGGCCTCCCATTCCAACCTTGAAAGCAGAGTTCAACAAGATGAGCAGAATAAGGGCTCTATTGTTTCAAAAAGAAGTCGCGTTGACTTCATCCCAGGAAACATTTGTCCTTCACGTAGCAAACACCCGCACTGAGGTGCAAGCGCTTTTGAATATAGATCTACCACTTCATTTTGGGACTCTGATGCAGACTATCTTTAATGCCTCGTCCACAAGTGGCATAGCTCATTTTTTTTAAATTGTGGGCTCCGGCCTCATGACCTCTTTTCAAACTATTTTTGGAGTGATCCCGGCCTTTTTTCATTCTATTTTTTCCAGTGTCTTTGGAGGTCCCAGCATTATCTTGTGTCTGTTTCAACCCCTACCCAAGTAAAATAGATTTAGAAATGATTAGAGAAAGCCATGTGAATTCCAGGTAGCACATAAACCTGTGCTAGTGGGCTGAGCTGAGAACAGCACATCTGTGTTACATGTCATCTGTACTAAAGCCACCCGATGGGTTGTTTTCAAAAGCCTGTATTATTATCAACACCACTACCACCAATACCACCACCACCAACCAATACCGCCACCATCAATACCACCACTGCCACCAATACCACTACCACCAATACCACCACCACCCCAATACCACCACTTAATACCACCACCACCACAAATAGCATTACCACCACCACCAATACCACCACCATCAACACCACTAATACCACCACCTAATACCACCACCAATACCACTACCACCAACAAAACCACCACCACAATACCATGACAACCACCACCATCAACACCAGCACCTCCACCACCATCAATACCACTACCAATAACACCATCACCAATACCACCACCATTACCAACAATACCACCACCACCATAACCAATACCACCACCAATACCACCACTACTGACACCACCACACCAATACCACCACCACCAATACCACCACCATCAACACCACCAATGCCACGACCACCACCAATGCCACCACCACCAATACCATCAACACCAACATCACCACCAGCAATACTAATACCACCACCACCAGCACCACCAATAGCACCACCAATAGCACCACCAATAGCACCACCATCACCAATAACCCCAATACCACCAATACCCCCACTAGCACCACCACTATCACCATCAATACCACCACCACCAATACCTCCACCACCAATACCACCATCAAAATCAATACCACCACCACCAATACCAATACCACCACCAATACTACCACCATCAATACCAACACCACCATCAATACCAACACCTCCTCTACCACCAATAACTCTACCACCCCCACCAATACCACCAACACCACCAATACCACTGCCACCACTACCACCATATCACCAATGCCACCAGTAACACCAACACCAATACTACAACCACCACCACCACCAATATCAACACAAATCCCACCACCACCAATGCCCCCACCACCACCAATACCACCACCAATTCAATACCACAACCACCAATACCACCGCCAATACCACCACCAATACCACCAATTCCACCACCACCAATAACACCACCAACAATACCAATAACACCACCACCAATGCCACCACCACTAATACCACCACCACCAATTCCACTACCACCACCAATACCACCACTAACACCACCACCACTACCAATACCACCACCAATCCCAACAACACCACCAATACCACCACCATCAATACCATCATTTCCACCATCACCACTACTAATACCACCACCACCAAAAATACCAACACAAATACCACCACCACCAATACCACCACAGATAAAATCACTACCTCAACCACCAATAACACCACCACCACCACCAATTCCAAAACGACACCACAAGCAACCAATACCACCACCAATACCACCACCACTAATACCACCACCACCAATACCACCACCACCAATACCACCACTAAGACTACCACCACTACCACCACCACCAATACCATCACCAGCAAACAATACCACCACCACCAATACCACCACCACTAATACCACCACCACCAATACCACCACCAATACCACCACTAAGACTACCATCACTACCAATACCACCACCAATACCATCAATACTACCACCACCAATACCACCAATTCCACCACTAATACCATCACCACCACCACCAAAAATACCACCACCAATACCATTACTACCACCATCACCAATACCACCACCATCACCAACACCACCACCATCACCAATACCACCACCACCACCAATACCACCAAAAATACCAGCACCAATACCACCAATACCCTCACTAACACCACCACCACCAATACCACCAACACCACCGCCAATACCACTACCACCAATACCACCCCCACCACCGATACCTCTCCACCAATACCACCACCACCACCAATACCACTACCATCACCAACACCAATACCACCACCACCACCAATACCACCACCAATCCCAACAACACCACCAATACCACCACCATCAATACCATCATTTCCACCATCACCACTACTAATACCACCACCACCAAAAATACCAACACAAATACCACCACCACCAATACCACCACAGATAAAATCACTACCTCAACCACCAATAACACCACCACCACCACCAATTCCAAAACGACACCACAAGCAACCAATACCACCACCAATACCACCACCACTAATACCACCACCACCAATACCACCACCACCAATACCACCACTAAGACTACCACCACTACCACCACCACCAATACCATCACCAGCAACCAATACCACCACCACCAATACCACCACCACTAATACCACCACCACCAATACCACCACCAATACCACCACCAATACCACCACTACCAATACCACCACCAATACCATCAATACTACCACCACCAATACCACCAATTCCACCACTAATACCATCACCACCACCACCAAAAATACCACCACCAATACCATTACTACCACCATCACCAATACCACCACCATCACCAACACCACCACCATCACCAATACCACCACCACCTATACCACCAAAAATACCAGCACCAATACCACCAATACCCTCACTAACACCACCACCACCAATACCACCAACACCACCACCAATACCACTACCACCAATACCACCCCCACCACCGATACCTCTCCACCAATACCACCACCACCACCAATACCACTACCATCACCAACACCAATACCACCACCACCACCAATACCACCAAAAATACCAGCACCAATACCCTCACTAACACCACCACCACCAATACCACCAACACCACCACCAATACCACTACCACCAATACCACCCCCACCACCGATACCTCTCCACCAATACCACCACCACCACCAATACCACTACCATCACCAACACCAATACCACCACCACCACCAATACCACTACCAACAATACCACCACCACCAATAATATTAACGCCACCCCCAATACCAGCACCACCAATGCCACCAGTACCACCACCAATACCACCACTGCCAATACCAGTACCACGAACACCACCAATACCACCACCACTACCAATACCAATACCACCACCACCAATACCACTACCACCACCAATACCAGTGGCACCACCACCAATACCAGTACCACCACCACAATACCACCACCACCAATACCACCACCACCAATATCACCACCACCAATACCACTACCACCAATACTATCCCCACCACCGATACCTCTCCACCAATACCACCACCACCACCAATACCACCACCACCAATACCATCAATACCACCAGGAATACCAATACCACCACCATACTACCACCACCAATACCAGTACCATCACCAGTACCAATACCACCACCATTAATACAAATACCACCTCCACCAATAACACCGCCATCAATACCAGTATGACCACTACTACCAGTACCACGCCCACCAATACCAATAACACCACCAAATTCTAATACCACCAAAAATAACAATAGCACCATCACCAATACCAATAACGCCACCACCAAACCACCACCTCCACCAATACCACCATCATCATTGCCACCAATAACACCACACCCAGTACCAATACCACCACCATCAGTACCAATACCAATACCACCACCAATACCAATATCACCAACATCACCAATACCACCACCACCAATACCAAGAATACCACCACCAATACCAACACCACCACCAATACCCCACCACCAATGCCATAAATACAACCACCAATACCAATACCACTACCAATACCACCACCAATACCAGTCCAACCACCACCAATACCAATAACACCACCACCAATACCACCACAACCAGTAAAACCACCACCAATGTCAGTACCAATACCACCACCACCAATACCACCACCACCAACACTAGTACCACCACCAATACCAGTACTACCACCGCCAATACCAGTACCACCACAATATAACCACCATTACCACCAATACCACCACCACCAATAACACCAATGCCACCACCACCACCACCAATATCACAACCACCAATACCACCACCAATACCCCACCACTACTACCACCAAAACCACCAATACTGCCACCAACAGCAATACCACCAATACCACCACCAATACCAGTACTACCACCATACGACAACCACCACCAATATCAGTACCACTACCACCAATACCAGTACCACCACCACCAATACCACCACACCAACAATAATACCACCACCACCAATACCAGTACCACCACCAATACAGCCCCCAAGAATACCACCACCAATACCACCACCACCACCAATACCACCCCAATACCACCACCAGTACCACCACCAACAATACCACCACCACCACCAATACCCCCACTAATACCACCACCACAATTCCACCACCACCAATACCAGTACCACTTCCCATACCACCACCACCAATACCAGTACCACCACCACCAATACCGCCACCACCAATATCACCACCACCACCACTACCAATACCACCACCACCAATACCACCACCGCCACCAATACCACCAACACCAATACCACCACCACCAATACCACCATCACCAATACCACCATCAGCACCAATACCACCACCAATACCCCACCACTAATACCACCAAAACCACCAATACTACCACCAACAGCAATACCACCAATACCAGTACTACCACCATACGACGACCACCACCAATATCAGTACCATTACCACCAATACCAGTACCACCACCACTAATACCACCACACCAACAATAATACCACCACCACCAATACCAGTACCACCACCAATACAGCCCCCAACAATACCACCACCAATACCACCACCACCACCAATACCACCCCAATACCACAACCAATACCACCACCAACAATACCACCACCACCACCAATACCCCCACTAATACCACCATCACAATTCCACCACCACCAATACCAGTACCACTTCCCATACCACCACCACCAATACCAGTACCACCACCACCAATACCGCCACCACCAATATCACCACCAATACCACCACCACCAATACCACCACCGCCACCAATACCACCAACACCAATACCACCACCACCAATACCACCATCACCAATACCACCATCACCACCAATACCACCACCAATACCACCCCCAACAATAACACCACCACCAATAACACCACCACCAATGCCACCACCAATACCACTAAGAATGTCACCACCACCAATACTAGTACCACCACCACCAATACCAATACCACACCACCATTTCCAATACCACCATCACCAATACCAGTACCACCACCAATACCACCACCACCAATACCACCACCTCAATACCAATGCCACCACCAATACCAGTACCACCACCAATACCAGTTCAACCACCACCAATACCAGTACCACCACCAATACCAATATCACCACCAATACCCGTACCAGTACCACCAATACCAGTTCCACCACCACAATACCACCACCTCCTCCACCAATACCACCAATACCGCCAACACCACTAATACCACCATTACAACCAACAATACCACCACCACCAATACCAATACCATCACCACCATCAATACCCCACTATCAATACCACCACCACCAATACCAACAATACCACCACCAATACCAATACCACAACCATACCACCACCACCAATACCATTACCACCAATACCACCACCACCAATGCCACCACCACCAATACCACCAGCACAAATACCAGCCCCACCACCAATACCAGAACCACCACCACCAATACCGCTTCCACGACCACCAAAACCAATACCGCCACCAATCCTAATACCACCACCACCAATACCACCACCAGTACCAATAATGCCACCACCAATACCACTAACTCCACCAATACCACCACTACCAATACCACCAATGCCACCACCAGCACCACCAATCCCACCACCACCAATACCATCACCACCAATACCAATACCACCGCCACCAGCACCACCACCACCACCACCAATACCATTAGCAATACCACCACCTCAACGCCTCTTGCTCACTAGTAATAGTAGGGGCACTGTATGAGGCCGGAGCTGCAGCCGAGACCATCTCTCCCTCCCTCCATGCCTGCCATAAAGCACAGCCCACCCTGCACCAGGAGGTGAAGCAAGGGCCCTACTACACCTGGATTTTTTTTTATTAGGCCAAAGATAGCAATGACATTACTCAATGCCACACTGCTCAGTCAAATCATCGAGAGGGCAGGAACTAGCCCCCCCTCCCACTCTTCCTCCTGTGCCGCAACAGTGTAATCACAGAGCTAATGGTGTTGGAGCACTTTGTTAGTGTTTATAGCTCAAATCATATGTAACTCTCACTTCACACTTTGTGTCTGTGTAATTTACAACACTTACACATCTTCTTCACTGCACTATTTATCACTACTTTGAAGACATCACAGGCCGGTCTCTTCCTCTGATATTTACAATCTAACAAGCGGTCAAGAATGTTCTTTATTGCAATGCTATAGGTTTCACATTTGCAAGAGTTTAAGCTTAGTATTGTACATGACAATGCCTTTTATTTATGTTTTAAAACCCAAAACATAAATAAAAGACATTGTCATTTACAATGCCAATACTTCAAACTTGTTGAATGTGAGACCTATTGCTTTGCAAATGCTTGTTTTAATATAGCCATTGAATGACTAAGCACTGAAGACAGGGTAATCAGGCTAGAGAAGCTTGAAGTCTGCAGAGCTTGCTTGCAGCTTAAAAGAACTGCAAGCATAAGCTTTGAATTTATGAGCAGCCTTCAGGCCCCATGTTACAGGTGACACTTTATGGTTGGCTCTTTAGCTATCCTTGCAAGGAGGATACTTTGAGCACAATATTGCAATGTTAAAGTAAAACTACAAGCCCCATAATCCATAAAGCCAGAACTGGCTGGGTTACACATGCCATAAATCAACACAGCCGGTTATCAGTTCATAGAACTCCCTACAAAACCCAACTGGACTGGTCTTAGATTACTAGAATGATAAATGTAATTCATTATTTTATTGGCTGGAGAGATATACAATAATACAAACATATACACTTATGATATAGTGTGTACTTCCTAACAAATGGGTACCGTGCGAAATTCAACACTACAACAAATTTGCACTAGATTTTAAAACAAGTGTTTCTTTAATTAGTGACAGTACCTGATGATTGCAAGTTCTATGTTTGATAAAAAGTAGACCTAAACATACTAATTGTTATATCTAGCAAGATGGCAAACAGCAATCTTCGTGTATGCCCATTAAATGCAAATACCAATGTATTTTTATGGGAGTTGGGACATAATCATGGATCTCCTGCATGCATGCCATAAAATGACTCTTGTCCAGTTGCTAAGTGTTGGGTAGACTGCAAGAAATGTACTAACTGGAGGGATGGGTTAGTAACTGGCCAGCTCTAGCTATAGGGATGAGGGCATACATCTTTCATACATATTGAAGCTGTTTTAGGACCTCTGCATTTTGACCAGGTGCACAGTGAGAAATGCTGTTGTTGTTTTCCCTCTACTCTGGGCTGCCTTATGGTGCTGGCTTTTGTATTTGTTTGTCTTCAAGCTCACTGGCAGAGCATTACCCACCTGAATGGGTTATTGAGCAAGGTCGTCTGAAGGGTTCAATGTGTGCCTGCTGACTATCTGTATGTTTATTTTTAACAGTCATTCAACTTCTGCCCCAATATAAATTCTTAAATCTACTCAGGATCTAGGGTAAAAAGTGGGACAAGATTCGTTGTTTGGGACTATTACTGCCAATAGTCCTTCTGTCATGTGATTGACACATTGGGTGAGTCCTGGTTATCTTACCAAGAGCACTTTACATTTTGGGACTTGTCGCTGGACTTTTGTCATTATATAATTGGGTTTAAACGTTCCAGAATGCCAATACAATTAGCTAAAATGGCAGGACTGGCTGAGGTTGTCACAAATAACATGGCTACAATTGGTAGCAAAAAAGTACATATCAGAATTGATAAAGTGGGCTAAATAGTTGTCAAAGGGCATCCCTTCTCTCCTTGTTGGGTGTTGAAGTGTATTGTTGTCTCTAATGGGTTTCAGACCTATCCACAGTTTTAGATGCCCATGGTGGGTTCTCTATCGTTTCTCGTCTGAAAACAGATTAAGATATTTCTTCTCTTCGGCATTTACAAATAGGTGGGCGCCTCAGTGTCATCGGTACCCCTACAGTAAGAAGGTAGCAATGTAGGTATTAAGATGCTGAGCAGGCCATCATATGGTAAAGACAACGGTCATATTCCAACAAGTCAGCAGCTCATAGCCCATCAGAAGCAGTGCTACATTGGCAGGGACAATTATCTTTCTCTTGTACAATGAGGTAAGGGCTTTGGCCTCTGCAGAACCATCAGAGACTGTTGCTGCCCTTGCTCTCATCTGTCTCCATAAGGTTTCTGAAGGGATCATGTTAAAAAGGGAAGTAGGTTTGTAAAATAGCATAACACGTTTAGGAACATTGCAGTTGCTTTTAGACCACTAAAGTACATAAAAGTGACTCTCTTCTGAAATGTGTAACATACAAGAAGCTCATTATTTTATCTATTCGTAGTAAAGTGTCACTCTAGGTGTCACAGGCAAATGGCACATGTAAGCACACAGAAAAAAGGGAAATGGTAGACATAAGCAAGCCGAAAACCTCGAAGCTATGCACATGTAATTGCAAGAATTCAATGATTTATTCTTAGCATAAATACATCCACATCATACATCCAACTACATAATACAATAATAAATATACGGCCATTAAAAGATCCTTAAAAACAAATAGCAGCTCTCTCAATCCTTTAAAATTGTTCATTGCCATAATTTGGTTTTGCACTAAATATTCTGCTCCGAAAACAGCTTTATACCACTTAGAAGCTAAAGTTTCCATTAGTTAGAAGGAAGAGAGCACTACTCCAACTGCAGACTTTTATAGTCCATGGGACAATCATCCTATATTTATGTCAGCAATAATTTGTTTTACCCAAAAAAAATCTATGACATTGACAATTATACAGAAAGATGCTAATTTAATTAATCAATAGAATGGACCTGGACTCTAATGTCTTCTCGTAGTTGTCCAAGAAGACAGAACAGAACAGACCACTGCCATGTAAATTGCCAGGTTATCTATTCTATAACATGGTTAGTGCATGTTAAAGTCAAAAACTGCTTAAACAGTGGTACAAGCTATTTGGAGCATAGAAGCTCAGATTTTGTACAGAACAACAAAAAATGTGTACATTTCTCCCATCCTTCAAATTTACAATGAATGTGATCGGTTCCAAGTCGGCTTGCTATGTTCTTAGCCAGATATAGTCTGGTCGGTAAAGTGCCCAGCAGAATTTAAAATACAAAGAGTGTCATGCATCAGGGGTGATTTCATTTAGATATTTTTCCATAACCAGTGTCTGATTTATTTGCAAGTGATTAACAATCAACTGTGAGGAATACGCCTGTCCAATGCAGGGCTTCATTTTCCAACTCATGAAGGTTTCTTTTACTAGACCGACTGTAGCATGACCTATGCAGGCTGGGTATGACCAAAGATGACATAGTCTGAGCTCCTTCCAACTTCTCTTAACAGAGATTAACCAAAGGGAAGTTTCCTGGGGTCAATGCTTCCAAAGTCACTTTCAGATGTTTCCCCAGACAATTGTTTGCGCATAAAAAATTTGTGTCTCAAAACCACCATACTAGGTCGAACATCAAAACGTTTTTCTGATTTCTTAACACAAATAGTAAAATCATTGTGGATCTGTGCATCACTTTCCTCCAGATTAGGTAAATGCTTAAAAATTGAACGCCCCTCAAAACGCAAAGAATGTAAAAGTAAAAAACATTTCCACTCAGGACAAAATCTGGAAGGTCCTATGGCCCCTAAATATGTCTCAAACGCATCACACCAGTTCTTCCACCCCACAGGGGGTTCCCCAGGTGATTCCAAAATAGGTGGAGGGGATTTGGGGATTGCATAGTTACTAAAACAAGAGACCATAAAGTTATAACGAGCAATCTATTGGAAACAAGAAAGAATTACCAATTTAGGTGTAAAACGTTTGATGAATTAACCCAAACAGCCAAAAAAAACTCCTACACAAAATCAACAAAGTCAAATCAGCCTTTAGATAATAATCTTACAACACGTGTGAGTTTACAACGATGGGTGAGCACTGAAGATAGATGTCGCTAGAGTCAGCGAACTCCAAGGCAAAAAAAAATAAGGCTCTTATGCGAAACGCACTAACTGAAAATGCTGTGTGAATCGGCAAATTCACTGTTAAAAATAAATGTGAGCTTGAAGAGAGGAAAACATAAAAGATACGTCAACTTCGTTGACTTTGATTTGAAACAGTGCGCATACGTGGTACGTTGCGTAGAGAAAATGACCTTGCCGTGCGTGTTGGTAGTGACATACTAGGAATTAGGCGTTGCTAGATTACGCATGCAGGCACTAATACGTTGCCGGGACATTCCGGTCACTGGAAATACTGCTGTAGGCCACACATGCGCACCATTGCCCAAACGTAGAAACACATACGCATCGTTGCCCAAACCCACAATGGACATGCGCAGCATTTAGATTGCAAAGGAGAAAGAACCAAACCTTGCTCTCGGTGGCAAACACAATGAAAGTACTTGTGTGTCAGTGTAAAAGCCAAATGTCTTTCCTCTGTGTGAATCCTCGACGTCCTCGAAGAACAACAGGCACGAACTTTACCTCATACGCTGGTGGCTACCACCAGTGATAGCTTTGTCTATCGCAGGTTCTCTGTCGGCTCTGGACAACTTATCACCAACAAAAGGGTGTAGTAACCACAGGAGCGATCACACACAGGAGATGCAGGTAAGGTATATATTTATTGTAGATTAAATGAAGAACAGGGCTGCTTGTAAGGAAGACGCAGTCTCTGCAGCAACGATCGGCTCTCTAACTGCCAAAACTCCCTGCGCCATAGAACCAACCCTCAACATTCTAAGTTCCTTTTTGCCGTTCCGACAATGGAGGAAAGGTAACCATTACCAAAGCGGAAGAAAGGACGATTACAGGGAGCTCTGCAGTTGTAGAGGAGAACAGGCCAGAAAGGGGGCTGGGTAAATCAAGCAGGGTTTCAAAGAAAGCAGGACAGTAAGGAATGCCAGCCTAGGCCTACCCCCTCTTCTTGTGCCCCCCAGCCAGATGGCAGCCCGAGGAGTGGATTTGCAGAAGGTCTGAGAGGGGGAGTGTTAATGGAAATAAGCCACACCAGTGTTTTGGTTTAGCCAGGTCTTACTCACCAGGACAGGAATTCTCCATCTTGAATTTGAAAGTACAGTGCTTTTGGGGACCATAGTATTTCATCCCACTGAAAACCCCGGAGCTCAAGACTTCCAGGAGTTCCAGATCCAGCTGAACCAAGCCACCGAGCTCACTGCAAATCCAGCCTGACAAAATCCTACACAAAAGTTTTTTAAGTGTGAAGTTAGAATTTTGACCAGGGCCTCTCGCTTAGTGTATCCGACCAAAAGCTCGCCCCATTGTGGTCAGCTTCAAATTTTGACTTTATCTCTGTCAAGCGCGACCAGATGTCCCAAGTTGGTGCTATGTGTGTTTTTAGCACTAGAAAGTGCTTAATCTTAAAAAATGAATATCTCTAGCTCCCTAAATTGGATTTTTGACGTTTAGGTGTCATTTTAAAATTAAAAATATTTCCTATTTTTATAACTTGAGGTGGGATTTTTATTTTGTTTTGTGGCTGATTTATTCAATCTATTTGTGTTTTTAAATGCTTTACATTCCTGTCTCCTGAGTTAAGCCTAACTGTTCGCAGCTAGCTATCAAGGATTGAGCCAGGGGCTAATGTATTAAGACCTTGACTGGGCCTTATATTGCATAGGTGGCCTTATTGCTAGTGGTAGGTGCATACTTACCGCTACCAATAATCCTCCTTCCAACAAGCAGATGTTGAAATTGGCATTACTTTTGTTTTTTGTGCATTATTGCAAATATCCTTGCTACTACAGAAGCTCTCAAAGTTCTTGTGAGTTTTAGGTTTTTCGTTCTACGTACACACCAGTAATACTGCATTATCAGCAAAAAGAATTACTATTTTTTGTTACATAACTTCGGAACATCCGAACTCTTTCTGGATAGAAATTCTTCACAGTTGTTCAAAAAAAGAGATTGTACAGCAGTGGGAAGAGTACACAGCCTTGTCATAGACCAGAGCGGATTGTAAAGCTGAGGGTGTATTTCTCAGAGCTACCGCAGGGAACACAAACACTTGTTTCTGCGTGCAGGATTTTAAGGGCATGAATTCATTATAATATTACAGTGAAGAAATGTATATCAGGTGTGGGCTACCTAGGGACAGTCCTCATTATCGTAAATGCACCAGATTTGAGCGCATGCAGGGGCTTATTTACAAGCCCCTTGCATGTCCCTTAAGTCACTGTTCCCATGTTAAAAATTACGCAAAGGGCTTGTAAATCTGCCCTACAATTTGTAAACCCTGCCCTGAACCGCGATAATGGCAATTGAAGAAGTTCAAATAGGCCTGGTTATGCGGACTGTACTGAGCAGTTTTATATTCTCAGAGCAGCTTTTCTTTTCTAATCAAATGCATTTTGCGTCTCTTTTTTATGTGCTGAAAGACACTGGGGACAAAAAGAAGCTGGCATCCACTCAGGGTTAGTTTCGCCATTCTGGCACTCTGCTTTTTACTGGCTGCGCTTCAGGCTAGGTCATTCTGTTCAGAGCGGGATGGGCTGCGATGACCCAACCATGGGCCCACTCTAGTTGCGATCTCTTGCAGGGTGGGGCTGCTTTTAACATTTTGCCAGGGCTGATTCTTGTTTCTAATCCGGCCCTGCATCTATCCACTCTTATTTCCTGAATTTCAAACAACTGTAGGGCTGCTGGGGAACATCAGCAGCGTACCCTGTCCTGACAACGGATGTTCTTAAATCATGGTGCGCTCTAAGCACCGTAGAAGTAACAGCTTGCAGAGATTGTGAAGAGACCCCTGACAGCTGTAAGAGTTCCGTTGTCCTATTTAAACATGACAGCACAGATCAGACCAACTTCTGGGGGCACGGGGGTGAAAAAAGCTGCATGGCATCATCACTTCAATTTATTAATTAGAATGTGTCATGATAAAGATTATAATTCCCAAATTAAAAGCATGCATTGGCTTGCTGTGGTTTTTAACCTGCAACACACAGTCATCATTGCACCAGTCTTAAGAATATAAACTTTTTTTGACTTACTGAAAGAGTTACATAGAAGTTGGGGAAGCTGTGGTCCTACATCTCACCTACTTCTTTACTTATGCACCGTTTTCTACTCCCTTGCTTCTTAAGGTCCATATCTACGTCTTGTGAACGGAGGGCAGCGATGCATTGGCCGCGTTGAGGTTCACTATGGAGGCTCCTGGGGGACAGTGTGTGATGATCTCTGGGACCTGACGAACGCGGCTATTGTGTGCAGACAGCTCGACTGCGGACCTGCCATTTCTGCCCCAGGAAGGGCATACTTCGGTCAAGGAACTGGACACATTGTCCTCGATAATGTGAACTGCGAAGGGCAAGAGGCCCACATCTGGGACTGTGCCAGCAAGGGATGGACCATTCACGATTGTGATCACGAAGACGATGCAGGAGTTGTTTGCTCAGGTAGGTTGCAATCCTTTTAGTCATGATGTACACAACTTCGGTAGATGGGAAGGTAGCTGGACAGTGGACAGAACAAGAGAACAGCAGGCACACCAAGAAGGGATAGGACTGGGCAGTAATATGAAACAAGTAATGTCTACACACAGGAGGCTGAGAAGCAAGCATGTTCAAATGAACCTTATTTGGGTATGATTTGAAGTGCTAAGCTGTGTTTGACCAGTGTCCAGTTACAACTTTATCTTTTTGGTGGGAGGTGTTGGTAGGGACTGTATTTAAATGTATGTCACAGATCAATTTGGTAACTTAGCCCCCCGCACCTCTCCATAAAAGATAAAAGCATAACGCAGATAGAAATTACTTTTTAAAGTAGATCACATCGAGATTTGCCATGGGCTGATACCAAGGCTAATGGACAACCCGTCAGCCAGTGTTTAAAGCCAGTTTAAGGAAAGTAGGCAATGTCTGTCAGTGGCTGTCCAATAAATATGTAAGTTTGCCGGTTTTGGGATGGGTGTGTGTGCGGTGGTATGAGGTCTCACCAGATAGCTCAAGTTGTCTTCAGGCGAGACCTAAAACTTGCCCATATCTGAACCTGCTAAATTTCTAGATTGCCCATTAAAGTCCTATGGGAAGATTTAGGGTCTCATTTAAGAGAAGTGTTCCATCGCTGCGTGAAAGCAGCGATTCAACACTTCTCAGTGCGCCCTTCTTGCGACATGATGGATGCGTCATATTTACTATATGACGCATCATGTCGCAAGGATTGACAGATATGTCAGTATTACTGACGTATCTGTAGGTGCAAAAGTGGCACATTGCAGGGGTGTGTCTGAAAACAGATGCAACTCCAACAATGTGTCCTTTCACATGGGGCAAGCCCCATGTGAAAGAGCCTCCGTCACCCTTACACCTGCCATGAGGCATATGGTTTTCATGCATTAGCGTCCTAGAAGTGGCTCAGTGAAATCCTATAGATTTGACTACGCCACTCCTATGACCCTTTTTGTTGCGGCGGTACGCCCTCCCTGCATCTTTTAACCCAACCCTTGGGATCGCGAGACCTGATCCTTTGACATAGTGTGTGTGCTTTAAGTTTAATGTATGTGTGTCCTTGTCTGTCTCTTTTTCCTCCTACTACTTTAGCGGGACACGCCACCATTGAACTGCACTAAGATTAATGATAAAGACATACATGGTCACTCATTTCACTTCTTTATTGCAGGTATATTTACGTTCACCATGGCTGGCTATATTATATGTCGCGCATTAAGACACTTGTACCTCCTTTCTTTATTTCAGATGAACTAATTCATGATACTTAATCAGGTATCCAACCACTGAATTGGGAATCGAAATGCACTATAATTCTTGTGACTATTAGCATAATTTTACAGTACACATTGAATCGTGAGTGTAGATAGGGATCATTCTAGTCCTGACGAAGAAGCCTGGGGAGCTTCGAAACATGTTGACACACCTAGGAGGCACAGCTCATTGAGGCATATCTACCTCCGCCCCCTTACTTTTACTAATACCAGCTCATAGGTATATTAAAGATTTTATCAATACCAACGAGCCAGGTATTTTTTAACCTCACCTAACCATCCACTCCTGACCCTTGCACTCACTCCCTTACAAAACACATAGTCGTTTTTCACAAACCAAAAGGTGCTCCCACGTAGTCGTAGGTTGTAGCACGCCCTGTCCCGTAGAGGGGCAGGAAGACCCCTATGATGAAGCATGACACCAATGGTCCTTTTGGTGTGTGAGGGGTATTTTAACAACACTGTGTGTTCCTTTTCTACCATCGTAGAAAACACACATTACCCGGGAGGAAACTTAAGATATTCTTTCTAAAACCTGTTCTGAGGGTGGATATTTGTGGTTTATATGTTACATTATACCTGCCGCAGGTACAATGTAGCGCAGGGGAATATGAAGTGACTCATCTGCCAAGATGCGTCACTTCGTAAATATGGCGCAACAGGGCACATTATTTAGGCCGCCACCGTGTCACAAGCAGTGACGCAACGGCAGCGCAAAAGTGTTGCAGGGGCTCATAAATAAGGCCCTTAATTTTTAAATATTTTGAGAACTGAGTTCAGATGTTGAAGTGCCAGAGGTGCAGACAGGCTTAGGCTATTTCCGTGATGTCAAATGTAGCAGCAAAAGTGGCAAAGAAAATTGAGGCTTATATAAGGAAGAACTGCGGCGTATTTATGCCTCTGTAGCTTAACATCTTTCTTTCATACGGTTGATAAGTTGATCAAGGTCATTTGAGGGGAAAACTGCATTATTGGGTAATAGTGTGCACTTTTAAAATTGATAATCGCTCTGTGTAGTGAAGCATTGGCTATTGTCAAGACCTACGATCAAAGGCTCCACTTTCTCACACCTGGGCCGCAATTTTCAGTTGCGACACCACACAAACTGCAATAGCCTGAATGCCATTTACTCCATAAGATGCCCCTGCAACAAGCTATATATCTGCCAGACAATCCAGAAGGTTAAAAGCAGAATCCTACAACATTGTCCTACAACATTGCAGCAGAATTCGCTGCAAATTACAGGGGGGGGGGGCCTGGTGAAACACTTCTCTAACATGGGACACCAGGCAGAAAACCTGAAATGGTGGGTAGTAGAAAAGATTTGCCCATATCCTAGGGGCGGGGACATTATGTCATCCCTTAACTACAAAGAGTGTAAATGGATAGACAATTTGGACACTGTCACCCAAGGGCTAAATGAATTAGAAGAAACCCAAAGACAACTGGGTTTGCTGACAAATACATGACACACCCTCTGCTCTAACACATGCTAACCCAGTACTATCAAGAAAATATCTGCTTAAGAGAGAACAGTACCACATGCTACTCCAGGGTTATTGTGGGAATATCGGCTTAGAGAGGACAGTAACCAGCTTACCTAGTCCTACCTATTAATGTTTTTTTTGTTTTTTCCCTCCTACGATTGATTCCTTCAGTGTCATGTGTACAGTATATTGTTGATATCGCTAAAATTAAATGTGTGTTTTTGATTTTATCATTGTCTAAACAGAAGCCATAACAATTTATGTGAAGTCCTTAATTCATTGACGTTACTAATCCAGGTTGTACATATTAATGTCTAAATGCGATTGGCAAATATGTGTGTCCTTCTTCCCATATGCTTTGTAAACTGTTTATGTTGACAGAAGTCAAGGGTACACTGTGCTCCATATACCACTGTCTAGACATAAACCTATTGCTTCATTGCACAGGTTGACAAAGACATTAGCGTCCGCTTGAATAATTCTTTGATACTTCAAACAACAATCAACTTTTACAAGCGACTAGACAGGCTGTCCTTTCAATTACTCTGTGGACAGCCTGCGCCCCTCCACATATGAAAGATACATCCAATTTGCGATGGCCAAAGTTCTGCAGAGTGTTTACATGGCCTGCAGATAGTTCTATTGTGACGTAACCATCTAGCACGCTCTAAGTGTCTCCATGACAACACCACACAATCACCTAGCGTGCAACTGCGGCGCCATGCACTACGTGCTGACGTGCTCATCTTCAATACTTCAACCAAACCCGTGAGATGGAGTCATTTACTGACTAACGCGAATTCTGGTAAGACATGCGAGCGAGTCGCTGTGCGTTGTCTCTTTTTCTTAATGTTTTTCCGATTCTGAGGGGTACCATCTCCTTGATTGTTTTTGGCAGAATATCTTTGACAAATTGGATCCCCCAGCTGAATGTGTCAGCTATAGATCCGAATAAAGGTTAGATGCACACTTTTTCAAAAGCGGCATTTCTGCATCACTTACATCCAAGCCAGTCTTTCACAGCCACACTTTATTTTTTTATATTTAGATTCCAAATAAACTGCATACCTGTTCCTCGAGCTGAACGAGTCAGCCGGGATTTAGTCATAAAATCCCGTTCATATAAAGTGAAGATAATCAGTGGTAGCACACTCCTGGCTACCTCGAAATGAAGGTAAGACGCACACTTACATTAAGTGGTGCATTCTTTCACATCACTAAGCAAGACCACATAAAAATGTATTACATTTGATTGTAGATCACATTCTGGTTGATGGAATCCATCTTCTAATCACCTACGTGCTGGCGCTTACATATTGCAAAGACTCCTCATTGACACCAGCGCAGCCCCAGTGAAGGTAGGCACCATTTCCCTTGAGGTGCCTATTCTTTCCATTACTAGGCATTTCTGCATTTTAATATTTACCCTCTTAATTCGTTCCTCGTCTGATTACAGAATCCAATCTGAGAGTGGATTTTCCTTTGGCTTTCAAGCCGATCACATTGAAATCAATACCACCACAATTCGTAGGTCGTTGCAAACAACTATTTTGTAAATTCTTTTTCTTCTCCCCTTCTTTGAAACACACCATACTTATTCTATGATTCATTGTGCCCATTATAGGCTGTACTTTTCCACCTCACTGTCCTGAAGAAAACGTTGGTTTAGTAACACACGTTCCAGGGTTAAAACCTCAACACCTCACAACAATCCATGTCCTACAGTCTCTTCACCCTAAAGTTGAAAAAGGACTCAGATCAAGGGTCTAAAGATTACTTTGTATAGGGACGGATTTTTATTGCGTTTTATATTGTTTACAATCTCCTCACTGTATATGTTGTACGTACATTGGCACCTTGTCACTTACTTTCACTTATTCACCAAAAAGTCACACACTTGCTTTTCATTGATGACAATGTTTATGTGACAGCCATATATACACAAATATAAAAAAAGGAGAAAAAACTGAATAATTTACTAATTGTGGAAATCAGACAATAATACTTACTCTCAGTGTGTTTCTTGGTACATATTAATTATGGAGTACTAAGAAATTGTTCATCCGACAGAACCGCTTGTAGTTTGTTGTCTTAACACCCAGGTTCTGAGGGACACTGGGACACCCCTTTACAGTTCATGTATTGTCAAAAATCAGCACAGTTCTTACTCTAAGAACAAGATGCATACTTGCACCTCTGTTTTTTAGTAGTACACTTGGACAAAGTTTTGGTATCAGCGAAAATGTCTCTCCTCTACTGGAGTGTACGCATTCTCAGGTTACAATCTGGGGATAATACACCATTATTTGATGCGAGCCAGACCAAAACACCATTTCATACATTTAAAGTTTTTTAAAAAATATATGTTTAATTGACTAAAAAAAAATAACAAATAACAGTTGCCTGCAATCTTTAAGGAACGTCAAATTCTCATATCTGCATGCTACACAGTCAAATTCGGTCACAAAACCCAGTGTATGTGCATCTCAATTAATTCTGCTTGCATTATAGTTAGGTTGCTATCACAAGTTACTCTGATCACACCGCGTACTGGTTATGGTGTAATTCTTTTATTGTGCACTGCAGAAAGGCAAATTCGCAAACACTGGGCCACACTGGCCCTACAGCAATACTGATCAGTGCATTAATTAGCCAAAATCAACAAAATAAAGCAAATACAATCCCACCCACCACCCAGAGAAACAGAAAGGAAGAAGAAAGAGAACATAAAGAGAGCCACACCCCACCCCTCCCGGTCCATACCAGCGAGGTAGCGCTGTGCCAGGCGGATTAGCGGTCCTGAAAGCGGGTCAGCCTACGTTGAGGTATCTGGCGTTGTGAGGTTTAACAGGCGGAGATACCTCGGGCAATAAAGCTCCCGAAATTGCTGCGCAAGCAGAGAGAGGAACGGCTGTCACAAGTTGCCGAAGGAGGAACCTTTCCCCGCTAGAGAATTTTTTTTCATGCCTAGTACGTGCCATAGCCGTTGATACCACCCGGAATGTACGGGAATACGAGGGGTTATCCAGTGAATTAAAATGTTCTGGATTGCTGTAACCAGTGCTATAGCTATCTGCTTCCCTCGCCTAGATTTCAATGGGTAAGTGAGCGGATTTGGCACCCCCAATAGGACATAAGCAGGAAACCTAGGGATTCCAGTATTGAGGTGCTTGTCCACGTCATATAAAATGTGTGTCCAATAGGTCTGAAGATATTCGCAGTCCCATAATAAGTGGACCAGTGTGCCCCTTTTCCCGCAGCCCCACCAGCAGTCTGGACGTTGCGTTGGATCAGTTTGGTGGAGCCTTACCGGAGTGTAATACCAGTGATAAACCAACTTGGTAGGTGTCTCAGCGAGGCCAACGTTTGTTGTATGGCGTGCTCGGTAACAAGCACCCTCCCATTCTGCAAGGCTAAGGGGACGTCTCAGGTTTCTCTCCCAGCGCACGCGCCCCGCATGGTAAGCGTGAGTGTATCTGGACAGAAGCATCTTATATAGGTCTGAAATTAACTTCTTGTCTGAGGTCCGCGTGATGAGCCATCGTTCGAATGCGGTGAGAAGTTTAGTGGCCTGGGAACGGTTGTCAGGGTGCATAGCCCAATGTCGAACTTGTAAGTAATGCATACGTTTGGATTCCAGGAGGCCGTAGTCTGCCCGAAGCTGCGAGAAGGGGTTGATGTCACCCTTGGCGAACAACAGACCTAGTGCGCGGCAACTGGCTTCTTGCCACAAGCGATAGGGCTGATGGCCCATTCCTGGGCCCAAGTCAGGATTGCCCACCAACCAAGTGAGTGGAGATGGGAAAGTTTTTAGGCTATGGCGTGTGTTGGTCCGGTCCCAGACTGTGAGAATCTAGCGTGTCACCTCGGAGGCATAAAGATTGGGGGGGCGGTGATTCTTCAAGAGGAATGGTATTTTCATGAGAGACGTGTCAGCCACGGCTCGATCTTGGAAGAGCCAGTGTTTTTCAGATTCAGCCCGGCTCCACTCAACCAAGAGCAGTGTGGCGTAAAAATAAAGCGTGAGATCTGGGATCCCCAGGCCACCTTTGAGAGGCGGGAGAAATCCAACTGTCCGTTTGAGTCTTGGTTTGTGCCCTTGCCAGATAAAATGGGAAAGTTCTGACTGCACCCTGTGGAGCCAGTTGGGGGTGGCAGGGTAAGCGTCTGGAATAAATAGAGAATTTTGGAGAGTATTGTCATCTTGATGGCTGCCACTCGCCCCAGCCATGAGATCTGATGGTGTTTCCACCTCTGCATCTCAAAGTGGATGCGAGAGTGAAGAAGGGAGTAGTTAGTGGTACGCATGGCCTGTAAGGTCGGGGCCAGGTGGATACCCAGATAGGGGACGGTATCTGTGGACTACTGCAGGGGATAACGAGCCTGCACGGCCTCCTGCCTCTGGGATGACAGGGAAAGGTTAATTGCTATTGATTTGGTCAAGGTAACCTTAAACCCGGAGGTGCCGGTAAAAACGTCCAATTCCTCCAGAAAGGGCCCCAGCGCCTGCTCAGGGTTCTCAAGGGTGATGAGCACATCGTCAGCATAGAGGCTTATGGAGTGTGTATCCCCTCCAAAGCGCATGCCCGTGATCCGAGGGCAATCTCTAACCCTCTGAGCCATAGGCTCCATATAGAGAGTGAAGAGCAGGGGCGACAAGGGGCATCCCTGCCTCGTACCTCTATTGATAGGGAATGGGGTGGGGGTGTGTCCATTGATCCGTACCATAGTGGTGGGAGACCTGTAGCAGTTAAAAATGTGTGTCCGCATCTTCTCCCCAATACCGAAATGGACCAGTGTCTGTTCGAGATACGGCCAGTGAACCCTATTGAAGGCCTTCTCTGCATCGATGGTGAGGAGCATGTACTTCCCAGGGATGTGAGAGGCCTTCTCTATGAGGTGTGCAACATGTTTTGTGTTGTCACTAGTCTATCGCTGTGGAATAAATCCGGCCTGATCAGGATCCACTATTCCCTGTATGTAGGGGGCAAGCCTGCTAGCCAATATGCCGGTATAAAGCTTCATGTCTACGTTTAGAAATGAGATTGGCCGATACGATCCACACTCTGACCTGTCCTTCCCTGGCTTAGGGACAACAGCTATCGCCGCTTCTAACATGGAGGCGGGAATTGCCCGAGCCGTGGAAAAATAATTAAGAAGCCAGGTGAGCAAGGGGGCAAGAGTCGTGCAAAACTAAAACTGCTTATAGAAAGCAGTGGTGTAGCCGTCCGGGCCTGGTGAGTTGCCCAATTTCAAGTGGGAGATGGCCGTGATAACCTCCTCTGGACTAATCTCCCTCTCAACATGAGCCGCTTGAGCCGGTGTCAGGGTGGGGAGATGGGCTTGTGCGAGGTATGCCTCAATGTTGGCTCCGTCAAGAGGTTGTGCATCATAAAGTTGAGCATTGAAATTACGGAAGGTCTTGGCAATAGCTGTGTCCTCAGAACATAGCTCCCCTGCTTCGTCTCTGATTTCCCGGACACCCTCACGCATTCGCACCTCCCGGAGTCTATGTGCCAGGAGACGGCCGCACTTGTCCCCTCTCGTGTAAAAGGAATGCCGTAACCGCGTCGCTGCATATTCTGCCTTGTCTCGTTCAATGGCTGTCAGTTGTGCCAGGGCAGGCATCAGTTGCCGCCATATGCGCGGTGCCTCGGTGCGCTGGTGCATCTGCTCCAGCTCCCGCACCTTCTGTGTCAGATCATCCCTCTTTGTTTTGCGGTCCGCATTATCTGTGGAAGAGATGGTGATGACTTCTCCTCAGATAACTGCTTTGAGAGCCTCCCATCGCGTAGATAGGGCGGTATCTGGGTTATCGTTATGGCGAGGAAGTCCTCTATGGCTCTCTGTAGTTGGGCCACTGTGTCAGGTCTGTGCAATAGAGCATCTCGGAAGCGCCAATGTCGGACTGGGCGTTGGATGTGTGAGAGGGCTAGTACAACCTCCATGGGGCATGATCGGAAAGGGCAGCCATCAGAATGTCAGTTGAGAGCATGGCATCATGCAGTGCCTTAGAACCTAGGAAATAATCTAACCTAGCATAAGTTTTGTGGGCGTTGAAGTAGTATGAGAAGACTCGTGACTGGGGGTGTTGGTGTCTCCAGAGGTCTGTGAGGTCTAGGTCATGTAGTCTGGTGAGACCTGTGGGTGAAAGGGCACCCACCTGGCTTGTGCTTTGTGTTGACCTATCTAGCTTGTTGTCGAACACCAGGTTGAGATCCCCCCTATCAAAATATGACGGTCTTGGGTTGCCATAACATCAGTAAGAGCTTCGTGCAGAAAGCGTACATGACCCTCATTAGGTGCATAAATGGATCCCACATGTAAAATATGACCCCCCACAAGAAACTGGTAAGTGAGTAATGTTATGTTATGTTATGTTATGTTATGTTATATAGAATTTCTATAGCGCACGGCTACTCCGACAGAGTGTCCCGGCGCTTTTCACTTGCAGCTCAGCGAGAATAACATGGAAACAAAACGGAAAAAGTCAGAAGAAAAAAACCTAAAAATTAAAAAGCTAGGTCTTAAGGTTCTTCCTAAACAGAAGCAAATTAGACGTGCTCCGAAGAACCAGAGGCAGCGAGTTCCAAAGCTGGGGGGCTTTCAAACTAAAAGAACGCCCCCCAGTATGGGCTTTCCTTACACGTGGCACCAAGGCCAGGTATAGAGCTTCTGATCGTAGAGAGCGGGCTGGGCGATAAAAAGTCAACCTCCGCTGCAAGTACTTTGCCCCTGTGCCAAACAGAGCTTTATGCATCAGGGTCAAGGTTTTAAACATGATCCGTTTCCGGATAGGCAGCCAATGCAGCGCCTGCACCAGCCCTGAAGCTCCCGCTCGCTTATGGAGTCCAAAAATAGCGCGAGCCGCAGCGTTCTGTGCCACCTGCAGGGGCTGGACCAAGTAGTCCGGGAGCCCCAGAAAGAGGGCATTGGCGTAGTCCAGTCTAGAGCCTATTAGAGCCTGAACAGTGATCCGCCTGTGCTCCTCAAATTTGCAGAGCATCTTCAAAATGCCAAAACAGGTGCCGACCAAACCAAGGATATGTGATCTTAATGTAAGCTTGTTGTCCAGCTTAACTCCCAGGTTTTTGGCGACCAGAGAAGACTGAGCAGGGGGACACATATCCAAAGGCCACCAGACCTGCCATTCAGGGTCGGCAGTGCATCCAAAGAACAGAATCTCTGACTTGCTGGAGTTGGCCTTAAGGCTGCTCCGCTGGAACCAGTCAAAGACCATCCCCAGACAGCCCCGAATACACTCTCCATCGAATGCCTGATCTTTCCCGCATGTGAAGAGCAGTTGAGTGTCATCTGCGTAGGATACAATCTGGGCCCCAAAAGCCTCCACCAATGCCGCCAGAGGGGCCATAAAGATATTAAAAAGAGTCGGGCTCAACACAGATCCCTGTGGAACTCCGACTCCCAATGGCGGCATCTCTGCGGTGCTTTGGGAAACCCAGACTGTTTGGCGGCGGCCCTCGAGAAAAGATGTAAACCATTTGAACACCGTCCCCCTAAGACCGATGTCATAAAGCCTGGCGAGAAGCGTCTCATGGGGGACGGTGTCAAAGGCCGCCGACAGGTCTAGCATGACAAGCATGGCCTTGCCGCCTACATCCAGCGTCTCCCGGATGACCTCCGAGACCTCCAGCAGCGCCGTCTCAGTACTTAAATTGGGACGGAACCCGGATTGTGATGGATGCAGGAGATGGTTGGTTTCTAAGAAACCAGACAAGATGCCATGGACATGCTTCTCCGTGATCTTAGCTAGGGCCGGGAGAAGGGAGATTGGCCTATAGTTGGCCAACACCTCGGCGTCTAGTCCAGGCTTCTTCAGGAGGGGGATCACCATCGCCCTCTTCCAGGCGCATGGGACCCTTCCCTCCCTCAAGGAGGCATTAAGGAGAGGATTAACCAATGGGTTCACCACCGATGCCACCCTGGCCAAAAATTTGGCCGGGCAGGGGTCTAATGGCGAACCAGATTTAAGATTGGTTAGCAGCATCAGGGAAGCTTCGTTGGAGATAGCGGGGAACTCCTCCAGCACAACAGCTGGCATGGACGATGAAACAGATCCCACCCCAATGCTGCACCCCCCCTCACCAGACCTCTCCGGAAAAGAGGCCTGGATGGCCTTGATCTTCTCAGTGAAGAAGCTAGCAAGATCACAGACCCATGTGTCAGAAGACACTGGAGGGGGCGCGTTGGATCTCAGGGTCGTGAACTCCCTCACCACAGTGAAGATCTCCTTACAGGAGTTCATAGACGCCTCTATCCTCCTGGCCAAGTATTCCTTCTTCGCACACAAGATGCCACGATGGTACACTTTCACTGCCGCCCTATAGGCTAGTTTAGCCTCCTCGTCATATTGGAAGTGCCAGGCCCTCTCCGCAACCTTACACTGGCAGCGTGACAGGCGAAGCGCCTCTGTAAACCACGGCGCAGATAGTCGTTTGGCCGTGGACCGAGGGGCAACTGCAGGGGCGAGATCGTTCAGCCTTTCTGCCAGCCAGATCTGCAGGGCCTCGGTGTCCCGCTCCAGATCGCCCGTGAGGGAGCACGGATGGTCCACCAGCGCCTGCGCCAGCATCTCAGGCGTCACTTTGTGCAGTGCCCTTGAGACTGAACTAGGTTGTATAGGGGTGTCGCTATGTGGGAACACCACCTCCGGTATGGAGAACTTAATCAACCTGTGATCAGTCCATAGCACTGGCACAGTATCGATGTCGACAAGAGAAGTCGAAGAAAACACTTGGTCCAAAGTGTGACCCCTCTCATGGGTGGAGCCCGTGACAAAGGGTGCGAGACCCAGCGGAGACGTAATGTCCATCAATCTGATTGCGTCTGAGTCGTCCTCCACATCCAGATGGAAATTAAAGTCACCCGCCAACAAGCAGTGCTGTGTGGACAGGGCCAGTTCGGAAATGGCCATCTGCAGGTCCTCGAAAAAGGAACCCACAGGACCTGGAGGCCTATATACCAGTAGCCCTTTCAGTGCTTGGTGCGGGGACAATCTAAGCGAGAAAGCAAGAGCCTCAGAACCACAGAGAGGATTCAGGGGGAGAAGAGAGCAGGAGACACTCTTCTTCACTACCACCGCTACTCCCCCTCCCCTACCCTTGACCCTATCCTGCCGGAAGATGTTATAGGTCGGAGGGATGGCCGCGAAGATGTCCGGGTTAGACGCCTCACCCAACCAAGTTTCGGTCAGTAGGAGGCATAAAGGGCTTTCCCTGACCAACAGATCATAGATGTCCAAGGCATGGCTGCCTAATGATCTGGTGTTAAGCAAAAGGCAAGAATGGATAGCACAAGCCTCATCTGGTCGGCGGGCAGCCACCGGAGCCCAAGTAGGCGACCAGCCACAACCCGGGCAACATCGTTTCCCCTTGTAGCGTCCCGGGAATGTTGTCCGACAGGAGCGAGAGGAAGTCCGCATAGCATGAAGAATGGATGAAGAGTAACAAATCATCCTAGCGGGGCGCCATGTCTGGCCAGAGTCTCCCGCCGCTCCATCGCCTCCGAGTCGCTGACGGGCGCAGATGGGCAGGACTCTGGCAAGACTCAGGCGTAGTGAAGGGGCATCACCGCTGCGCGTGACCGCTGCACTGCGGAAGTGATGTTATATCGGAGTGACAGGTGGAGTACTAGAGCGCTCACCTGGATGTTGCAGGAGCGTCCCAACCCGCTCCAAGATGGCGGCCAAAGTGCGCGCGGGAGCCCCGTGAGCCCGGGCCCGCCAAAACAGCGGTGCGTGTTTTGATGATTTTACAGTGCAGGTAAGGGCCAGGGAAGGGAAACCCCGCGATAAAAGCAAGGAATAACGAAAGTGAGAATGAACCAAAATAAACAACAAGGAAGCTTAAAATCAATAAGAGCAGCCAACAGATGAGCGTGTGCGCACTGCAAGCGCTAGATGCCCAGTGACGGTCACCTTTCCAGGCTGACCTACAGGGACTCGGCGCCTGAAATAGATTTTCCAGTCGGAGCACTAGAGCGCTCACCTGGATGTTGCAGGAGCGTCCCAACCCGCTCCAAGATGGCGGCCAAAGTGCACGCGGGAGCCCCGTGAGCCCGGGCCCGCCAAAACAGCGGTGCGTGTTTTGATGATTTTACAGTGCAGGTAAGGGCCAGGGAAGGGAAACCCCGCGATAAAAGCAAGGAATAACGAAAATGAGAACCAAAATAAACAACAAGGCAGCTTAAAATCAATAAGAGCAGCCTACCTTTAATCTCTGCCCCTTTCTGTTGCACCTTCCCTTGGAAAGCCCTCAAGACCAAAATCGCCACCCGGCTGTCTTGTTTAGCTTGGAGGAAAAGAACTGAGTCGGGAATGCACGGGACCTGAGACGATGGCAGTCCTTAGTGAGAAGGTGTGTCTCTTGAAGAAGGCATATGTCAGCCTTTGTACTCTCTAGATAGGAGAGGAGTGTTCTGCGTTTGATATGATTGTTAAGCCCTCTCACATTAAGTGTGAGTATCTTAATTGAAGCCCCTCACATCTAGTGGCCAAAATTCAGTGGATGCTCAGCATGAGCCGCAGGACAGCATGAACCACACAATGCCAGCGCAAGTGGAAGAAGATTATGGCTCCCCCTGGACCGGGTATCGCCCAAAAGGAAAGAACAGAAAGCGGACAAGAGCAGAAAAAGGGACAGAACAAGAACCCGCAAGAGACAAACCCAGAAAACTAAGGCACAACAGGTGCCAAGTAGAGTCTTGAGTTCAGTCATTAGTCCATCATCCAAGGATGACCAGTAAAGAAGTCTACGGGGATGTGGAGTGGCTGATGGGAACCTCAACCCCCTCCCCCCCAACCCGAACAGCGGCAAAACACATAAAGGATATAGCGTAATGGCCAGGCTCAGTCACTTGACGATGTCTTTGCCAGGGCCCCTGGCAGAGCGTCCTTAACGGCCTTCTGCTCTTTCTTGACCACTAGCGGGTCTGGCCGGTGGTTGTCCCGCTGCCGCCGGCGCTGCTGCCTCCATTTAGGGCGACTGTCGCTGGGGCCGGGATCAGTGCGTTCATCTTTCTCTGTGTCCTCTGGAAGAGAGATCTCCGTAATTTGCATGCCTCAGACAAGGAACAGAGCTGGAATAATTTCCCATTGTGCCGGAAGACGAGACGGAATGGGTGTCCCCAGGAGTAGGCGATGTTGCGCTGGTGTAGAGCCTCCGTGATGGGCTGGAATGTCCAATGTTTCTGAAGTGTAATGGCAGCCAGGTCTTGGTAGAGGGCAGGTGACTGGTTGTGAAAGGAGATCGGTTGCAGCAGTCTGGCTTTACGTAGGATCCCCTCTTTAGTACGGAAGTCCTGGACACAGACAAGGATGTCCGCCGGGGGCGCCGACGGTGCCCTGGGTGGGCCCATCTGTGTGCCCTATCTAGTTTCAGATCGGAGTCTGGTGGGTTGCCTAAGATGTGGTTGAATTGTGCCCGTACATAACCGAAAATTTCTCCGGCCTCTTCATTGGTGCCCACCCCCTGAATTCGTATGTTATGGCGGCGGGAGCGGTTTTCGAGATCTTCTAGGTGGACATCTACCTGCGGCTCGTGTATTCAAAGAACTTCTTGCTGCATGGCCGCTAATTCGATGTTGCGAGCGTCGCTTCTGTCCTCCAAGGACACCACTCTCTCCACTATGTCATCAACATCCTTGCGTATGTCTTTAATCTCCGCTGTGAGGTCGCATTTCACCGTCTGGAGGTCATCACGCAAAGCTGCGAACAAGGATTCAATGAAGGCCCGCGTCACCGGTGCATCCTCAGTAGTGGCCATTTGTGTTGCCACACCCTGCTGGCCGGGAATTGCCTAGCAGCCGCTCTGCGCTCGGGCAAAGAGGTCCTTGAGAGAGTTCTCCTTCGTGGTTGATTTGTCACATTTTCCCCGGGATGATGTCATGCTCAGTTCTCATGCTGGCAGGGCCCCGCAACCACGTATCAGCGAGGGTGGCGAACCTCTATGTTCACACTTCACCCGGCTGAAGCGGATGGACGTCGGTTGTATCACCACCGGGTCAGCAAGTGGTCACTGGTGCTCCGCGGGGCCCCTCGGGCCTTCAGGGTGGCACAGGAATCGTGCAGTAATCGCCCAGCTTCCACTAAGGCTCCAGTCCAGACTTGCGTCTTCTATGAAGGTTCCCCCAAGCAGGATGCAAGGTGACACGAAGGGGGAGCAAAGCCAGGACGCGCCAGAGTTCCGTAGGGCTCTTAAGGGCAGAGGCTCCTGGAGCATGTGGTATTTGAGGCTGGAGGCCTCATAAAGCAAGGGTCCAGCCCAGAGAGTCCGCCCCGCAGTGACCAAGTGAGATGGGGCGGTAAGTCTGCTCCGGGCAGGCACAGTCCTAGTATCGCCGCTTCATGCAAACAGGCCGCCGCTCGACCAAGGCCCTCCAGTGGCCCCGGGAGATAGGGGCCGCAGCAAAGAAGGGGGGCAGCAAAACTCACCGCCGCCGGTCCCAAGACATCCCACGAAGCCGAGGACTGGGATATCGCCGGGTGTTCCACCGCACTTGCTCCAGGCCACAAGCCCTCTCGAAGATTGTCACACTCCCCAGGCGCAGCCGGGCTAGGTCGCCACTCCGTACAGGGTCCGGTCTTCAGGGCTGCCACCGGTCGCCACTTCCGTCGCTGGCTGTCTCCAGACAGCAGGATGTGCCTATGGGTCCGGTCGTCTGCCTCTGCCGCACTGCAGCTTCTCGCAGCTCAGCGCCATCGGCCCCGACCTCAACGGCCGCAGCGCCGCCCCCAGTGACACGTTAACGTCCGGGAAACAGGCCGGGCCTGGGCCAAGAGCCACAGAAATGCTCACCGAGGTCCCTGGAAACACAGCTAGTGAAGCGCCGGGTGTCACCAGGCGGTGTGGATCGCAGTTCTGCCGTCTCTTGTGCGATTAGACGCCAATACTGGTGCTTATGGTGTAGCGGGTGGAGGAGAGAAGGCAGAGCGCGTCTCAGCTCTCAGCCATCTTGGCCACGCCCCGCCGCATACCCAGAATTGACTTCTCAGAACATAAAAATAAAGGAATTTTCCCATAGCTGCCCCAATGCATCTATTGCAATCTCAAGTGACCTCTGTGTACCCAGCTATCATGCAACATCCCACCTTCCATTTAGATATATCCATGTCTACATCAAGTGTGCAAATTCAGGGAGGTGCCACAGTGGTAAATCACATGTGTATGGTTGTATTTCACCCCATTGGGCTCAATTCAATCTCTATACCAGTATCAAGCCTCTCACCAATCGAAGAACTGATAGCTGTAACCTGGACCTTGAGAACAAGCACAACAATAGGTAAATGCTTGTGCGTAAGCCTCCTAGGAGATCCCAATCTATCCTCCACTCAGGATCAAATGAACCAGCTGCAATACACATTTTGACTCTGCTCCTCTTTCAACCCCAGATAAACTCAGTAGGTAACAATATCAGTTGACGAAGGGACACTGGGGGGGTCAAGTGCATGCTACATTGGAACAAGTAAAATCTAACCCTAGGCGGTGACTCTGCTCCGCTTGCGGAGTTTGCAGAGTTTTCCACACTCCGTGTTATCCGGAGATCGGGGTTTTCCCAAAAACTCCGCTTCGCTACGCTGACTTTTTTTCCTCGCTCGCGTTCTGCAACGTCATCCGGCAGAGCAAATCACTGCAAACAGCATTTTTCTATCGCACTATGCCACTTGCATAGCTCTGCGTAGCGCTGCAGAGTTTTTTTTCCACTTCATAGACGCCCAGGGTTAGTAAACACATCTAAGCAAGACCACCATCTGCACTATAACTATTCGGCCTGCTACTGAGATAGACTGCGAGACCCACAGGTCTAATGATCATTGCAGGTTTGCTGTCCATTGATCTGTGTTCAATTCATGCCATTTCTGCTCTGTGAATCCTTAGCATTGGGAGTGCCTGCAAGTGTAGGCCCTCTAAGCTTCTCAGTGGAAACATAAGTGACTTTTGTTTATTGACCCATACACCAGAGTGTGCGCCAAAGCCTTCCAGTATTCCCATGAAGCACGGCATGGCTATTATTGGGTTCTGATCTGAGTTTGCAAGAAAGGGCTGCACTGCCAAAGCAAACAGTAATGGAGACAATTGGGACTCCTGTAGCATGCCTCATTGCTCGTTCTCATTCCTCTAAGACCAGTTTGTTTGTCTAACCTCTGGCCAAGGATTTTGTGTACACGAGTTAAGCCATCCTTATTAACTCAATGACTGCCGTCAATACAGGGAACAGGTAAATCCAGGACGCAGTATTGTAGGCTTTATCTTTGTCTAATGGCACGACTGCCACAGGTTCCCAACTATATTCTACCTCCCCATTATGTCTCAGCCTCATTATATTAAGGGTTGAATGTTGTCCAGCTATAAACTCACACTTGTCTTTATGTACTAATTAGGTCACCACCTCCTTCAATCTGGATGCCAGCAGTTTGTCCAGTATTTTGTTTTCCACATTGTGCATAGACGACAGATGATATACTCTAAAAGCAATTTCACCGGGGTCTTTTCCTGGTGTCAATAAAACTACTATTAGGGTTTCCTTCTGAGAGCATAACAGGATTCCCCCTAGAAGGGCCTCCTGATACACCCAAGGAGTTTGCCTGCCATTGTGTTGCTGTATGTTTGGTACCATTCTGCTGGGAGGTCATCTGTCTCTGGAGTCCTTGAAGGATTCAAATCTTTGATAGCATTTACAATTTCATCTAGGGTTATGGGTGCCTCCAGTTGCTCTTGTTGTTCTGGTGTGCGACAATTCAGCCCACAGAATGTAAGGATTTGGTACACTTCCTCTCTGTATAGCACATCCATGTTTGAATATTACTGCTTGTAGTAATTGTAAAATACCTCATTTTCTGTTCTTGTGTATTATGTGGATTTCCCTGGGCATCCTGCACAGATGTGCTATTCATCTGTTTAGGCAGGGCATCTCATTTTATCCCTGGGTAGTGGAAGCATTATATTTTAGATCCAAGTAGTTCATTATTACAGACCCCAGATATGAGGGAAATTCGGGTTTCTTCAGTGCTGCTGCTGACAGCCACCATGTAGGTATTCTGGCTCAATATTTTCCTATATTGTACTGGAAATACACAGGTGAGTGGTCTGATAGGATTCTGCTGAGATGTTGCACCTGACTAAGATATTGTGCATGCTTCTTGTGCACCAGCACAAAGTATAGTCTCATGTATGTGTTTTGTGGGGAGGTAAAATGAGTGTACTTTTCACCAAGAGGTTGTGTCCCCTACAGATATCAATCATGGCCAGACATTCCATTGTATGACGTAGTGAACAGGTCATCCTTTGATTATATATGAGGTTCCGGGTTAATCTGTCTAGTGTACTGTAGGATGGTGGGTTATTAGTAGGTGCAGGTAGGTACCTACAGTTAGTAATAACTCCACAATCACTTAGAAGGTCCAGTCAAGTCTCAACAAATGAATCCTTGCTCAACCCTTGGTAGCTTGGCAGATGGCTTAATTTAGGAGATAGGTGTGTAAAGCACTTAATATCATCAAAACAGTAAATAAGTAAAAGACACAACTCAATAAAAATTGAACACCAATTTATAGAAAAAGAGAATAATTGTATCTTTAAAATGACACCAAAACAACAAAAATGCAATGTAAGGGAAACAAAGATATGAATATTTTAAATTTAAATTAGAAAATGTGATTTCTAGCACAAAAAGGTTTAAAGTGCCAACCGCAGATATCTGGTTGTACTGGACCAGGACAAAGTCAAAGTTTCAGGCCCAACTGCAATGGCGTGCAGGTCACATACGATGAGCAGTTGGGCCCAGTCAAGTTTTTACCTTCTGACTTAGTCAATTTATTGGGGGTTTTCTCTCAACGTCAATCGATTGGGACTTCGGATCTGGTTTCCAAGTTGACAAAGGCAGCTTGCTGCAGCACGTAGCCTCAGTGAGCCCTGTAGGTCTTTGTCTTTGTCATTGACAGCAAGGAGCCCCAGAGGTTTCAGTAGGGCAAACCAGCGTGGTCAGGTTGAGACTTGTCTTCGACGCCGGTCTTCCTCTCAAATTTGGCCAAAATGTCCCAAAGTTTCAGAAGCCCTTCTCTGAAGGTTTCTCGATGTAGAAAAGGGTCCAACTGCACCAGTCAAGGGTTCAGAAGCTCTGGTTTGCTTCTTGGGGTCTGGTACTCCAACTCCCACAATGCACCTAGTCAGTCCTTAGAAATCCAGGTGAAGCTAGTCAGCTGGAGTTGTCCTTGCAGTGGATTTTGCAGTGACTTCTTCCAAGACTTTTCTTCATGTTGCTTCTCAGGAAGTCTACTCCTTATCCTTTAATCCAGGCACAGCCCATCCTGGTTAGAGCCTTTAGAGTACAGCAGGTGCAGTCCTTCTGACTGTAGTCCTCTGTGGTGTAGTCCAAGGATCCAGCATGGCAGTCCTTCTCTAGATATTTCAGGTAGGGATCTGAGGGGCTTCTGCAGATCTCTCTTTTCTATTCCTCATTCTGGGCTGGCAAGAGGGAGGGCACCCCAACCATTGGGGTTCAAGTTGCCACCCTCTGCTATGTCCACTTCCTAGGAAGTGTGGCAAATTCTTGTTCCAGAATGCACAGTTCTCCACAAATCAAAATGGAGGAATTATCTCCTTGGAGTCCAGGCCTGGATATTCCAACACACAGGTGTGACAAACGTTTTCCTACCTACCCTTTCAGCCCCTCTCCTAATCTAATTAGGGGACCTCCCATCCAGCTGAAGATCAAGGACGAGGGGGCTGACCTGGGTCCTGTGACATTTGTGCTTCTACCTTTGAAGTTCAGTTTATCTCCTCCCCAGTCCCCTTTCTGACCCTGGCTTCTCCAGAAGGCAAATCCCCTCCACCAAATGGCTGTATTGTTTCAGCCCCAGGCTTCTTCATACCTACTCAGAGAGCAGCTTGGGTCAGGCTGTCAGAGTCTGGCCAGTCATAAGAGGCTGCTACAGGGCTTTTTTAGGTGCATTCGGGATAATAATATCTAAAACTACTGCAGTAGTTATGATAATTCAAACCTTGGCAAGTTGTTGGATTTATTGTAACTATTATTTTGATACTTTGAATTATGTTGCCAGCTACTTCCAATAAAAAGTTAGACTATATTAAAGTTTAATAAAGCCTTTCAATAACTGTTAGCATTACAGTGTTGAGTGCTATGGGACTGTTCCACTTCATCCTTCTGGCCTAAGTAATGTCTTTCATCTTTCAAGTACTATTCTGGTTCTCCCAAATGGGAAATACTGTACAATGTGTCTTTCATTACCGCTTAGTCATGTGCCATATTTCCAATATTTATGACCCTGAGCATCTATGTCCTTTTGCATTTTCTGCATTTCATGAAATCTCTTAAATAAAGTTTACAAAACGTTTAATAAAGCCTTCCCGTGTTAACCTACAGAGCTAGCAGCACTACAATGGGGCAAAACGAATTTGGCTGATCTGTCTTTACCAAGGCATATAAAACATATTTCATAATGTTGCTGCTTTTTATAACAAGGCACTCTACCCTTGGGGCAAACAGGGCAGACCTAAGCTAGTTTTGGACTTTTGAAGTACTTTTAATTCCAAAGTCGAATGTGGACAAAGTTTTATTTCAAAATTAGCCTGCAAGGCAGGGCTGGCTTTAAAATGACACCAGACACCACAGCAGTACACACTCAAATGCATTAAGTCCACTGGGGTCTCTAAACCCATATGCCATACCATATACTATGGACTACAGGTAGGTTGCCTCACACATTTATAATTACATCAATTGCCATATACCTTCTAAAAGACAGAGCACTGTCCTTGGACCTGTTTAGCAGAGCTCAGGGCACTTTCAGAGTCAGCAACCACCAGAATCAGTTAAAAATGCTGGTGATCAGGGCAAAAGGGATGACTTTCCTATATGCACCATCTACAATGCAGTTGAAGTCGCCCATCCACAATACTATGCATTTAAAGTTTACTGTTTTAACAAGAATCTAGACATTAATGAGAGAGAAATCAAGGTTATGCTATTTTGTCAGCCAGTACCTTCCATGGTAATCGAAAGTGCATGTAATTAGCTCATACGTAGTATTACTCTGGATCACTTTAGGTGAGACACTACGTGAGTTGGAATCCATTGCAGAGAAGAAAGGAGCAAATTGTGTAAGTGGTTTGGTGGACAACATTTGATTACCTTGGCAAAGAAAGTTTTGGCAGTACTGGCATTCCCAGAAAGACCTGACTGAAGATTGAGTTTGTTCAGTGACTAGTGTTTATGAAGTTGAGGCTGCATTACATCAGTGAATTGACTTTTGCAGGACCTTAGTTAGGGTGACTGAAGCAGGCCAATAGTTGTGAATTATGACCCCTTGAGTTAGAACTGCTGATGTTTGTTATAAATAAAGATTCTGATTTTAAAGAATGCAAAAACTAACTTGATATATTATTGACTTGTTATTCATAACAATTTAGGTAGATTCACCCATCACTGTGACTTGCTGATTGAGTAAGTGGCAGATGGGCCACCAAGTCTACGGTTTTCACTGAGAGAGCTAAATGAGACCCCACTGGTAGGAACCGTGATTTAAGCGAGCTGGTGAACTGTCACTTTATTGTACTTCATCCATAATGCCAAACACAGAGACACCCTAAATCACAAAGTTCCACTGTTAGCAATTGAGCCTCTAGACTATGGGTCAGATTTTAAACCAGTTGTGCAAAATGTGTTCTTTAATTCGAGGAACATTGAAATCTAATTGTTTGACAACTTCTGTCTGTTACAGACATCTAATTCAGCACTGAAAATTGTGCTTAATAAGGATCACAACTGATTTGCATCCCACTACTATTAATACCGGCAATGGTTTGCACCCTGCTTCACAAAGCAAGTTTACAAATCAAAGTAGAATAGATGCAATTTTGGCTCATGCATTCACACCCTCTCAAGAAGAACATCTACCCCACATCAGTATCCCTATTATCTGCCCCTTTGCATTCTTCTGGGCACTGCTTAGCAACAAAGAGGCCTTGACTGAGGGAGTCTGGTTTCAGTAATGCTAATGCTTGCCCAGTTACTACCAGCCCTTTCTATATACTTCTAGAAGGCTTGAGAAGTTGCACTCTCTGATGATGGGGAGGCAGTTCAAGTTTTAAATACATGCTTTGAATTCCCAGACGCGTCCACAAAGTGTTTCAAACATTTGCTACATTATCCCTAAACTTCTAATGAACTCCCAAGAACCAGGCTGGAGAAACAGTTGCTAAAGACAATATTCCGCCTGTCACCCTCAAAGCCAGACTTAGTATCTGGCAAGAACACCCTGATGCTCTACCCCACCGTAGCAGGAATTGTCCTGCTCAGTGCCCCATAGTGTTGGTGATTTTGTGGAAACCCAAATATGTTCCATTAAATCCTAGAAAAACACACTGGCTAAACGCACTGATTTTGGAACCATATGTTCATCTGTCTACACTTTGTGTCTCTAGCATTTTCATTATTTAATGTTACAGTTGGACCCTCACATTAAATCAGATCTTCATGTGCAAACTTAGCATCTGGTAGGTCCAGTGGGAGACTTTCGTTTCCATGGGTGCCCCCACCAAGTAAAAATCATTTTCCTTTTACTTTGAAATACTTCAGTCATTATCCATAAATTTCTTCACAGCACGTGGCCTATCATTGTTGCTTCAAAGACAGTTTTTATTAGCAATAACTTCAACCAGTGGTGCAGTGATTATCAAACTTTTTCAGCCTCCAATACAAGCAAAACTGCCCTGGGGAGGGAAATGCATACTTTCAGCTCATAAGGGGTCAGATATTTATCAATATCCCTTAAGGCAAATATATCTCATGAAAAGGTGTTCACAGTGCACCTGTATAATTTATATATAACTCGTGCACAAAGCATAAATATCAATGGAAGTGCCTCGCCAATGTTTGTACAAAGTCTGTGAAAACGTATACGACAATCTTTGGCAAAATAGTGGGCAGACCTCCCGGCAGTGAAAGGTTTAAAGCCCTGCTTAAATTGTGTTTTTAATTAAATCCTGCTCCCTTTGGACAGAATGCCTCAGGCATACTAATGTCTAAGCTACTCTATCTGGGTCAACTCTAGGGTATTTAACTGTGACTCCACCTTTCGAGCTTAGGGCCACATGTATGTAGGTTTCATTTTGCAATTACCAAATAGGGAATTTTTGTGATTCGCTATTGGGTAATTGCAAATACCTATGCAATAATGTGCCATTGACACATTTAGCTATTACTAATGTTGTCGCAATTGACCTACCTCATTAATATTCACGAGGTAAGTCGCAACTTGCGATCCGTTGGCATACTGGGGACAGCAGAGCACCATGTCTATGTTTGCTTTTAAATAAAGCAATGTTTTTTTTCATTTCTTTAAATGCTGCTTGTTTTCCTTAAAGGAAAATGGGATGCGTTTCAAAAACAAAAATGGAAAATTATCTTTAAAAACAAATAATAGTAGTCAGTGATCCGTTGGACCACTGCCTGCTCTTAAAAACATTTTTGCATACATTGGCAAAGGGGAAGGGGTCTAGTTTGTGAATATATTACCACTAACTTCAAGTTGGTGGTAAAATGTGAATGTTTTGTGACCGCATTTCAGTCACAAAACATTCTTACATATCACTGCGAGTCGCTCTTCAGAAGGGTCACCCTTAACACCACTTCCTAATAATGAATCGTGAACATATTTTGCTGGCGGTAATAGGTTACCTTATTACAAAATGGGTTTTTGTAACCAGAAACATGTTTTTTTCTGGGAGCAAACGACCCAATTCTGCAAATAGGGTCGTTTGCTACATGAAAAAAGCTACGTTTATGTGGCTCTAAGCTCTGTAATCATCTATGACCATTATGCCATCCAGCATCAATGGCTTTCCAGGTTTATGGGCCCTAATTATGTGACATGTAAGGCAGCCACATTAAGTATTCAGCACTGAAGATGCAATGAATTCAGTGTCAGAACATGTTGGCTGCATGAAACTGAATCAATTCCACCACGTCACCTCCACCCTCTCTTGATTTCCCTTTCACCTGGTGGGAATGGAGAGATCTGGATTTTGATGGTAAGGAAAAAAACTTGTCTTGTGTAACACTGTACTCTAGGAACAAAGGAGTGTCTTTATCGAGGCTTACACTACTATTTATACCTACATGACTCATGCGGCTTGCGAATGTATATAACTTTGCTGAAGTCCTGCCATTGCCTCTGCTTAAATGACACATTATTTTCAGGCCCAGAGGATATTTTTTATTTACATAAACTACAGAAGGCCTATTTCTGTCAGGGCCCACCTGGGGGATATATCTAAACATACAATCACATTGATGATAGAATCTGTTGGTGTGCATGGAGATTGGAAGAGCAGATTGAATATGGGAGGATGGTTCCAAAGGGAGTAGAAATAAAGGAGGAGTTGGATGAACCTATGATTGATGGGGATTAGAAGGCAGTTGGCTTTTAATGATGTGTTATTGTTAGCTGAGACTATAGAAATAGGGAGTTGCTTTGGGAGGAAGTGATAGAAGATTTAAAAGACATAAAGACACAATGTCATTTAAATGAAGTCCTTATTGTGATTCAGGTATATGTAATGTTTAAGAATTACTTCCCTTATGGAACACAGCTGAACTATACAATGACATCAAACTAATTTGTTATTTGTCTTACAGCCAAGCAAACAACAGTAACTTCAGCAGTAACATCAAAGACTTCAGCAGCATCAACAACATTATTAACATCATTGAATTCATCAAGTTTTTCAATAGAAACAACACCTAAACCATTATCAACAACATTGTTGTCAAGATCATCAATGAAGAAGGCAACACAATCAACAACAGGAACATCAATAACATCCTCATCATTGAAAGCAACATCATCATCAACATTAACAACAACATTAGAAATGGCATCATCAAAAACATTTCAAGGTAAAAGCAGTCAAACAACTATGCCTTTTCTTTAACCTCTGTAATAATTAATGCAAGTTTGTCTTCACAAATCATCTCATTATGTCTATTTGAGCATAATAGAAAGTGCCAAGGCTCCATTTTAATGTAGTTACATTACCATCATATTTTTATCTATCATATTTTTATCTATGTGTATTGTTTCCATTGTGAGGATAAATATATTGTTAGGAATTGGATTATTGGTTGAGGGAGGTGAAACCCTACTCAAGCAGCAACCACAATCCTTGTGAGGGTTAGGAACAAGTAAACCCCAAATTAACATGTGCTCATCCCTCTGGTTGCTTAGCACAGAGCAGTAAGGCAATATATAAAGTATTTATGGAGCACTTCAAACAGTAAGAAAGTGAAAGCACAAACACAAGAAAATTCCCACACCAATTTAGAAATATGGAGCAATAATTAAATAATTTGACACCAAAATGATAAAAATCCAATCAGTACAACCAGCGATTTGCAATGCTAAAGATTATAATGAAAATAGCGCCAAAAACATGCTAACTTTCTAAAAGTGTCATTTTCAAAAGTGTAATTTAAAAATCAACTGTGCCATAATTGAGGATTTTTCATTGCAATTCCAAAGACAGCAAACAAGAACTGGTTACCCGATCTCATTTGGAAGTTACACCTTACTAAATGTAATAAAGTAACTCCAATGATAGCCTATGAGAGAGGAATGCCTTGCAGTATGGAAAACAAATTTAGGAGTTTTTCACTGCCACGACATGTAAAACTTAAAAGTACATGTCCTACCTTTTAAATACACCACAACATGCCCTCTGGGCTGTCAAGTCCCTACCTGAGGGGTGACATATACGTATTGAAAAAGCAGGTTTAAGCTAACCCTGGGCGTAGCAGGCGTAGTGCCTCTATGCGTATTTCCACGGAGTTTAATAAAAACTCCTTGAAAATACGCAACGCTCCGCTTCGCTCCCTCCCAAAGTCTTTAAAAATGTAAAAGAAGCGATTTACCTGTTGCCTGCCATCTGTCCTGCCTGTCCTCGTTCTCCCTGCTCCTCGCCGCCTCGCGTCCTTCTGTATTTAAAAAAGCACTGCGTTGTACGTCCGACACACATGCAGGTAAGTGGCTTCCTTTACATTTTTGGGAGGGGGAGGAAGCGGCTAACTCCACTCCTCCATGGATGCGGAGTTTTTGCCCAGTCTGCGTTTGTTTGAGTTACCCTCCCATGGTTAGTTTAAGCCTGGCACAATGTTTATCTTGCCACTGGGTTGGAATGGCAATTTACAACTGGTCACACAGGCTGCAATGGCAGGCCTGAGACTTGTTTGCAAGGGTACTTAAGTGGTTGCCACAACCAGTGCTTCAGACCCACAAGTAGCATTTAATTTACAGTCCCTGGGTATCCGCAGTACTACTTACTAGGGACTTATATGTTAATTAAATATGCCAATTAGGTGTAATCCAACTTTACCATATTTTAAGGGGTGAGCACATGCACTTTAGCAGTGATTAGCAGTGGCCAAGTGCACAGAGTGATAAGCAAAAATGGAGGAGCAAGACAATTGGGGGAAGACCACCCTTAGGCTGACAGGTCTAACAAATATGTTAGAACATAAATGTGTACAATTTCCAATAGATACTCCGAGTATAAGGAGTGAACAATCATTGACAAAGCCAGTAGGTCTGGTTGAGAGTGACAGAATAATTCCAGCTAGGCATTCACTTCTCCATCTGCTGTGTTAGGAATCCTAGCTTTACGACTTTCGGTATTCACAAAAGGCATTTAGGAGTAGTAAAGTTAGGAATCCTAACTTTACTACTCCTCTATGCCTTTTGCGAATACTGAAAGTCATAAAGTTAGGATTTTTTCTCAGTTTAAGAGTAGTAAAGTTAGGAATCCCAACTTTACCAATGAAAAGCCAGAATTTCTAAAGGACAGCAACAGGAACCAAACTTTACTACTCCTAATTGCATTTTGTGAATTCTGAAAGTCATAAAGTTAGGATTTTTTCTCAGTTTAGGAGTAGTAAAGTTAGGAATCCTAACTTTACCAATGAAAAAGGGGGGGCACTAGGTGGCGCATATCCAAGATGGCCGCACACCTGAGAAGCTCCGGAGGCTCGGTGATATAATCCGCCAATAATCCGCACATCTACCAGATATTCCTGGAATTTAAAGCAACCTACCACAGACCGGACTGTCCTGCCACACTGGGTGCGAGATCTCGGCTCCCGCATGATCTGGCGTGCTCCAGCGAGACTGTTCGTGCTTCGGGCGCGGAGGTGGGCGCCTAGGCTGGAGACCCGATCGACCACTGCCTTTGCGCGAGCCCCGAGGCTCCCACGTGGGGCTAGGCGTGAAGCTTAACGGATCCAGGCTGAGGACTCCCGCTACACGCCGGTCTCCTCTGTGGGTGCCCTGCCCTGCTGGTCTGCGTCCTCCACCACAAATACTGACATCCTGAAACTGACGGAGACTGAGGTGAGCCGCACGCCTGCTGCAACCGCTTCCTTTCAGTGGGGAGAACAGGGAGCGTGCCATTTCTCCAGATCACAGGGCCGTGCTGCCCAGCCCCCTCAGAGACTACAGTGCTACTGCATTAGCGGCTAGTCGGCACCACATCATCCTGCGGGACCACATAGCAGAGACAGGCCCGAAATATGGCTTCCCCCGCACTGGCCCGGCATAATTGGCCTACACGGACCAGCAGTACTGCCCATACGAACTAACCCTTAAAGGAACGACATTCCTCCGACGCACACATTTGTACTGAATCCACCCCCCCAGGGAGTAACCCACCCCCCCATCGGCGGCCTATCCTGCACCTGCGAGTCCTCACGGCGAAGATCCGCCTGTCTGCTGATTTTACTCCAACACGTCTGGCACAAATGGTCCTCACATACTGTTGATCCTGCTCATATAGGCCTCCCTCCTCCCCGGGTCATCACAGCAGGCAACCACTCCTTTGCAAAGAACTGGGGACATTCCTGCCTCCACGAAACCCACGCTGATGCCCTAACTGCCTCCAGTCAGTGATACAGAGACGCTCCTCACTTTCTCGAGACTGCCGCACACCGCAAATATCCCCATGCGGCCTGGTTGTGGACACCTTCTGCTGTTGCACTGCCAGATGAGGCACTTGCACCCTAACCCCTGGTCTAGACATAACCCACATTGTGACTCTGTCTCCAACACGCTGGCTGGGCAGGGCTCCATATACTTCCCCAGTCTGGCAAGCTGTAAAGACCCCCCCTTCTTCTGCTCTATGCCTTCCCGCTGCAGAGCTCCATCGCGACCTTGAAGCTCCCTCAAACCTGTTGGCTACTGCTCAGTCTGAACGCACGGCAATAACTCGTACTTCTTGAGGACTTGGGGGCACTCGTCTACACAATTTTGCTCCATTGCCTTGACGAGCACCACTGCACAATGGGGAAACCTGACACCCGTCAACCCAGACTGACGTTTGATGCCAAAAAAGCTGCGACAGGTTCAACTTCTGTAGACTCCGAACCTGCAGCTATGGATCAAATGCAAGCATCTTCTCAATCTCCTGGAGAAGACGTCCAGAAGTTGCTTTTAGCTGTCCAGCATAGTCTATCGGACCTATCAGGGAAGATGGACACAATGAACAATCGTCTTGACTTCCTAGTACACAAAGTTGACAAGCATGAGGGACAGCTGAAGGAGGCCGAACACCGCATCTCTGAGAATGAAGATACCACCTCTCAGCTGCAAAACCCGGTAACACAAATGGACAAACTATTGAAAGTTTTCGCGACCAAAAACGAGGACATTGAAGCCCGAAGCCATACCGGAAAGCACCAATACAGGACGCATGGAGGACTATGTTGAACGCCTCTTGAAGGGATCACTGGGTGCGGACTTCTTCTCGCCCCATCTTGTTGTGGAGCGTGTGCATCGCTCCCTGGGGCCACGACCTCCGCCGGGGGCCATCCCTAGACCCATTATTTCCACACTTCTTAATTACCGGGATCGTGACATTGCGCTCCAGAAGGCTCGTGAACTAAAACCGTTGCAATTCGAAGGAAATTCGTTCACCATTTACCCTGACTTCACCCTTGCAGTTCAGGAGGCGTGCCGGAAATTCCTCCCTGTCAAGCAGAAGCTCCACAAGGCCCATATAGAATATGCCTTCCTATATCCCGCGAGACTCCGGATTACCCATGAGGGTAAAAACATTTTCTGCACAAATCCGCAACAGGTAGAAGACTTCTTAAAAACTGCTATGAGTCGATCGCAGCATCAAGACCACGCTTCCAGATCCCCCTCGCCATCCAGAAGGTAAGAGGAAACAGGACTGCATATGAAAAATCATCTGCTGCACTTTTTACTGGTCCATATTTAACTGCGCCAACGTATAATGCAATGCGGTCATTTTTTGAGCTGTGCGTCTTTTGCTGAAGGACCCTTGTAAATACACCGCTGGATGGTCCTTTACTACTGCTGAATGGTGATGGACAGATAAGTGCCCCAGTGGCTGTTATCATTGCATGTCTGTACTTGCATTTATGTCTAACTGGTAGATTTAATGTATGCATCGCCGAGCACCCCCCCTCATCACTCTACCCCCCTGATTGGGTTGTCACCCTGGGGACTGCAATGCAGTTAGAGTCGGGACATGGGAAGGGACTAGTGCCCTCTAGGCGCCTTCCCCTATGGGAGATCCCCCATGCTTTTCTGTTTTCTGGGTTGTTGTTTGTTGGCCTTTCTGGCTGATTTTCCGGCCTTACCAGGCTCGAAGAAGATGGTTGACACATTGGGAGTTACTGGGTGGGCAGCAGTATACCGGCACGATTGGGGTGCCGTTGTGGGAGGGGGTGGTGTCGAAGATTGAAATGTGTTCCGATGTCAGCTTGGTAGGTTTTTCTTTTTACAGGGGGGTGGGAAGGGATGGGAATGTTTTTTATTGTTCTGTCCCATACATGATAACTGTTGCTCAACATGCTAAATACTATACGAATAGCCACATTACTTTCCAACGACGACATCTTCGCCAATTAATCTTCCCCTATGTACTATGACAGCACAATCTGATCGCCTTTGCATCAAAATGCTTACATGGAATGTCAGGGGAGTCCGTGACCCTCGTAAAAGAAGGCAAATATTAGCATATCTGGATACGCACCATGTACAAATCGCCATGCTCCAGGAAACTCATATGTACCCTCGTCGTCCCCCGTGCAATGGTAATAAATGGGCCTCTCCACGCGCATTCTCATCCTACTCGACGTACTCACGAGGCACACTCATACTAGTTAAGAAGACCACACCATTTATAATAGGTGGCACATACAGTGACACGACTGGCCGCAGTTGCATACTGTGGTGCACTTTGGGCACACAATTGGTCACCCTTGCTTGTAGCTATGGCCCTAATCAGGACGATTGGCTCCAAGCATTTTATAAGGGGGGAGATTTTAACATGATTCTACACCTGGCCCTAGATCGTTTTAACCCCCTACCACACCATTACACCAACACTCGAGAGACCCTTTCAGGAATAATTGAAGAGCACAGACTTGTAGATGCATGGCGTTACGTGCACCCCGCTGACAGAGAGGGCACGTTTTATACAGCAGGACATGCCACGTGGTCTCGGTTAGACTACTGGCTTTGCTCACGCGGAGTGACCCCCTGGATTCACTCTATCAATCACTTGGCCCATACATATTCTGATCATGCGCCAGTTTGCCTTGAAATAATCCCCCCAACTCTATGAATACTCCGCGATGCTGGCGACTGGTGCCTGAAACATTGTTGGATACTGTCTTTCAGACCGAATTAGAGGAAGAGATTTCAGATTTCTTTACCAGAAATAAGGGCTCTGTGGACCGCATAGGCATGCTGTGGGAAGCTTTCAAGGTCGCTGTCCGAGGCATAGGGATGTCTAAAAGCTTCGGAGTACTCCGTGACATTAGAAGAAACTTGAACCGTTTGGAGAATGAGATTAAACAGCTAGAAGCTGACATGTGGAACACTACCTCTGGCATGCCGTGAGCCATGCTCCGCGAAAAGCTTACAGATTACACTGCCACTGCAGACCGTGAGGTGAAGTTCAGAGGCAAATATTTCATTGCTCGTCGCTATGGGGAGGGCGAGAGGCCTGGTTGCGCCTTAGCAAATACTATTAAACAACCTTGTTTCTCCAACTATGTGCTTGATGTGATTGATGATGCAGGGACACGCCATGGAGATATTCTCGACATACTAAACACATTTGCCACTTATTATGCAAATCTATGTAGGTCACAACGTACATCCCCTCCTGACTTTCCTCCCTATCTTGGAGACATAACTCTTCGCTGGCTGGGCGACACACAACATGAATTCTTATCCGCGCCATTTGAAGATGATGAGCTGCGGGCAGCCATCATGCAGATGAAATCTGGCAAAGCGCGTTGGGATCCGATGGCCTCCCCATTGGTTTTTATAAATCCTACATTAATCAGTTACTCCCAGTACTGAAAGAGGTTTTTCTTGAAGCCCAGGAGACACAAATCATCCCTGCCTCGATGAGAGAGGCCCTAATCACGTCATTATTAAAGCCAGGTAAACCTGCAGACCGTTGTGAATCTTACAGGCCTCTCTCTCTCATAAATACAGATGCAAAGATACTTGCTAAGTTACTAGCGAATCGCCTAAGTCTACTAATGGACAAATTGGTCCTTCTAGATCAGGCGGGATTCATTCCCGGGAGGGCGACATCCCACAACCTTAGAACACTGTTCTCCCTCTTACAAACGGTCAATCCCAAATTGGCACTAGTGGCTGTGTTCCTAGACGCCTCCAAGGCTTTTAATTTGGTGGAGTGGGACTACCTCTTCACTATCTTACAATGCATGGGGCTTTCTATCCTGGGTCCAACTACTGTACACCTCACCAATGGCAAAAGTTTTGATCAACGGACACACATCACCCTCTTTCTCCCTATCCCACGGCACTCGTCAGGGGTGTCCACTCTCCCCTATCCTCTTTGCCCTGGTAATGGAACCACTGGCAGCCAAGATTAGGCAACACTACAATCACGTAGGCTTACGCTGCCCCCTTTGCCCCATTCTCATCTCTCTTTATGAGGATGATTTCACCCTCTACATTAAGGATCCTCGCCAAAATTTGAACACAACATTGTGCGAATTTGTTAAATTTGGCGGCCAATCAGGTATTCATATTAACTGGTCTAAATCACAAATATTTCCATTGACCAGCTCCGCCGCCCCTTTCGAACCAGATTTTCCCATTGTGTGGTGTGAGGACAAGGTTAAATACTTGGGGATCCGCGTCACAGCAGATCGAGATGAGCATATGCGACTCAATTATGGGTGTGCGATGGAACATGTCACTGGCTGCATCAACCGATGGATTGCACTATCCTTGACTATGGCTGGTCGTATATCCCTCATAAAAATGGTTATTCTTCCCAGATTCTTATATTTATTCCTTAACATTCCTTACGATCCCGGCCGGCATGTTTCCTCACCCTCCGATCAGAACTGGTTAGATTGGTATGGGGCGGTAAACAGCCATGTATTCAGTGGGACACGCTTGTGCGGCCTTATGTGCACGGAGGCTTTGACGTCCCAAATTTTGAATTATACTATATAAGCACTCAGGCACACTTTGCTCACTTCTGGTTTCATCCACCTCGCTATACTCCACATGTCGCCACTGAACATTGGCTTGCAGATCCAATCCCACTAGATGGCATCTTACTCTCTAGCGTTGAACCTCGGGGATGATGCCCCACCTCTGTGGACTGCACAATAAAGGCCTGGTCCCGCATCTTAGATCACACGCCCAAGTCTTACCTCTATTCTCCCCTTCTACCACTCACCTATCATCCAGAGGTGGCATTATTGCAGGAAGGTATATTTAAGAAGATGGCTCGCACACAGAATATTATTTGCTGGGGAGACCTATATGTTGGTGGCAAATTCCGCACTCTCCAGCAACTGTGTCTACAATGGAAACCTTTTTATATGCTCGTCTTCGGCATGGCATCCAAGCTTGTCACCCCACATATCCCTCTGAACCTATGACACTGACTCCATTTCACCAAATCTTGCGCGCATCCTCCGCTTCACACTTGGTGTCCACACTCTATCATACCTTGTATGTCGATAACGATTACCTGCCATTCGCAGCCCGTGCTAAATGGGCGGCGGAGCTAGGCCAGGACCTCACTGACGAATGATGGTCATTCTGCTGCAAGCAGACGGAGCAGGTCTCCTCCAACTGCAGGCTCCGCCTCATCCACAATAGATTCCTACACTGCAGCTATTACACTCCTGTCAGACTCCACAATTTTGGTTTACGAGACACAAACAGGTGCGACAGATGTAAAGCAGAGCATGCTAACTTCTTACACCTTGCATGGGGGTGTCCTGAGGTACTTCTCTATTGGCGTCAGGTCCTCAGAGCCCTGGAATCTATGAATTCTATACCCATCTCCAGATCACCACTTATCACCCTCCTAGGGTACACTGCACACATTCCCGCCACATATCGGAACTTTGTGTCCTTTTGTCTTGTATTGGCTAAGCAGCGAGTGGCTTGTAGATGGGGCCGTGGCCGGGCACCCAAATTTAAAGAATGGTTGGGGGACATGATTGTTTGGCAAGACCAACTCTGTACCTATGCTGAACTACTCCCCTATTCCTCATGCCCCCGTGACATTTGGGGCCCACTACAGACATACCTGCTGGAACATCCTATCAATGCTACAGATGGGCCATGAGACTTGCACGCTTTGCAAATTTGGTACGTACTATGGCCCTCTCTGGAGATGGCCCTGCTGGATGCGCCCCCTCCCTCCTCTGTCCTTGGCATCCCCGGACGGATCCCCTGACTTCCTAAGTATACTGATGTTTGTCATAGCAACTATACAAATTGCTCCTTCACTCTTCCATTTGCCTCAGTATTGATCGCTGACAATGTATATTTGTCCTCACTGATGTCTGTCATTTGCTGCTATTGCTACAGATGTTCATTTGATGAATGTTTCTTTTTGTTTTTTCTCTCTTTCTCATTACTGCTCATAATACGGCTACATGCCTATTGTAACCACTGATATATTAATTGTATATCATTGACGGAACTTAAATAATAAAAATAAACAAAAAAACTTTACCAATGAAAAGCCAGAATTTCTAAAGGACAGCAACAGGAACCAATGAAAAAGATGGACATTTTTTCAAACCCATATCCTAGATACAGCATGTCTCAAAGAGACCACGCAAGCACTGCCTAGGCTGAGACCTAAAAAAATAAGTAATCTCGGATGAAGACAAAATGAATGTACATGTTGATAAAAGTTAATATTAGCACAGAATCAGCCAGTGGATGGTGGCTCTGCATACTCTGTGAAGTCCAGCAACCTAAATTCATGAAATAATACCTACATGTCTATTTAGATAAGTAGAGGCTACCGTTGAGCCTTCAAAGAAGATCGAAAAATTATTGGAAGGTCTTCAATAAGCAAATTGAATAACACCCTGATTTCAAAAGAGAAACACTGTTCTAGACAAGTTAAGCGTTGTTATATTAGTTAGAAAATATAGTTTGCGAAAATATCAGCTATTCCTATGTATACTGCTATACATTAAATGAATTTGCCCTTAAGCACTCTGTTTTAACGTACCTTCTGAATTCATATATTCTCTGCCTGTGGAACGAATATGGGAGGTAGCATACTCTTTATACATAAAGGCGTCACGCTTCCCACATGCTTAACGTGAAGCGCCCTAAATGCCTATGTTTGAAGACCAAACACCTGGAATTCTCTGAGGCATTTTCCCAAAACAATATTCCTAGTTAATGAAATGCAGATTTAAGTGTTTAGATATTAGGGGGCTCTAAAAAGAGCCGTTGTGTTTATTAAGTGATTTTTTAGTGGTACCTACAAGTAAGTACCGATGCAGAGTCTAAGGTTCAAGAGGAAGACTCTGTTCCCTTCATCAGTGAAGTGTACACCATCTCCTCTATAAATGTCTTGCATGTCGTAACGCAAGTTGTTGTGGTAAATGGAACCCATACCATAGTCACGGAGGAAAGCAGAAACAGATTTGTTGACGTGCTTTCTTGCTTTGTCAATCTGTGGACAAAAATAATTGGACCAGTTCCATTTTTGCCTTTGGCATATGTTAGAAAACACAAAAGCAGTTTTAGGGAAAAGTGAAAACAGTTGTGCAAAGGTCTCCTTCATAAGCATTTCCAGACCTACCCCAGTCAAAGTGCCTAGGTCATTGCCACCACAGTGCACTATTATGAGGTCAGGGTGTTGGATTTGCATGAAGGATTTCACCAATGGCATTAATTGGTGCCACTTTAACCCTCTCTGACCAATCCATTTAATGTCTACATTTGGCAAAGCAAGGTCTCTCACCATACCTGTTTTCTCTGCAAACTTTTCACTCCAGAAGACATAGCTGTGCCCTACAATCCACACTGTGAACATCTTCCAAGGAGATCTGGATGCACTCAGGAGGTGTATTTCAGTAGAATGGGAAAATGAAATGAAAGACAGTTTGGAAATGGAGGCATACATATTTATTTAAAATAAAATGAACTCATTGGCTGTTTCATACCATTCTACACTAAAAACTAGGCTGTGTGTGTCAATTTATAGAAGCATGATTTGTATTGGTACAGAAAAATGTGTTACCAAAGAACATTAGTATGGATTTGCTGTTAGGTTAGAAAAGTCAAGCACTCTTGCTCATTGAAAATGAAACATTGTGTGGTGAACTGACCTGACTGTTGACAGCAGTGTTCTATGAGCTGTTGCTATGGTAGCAGGCAGAAGTCAAGTTGGGGGAAGGGTACTAGGCTGAAGTCAAGTTGGGGGAAGGGTACTTTTTGAAAAGGGTTGGTTTTCAACCAATAGAAATGTGTGATTACATTTGAAAAAAAGGGGGAAGCACTGAGATTTGAACCTAACATGTATATGTGTGGAAAAAGAGAGGGAAACTTTGCCATTATCTGGTTCTGCTGAGAGGAGAGAGGTGTACAGAACAGAGATCCTGGCTCTGATAATCTGCTGTTTGAGTGCCACATTTCTTTCACAACTAACTAATTTTAAAGGTGAGTTAAGAGTTGGAGAGGGGATGTATATGGTAAATTAAGAAATGAATAATAGCATTGGAATTCCTTTTGTTGAAGTTGTGTTTATCATTTTGTGTTTTGGGAGAAATTTAAATGTGAGGAACATGTAAAATAATATGGACTATGTTTTCACCATAAATTAAGGTGTACTGGTATAAATAAGGAATACTTTTAGGGTTTGAGGTTCCAGTCAGTAATGCAAATACATTCAGCATCACTAAGGCTGGTTGCCCTTGCTGGAGTGTAGTCAGTCACCCAGGTTACACATGTTGCTGGTCTCAGAAAGCTGTTTGGTATTGCTCTGGTGATTTTACATTTGCATTAGATGGAAAGGGGGAGCTATTTTTTTATGCAGAAGCAGACTCTTAGCACACAGCCAGCTGCTTATCCTGTGGAATCATGCACAGTATTCACAACCGAGTGGGGTTTGAGGTTGCAGTCAGTAATGCAAATACATTCAGCATCACTAAGGCTGGTTGCCCTTGCTAGAGTGTAGTCAGTCACCCAGGTTACACATGTTTCTGGTCTGAAAAAGCTGTTTGGACATGTGCTTTTTTAAGAATATGAAAAGTGGATTGAAAAAGTGTCAGACTGTAAAAGTACTTATCACTTGCCAAAAAAAAAGAGTAGTAAGTGTGCTTTCAAATTGGCAAAGAAATTTCGTTTTCTGACTAATATGAAAACATGACTCTGTGTGCAAAGAGGAATTACAGGCAGAGATTTATTGCGTATTGCTCTGGTAATTTTACATTTGCATTAGATGGAAAGGGGGAGCTATTTTTTTATGCAGAAGCAGACTCTTAGCACACAGCCAGCTGCTTATCCTGTGGAATCATGCACAGTATTCACAACCGAGTGGGGTTTGAGGTTGCAGTCAGTAATGCAAATACATTCAGCATCACTAAGGCTGGTTGCCCTTGCTAGAGTGTAGTCAGTCACCCAGGTTACACATGTTTCTGGTCTGAAAAAGCTGTTTGGACATGTGCTTTTTTAAGAATATGAAAAGTGGATTGAAAAAGTGTCAGACTGTAAAAGTACTTATCACTTGCCAAAAAAAAAGAATAGTAAGTGTGCTTTCAAATTGGCAAAGAAATTTCGTTTTCTGACTAATATGAAAACATGACTCTGTGTGCAAAGAGGAATTACAGGCAGAGATTTATTGCGTATTGCTCTGGTAATTTTACAGTTGCATTAGATGGAAAGGGGGAGCTATTTTTTTTATGCAGAAGCAGACTCTTAGCACACAGCCAGCTGCTTATCCTGTGGAATCATGCACAGTATTCACAACCGAGTGGGGTTTGAGGTTGCAGTCAGTAATGCAAATACATTCAGCATCACTAAGGCTGGTTGCCCTTGCTGAAGTGTAGTCAGTCACCCAGGTTACACATGTTGCTGGTCTCAAAAAGCTGTTTGGACATGTGCTTTTTTGAGAATCTGAAAAGTGGATTCAAAATGTGTCAGACTTTAAAAGTACTTATCAATTGGCAAAAAAAAAGAGTAGTAAGTGTGCTTTCAAATTGGCAAAGAAATTTCGTTTTCTGACTAATATGAAAACATGACTCTGTGTGCAAAGAGGAATTATAGGCAGAGATTTATTGCGTATTGCTCTGGTAATTTTACAGTTGCATAAGTAGGAAAGGGGGAACTATTTTTTTTATGCAGAAGCAGACTCTTAGCACACAGCCAGCTGCTTATCCTGTGGAATCATGCACAGTATTCACAACCGAGTGGGGTTTGAGGTTGCAGTCAGTAATGCAAATACATTCAGCATCACTAAGGCTGGTTGCCCTTGCTGGAGTGTAGTCAGTCACCCAGGTTACACATGTTGCTGGTCTCAAAAAGCTGTTTGGACATGTGCTTTTTTGAGAATCTGAAAAGTGGATTAGAAATGTGTCAGACTGTAAAAGTACTTATCACTTGCCAAAAAAAAGAGTAGTAAGTGTGCTTTCAAATTGGCAAAGAAATTTCGTTTTCTGACTAATATGAAAACATGACTCTGTGTGCAAAGAGGAATTACAGGCAGAGATTTATTGCGTATTGCTCTGGCAATTTTACAGTTGCATTAGTAGGAAAGGGGGAACTATTTTTTTTGTGCAGAAGCAGACTCTTAGCACACAGCCAGCTGCTTATCCTGTGGAATCATGCACAGTATTCACAACCGAGTGGGGTTTGAGGTTGCAGTCAGTAATGCAAATACATTCAGCATTACTAAGGCTGGTTGCCCTTGCTGGAGTGTAGTCAGTCACCCAGGTTACACATGTTGCTTGTCTCAAAAGGTGTTTGGACATGTGCTTTTTTGAGAATCTGAAAAGTGGATTAGAAATGTGTCAGACTGTAAAAGTACTTATCACTTGCCAAAAAAAAGAGTAGTAAGTGTGCTTTCAAATTGGCAAAGAAATTTCTTTTTCTGACTAATATGAAAACATGACTCTGTGTGCAAAGAGGAATTACAGGCAGAGATTTATTGCGTATTGCTCTGGTAATTTTACAGTTGCATTAGTAGGAAAGGGGGAACTATTTTTTTTGTGCAGAAGCAGACTCTTAGCACACAGCCAGCTGCTTATCCTGTGGAATCATGCACAGTATTCACAACCGAGTGGGGTTTGAGGTTGCAGTCAGTAATGCAAATACATTCAGCATCACTAAGGCTGGTTGCCCTTGCTGGAGTGTAGTCAGTCACCCAGGTTACACATGTTGCTGGTCTCAAAAAGCTGTTTGGACATGTGCTTTTTTGAGAATCTGAAAAGTGGATTAGAAATGTGTCAGATTGTAAAAGTACTTATCACTTGCCAAAAAAAAGAGTTGTAAGTGTGCTTTCAAATTGGCAAAGAAATTTCGTTTTCTGACTAATATGAAAACATGACTCTGTGTGCAAAGAGGAATTACAGGCAGAGATTTATTGCGTATTGCTCTGGTAATTTTACAGTTGCATTAGTAGGAAAGGGGGAACTATTTTTTTTGTGCAGAAGCAGACTCTTAGCACACAGCCAGCTGCTTATCCTGTGGAATCATGCACAGTATTCACAACCGAGTGGGGTTTGAGATTGCAGTCAGTAATGCAAATACATTCAGCATCACTAAGGCTGGTTGCCCTTGCTGGAGTGTAGTCAGTCACCCAGGTTACAGATTTTTCTGGTCTGTAAAAGCTGTTTGGACATGTGCTTTTGTAAGAATATGAAAAGTGGATTCAAAATGTGTCAGACTGTAAAAGTACTTATCACTTGCCAAAAAAAAGAGTAGTAAGTGTGCTTTCAAATTGGCAAAGAAATTTCGTTTTCTGACTAATATGAAAACATGACTCTGTGTGCAAAGAGGAATTACAGGCAGAGATTTATTGCGTATTGCTCTGGTAATTTTACAGTTGCATTAGTAGGAAAGGGGGAGCTATTTTTTTTGTGCAGAAGCAGACTCTTAGCACACAGCCAGCTGCTTATCCTGTGGAATCATGCACAGTATTCACAACCGAGTGGGGTTTGAGGTTGCAGTCAGTAATGCAAATACATTCAGCATTACTAAGGCTGGTTGCCCTTGCTGGAGTGTAGTCAGTCACCCAGGTTACACATGTTGCTGGTCTCAAAAAGCTGTTTGGACATGTGCTTTTTTGAGAATCTGAAAAGTGGATTAGAAATGTGTCAGATTGTAAAAGTACTTATCACTTGCCAAAAAAAAGAGTAGTAAGTTTGCTTTCAAATTGGCAAAGAAATTTCGTTTTCTGACTAATATGAAAACATGACTCTGCGTGCAAAGAGGAATTACAGAAAGAGATTTATTGCGTATTGCTCTGGTAATTTTACAGTTGCATTAGTAGGAAAGGGAGAACTATTTTTTTTGTGCAGAAGCAGACTCTTAGCACACACCCAGCTGCTTACCATGTGGAATCATGCACAGTATTCACAACCGAGTGGGGTTTGAGGTTGCAGTCAGTAATGCAAATACATTCAGCATCACTAAGGCTGGTTGCCCTTGCTGGAGTGTAGTCAGTCACCCAGGTTACACATGTTGCTGGTCTCAAAAAGGTGTTTGGACATGTGCTTTTTTGAGAATCTGAAAAGTGGATTAGAAATGTGTCAGAATGTAAAAGTACTTATCACTTGCCAAAAAAAAGAGTAGTAAGTGTGCTTTCAAATTGGCAAAGAAATTTCGTTTTCTGACTAATATGAAAACATGACTCTGTGTGCAAAGAGGAATTACAGACAGAGATTTATTGCGTATTGCTCTGGTAATTTTACAGTTGCATTAGTAGGAAAGGGGGAACTATTTTTTTTATGCAGAAGCAGACTCTTAGCACACAGCCAGCTGCTTATCCTGTGGAATCATGCACAGTATTCACAACCGAGTGGGGTTTGAGGTTGCAGTTAGTAATGCAAATACATTCAGCATCACTAAGGCTGGTTGCCCTTGCTGGAGTGTAGTCAGTCACCCAGGTTATAGATGTTTCTGGTCTGAAAAAGCTGTTTGGACATGTGCTTTTTTGAGAATCTGAAAAGTGGATTAGAAATGTGTCAGATTGTAAAAGTACTTATCACTTGCCAAAAAAGCAGTAGGAAGTGTGCTTTCCAATTGGCAAAGAAATTTCGTTTTTTGCCTAATTTCAAACCATGACTCTGTGTGCACACAGGAATTGTTTTTAGATATTTAATTTGTGAAGGTGTTATTGTGATTTTCACTTGTAGGAAAGGGGTACTTAGTATTTTAAGATTTGAAAAGATCCTAAAAAATGTAGTAATATATTTAAATAAAATAAAGAATTTTTTTTTTAGTTTTTTTCAGGTATTGCTGAAGAGCAGTGAACAAAATTTAAGATGCCTACAAAATCCAGACTAAGGAAAAACCACAAAAAAAAACTATATTTGAAGACAACTGGAGGACCTAAGTTAGCTGGAGATGCTCATGTTGGGAAAAAGAGAAAGTCTTCTGGTAAGCAGACAAAAGATTTTTTAAAGAACATCTTCAAAAAAAGGAAAAATGTACAAAATGTCTGTACTGGAAAGAATGTTTTAAATAGAAAAGAACAGGAAAAAATTGAGCATTTAGTTAATGCAAATATACCTTCAGAAACAATAAAGATTAATTTAAACAGAAAAACAGCGTTTAAAGAGATACGTAGAAAATGTTTCAGAGAAGAGTTATGTCCAATTTGATAAAGGATGTGAAGAAATATAAGCAAAAGGATAAATTTTATAAGAGAAAAAAAGAAATTGAAGCCATTGCAGCTAAGGCATTAGAATTAAAAAGGAAACTATTCATTTTAATTTTGAATAGGATGCGTACATTAGATAAAATGGTTAATGTACTGAAATCACAAACCAAAAGGAAAAGAGAAGTGAAAAGAACAAACTTTTGTAAAGTGTTTTTAGGAGAATGGATGCATAGTTCAAGTAGTGAACCTTTTTTTAATGAAGAGAGGTATTTTCAAAGTAATAGTTTGCTGCATGCAGTTGACACCAGAGGTCGTGCTTACGAAGTGAAAAATGGTTGTATAATGGAGAAGGAGAAAATGGTTCCAAGAGATGAGGTACAAGTGATGGCGGATGAGGCTATGGGGAGACGTCCTAAAGCCCCAGTGTACACTTGGAATTGTAGTAGTATTTGCACTGTGCGTCAGGAATCTATTGATAAATTTCGTGAGTTTCTAAGAGAATATAGTAAAAAAAGTGTAAAACAGAAGATTAAGGTGCTTCAAAGTCTAGATCCATGCAGAGTGAGAGAGAATACTGGTTTGCAGGGTCATTCTCTGGCTTGTCTATCTAGAAAAGTGTGTAAAAGTGTTTTTCATCATTTTAGGATGCTGGCTGTTCATCATACTGAAATGAGAAAGTTTGTGATTTGCTAAAAGTCCAGCAATAAAGTTAGATGAATTGAATAGGGCTCTGTTCCGTGGATCGGTATCAGATGTAGAGAAGGTTATTGATGAAATTCAGTTTTGTCACTTTGGTCCTGAACAAGACAGTGCAGAAAAGGACACAGTAAATGAGGAAGAAGTGGAAGAGAATGTAGAACCCTCTGTAAGTAAGACATTTAATGATCACATAACAAAATTTGCAATAATCTCTAATGAAAGACCAAATATTACTTGTATTTGTTGCCGCAGAACTCATTATAGAAAACAAACCAGGTATGTTGATCTCTACAGAAAAAGTGAAAATGAAGATAATTATAAGTGGAAGAATTTTGCCACATATATATTTCTTGAAAATTGTTTTGAATTGGGTGAAGATCAGCGTATTTGTAAATACTGTTACAACAGATTAGAAGAAAATAGAATGCCGACCAGAGCTGTACATAATAATTTAGAATTGGATGCTATTCCTGCCGAACTTTCTGAATTAAATACATATGAGTCTATACTTATTCAATGTGTTCATCCGTTCCAGACCATAGTGCGTATGGAGCCAAAAACTGGTAAATTACCTCCTTCAGATTTAGTAAGAGGTTTAAAAGGAAGAGTGGTGTATTTGCCCTTGGATTTGAAAAAAAATATGGAAACTATTAATGCAGATACTTTGGAAACTGAACCATTAGTTATTCTGGTTAATGGTGTACCTACAAAGAATAAGAAGATTTGGCAGGAGCTGGTAGACATACGGAAAGTACAAAGAGCAAATTTGTATTTGAAAAGGAATAACAAATGGTATGAATCAATTTATATAGAAGAAGAAGAAGAAGATTTACAAGAAGACACAGAAACACCAACTGGACAAATTGAAAAAGTGGACAAGTCAAAGGAAGAAGAAGTTTATGAACATTTTAGCATACATCCTCTTCATTCAAAAGAAGTTATGGGAGACAATATTGATCTGTTTCAGATGAAGAAAGCAAAAGGAACTCCTGTGAGTGTATGGGAGGAGAGCTTGGAAGCTCGATGTTTTCCCCAGCTGTTTCCTACAGGAAAAGGAGGACGATACGATGAACGTCCAGAACAGATTCCAGCTTCTGAGTATCGGACTACAAGACTATATGCAGAAGATCCAAGATTTCGACAAAGTATTCCTTATTTATTCCATCTTTTATTTGAAAGCGACTTGTCTGCATTATCATATGCAGTAAATCACATTTTAAAAAGTGGAGTACATTTACAAAATGTGTCTGCTAAGGATTTTATGGAGAAAGTGCAGCACCGAGATGATCATTTGGAAACACAACTGATCAATCTGATGGCTTGTCAGCGTGGGACAAATGAATATTGGTACCGACGCCATGGTGAATTAAAATGCATGTTACGAAATTTAGGAACACCAACATGGTTCCTTACTCTAAGCTGTGCTGAGTAGGCTTGGGATGATTTACTGGATTTTCTACGAGAGGCAAATTCAAACATTAAAACATCGAATACAAGACAGCTGGAGAACTGTGCTCATTGGATCCGGTTAATGTTTGCAGATATTTCAATCATAGATTTGAGGCTATGATGTCCTTCATCTGCAATAAAAAAAATCCACCTCTTGGAGAAGTAGAAGATTTCTTTTGGAGAAAAGAGTACCAGGCAAGAGGTGCTCCTCATATTCATATGCTGTTGTGGATCAAGGATGCCCCAAAGTTTGGAACAGATACTGATGAAGCAGTGTTATCTTTCATTGAAGAATATGCAACATGTGCTATACCAAAAAGCACAGAAGAGAAAAAGTTAAAGGAGCAAGTTTTACGTTTCCAAAGTCATCGGTGTGGAAAATACTGTCGACGGAAATACAAGAGCAAAGATAAATACTACACTAAATGTCGATTTGGATTTCCTAGACCTGTTCTTTCAAATGGAAGAGTAAACAGTTTTATGTCATCTGTGAGACATACTATTACAAGAAAATCACCTAAGAATACCTACAACCTTAAAAGAAAAGAAGAATCAAAAAATATAAATGACTACAACCCAGTCATTTTATCCATGTGGAATGCTAACATGGATATACAGTATGTAGCTGACAATTCCATTGCTGTTGCTCGATATGTAACGTCTTACATTACTAAATCAGAAAAAAGTGAATTGAAGGAAATGTGGGAAGAGATTTCTCACGAGAAGACTGTCAGTAAGAAGCTGTACAGTTTCAGTTTAAAGATGTTATCGCATCGAGAAATTGGATCCTACGAATGTTCAGATAGGTTATCTTCTGCAAGTCTCTACTCGAAATCAAGAAGAATAATTTGGGCAAGTTTAGGCCTTGCAGCAATGAGAAATCGGGTACTGAAATCTGTTGGAGAAATTGAATATTTGGCCGAGAATGACCCAGAAAGTACAGATATTTTGAAATCAAACATGTTGGACACATATTATCCCAAGAGAAGTCATCATCTGGAGAACATGTGTCTCTATGAAGTGCTGCAGAACTACATTTGTTCACGGAAAGCCGCAGAAGACATCAACAATGGAAAATATAAAGTCATTGGTGAGGAAGGGTGTTTGGTGAAGCAAACAAAAGGAAGTTTGATAAATCACAGGAAGCTGAGTTGCGACACTACTGACAAAAAGGAATTTTACTACTTGGCTCTTTTACAGCTGTTTAAACCATGGCGTACAGAGGACGAACTACTGGGAGAATTTCAAAGCTATGAAGATTCATTTAATGCTTGCAAAGACAGCATACAATGCAGTACATTCACAACTTATGTGGAAATGTTAAATGAAGAAATTGAACAGGAAACTACAATTGCAGCTGAAGTAGCTAGAGACAGTTCTCAAGACAGCCAAAGTTCAGGAACACTCAGTCAAGATCCCCTAGGACAACCAATCGTTGAAAATGAAGCTGCAATAGCCATGAATGAAGTGGAAACGGCTATGAATCAAGCTCAAGAAGAATTTATAGACTTACCAAATTTGGAAAGACAACTGAATGAAGAGCAGCAACAAATTTATGAAGAAATCAGAAACAAAATTGATCACGGATTACTACATGAAAAAAAAGAGTGCTCATGCACATCATTTCATCCAATCAGGATGTATGTAAGCGGACAAGCTGGAACTGGAAAAAGTTTCCTAATAAAAGTCATCAGAAGCTACCTACAGCAAAAAACGGATTCTACTTTGTCTTGTGTGGTTACTGCTCCAACTGGGTTAGCAGCATATAACATAAAAGGAATCACCTTACATCGTTTGCTAATGTTACCAGTGGAGCATGAGAACAAAATACAATACCACAAGCTAACTGGAGAAGCATGCTTGGAAGTTTCAAGAGTATTGAAGAAGATGCAAGTTCTCATTATTGATGAGGTGAGCATGGTATCAAACTTAATGCTTGCCTTTGTGCATTTAAGAATGCAGCAAACTCTAAGGACAGACTATGACGTGTTATTTGGTGGAAAACATGTCATAGTTTTTGGGGATCTTCTACAGCTTACTCCAGTTAAAGGACAACCAGTGTTTAATACTGTGACACATGAAGACACAAAGAAGTCATTGGGAAGCATCGGTAATGCAAATATTTGGTCCTTCTTTTTGTACAAGGAACTTACTACTAATATGAGACAAGCAAACGATGAAGAATATGGAAGTATTCTGAAAGATATCAGAATTGGACTACTCACTGAAGCTGGCACAAAAGCATTACAGAGTCGGTTGCTACATAATTTATTTCCAAAGGAAGAAATAGTTGCAGAGAAGATATTCAAGAACATTGCAGAAAAGAAAAGTGTCATCTGCTTAATGCCAACTCTACGTGAATGCTCAATATTCAATGAGGAGCTTTTGAAATTGGAAAAGGAAGATATCAGGAAATTGGAAGCAGTGGACAAAATTCAGGATGGAAGAATTACTATCACATTAACAGGCAAACTGAAAAATAAATTGGATTCACTAGAGAAGAACATTTCCAAAACTGCTGGATTCGAAAAAAATCTATATGTTTGCATGAACTGTAGAGTATTTTTAAGGAGAAATTTGGATGTTGAAAAAGGTTTAGTTAATGGAGCTATGGGAAGAGTTGTGGGTTTTATTAATTATCAGAAAAAAGATGGAATTGAATGTTTAAAAATAAAATTTGATCAGATAGAAGAAGTTATAGACAGAATTGGCAACATCTGTACAAAACAATTTTACCATTTTATTGGATTACCATTGGAATTTTCAAATTTAAAGATTTTTAAAATTATCATTTGGCCTAAAGGAAAGGTAACCAATTGTATTGTGGACTTATATAATTCTTAATTAATGTTTCGGAAAACAACATTTTAGAGAGAATCGGTAACATCTGTACAATTTAAATTTTTGTATTTTATTGGATTACCGTTGGAAATTTAATCAAAAAAGATTTTTAAAATTACCATTTGGCCTAAAGGAAAGGTATCCAATTGTATTGTGGACTTAATTAAATCCTAATTAATCTTTCGGAAACCAAAATTTTAGAGAGAATCGGTAACATCTGTACAATTTAAATTTTGGAATTTTATTGGATTATCGTTGGAAATTTAATCAAAAAATAATTTCAAAAATTAACATTTGGCCTAAAAGAAAGGAAACTAGATGTATTGTGGATTTATTTGAGATATATTATTTTTGAGATTATGCTTCTGTAAGAAAATTGTCAGACGGTATTTTTTAGAAATAGTTTTTGTTATTAGATGATATTTGTAATGAATAATATTTTGCATTTCGATAATGTTATGTTTAACTGAGAAGAGATTCTGGGCTTTTTTTAAACAATCTTTGAGATTGTTATTTTTTTTTTGCCCGCTGTTAAGTGATGAATGCAATTGCTTTCACGATTTATAGTGAAATGCAATATATTCTGAAAACAGCAAAAAAAAGGCAAAAAATTGGTTTTGGAAAATATGTAAATATGTGTACTGTATTATAAAATGTTTTATTAAATATTAATACTTTTTTCTTTTTTTTCAGATTGAGAAAGAAAATTTTCGAAAACTTGAACCATTTTTATAGCAATTAAAATTATATTTTAATTAATAAATAATTTTTTGAGTGGGTATGGTAAGTCAGAAATTTCATGGTCCCTTTTTTCCACTTCTCCACAATCACATTTTCAGTTTTTCATTGTAGTCTCTCAAGGACCTTGTAATGTGATAATTGTTTTTTAGTGTTTTTAAAAAAAAAAAAAAAAAAAAAATTACGCGTACGGTAACAAAAAAAAATCAAAAAAAAGTTTAAAAAAATATTTTAAAAAAAGTTGAAAGGTAAGGTTGGCTCTTAAAAGAGCCGTTGTGTTCGTACAGGGACAGAGGAAAGAAAGAATGGGAATATTAGTCGGTAGGACAAATGTGCTGGTCTATTTTATTGTTAACTAGGGCAACACTGGTCTCCCTATGACAAATTAGACCATAACAAGTGGCGCACCGCATTGTAACCCTCGCAAACCGATGGTTAGTTTCCAGAGGACCAGAAAAAGGAGATGCTCCCCCGACAGATGAAGGGCTCAGCTGACCTGCCGAAGATGGACTCGGCCCTGCAGATGATGGACCAGGCTGAGCTGCTGTGGATGTGCTTGGTTGACTTACTGAAGGGTTTCCTCCAGTATGTCGAGCATATGTCCTACCGTGTACATCATGAAGGTGTCTCAACATAGTGTGATTCCCGAAGGAATACTTCTTGTTAGGATTCCCTCTTGAAAGTACACGGTCACAAAGCTTACAAGTCACTAAAGGTGCATTTACCTTTTTCTGGCCCCCTGGAAAAGAAAAATACTCCCATATGAAAGAGCTCTTTTGTTTCCTCCTTCTCTGCCTCATGGTAGTGCTGCTAGCCTCACTCTCAGAAGAGGTCTGCTGTTCTGCCATCGTATCACAAAGACAACTCAGCTCCTTCTCCTAAGGGATCACAAGCAGAAATGAGGGGAATGGGTGTGGTGTAGGAGAGTTCTAGAACTGAAAATAGTAAAAACCAATCAAAAGTGTTGTTTCTTGATCACATGACCCAACGTGCGCGTACGTTACGCTTACGGTGCGCTTACGGAGCGCTTACGGTAAAAGTACGCATGCACGTAAAAAAGACACGCGCACATGCGCAAAACAGGCACGCCCCTTCACTTCCGCGTAACATGCGCGTGCAGCGTACGCGTTACGCGCCGCATGCGCGTGACGCACGTCTACGCAAATTGCGTAACTGAACGCAAACAGCGTAGAAATCTAACGTACTAAAAGCATGACGTGCGCTTACCATACGCGCACGTTAAAAAAATACTAAAAAAAAAAAAAAAAGGGAAAAAAAGATTCACTATGTTATACTACTAAATCTTACCTGTTTAGTTTAAAAAAAAGGTAAAAATAAAAAATATATTGTAGAATATTTAAAATTTAACCATAGTCTTTACAAAAGGATATAAAATAAAAATAAAAATATGTAAAATACCTTGCAAAAAAAAAAAAAAAGGTAAATATAAGAATTTAGCATTTAAAAAACCTTGCAAATCCACTGAAAAAACCATGGGTTTCACACACGTTATAGTTAGGAATTAGCATTTAAAAAACCTTAGAAATTCAATGAAAAAACCAAAGGTTTCACACATGTTATAGTTAGCTGGACATTTCACTCGTAAAAAACCAATGAAATTCCCCCGTTATAGTTAGTTCAGCTAACTATAACTCGCGCGCCCGCAATGCACTGCTGATGACGTCACATATTACATCACTCATGACATGGTCAGTGACATCACTCATGACATCACCGATGACATCTCAAATGACATCACTGATGACATCACTGATGACATCATCCTTTTGATAGAGTGGCAGACCTCCTCTCACCCTAATATAACCTTTGATACACACATTCAAAAATAGAGACTACAATTTTCAAAACAATGGACATACCAATACCAGTTACAACAACCTCTTCAGTAATTCTAAGATCCACATACACATCCACTCATTCACCAACAGTCCTATACAGTCACTCATACATGAACTCACTCATCATATGTACTCATACACCTATACATCCTGTTACACAATGCCACTCATCCATAGAGTTACTCACACACATAGTCACTCATGCTAATAAAGAATCAAACATACATTTACTTGCATATACAGTTATACACACACCACCACACTTACTTCTACGGAAACGTACACATACTTAGTCTTTTAAACAATCACTTATAGAAACACATATTTATTCATATAGGAACTCTTTCAATCTTTCACTCTCACATATACTCACTTATATACACCAATAGTCACATATACTAGTTTAAAACATATGTAGTTACTCATAAAGACACTATTGAGACAGTCATTCACTCACTAACACACCCATACACACACTCATCTACCCATACAGTCCTGCACAACACATGCTGTCTTCAACACATACAAACAGTGAGTCACTCATTCATGCAACTATGCACTACGTAATACCCCCCACCGAACCATGCAGACACTGAGACTGATACTCAAAAAACCAACTAATAACCTTTATGGACACCCATGTAGCTACTCACCAACCCATGCAGCCACTTATACACAAAGTGAGAGACTGATACAGATATTTACATATTTAACATTACTTACTAAGCCATGTATTCACTATGATACACTTAATCAGTCAGTTACACAATCAATTTTTCAAAAACAAATCATCCATTTAGATACTTATATACCCATTTATTCTTCCATCGACCTTTAGATATACATATATAAAACATATTTAATTTTCAGAAAAACACACATTCACTGGATGATGTCATCAGTGATGTCATCAGTGATGTCATTTGAGATGTCATCAGTGATGTCATGAGTGATGTCACTGACCATGTCATGAGTGATGTAATATGTGACGTCATCAGCAGTGCATTGCGGGCGCGCGAGTTATAGTTAGCTGAACTAACTATAACGGGGGAATTTCATTGGTTTTTTACGAGTGAAATGTCCAGCTAGCTATAACATGTGTGAAACCTTTGGTTTTTTCATTGAATTTCTAAGGTTTTTTAAATGCTAATTCCTAACTATAACGTGTGTGAAACCCATGGTTTTTTCAGTGAATATATATATATATATATATATATATATATATATATATATATATATATATATATATATATATATATATATATATATATATATATATATACATATAAAAGAAACTGAAACGAGACAAGAGGTGTTACCCGTTTGGCCGGAAGTAGTCTCTGTAATTTCATTGTGAAAATACAATTGCAAATAGCACCTTAAAAAAGAGTCAGCCGGTGATGTTTATGTTAAAACGTTTACCTAAGCCCACGTGTTTGGTATGAACGAGTCCGTGTCTTGGACTGGGAGAGGCAGTCTTGCACTTAGAGGGCGTAGGTGGGTAGGCAGCGCCCTCGCCTTCAGGGACATGTTTGCACAGCAGGGGGGGGCGCTGTCTCACCTTCCTGGCCACTTATTCACCCACCCCAGGATACTTTTTTTTGGCACATCAGGTGCGGTGAAGTGTAGGAATGTGGTTCCACCAGCTCCCGAAGGTGAGGAGTTAAGGCAGCGACTTTCCGCTCTGTGCCACTGGAGGAGGGGTGGAGGGCAGACCCACAGGTGGAAACCAGCTGAAGTGTGAAGGGAGGAGCGCCGAAGTACCTCGTCTGCTAAAGAGCTGCTAAAGTGGCCCCACCGCCGTGGGACACTTTCAACCATTCCTGGCATTTCAGCCAATACTTAAGGGGGTATTTTAGCAAAGGCTGAAAGTGAAACTACAATTCCCATAATGCAACATGCTGATTGCTAACAAGCACAGGTGTGGCCGGTATCACCGGCCGAGAATCTGAGCAGCTGTTTGGAGGTTTTGAGCCCCTCCAACCTCCCAGGATTCACCTGTTACAGAAGCGCTGTGTTAGGAAGGAACCCTTTAGAAGTTGAGAGCAGCAGGAGTTCCGGTGACTGAGCAGGGAGGGAGGAGTGACAAGTCCCTGCCTGTAGATGGATAGTGAGCAGAGCTGCCTCTCGGACACCTGAGCTCACGGGCACATCCGGGCTCGCCGAGGAGGACTGCAGCCCATCTGGGCTCTCGGTGATATGATGGCAAAACCTATGTTAACAAGCATTGACCGCGATTGCGATTTCGCAACACACGCTGCCGCGAGACGCGCTCTGTGGAGGGGGAGGGGCGAGCAAGACAGAGAGGCAGAGCGAGGCGCGCGCACGGGAGAGTGAGAGGGAAGCCATATGGCGCCTCTGCTCTTAAGCGCGCACCCGGGCACATGCACGCAAGCTGTAGGCCGGCCATGGCAGCATTTTTTGTAGCCCTCACTATAATTCTCGCCAGATCAGCGCATGCGCTGGGTCTGGCGAGACCTAAAAAAGGAAACATATTATTGCATTTCTCTTTCATTTTGTGTAATGAGTTGACCTGCTTTGTTTATATAAACATATTTCTCATGTGATGCAACTAATATAGAAATTGTTAAGTATCATCATGTCTTGCCCTTAGCCCCGCCCCTAGCCACGCCCCCTCACTACACCTCTAGCTCATTTTAATGAGTTACGAGCACTTATTTTTTCCCATTTATAGCACCGGTTTCTACCTCACTTCCTGTGGTCAGGTCTCACTCCCACACTGAGGGCTGCCTGACATTGCTGGGCTCCTGAGAGACAGTCTCTGAAGCACCCTCTAATCGGCGGGGGTGAGCACACAGAGGGCCCGAGTACACAAGCTCAGCTAAGCTGTCCCAGAGACAAGCCCTACTCCCACCAACCATCGCAACACACCTCCCTCCGGTGCGCCGGGGTTCCCTGCAAGCCGACAATCAACTCCGGGCTCCTGCACCACAATGTGCCACTGCTTTGTTACCCCTATTAAGTCTCAAGCCCATACCATTGCTATATGGGTTGCTGTTCGCCAACAGTGGCGTTGATCAATCTCCTGGGATCGCTGGTGAGGCTGTGCAGTTATGATTGACAAGCACGTGGAGCGGCCTGGAATTGTGCCGCAAGTACGCTCTCTCTGAGGCCTCCAGATCCCTGCGTAGTTCCTACTAGGCACCTCTTGTCAGTTTGCTCTTGATTTCACAACATCTGGAGAGTTGATCGGCGCACTGCCCCCAGCTTTGAAAAGTGACCTGTGCTGGGGTGGCGGTGCGCATATAGCCATCCATTGGAGGGGGGGGGTCAAAAAACCTCACCTGGCCACCTATTTACCAGATTTTGTCACACCACCTTTCAGGGGAGGGTAGAATTGCCTTTGTTGTTGGGCACACTGCAGCTGCGGGTCCATGGCTGTCGTTATGGTGTTACCACCCGAGTTCCCCTTCTTGGGCGGCCTTTGCTGTGTTCTGCTAGTGATTAACATCACAAAGTGTTACTCATAATGCTTTGAAATGTCACACATAAGCACACTGAAAATCTGGAAATGTCACAAATAAGTAAATCATAAAGCTATGTGGTCAGATTCCTCCACGTTACTGGGACACCACTTTCCCATGTCTGCTCTTTGTTGTTACGTATCAGTGCATTCTGGGTTTTGTAGATGTGGTTCATTTTCATTTAGCCATTTGGACCTCCACACCTGATAATGATATGTAAACTTAAAGTCCAGATCGGAAAGTGGTGTCCCAATGACATTGAGTCATCTGCTCACCCTGCACATGGGTTTACAGAGTAGCAGGTTATCTACAACACGATCCATGACTGCAGGTCAGAACTGCAAATGTGTAGCTACATTGTTTAGTAAAATTATGCAATATTCACTTCTTAAATCTCGGGTGCACAGCGGTCAAAGTGAAACAAGAAGGATGGGAGTGCACTGAGGGCTGGAGTCAGTGTGTCAGTGTGGGGCAGGGTGAGTGATATGCCTAAAATCAAACACAAGAACAAGAGATTCAGTCCTTATTTTATTTGTTTTTATGGTACAGGTACCTGCATGTAAAGCATATGCACACTCGCCATATGGTAAAAGTCAATGTAAACAGATTTGAGTCCCGTCTGGTACACTGGGGAATAGTGACGTATTTATAGTGCTACGATGTGACAGACCGTGACAGCCAACACAGTGAATATGTACGTCATTATTTGAAAAATGTACTCCACCCAGCATAACAGGCTGCCGCAAACTGTGCAAAAGATTCAATGTTTAAGGTAAATACATGCTGTCAAAATATATCATGTTAGTAATACACTATCAGATTGTACTTAGTTCAAGCCTTTTCAAAAGTTTCCATTGAATGGATGCACCAAAGCACTCATCTGGTAACACCTTTACCTTATCTCTTACAAAAAAGAGACTCTGTTACCATGAAGCTTTAAATGACCCAATCAATTAAAGCCTATAACGGCACCCATGTGGCCTTTAGATTTATTGATTAACTAATTGCACACACAGTCACAATCTTTTAATCCAGCATTCTTAACAGAAGTGTTTCTTCTTTAGCTCTCTGTCCACCCTCTTACTTCATAGTACAGGAGGCCCCTCCTCCCTCTTCAGCTGGAGGCAATTGACAGTAAGTATTAACCATTTAGGAAGGATTATTATTATTATTCTCTATTTTAACAACAACTATTGGAACTGTTTTTTGTAAAGTTACAAAACCTATGGGAACTCTGTTCCCAACAGAGCTTGCTCATTTTGATCTGTGCTGGTGCAAAACTATTACAACCATTCAATGCCATTACGCCTAGTTCTATCACCAGATGACCAAGGGACTTAAGCTTGTTTGATGAGTGTTCCTGAGGTGCAGTGTTTCCTGGAAGGATCCCTGGCTCCCGTTCTTTCCATTATGCACTCTCCAAGAGCAGCCCTCATGCAGAAGCTGTTAATAAAAAATAATAGTTTTCATTGGGGTCATTCGTAGACACAGTCCAGTAGTCAGTGAAATCACTGTATGCATTCAATACCTACATTTAGATTACAATAAACAACCAAAACTTTTGATTAGGTAAACATTTTTATCCCAAAACTATTCACCAAGTTGCAATGTCCACTAATCATCCAAGTCTGTGCATGAAGTGTGTCCCTGGTGCAAAAAAACACAACCAATAAGTAGTAAAAACAGAAAGTGACAATGATGTGAATCCTTGTGTGTTTTTACAACAAACAACAGTATGTGAATCTTAACATTCCAGTAAAACATGACTTTGGAAAGTGGATAATTAGTAGGGATAAGTAGATACTTACCACTAGTAATAAGGCCATAATAGCAATAAAAGGTCCTGTCAAGGTCTCTATACATTATTCCATTGCTCAACCCTTGGTAGCTGGCAATGAGCAGGCAGGCTTAATTTAGGAGGCAGGAGTGTAAAGTAACCCTGGGCGTAGTTCGCGTAGTCGCGCTACCCGAAGCTACGGGAAGATGTTCCTGCACTATGCGAGCTACGTGTAGCTTCGCGAGTGTGCGTAGTTGCTTGGGGCACCCGTTCGCGATGCCTTTTTCTTGTTCGGGAGCGCGTTGTGCGTGTTCGGGGAGCTGTTTGCATGCTCGGGGAATAATATCTCGCGATCTTACCCATGCGGTCGCCAATGGGCGTGGCCATCTTGTTTTTCAATTGTCCCGCCCGCTCGCGATGCCTTATTTCCTGCTCCGGGTCGCGAATAGCGTGTTCGCGATGCGCATGTCATGTTCGGGAGCGCATTTTACTTGTTTGCGACGATTATTGCATGTTCGCGAGAAATATCGCGCGAACTCACCCACGCGGTCGCAAATGGGCGCGGCCATCTTGTTTTTCACTCTATGCTATGGTTCTGGGCCTACTTTTCTATATTCTCCCTTAATCTTTGGAATCCTTAGTTTTTTACACATTTTTTCTGACTTTTTTTTAGTCATCATCCATCTCTCTCTTTCCGTAAGTTTATATTTTGCATTTTATTTCTACTTTTACTGTGTTTTTTTACTTTTATTACTTCTTTCTTACTTCTTCCCCCATACTTTCTTTTTTCCCTTCTAACTTTTCTTTTCCGCCTCCCACCCACCCCAGAACCATGGCCAAGGGCACCTCTAGCTCTAGCGCATCAAAGGGCAAGGGGCCAGCGCCCAAGAGCTGCCTGCCTTGCGGCAGAATGCGTCCTGCAGGGGTGCAGGCCCGGCAACTTTTTGGTGAGGTGGAGGTGGCCGCCCTTGTTTTTTTTCATCCAACACCACCTCCCCATGACCTTGGCAGCAGACGGCAGGCCCGGCTCCGGTACGCTACCCAGAAGCGTTACCGTCGGTGGGCAAAGGTGCGCAGGGCAGTGTTCCGGTGCTCAGGGGTCCGGCGCACCCATAATCAGCTGGCCCACCGGTGGTCTGACATCCGGGAGCAGGACCTGTTGGACCTGCTAGGTGTTGAGATCGTTGGGCTTGGTAAGTAACTTATTGTTGTGTATAAATTAAATTTTTGACGAATAAAAAGATTACTGCTGATAACGCGTTGCTGGTAAATTACGTTTCAAAATCTTCTGTGATTGTAGGACCCAGGTGCTCGGTGCTACTCTTACTTGTTTGCAACTTTGCGCTAGCTTGGGCTGATTAATGTAAGAGTTTATTTTAGAGAACTGAAGTTAGGTAATGCTATTGCTAGAGAGACTCTAGTCCTTCCATTGTCCTCCTGTGAAATAGTGGTGGATGGATATTGTATACTAGGTTTAGTTAGTATTAGTTAATAATTGTTTTACGGTCTGCGTGACGCCTCCTCTGTCACTGAGTGCTGTCCTCCGTAGAACCTTTTGTAGTTTGTTTAGTGAGTGGTAGGCTTAGCAGGGTCAGTCAGTAGCAGAACAAGATCAGATGCAACCAACCCACAATTTGGTGTATGCACAAATGTATGCATGTGTCCTCCATCTCATCTATGCATTTGATGGCTAAAAAAGTGGAAATGCAGACTTAGTGAACAATTGGCCCATCTGGAATAGGTGGTCTAGGTCAGGTAGTACTTACTAGGCTTCGTTAGTATTTGTAATCAGAATGATTATGGAACACTGGAGTGTTCATAAATAAGTAGACGATCCGTGAATCCAGCAAGCAGCCCAGTAGTCGATCCATCTGATTAGATACGTCAATTTTATTGCAATTGTTGTTTCCTAAAATGTTTTTTGACTTATTTTTCCAAATGATTTATTTGTTTCACAGCACTCCTTAATGTCTCTTTCTTTATTATATCTTACATGAACATCAGCACCACCCAGCACCACCCAGGGGCAAGAAGACAGGGTCTGAGTCGGCGGGACAACATCAACCAGGAGAGGACCGCTCCTCTACCGAGGCTCCTGCTGCTGGCCCCAGTAAGTCCTCCAGTGGCTAATATTAACAATTATATTTCCCTAACTTTTACTGCATCTTTTTGTTCCGAACTATAAATTATGGTTCCACTTTCTAATTCTATTTTTTTACAAAAGCTTCTTTGACCTTGACTATCTGTTTCCAAATTCCGGTTATCCCTGCCTCTAACTAAGTTCCTTCTAACTGCCTCTGCTATGACTCTCTGTACTACTACTACTACTACTATTATTCTGTCTGTAGCTAAGCTTGCACAGTTGGCCACTCTTTATTGAAGGTTTTCTTTGGAATGATAAAACTCAGATTTACCAATAGCTCTAGCCACTGTGTCCTGTCCTTTGGGTTGTCCTCTTCTAGTCTTCTTAATGTTGAGGCTTTGACAATTTCCACCAACAAAATGCCCAACCAGATATTTGACTAGTATTTTGGATCGGATAGTACATACTACTACTGTTGTAGTGATTCTGCAGAGCCACATACAGAACTATGCACAACAAAATAGGATGTTGGTGATGGGAGGTTGGACCTTACTCATCACACCTCAGTCAGAAGAACCCATGATCCCCTGACCGACTAGCTATAGTGTCTCACATTAGGTCCCACTCCCAACCCCCCACACGAAGAAGATACACAATGATGATGACTGAGACAGACAACCCAGAACATAATAACACCCTTTTGCTCACTTATTTGTGTAAGTCCACCCCACCACACCAAATACCACAGAGTCTATGTGTAGGTTCAAAAGGTTTATTTGAAATAAGTAACAAGCTCTGTACGTCATTATATTAAATTTTACTACAGCCATCGTCAACAGCAAAAAGCATAAGATTAAAACAGTAAACATTTACAAGTGCAGGACAACAAGAACAAGACAAAAGATCTGTGTGAATTCTGGAAGATCCCTCACCGTAGAACGTAGAAATACTTCATGCATCATAAGCTCTGCAAATCTCTGGTTTATAGAAGGGAATCTTCCGCCTATTATGAGAAAAATGCTGCGCGTTAGATAGTATACTGCAATAATGCAAGCATTTCGCAGTCATGGCAAAAAGTGTAACATGTACATGTGATGGCTAAGCAATACGGAATAACCAAACTCCATAACAAAGTGGCTTGTTTGTCGACCTCTTCACTTGTACGCAACCGTCATGTGGCCTCAAAGGCGTCTACTGCACATGTCAATAAGCTGCGAGGTATAATTAAATATGCGCAAAAAGAGTAGTAGACATGATGAATCTAAAAGGGTTACACATGGCTCAGGCTAACTTTCAAAAGAGTAGAGTAGGACTAGATGACCCTAGGAACCATATAACACTACTAGTGGCTGTCTACTGACTGTACTACCCTAGTGCTGATGTATGTTGTATTAACTTTGTTTCAAATCTTCCAAGTGAACACTAATAAAATAGGGGAAGGTTTCCAGGCATCTAAAATTGTGTCATGTTTTTTCTAGGCATACTACCAACCACCAGTGCTGACGGGTCCATCGGCGATGGCGATGCGGCCATTCCGGAGGGGGGCGGGAGAACAGGCGGCACCTGCAGGAGATACAGGGGGGGAGCCAGCAGCAGTGGCGGGCGGTGGTAAAATATATTCATTACTTCTTGACATGACTACTAGATGGAAGTGTGTTCACTACTTCACTCACTATACTGTGCGACTTATTAGTTGTAGTGAACATTATACAACAGTTGAAGAAGACAACCTTTACTTAGCATTAGCAGCGTGAGTTGAGTAACCAATGGCCTCTTCTATCTGACTCCAACTCAGATGTGAAGGTTTTATGGAGAAGACAAACTCAGATTGGATGACCTTGATGGATGTATTGAACAAAGAGGGAAAGAAGGGTGGAAGGATGGGCAAGATAATATGACTGACTGGCAGAGAAGGATATGTTGGAAGCATGCATAGGTGGCTGATAGTAATCAGATCAGAAGCATGGGTTGTTGAAGGATGGGTGGAGGGTGAAAGAGGATGTTTGCCTGGGTGGGCGACACAGTATGGGGTGGATAGTACTAGTTAGCAAGAATCAGCGGTGTTTGGTTCAAACTCAAAGCCAAGGCAAGCAAGGAAGGAGCGGACACATGGGTGGTTGTTGGTGAAACCAACTAAGGTTTGTTAAGAGACATATAAAAAGAATTATAGACATTTACTTTAATGGATGTATGCCTGGATGTACTATCATCAATAGACAGCATAGGTGGAGACTGTCACATGAGAGTCTTACTTTGAAGAAAATGTAAAAGAAACTGCGCCAGAGTAGCAAAGTGGAGGGGAATATAAGTAGTATTTTCAGAATACAGTTGACTCGCAGTAGTTTGCAAGCACATCTTATCTATATATATTATCAAGCCGAAGCGCCTTCCTCCGACTCTGAGGACTACTCCCTACCTATGTTAGCGGTCGGTGGTGGGAGTGCTGGCGGGCGGTGACATGGGGAGGGGCAGGGTGGGTGGGAAGTAACCATGTAATACGGCCAAATACAGGTAAGTAAACATAAAAATAAATAAAATGATTCTCATTGTGTGCACTGCACCGCCAAATGCGATGCAGTGCGTGCAACAATTTTTTTATTTATTTATATGTATTGTTTAATTACCTGTCATTGTCCGTAATCTATAGTTTACTACCCCCACCCTGCACCTTTCCACGTCTCCGCCCAGCAGCACTCCCACCACCGACTGCTACTGACCTGATGTCATATTACCATCTATAATATAAGCAATGATCATTGGATCCGATAAATAATCAGCCTTTTTGTAGTACCCAGGGCAGGGTGAAAGTAAAATTGAGCAATTGCCCTCATGTAACAGACAGAGTATGGCCAGTGCCACCCGTAATACAAAAATATGAGCTTCCCCACCTGCAGACAGTAGTAGTAAATAAAACTAACGTGAGTCTGCATCATGTGACTCATATCTGTTTCTCTTGGGTGCAAGCTTAGCTGACTGAGCTGGCATGCCGGCTACAACAAGGTTATGTAATTTCGCTAAACTAGAGATAAGAACAAGACGACTGGTGTGTACTGGAGTACATAGTGCTAGTATAATGTTGGAAACTCCCACAAATGTTAGAGTCCGAGGAAGTAGGAGTATAGATACTTACCACAAAATCACAAATGTTATGTACTGTGCTTGCTAGTGATACTGTGCCACTATGTGTTGAATGGATTTTGTGTTTCTGTTTTGCTAAGAGTATTACAACATGTTCTTTTTCTTTCTTGATATAGATACTCCTTCCCAACCATAACCTACAAGGAAGGAGTTGGCAGCCAGGGCCCGGCGCCATAAACTGGAGGCCATTTGCGAGAAATATCGGCGGCTGGTGGCTCATGCGGAGGAGGAGGAGGAGGCAGCTGCAGCCTCCTCCAATGCCCCGGGCCCCAGTCAGGTCCTGCCTCCAGTTTTAAGGACGCCCGCCGACGTGCCTCTATATCTAGCACTGCTGCCCCCCACCCTGTATGTAACTGCAGGGCATTTCGCCACCAGATGCTCTGCCGGATGGTCCGCTTGGAGGAGCACCTATAGGAGCGTGTCAAACTCCTGGTGGACAAACACCTGAAAGCCCGCCAACTTTAGGACCTTGTCAATTTGTCCTTTTGTTGGTGGGTGGACTTTGGTCGTTGGGGTTTAACTTTTTTACGGACATTTTGGACTTTGACTTTTGGACATTGGTTGGGGTTAGGGAGGTTGGTGGGTCAGGTCAGAGTGGGATTGTTTATTTTTGTTAGGGTATATTAAATTATATATTATTTACTTAAACATACGATGTTAATGTTTTGTAGTGGGTTACTGATTTAAGAATTCAATTTACGTCACATTGTTTGTTACTTTGTTTCCTTGCTGCTGCATGTCCGCAGCCAGTGTTTGATTTAAAAGATCTGCCGATTTTGTAACACACAAACAGATAGATGTGGTTCCCTCACTGAGTTATTTTATTTGTCATACTAGTACTGTCAGTCTCTCCTCCTAGTCCATTATACCTCCCACCAAATGTATCTTACCTGTGATTTATGATGATGAAGTTCGGCACAGTGATGGCTGCATGGTTGGTTTCCCAAATGAATGGAGAAGATGCCATTATTGTGGTGGTAGTAGTAGACACTGGCAATAGCATTTGAGAAAAGAAAGAGAAAGTCACTTGACTGAGAGAGACTGTGGGAGGAGTAGTAGAACAAAGTAAAGTACAGCATGGGTGGGCAAGCAGAAGAAGATCCTTGCCCTGCCTTGAAATTCAATTAGTGTTGCTTTCACCACATCTGCCACAGCAAGCGTGTGATCAATTGTTGGTGTACATTTAATGTAGTCACATCACACCTCAATATAAATCACACAACCCGGGGGAAGAGGGTTAGGGATTGATAAATGGATGGGAATGGGGGTTTGGGGAAAGGTTTGACAAAGAAAAACAGACAGTATGCATGGACACAACAAAAGTAAAACACAATCTTGGAAGACGACCATGATCCCTTATCAAAGAAATCTATAAAGTGAGAAAAAGGAAATACATGCATGATGATGAAGAGAACTTGATGGTTAATGAGTTGTACTTACTAACTACTACTACACAATTAGACTGTACAGGGCAGAAATTATTAATATGAAATTTGCCTCGCCTGTCTGCCCTCAGAGCGAACCAAATTACATTCTGTGCCGGGCTTACTTTTATTTTTCAAGCTAGCAAAGGAAATGAAAAAATAGTTGTAGGGATCAATTACCAAACAAACCACAACACACAGTCGTAATGATTGAAGAGAAAAAAGGAATCAAATAAATGTAAAGACGAATGATGAATGATACTGAAGTTATTGTATTATCCTGGTCCAAATGTGGAGTTGCATAATTCTCGTCATTCATCTTGGTCCTCTCTTCCATGGACACTCCGCACATCAATCTTGGGTACCACTGCCTGCCTGATGTGGATTGGTAAGGTAAGTGTGAGTTGTTTCTCCCACTATAGCACAGGGTAAAGGAAAGGAAGTAGCATCTCTGTCAGGCATTTAACAAGGTCCCATTGGGCCATCTCAATAGTCATGCCTTTCACAGTAGGATCTCCTGACCTTTTCATGACATAAGCATTGAGTGGTATGTACTGCTCAAACAGACGCTCAAGCATGTAATAAGTTGAGTTCCAATGTGTTGGCACCTCCTGGATGAGTGCTTTGACTGGCATTTTATGCTCACATTGAATGACCCTCAGCTGCTTCCGGGCTTTAAAAGAATGGTTGAAATGTGTGCATATTCTTCTGCAAGTGGTCAGTAAGTTGCTGACTTTGCTTTTATTTTTCAGAAAGTCTTGAACAACAATGTTAATGCAGTGTGTCAAACACGGGACCCTGAAATAGCCACCATCTTTCATGGCCCTAACTACATTACTGCCATTGTCCATGGCAACAAAACCAATGTTAAGCCCTCTTGGTCGCAGCCACTCAAACACCTTGCTGTTAAACTCATCCAAAATGTTTGCAGCAGTATGAGATTTCTCCATAGCAAACATGGCTACAGTTGCATGTTTGCGAGTGTCTTTAATAATCTCAGCAGTGTCAACAACACCTCCAGATATCTTATCTTTAACACCCGAAAAAGAGACCCAGTGTGCAGTGATGCACATGTAATCAGTGGCTTGGCAACTGGTCCACATGTGTGTTGTCAGGTGGATACTCTGAACAGCACTCTGTTTTAAGGCTTTTCCAAGCAATTCCAGCACATCGTGATGTAGTGCTGGAACAGCAACTCTGGCGAAATAGTAGCGGCTGGGAACCTTCCATTTTGGGCAGATGGTTGTCACAAATTCCAGAAAACCCACCCCTTCAACACAAGAAAAAGGGAGAAAGTCCAGTGCTAAAATTTTAGCCAGCTTCGCATTGTACAAACGTGCTATTGGGTGGTTGCGTTCGTACTGCCCCTTTGGCCTAGTAAACATGATAAGAATGGTAGGCTGCGTAGTATTCCTTCCTGTGCTCAATGTCGCACCTTTTTAAAAGCAGTACTCCTTGGTGTCTCAGGCTGACTCTTACTCTTGTGCCACTGAGATGTTCCTGAGGATGTGGGCGCTACCACTGCAGTGCTGGGGACAGGGCTACTTTGTGTACCACTACCACAGAGAATGTCTGCCTCTTCTTCTTCCTGTTCCACCGTGAGTGGACCTTCTACTCGTTTATCCCCACCAACAGCAATGGTTCCAGTTTTTATGCGACAAAGGTGCTCCTCCCACTGGATTGCGTGGTGTTTTTTCAGATGGGTCATTTTGCCTCCGGTACCATAGTTTGTACCAAGCTTACCACGACTAACAGAGGTATGACAAATGGAGCATATAGCAATGTTCTCCTCCTTTTCGCTAACCGTAAAGAAGTCCCACACTGGGGAGCTTAACTTTTGTCTTCAGCTGGAGGTGCCACTTCCAATGCCGGATGAACTGGAGGGTGTGCGTTGAATTTGACTCTGTGCAGTACCACTACCTACTTTTGCTGAGGTGGTGCTTGTGCTGGATGTAGGACGCTGCCGGCCCTTTGCTAATGTAAATATAGAAGCTGGAGGTTGTGTTGGTGTTACCTGTGTTGGAGGTATGCGTGCTACAACCCTCGCAGCCATTTTGGATAGGGTAAAAATGTTGGTCTCCATCTTCTGGGCTGGGAGTGATGTTTGTGATGACTGGCTCATCATCATCATCATCATCATCCTGCTCTTCTACATCAACCTCCATAAGTGTAAGGCTTTCTGGAACCTTCCTTTTCCCATGCCTGCTCTTGTGACGTGTCTCCCTCTCAGACTCAGTTTGTGGCCTCCAAGTGGCAACTAGATCATCAGACGGGGGGCTTGGCGAAGAACTTGATGTATTAACCCTTCTTTTCCTTGCTGGGGATTTGGAAGACAATGGAACTTCTGAAGGAGTGGCTTCCTCTTCTTCCTCTGCATGAGGCTCAATTTCCTGAACTGCCCTTACTTCGGGAGGAACAACAGCTACTATTGCGGGCGGTGGTTGCGGCTGTTGTTGTTGACCACTTATCTGCTGTGTTCCCTCCTGCATTGATTGTGTACTACTTTGAGATAGCGATAAGTTTAGTTCAGGCTCAGCATCACTGCTTTCCACCATTAGGCTGGCTACCTCTTCCACACTCATCTGCTTTGGCCTGGGTTGATGGGTTGGGCCCACTGATGCGGAGGTGCTGCCCCCAGCTTGGCCCCCGGACACCGCTGCTGCAGGCGTCATTTTTGGTGTCCCAAAAAAGGTTTTGGGCGGCACACCAGACTTAAGTGACACTTCCTTCTTCTTCTGTTCCTTCTTCTCCATGGCAACTTTCTTGGTACCGGAGGACCTGCTACCTGATTTCTTTGGGGGCATCTTCTTCAGATGTCAATAGCACTCAGTTGCACAAGTTGCATAGATGGCTGGTCAGGTCACTCACACGTCACGTCGTGTACAGTAGGAGGATGTCGATCTGGCACCACAACGGGCGATGATGACACGCCTCCTCCGTCTTTTGTGCACCTAAAAGCAAAGAAGCCAGAAGAACATCAGTCAAAACATAGTAATATATAACTTCTTAGTGTGTGGTGGGTGGTCATAAATATTACATTTTATTAAGGCAGTGAACAACAACAGTGTAGCCATTTATGAGACTGACAACAAGGCCAGGGCTCCTGGTGTACTACTGTACTGTGAACACTCAGGAAGAATAAGAATAGCAAAGAACAAAAACATAAATGTAGTGTAGTCTGTTTGCCCTAAATAAAAATGTGTGCATCACATGGGATGGATGCAGCATCAGGGAGCAACAACAACGAACATATACACATAGAAAGGCATTTATTTACAACACCCAAAAAGTGAAATATACCCCAGAAAAAAAGAAAAGCCCACATTTTACAATTCAATCCAAAGCCATACGTGATGTTGAAATACAACGCACAACACAAAAACAGTTGTTTAACTTCCATGCACCCGTGATGATTGATGAGTAGTACCCCTGGGCCTACTGGCAGACTAGGCCACAAGCTTGGAGGCCTATGGAAAAAGCACAGTGGCTGGTCCCACAAAAAGGTCGCCACCACATGGCCAGGCCACTCACAAAAACAAGAAAAGGTCAGGAATACATGACAGACAATGCAGGCCTATGGCAAAAGCACAATGCCTGCCTTTACAAAATGGCCGCCACCCACATGCTCAGGCCACCCACCACAATAATAACAAAAAAGTGAATACAAAGGACAGGAACAGGAAGTTGGAGTCTCTGTGGAACTTACTTCCTCTTCTAAAAAATGTTTTTTAAATAAAAGTGACTCCGTGCTCCAAAACTACAGCAAAATGACAACCTGAGGAGTTTTTTTAGCAAAATGCACAAATCAGCGTTTTCGAGAAGGTTTTATATTGCTCGCGAGATATTGTTTGCCAGATTCAAAATTCTGCGTGTTCAGCATCACGAACTGTACAAAAAGTCGTTATCGTGTGCGCGAACACGCATATTGAGAGCGCGAAAATGACAAAAACTGTAAGTCCGCGTTGTCCCGCTGTGCAGAGTTGCCAAAAGTACGCAAGCTGAATTGCTAGGGTTACCTTCTGACTGAAAAGCCCTATTTATTTAACACACACCCAAAAACTGCAATTCCACCACAAAAAACACCTTTTGCAATTCAATCCAAAGCCATCCATGGTGTTAAAATTCAACAGACAACACAAACTGTTTTTATGCACCCATGATTTGATGATGACAACCTCTGGGCCTACTGGCAGACTAGGCCACAAGCTTGGAACAGAATGGCAAAAGCAAGCACACTGCTTGGATGGCTCCACAGAATGGCCGCTACCCACCCACAACAACAAGAAATGGAAGACAGACAATGTAAGCCTATGTCAAAAGCACAATGCCTGTCTTCACAAAATGGCCGCCACACACATAGCCAGGACACAACAACAACAAGCATAAGCCAAGGGGAACAAAGAAAAGACATGCAGGCCTTTTATGGAAAAAGAAGCACACACTACTAAACTACCACCACAAAATTGCCACAAGCCACATGGGCACTCACAGTCACAACAGGCCATGGAAAACAATGAACTGAAGCTGGCCTATATATGACCGGACAAAGGAGGCCTGCTAAACAACACAGCTTTAATACAAAAATGAAAATCAACAGGGCTACAAAAGGATTGGAAAGAAGTTACACATCAAGCACACACACACATCCAACAAAGGTATTTAACACACACACACACAAACAGTGAAATACACCACAGCCACATTTAGCATTTAAATCCTATGCCATCCATGCCCTACATACTGTTTAGATTTAACAGACACCACAGAAACATGGACCCATGGGTACCCTACTGGCTGAAATTGCAAAGAAAAACAACTAGGCCCCTATTGAAAGTACAGGCCACCCACAACAATAATTTTTAAAAACAATGAAAATCCCAGAAAAATGTAGGTACAAACAAGCCCCAATGAAACAAACATGTACACCAATTCTCCAACTTACTTGTAAAATTAAATCTCAAATCAAAAAGTCCTCAAATAAATCCAATCCAATGATATGATGCAGCAGACAGACACAAAAAGTGATCCTTCCAGCTCCAAATCCAAATGATAGTGAACAGCACATGGACAAAGCACTGGGAGGAGCCTGGACAGGAACAGGAAGTTGGAGACTCAGAGGCACTTCCTTCCTCTTGAAAAAAAGAGTAAAAAAGAAAAAAAGGCTCCTTGCACAAAAGACTACAGCCAAATCACAATCTGAGGAGTTTTTCTGAGCAAAATGATCATTTTCGAGAAGGTTTTATGATGCTCAAGAGATATTCTTCGCCAGATTGTAGTTTTTGCATGTATGGGATCGCGATCTTACCAAGACAGCCGCCGGAAGTCAGCTCGCGCGTCCGAATGATGTGTTCGCACACTCTCGCAGGATCGGGTGGCCATATTTCAAATCTCGTGGCGCACGCGAACTGACAGAAAAGCGAGTTGGCGAATGCAGAATCACGGTAAGACGTTACCGCGCACACGAGAATGAATATTGAGCGTGCGAGGAAGCAAAACAACTAAGCTACGCGGTAGATTGCGTAGCAATCTGCAACTTCGCGCTCTACGCGAATCGCAAAGTTACCTAAACTTCGCAAGCTCTGCGAGCGGAGCGGAGTTCACCACCCAGGCTTAGTGTAAAGCATTTGAAAACACTAATACATTAAGACATAACACACAATAATAATCCAACTCTGATTTATAACAGTAGCAAATATTGTTATGATTAAAATGAGACCAAAGTGACAAAACGCCAATGTGGGAAACCAGAGTTATGATATTTTAAAGATTAAAAATAAAACTAACATTTAGAAGCAAATAGCGCTCAAAGGGTTAAAAAAGGTTGCACTGGACCAGGACAAAGTCCAGAGTTCAGGCCACCCATGATGTAACACTTTTACACTTACTTCCAGAAATGTTTCTTGATGCAGACAAGTGGTCCACAGCATCAGCCAAGGGTTCAGATGATCTGGTTTGCCTCTTGGGGTCTGGGACTACCACTTCCACAATGCACCTGGTTAACTTATGGAGCTCTTTACAAAAGTTGTTGCAAACATCTGGAACTTCTTCTAGAAGGTGTCCTTGAGGGTTACAATCATCCACAACACTAATACAGGGGTCTAAAATCTCTGAGATGATCTTTGGAATGTTGAGACTACAATTCCCACATTTTACCTGGCCAAATCCTTAAATGTCCACTGGACACACTCCAGGTAAGGGACGTCTTGATGGAGATGATAGAGGTGAGCTCTGTTAATCTGTTGCTGTTAGGGAGTCCACTCCTTAAATCTTTTGAAGCCAGGCAAAGTCCTTAGGGCTGTAGTTCCAGATTGGGCTACAGGTGCAGTCCGTCAAAGTGTAATCCTTTGGGTCTAGATCCACTGGGTTCCAACAGGGGAGTCCCTCTTTTCCTTGTTGTTTCAGGCATGGGATCTCTTGTAGCTCTATTGTACCTGTTGCTCTTAGGGAGTCCCTACTTAATCCCTTTTAATCTAGGCAAATTCCATAGGTCTGTAGTTGCAAAGTGTGCAGCAGGTGTAGTCATTCAGAGTGCAATCCTTTGGGTGCAGGCCAGGGTTTCAGCAGGGCAGTCCTTCTTGTGATTATTCTAGGCAGGGATCTGAGTTGCCATGCAGCTCTCCCATATTTATTCAGCATTCCTGGGTGTTAAGCAGAGGCTGACCAATGGGAGGCAGGATGCCACCCTCCAGTATGACCACTTCCTAGAAAGTGTGACATATTCTTGTCTTAGAAAGCACTAATCTTCCCAAATCCAAAAAGAAGAAACTCTCTCCTGGAGGTTAAATCTGGCCAAGCCAAACCTCTGGTGTGGCTAAGATTTCCAAACACTACTCTTGCAGCCCCTTGACTAATCTAATTACAGCATCCCCTGTCTGGCAGGAGGGTGCAGGATGTGGGGGTAAGCCTGTTCTGTCCTAAACTGTCATTCCCTTTTAAAGACCCATTTGGCTACTCCACCCCCATTCTGCCTTTTGCTCTGCAGCTTGCAGTTCTTCTCTCACAGGCAGTCCTTGGTCTCCAGTCAGGTCACTTCACACCTCATTAAGACAGCTTGGCTCAGCCTAGCAGAGGCTGGAAAATCAGTAGAGGGCTACTGGAAGGCTGGATTTTGGCTTACAGAAAATAAAGTTCTATAACGTCCTTTCTGTCATAGTTATACTAAATCTAACAGTGGCTAGTTGTTGATATATTCTATCATTTTGATACTTTGAAGTATATTTTCAGCTGCTTTCTCTTGATATTTATACTTTAATAAAGTATTCCCATGTTAGCCCATAGATCCATACTGCTACAATGAGGAAAAACGAAATTGGCATTTTTTCCCTCACCAGGTCATGTAAAACATATTTTACAATGTCCCTGCTTCTAGTTACAAGGACCCTACCCCTACGGCACCTGGGGGAGACATTAGGGATGACTTATATGTAAAAATAATGTAGTTTGAGACTTTGGAAGTACCTTTAATTTCAAAGTCGTATTGGCATATACTGTTATTTTAAAAACAGCCTGCAAGGTAGGGCTGGCTTTAAAATGAAAGCAGGCACCACAGTAGTGTACACCTAAGTGCAGTAAATATTCTGCGCCTCCAAACGTACATGCCCTACCATATACCAGGGACTTACAGGTAGGTTGTCAGTGCCAATTGTAATTATACCTAATTACCATGTACTTTTAATCAGAGAGCCAGCCATGGGTCTGGTTAGCAGAGCCCAGGGTGCAGTCAGAGTCAGAAAACCAGCAGCTAGTAGTCAAAATTGGGGCACAAATTGGGGGGGGAGCCACAAACAGGTCCTGGGCTCTCACACAGGTAAAGTGAGTCTCTTGTTCAGTTGCAATGACCTTTTAATCCTTAACAGTTTATAGGGGTTTCATCGGGACACTATCGATACAGAGACATCTTCAATGATTGATCAATGAATGATGAAGGGGTTTAGAATATGCATTGTGTGATGGTATTATTTTGCCTGAAATAGAATTGGGTCATATGGATGACCAGAAGGAGCAGCTATCATCACTGCAAGTCTTTGCATGCTAATTGGAGGGCAAGCCAGAAAACTCAGGGCCCACGCCTTGCAATGGGCCAGCTAAGTGGGTAATCAGTAGCAAGTTAAGCATAGAAGCTGTAAAGAGGGTTACCCCAGAAAAGAGCTGAGACCTGTTAAGCTAACCATGCTCATTTGAGAACTGCTGAAATTTACAGAGTTTGCATAAGAAAATATATTTGAAATGCTTTATCTATCATAATTTTGCCTGCCTGCGAGCGGAGCATGCACATTTTTGTAAATAAAACTGCCACCATTTAACTTCGAAAACAGTGCTGAATTATTGCTCTATCATGACAATTATGCTCAAATATTCTAAAAACAACAATTTATCCAGGCGCTTATAATGCCATGAATGCTTACACAGTGCTGGCGGACTGTGTTGTAACTCTGTAGTATTGTAATGCCTGATAATGGCAATGACATCACCTGAACTACTAACTCACAGGGTGCTACCTTGTGTCATGTATTACATTGGTTTGTTTCTCAAGATGACCCAGTGAGGAGCCGACATCACATGGGTGGCAGCGAAGACTAGCTTGAAACTCCGCTGTACAGAGTGGATTTCCAGCTCATCTTAGACTCTGAACTCCTGATATCAATCAATCAATCAATCAATCAATCAATCAATCAATCAATCGGGATTTATAGAGTGTGGCTAATCACCCAAGAGGTATCAATGTGCGGGGCTCTTGCTTGTCTCAGTTGAAAATCCATGTCTTGAGCCCCTTTCAGGTTGAGGAGGAGGTTATTCCAAGACTTGGCGGTGAGGTAGGAGAAGGATCATCCTCCACTGTAGCTTTGGCAGATGTGGGGATAGTGTGCGACGGAGGCAGAGTGCAGGTGTCTGGAGGGTTGATGGAAGTTCAGGCGGTGGTTGATATATGCTGGTCCTAGGTCATGGAGGACCTGGTAGGCACGTGTCAGCATCTTTAAGTGGCATCTTTTCTGGATAGGGAGCCAGTGAAGGTTCCTGAGGTGGTGGATGAGGTGGGGCTGTTTGTGAAGGTCGAGAATGAGTCTAGTGACTGCGTTCCGAATGGCCCAGAGTCTATTCAGGAGTTGGGTGGTGATCCCTGTGTAGACCGTGTTGCCGTAGTCCTGCCAGCTGGTAACAAGGGCTGAAGTGATTGTTTTTATGGTGTTGATGGGGGGCCATCTGAAGATCTTTCGCAGCATGAGGAGGGTGTGGAAGCAAGCGGAGGAGACTGCGTTGATTTGACATTTCATGGTGCGTCTGCTGTCCAGGATGATGCCGAGGTTGCAGGCGGTGTGGGTCTGCATTTGGAGGGCCACCAGATGTCATTGTTCCCATAGACCAGCACTTTAGACTTGTCTGTGTTTGGCTTCATGCAGTTGGTCTTTATATAGTCGGTGACACTTGTTATGCAGATGTGGAAGTTGGTCCTAGTGGTAGCGGATCTTCTGAGCGCGAAAATTTAAGATGGGGTCGTCTGCATAATATATGATGTTAAGGTCATGAGTTCTGACGATGTTGGCTAGTGGCGTCATGTAAGCGTTGAACAGAGTGGGGCTGAGTGATTGACACCTGAAAGACAACGCAGATGGTGCTCTTGGATTCTGAGGTGAAGCGTGGAAGGCAGATTCTCTAGGTTTGTCCTGTGAGGAATGATGCAATCCATTTGAGGGCTCTCCTTGGATCCCGATGTGGAGGAGTCTCTTGATGAATGTGTGGTGGGATACGGTGTTGAACAATGCTGAGAGATCGAGGAGGATCAAGGTCATTGTTTTGCCCCGGTTAAGGAGGGTTCTGATGTCTTCAGTGGCAGCAATCAGGGTGGTCTTAGTGCTGTGGTTGGCACAGAAGCCGGATTAGGAGGTGTCCGGCAGGTTGTTTCTCTCCAGGAGTTTGGTGTGTTGGTAGTTGATGGCCTTCTCAAGGACTTTGGCGGGGAAGGGGAGAAGAGAGATTGTGGTAGTTTTTGAGTTCACTGGGGTCAGACTCAGCAGATGGTTTCTTGAGAAGGGGTCTGACCTCTTTGTGCTTCCATCCATCAGGGAAGGTGGCCATGGTGTTGCATGTGTTGAGAATTGTGGTGAGTTTGCCACTGATTCCTTGCTTTCGAGGTTGAAGAAGTGGTGGGGCAGGAATCCCCGTGGGCTCCATAGTGGATGGAGTTCATGGTGGCTGTGGTTTCCTGGATGGTGAACTGCTCCCATGCAGTGAGCGGGTGGTTGTAGGTACCACCTGTCTGTGTGAAGAGGTTGTGAAGGTTGAAGGGTTGGAGTTCAAAGTTCCTATATTTGGTGGATATCTTGTTATGGAAGTGGTCTGTAGAGTTCCTGGGAAGGGGAGATTGTGTTCTCAGTGGCTAATGGACATGCAGACTCTGACGATGGTGAAGAGTTCTTTGCTGTGGTTGGTGCTTGATTCTATGCGGTCTACCAGGGCTCTTCTTTTTGTGTCTTTTAGGCGTTTGGCTTGTGGCATTTGTTGAGGGCTGATTTGAAGGTGGCTCAATCTGTGGGTCTCTGTTACTTTTCTCCATTTGTAGTGGGAGAAGCTGGGGGGCTTCTGGGTAGTTCATTGTGGTCCTGTGAATGTGAAGTGGACAATGGCATGGTCTGTCCAGGTGAGTTCGCTGACATGACTGTACTTGACTCTGTTGCTGGACGTTCAGATCAGGGTAAAGGTGCATCCTGCGCTGTGTGTGGTCGGTTACTAGTTGACTGAGGCAGATGGTGCTCATGCTTTCAAGGAAGTTAGTAGAGTTTGCATCTTTGGGCCATTGAGGTGGCAGTTGAGGTCCCCAAGGAAGACGTAGTGCTTGAAGTCAATGGCGAGTGAGGTAATGAATTCAAGGATGGCATTGCTGAACCGGAATGTGGTCCTTGGGATATGTAGGTGAGGGTTCCTCTGATGGTAGTTTTGTCATTGGTTTGGAGTTGGAAGTCAAGGTGCTTCATGATCAGTGTGGTGTTGTCTTCAGTGGCCGTACAGTGGATGGTTTATTTGTGTATGATGGCGATGCCTCCTTTGTGTTTGTTGGGGCGGTCCCTGTGAATAATCTTGTAGCCTTTGGGCGTCGCAGTGGCAATTTGGGGGGTGGAGGAGGGGTTAAGCCAGGTCTCTGTGCTGAAGATAACGTCGGGGTGATGGTGGTGATGGTGATGGTGTCCCACATTTTGTGGCGTGTTTGCAGAGTGATCGGGCATTAAGCAGGAGGCCGTGGACGGATTCAGGGGTGGTCGTGGTCAGTGAGATGGGTGTGGTGCTAGTTTCCATCAGGGAAAGAGGTCCTGAGTTGCATGTGAAATGGCAGCGGCAGCAGGAAAAAGGTCCTACCATAGATAAAGGAGATGCAGCAAAGCAGTTGTTGGGGTCCAGGGCTCAGAGCTCTGCGTCGATATATCTGTTGGTGGCCCTCTGCGCAGTCGAGCTGCGACCTCCATCAAGTAAGTAAGTCCTGGGAGGTGGGAGGGTAAATGGGAGGCAGTTGGGGGGGCAGCGGGTAGCAGGACGTTGAAAAAATGCTGGGAATCAGGCAGGTGGAACAAAGTAAACAAAAAATCAGATAATGTAACCCCAGAAAGAACAAAACGAAAACAAAATATCACAAGTGGAATGCAAAATGGCCTAAACAAATGACTTTACACCAAGGACAAACTCAAGGCAAAGCAAAAATAGGCAGCAAGGGAGCAGTACACTTTATTGAGGGTTTGTGAAAGCACTCCAGTACATTGGCGCTAGCCTCACCGAGCTTTTGTGTCTTTTCACACTGTGAAATATGTTTTTATGGTGTTGGGTCAGTTACACCAATCCAAAGATCTTTGCTGTTTTTGTGTTGAAAAGACTGTGGATGATTGTTCCAAGCTTGTTCCTTACTATCAAGAGGAAAAATCATAATTAACACTCTGTCGATGCTGCAAATGCGCTGGCCTGGATTATTTTCTCATAACAATGCTTCTAATAGGTTGCGTGTAGGTGTGGGACATGCATTAGCAGGTCAATGACAATAATGACAGATAAACATAAGGTGAATGCTGTATATTAACCAAATACCCTCTTAAAGAGCTTAGATTTAACTATTCCCCTCAACTGAGGACAGTCTTTCATCTGTTGAATTATTTTTGGTCTTTGTTTTCATAGCTTAGACATATGACAGGCCCTTGGTTTTCTTTGTGAGCACATGTTCTTGAATCAGTACTTAATATCTTCATCATGCTTGACCTAACATAATGACTTTAATGGTTTGAACTTCAGACAGGAATCCTAGAGAGCTAGTGCCTGTACCTGGCTGAAAAGGCCCTTTGGTCATGACACAATAACTCAAAATCTGCATTTTTGAGTAACAAACGAGAATTACTCAGCCAGCAGGGGGGTAGACTGCTTGCATTACCTGTTTTAAAAACTGATTTGGCTCTACTCTCTTGTTAACCTAATAATGTTTTTTCTCCCTTTCTTCTTAAGGTCCATTATTACGTCTTGTGAATGGAGGGCAGCGATGTGTTGGCCGTATTGAGCTTTACTATGAAGGCACCTGGGGGACAGTGTGTGATGATCGCTGGGACCTGACAGACGCGACTGTTGTGTGCAGACAGCTCGGTTGCGGACCAGCCATTTCATCACCAGGAAGAGCATACTTTGGTAGTGGCAATGGACGTATTCTTCTCGATGATGTGAACTGCAGAGGACAAGAAGCACACATCTGGGACTGTGCCAGTAATGGGTGGAACATCCAGGACTGTGATCATAGTGATGATGCTGGAGTTGTCTGTTCAGGTATGGTATGATTTTTTTATTTGATGATGTATACAGTTGTATCTATAAGTATGTATGTGGATGGGGCTTGTATGTGCCACAACCATCTACAAAGTAATGCAGTGGTGAGTGAGTGACAGGCTGGTACAAGTACTAGGATGTAGAAATTTAAAGAGTGCAAATAATATGGCAAGTGACAGTAGAGTAGCTGGTGGTGTAAGTGGGCTGGAGGGGGCTTGGTTGGAACTAAGAGAGGTAGTGGGACATGGCATGAGGACATTATATTGAAAACTGGGGAAAAGTGGATGACAATTATTTAAAAGTCAACAAAAAAATTAATTATCATTAAGTATTCATTTTTTAAGAACAAAAATTCAATATATTACACATGGCCTGTACTTCTGTAATCCTCCCAAAACAAAATTATGATTAAACATCTTTGTCCAAAGAAATAAAGAAAAATTAAAAAATGTCTCTGAAAGAATTTTACATAATAAGCTCCTGTCCACTGAGGGCAGGAACGTGTAAAGTCAGCCAGTTCATTGCTTCTTCCTCTCGGTTTTGATGAACTGTATAGGTTATCCATGCTCTTCCGGCATTAAATCCACCTGAAGGTAGTCCTAATGTCCAAAGAGAGTCTGGGGCAACCATCTTTTATTACTCCAAATGCTAATCTATTCTAAAAACATTCTCCTTCCTTGGACTCCTTCCACAACAGTCGATGTATTTCAGACGAAATACTTAAGGTTCTCCTCAGGGCTAAGTATGTCAAGGGAACTCATACAACAATTCCATCAATATTGAACCAGCCAACACAGAGGGTGAGATAGTGGTCCTTGACAGTGAAAAGTATAATCAGGAGATTTCGAGCTAGTTGTACAATTTAGCACCTTACCATTTGATTACCAAAGATCTCACATTAGATTTAGCTGGTAGAATTACAGAAGTCATGCAACATGAGCTGTATATGGAGTGGATATGCCCTAAAGAGTATGAATTCCTGATTAAAAAGGACTCTTGCATACCAAAATCTGTGCTCTTCCTAAATTGCACAAATATTTTTATAATCCTCCAGGGAGACCTGTTATTTCAGCGTGTGGTTCCCTCCTTGACCCTTAAGCACAATACATACATACTTTACTAACACCATTTGTGCGTACCACAAAAGCATACTTGAGAGATTCTATAGATCTCATCAATAAGGTAGAGGGATTCATTTTTGATTATCCCACTGGCTTTATCGAGCAATTGCTGTCTTGACTGAGGTTCTCGATTCAAGGACACAATCCTACAGGGTTCCCTCAGAATCTCTGTCTAAACTGGTTGCCATATATTGAAAAAATATTTTCTTTTATTCAAACAGAACTTTTTTCTACAAGTCAAAGGCAAAGCTATGGGGTGTAGCTTCGCCCCAGAGATAGCTAATCTTTATATGTTTTTTTTTTAAGGTAAGTGGATTTTTTAGGCTGGCAAACTTTACCAACAACATATCAAACAATGGTATTGTCATATAGACAACATCTTCATGATTTGGACTGGGCCCCAGACACTGCTGTTGATGTTTCATGAATGGCTTAACCAGAGGTCGGAGGATTTGAGATCAATCATGCATGATTCTATGAAAGTGAATTCTCTCAATTTGTTCATAGAAGCTTGTGAAGATAAGCTATTTGCCAGCTTATATATTAAGCCTACATATCACAATATGCTATTTCATTTCTCTAGTTGCCACCCAGGAGCACTAAAAGAGAATCTTCCTTATGGTCAATTTCCCTGTATTAAGAGGAACCGTACCAATAAGAAAGACTACTTCAAGAATGCCAACATTTTGGTTAACAAACTCATGGATAGTGGTTACCCTAAAAATCTAGTGAAAGCATCCTTAAAAAGAGCTTGGTTTACCCAGCAGGAATGACTTCTCATACCCACAAGTAAAACAGATATCAGCCCTTTCAGATATGTATTAACATGCAACCCCAAAGCTAACAAAGTTAAACACATACTTAAAAAACACTGGAAAATTCAGTCAGGGTTCGACATTCCTAAGCAAAAGCTTTCGTTTAAAGAAGGGAAGAATCCATGACAACATCTTGTAAGAGCTACAAGATCCACTGAAAAAGTTAAGGATCTACCGCTTATGTCAGGGCTTCCCCCAATAATTGGGCACTTCAAATGTCAGAACTGTTCTGTTTGTAAATTCACAAATGATACAAAAAGTGTAACACCAAATGGTATAGTCTATAGACAAACACCATTTTCCTGCTCTAACACAAGGAATGTTATTTATTTCGTAAAACGCCCCGTTGCATGGTAAATATAGGCCAGACTGTGCATCCTGGCAAGGCACGCATTCTTCAGCATAGATCCTGTATTAGGTCAGACACAAGGTTCCCCCTTGGTAGACCATTGTAAGAATATGAGTCATTCGATTGACGACCTTAGTTGGTCAGTCATTTGTGTAGTACAGCTTAACCCCAGAGGAGTCTCAGTAGCAGCAACCATGTCAAAAATAGAGGCAAGAATGATTTAGAAATTTCAAAGAGATATTAAGGGTTTGAAAAATTTGATTAAAATGTGGTAACTGATATACACATGTACCAGGTGTGGTGCGCCCTTAGTTGGCCTTATCTTTTGCTACAGTGTGTTTCCATCAGTGGCGCATAAATTCAAATTTGCACTTATGTTTGATTATGGACAGCCATATCCTTAGGTTTTAAGTAGTAAGGGTGGTCTTAATTTCAATGATGGTATATATGTTTTGACAAGGGTGCGAACATATGGTTTTGTACTATACAATAATTATTATTCTACACTACTCACCATGCAAAAAAAAGTATTACTTGAATGATTTGTATTGTTGCATAATTCAAGATAAACAACATTTTGCTGACATGGTTATACTTGAATAATTTCTTCATGTGACTTGTGATATCAGTACTTTTTACATCTTATATTCCTTTCTTAACTTGGCCACCACTCATGACAAAAACATCACATGATTTCCTCAGACTCCCATCATGCACTAAGCCAGAACACAGCTGATCTCACAAAACGGTGAATTTAAAAGTTTCTAGCTCATACATCAAGAATTTTCAATTCTATTAAGGACACAGAGACGAGGATTATGCTTCTATTTTCTTTACTACCAACGTTTTAGCAGGCAGTCACTTTAAAATAAAACTACATTACCCATGTACCCCTGTACATCGCATATCACATGTTCCAATCATAGACGAGCAACCTACATAAGTACAGATTCAACCATTTTGGGTCATCTTTCTTTGTAGGATAAGATCATAAATACAGAACACTCGAATAGGAAAATGACTAATAGTCACCAAACTCTCAATTAATCCAAACGTGGACTCAACAGCTCCAAAATGATCCAACAGGGAGGCCCAACAACCAATCAGGGCTAGCTGCAAATCTTTGAACTGGACCTCCAGAATCAAAGAAGTCAACAAGCCATACACAACTCCCTCTCAAGGGAACTCAGCTAACCAGACCAGAATCAGCTGCACAACCATTCTTCTGGTCGTTTCCTGAAATGCAAAAGAGCAAACGTAAAGCTTGAAAATGAAGTTGGCCATACAGGAGATTGCAAACATTACAGGGTGGAAGAAGAAATCACCACAATTTTACATCAACACATTTGTTATGAAACATCCAAAATGTACACAAGAAATGCATCTAATGGGTGGTATAATCCTTGCCTCCGTATCTTTAATAGAATTGCAAATTCTTGATGCATATGATAGAACATTTTTCAGTATATGTCAGGACTGGAGGCTCCAAATATGCTTGCTCAAAGCTGTGTTACCACGACAGATGCAGCATCTACAATAAGCTTATAGTAAAACCTTTAAAATGTATATTCTGTAGACCAATCTGCTGCCCTAATGATGTCCTATATGCGGGACCCTAAAGCATGGGAATTGGATGCCATGGCTCCCCTGGCAGAATGAGCTCCAAAAACAGAGATGTCAATATTAGCTTTCACCAGCAACCACCTCCTCCACCTGGCTAACGTAGCCGAGGACACTAGTCCAAAGGGTTTCTGTAAAGCAATGAGCAGTTGGCCACCAGACTCCTGTCTCACATCACTAGCAGAAGTCTCATAGTCTTTTAAACATTGAACAACACATAACTGAGTATTATCTGGAAAAACGGCTCGGGTACTGACCTGGAATTAGATTTGGTACAACGAGTGGTAGTGAATGTAACACCTTCTGGGGAACAAACCCTGCCTGCCAAATCCAGAGCACCATTATCAGATATCCTCTTACATGATATTAGGCATAACAGCATAGTGAGCTTAGTCAAAACCTGTTTGCATTACAAATATCTGTCGGTGGCCATTACTCTAGGAATCTGAGGACCACATCCCCATCCCAAATGGAGTATTTGGGTCTCAGAGGACTGGACATACAAATGCCCCTCATTCATTTACGGACTGAAGGGTGTTTACCCACTGATTTACCTTCGACCGGCATAAATCGCAGACCTGAAATTATTCACTGTCCTCTATGCCAAACTGGAAGCTGCCATATCAGAATGAAAATGTATCACCATGCAACACTGGATCACTACCCCATTCATTGCACCAAGCACATAATCTCCTCCAAGCTGAGGTATAGTGTTTGTGGGTGTTACTTGCCCATGCTTGACTGATGAAAGCAGCAGCTTTTTGCGCAAAGCCTGGGGCATACCATCTTTCCTTGAAACCATCCAAAATATCAACTTGAGTTGACCGGACAGTACTAAGGGATTATGGAATCCTGTAGAGTCAAAGAGAAGATCCGGACAGATCGGAAGTTGAACTGGAGAAGCACTTGTTAGAGATAGGGCTGCCAGGTAGCAAGGGTGAGCCCTCCAATACAGAGTCACAAGAATGATCTCTGATGTCTGAATTGTGTCAGGACTTTGGGTATCATAATGAATGGGGAAAAAGCATAACCTCAGAACTGATACAGTCCTGGAGAAGCGCGTCTGTAGCCTGGGCTTCCGGATCTGATCACCAACTGAAAAACATTGCAAGTTGACGATTAAGTCGAAATGCAAAAAACTCCGCTCTGTACAGGCCTCACAACTTGTGAAGGCTTTGGAACACAGAGGGGTTCAGCGTCCAGTCACTAACATACTGTGTATGACGGGAATTCCAATTGGCTATTGTGTTTCTCTTGCCTGGGAGACATTCCGCTGTGATGGAGATGAGATGACAGATAGAAATGCCAGAAATCATTGGCTCCGCTAGTAGATGGGACTTTGTCCCCCCCCTCCCAGTTTGTTGATGTATCGAACAGCTGTGATGTTATCCATTCTCACCAATATTCAGAAATCTGTCTTCAATGGAGAGAGACTCTTGATGGCGAACAAGCCCACCAGGCGGTCCAGGCATTTGATATGGAGACTCAGCTCTGCTTTCGACCATTGACCTCCTGTCGAGAGTGTTCCACACCTCACCACCCAACCCCAACGGCTGGCATCCAACTCTATATCCACTTCTGGAACAGTACCAAAGAGGGCTCTGCCATTCCAGAACTCCATGTGCACCAACCACCACATTATCTCTATCCTGGCTTCATCTGAAAAGGGAACCTGTTCCGTGTAAGAGAGGCCCTCCTTAAATGTTGGATTTGTAATCTCTGAAAAGCTCTGTAGTGGAGGGTACCAGGAAAAATGGCCTGAATTGAGGCGGCTAGAAGGCCCACAATCCTGGCAATCAACCTCAATGATACATTCTGTTGCACAATGCAGACCTCATGATGTTGTGACTCTTCTGGGCAGGGAGGATCCGTTCAGACTGAGTCTGTCTGGAATCTTAGAAATTCAATTTGTTGCACAGAATACAATACTAATTTCTGTGAGTTGACTGAAAACTCCAAACTCTGCAGAAGCTGAATGGTCCATGAAAGGTGAATCGTGAGCGTCTGAGGATCCTGCTCCATCAAGAGTAAGTCATCTAGATACACAATCAGGTGGACTCATCAAGCTCTCAGCGACTCCACCTCTGGTCTCATCAGTTTGGTGAAGCACCAGGGGGCCAATGAGAGACCTAAGTGAAGGGACGTGAATTCCAGACATTAAACCTGCCACAGGAATTGCAGAAATCTCCTGTGAGGTGGGAAAATGTGGATAGAAAAAGAGGCATATTTTAGGTCCAGCCGGACCAACCAATCAACCTCCAGTAGAATAACCCTTAGCAAATGAATGCCCTCCATTTTGAAATATCTGTAAAATATCCAGATGTTAAAATCTTTCCGATTGAGAACAAACTGGCATCTGCCCCTTTCTTTCCCACTAGAAAAATGGGGCATATGAGCCCCTTGAGGTGAGTTACCAAAAGACAAATTGCCTCTTTTTCTAACAGTGTTTGCATTTCTGAGTCTGTAAAAGACTGCTCTGTTTGGGCAAAAATACATTTGTTTTGGTAGGCCAGATTATATTGGTGTGTCATAAAATTCTAGTTTGAACCCCATAATGGTCTCTAGGACCCATGGGTCCTGGGCGAGCTGCTTCCACTTGTCTGGGAACAAGCCCACTCTCCCCCCCAAGGTCACCTCGGAAAAAAGGAATAATTCTCACCTGAATATCCTGCGTCTTGGTTTGCACCTTGTTGCCATATAGAAAGCGGGGTTGGCCTCCTCTGGAGCACTTGGGGTAGAAGATGGGTTCCATTTCTTCTCCATACCAGCCACCTCTACCCCTGGGGTAGTACCCTTGTTGAGAGCCTTGAAAAGAGCACCGGCGTGACGCACACCCTCCATAGCACCCAGCCCTGCCAAAAAGACTTCCTCTGAAAACCATTTTTAAGTGTCATTCGGGCCTTGTGAAGAGTGGAGTAAGTGGAGCAAAATCTGGCAAGCTCTTTAACAAAGGGCCCCCTAAATAATAGACCTTCTGCCACTGGGCTGGCTTTATAGGAGGCCAAATCATTAAGCTTGAGGTCTATACTCATGAGGATTGATCTCTGGTGTTCTGTGGAGATAGCGCAGATGGTGTTTCCTAACTGGCAAATGGCTCTTGGCGCCCAGCCTACTTGGACATCAGGGTCCACTGGGGTGTTGGAATCTTCGGCTTGATATGCCAGCTTGAGTATCCTCGTCAGGGCACCAGATATATCCAGTAGCTTGTCCTACCAGTTACACCATGCCCAGTAAAGGCCCTTCTTAGAGTCCGTTGCATGTTTTTTCATATATGTGACTATGGTAGGGTCTACTTCTGGTGTACCAGATCTGAATGAGGACATTCCATTTGGAGGAGTGCATGGACCTCCTTATTGAAGGTCTGACGGAGATGCAATTGCACATACTCCAAACCCTCCTGAGGAGGGGCCCAATTTGATGCCCTGGGGGTGAATGATTTGTGAGGGCTCAAAGGTAAGTACTTGAAAGGTCTTGGAGTAAGAAAGTTTTTTCTTGCTGGTACCAGGTTTATCGCCTTCATCGCTGTCATCAGAATGTGATGATAAAACCGATCCGTGGATATCGGCAAAGGAAGAGCTGCATTAGTGAGAGGACTCTCCCTGGGGGAGCACTTTAGTCATAGTCAGTGTCTGTCTTACGGCGCAGTTTCTCAAATGCATCTGCAAGTGCATCCGGCTGGGTCTTTGCTTTGGTCTGGCGCTTTTTTGAAGGGGCAATCCCATTTCCTGTTGGAGGAATCAAGGGTTGCCTGCCCTGTTGACGTGCATAATCATGTAAGTGCCCAGTGAAAGGACCCAATGCCCGCATGAGGGCCTTATTAACTGATTGCTGCACACTCATGTTCCAACTGGTTATCAGTATCATCAGGGTAATCCACATCAGCCTCATAAGGCTCCCACTGTGCCATTCTCTTCATGTGGTATAAAAATGTAACAGGAAGAGCAAGAAAGAAAAGGAGGATTGTAGCCCCTGCCAAGCAAAAGACTCTGCCACAAATCATGTGTGGAGGGAGACACCTGGAAACCGCACTCTAGTATAAGCCTTCATCATTTTATACAACAATGTGCACAATTATGCAGTTAGGGCATAAGGGGAGCGATTACCTCAGGCCACCAACTAAAGGGACACGTGGCATGCAGCACTACCACAAACACTCCGCTCCTATAGCTCTTCTGAGCGTCCGTTGTGGTTCCGCATATGCACACTCTGGCTGTATTAGGGCAATAGAAATAGGACTATGCTTGTCCGAGATGAGTATAGTCCGCTTCCCACTCCCAGACCACTTAGGCTCACACGAGCATCAGAGAAAGCCAGCCTACATGCTGCCAGAAGGAACAAGCATTGGCATAGCCAATAGGTCTCGCCTTTTGGACTTTATAAGGGTTTAGCCATGCAGCACAATTTCCTGGGTGCAAAGCCAATAGTTCTTGACAAACCAAGTCTTGGGTGTTCACGAAAACAGGGCATAATTTTCTTAGACAACCGAGTAACAGATTTATAAATGGTGAAGCAATACAATTATTATGAGACCAAACTAAAAGCTATGTAAAGGGGTACAATGCATACAACGGTGATAAGAGCTTAGGGAAAGTGCTTAAGTGACACAACACTACAAAAAAAAAATCAAACAAGCATGACCTATGAATATATATAACACAAATCATAATAGGTTTCCCAGGAATACTAGCCAGATTATACCTCCTTAGATTAGAAAAAGAAAAACTTACTTGAAAGCACGATGATTATTGAGCACAGAAGTGGCTTAGTGATCTTTCTCAAATCTGCTGTACAAAACTTCAGCACACTGTTTCTGGATTTTAACTCCAAAAAATTAAATGGTTAACAAGAGCTTTGAGCACCGGGCCGCCACTTCAAGTCACATGCAACTGTGTCATCACATGAAGTCCAATACTTGTATCTAAAACAACTTAGTCACTGCTTGACTCCTGGGATTACAGTCACTGCCTGCACTCCGAGTATTACTGCAGTCGGATGGCTCCTGTTGGCGCAGCACCTTGAATCAAAGCAAGCACTAAGTATCTCTACTTGTGTGACTTTGCCTCTCAGTTCAGAGATGCGGGAACATGCACTGGAATGCCTTTTTTAACCCGTTATGCCAGAGCTCTTCAAACTAGGGGGCCTTAAGTGATCTCAGGGGGGGTGCCAGTCTCTGGTCAAGAGAAGTATCATGCTGTGTTTTACATGAGCGTCAGTCAGCCACCTTGTAATGAGCCATCACTAACAACATTTGTCATTTATATCATGACTGGGAGTATGTGTAAAAATGGGTAACAGAACTGAACTGCAAAGTTTTGACATATTTAAACTTTGCCAGCTTAGCAGAATAATTGTGAAAAAATTGAGGGGTGATGGCAGATTTTTTTTTTTCATGGGGGGCACAGCATTAAGATGTTTGAAGAACACTGCGTTATGCTATGGCACTTGGCAGAGCTGGAACCTTAAATTACTTGAAATTTGCTCGATACACAAAGTCTAGCAGGCTCAGGCTGATGGGAAGGTCAAAAGCCCTCGAGTCTTCTGAATCCTCCTCCCTTAAAGACTGGTCTGACCACACCACGCAAAAGTATTTCTCTGGGAGAGGAATCACAAAATAAAGGAAGGTAGAATAGAAATAGGACACCACTGAACAAGTTTTATTTATTGATTCTACAGATTGGTTAAATGAGAATATGTACCAAGGCCTGTAGCGATTGTTGTGCTTGATGTAGCCTTTCATTCATCCAAGGGGGAATAAGGGAGTACTGGGCACCAATCATTGAAGGTCGACCGAAAGAAAATCGAAGTAAGAAAGGGGGTGGAGGTGGGGGGGAGCTGCTTCAGTCTAGGAGGCCTTTAGCTGAGGGAATGAAGGCAGGATGGGCATGAAGACATTGGACAGCAATGTGTTCGTATTAATAGTACGGTTGCATCACAAATGGGTATATGTGTGTAGGGCGCATTGCAAAAGGGGAGGGGATGCTCAAGAGATCTTTGTACTGTATAAGGAGGGGTATTTTAAAGCTAAAGCATGCAGTATACAAGGAGAGCATTCAAAGAGGTACTGTTGTGAGGGTTTAGGGGTGCCAGCGGACATTGCTAAGTTGGCATTAGTTTGTGCTTTGCATCACCGCCATCTTGCCACTTATGCACAGGACACTACATGTCTTGGTTCCCGTAAACACTCTTGCTCGTGCTGCTCCACATGGGAACTGTCTGCCTTTCACTATTTCCGTTGTGCTCTGAGTTCTCGTCTGTACATCATGTTCAAGGCCAGAAAACAACTTTACTGGTTAATCGGCTTTGGTCCGTCCCACACACATATAGATATAACATGGAACACAGCTGCGCTACTGACTTTGCAGGTGCTTTTAATATTGAACGGGATGCAAGTTAAGAGCACTTGGAGAAAACCTTTCCAGAGGAAGAGCTGTGCTTGTCTGGAGATGTAAATCCTATCATCTAAGGCTTGAGGTAGGGGGTTCCGCTGTCCAAGCCCAGAGGTCTTCCACTGAAATAATAAACACAGCTTATCGCACGGGGAGGGTGGTAAAGCGCTATAAGGCTTCATCCACTGTCATTATAATATGCTGTCCACGTTCCTATTATATGGAACTGTAACCATGCTGATTATATTGTTTTTATGCATTTCTTTGCTAATGTTAGCACGTGCACTGCATTACAGAGCATGTTAGTTGAAATAAACATTTTAAACTATACAGTGTCTCTAGTTACTCACATTGTGAACAGGTATGAGTATCTAAGAGAAACAGTGTCTTGTTCCCACGAATTCTGAGAGGGCCTGAGTCAAATGTTCTAGGATATCCAATCATTGGTAGCTCCCCTGTAGTACGGAGAACAATTGGGATACTGTAGCTAGCCGGATAGGGGTTCTGGGCACTGAGGCGTGTTTTTGGTACACCACAATTCACTGAAATCCTGGGTTCCTGTGCATAGTTCTGTGTATGTGCAGAATCCCTGCAACAGTACGGTCACGAGTAAAGGTGGGGAGCATGGTGGCAGTGCAGAGAGGAAGGGTGCACAGCCAACGTGTGCATTATACAATGAGCAGTAATGTGTAAATACAGAGTACTGGGAGATGCACTGGCGATGGAAACATAGGGGAGAATAATGACCTGGAAGTATAAGAAAGTAAATGCATGGGGGAATACAGTACACAGTGAGGTGAAACGATATACTGGGAGAGACAGGGACAGCGAAGAGGCACTGCTTAGGGTGGGGACATGCAGATTGAGCGGGTACAAGGTAAAATCAGGAAACACTTCGGAAATTCAAACATTTCCTAGTACTACCCAATACAATTTTAGCAATGGCTTGTTGACACAATAAAGTCTATTACAACAGATATTTTTCAAAACCACCCTTCACAAAAATAAAATTAAACATCTGCTATAATTCATATGAGCCAGCATGTTTGTCAATGATATTCTGTGCTGCAGAGGTGTAGCAGGTTACCTTTGATCTAAAAAAAGAGAACAATGAGCTGCACATACTTCGCTATAAATGTTTACATAATACAATATGTTCCATTAAGAACCTTCCAAAAGACCAACTAATACAAGCATCCATATTAGTGTGAAACTATGCTTGAAACTCTCAAAAGAAGCAAGAGAGTGTAAGGCAAAGCTTGAAGGTTTACTGTGCACAAGGAAAATTATAGAAATGCATGTGTCATTGTACTTTTTTAAATGACTGCTTCTATTGCTTAGTAAAGCACAGGTCAAAAAGTCTAATAAATCACTTTGCCAACCTCACAACATGAAGTATGGACATGTTACCCTACACTTGACTCACCTACTCCAACTCTATCAAGCCATGCAACTTTAAATCACAGCGTTTATTTGGCAAGTAAGCATCCATCATAACCCATATGTTGCCCTTTATTACCTGTGACTTAACACCGACACCTACCGGCTAATTTAAAGCACTAGAGATTGCTATCAATTTTTGTTGACTCTGTCCAGACATACACCGAAGAGCTGATTTGAAACTGATTTGCTGCATTTATTGAACTTTAAGGACAACCAGTTTAAGGAGTGTTAAGCCAAACTCCTTTTAAGGCTTCATAAGAAAGGAGTGCCTCCCGTAAAACGAACATTCTTCCACTGGCTGTACATCCTTTTGAAGTTGTTGGACTTGGCCCTTTTTGGCAGGTTCACCCCTAAACATTTTGCCTTATTTCTGACATGGTGTTGGTGGTTTTAGGCCTCTGGGCACTTTAGCACTGTGGTCCAGTGTAAAGTGTGTGCGCTCTTTGTGTTCATTTGGTAAGGTTGGCCTGCCCTCCCATAGGAATGCATTGGGGATTCCCTGATAAAGTGTGTAAATGGTAAATCCTGGAATGGGGTGGAGCAGCGTGGTCAAGTTTAGTATGTATTAAATTGTGAGAATAAATGCTGCGCAATGGTGTGCGCAGATTTATTATGACTATGGGAGAAATGCCACTTTTAGAAGTTGGCATTTCTGTGTGCTATGTGTCTGCCTGCCTGATGTGAATTGCATGTCTGGCTTGTGAGTGACAGGGGCTGGAAGGTGTGTGTGGCTCCAGGAGGGGCAGGGTGAGTCAGCACTAGGCTGTATGGGACATCTGTCTTGGGAATAGTGGGAGGGGTAATCCCCTGACTCTGAATAGGACTGTGCCCAGCATGGACAATGCTGGCTCTGTGTGTCTGATCACCTTGCCCCCACCTGACAAAGTGGAAGAGGAGCTTGGAAAACAAAGTGCTCCAAATCCCCCCTGAACCAGTTGCATCTGGTTCCCCAAGCCCTGCACTGCAAACAAAGGATTGTGTGGTATAAATATAGGGGCTGTCACCCCATGAAATTGTTCTTGTTCTGTGTGGTGCTGTTCCTGACTTGGGGAGCGTGCTGCTGCTGGGGCCCGGGAGGAACCGCCATGGGGGCTTCCCTCCCTACTGGAGGGCCCTGTGTTCTGGCCTCCCTGTGCACAGCTATGCCCCATGGACCTGGAGGAACTTTGGCTTGGATTCGTTCCTTTTAAATACAGGACTCCTACTTCAAGCACCTCGTGAGCGCTTTCTTTTTATTGCCCTAAGAAGGAGGACAGCGGGGGCTGCGCAGCACTAAGCTGCAGCCCCTTTGAGAGGGAATCCCCATCGTAGGGATTCCCCCGTGATGCCTGAGCAGCGGGTGCCCACCCCGCGTTCTTCTTTATCTTCGCGGGTGCCACCCCGCTTATTCGATATTTAATTTGCGGGAGCCCACCCCGCTTATGCATCTATTATTGCGGGTGCCCACCCAGCATCCGTGTTATTTTAAATATGCGGGTGCCCACCCCGCTTTCGTGCCTGAAATGGAAGCGGGAGCCCACCCCGCATTGCGGCCGAAGGAGAAGAAAGCCGCCAGGAGAAATCGCCAGGCCGCTGCCCAGCGCGACCCGGAAGTCCTGCCCCACTGCCTGGTTGTGGGCGGGGTTTCCTACGGGCAGCTGGAAGTCTGCACGGGGCTCTTGTAAGCCTGGGAGAGCCCTGCACATCCGAAGGGAGAGGTCAATGGTGACCAGGGGCGTCCAGGAGCCTGTAAACACCTGAGCGGGGCTCCCTTATGGGGAGGAGAGCCCCGCGTACCACCCGGATCATCCAGAGCCTCGCGGTCCCGGTCCCCGGGAGAGCGAAGACCAGAGCGTGGTGAGTGGGGTTTGCGGACAATGATTTCATAGCATCCCTGATGGGAGAGGGTGTGTGTCGAGGCACGCTATCGGTGCCTGCCCCCATAGTTGCTCCCCCGAGGCACAGAGGTGCCAGAGCTGCTTTGAGTACAGCGGTACCACCATGGTGGACAGCTGCAACATGGTAGTAATCCTTTATTTAAAAGAGCCGAGTGGGGCTCACCCTGGCATTATTGGTGCCATTTGGGGCACATTGTCGGTGCTCGTTTTAGCCACAGCTGCCCCGCCTTACAGAGGACAGCTGCAACGTTTGGCGCATTGTTGTGTAGAAAGCCCCAGAGCAGGGCCGCTTTGATTAGTTCCCAGTTGTGCAGCTGTAGCGGGCAACTGCAACGTGTTACACATAGGTCTTACAGAGTCCCAGTGAGGACTCACTCAGAGGGCACAGAGAGTGCCCAGGCCTATGTTCTGTTCCACAGCAGTGCGGCAATTATCGGCAGCTGCAACGTTTTGGGCATATTTGTTCCAAGGTCACAGTGAGTGTCCAGGCCCCATTTGATTTTGAAAACTGCACGGTAATTAGCATCAGCTGCTACATTTAGGCCAACATTTCTTTGGGGGCATTCTTTTTATGAGATAGGAGAGGGATACACTCCTCTGCCCTAGCGCAATTGCGCACATGGATTCTGCTTCATTGGCAGCCGCCCTGACATTTTGGACTCAGGGCATTTGAGCCCCTTTGCAAAGGCCAGGCGGACTGTTAGGTTTGTAGGGCGCCAGGCCCTAATGTGAATTATGTGGTACTAGGAAATGTGATTCATGTACTGAGATTTATGCACCCTGATTTATGCCTCTAATGTGGTTTATGTCTATGAGGTTATTTGCATACTGTGTTATGCTTGTGAGGTTATTCTCCACTGTGATTTATACCTAATACGAGTTATGCTTAGGAGGTTATGGTCTAATGTGTTTAGGCTTATGAGGTTGACGCATAATGTATTTTACGCCTGAGGTGATACTGTGCATAATATGGCTTGTGTTACAGGATAATGCTGAGTACAGTGTTTACCAGTAATTACTGGTTGTGTTCTACATTTATTATTGGTTCTACTTTTACTATTTTTACTCTGTGATGGTTTTGACAGTGGCCCAATTGGCCCTGTCATGTGTATATAATCACTGTAAATATTGCCTAGTGCCAGGTGGCACAGTGTATATTGTGTGATTACTATTCTAATGTGTTTTATGATAATACAAAAGCGATTTTGTACATTTGCATACTTGTACTAATTTAAAGGGATACCCATGCATTCTGCTCTCACCAGGAGAGGACAAGAATGAACCCACTCATCACAGTAACTACAGAATGTGCTCAGATATATCAATGATACATTCATCTCCAGCATGGATTTCAGATAATGTTTCAATGTAGAATTGCCAAGAAAAAACATTTGCTTCACCAAACCCAGGTCCCTAGAGCGATAAATGACCGACAGAGGGGGGCTGTGCGGCCCCCTCCTCTTCATTTAGCATTGACCTGGCCCTGGGGAGATGGTGGTCCCAAGGGCTGGTATTGTTATATAATGTTATGTTATATAAATTTATAGCGCGCACAGATCCTCAACAGAGTGTCCCGGCGCATACTTGGAGAAGGAACCACAAACCAAAGCACTATTGAAAGAAAAACGTTTTTAACTTTTTCCTAAAGATCACAGAATCTTGAATACTGCGTAGCGTCAAGGGTAAAGTATTCCATACCAAAGCAGCTTTACGCACAAAAGAACACCCGCCCAGCCTTTGACGTTTGAACCTGGGGGTCTGCTTCAGAAGTTGTCTCACCGGGTTATAAAAAGCAAACCTTTTCTGAAGATAGGTAGGACCAGAGCCATAAAGGGCCCTATGAGCAGTAACCAGAGTTTTAAATTTTATTTAGGACTCCACCGGGAGCCAGTGCAAAGAGCGTAAATGAGCATGCACACTCCACCTGCGAGATATCCCCAGCAGGAGTCTAGCGGCCGAGTTTTGAACAACCTGCAATTTGTTCAAGAGGTAGCCGGAAATGCCCACATACAGTGCATTAGCATAGTCCAGGCGAGGCAAAATCAGGGCCCGGACAACCATTTTTTTTGCGGGTCTTGAAAGAAGAGGAAGAAACTTCCTCAATGCTTTCAGTATACTGATGCAGGTCCCAACCAGTTTCCTAACCTGGGTAGAAAAGGACAAGTTCTCATTGTACCAAACCTCCAGATTTTTGCAGCAATGCCCATTGCACTAGGCAAGGGGAAGCTGGGGGGCCATAACCTCTCTCTGAAATTAGCAGGAAAGACGCCATACAAGAGGACCTCTGATTTCTCTTCATTACATTTTAGCTGCGCCTGAGAGAGCCAGCAGAAAACCGAGGACAGACAGTGTTGAGCCACAAGAACTGTATCATCATCCCTTCCCCACGAGAACAGAAGCTGGGTGTCGACAGCATAGGCCATCACCTTGGCCCCCAATGACTCCGCTAAATAAATCAGCGGAGTAACATAGATGTTGAAAAGAAGGGGACTAAGGGATGACCCTTGTGGGACACCAGTGGCCACCTGCTGGGCCACCGAGGCGCATGGTGGAAGCCAGATCTGCTGTGAACGGCCTTCCAAAAAAGATTGGATCCAGTGCCAGACAGAACCAGATATACCAATCTCCGAGAGGTGGTCAAGAAGCAAAGAGTGGGGCACAGTGTTGAATGCCGCCGAGAGATCAAGCATAACCAATGCAGCTCTCCCGCCGGCATACAAACACTCGCGAATTGCCTCTGTCACCTCTAGTAGTGCTGATTCCGTACTAAATGGGGCCCGGAATCTCGATTGAGCTGGATGCAGCAGACCCGATACCTCGACGAACTTGGTCAGTTGATTAGTGACAACCTTCTCACAGACCTTGGCCAAGCTTGGCAGAAGTGAGATGGGACGGTAGTTTCCCGGTATCATTGGGTCAAGGGATGGCTTCTTGAGGAGAGGGAGATTTTGTGCCTGCTTCCAGGAAGCCGGAACAAGACCTTCCCGCAAAGACATATTAACAATTTTGTTAACTTCTGGATTACTGGTATCAGCAACAGCAGCCAGAAGTCTAGCGGCACAAGGATCAGTCGGAGAGCCCGACTTCAAGGTCTTAAGAATTTTGAGAGAGCAAGCCAAATCAATAGGCTCAAAAGTCGACAGAGTATTAAGGAGACTGGCAGCAGGTAGGCCAGACAAAGAGGCCGTAGATGCCATATTGCAAACGGTAAAGCTGGCTTGTATAGTGCAGATCTTATCCAAAACTTAGCAAGAGTATTACACCAGGTCTCCGAAACTGGTGCAACTCGATCTTGAGCACTAGGAGACATAAAACTTTGCACAATAGAGAATATTTCTTTGGAGTTATTGTTGGCCTGATCAATACCTAAAGAAAAATAGCAACTTTTTGCGGCTGCAATAGCGGTTTAGTAACTTTTTTGTTTTGCTCTGAGTGTGTGTTTTGTTAGAAGACAGTAGCCGCTAGAGCGCCATGCCCTTTCCAGTATTTGCATTAATGTTTTAAGACTTTCAACTCTGAAGAAAACCATGGTTTAGAGGGAGAGTCTCTAGCCAGCGTAGGCCGGCATGGTGCAGAAAGAGCCGACACTGACGCAGAAGTCCAGTCAGTAAACCTATAAAGATTTCCCTCAAGATCTTGCTGAAGAGGGGGCCGAAATGTAGCCAAAGTGTTGGAAAACTGGGCAGGGTCAATTTTACTAAAAATTGGTGGACGATTGCAGCCAACCAGCATAGCAGGCTGGGTAACTTCTCAAGAAAAACATATGAGCAAGTGATCTGACCAGGAGACCGGCGAGGGCTTGACCACCTGAATCGGGAAGTTGGAACAAACAGGGTCTAAGATATGGGTAGGATGGATAACCCATTGAGAGAGATGAGCCAGTTGAAGGGAACTGAGGAAGCCAGCCGAATCCCCAGCATCAAATTGGTCGAGATGAAGATTTACATCTCCCAAAACCAAATAGCAAGAAAAACGTAATGCTCCATCAACCACCGCATCCCCACAAGATTTAAGAAAACCGTCCGTCGGACCAGGGGGATGGTAGATAAGAGAACCCCCTAGTGTGAAATGGGGCAAAAATTGTATACTGAAGTCCAACGCCTCACACTCACCCCACATACTGAAGGTTTCACCATGGAGAACCCAACCATCCCTGTGCAAGATAGCCAGGCCGCCCCCTCTTCCAACTGGTTGGTCTACGCAATGAAGCTTATAGTCTGCTGGTGTCGCCAACGCAACAATGGGATTAGAAGAGGAATCCAACCAGGTCTCTGTAACGAACAGCAAGTCCAGAGAATTGTCGGAGACCAAGTCGAACACGTCCAAATAATGCTTCCTCAATGATCTAGCATTAATAAGGGCCGCTCTGATACGCAGGGCATTTACAGCTTCATTGGCCAAATTGCCAGGGGAAGTAGCTGACGTCAATGTGAACCCACAATCTGGGCAAACAAAGTCCAACTGAGTGGACATGGAGAGACCTCTGTGCAAATGGCGGAGTGTCTTTAAGAACTCGCCCGATAACTGCAATACATTATCAGCAGAGGGCCCAACTCGGGCAGCATGACTGGCCCTGGCCGCTGACTTAGCGATGACGGGCGCAAACGGGCTTGCCTTAGGCACACCACCGGTGCGCCCGCTGTGCGCGTCCTCTGCGCGTCCCAGCAGAGGCCATTAAATAGTGTTAACTGAGGGCAGCATGCAGCGACTAGAGCGCTGACCGCGGATCACGGGAGGTGCAGCAAGATGGCCGCTGAGACCGAAACTGGCCTGAGAAAAGTGCTAAGTGCAAAAGAAACGGTGTATAACACACTCCAGGCGTGTGAGACCTAGCAGCAAAACCACTTCACAGCGCACAATTTGATATCCCCCCCAATAAATTCCCAACTCAACAGGCAGCTAAAATAAGGAAGATTTGAATAAATTCTTTTTTTTAAAATAGCAAAGCGGTAAAAATGAGCCTTTCCCAAGCGCTGCACGCCCAAGCACAGCCCGTTAAATAGTGTTAACTGAGGGCGGCGTGCAGCGTGCAGCGACTAGAGCACTGACCGCGGATCGCGGGAGGCGCAACAAGATGGCCGCTGAGACCGAAACTGGCCTCAGAAAAGTGCTAAGTGCAAAAGAAACGGAGTATAACACACTCCGACCGTGTGAGACCTAGCAGCAAAACCACTTCACAGTGCACAATTTGATATCCTCCCAATAAATTCCCAAGTCAACAGGCAGCTAAAATAAGGAAGATTTGAATAAATTCTTTTTTTTAAAATAGCAAAGCGATAAAAATGAGCCTTCCCCATTGGGAGGTGGGCAGTGTATGACCCTCCTCAAACTATTTATTTTATATGACCACAGGACATGGCCCATTAGAGTGCTCAACTTGAAACAAGAATAGGAGACCACACTTGTTTAAAAAAAAAATAACATCCTTGATTCGCAAATCTGTCTCAATTATAGCGGGGAATAAAAAAACATGCTTTTTATCCTTGATGGGGTCCCTGGGGTACCCCATCACCAGGTCTAGGGGTTCAGAATATTCCTACCCTTCCCCCCTCTCTTTTTTTACCTTTTTGTTTTGGACACGGCTAAGTCCGAGTCCCAAATGGCTTCTTGGTTAAAGTGTTGGCAGCTAATCAGATCTCAACATGAGATGTGCTGGATCTGGGAGGATCTGCACCTCTAGATCATAAATATGTGTTTCCATTAATAACTCTGAATGTATTTACACCAATTCACAATAAGCACTTGTTCTGGACAAGGATCGAGCTTTCTCTCAAATTTGGTGTAATTCAGTTCATTATGGGCTGTAGATGTGTCTACAATCCATATGGGAAATTGCATAGGGGAAACGTGTATTGAGACCCCCCTTTTTTTTGGACCTCACTTGATAAACCACCCAAAACTTTCAAGACAGCAGTTGAAGTGAGTAGCAAACTAGTTTTGAAATGTTCGTGAACATTCACAAAATGATGCTAAAGTTATTAGCAAAACCAAAAACGTTTTTGCTAGGGAAACTAGGTCCTAACTATAACTACCTACCAATGACTATAGATATAGCTACCAGATTTTATATATATATATATATATATATATATATATATATATATATATATCAACGAAAATTGGAGTCCCATATGCGCTCTCGGAGACAAGAAATCACCAGGGAAACGGGAGGTCACTTAGACACAGGTAGGTTTATTTACGTCATAAACCTGCTGCAACGCGTTTCACCCGCGAACGGGCTTGTTCACACAGCGTGTTCAAAACAAATGCCACATTACATACTGTTTCGTAAAGATTAAGTTGTCATAGAAAGAGGACTTCGTGACTCCCACTCATTGGTACATGTAACAACAAAAGGTTAGTTGCACACAGCGCCATATTGTACTCTGTTTGTACTGCTGGTCAATATTGATTAGTAAACATTGAATGCATTATAGTCTTCGCAAATCATAACTTTACACAATGGAAACTATCATTCTAACTAATAATGTGAAGATGTGAAACGCGTTGCAGCAGGTTTATGACGTAAATAAACCTACCTGTGTCTAAGTGACCTCCCGTTTCCCTGGTGATTTCTTGTCTCCGAGAGCGCGTATGGGACTCCAATTTTCGTTGATAGTATTGCCGGTTGTCTCCGCCGGTCCGCGCCACCCCTCCAGAAGGGGCTTGAACTTCAGAAGGAGTAACCTCGTGAAAAAAAAAAAATATATATATATATATATATATATATTACCTACTGGCGGTCGCCAGTAGGTAGTTATAGTTAGGACCACGTTTCCATAGGAAAACCTCAACATTCTATTTTGAATAACTTTGGCGCCGGTCGACGAATCCTCGCGAATTTCTCAAAATAGGTGGGGCGCTCCGCTCCGCTCCTACCCTGAAAGTCTCGGGGGGATTCGTCAAGCGGGGGCTGAGATAAAAGGGGGGTCCCAAAACGCGTTTTTCCCATGCATTTTTCCATAGGACCTTTAGACAGGGCTACAGCCCGAACGGCTGAACAGAATTACTAGAAATTTGGCAGAGAGGTAGTCCCCAGGTCAAGGAAGTGCCTTTTGTAGGTCTGGTGTAAATCTGTTCAGTAGATTCTGAGAAAATAGCCTTTAAATCAATATATATATCTATAAGCGCGCAGAGTGCGCGCTGGGTGCGCGCACCTCGCCGTGCGCGAGCGCAATTCTGATTGGTTGTTAGATCTTAGTAAACATTGGAATCGGTGGAAATCAGGAAGCGGCGGCCGCCATTTTGTCAATCCCATAAAGAGGGGGTGATAAACAAAGGGGGAGAACTTGAAAAGGGGGAAGAGTGGGTAGAAATAGACCCAGTAGGCATTGTAAGGGGGTTAAAGTAGGACCTTGTAGGGAAAAAAAAAGGTTAATATTTTGTAAAAAAATATCGCCGAGTGCGCGCACCCAGCGCGCACCCGAAAAAAAACTTAAAAAAAAAAAAAAAGGAATTAAAGCGAGTGGGGTTTTGAGGTTTGTACTTCTGTACAATCACATTTTCAATTTTTAATTGTAGTCTCTCAAAAAAAAAACAAAAAAAAAAAACCTTGGGTGCGCGCAGGGTGCGCGCACCTCAAAAAAATTTCAAAAAAAAATTCTAAAAAAAAAATTTGTTTGATTAAGTTTATAAGTGGCTCTTAAAAGAGCCCTTGAGTTAATGGAGGGAAACAGGAAGAGAAAAACGCAAAAAAAGAAAAAACATCTATGGCCTAGTGCACGTATGCGCATCAAATTTTCTCTGAAGGAGATCAAGACTGGTCTCCCCCACAGAAATAAGAGAACCGCAATCAGTGCACCGTGTAGACAACCTCGCCAAACAAGGTGGACCAACAAGAGGTAAAGAAACAGGTGAAGGCACCATCGCAGCTGAAGTGCTCGCCTGAGCTGCCGAAGATGTGCTCGGTTGAGCTGCTGCAGATGTCGTCGGATGAGCAGGTGGAGGGTTTTCTCCAGAAGCTCGACGATAAGATACTGGATGCATTTTGTAAACATGTCTCAACATAGTGTGAATGCTAAAAGAATATTTCTTGTTAGGATTCCCACGAGATAAGACTTTTTTACAAAGTACACATGTAACTTTCGGTGCATTTACCTTTTTCTCATTCTCTGGAAAAGTGAAAAACTGCCATATAAAGCTGTCTTTCTGCTTCCTGTTCCTCTGCCTCTCAAGAGTGTCCTGCTCACTGTCTGAAGTAGGTTGCTGTTCAGCCATTGTCTCTCAACAACAGAATAGCTCCTTCTCCAAAGGAATCAGAACTAATAATGAGGGGAGTAGGTGTGGTTTGGGAAGAATCTGGAACAGAAAGTACTTCAAACCAATCAAAAGTGAAGATTCTTGATCACATGACTTGCCATGAGGGGATTGGGTGTGGTATTGATACAATTAGAAACTGAAAGTAATGATAACCAATAAGAAATACTGTTTTATTATGTATAAACCCGAGGTGCGCGCACTGCGCAAGCTCCGTGCGCGCACCCCGCGATGACGTATGCACGAACGCGTAAACGCGAAGGTGCATACGTCATATACGCGTACCTAGCGCGCATACGTTGAAGACGCGTATACGCGACCGTTATTGCGCATAATTTTAGCATATGCGGAAGTAAACCGCGTCGAGGGCGTAGGACGCATGCCTACGTACGTACGCATACGTACTGGGTGCGCGCTCCCAGCGCGCACCATTAAGTATATTTGCGTACGTAAATACCGTACGCCGGAATTCATAAAATAGTACTAGGTGCGCGCTCAGAGCGCGCACCCCAAGAATTTATAAAAAAAAAAAAGAGGACATAAAAAATTAAATAAAAAAAAATATCCAAATTGAATTTTTAAAAAAAATAATTTATAAAAAAATACAGATAATATATAAATGAATATAAAGTAATTTTATTTAAATAAAAAAAAATATCTTTAATTAAAAATACATAACTTAGCATATAAAAAACCATACAAATTCTCTGAAAAAACCAAAGGTTACAAAAACGATATAGTTAGGGATTAGCATTTAAAAAACCTTGCAAATTCACTGAAAAAACCATAGGTTTCACACACGTTATAGTTAGGAATTAGCATTTAAAAAACCTTGCAAATTCACTGAAAAAACCATAGGTTTCACACATGTTATAGTTAGCGGAAATTTTACTGATAAAAAACCAATGAAATTGCCCCGTTATAGTTAGTGCTGGCAACTATAACTCACGCGACCGCAATCTTCTGCTGATGACATATGTGTCTTTATAAAAAAAAATATTTGTAATATATGTATAGCTAAAAATGTATGGAAGAAGACATGGGCAAATAAGTGTCTAAATACAGTATTAGCATCAGCAGAGGATTGCGGTCGCGTGAGTTATAGTTGCCAGCACTAACTATAACGGGGCAATTTCATTGGTTTTTTATCAGTAAAATTTCCGCTAACTATAACATGTGTGAAACCTATGGTTTTTTCAGTGAATATATATATATATACACGCTGCAACTCTCCTCCTCACAATAGACTTCTCTGGAGAAAGAAAGCACTCACGGGGGGCCGTTTCCGTGATTTTATTAACCGGAAACTTTTACACGTTAACAAGAACAAACAGACGCGTTTCGGTAACAACTTTTCTCTATGTTTACTGAAGCGCCAACGAGCCATGATTTTAAACATCAGTCAATTACATAAACATCAAAAAGGGACTGTCGAAAATTACGAAGTTCCTTCGCATTTCCTCCACATAGTTTGCGCCATCTTGAAATGTCTAATAAATATTCAGACAACTCAAGAAACTGTAGTACTCGAACATATGAGTACAAAACAAACACATAAAAGGTAATATATTAAACCAATAAACCCTCTAATGGGTAATGTGTATAAACTGGCGCCATTTCAAAATTTTTTCAAATATTCAAAATTTAACAACTCACAACATAAAGCCCTGTATGGGCAAACCCTTGGAGAAAATTGACACTAGTTGATAAAAGATATGATCATGCCTCAAGCAGCCTCATTATATGTCCTACTTCATCTTATATAAATCTTCACAATTGTTTGCAAATATTTACAAATTTTTACAAATGGGCTATAGCTACCTATTCCAAAACAAGTTTCCATGATTATCAAAGGAAATCTAAGATAAAAAAAGAAGATGAAAAAAGAGAGATGAAAAAAGAGAGATGAAAAAAAGGGAGAGATAAGACAAAAGAAGAAGAAGAAAGAATCGAGTAAACAAGCAATCAGGAAAAGAAGGAAAAGAGTAGTCGAGAATACAGGAATCATATTATACAAATATACAAATATACAGTTTTAAATTTACAGATTTTCAGATACGTGGACTATGGAGAGTATTCTGAGAGTACATATAACCAATCAGACAGTCTTCAAAGATATATCCTACTCCCCCAAATGAATGGCCAATTCTTCGCTACTGTTAAGACCCCAAGGTGTCTTTGTCTGGAGATCAATTATGTAACGCGACTCCAACCTCCGGAGTCTCAGAATCCTATCCCCTCCTCTAGGATTCATCGGTACATGGTCAAGGCAAAAATAACTCAGCAAGTCCCTGTTGCGACCATGCACTTTATCAAAGTGTCGCGCAACAGGGTATGTTTCATCCCCTTTAGCTATCGCCCGCATATGTTCCAGTATTCTGATCTTAGTGGGATGAATGGTACTGCCCACATAGCGTAAGCCACATGGGCATGTGAGACAATACACTGTGTATGGTGTCGTGCAAGTTAGAAACTTCCTGATGTCTTTACGGGTACTCATACTAGGGATATCATAAGAGAGAACCCTCTTGCTTCCTTTACAAGCTTTACACTTCCCACATGGGAAGTAGCCTTGTAATGTCCCAAATGCTGATCTTGGGGTATCAGTAAGATAACTACAGACTAAATCATTTTTAAGGGATCTTGCCTTTCTGAATGTAATAAGGGGGTTGGACGGAAGATCCTCCCCTATAATGTCAGTCTGCAAAATATGCCAGTTTCTTTTCATGATTCTTCTCACATCCCTAGCATTCCTAGAAAAGGTCGTAATGAGTCTAAATTTACCCTCGCTGGTTTTGTTGTCTATGCTCTGTATGTCTTTGTTCTTCAATAAGTCTATCCATTTGTAGCGTTAACTCTCCCAAAAGCCTCATCCAATACCTCCTTGCTGTAACCTCGTATCTTAAAGCGTCTGATACTGTCCTTTGCCGCCTGCTGAAACTCTCTATCGTCTCAACTATTTCTCTTTATCCTGAGTAGTTCTCCATAAGGAATACTCTTCACCAGATTGGTGGGATGACTACTCGAGGCGTGCAGGACAGAATTCCCAGCGGTCTCTTTCCGATAAAGCTTTGTTTTCAACTGTCCTTCCTCTACATAGATGTTAAGATCCAAATAATTCACTGATTCCGCATCTACATCACCAGTGAATTCAAGGTTAACCTCATTAGTATTCAGGATCCTGATATAATCCCTAGCCGTGTCCAGTGAGACGTTCCATACAATGAACAAGTCATCGATGAAGCGGTACCATCTAACCACATGGTTCGTCCAATTTTTATTGGCCACGCCCCAAGCAACCTGCTCCTCTCACCAGCCTATGAACAAGTTTGCATAGCTGGGGGCGAAGCAGGTGCCCATGGCCGTGCCCGAGGTCTGCCTGTACATCTGTGTCTGGAAGAGAAAAATGTTATTGGTTAGATAAAATCCAGCAAAGTCCAGTACCAGTTCGCTATGTTCCGTGTATTTCAATGGGCGTTTCTTAAGGAAATATTCCATAGCTACTAGCCCATCTCAATGCGCTATCGAGGTATACAGGCTGGTGATGTCCAGTACCATCAATTTGTAATCTTCACTCCATTGTAATGATGCAATGTGACCTAGCAAGTCTTTAGTATCTGTGATATATGATTTCAAGGTTTTTATATGAGGTAAAAGAAAAGAGTCTACATAGATAGACATATTTTCCGTTAGACTCCCCCGAGATGCAACAATGGGTCTCCCGGGCGGTACCAGCCTATTCTTATGCACCTTTGGTAAATGGTAAAATGTCGGGATAGTGGGGTTCAATCGTCTCAGAAATAAAAATTCATCCATGACCAAAAGTCCTTTTCCATGCCACTTCGTGATGAGAGAATGATAATCCACAGTACTCCTACGATATTCATTCACAGAGATAGCAGTATATGTCTGTTCATTCGAAAGTTGGCGCAACGCCTCTTTGCCGTAGTTCTTTTTAGTCTAGAGGACAATGTTGCCCCCCTTGTCCGATGGTTTGCACACAATTTCTATATCCTTACTCAGATCCTTGAGGGCTTTTTGCTGTTTAAAGGTAAAATTTCCTTTTGTATTGTCCATCTTGATTCTGTTTACGTCGTAACTGTGTCACATCCTTAGTAACTGCTTCTGCAAATACTTCAATGGCATCCGATGTCATTTGAGGTAGGAATTGGGAAACCGGTTTGTATGTAGTTAATCCACCACATTGTTTTATACCTGTGACAGATAGTTGTTGAGATCGCCTTAAAGATGTCAAAGTCCCATCTTCCACTTCAGTTCTTAATTCCTCCAAAACCATAATGGCATTCAGATCACCTCCTGCAAGCCCATCCATTTCTGGTGGAGTACTTGCTATGTTTTTTAATTTCATCACTTGTGGTTTAACTTTAAAGTATTTATGCAGTTTCAATTTGCGAGTGAATCTGAAAAGATCTATGCGTGTCTGTGTAAATTCCTTTTCTTCTTTTCCTGATTGCTTGTTTACTCGATTCTTTCTTCTTCTTTTGTCTTATCTCTCCCTTTTTTTCATCTCTCTATTTTCATCTCTCTTTTTTCATCTCTCTTTTTTCATCTCTCTTTTATCTTAGATTTCCTTTGATAATCATGGAAACTTGTTTTGGAATAGGTAGCTATTGCCCATTTGTAAATATTTGTAAATATTTGCAAACAATTGTGAAGATTTATATAAGATGAAGTAGGACATATAATGAGGCTGCTTGAGGCATGATCATATCTTTTATCAACTAGTGTCAATTTTCTCCAAGGGTTTGCCCATACAGGGCTTTATGTTGTGAGTTGTTAAATTTTGAATATTTGAACATTTTTTTAAATGGCGCCAGTTTATACACATTACCCATTAGAGGGTTTATTGGTTTAATATATTACCTTTGATGTGTTTGTTTTGTACTCATATGTTCGAGTACTACAGTTTCTTGAGTTGTCTGAATATTTATTAGACATTTCAAGATGGCGCAAACTATGTGGAGGAAATGCGAAGGAACTTCGTAATTCTCGACTGTCCCTTTTTGATGTTTATGTAATTGACTGATGTTTAAAATCATGGCTCGTAGGCGCTTCGGTAAACATAGAGAAAGGTTGTTACCGAAACACGTCTGTTTGTTCTTGTTAACGTGTAAAAGTTTCCGGTTAATAAAATCACGGTAACGGACCCCGTGAGTGCTTTCTTTCTCCAGAGAAGTCTATTGTGAGGAGGAGAATTGCAGCGTTAATTGAGATGCGGGTACACCCCCGCACTGAGAAGCACCCGCCTGCGAGTGCACCCGTTTGGTGTTTTGGAGCAGTGATATATATATGTATTCACTGAAAAAACCATGGGTTTCACACACGTTATAGTTAGGAATTAGCATTTAAAAAACCTTAGAAATTCAATGAAAAAACCATAGGTTTCACACATGTTATAGTTAGCTGGAAATTTCACTCGTAAAAAACCAATGAAATTCCCCCGTTATAGTTAGTTCAGCTAACTATAACTCGCGCGCCCGCAATGCACTACTGATGACGTCACATATTACATCACTCATGACATGGTCAGTGACATCCCTCATGACATCACTGATGACATCTCAAATGACATCACTGATGTCATCATCCAGTGAATGTGTGTTTTTCTGAAAATTAAATATGTTTAATATATGTATATCTCAAGGTCGATGGAAGAATAAATGAGTATATAAGTGTCTAAATTGATGAATTTTTTTTGAAAAATTGATTGTATTACTGACTGATTAAGTGTATCTTTGTGAATACATGGCTTAGTGAGCAATGTTTAAATATGTAAATATCTGTATCAGTCTCTCACTTTGTGTATAAGTGGCTGCATGGGTTGGTGAGTAGCTACATGGGTGTCTATATAGGTTATTAGTTGGTTTTTTGAGTCTCAGTATGAGTGTCTGAGTGTCTTCATGGTGCGGTGGGGGGTATTACGTAGTGCATAGATGCATGAATGAGTGACTCACTGTTTGTATGTGTTGAAGACAGCATGTGTGCAGGACTGTATGGGTAGATGAGTGTGTGCATGGGTGTGTTAGTGAGTGAATGACTGTCTCAATAGTGTCTTCATAAGTAACTACATATGTTTTAAACTAGTATATGTGACTATTGGTGTTTATAAGTGAGTATATGTGAGAGTGAGAGATTGGAAGAGTTCCTGTATGAATAAGTATGTGTTTCTATAAGTGATTGTCTAAAAGACTAAGTATGTGTAAGTTTCTGTAAAAGTAAGTGTGGTGGTGTGTGTATAACTGTATATGCAAGTAAATGGATGTTTGATTCTTTATTAGCATGAGTGACTATGTGTGAGTAACTCTATGGATGAGTGGCATTGTGTTACAGGATGTTTAGTTGTATGAGTACATATGATGTGTGAGTACATGTATGAGTGACTGTATAGGACTGTTGGTGGATGAGTGGATGTGTATGTGGATCTTAGAATTACTGAATAGGTTGTTGTAACTGGTATTGGTATGTCCATTTTTTTGAAAATTTCAGTCTCTTTTTTTGAATGTTTGTATCAAAGGTTATATTTGGGTGAGAGGAGGTCTACCACTCTGTCACAAGGATGATGTCATCAGTGATGTCATTTGAGATGTCATCAGTGATGTCATGAGTGATGTCACTGACCATGTCATGAGTGATGTAATATGTGACGTCATCAGTAGTGCATTGCGGGCGCGCAAGTTATAGTTAGCTGAACTAACTATAACGGGGGAATTTCATTGGTTTTTTACGAGTGAAATGTCCAGCTAACTATAACATGTGTGAAACCTATGGTTTTTTCATTGAATTTCTAAGGTTTTTTAAATGCTAATTCCTAACTATAACGTGTGTGAAACCCATGGTTTTTTCAGTGAATATATATATATATATATATATATTCACTGAAAAAACCATAGATTTCAGGGGCGTTATAGTTAGCTGGACTTTTCACTCGTACAAAACCATTGAAATTCCCCCGTTATAGTTAGTTCAGCTAACTATAACTCGCGCGCACGCAATGCACTGCTGATGACGTCACATATTACATCACTCATGACATGGTCAGTGACATCACTCATGACATCACTGATGACATCTCAAATGACATCACTGATGACATCATCCTTGTGATAGAGCGGCAGACCTCCTCTCCCCCTAATATAACCTTTGATACACACATTCAAAAATAGAAACTAAAATTTTCAAAACAATGGACATACCAATATCAGTTACAACAACCTATTCAGTAATTCTAAGATCCACATACACATCCACTCATTCACCAACAGTCCTATACAGTCACTCATACATGTACTCACTCATCATATGTACTCATACACCTGTACATCCTGTTACACAACGCCACTCATCCATAGTTACTCACACACATAGTCACTCATGCGAATAAAGAATCAAACATCCATTTACTTGCATATACAGTTTTACACACACCACCACACTTACTTCTACAGAAACTTACACATACTTAGTCTTTTAAACAATCACTTATAGAAACACATACTTATACATACAGGAACTCTTCCAATCTCTCACTCTCACATATACTCACTTATATACACCAATAGTCACATATACTAGTTTAAAACATATGTAGTTACTCATAAAGACACTATTGAGACAGTCATTCACTCACTAACACACCCATGCACACACTCATCCACCCATACAGTCCTGCACACATGCTATCTTCAACACATACAAACAGTGAGTCACTCATTCATGCACCTATGCACTACGTAATACCCCCCACCGAACCATACAGACACTCAGCCACTCATACTGATACTCAAAAACCAACTAATAACCTATATAGACACTCATGTAGCTACTCACCAACCCATGCAGCCACTTATACACAAAGTGAGAGACTGATACAGATATTTACATATTTAAACATTACTCACTAAGCCATGTATTCACTAAGATACACTTAATCAGTCAGTTATACAATCAATTTTTCAAAAAAAAATCATCCATTTAGACACTTATATACCCATTTATTCTTCCATCGACCTTGAGATATACATATATAAAACATATGTAATTTTCAGAAAAACACACATTCACTTGATGATGTCATCAGTGATGTCATTTGAGATGTCATCAGTGATATCATGAGTGATGTAATATGTGACGTCATCAGCAGTGCATTGCGTGCGCGCGAGTTATAGTTAGCTGAACTAACTATAACGGGGGAATTTCAATGGTTTTGTACGAGTGAAAAGTCCAGCTAACTATAACGCCCCTGAAACCTATGGTTTTTTCAGTGAATTTCTAAGGTTTTTTAAATGCTAATTCCTAACTATAACGTGCCTGAAACCTATGTTTTTTTCAGTGAATTTCAAAGGTTTTTTAAATGCTAATTTCTAACTATGCCTACAGAGATAGGACATGTGAAGAAAGAAGAAAAAACGCACAGAAATAAAAAAAAATGCAGAAAGAAGCAACAGAAGTCCTCAAAGACGAAGAAAAGTGCAGGAAGAAGGATAACGCGCAGAAAGAACAAACAGAAGAGCAGAAAGAAGCCTTGTTGCAAAATCATCGTGTACCCTCAACTTTTTCAGATGGATACTGGTGGTAACTGAGTCTGACTAACCAGTCCTAGAGCCAGTGCTATGTTAAAAGACACTCAGAATACAGTGAAAACACCTACATACACTAGGGAACACTATGCGTTGGGGTCCCCCTGTGATCAGCATGACCTCCTCTGTAAGCCCCTAGTATATAATAGGGCAGGGGATTAAAACTACCTCTTAAAACGCGCTACAGGGCGTGTTTGCACACGTCACCTCAGGCCCTGTCCCCTCACTTCCCCACTGTGTAAACACGCCCTGTGGCCATTTTTTAAGTTGGGAGATTAAGTCCCCTTGAATCCTGAGGATCCCTAGGGGCAAAATAGCCCACTAGGTACGTCCAGTAAGCGCCATTGCAGAGAGGTGTAAAAAGGGGCGCGGCCTGCACCACCTCTCTGCAACGCAGAGCAGTGGCGCTTTCTGGAAGCACCTGGTGGGCTAGTTGGACCCCAGGGTCCCTCAGGATTGAAAGGGAATTATTTCCCCAACTTAAAAGGCACTACAGGGCGTGTTTTCACACGTCACCTCAGGCCCCGTCCCCTCCCTTCACCACTGTTTAAACGCACTCTGTGGCCGTTCTAAGTTGAGAGATTAAGTCCCCTTGAATCCTAAGGGTCCCTAGGGTCAAACTAGCCCACTAGGTACCTCCAGTAAGCACCACAGATCTGCGTTGCATAGAGGTGTAAAAAGAGGCATGGCCTCAGAACACCTGTCTGCAGCGCAGCTCCCTGGCGCATACTGGAGATACCTGTTGGGCTAGTTGGCCCTCAAGGACCCTCAGTATTGAAGGGGAATTAATTCCCCTACTTACAACTGGCCAGGGGGTGCGTTTGCAGAGTGCTGCACGGAGGGGGCGTGGCCTCCGGCACGATGCTGGTCTTTTATTTATTTTACTTTTTTAAGAAGGAGGGCTGTGTGGCCCCCCTTCTTTTTCTAATTTACTTGCCCTGGGGACCCCATCCCCAGGGCCTGCACCCTATTTTTTTTTGTTGAAAAAAAATAATTTGGCCCTCCCAAGGCCTTAATCGGCCCCGGGGACCCCAACCCCCGGGTCATGGCCTTTTTTTTTTTTTATTCTTTAGGAGGGGGCTGCGTTGCCCCCTCCTCAGGCCACCTATGGCCCCGGGGATCCCATCCCCCGGGGCCGGCCTTTGTTTTTTATTATTTTTTTATAAATATATTAATAGAAAAACCTAGGACAAACCTGGACAAACCGTATGTACCTATCACCATGACGATTTGCGTGATATTCATTCAAAGGCGACTATGCATAGAATGAATCCAGATGGAATGTATTTACACCGCTAGTGAAGCTCTGACGTGTCTGACGCCCTACCGTGCCTAAACCCGGCGCCCCCGCCGGTGGGTACTCTCCAAGTAGACACCCTTGTCGTTTATTTATACAAACATGGGTAGCTATTGACGGGCACATTTAATATACACGCACACCAAGCCATTCAAAGCGGATTCGACAAAAATTCAACCAAACTATGCAAGAAACCCCCCTCATGGTTAATAAAACACACATCCACCGCCGGATGTGTAATACTTTTTATTTTACTCTCTGGAAAGGAGACAAACGTCACTTGAGAGTCACAACGTGCTCCTGGCTGAGCCCAATGCTGTGTTACACCCACCAGTGCCCGCCGAGTGCCTCACACCTCTGTGTTGTATTCCACCAGCTAGTGCGTATGCTATGACACTCTCTAGCCCATGTGTACTGTAACACCACCCCTTGAATATGTCATGCCACACTTGCCTTCGCACGGGTTATATTGCCCCATCTAACGTGCCTTCCTCGATGCCTATGTTATAACGCACAGGTCCATTTTACTGCCACACCCTTCTGCCCTCCCTGGTCTATGTGCTGCAACTGCTCCTCCTGCCTGCCCCGCGCGGTCTGTTGTGAGGCCCCTTCCCCTGAACTCTCTTGTCTGTGCCCAGGTCCTGACCCTCCCTTCTATCCTCCATGGTCCTTTGTGCATGCCCCTGCACCCTCCTTCTTGCCCATCATAGCCATTGTGCTGCCACTAACCCTCCCGCTTGCCATGCATGGTCTTCTGTGCTGCCATGGCCCCTCCCACCTTCCCTGTGTGGTCAGCTAGCTGCCCCTGACCCCCTCCCACCTTCCCTCCATGGTCTGTGTGTATGCCATCATAGTCTCATTGTTGCTCTCCATGGTGTGTCTTGTTTCTAGTGCCCATCCTGCCTGACCTCCATGGTCATCTTGCTGCTCCTGCCCTGCCCCCTTGCCCCCAGCCCTCTTTTTCCATGTGCAGACCCCTATTCCCTCCCTCCTGGCTTGTCTGTTCCATTGTAATGCCCCTGATCCATCCCTCCTGCCCTTTATGATCTGTTATGCTGCAGCTTTCACTCCTGTCTGTCCATTATGGTCAGCTAGCTACCATTGGCTCTTTCCCCTCTGTTCTCTGTTGTCCATGTGCATGGTCCTGTCCCCTCCCTATTGCTTTCTATGGATTGTTGTGTTGCACTCCCGTCCGGCATGCGCTGTGTGGTGTATTGTGCTGCTGCAAACCCTGATGCCTGCCCTGTAGGGTCAGTTTGGTGTACCTCTCCATGTCCCTCATGTCCTCTGTTATCCGAGTCCATGTCCCTACCCCAATTCCTCCTGCCTACCATGATCCAATGTACCATGCTTGCGAACATTTTGAACTTGGTAAGAGGGAGATTTTGAAAAAAAAATGGGGTATTGATTTTCCCCTTTGAGTTGCATTGAAAAAGGGGAGATTGTAGATAGGAGACAGATCAAATAAAGCCCATTTGAGCTTAAAAACATTGGACGTTTCCTGGCTGAAACGGGTCTGTTGGCATGTATGGTTGTACTACCACTGCCTCTTCCTTCTGCCCACAATGGTCTATTATATTGCCACAGCCTCTCTTGCCAGTCCTGTATTGTTGGTTTGTTGCCCCTGCCCCCTTTCCACTGCCCTCCATAGTCTGTTGTGCTGCCACTGCCCTTCCTACCTGCCCAGTTTGGTCAAATTGTTGCATCTGCACTCTCCTACCTGCCTTCAATTTTCAGAGTCCGTGCCCCTGGCCTCTGCCTCTCAACAGTATCCCAATGAACAACTAGATTGCTAACATTCTATATTTATTACAAAAGTGTGGAACGCCTGACATCATCTTGATGTAATCAAAACTGTAATACCTAGAGTATTTCCTTTAGAAATTACATATATGAGAGGGTCTTATTTGCATCAAAATTATGGTTAGTGCTCTAAAACACTAAAATGAGGACACATTTTCTGAGTTTTCAAATAGCGACAAAGAACTTTTAAATTATTTGTAATCTTTATGTTTTTTTTTCCAGTTGACCACTTGATTAAATGTTGCACCTAGGGGAGAGGATGTGGTGTTACTTCCAGAGCTGCAGACTTTGCAACTGGGGGACCAGGTTGGAGTTTCTGCTTCAGCTCAACATTCTGTGATTCTGGTCAAATCACTAAGGTGCCAATTACGATCCTGTAAAAACCGGGTACGAACCGTCGGACGGAGCATATTCTCCGTCCGACGCGTACCCGGTCGTACAAAAATACAAACATGGAATTACGATTCGCACGGGAACACCATTTCCGTACAATTCGTAAAAAACCCCGACCGAACAAAATAAACCTACAAATGCGATCCGGGAAAGCGCCGACCTGACGTCGGGACGCTCGCAGCCTGCCATTCACGAACCAGGAATTACGATTTGCACCGACGTCATCCCGCACGGTGAATATTTTCCGGCAGCCAAAAACTGCCGGGAAATCAGGACGACGCGAACAAGGACCACCAGTACGCGACGGACAGACAGGACGACGCGAACAAGGAGGACCAGTACGCGACGGACACACAGGCGAACAAGGAGGACCAGTACGCGACGGACACACAGGACGACGCGAACAAGGAGGACCAGTACGCGACGGACACACAGGATGACGCGAACAAGGAGGACCCGTACGCGACGGACAGACATGGACCCGAACCTACGTGTCATCCCGGCCCTCATAGCAGTCGACCTCCTCTACAGGTTCCGACACAGATGCCGCAGAAGGTCAGAACAACTAAGGGAGGGGGGAAAGGGGGGTGGGGGGTGGTGGCAGGACCAGGGCAGGCCACAAACCCCCCACCAAAGTCACACAGCACACATGCCCTGGACATACCTGACTCCCAGGCCCTGGTCACTACGAGGGGGTGGGGGCGTGTCCAGCTAAGCCAGCGACCGCCACAACGGAAGTCCGTCACAACGCGAACCCGCAACACAACCAGACATGTACGTCCCGTACCCACGCCTGAAGAGCGTGGGTACAAGTCGCACCACGCCCACACCCACGTCACCCCAACAATGGCGGGACGGCTCGTACCCACGTGGCAAAGGCCTGGGTACGGGCCGCACAAGCATCACATAGCGTGGGGACGGACATGTACGGACCGTACCCCCACCCCGTATGCATGGAGCGTACCCCCACCCCAACAGTGCAAGTACGACCCGTACCCACACCCGCGTACGTATGGAGCGTACCCCCACCCCAACAGTGTAAGTACGACCCGTACCCACACCCGCGTACGTATGGAGCGTACCCCCACCCCAACAGTATAAGTACGACCCGTACCCCCACCCGCATACGTATGGAGCGTACCCCCACCCCAACAGTGTAAGTACGACCCGTACCCTCACCCGCAGATGTATGGAGCGTACCCCCCATGCCAACAGTGTAAGTATGACACGTCCCCCCACCCGCATATGCATGGAGCGTACCCCCCACCCCAACAGTGTAAGTACGACCCGTACCCCCACCTGCGTACGTATGGAGCGTACCCCCACCCCAACAGTGTAAGTATGACCCGTACCCTCACCTGCGTATGCAAGGAGCGAACCCCCATGCCAACAGTGTAAGTATGACATGTACCCCCACCAGCGTATGCAAGGAGCGTACCCCCCACCTCAACAGTGTAAGTACGACACGTACCCCCACCCGCGTATGCAAGGAGCGTACCCCCACCCCAACAATGCAAGTACGACCCCTACCCACACCCGCGTACGTATGGAGCGTACCCCCACCCCAACAGTGTAAGTACGACCCGTACCCTCACCTCGAATGCATGGAGCGTACCCCCACCCCAACAGTGCAAGTACGACCCCTACCCACACCCGCGTACGTATGGAGCGTACCCCCACCCCAACAGTGTAAGTACGAACCGTAGCCACACCCCGTATGCATGGAGCGTACCCCCACCCCAACAGTGTAAGTACGACCCGTAGCCTCACCTCGAATGCATGGAGCGTACCCACATCCGTGCATGTCATGAGCGTACATATCGTGACATTGGAGAGGTGGGTGCAGAGTCCTCCCAGCAGTGCCCTGAGACAGGAGGGGTGGGTGCAGAGTCCTCCCAGCAGTGGCCTGAGACAGGAGGGGTGGGTGCAGAGTCCTCCCAGCAGTGCCCTGAGACAGGAGGGGTGTGTGCAGAGTCCTCCCAGCAGTGCCCTGAGACAGGAGGGGTGGGTGCAGAGTCCTCCAGCAGTGCCCTGAGACAGGAGGGGTGGGGGCCTATCACCCCCAGCAGTGCCCTGAGACAGGAGGGGTGGGGGCCTATCACTCCCAGCAGTGCCCTGAGACAGGAGGGGTGGGGGCAGAGTCCTCCCAGCAGTGCCCTGAGACAGGAGGGGTGGGTGCCTATCACTCCCAGCAGTGCCCTGAGACAGGAGGGGTGGGGGCCTATCACTCCCAGCAGTGCCCTGAGACAGGAGGGGTGGGGGCAGAGTCCTCCCAGCAGTGCCCTGAGACAGGAGGGGTGGGTGCCTATCACTCCCAGCAGTGCCCTGAGACAGGAGGGGTGGGTGCAGAGTCCTCCCAGCAGTGCCCTGAGACAGGAGGGGTGGGTGCAGAGTCCTCCCAGCAGTGCCCTGAGACAGGAGGGGTGGGTGCCTATCACTCCCAGCAGTGCCCTGAGACAGGAGGGGTGGGTGCAGAGTCCTCCCAGCAGTGCCCTGAGACAGGAGGGGTGGGTGCAGAGTCCTCCCAGCAGTGCCCTGAGACATGAGGGGTGTGTGCAGAGTCCTCCAAGCAGTGCCCTGAGACAGGAGGGGTGTGTGCAGAGTCCTCCCAGCAGTGCCCTGAGACAGGAGGGGTGTGTGCAGAGTCCTCCCAGCAGAGCCCAGAGACAGGAGGGGTGTGTGCCTATCATTCCCAGCAGTGCCAGACGCAGGAGGGGTGGGTGCCTATCACTCCCAGCAGTGCCCTGAGACAGGAGGGGTGTGTGCAGAGTCCTCCCAGCAGTGCCCTGAGACAGGAGGGGTGGGTGCAGAGTCCTCCCAGCAGTGCCCTGAGACAGGAGGGGTGGGGGCCTATCACTCCCAGCAGTGCCCTGAGACAGGAGGGGTGTGTGCAGAGTCCTCCCAGCAGTGCCCTGAGACAGGAGGGATGTGTGCAGAGTCCTCCCAGCAGTGCCCTGAGACAGGAGGGGTGTGTGCAGAGTCCTCCCAGCAGAGCCCAGAGACAGGAGGGGTGTGTGCCTATCATTCCCAGCAGTGCCCAGACGCAGGAGGGGTGGGTGCCTATCACTCCCAGCAGTGCCCTGAGACAGGAGGGGTGTGTGCAGAGTCCTCCCAGCAGTGCCCTGAGACAGGAGGGGTGGGTGCAGAGTCCTCCCAGCAGTGCCCTGAGACAGGAGGGGTGGGGGCCTATCACTCCCAGCAGTGCCCTGAGACAGGAGGAGTGGGTGCAGAGTCCTCCCAGCAGTGCCCTGAGACAGGAGGGGTGGGTGCAGAGTCCTCCCAGCAGTGCCCTGAGACAGGAGGGGTGGGTGCAGAGTCCTCCCAGCAGTGCCCATGGAACGCAAAGGGTGGAGTAGTCACATATACCATGCCCACAAATGTCAGTCAGGTGCACAAAGACCCTGCAGTACATGTACCACATGTGTGCGAGGATGGAAGTATACGCATGCATAGGGCCAAAAAGAAAACATGTACACAGGAAGTCATGTCAATAGTCCACATACACAAGTACAATGACTACCAAGGATGCCACGAATGATGCAGCTGGAGAATGGCTCAGCATGCATGTGCCAAGGTGAAGGAGTCCGTCACACACCCAGTTAATGTACTCACATCTCTGCACTAAATATTGGGAACACCCTGCAGGGAAGAAGTCAGGGTACACAGAGGAAGGAAAACACCTTGGGACAATTGCAACATGCAGCAACTGCTTACATGAATGGAGAAAGGTAGCTAACACCGTGTGAGGCACACTGATCCCAGGGTCCCCCCTATGAGCAGCACACCACTACATTTCCCACACACCCAACACATGACCAACACCCACAACCATGTAGCAGCCCCACCAACAGCAATGCCAGCAATGCAGGAGTGTTCCAAGGGCAAAAAATAAATTGCTTTATTCAGCATGAGCAAAAAACTAGTATGACGTAAGTCCCATCATACCAAAGGCCATAGGGCAGTCCAGGAGTCCGAGCTGGATGGGGGACACAGTGGGATGCGTGTCCCCTAGCTTGCCTGCACAGTTACGAGTCGTCATCTTCCACAGGGGTGAGGGCATCATGTGGGAGGGAAGGAACAGGCACCGCAGGGACAGGAGGGCAAAGGGTAGGCGAATTGGGTGCAGGGATGGAGGACTCCACCACAGGGGGTGGGGCAGGGCCAAAGGTGGATTCTAGGATCTCACTGCACACCTTGGCAAGGTCCTCCAGGGACTCCCCTGCACCCGAAGGAACCACAGGCCCCAAGGAGGGGGGGGGTCAGAGGGATGGGTCGCAGCGCCACTGGGGGAGGATATGGACAGGGGGGGGACTCAAGCACCCTGACCGAGGACTTCCTTGACCGCTTGCGTGGTGGCGTCACTGTGGGGCTCAGGGACAGAGCGGCCATGAACGAGTCTTTGGGGGAGATGTGGCCAGGAGAGCTGAGGGGAGGGGATTTGGAGGGAGTGGATTGGGTGGAATGCGGACTCCCACTCTGGCTGCGTGTCACACGTTTGCCCCCCGACCCAGTGGGTGTGCCTACTGCACCCTGTGTGTGCGTGTCAGGAGGTGTGCGGCAGACCTTCCCTGCTGGTGTGGTGCCCGTGTCTGTTGTGGTGGGTGCATGCCTACGTCTGTGTGTATGTGGGACAGGCATGGGAGTGGGAATTGTGGAAGGAGCAGGGGTAGGGGGTGGGACGTAGCGCTGCAGGAGACCCACTGCTGCAGTCAGTGTGGAGTCTATGGACCTCAGCAAGTTGCGTTGGTCAGCCTGCGATGAATGAATGCCCTCCAAGTATGCCTCCATGTTGTTGAGGACCTGGCTGTGGCCATGGAGGACATTAAGGATTGCAGTCTGACCAATCTGCAACTGCCGCTGGATGTCCACAGACTCAGCATTGGCGGCAGCAGTGGAGAGAGGGGCAGGGGGTGAGGTGCCTGGCAGGAAGGAGACATGTGGGGACCGGGCACGCTGGGAAGGGACACGAGCACGTGGGAGGCGGCTGATGCCAATGGAGGGGGCGGTGCCAGATGTAGGGCTGCTGTCAGATGGTGGTGCAGCCACCGCCCACTCGGAGTGATCCTCCTCGGACCCGTCGGCTTCATACTCTGTTGTGCCAGTCGACAGGTCCCCGGGTTCACTCTCCACCGCGTCAGTCCCACTCGAAGTGCCAGCCCCGATGTCACCGCTGGCACTGGTGCTCCGTCCCTCCGCGCCGTCTGTGTCCATGTCTCCCTCCGTGTCCCCCGACGATGCTGTGGGCAGGGTGAAGAGACAGAAATTAATCATACACCTGTATACATATGTCACATGAGTAAAATCTACGTAGGTTACAGTGCATAGCCTGATACAAAGGAAGAGTTACATCTACAAAACAAGGTACATATGTAGGGCATGCAAGACACAGTTTTTTGACCCACCATGCCATGGAATAACTATGGAGAGCATGACACACTAGCAAATGAGATGAAATGGAATTTTGACTGAGGAGCAAGGCCCTGGGGACAATCCAGCACTGCATCAGCACCACACAGCGTGGCAGCAAATAGGGATGAGCAGGGACCATAGGCAGGAACAAGAGGCACATGCAGCATAGGTAATACTGATAACATGCCCACCCTGACTGGCACACTGCACCTTGAGTGTATGTCCTGGCAAACATCACACACTGGCCAGTCCTAGCAAGGAGATGACAGGTCTTGACATGTAGGCCATGCCCGCACCACCCACCCCCTACATGAGACAAATCTATGGAGACACAGGAAGCACGTACACCTCTTAGTCTGGGTGAAATACACATGGGATGCAAGAAATCAAGGTTGCACACCAAATACCCAAGGTGAGCCTGTCCAAAGAATCATGTACAAATGAGCATCATCAGATGATTGCTACAAGACACACAGGCAATGGCCACCGTGAGTATGTACTTGGAAAATCAGGTCAGGCTGTACAGTGGACACTTGTAATACATCGCACGTCAATATACATGGTGCCAGGGGACAATGGCACAGAGCACAACCTATGCCGTAGACACAGAGATTGTCGACATATTCGGATTACACACATGATACCTAGGAAAAGATGCCCCTGGGGACAGTAGTGGCCACACAACTCCATGCTCCTGAATGGGAATGACTGCAACACACGCTACCATCCCTGCACTATGCGTAACGCACACTCATGCACATCATGTCACAGGCCACCACATAGGACATGCGTACTGTAAGGCCTCACACTTGAGAGACTAACTCCCATGTCTGGACTCAGCATTAGTGCCAACTGACATGGAACCCACAAGTCCAGAACTGTACAGGGCACAGGTAAGGTCCCAAATCATGTTACACACCACCCCCACACATTATGCTGCAGGCATTGTACACTTGGAGAAGGTGTCAGGCTACATGACCTGGTGATGGAGCGACTACACACAGACCAGGGAACACATTGCAAGGAGGGGAAGGGAGGCAGGAGAGCACAGCAAGTCTGTGGGGGATAGGATCAGCACAGCACCATAAACCCTGGAAGTGTATCCATGGAACATTGCACTTACAAATGCTGGTGAAACACAACAAACACACACATGTACCTACCCCCTTCCGGCTGCTGCATGTCCTGTAGATGCCTGTCCAAGTCAGGAAAGACCACCGCCAGCACATGTTTCTGGATGTGGGAGAGACGGCGGCGTCCACGGTTCTTGTGGCTCTCAGGTGAGTCCCCCAGCAGGACCCGTGCGATCCTCCGCGTCCAGCACCGGATATCCTGCCAGCGTTTCCTCACCTGGGACATGCGCCGCCTCCGACCTTCCGCACTCCTCACGGCACTGACGGCGTCCAGCCATATCTGCTCCTTGGCAGAGGCGTCTACCTGTGAGGATGGAAAAGTGACACTACATCAATACACCTGGCACATGTCACAGGGACACAGATTAGAACACATTCGCTGTTTTCAACAAGGCCTAGTATGCATCCAACGCATTGCACCTTTGTCATAGGGACATGATCCTCTGGGGAAGGGCAACAGCAGTACGTGCCATTGAAAGTACACAGGTGGAATGTGGGCAACGACACAATCAAAGATCCAGGCTCACACTGTGCATCACACCCACCCCTCCTGTCTCAGGGCACTGCTGGGAGTGATAGGCCCCCACCCCTCCTGTCTCAAGGCACTGCTGGGAGTGCTAGGCACCCACCCCTCCTGTCTCAGGGCACTGCTGGGAGGACTCTGCACCCACCCCTCCTGTCTCAGGGCACTGCTGGGAGTGATAGGCCCCCACCCCTCCTGTCTCAGGGCACTGCTGGGAGTGATAGGCCCCCACCCCTCCTGTCTCAGGGCACTGCTGGGAGTGCTAGGCACCCACCCCCCCTGTCTCAGGGCACTGCTGGGAGGACTCTGCACCCACCCCTCCTGTCTCAGGGCACTGCTGGGAGTGATAGGCCCCCACCCCTCCTGTCTCAGGGCACTGCTGGGTGTGATAGGCCCCCACCCCTCCTGTCTCAGGGCACTGCTGGGAGTGATAGGCCCCCACCCCTCCTGTCTCAGGGCACTGCTGGGAGTGCTAGGCACCCACCCCTCCTGTCTCAGGGTACTGCTGGGAGGACTCTGCACCCACCCCTCCTGTCTCAGGGCACTGCTGGGAGTGATAGGCCCCCACCCCTCCTGTCTCAGGGCACTGCTGGGAGTGATAGGCCCCCACCCCTCCTGTCTCAGGGCACTGATGGGAGTGCTAGGCCCCCACCCCTCCTGTCTCAGGGCACTGCTGGGAGGACTCTGCACCCACCCCTCCTGTCTCAGGGCACTGCTGGGAGTGATAGGCCCCCACCCCTGCTGTCTCAGGGCACTGCTGGGAGTGCTAGGCACCCACCCCTCCTGTCTCAGGGCACTGCTGGGAGGACTCTGCACCCACCCCTCCTGTCTCAGGGCACTGCTGGGAGTGATAGGCCCCCACCCCTCCTGTCTCAGGGCACTGCTGGGAGACATCAGGCATTCCCCCCCCTTGGGACCCCCCCTACAGTACATGGCATGTGTGTCACACCTGGACACAATGGCAGGAATCACAGTCACAAAAAAGGGACACAGTCTGTGGCAGTGGACACTGCACTCACCTGATAACCTGGTCGCCCATACAGCATGGGGTACCATGGGAGGATCACATCCACCAAAGCCATGTTCTCCTCCAGGGTGAATGGCTGTGACCTCTCCACAGCCCTTGACATGGTTCCAGGGAATCAGTAGCAGCAGCTGGGTCGTGAAATACAGAGATGTGCAGGCAAGTGCTCCCTCATGGGACCTGGCTGCCTTATATCTGCCTTGCTGGCCCATCTCATGCACAGGAGTACAGAGTGATTGGTCACTCACATTTGCATCCTATGTTTCCTCCAATCCCTTCAAACCTAGCAGTCTGTGGGTTCTCTATCGGTTTCATTCTCCTGCATGATGTCAGCCCCACAAACACATTGCAACAAAGTAGAAGTATTCCAACTGACATCTGCTGTGCACCTTCCAGAACAATTTCGAAATTTGAACTTGGTCTCCATGACAACCAGCATGCATGTAGGCCTTAATGCTTGTCCCTCATGTGTCCCCTATGTAATTTGGAGCGTCACACACAGGTACGGTGCGTTTCGGGGCCCTAGGGCACCCCAAATGCATTGCAACGGCCCGTACACACGCATCTACGCTCACTATCACTATGGGTGTCCTCGCGTATGCGTACTCGTAGTGGTACGGGCCGTACACACGCATGTACGCTCACTATCACTATGGGTCTCCTCGCGTATGCGTACACGTAGTGATAGTGAGCGCACATGCGTGTGTACGGCCCGTACCACTACGAGTACGCATACGCGAGGACACCCATAGTGATAGTGAGCGTAGATGCGTGTGTACGGCCCGTACCACAACGAGTACGCATACGCGAGGACACCCATAGTGATAGTGAGCGTAGATGCGTGTGTACGGCCTTACCACAACGAGTACGCATACGCGAGGACACCCATAGTGATAGTGAGCGTAGATGCGTGTGTACGGCCCGTACCACAACGAGTACGCATACGCGAGGACACCCATAGTGATAGTGAGCGTACATGCGTGCGTACGGCCCTATCACTATGGGTGTCCTCGCGTATGCGTACTCGTTGTGGTACGGGCCGTACACACGCATGTGCGCTCACTATCACTATGTGTACGCATACGCGAGGAGACCCATAGTGATAGGGCCGTACGCACGCATGTACGCTCACTATCACTATGGGTGTCCTCGCGTATGCGTACTCGTGGTGGTACGGACCGTACAAATGCCTGTACGCTCGCCATCACGATGGGTACACATACGGCAGCACTCCCATAGTGATTTGGGAACGTACACAGGCCCTCTTAGCAGCAGTACGGCGGTTTACTTTTTACACATCACAGTGGTGATAGGCGGCACACAGGTACGAATTGGGCGGACATACCTGTCCATGGATGGACATCAAGCCATCGTCTGTGCATTACTACATGTGTGGGGCACAGGTGTGACAGGCTGTGATGTGGAACATTACTCCTGAGTGGAGAATGCACTAGATGTATGATGAGATGTGTACAGGTGTACTGTGTGACGGTGCAATGTGTGCCAGGCATGCCCTTGACTCCTTTGACATGTGTGCATGTCGTACTGCACCCTTGGGGTGAGCGTCAATGGCATGGCACGGACACCAACACACGGAAGTGTCCCCTGAAGCCCGTTACAGGGGTTACCACACCTGCCTTGTCACTACCCACGGTGCACAATGTGACTATGTCATGTATGTGTGGGGGCTTCCCATCAGGTTGATGTTGGAGCACCCTCAAAAGCAGCAGCTGTTGCAGCAACCAACATGTGTCTGTGTGTAGATTGACATTGCACACTGTTCCGCACACCATGCCACATGTGGTATCGGATGTGAGGTGCACATGTAGGCATGGGACATGGAGTAGCGTGACAAGGACATGTCTGCATCCTCACAATGATTGTGTGGTGAGTCATGACATGTGCACCTTCATGGCAAGGTGTGTGGGCTGTCCTAGTGTAATGTCATGTGACCTGTGGCTCTAGTGTTCCGCTGCCAGTCTCTGCAATCGGCATCCTACTTCTGCTGATGTGTGGGCGTATGTCACTCCTGTCTTGCGTCTGGCTGTTCACTTGCACTGGGACACAGCTATTCCCATGGCATGGCATGGGGAGGTTCTCAATCTCCGTGTGTAGCTGGGTCTTGGTAGGAGTGTCACCTGGCAGCCATACGTGTCCTGGGCATGTAGCACATACCTGACTCCCTATGTAGCATATGTGTATTGACAGATTAACATGTGCTCAGTACAAATGATTTGTTGTTGTGGTGCACTCACTCTTCCTTGTCACTTCAAAATTACTGCAGAGCGCCGCCTCTACCCCGAGCAATGCCGGACTTGGCTGACATGCAGGAGAATGATCGGATCCGGTGCTACCGCTTCCCCCGACGGTTGATTCTGGAATTGACGGCGAGACTGGCACCACACCTGCAACCGCAGCACAGGTATCCTACGGCACTGACACCCCAGCTGAAGGTAATGGCAGCCCTACATTTTCTTGCCACGGGTACCTTTCAATATACCATAGCTCAGGTTGGTGGCATGTCCCAGAGCATGTTCTGCCGTGTGCTGCATGATTTCTTAGAGGCCATGTTGATTCACCTGGATGACTTCATCAAGTTCCCAACCCCTGAACAGTTGACTGCGGTCAAGCGTGGATTCTATGCCCTGGGAGGGATGCCCCATGTCATTGGGTCCATAGATGGGACACATGTAGCTTTGGTACCACCACACGCACGGGAGGTAGCGTACCGCAATCGGAAGCACTACCACTCCATCAATGCCCTTGTGGTGTGTCAGTCCAACATGTTGATTTCACATGTCTGTGCTCGTTTTCCAGGATCAGCACACGATGCCTACATCATGAGGTGTAGCAGGATGCCTGAAATGATGATGCAGCTGCGCAACGAAAGAGCATGTGTTGTTGGTGGGTACAGTCTGTCAGTCCTGTATTTTGCATAGCCTACCAGCACGACCGCTTCACCAGTTCTAACGATGTCCATGTGCTTCCCATGTAGGGGACGCTGGCTATCCCAACATGCCATGGCTGCTCACACCTCTCCGCAACCCCATCACGCCGGCCCAGCTCCGCTACAACACCGCCCATGGCCGGACAAGGCGAGTGATAGAGAGGACGTTTGGCATGCTGAAGAGCCGCTTTCGGTGCCTCCACAAGACCGGCGGCGCCCTCCCATATGCCCCTGCAAAGGTCTGCAAAATCTTCATGGTCTGCTGTATGCTGCACAACATGGCAGTTGAGAAAGCTGTGCCACTCATCCTAGATCAACATGACGAGGACCATCCACCGTGGAGGACGAAGGCCTTGGCAATGGGGCTAGTGATGTGGAGGATGTGGAGCCGCAGGAGGACATCCGGACTCGGCTCATACGCGACTTCTTTGCTTAGTGGTGAGTACCAGTGTCTGTGTGTGCACGCATTTGTCCCCGTGTGGCATGTGTTGTGATGTGTGTGTCCACCTGCATGTATGGCACGTGAGTCAGAGGTATGTGTGGGTGTGTCACTGGAGTGATGGTGCCAGCGATGGTTGTATTTCCCCAGTCATAATTGTGACCTAGCATGTTGTCATCCTAACATGTGTCGAGTACATGCACATGCAAGTGGCTGTGCTTTTTTGTGGCTGACTTCTTGTGTGTCTCTCTTCCCCAGGTACTTGCGCATGCCGTCTGCTGGTTGCATTGTTGTGGCACTGCTATTCTCATGGACACGTCATCATGGGCTCACTCAGTGTTACAGGCACGGACACGTTTTGAAGTCTCCATAGGGCAAGGGATGTATTGGGTGTGGCAGTTGTTCACGATGTATGCACACTGCCCCTGTCGATGTTTGGTTCCTCTGCAGCCATGTAGCATCAGCATGGGACACGACATGCAGCTGGGCACACCTGAATAGATGGTCTGACTGATTGACAGTCATCAGTGATGGGATAGTGGATTGTGATGATGGCATCAATGTGTGTGACACTGCCCTCGGACACATACGGTTAGCATTGGTTTGACATGGTGTGGGACTTCCACATCAGCGGATCTATGGTGTATGGCAGGCTCTCCGTGAGCAGCTGTGGGTGTTTAGCTGTTAGCCGACGCTTGTGTGCCAGTTCCATGGCTAACACGCATTTGTGCTGCAGAAGGGGGGTGCCAGTGTTGGACCCACATGTTACTCCACAAGATGTGTTCATGTGTACTTCAAGTTGCCTCTGCACTCCCGAAAACATGACTAATAAAGGTGTCCCTATGCCTCCAAGGTGCCTTTTCTCACTCAATGCTGGTGTGTTGCCACGGTGCATCCAGCATGTCTGGCATGGTATTCCCTGATTGTGGCTATGTGTCAATGTGTCGAGTAGCAAGATGCAAGCTGTGTGTGGGGGCTGAGACTGTGTAGTGGGCATGATGTCCATGACTGTGTGGGTATTGTGACATGTGCCATCCCCATGCATCCAACGTTGGCCAGGCCCCCATTCTCTGCATCCACCGGACTCAAGCTTGCAGGACATGGTTCTGCCACCTGTCTACACATACCAGGGTGCCCCCCAGGACACTGGACAGGATCCCTGACCTCTGCGCATGTCTGTTGCTGTACTCAATGTGTCTGTCAGCACGGTTGTGCGGCCACCCCCTCAGCTGGTTGGGCCCATCACGGGTGTGTATGGTGCTCCATGTCTGTCTTGCCTAATACACTGTGACCCATGTGTCCTGTGCCAGACTCAGGCCCCAGGGTGTAGATGGTTGAAGACAAAAGATGACTCAGGCATGTTTAGACTTTACAAGACACATGTTAGGTAATAATGCAACCAGCAGGCATCTTCTCTTCATAGTGTGATTTATTATTGGGGGGGGGGGGGACAAAGTGAGGGGCTTTCCGGGAGTTTGGAATCCAAAGTTCAGTAGGGGAGTTGGTGTCCTTGCCATTGGAAATCCTCATAGTCCATGCCACAGTCTTTGTCAACATTGGTCAGACAGTGACCAGCAGGGCCATGTGGCAGAGAATGTCTCTTGATGCTGTGATGCTGTTGCTCCAGTGGGCCAGGTGCCAGGCCAGGTGTCTTGGGAGATGGTGATGTTGCGCTGACCCTCACGGTCTTTTCCGTGAATGACCCACCCTCCTGCGGCGACCCTCAGAAGCAGGCCGTGACGACGTCTGGGATGCTCCATCGGATGTTTCCTCCTCCTCCTCCTGATCCCTCCCTGTGGGTGGTGATGTTCTCCGCCTTCTGGCACAGGGAGGGTCGGCCATGTTGTCGGCCATCCGACGGAGTGTATCGTGAATCCCCTGGAACGCCGTCACTTGCTCAGCCTGTCTGTCCTCCATCCTCCGTTGGTGTTGCAGTAGACAGGCATGTAGCTCCGCATGTTGCTGGGCCTGCTGGGCCTTGATCCCCTCGAGGACGGACACAACCTGGGCCAGGCCCGTGGTGTCCTGCCGGTATGTGTCCAGGATGTTACGGACATGGGAAAATACCGGTTCCCCAGCCAACTGGTCGCGCCTCCGCCGTCCTCCACTCCCACCACCCCTGCCCACTTGCACCTGGCCTGCCCTTGTGGGCACATCGGGTCTCCGGGACCCCTGAGGGGTGGCATTGGCGTTGTCGCCTGCCTCCTCCTGGGTGCCCGGGACACCGTGTCCCTCCTGGCCAGCCTGGCTGCATTGTGGTGTTGGGGCAGGGATCCTGGGTGTCTCCTGGGATGTGGCAGGAGTGGGGGTGGTGGTTGGCACAGTTGTACCTGACGCAGGTGCTGCAGGTGGTTGGACACCAGAGGGGCCAGGTCGGTCGGGGTCGTCCACAGAGTGGTGAGAGTGGTCGCTGCCGGTGGGATCGGGCTCCTGCAGATCCGGGTCCTGTGAGTCTTCCCCCCCAGTGTTGGGGGGTGAACCACGACGTTGACCTGTGTGTGAGAGAGACAATGTTAATTTTGGTCCATGCAACATCCATGTTTCATCAGTTTCAAAGTTGGGACATTTCCTCTTGGAATTGGGATCTGTCTTGCAGTCCACTCACAGTGCACTTGTGCATGGGTGTGTCCCTTGGGCACCACTTTGGCCCCTTTAACTATGTGTGGCACGGTCTTACTTGCTGCGTCAAGTGTGACTGCAGTCAGCAGTGGAGTGAGCAGGTGTGGCGAGCCATGCATTGGCGTCTTCCGTGTAGCACTGTACATGTGCACATGGAGTGGATCCACACACTTATATGATCCAGGTAGCTGTCGTTGTGCTCGTGAACAGGTTGTGACATGGCCGTGTCTTTTGCCATGGGGAAGAGGGGGGGTTCTGGGACTGGCCACCCTTGTCTACATGCACACAGTCTACCTGCTGACGAGCAGACATTCGCACACGCCACACGGCTGATTTGCTCTCCCTGTGTCTCGCTCCCTCTCTGTCCCCCTCTCCCTCCCTCTCTGTCCCCCTCTCCCTCCCTCTCTGTCCCCCTCTCCCTCCCTCCGTGTGTCAGCCTCCTCCCTCTGTCCGTCTCGCTCCCTCTCTGTCCCCCTCTCCCTCCCTCCGTGTGTCAGCCTCCTCCCTCTGTCCGTGTCCCTGTGTCTCTCTCCCTCTCTGTCCCCCTCTCCCTCCCTTTGTGTGTCAGCCTCCTCCCTCTGTCCGTGTCCCTGTGTCTCCCTCCCTCTCTGTCCCCCTCTCCCTCCCTCTCTGTCCCCCTCTCCCTCCCTCTGTGTGTCACCCTCTGTCACCTCAGGCCAGCTTCCTGGGTACACACTGTTAGCAGATCTTTGAATGGCCCTTGGCTTGTTGAAGTGAGTTTGTTTCTGATCTCAAGGTGTCAGAACCATTACCGACAAGAAGCCTTCTATCTGCACTATCAGTGCCCATCAACCAATGAGAAATAAAAAGATCCTAAGAACTCTGACTTGGAGCAAGGCCTGGGAAGCATGGAACCTTAAGATGGCCGACGCTCTGGGGGAGTTAACGTTCTAGTCTTTCTCATTGTTCCAGAACTCTATGTGAAGCGCGCAACTTAGAACGTTGGCGCACTTCACCTGAACCCGTCACCCTAGCAGCAACCTTGAGTCCGAGTTAGTTTTAGTGAGGGCATTTCCCGTAGTTACCTGACAGGAAGAAATTCTGTATACGTCTACCCAGAACCGCAGCAGTTTCGGAATTCGCGTCTGCGTGTTAAGTTTCACCTCGAGCCTCCCGCTCCTGAGGTAGTGTTCGACTGGAGCTCATGCGCAGTTTAAGAAAGAGTCTAAGAGTTCCGCAACTGAAAACCCGTGACCTGTTTGAAGGAGGTGAACCATTGTCTGAGAGTCACGCGTCAGTGAGGCGCGTCTGTTCCATTTGCTGAGAGACATTTGACTGGAGAGTCAGTGAAGAGTTCGAAGTTCCACGAGAAGCACCAGAGCTAAGTTTTGAGTCTAAAGTCACACCGTGTTAATGTTATAATGTAAATAAGGAATTGTGTTGTAGTACTACCCAAGTTCTCCTCTCTACGAACTGTTCCTGTGAAGAAGAAAAAGAACATTAGAAATAGAAAACATTCCTAAGAGTGAAAGATAGGTATGACGTAGTTTCTGGGAGTTAAATAGATTGTTGTGAGGTGTAAGAAAAGACCACTAAATTTTGTGTTAACATTAGGAACTATTAGAAGAGAGATACGGAGCAGAAAAATAGCCGTCCAAATAGAAGAGAAGCAACACTGGGTTTACAAGCTGGTATGTAGAAGGGGCTAATAATATAAGACTAAAAGTTATAAGGAGGAAGGTGATTAAATAGAACTAATAAGTCTAATGTTTATTCAGCCTCCTGAATGATCCAACCAGAAGCCAGTATAATAGAAAGAAGAACCAACAGGAAGCAGTCAACCAGTGGCAGTCTCTTCTCTTCTCTTTTGTTATTTTATCCAATCCCCCTACCCCCTCTGGAGAAGGCATTAACGCATCTTTTCATAGTGCTGCGTTGGTGGTTCTTGGAGGTGGTGTTGGGAAAAAGCATCTCTGTTCCTGCGCAAGAAAAAAGGGCTTCTGACACAAGGCACCCATTGGGTGTATTGTCTGTGTGTGCGCTGCTGCTGTGGTGGTGTGTGCTGCCACTCTTTCACAATGTTGGCTGTTCATCAGCTGCTGTCATGTGCAAAACAGTGCCTTCACCCCCATGTGTTGATGCAAGGCGTCCGCCATTTGCTGGCGAGTCTTTCCTGTGTGGGGACACACTGTTTGTCTGGCTGTGACCTAGGCCATATGGGCAGAGGGCATTGTTGTCTGCTTCTGAGTTGCACTATGTGAATTTTGGGGCCCACCCTCCCGCCATCCGGGTTACCGTGTCATGTGTTGGTGTCTTCTGTGGCCTGTGACTTGACATTGTCCAGCTGGGTGCATGGGGCATGGTGGCAGCAGTGGCATGTGCGTGTTCATGGAGTGTGGTTGAGTCATGCGATGGCTTGGGGTGGTTGCGTGCCTGTTAGTGATTTTGGTTGGGGATGACGTTCCCCCCATGTGAGGTGCGTTGTTTGTGTACTCACCCGGGTCTTGGAGTCCTTCTAATCCGTCCACTGCCTCCACCGGCAGTATGGCCATCACCCGCTCCTCCCAGGGCTGGTAGTGTACGGGTCTGCGGGAGGGCCCTCCTCCAGTGGCGTTGGCCTGGTTGTGTTCCTCCTGCATCTTGGCTCGGACCCTCCTCCGCAGATCGTACCACCTGGATTGGCATTCCTGCCTGGTCCTTCTGGTGTCCCCAACAGCATTCACAGCATCGATGATGGTCTGCCACATGGCTGTTTTTGCTGCCATGCTGGTGTTTCTGACCAATGTTCCAAAGAGCTGTGTCTCGACTCTGAGGATTTCATCGACAAGAACCTCCAACTCTCGGTTACTGAACTTTGGATTCTTGGTAGTGGGCATGGTGAGGGGTGTGGGTGTGGATGGTGGGGGGTGTTTGTGGATGGTGGGGGGTGTGTGTGGATGGTTGTGGGTGTGTGGGTGTGGTTGTGCAGGTGTGTGTGTGTGTGAATGTGATGAGGGTGTGTTTGTGAAGGTGGTTGTGTGAAGGTGTGCAAGTGTAAGGTGTGGTGAAGCTTGTAGTAAGGTGCTGTAAGTTGTCTGTGGTGTCTGGCAGCAGTGAGTCTGTGGCAAAGGCTCATGGTTTGTGTGTGTGGGCCCTTTTTATTGGTCCATTGGTGGGTGTGGCTGTGTTTGAACTTTGGGTGGGTGTGTTATAAGGAGTGGTGGTGTTTAGGGCCTCTGTTTGTATTTGGCAGTTTCAGGTCAGTGTATGTGTTTTTTTAGTGTTTGTTGGCCATGTTTAGTGGCTTTGTGCCATTCGAATAGTGTTTTCTTGTGTTGTTTTGTTTTGTCCTGGTTGTGTACGTGCGTTTTGAGCGTGTGTACGGTGTGTAGATGGGCCATTTGGTTGTACGGTGCTGTCCTTGTGTGTGGCTTGGTACGACTCGTACATGCGGTTGTGATGTTGGGGCATGGGGTGAGCTCCGTACTTAGGAGGTTGTGGTGGGGATGTGACTGGAACGTACTGGGGTGTACATAGACAGTGGTACGACACGTACAAGGGTGGGGGTAGGACTCGAACGTACTGGGGTGTACATTGACGGTGGTACGACACGTACAGGGGTGGGGGTAGGACTCGAACGTACAGGGGTGTGGGTACACGGTGGTACGACACGTACAGGGGTGGGGGTACGACTCGAACGTACTGGGGTGTACATTGACGGTGGTACGACACGTACAGGGGTGGGGGTAGGACTCGAACGTACTGGGGTGTACATTGACGGTGGTACGACACGTACAGGGGTGGGGGTAGGACTCGAACGTACAGGGGTGTGGGTAAACGGTGGTACGACACGTACAGGGGTGGGGGTACGACTCGAACGTACTGGGGTGTACATTGACGGTGGTACGACACGTACAGGGGTGGGGGTAGGACTCGAACGTACAGGGGTGTGGGTACACGGTGGTACGACACGTACAGGGGTGGGGGTAGGACTCGAACGTACTGGGGTGTAGGTACACGGGGGTATGACACATACAGGGGTGGGGGTAGGACTCGAACGTACTGGGGTGTACATTGACGGTGGTACGACACGTACAGGGGTGGGGGTAGGACTCGAACATACTGGGGTGTAGGTACGCGGGGGTATGACACGTACAGGGGTGGGGGTAGGACTCGAACGTACTGGGGTGTACATTGATGGTGGTACGACACGTACAGGGGTGGGGGTAGAACTCCAACGTACAGGGGTGTGGGTACATGGTGGTACGACACGTACAGGGGTGGGGGTACGACTCGAACGTACTGGGGTGTAGGTACACGGGGGTATGACACGTACAGGGGTGGGGGTAGGACTCGAACGTACTGGGGTGTACATTGATGGTGGTACGACACGTACAGGGGTGGGGGTAGGACTCGAACGTACTGGGGTGTAGGTACATGGGGGTATGACACGTACAGGGGTGGGGGTAGGACTCGAACGTACAGGGGTGTGGGTACACGGTGGTACGACACGTACAGGGGTGGGGGTACGACTCGAACGTACAGGGGTGTGGGTACACGGTGGTATGACACGTACAGGGGTGGGGGTACGACTCGAACATACAGGGGTGTGGGTACACGGTGGTACGATACGTACAGGGGTGGGGGTATGACTCGAACGTACAGGGGTGTGGGTACACGGTGGTACGACACGTACAGGGGTGGGGGTACGACTCGAACGTACTGGGGTGTACATTGACGGTGGTACGACACGTACAGGGGTGGGGGTAGGACTCGAACGTACTGGGGTGTAGGTACACGGGGGTATGACACGTACAGGGGTGGGGGTAGGACTCGAACGTACAGGGGTGTGGGTACACAGTGGTACGACACGTACAGGGGTGGGGGTAGGACTCGAACGTACTGGGGTGTACATAGACGGTGGTACGACACGTACAGGGGTGGGGGTAGGACTCGAACGTACTGGGGTGTACATACACGGGTGGGGGTTCGACACGTACACGGGTGTACATACAGGGGGGGGTGTACATTAACGGGGAGTACGACTCGAACGTATGGGTGCTGGGGGGAGTGTTTGGCGTGTATGCGGGCACATTTCTCCCTGGTTGCAATGGGAGTTCGGTGCGGACGGTGTTTTTACCATACGGTTGTGAGTTCGGACGCACGGGTGGGATCGTGATTCCTCGGTCGGACTTGACTTTTCACGTTTGTACGGTAAATCGTCCGAGGACGTGTTGGACACATTTTCCGACCCGAGGACGTGTGGGGAATGAGTCCAAATGCGGTTCGTATGGACTTTTTAGCATGCGAATCGTGATTGCCAGTTCGTACGGCACTTGTACGATTCGTACGGTAAAAAGACCGGATACGAGTCGCACGGGGAATTTTTCTACCGGATCGTAATCGGCACCTTAATCTCCCCATGTCTACAACCAAAATGAATTTGATCTTGTGTGATGTAACCAATGCTCATGAAAAGCACTCCAATACCTGACAAGTCTGCACTATATAAAACTGCAAATACACAACAAATAAGTGTTTTGCACACTTCTGTCATTGGGCTATACTTGGCCTACATCTGGGTGATATTTGGGCTCTTTTGTCTCTGGTGGCCATCTTGGGAGATTTATTGTTATGAAGTTTCCTAATTTCCTCATTTACTGCAGTCTCCTCAGTGGGAATAATTTCCGTTTTTTATTTTGGTTCCATCAAGAAGACATTCAGATGTGTCACACATTTGCCATAAATTCTGAATGTTAGCTCTCTAGTTGCTCATTAGATCACTGTAGTAAAACTACTGCTCACCAGGGAAGTCTGCTGCTGGTATTCAAAGTGCATGTTTCAATCTGCATGTCAGAATTTTTTTATGAAATAGAAGAAGATTTGAGAAGTCAAAATGTGCCCTAATTTTTCTTTCTGCAGAACTAATCATAATTTCTATGGCAAAAGGAACCCCCTCATTTTGTTCCTTTGTAAATTGAATGTTTTAAGTGTTACCACTTTATTCCAATCAAGATGGCTTCAGGTGTGCCATACTTTTGTCATAAGTAAGACTGTTAGCGCTCTAGTTGTTCGTTAGAACACTCTGGGACATTCTGTCATTGGGCTATACTTGGGATACATCTGGGTGATATTTGGGCTACATTTGGGCTCTTTGGTCGCTGGTGGCCATTTTGGGAGACTTATTTGTTATGATGTTTCCTAATTTCCTCATTTGCTACAGTCTCCTCAGTAGGAAATACTTTCAGTTTTTTACTTTGATTCCATCAAGAAGGCATTCAGATGTGTCACACATTTGCCATAAATTCAGAATGTTTGCACTCTAGTTGCTTATTAGATCACTGTAGTAAAGCTACTGCTCACCAGGGAAGTCTGCTGCTGGTATTGAAAGTGCATGTTTCAGTCTGCATGTCAGAATTTTTTAATGAAATAGAAGAGGATTTGAGAAGTCACTCAAAATGTGCCCTAAATTTTCTTTCTGCAGCACTAATCCTACTTTCTATGGCAAAATGAACCCCCTCATTTTGTTCCTTTTTAAATTAAATGTTTTAAGAGTTACCACTTTATTCCAACCAAGATGGCTTCAGGTGTGCCATACGTTTGTCATAAGTAGGACTGTTAGCGCTCTAGTTGTTCTTTAGAACACTCTGGGAAGCTGCAGTAGAACACAAAGGAATCAACTGACAGTCTCTGCCCTTGTTGGATGTACATGTTTTACTGAGAATGTCAGACTTCATTCTCACATGACTGAGAAAGATAATGTGAATTTACATAAAATATGCTCTCAGTTTAGCTTATAGATCACCTTCCAAACCTCTGTGGGAAAAGCATGAGAAAATAGTTTTCTCGCAAACATGATTCATGATATCACAGCAGAAGTCTTTTTCACATGGTAAAATCACTTAGAACACACCACAATTCCAAAAATGGGTATAGTACCATCAACAAATGATCTATAATGTAACTAAAGTCTTAAAACCTTCTATTAACCGCAATGCTTTTTAATGAGGTGCTATCATGTATATTGGTCCCAAGATGGCTGCCAACACTTCTTGGATGAAGTGCTGACAGCCAATCAGATCTCACGATGAGATGTGTGGTTAGGCTCCGCCCAGATATATATGTGATTTTACTTTTGATTTTCTCAGGAACTACTGAACGGATTTACACCATTTAAGCAAAAGGCACGAGTGTGAACCAAGGGCTACCTTTTTGCCAAATTTGGTGTAATTCCGTTCAGCCGTTCGGGCTGTACCTTCGACTAAAGGTCCTATGGGAAAATGCATGGGGAAAACGCGTTTTGGGACCCCCCTTTTTCTCAGCCCCCGCTTTACGAATCACCCCGAGACTTTCAAGGTAGGAGCTGAGCGGAGCGCCCCATTAGTTTTGAAAATTTCACGAAGATAAGTCAACCGGCGCCAAAGTTATTCAAAATAGAATTTTCATATTTCCTATGGGAACTCGGTCCAAACTATAACTATCTACTGGCGACTGCCAGTAGATAAGATATATATATATACATATACACATATATATAAATACATACATATATATATTTTTATTTTATATATATTGACTGAAAAAACCATAGGTTTCAGGGGCGTTACAGTTAGCTGGACATTTCCCTCGTACAAAACCCTAGAAATTCCCCTGTTATAGTTAGTTCTGCTAACTATAACTCGCGCCCCCGCAATGCATTGCTGATGACGTCACATATTACCTCACTCATGACATGGTCAGTGACATCACTGATGACATCACTGATGACATCTCAAATGACATCACTGATGACATCATCCAGTGAGTATGTGTTTCTGTACAGTTTTAATATGTTTAATATATATAGGGAAAGGCCTGTTGAAGAATGAGTGGGTGTACAAGTGTGTGAATGGATGATTTTCTAGGTGCGTAACTGACTCTATAAGTGGGTCATTAAATGTATCTTACTGCAGACTAGTGACTAAACATTGTGAATGTCTGTATGTGTCTGTGTGTTGGTGTATAAGTGGCTGCATGGTTTTGTGAATAGCTATATGAGTGTCTATATGGGTTATTGATTGGTTGTCTGAGTATCTGTATGGGTGCCTGAGTGTTTGTGTGGGTAGGGTGTGTGTGACTCTGTGCATAGATGTGTGAGTGGGTGATTCTATGGGTGCATGGTTTTAAGAGTGCAACTGTGATGGACTGTATGGTTGGGTGAGTGTATGTATGGGTGTGTTAGTGATTGAATGTATATCTCAGTTGTACATGTGTCAGTAACTACATATGTGAAACGCAGTGTATATGTGTGTAAGGGTATACAACTATCTATATGTAAGAGTGTGTGATTGCGGGAGTGACTGTATGGATGAGTGTGTGCTTGTATTAGTAATTGTATAAGAGCGTCTGAATTTGCTAGTATTTTTATGAGTAAGTGAACTTGAGTATGTTTAACTGTATAGGTGAGTACATTGGACTGTGTTTAATTATTTGCATGACTGACTAGGTGTGTCAGTACCTCAATGGATGATTGGCGGTGTGTGAGTGTCTATATAGGTGTATAAATGCATATGATAGTCTTGTACGGAGTGACTGTAAGTATGAGTGACTGTACAGGTGCGTGAGTGGAGATGTATGTAGACCTAAGAGTCAATGAGTGGGTATGTAGTTATTGGTATTGGAGTATCTATGGTTTTCAAAATGGCCGTCTGAAATTTTGGGTCGGTGTATCAAAGGTTATATTAGGGTGTGAGAAGATGCACTAATTTATCACATGGATGACGTCATCAGTGATGTCATCAGTGATGTCATTTGAGATCTCATCAGTGATGTCATCAGTGATGTCACTGACCATGTCATGAGTGATGTAATATGTGACGTCATCAGCAGTGCATTGCGGGGGCGCGAGTTATAGTTAGCTGAACTAACTATAACAGGGGAATTTCTAGGGCTTTGTACGAGGGAAATGTCCAGCTAACTATAACGCCCCTGAAACCTATGGTTTTTTCAGTGAATTTCTAAGGTTTTTTAAATGCCAATTCCTAACTATAACGCCCCTGAAACCTTTGGTTTTTTCAGTGAATGTCAAAGGTTTTTTAAATGCTAATTCCTAACTATAACTTATCTCTAAAGATATCATGTTTAATGATTTTCATTGGATTTCTATATTTTTCAAATTCAGTGTGTCAATTTTATTAATTATGTTTTTTTGAAATTCTTTTTTATCACCATTTTTTAAACTTATTTTTTCAATTAATTCTTTTAAAAATTAAAAAATATTATTTGCTTTTATTGGGTTTTTCAAACATATTTTTTATATTTTTAAAAATATTTTTTTAACTATATGTTCAAAACTTTATTTTATATATTTTTTTTCCATGTTTTTGGATCCGCGCACCCTATGCGCACCGTTTTCGATCCCTAAGCGTTAGCATCCACGCATGGTATGCGTTGGGTAGGTGTTTAGTGTGCGATCGCAATGCAACCGGTACCCGACTCCCAGCCTATACGCGACACGTTCGATGTACGTAACACGACGTTTACACGCTTCCGTGATGCGTCATCTGCGTCTATGACGCGGTAGGTGCGCAGATCCCGCGAAATATTTAACATTTAAAAAAACATATATATATTTTTCATGTGAATATTAATTGAAGGCAAACTCTAAACTAGTCTTAAAAGTAATATATTTTTACATGTAATCCTATATTTTTTTTAATTCAATTTCGCGGATGCGCGCTGGGTGCGTGATGCGTAAGCGCAGGGTGCGCGGATCCCATGTGAACTGCAAAACAAGAGATTTGATTGGTTCATTACACTTCCTGTTCTAACTATTGAAAGACCCCACCCAATTCAATCATTCTTCTTTCACCTTCTTTGGAGGAGCATCACTTTGCAGAGAAGAAGATTTTTTAGACTAAGTTTACACTTAGCTCTAACTTTTTTCAACTAAAAATGGCTTTAGGGCAGCAGGCATCACCTGCATCTCCTCATTCATCTGAGGATGAATTTTTGGAGGAGGCACCACGCCCACAATGTTTTTCTTCAGTGGTGTGGACATTTTTTACTTTTCCCGAGGGGCAAACGAAGGCCAATGCCATCTTGGTCACGTGCAAGATTTGCAAAAGAGTGCTGTCGCGAGGGGATCCTAACAAGAAATACTCGTGCGGCACGGCAAGTATGATGAAGCACCTAAGGACCCTTCATCCGAACAATCTTGCGCGAGAAGAGTGCAAACGGATGAGAAACACTCCTGCTCCTGCGCCTTACACCTCATCGCAGCCGAGCACTTCAAGAGTGCATCCATCAGCCCAAAACTTGGACATCCATCCTCAATTTCAATTTTTAAAAGTGCTCTGCACTAATTGCAATGCGACTTTTTGCTACGGTGAACAGTCGATCGCCGGCAAGAAAGTCACAATTGCTAGTTTTGGGGGTTTTTTTGTTTGTTTTTTGTTCCCTGAAGTTCATTGTTTGGTTCCTCCTGTTTTTTTATATATTTTTTTCCAGTAAAACCAAAAAATCACAAAATTGTTAGAAAAACCAAAAAAAATGTATAAAAGAAGAAAGAAGAAAAAAAAAAGTTCTTCTAAGAACTAACTTTCCTGGTTAAAAAAAATGTTTTTGTTAGTGTGTGAAAGTTTAGATGAATGTATGTGTAGTACGTAATTGACTGAATGAATGCATTAGTAGCGTATGGTGAATACATAAGTGCAGAACTATGAGGAAGTGCTGCAGCATCACACAGTAACCTCTTTAACTGCAGTGTGCTGTAGTACTTCCGAAGCACAGGGATGCAACATATGTACATAAATATGTTGCAAATCTATGCTTCTCTCTGCACGGCTGCTTAAACTGCTGCCATGTAGTGAGACAGGCACCCTTGCACCCTAGTGCAAGGATATTTGTGTCATATGCTGTTTGTTTTTCTGCAGGAAGACACACCTTCCTGCACAAAAACAATGAGATGATGCATTTTTCTCCTTCAATGTATGCTGAACATTTCAGCATTCATGAAGATATAAAAATGTGGAGAAATGAAAACAATTTTCCTTGTTGTGCTTTCCTACACCAACTTTAGAATGGTGCAGCATTCACACACATTTCGAGATTTATGATTTATGATAAATCTAGACATGTGTCTTGTTCTATGAGTATTCAGTGCAATCATTTATTTTTTTATTTTGTTTATCTGTTTTTATTGATTTTTCCAATTACATTTGCAGGAGCTCTGCTTGCTTCTGTATTGAATCACACATCATAGCACGTATTGCAGATAAAGTTACATGTCAAATGTAAGAAGGCAGAGATTTGCAATAGTTCCTGAAGTGCTTGCCGCACCAGATTGTACGTAAGTCCCATATGCAGCTCAGCCCTTGAACATAGCAAATTACAGCACATTGCAATGAAACACAGTTACATCAAAATGTCACTTGAGGTCTCCCAGTCGAATCCATACGGGCTTCTAAACAGATATCAATGAAACGAAATGGGTAAAAACCCAACAACCTCAACCTAGACCAGCTCCATTGTGTATGTACCTATCCCCGCTACCCTTCTGTTCCCCCTTCCCCGAGTATTCAGTGCAATCATGCACAACAAAACTTATAGAACACCCTTTCAACGCAAAGTGGTGTGCATAATGAGGTTGTATTTACATGGAGTATAAAAAGTGCACAAAGTGCCTTTTCCTCTCTTTGTAAATATGAAAGAGTGTCTTGCGCAATAACTATGTTACAAAAAGTGACATATTTCCGGTTTTAAAATTCCTTGCGAATGATAGCAGGTAAGCACACAGTTTTGTCTGCAAAGATGTTCAAAGAAGAATGATTGAAATGATTGCGGTCCTTCAATAGGTACAATGGGAAATATTATGAACCCCTCAAATCTCTTTTTTTGCAGGTCACATGATATCTGATTATGGTCAGATTTCAAAACTACATAGGTATAAACAGAGTGTTTTTAGAAACGTGTTTCAACTTTGTACTTCTTGCAGACCTCCTCAATCTGCATATTGAGACTTAGTTAAACTTACCTTCACAATAATAGGAATAAAAAATGGTATACATTTTTTCAGATTTTCATTGCAATCTAAATTCCTATAAATTGCTTCTTTTAAAATTTGGATCTGTCAAAGAAAAAAAAAATTATAACATGTAATAATACATTTTTTACAACACAGCATCATTTCCACAAAGTAATTTGTTTGCCTTTTTTGCTGTTCTCAGAATATATTGAATTTCACTAGAAATAGTGATTTCAATCGTACTCATCACTTAACAGCAGGCAAAAAAAAAACAATCAAAAAGATTGTTAAAAAAACAATATCATGCTATTCTCAGTAAAATACCACAAGATACAAATCACACATATATAAAATGCTTATGGCTAACAAAATTTTATACGTTTAACTTACAAAAACTGTAAATGTTGCCGCTTTAAAATATTCACCAAATCTAAGGATGAATTTTTGGAGGAGGCACCACGCCCACAACGTTTTTCTTCAGTGGTGTGGACATTTTTTACTTTTCCCGAGGGGCAAACAAAGACCAATGTCACGAGCAAGATTTGCAAAAGAGTGCTGTCGCAAGGGGATCCTAACAAGAAATACTCGTGCAGCACGGCAAGTATGATGAAGCACCTAAGGACCCTTCATCCGAACAATCTTGCACGAGAAGAGTGCAAACGGATGAGAAACACTCCTGCTCCTGCGCCTTTCTGAGTTTCTTTTCTTTTTCTTTTTTTTTCTGGCATGATTTCTCTATTTTAACGTTGAAAAACAGTATCTGTAAAAAAGAATCACAAATAAATGTATATTAATAACTTTCAAATTTATACTATTCCATTACTGTACAAACACATTTTATATAAAAACTGACTAAGAAACTATAGCCCTGAACCACAAGTGTGACGATGGTTAAAACACTACATGCATAGTGCATACTACTTTGAAGCAGTTCATGCCCTAAAGCCTACCTCACTAAAAAACTACATGCTAACTGACTGAATGATTACAGTACTATAAGGAGACACACTGGGTGAGTAACAGGGTGTTTGCTAGAGGTGTATGAATACTGACTGGGGAATTGAAGGTGTGAAAGACAACTGTGTAGGTGGTTAAGAGGACTGCATACATAGTGGATAGGCGTTTGAAGCAGTCCATGTGCTAAGGTCTGGCTCACTGCATGAGTACTTGGGTACTGACTGAATGATTAGAGTACAGCAAGGAGAGTGACTGGGTGAATTTATAAGTGGTTGGCTTTTGGCACAGTGAATGGATTAGTACTTGGTACTGAATGGGTCACTATAGGAGTGCAAAGGGAGTGACAGGATGTTTGCTGGACTGTATGGATACTGACTAGGGAATTGAAGGTGTGAAAGACAAGTGTATAGTATGTTAGAAGACTGCATGCATACTGCATAGACATTTGAAGCAGTCTATGTGGTAATGTATGGTTCACAACATGAGTACTTGGAAACTGACTAAATCATCAGACTACTGCTAGGACAGTGCCTGGGTAAAACTTTTACATTTTCAGTTCTGGCGCAGTGAAGAGAATAGTACATGGTACTGCACTTTAGTGTCAAACCCTGACTCATTTTATCAATGTATAAGCAAAGACTAGCTTCTAATGCTACTAAAACTTGACAACATGACCGGCTTTAAAACAGTTATCTGTGATCAAATACATGATGTTACCAAATGCTTCTCTCACAATCCTTACCCAAATGCACACAGACTCACAGTGTGATTTTAGACAAGCAACACTATCCTAGGAGTTTACCAAAACTCATTCACTAGTCTAGAAGAGGGAAGGGTACTGCACACAATCTACATATTTAAGTACTGCACTTTAGTGTCAAAGCCTGACTCATTTTATCAATGCATAAGCAAAGACTGGCTTCTAATGCTACTAAAACTTGACAACATGACAGGTTTTATAACAGTTATCTGTCAGCAAATACACGATGTTACCAAATGCTTCTCTCACAGTGGTTCCCAAATGCACACAGACTCACAGTGTGATTCTAGACAACAACCACTATCCATAGGAGTTTACCAAAACTCATTCACTACTGTGGAAGTGGTAAGGGAGCTGCACACAATCTACATATTTCCGGACTGCACTTTTGTGTCAAAGCCTGACTCATTTAATCAAACCATAAGCAAAAACTGCCTTCTAATGCTACTAAAACTTGACAACAAGACAGGTTTTAAAACAGTTCTCTCTCAGCAAATACAAAATGTTATCAAATGCTTCTCTCACAGTGGTTCCCAAATGCACACAGACTCACAGTGTGATTCTAGACAAGCAACACTATCCCTAGCAGCTTACCAAAAATCATTCACTACTGTGCAAGGGGTAGGGAGACTACACACAATCTACATATTAAAGTACAGCACATTAGTGTCAACGCATGACTCATTTTATCAATGCATAAGCAAAGACTGGCTTCTAATGCTACTAAAACTTGACAACATGACAGGTTTTAAAACAGTTATCTGTCAGCAAATACACGATGTTACCAAATGCTTCTCTCACAGTGGTTCCCAAATGCACACAAACTCACAGTGTGATTCTAGACAACAACCACTATCCCTAGGAGTTTACCAGAACTCATTCACTACTGTGGAAGTGGTAAGGGAACTGCACACAATCTACATATTTCAGGACTGCACTTTTGTGTCAAAGCCTAACTCATTTAATCAACACATAAGCAAAGACTGGCTTCTAATGCTACTAAAACTTGACAACATGACAGGTTTTAAAAGAGTTATCTGTCAGAAAATACATGATGTTACCAAATGCTTCTCTCACAGTGGTTCCCAAATGCACACACACTCACAGTGTGATTCTAGACAAGCACCACTATCCCTAGGAGTTTACCAAAACTCATTCACTACAGTGAAAGTGGTAAGGGAACTGCACACAATCTACATATTTCAGGACTGCACTTTTGTGTCAAAGCCTGACTCATTTAATCAAAGCATAAGCAAAAACTGCCTTCTAATGCTACCAAAACTTGACAACAAGACAGGTTTTAAAACAGTTATGTGTCAGCAAATACACAATGTTACAAAATGCTTCTCTCACAGTGGTTCCCAAATGCACACAGACTTACAGTGTGATTCTAGACAAGCAACGCTATCCCTAGCAGCTTACCAAAACTCATTCACTACTGTGCAAGGGGTAAGGAGACTACACATAATCTACATATTAAAGTACAGCACATTAGTGTCAAAGCATGACTCATTTTATCAATGCACAAGCAAAGACTGGCTTCTAATGCTACTAAAACTTGACAACATGACAGGTTTTAAAACAGTTATCTGTCAGCAAATACACGATGTTACCAAATGCTTCTCTCACAGTGGTTCCCAAATGCACACAGACTCACAGTGTGTTTCTAGACAAGAACCACTATCCCTAGGAGTTTACCAAAACTCATTCACTACTGTGGAAGTGGTAAGGGAACTGCCCACAATCTACATATTTCATGACTGCACTTTGTGTCAAAGCCTAACTCATTTAATCAACGCATAAGCAAAGACTGGCTTCTAATGCTACTAAAACTTGACAACATGACAGGTTTTAAAAGAGTTATCTGTCAGAAAATACATGATGTTACCAAATGCTTCTCTCACAGTGGTTCCCAAATGCACACACACTCACAGTGTGATTCTAGACAAGCACTACTATCCCTAGGAGTTTACCAAAACTCATTCACTACAGTGGAAGTGGTAAGGGAACTGCACACAATCTACATATTTCAGGACTGCACTTTTGTGTCAAAGCCTGACTCATTGAATCAAACCATAAGCAAATACTGCCTTCTAATGCTACTAAAACTTGACAACAAGACAGGTTTTAAAACAGTTCTCTCTCAGCAAATACACGATGTTATCAAATGCTTCTCTCACAGTGGTTCCCAAATGCACACAGACTCACAGTGTGATTCTAGACAAGCGCCACTATCCCTAGCAGCTTACCAAAACTCATTCACTACTGTGCAAGGGGTAAGGAGACTACACACAATCTACATATTAAAGTACAGCACATTAGTGTCAAAGCATGGCTCATTTTATCAATGCATAAGCAAAGACTGGCTTCTAATGCTACTAAAACTTGACAACATGACAGGTTTTAAAACAGTTATCTGTCAGCAAATATACAATGTTACCAAATGCTTCTCTCACAGTGGTTCCCAAATGCACACAGACTCACAGTGTGATTCTAGACAACAACCACTATCCCTAGGAGTTTACCAAAACTCATTCACTACTGTGGAAGTGGTAAGAGAACTGCACATAATCTTCATATTTCAGGACTGCACTTTTGTGTCAAAGCCTAACTCATTTAATCAACGCATAAGCAAAGACTGGCTTCTAATGCTACTAAAACTTGACATCATGACAGGTTTTAAAAGAGTTATCTGTCAGAAAATAAACGATGTTACCAAATACTTCTCTCACAGTGGTTCCCAAATGCACACAGACTCACAGTGTGATTCTAGACAAGCACCACTATCCCTAGGAGTATACCAAAACGCATTCACTACAGTGGAAGTGGTAAGGGAACTGCACACAATCTACATATTTCAGGACTGCACTTTTGCGTCAAAGCCTGACTCATTTAATCAAAGCATAAGCAAAAACTGCCATCTAATTCTACTAAAACCTGACAACAAGACAGGTTTTAAAACAGTCATCTGTCAGCAAATACACGATGTTACCAAATGCTTCTCTCACAGTGGTTCCCAAATGCACACAGACTCACAGTGTGATTCTAGACAAGCACCACTATCCCTAGGAGTTTACCAAAACTCATTCACTACAGTGAAAGTGGTAAGGGAACTGCACACAATCTACATATTTCAGGACTGCACTTTTGTGTCAAAGCCTGACTCATTTAATCAAAGCATAAGCAAAAACTGCCTTCTAATGCTACTAAAAGTTGACAACAAGACAGGTTTTAAAACAGTTATCTGTCAGCAAATAAACGGTGTTACCAAATGCTTCTCTCACAGTGGTTCCCAAATGCACACAGGCTCACAGTGTGATTCTAGACAAGCAACGCTATCCCTAGCAGCTTACCAAAACTCATTCACTACTGTGCAAGGGGTAAGGAGACTACACACAATCTACATATTAAAGAACAGCACATTAGTGTCAAACCATGACTCATTTTATCAATGCATAAGCAAAGACTGGCTTCTAATGCTACTAAAACTTGACAACATGACAGGTTTTAAAACAGTTATCTTTCAGCAAATACACGATGTTACCAAATGCTTCTCTCACAGTGGTTCCCAAATGCACACAGACTCACTGTGTGATTCTAGACAAACAACACTATCCCTTGCACTATACCAAAACACATTTCTTCATCTAGAAGGAGTACTACATTTTAGTGTAAAAACATAACTCATTTCACAAATTCATAAACAATGACTGGTTTCTAATTCTACCAAAATATAAAAACAGCACAGTTATCTGTCTGCAAACACATGAAAAACAAAAATGCTTATCACAGAATGGTTTCTACATGCACACATACTGTCAACAAGATTGTAGAGAAAAAAGTATTCCCTACACTTTAGCAGGAGAAATACATTAGTCTGATTAAAATCAAAATAGTCTACATACATCCCCTCACAATTAAATAACTCACCTTTCAAGTTGTTTTGTAGATTAAGAAGTATATCAGTCACACACCAGATTTTCTTATACAGAATCTCTGCACTGTGCAACTGTCTGAGCTGTGCTGAGACTCTCTCCTGCTGAGAATCACCACACTAGGATGCGTACCTGATTTCTCGTCGTAAGATAGCAGGCACTGAAACAATCCTTGTGCTGTGACGGTATGCTGTGGCGACTTCTGGATAGACGTCTTCTTCAGTTACTTCGCGCTGCATCCCTGGCGCGCGGCTCGGTATTGTCGTCTGGTCGGGTCTCCGGTCGAGGACACGCAGCAATGCCCCCGAAAGCCTTAAGATCTCAGGCACAGGCACGGACCGCTTCAGCCTCCGCCTCACTCACAGGGGCTGGCGCTGGTCGTGGAACAGCAGCATTAAATCGCCTCATAAAGATGCCACTGCCTCTGCCTGTACCCCCGCCTACACCTGCAGCTGATGGAGCTTTGGAACTAGCGGTTACAACTGGTGGCAATCTCTCTGCCGAGGAGGCGGCTCCGGTCTCTTCGGTCAGCGCCGGGACTTGCAAAGCAGGTCAGATCATCCCCAGCATGTTTTGCAAGGCAGGCGAGCATTCAAAAACGCCACATATTGCAGGGGGGAGACGTGAGAGAGCAGCTGCTGTGGCGGCAACAGCGATGATTACTAAAGCTAAAGCTATTGATAAAACTGCTAAGAAATCTTCCGTGAGTGGTTTAAATGGTTCTAACGTCTCTAACGTTTCTACAGCTCTTTCAGCCCCAGAGGCTATTGCTCCTAAACATTTAGGTGTGCCTACCTCAGCAGCCAGCTCTGTTTCTGCTCTGGCCCCTGTGGGGCCTACTCAATCAGAAGGGATTCTGGGAGTTGTAGTTCCAGCGGATGGCATTTCATTCATCTGTACTGGGGAGGCAAGCTCAAATCTGGATGGCCCACAGACTGTACGGGTCGAGGCTGACGCTGCAGATAAGTTCTACTCTCTCTCAGATCACACTATGTCCTCAGAGGAGGAGGGAGATCCTATAGAAGGCAAGGACTGGTCTGATGCCAGTGACCCGGGGGACTGGGATAGCAGTGAGCTTGTACATACAGTCAGCGGGACAGTTCGGAAATCTGCAAGATTACCAGAGCAGGAGCGCTTGGAAGCAGGCTCCCTAACTTGGGATTACTCGTTTTCTGGACGGACCCCATCTGTTGACCCCCCTATACCTGGGCTATCTTCAATAGATGCTATTAATCATGGGTCAATCCCTGGCTCTCCTCCAACGGAAATGACATTGGCAGTGATTTATCAATCCATAATGGCCCACAGGGAAGAGTCAAGGCAGGAAAGTGCTCGAACACAAGGAGCTTGTCGCCGCCTCCAGAATTCCATACGGCGGGTTGCAAAAACTTGCACCGAGATCGCAACAAGAGTAAGCGAGGCTGAAGAGAGAATCTCTACGTTAGAGGACGATCTAAGTGCACAAAAAAATCTAACTGCGACTATCCAGTCACAACGGGAAGACATCATATGGAAACTCACGGATCTTGAAAATAGGGCACGGCGTAACAACCTTCGGGTCCTTGGTGTTCCTGAAGGGATTGAAGGATCAGACACTCGAAGATTCATTGTTGAATTATTCGCAGAATCATTCCCAGAGATTCAGCAGTGGGACTGGGGGACAGAAGTGCTACGAGCTCATCGTTATCCATTTAAGCAGAGTGGGGGTTCTAACCATTCTTCGGATAAGCCAAGAGCTATCCTCATCTGCCTAAATAATTTTTTCGCCAGGGAGAAACTTTTTGATTTGGCACGCCCAGATAGAAAAAGATCTGCCAAGGGGTGTCAATTTTTTGTGCGCCCTGATTTCTGTCCAGTTACTGTCGAGCGAAGGTGGCACCTTCGGCAGCTAATTACCCCCTTTCAGTCAAAGGGGGCACAGGCATTTTTGCTTTTCCCTTCAAAGCTCAAGGTTATTTTTAAGGGTCAAGTTAAGTTTTTTCAATCCGAAGTAAAAGCTAAGGACTATCTGGATTCGTTATAAGGAAAAGCATGACTAGAGCAGTTGGCGCTCATCATAATATGATCAATACTTTCTCAGTTTCCCCTTTCCGGGCCCACACTTGAAATCTTATAATGTTAATGTTAATGCTTGAATTTCTTATATGATCTACTATAGGCCCTCACTAGTTTAGTTTATAGCACTAGGATGAATTAATGCTGTTGAAGTCAGGTGCTACTAAACTACAGGGGCATTTCTTTACATATAGTGTGGTGATGGCTCTCAGGTATGTGAGTCTTGCCGGCTCCTCCATCGCAAGGGCCAAGGCCCTGTTGCCCTTTGTAGGGGTAGGTGGGAGGGGGGGGTGGTGGAGTGGGGAGTTGTTTTGGGTGGAGGAGGGTTATTTTTAGTATTAAAAAATGCTTGTGGCTCAACTTAGTTAAGTGTAGTTCACTAATTTTTGATGGATTTGACACAGAAAAGAGATTTGCTGGTTATGCTGGTTATCGTTTAAAGTCAGAAACTTACTATCATAGTACAGGTATCTGTATTTTCATTGAATGGCGCAAGCAAAAATTAGGATAGCTTCCTGGAATATTTGTGGGCTAAATAACGGAAGGAAAAGGGCCCTTTTCTCAAAATTTGTGGTAGCTTTACGGCTGGATCTGATTTGTATTCAAGAGACCCACATTCCCTGGAATGAGAGGGGTATGCTTCGGATACCTGGATTCGAATTAATTGGTTGCTCTCGTCAAACTACTAAGATCAGGGGGGTGGCGGTTTTGGCACGACGAGGTCTTTGTACTTGTAGAAGGACTAGTCAAGATGGTGCAGGCAGGTGGGCAATTGTTGAGGTAACTTTAAATTTTAGGTCCTACACAATATGTACGGTTTATGGGGCAAACTTAGACGATCCGGCAGTTTTGCACCACCTGAATACTGAGCTGGCTCTGTATCCCAACCCTACTTTTCTCTGTGGAGATTTCAATATCAATTTAGCGGTTAGTGTTAATTTATCTACGGACCAAAACTATTTTGGGAAAAAGCCCAGGGTGTTCCGGGCATTACAAGCCTTAGTGCAAGAGCATTGCTTGTTGGACTGCTGGCAGTTCCATAATCAATTATTAGACGGATTCACATATTATTCGGCTCCACATAATAAAATGTCCCGGCTAGATTTTTTTTTTATCTGAACAGTTGGTTTTGTCATCATCCATTGCACTGCATCCAAGGGTATTATCTGATCACAACCTACTTATTGTGGAATACACTCTCCCACAGAAGGTACTAGAATTCAGGGCTTGGACGTTCGAAAGAAAATTGATGACAGAACAGGCCTATATAGACCATATGAAGTGTTGGATTAGTGAATTTTTTTATTTTAATGTTGGCACAGCCTCTGAAAATGTGGTGTGGGATTCATTTAAGGCGGCCTTGAGGGGTGAGACCAGGAGTTTTTCCTTCTCTCGTCGGAAAGTAGCCCAGCGACAAATTTACGAGCGCTTGGCAGTGTTAAGCACAGTAGAGACAGAATTGATTGAAGCTGTAAGAGAAGGTAGAGGCATTACGCAAATTCAAGCTAAAATAGCTAAGACTAGGGCCTCTCTGCTGGAGTTTTTTATTCAGGATTTAGCCGCTAAATTCTTACAATACCGCTCCGAGATGTTTGAAATGGGAGAGCGGTCAGGCAGGGTTTTGGCAAAGAGACTTCAGCAGAAGGGATTGGCCAATCTTGTCACTAAGATACAGAATTCACAAGGTCAGCTTTTGGAAACCCCAGAAGGGATTCTCGAGGTATTCCAACAGTTTTACAAAGATCTTTACAAGGAAGCCGGGAATTGTGTTGCAAACACAGGCCAGCATGCTGCAGCTTTCCTGGCCAGTCTGCCAACTATCCAACCGACAGAGCAACAGAGAAGCGTCCTTTCGGCCCCCATCGAATCGGAGGAGGTTGAGATAGCAATTGGAGCACTGGCTAATGGTAAAGCGGCAGGTCCGGATGCAGTCCCATTAGAGGTTTACAAAGCATTCACTCAGGAGATTCGTCGGGTTCTTCTCCCAGTTTTGAGGGCCGCACAATTGGGAAGCATTCCTGAATCCTGGACCCTGACTAACATTATTCTCTTTAAAAAAAAAGATAAACCTGAATTGGATCCTGCCTCATTTAGGCCTATATCACTCATAAACTCGGATAATAAAATTTTTGCCAAAATTCTTTCATCTAGATTGGCTGCTATAATCACTCCTTTGGTCTCGCTACGTCAGCATGGCTTTATCCCAGGCAGAGATACAGCAAATCATGTATCTCGAGTGGTGGCATTATTGGACTGGGCCCAGGCAACATCATCACCTGTTGGGGCGATCCTGCTGGATGCTGAAAAAGCGTTCGACAGGATCGCCTGGCCTTTTCTATGGGAGGTTTTAAGTTGGAATTTATCCATGCAGTTCAATCTTTGTATTCTACTCCTAAAGCCACTGTCTCAGTTGCTGGGCTGGTCTCTAAGCCATTCTCAGTAGGAAGGGGTACCCGTCAGGGCTGCCCGTGTTCCCCCCTTCTCTTTGCGTTGTATATAGAGCCTTTTCTATGTTTAATTGAGAAAGCGCAGGACATCCGACCAGTTACGATTCACTCAACGGATTATAAGGTACTAGCCTATGCCGATGATATTGTAGTTCTGACCTCAGAGGTCTCGTCTGCCTTTACGGCTGTCAAAAGCATAGCAGATCAGTATGGAGCCTTCTCAGGTTACAAGCTCAATGCTGCTAAGACCCAAGTAATTCAATCTACAGCTATGGGTCCCTCAGATGCCCCAATAGCGCAGTCTGCAAAATATTTGGGTGTATATATTACAGCACATGTAGGCACTATCCCAGATTTAAACATTCTGCCTATAATTAACTCGGTAAAAACAATATTGGCAAGGCTGGATAATCTCCATCTCTCCCTCTATGGCAGATGCAACGTCCTCAAGATGCTGATTTTGCCTAAATTTTCATATATTTTTAGAACAATACCCTTGGAGATGCCTCATTCCAGCTTAGCTTTGGCAGATAGGATTTGCAGCAGGTTTCTTTGGGGGTACAAGCAGCCCAGAAGGGCAGCTAAATGGATGCTCCAGTCTCGTTCACGTGGTGGTTGGGGGGTCCCTAGTTTGTTAGTTTATTTCTGGTCTTCAATGATTCAATACTTTGGGTTACCACTGTTGGGAGATGCTGCTGGCCCCTCTCTGGCCTGTAGGCCCTCAAGTTTTGAAATTGGGCTGGGTGAGGATGTTAAACGAGTTCTGGTTCGGGTGATAGAACCAAGCTATTATAAAAGAACTAGGTTTAAGGTCATTTGGTCCATGTTTTCGGTATGGCGTAAGGTCCGTCGTAAATTTTCAGTTCCCAACATTAATTTCTATACACCCCTTTCTGCATCCCGGCTATTGCCAGCAGTCTTTCAGGATCAAGTCACCCTTAATTGGTCAGCTTTAGGATTAACTGTGCTTGGCAACTGAGGGTATGAAGGGAGGCTGGCCTCTTTTGCACACCTTAAGGAGAGGTATCAGCTCAACACATCTGATTTCTTTAAATATTTACAGCTCCGTAGTTTTATAGAAAAAAGCAAATTGGAGACTGAAGGACTATTCGCGAAGATAATTCTGATCGAACTTATTGCCAGGCGATCTAAAATAGGGGTAATCTATCGCCATTTACTCACAAAGCTTCCTGACGATATTTCTGCGTCCACATTAAAATTAGAAGCCAAATTTGGTGTAACAGGAATAGACTTAGCCACCTCTTTGGAATTGGCCGGTAGGGTCCTCATTTCTGGCAGTTTACGATCTCAGTGCTTCATGGCTCTATTTGACTTGTATTATACGCCAGCCAAGATATCTAAGTGGGCGGGCTGTGTGGGGCATAGTTGCCCAAGGTGTGGGTTAATGGCGGCCGATGATGTCCATATGTTCTTCGGATGTCATAAGCTGAAGCCTTTTTTGAAGGACGTAGAGCAGTTCCTCAAAGTCAATTTAGGCATCCCAGCTGCTCTCTCACCCGAGTTAGTTATCTGTGGGTATCAAAGCAATAGTGAGCACATACGGCCCCGTTACTCGTCAGCCTTCCTGTTAATAGCTACGGCAATGGTCCGTCTTTGTATTACCTCAGAGTGGATAAGTCCTGGGTCACCTACCTTCCTTGATTGGAGAAGGAGGATTTTAGCACTATATAACTTGGAGTCCTGTGTCTGGGCTTGGTGGGGTAGAGCCAGGCGTGAGTTTGGTAGAAAGATTTGGGCTCCACTTGAGGCATGGATAGGTTAATATCTATGCTACTTAGCTTAAACAGTCAGGCACTTAGTACTATTGTAAGATGTAATATAAACGCCCACTAACGTCGAAATTATATTGTTATGATAAATGATGGAAGCATTCTTATTAACCTGTTCTTTTCTTTCTGTTCTATTGCTTAGTAAGTGTCTGTGTCAGGATTATACATGCCTACAGTTATCTTGTACTTTTTCATTTGCTCTTTCCTTCGTTTTTATTCTCTGTTTTTTATTTGTGCTTGTGATTAACAAGCACAAATAAAAAAAAAAAAAAAAAAAAGCAACTGTCAGCAGAACCAAAGAATGGCAACGTTTCCCTCTCATTTCCCACACATATACATGTAAACATCAAATCACATTCCTTCCCACATATATTCAAAAGCAAACACACATTTCTATTGGTTAAACATTTCAACCCTTTCCAAATGACATAAATTTGAACCCTTCCCCCAATCTGCCTTCTGCCCGTTACCATAGAAACAGGTCATGGAACACTGTACTGAGCTCACAAGTTCAGCACACAATGTTGCTAATCAAGACAGCAAGTGTGCTTGACTTTTCAACATATCAGCTTATCATATACAATGTTCCTTACAATCAGTTTTTGTTAACCAAAAAGAATCATGCGTTTAAAAAACAGAAATATACACCCTACCTTTCAGTGTAGAAGGTTGTCAAACAACCAATGATTTCTTGTCTTTTTTCAAAACTGCATCTTATCCACCATTTTAGAAACATCTTACTTTCCAAACTGCCATTTCATTTACAGAGACCATCTGAGTGCATCCAGACCTCCTTTCAAGATGCTTAGAGTGTGGATTGTGGGACACAGCTATATTTTCTGGAGCCAAAGGTATGCAGAAAACAAAGGCATTAACAAAGACCTAGGTTTGCCAAATGTAGACATTAAATAGATTGGCCAGAGAGGGTTAAAGTGGCACCAATTGATGCCATTGGTGAAATCCTTCATGCATATCCAACACCCTGACCTCATAATAGTGCACTGTGGTGGCAATGACCTAGGCACTTTGACTGGGGTAGGTCTGGAAATCCTTATGAAGGACACCTTTGCAGATCTGCCAAAACTGCCTTTGTGTATTCTAACATATGCCAAAGGCAGAAATGGAACTGGTCCGATCATTTTTGTCCACAAATTGAGAAAGCTAGGAAACATGTGAATAAATCTGTTTCTGCTTTTCTCCGAGACTATAGAATGGGGTCCATTTACAATAACAATCTGCGCTTTCATATGCAAGAGATGTATAGGAGAGATGGAGTACACTTTACTGATGAAGGAAACAGAGTCTTCCTCAACAACTGTAGACTCTGTATAGGTACTTACTTATAAGTACCAAAAACTCTCAATGAACACAACAGCTCTTTTTAGAGCCACTCAAGAACAAAACACTTAAGCTTGATCTTTATCTCCCAAAAATGTAACATTTTTTTTCCTTGGATCCGCGCACCCAACGCGAGAGAATCCGTGCACCCAACGCGTTAGGATGCGCGCACCCTGCCTGCATTTCGCCATTTAAAAAAAAAAAGAAAAGGGGGCCCCAGGGGGTCCTTCTGGGACACCCTAAGCACCTCTAGAGGGTCAGAGTATTTCCACTCTGCCCCCTTTATATGTTTTACACACTTATTCCCCTTGCTTCTTCAGCCTCGCTTCTACCGAGGCAGAAAATGGCCGCCAACAGTTCCTGGTTTAGAATGTAGACAGACACTCGACAGCCAATTAGCATTCAGCGCGCGATCGGGAGGGTGCGCGCTCGGTTCGGGGAGGGTGCGCTTACGGTGCGGGTAGGGTGCGCGGATCCTCCCCGGCCATAGATATCACTAACTTTTTTACCCTAAATTTCTCAGGAACTACTGAACAGATTCACACCATTTATGCAAAAGGCACGAGTCTGAACTGAGGACTACCTCTTTGCCAAATTTGGTGTCATTCCGTTCAGCGGTTCAGGCTGTAGCTGCGACAACAGATCCTATGGGAAATTGCATGGGGAAAACGCGTTTTGGGACCCCCCTTTTTTCTCGGCCCCCGCTTGACGAATCACCACGAAACTTTCAGGGTAGGAGCGGAGCGGAGCTGGCCAACAGTTTGGAAACTTTCGTGAAGATTCGTCAACCGGCGCCAGACTTATTGGGAATAGAATGTTGCTGATTTCCTTTGGAAAATAGGTCCTAACTATAACTATCTACTGGCGACTGCCAGTAGATAATATAAATATATATCTTTATATCTATGTATATATGTATATGTATATGTATATATATATATATATATATATACATATATATATATATATATATATATATATATATATATATATATATATATATATATATATATTGAAAACCAAGGTTGCCCAAGAGAAGAAGCCGCACATGAGGAGTTAATGCCCTTTTATTGCAGAAGGCAGCAGGTACAGCACACCATCAAACTTCGAGTACAATTGCCAAAGTTATCACCAGACGCGTTTCAAACTCCATTGAGTCCTTGTTCACAGGCTGTTTGGCAAGAGGGAAACAACAGACTGTCAGCGGAGCACATTGTTAAATACACCCAAGTCCCGCCTTGAATGGGCGGCGGCACAAATTGCCTCCTGGTACATGTAGTCCACCTTAATGTAAACCCCTGTGGGTGTCCATTCCGAGGAGGATGAAATTAACTTCAAGCCGCGCTGCAGCGCATACCCACATGGGTAAGACTGTTCATTTTTCCGGGGGCCCACATCACCCACTGGGGTTTAATAAAAGAGCGGACTACACTTACCAGAATCCTCTACAGCACACGCCCACATGGGCGGGACATTAAATTGTGCTCAGGTGGACTGCTCGAGTTGTTGGGTCTCCTATGCCAGTGATCAAGGGCGGTGTTACGCCCGAAACGCGTTTGGCAATATTTGTGTGCTGTAACCTTGCTGATAGAATCCTTGGAATAAATGGATTAACACGCTGTGATGTGGCTTCATCTGGCGGGCAACTCTTGTTTTGGAATTATAGCGGCCGGCCCGGTCGCGGTGAGGCCCCACTGCGTAACATGCAGGTCCATAGTGCAGGATACTAAGAGGCACTACAGGAACAGCGTGTCCATTCCGAGGAGGATGAAATTAACTTCAAGCCGCGCTGCAGCGCATACCCACATGGGTAAGACTGTTCATTTTTCCGGGGGCTCACATCACCCACTGGGGTTTAATAAAAGAGCGGACTACACTTACCAGAATCCTCTACAGCACACCCCCACATGGGCGGGACATTAAATTGTGCTCAGGTGGACTGCTCGAGTTGTTGGGTCTCCTATGCCAGTGATCAAGGGCGGTGTTACACCCGAAACGCGTTTGGCAATATTTGTGTGCTGTAACCTGGCTGATAGAATCCTTGGAATAAATGGATTAACACGCTGTGATGTGGCTTCATCTGGGGGGCAACTCTTGTTTTGGATTTATAGCGGCCGGCCCGGTCGCGGTGAGGCCCCACTGCGTAACATGCAGGTCCGTAGTGCAGGATACTAAGAGGCACTACAGGAACAGCGTGTCCATTCCGAGGAGGATGAAATTAACTTCAAGCCGCGCTGCAGCGCATACCCACATGGGTAAGACTGTTCATTTTTCCGGGGGCCCACATCACCCACTGGGGTTTAATAAAAGAGCGGACTCCACTTACCAGAATCCTCTACAGCACACGCCCACATGGCCGGGACATTAAATTGTGCTCAGGTGGACTGCTCGAGTTGTTGGGTCTCCTATGCCAGTGATCAAGGGTGGTGTTACGCCCGAAACGCGTTTGGCAATATTTGTGTGCTGTAACCTGGCTGATAGAATCCTTGGAATAAATGGATTAACACGCTGTGATGTGGCTTCATCTGGGGGGCAACTCTTGTTTTGGATATATATGTATATATATATATATATATATATAGAAACAAAGTCCTGACCTCCCAAGTGCAACGTGGGGGGTTGAATACAGGTACGGACCTCTAATCAATGCGCAATGCTGTTGTCCAAGTAAATACACCAGGCGGCTTCACAAATTTAAATCTGACGTTTTTATTTTCATTTCTGCCAGACAAGTGTCCGCCTCAGACGCGTTTCGATCGCCTCCGCGATCTTGATCACCTGACGCGCTGATGCCGGACCTTCCATTTAAAATCAACTTCATCCAATCACATTGCTCATTGATAATGGACATATACAAAATGCTCATAAGAACGAGTGTGTCGTCCTAAAGACATTATGAACTAGTAACAGCATTGATAAATACCAGGCTAAAATATCAGTATCGATATAATTGATAAAGAATAAGCATAACATAGCAAACAAAATATCTGGCAAGTGCCCCTTGATGCTATAATGCTAAGAATTGATTAAAGCCAGTAGTGAATGTGCTGAATCAGTACATAATTCATTGGTACGATGTAATAGAAAATACACACTCATGTTCAAAAGAAATATAGCAATTTGGTAAAGTCCAAGATAAAAAGAAGAAAAAGGCGAAAAAAAAGGAGGGGGTGGAGAAAGAAAGAAAAAAAGGGGGGGGGAAAGGGAAAAAGAAAAAAAGAGAAAATACAAATTGATTAATAAAGAGCATAAAAAGAATGAAGAAAGATGAAAAGAAGAGAAGATGGAGAAGAAACTGAGCAGAAGAAGTAAGAATGAATGTGCAAAGTGAAGTTGTGACTGCCAGTGACAAGGAAAGAACATAAGTAGGTGATACAGTGACCGAACAATAAACTGCAAAGTCATATATGGTAAATCAAGTCACTTTGAAACAAAAATCACAAGAAATTACAAGAAATTGTGCAGATCCTCACTTGTGTTCATCCCATTAGGCATTTTGGTGTCAAGTAATAGAATGAAGGAGGAGTCTAGCTGACAAAGTTGTTTCTCTCTATTGCCCCCACGGATTGAGGGGGGTACTGCCCCAATGACATAATATTTCAAGTCACAGATTTTATTTGCATGGATGGCTTTAAAATGTCGAGCAACAGGGTATGTGGGATCCGAGTTAACAATCGCACGCAGATGTTGCAAGATGCGATTGAAAACCGGTAACTTGGTACTCCCCACATATTTAAGGTGACATGTACATTCGAGCACATAAACCGCAAAATCAGTAAGGCATGTGAAGTGATGTTTGATTTGTACCGGAATGTTACTGAATGCTGTGTGATATTCGGAAACATTAATTCCGAATTTGCATGCACGGCATGATGCACATTTAAAAAAGCCAGATCGTGACAACCAAGTGGTCTTTTCTATAGATTCAGGATTAGATTTAACCAAAGCATCCCTCATTGAGGGCGCTCTCCTGAATGTGATGTTAGGTAAATTGGGTAGCAAAAACTTGAGAGTCATATCTGTCAGAACAATTGGCCAATGTTTGTAGATTATGTTTCGCAAGGCCTTGTGTTGTTTGCAGAATGTGGTAATGAGTCTAATTGGTTGCATGGTTTCATTACTAGCCTCACAACTGTTATCTGTGGTCTGAGGTTGTTTGGTGGAAAGGCAGAATTCCCAAGAACAAAGATTTGCTTTGTCAAGGGCTTTTTTAAGGTTATGTTCTTTATAACCACGGGCAAGGAACCGATTGGTAGCTTCTAGTTGACACTGTTCTAAGTCATATGGACGGCTACAATACCGCCGTAGGCGGAGAAATTCCCCGTAGGGTATACTGTGTATGAGATGGGGTGGATGGGCACTGCTGGCATGTAAGATAGAATTGCCAGCAGTGATTTTTCTGTGAAGTTTAGTTTCAATCTGGTTGTCTGATATAAAGACCTCCACATCCAGAAATTGCACCCTCTCAGTACTGATAGTAGCCGTAAATTGTAAATTCATCAAGTTGGTATTGATGGATGCTACAAACAAAGAAGCCTCCTCTATGGATCCTTCCCAGACGATAAAGATATCGTCTATATATCTGCCGTAGTAGCGGATATGTGCATCCCACATCATCTTGTGGTCGACCCTGAGTGAGGACATGTTCCTCCCACCAACCAACCAAAAGGCAGGCATAGGTTGGAGAGAAACATGCCCCCATGGCCACGCCCCCCAACTGTTTATACAAAACTTTATTGAAAAGAAACAGATTGTTATCAAGGCAGAGGCTAATCATTTGAAGTAGCATGGTATTGTGGTCTTTAAAATTGATGGAACGAGAGTCCAAAAAATGTTTGACAGCAGTTAACCCTTGTGAATGTAAAATACTGGTATAGAAGGAAGCTATGTCAAGTGTAATAAGTATGTAGGTGCGTTGCCAATCAATTGCCTGGATTTTATTTAAAAAATCACCTGTATCCTTAATAAAGGATGGCAGGGCGGTCATGTGCGGTTGGAGAAAATAATCGACATACTTTTTTTTTTTTTACATTTTTATTAGAAACCGTTGGTACACAATAAAATACAGACAAGGGCCTACAACCACCAGGGCCGGCCGCTATAGAGCCCGAGGGCCCGCAGTGCAACGCCACACAGTCAAATGAACCAGAGGCAAAGCTCCCGGCAGTTCGTGAGCACATGTAACAGGCCGTGGCTATAGGCCAGGAGCAATCGGAAAAAAACAGTTTCATTTTCTATTAAATATAAAACACACTCAAGGCAATGAGAGTCCGAAATAGCAGCGTGCCCTTCCCAGGACGGGGAACAACGTACAGTGTCCAAAGCAGATCTTGTCTGGAGGCGGTAGAGGGGGGCAACGGGAAAACAAAGCATGGAACACACCTCACACCATCCCGCAGAATGTGTGGCTAGGGGGACAAAGCAATATCGACCTCTAATGGCAGAGGCGGGGTGCAGATACGTCCACGATATAAATTCCATGGACCCCATACCTTAGTCCATTTCCCTGGCTTGCCTCTCGCCACATACACCGTCTTTTCCCTAAACATACACCAGTCCATATTCTCCTTCCATACCTCGATCGTGGGCGGCCTCGGGGAGCCCCACAGCTGTGCAATGTTACGCTTAGCCACCATGTACCCCAAGGTCACCCACTGCGTCTGTGCCGCATTACAATCATTCGGTTCCCAGACATTCAACAAACACCTCCTAGCCTCTGGCAACAGAGCAACATGCGTGACCTCCTCCATTACGGTGTGGATACCGTTCCAAAATCGCACAACCTCCGAACATTCCCATAAGATATGAAGAAAGGTACCCGGCAGGCCACATCCACGCTTACACAGTCCATCCATCGAGTAACCCATACGCAGCAAACCGGGCCCCGTGACATACACTCTATGAAGGATCTTCAGCTGAACGAATCGTAAGCGGGCCGGGATCGCCACCTCTTTCGGGGAGGCCACCGCCGATACCCAGTCCTCATCGTCCAGTTCCAAGCCATCGCCCGTCCATGCCTCCCGCAGACGGAGCAGCAAGTCCGCGCGATCATTAATGAGTTTCTTATAAATCAGAGAAATAGTGCTGTCGGGCACGTAGCCATCCAACACTCTATCCTCCAGTGGGGAATACTCGGGGATAGCGGCAACGTCCGGAAAAACCGAACACAGCGCATGGTAGACTTGAGCATACCGGAAGTACTCTCTATCGTTTAATTTATATTCAGTTTTAAGCATTTCAAACGTTTTGAAAGACCCCTTCGCCCAAAGATCACCCACCTTACATATACCAATCATATCCCATTTCTCAAAGCCTTTCGATCTCCACAAACAGCCCAACCGCCCAGAGGCATACAACGGCGTCGCCCGAGTCAAGCGATCCCTCCACCCCATCGCAGCATTCGCCGCGTGCCACACACGTACCGCAACCTGCGTGGGTCCTGTCAACCGCGTGTCCGGGGTCACCGAGTACAGCGCCCTATTATAGTCCCCACCCGGGAGCAGAAATGTATCCATCTCGAAGGCCGGTTTCAAGGCAGGACCGTATATCCCGTGATTCACCGCCGCCAACTGAGACGCCCAATAGTATCGTTTAATATCGGGGAGGGCGACCCCCCCATCGTACCAAGGGAGCGTCAACTTGGCGAGAGCAATCCGCGGCCGCCCGTCCCAAAACAGTTGGCGCTGAAGACCCTCCACCTCCCGGAAATAACGGGCTGGCATGACATCTAGAGTATTTTGCAAAGCGTACAAGAAGCGAGGTAGCGACATCATTTTAAACAATGCCGCCCGCCCGTCCGAGCGGCGAGAGCGGAAGTCGTCGCCACCTCGCGACGTCGGCCTTCAATCGCTGAAGGGGAGGGAGAAGGTTTCGCTCATAGCGGACCGCGGGATCCAGTGAGATAAAGATTCCCAAATATTGGAACCCCAGGGTAGCAATCAGGATAGGGCAATCCCGTGGCAGGAGGGGGGCCTCACCCGAGAGGACGTAAACACACGACTTGGCCCAGTTGATGACCAGGCCGGAGTTGCGACCAAAATAATTCAGTACGTCCACCAACACAACTAGCGACTGTCGGGGAGAGGTGAGATACAGAAGGATGTCATCCGCGTAAAGGGAGACACGGGCTTCAAACTCCGGCATCCATCTAATGCCTCGCAACGACGGCTCCCAATGCAACCAGGCGGCGAGAGGCTCCAAAGAAAGTGCAAAGAGAAGGGGTGATAACGGACATCCCTGCCGCGTACCTCTTCCCAGTGCGAAGGGAGCCGACACCCTACCATTCACCACCACCTGAGCCAGTGGGTCAGCATATAGTAATTTTACCCAACCAATAAACTCAGGGCCGAACCCAAATTTCGCCAACAATGCCCAAATATATGGCCACTCCAAAGTGTTGAACGCCATCGTAGCATCTAAAGATGCCAAGATGGCCGGCTCACGTATAAATTCCGCTCTAGCAAGCACGCCATGCAACCGCCTCAAATTTAGAGCGGTATTCCGATGGGGTATAAAACCGGACTGATCCTGATGAATCAAGTCGCCCACGACCCGAAACAGTCGATTAGCCAATACCTTAGCCAGAATTTTGGGTTCTGCGTTCAACAGCGAAATGGGCCTATAGGAGGCGCAGCGATCTCGCGGCTTCCCCTCTTTGTGTATCACAACTATGTTGGCGAGGCGTTGGTCAGGGGGGAGGAAGCCCGCCGCACGTGCCGCGAAAAACATGTCCCGAAGATACGGCGCTATCTTATCGGGACGCAACTTATACAGTTCGATGGGAAGACCATTGGGACCCACAGCTTTACCCGATGCGATCGAGCGAGTGGCCAGAGCGATCTCATCTGACGACAACTTCGCCTCCATCAATACTGCATCAGCCTCCGATAGGGTTGGCAATGCAATGTCTCTAAGCAACAGATGAGAATCCTCCTCCGAACGCATAGAAACCGGAGAGTATACCCCGCGGAAATGAGCCGCGAAGCAGTCAACGATCTCCACCGGGTCAGTCACACGCACTCCATCCATTCTCTCCACAACGGGCACCACCCTGTTCGCTCTCTCCTTCTTATCCAACCAAGCAATCAACTTTCCGGCCTTATCCCCCACATCATACAGTCGTCCTTGCTGCTCTCTAATCATCCCTTTAGCGGCTTCCATGACTAGCGCTCTATAATCTGATTGTTTGAGGCTGAGAACATGCAATTTCTCATCAGTAACTCCCCGCTCCAAGTCCTCCTCCATTTCAGCTATTTCAGTTTCCAGGCGAACCACCTCTGTTCTCTCGCACCTCTTAGCATGGGAGATAAGGGACAAGGCCTGCCCCCTGATCACCACTTTATAAGCCTCCCATAGGGAGACGGCCGATGACACCGACCCCACATTATCATTGAAGTAGTGATCAGTGGACTTGACCAGTTCCGCGCGGATCTTAGGGTTACGTAGATACCAGGGGCTAATGGGTGCGACTCTCCCCTCTGCCCCAGGGACAACCCTCAATTGCAACCATATAGGGGAATGATCAGAAATACCTCGGGCTAAATGACGCACCTCCCCAATCATCCCAGCTTGGATCGCCGGCATAAGCATGTAATCAAGTCTCGAGAGACTCCCATGGGCCCCCGAGTGAAAGGTATATTGCGCCTGTCCCGGGTGCATCAATCTCCAGCATTCTACAAGTCCCAAAGTGTCCAAAAAGCCACCCAACCAGGCGTGAGCCCTAGGGAGATCCCTGGGGGGGTGACGGTCCCCCAACCCGGAGACAACGGCATTAAAGTCACCCCCCAACACCAGAACCCCCCCAGGGAGTCCCAGGACCAAACGCCCCAAATCAGCAAATGTAGCAGTCTGTAACCCCGGAGGCACATACACAGCCACGAGCGAAATAGTCCTACCCTCCCATCTCCCCACCAGTGCCACATAGCGCCCCCTATCATCGTGAAGCACCTCGTCCACTTCCAATGGGAGAGAGGCCCTAACCAAAATGCCCACTCCCCTAGAGCCAGAAGTGAAACCAGAGTGAGCGGCAAGGCGATAGCCCCTCCTATTTAGGGCATGGAAGGAGTTCCCAATCAAATGTGTCTCCTGCAGGAAAACAATGTCGGGCGAAATCCGCTTCAAAAACTGCAACACCACCCCACGCTTGATCCTGTCCCCCAGTCCATTCACATTCCACGAAAGGATTCTCAATCCCCTATCCCCCATCCCACTACCGTGCATGATACCCACATCCCGGAAAGCACAACCCGGATAAGCCAGCAGAGAACTTCACATTGCCTTGCAAAACAAACAAACAATCCCCAACAACCCCCCTCCCCCACAATCCCCAAACCACAACTCCCCCCTCCCTGCACCCCTGCTTGAGCCCAAACAGCCCCCCCAACTCACAGTGTGCCTGTCACCCTAACATATACCACAAAAAGAACCCCAGAAGGAGGAAAGGACCCCAATAAGCTCCCCACAACCCCCAGGCATTTGGAGGGCATATTGTGCCAAACTAGGGTCCAGTGAGCCAAGGTACAAAACGTCACCAGTCCAGTCCATCACCAGGAACCAAGTTCTAGTCCTGCTCCACCAAATCCCGGCCGCTCTCCGCCATCCGACTGTCTCGATCCTGTCCCCGAGGCAGGGCATCCAACCAGTCTCCAACCGCCTCCGGCCGGTCGGAAAAGTGGGAACGACCCTGGAACTCAACCCGCAGCCTCGCCGGGAACAACATCGCATATTTCAGCTCCATGTCCCTCAAGCGCCGTTTGACACCCAAAAATCCCAGCCGTTGTTTCTGGACCGCTTGCGTGAAGTCCGGGTAAAAGCTGACATTGGAGTTCTCAAACTTCAGCGGCCCGGCCACCCTCGACGCCTGAAGGATAGCATCCCTATCCCGAAAGTTAAAGAGTCGGGCGATTATAGGCCACGGGGGAGCACCCACCTTGGGCGCACCACCCGGAATCCTGTGGGCCCGCTCCACCGCAAAGAACTTGCTCAGTCCCTTGGGCGCGAGACGATTGGTCACCAGATCCTCAACAAAAAGATCCGCAGCAAATTCCTCCGATCTTTCCGGCACTCCAATGATACGAACATTGTTCCGTCTAGCCCTGCTTTCGGAGTCCTCAAGTCGACGGTCCGTCAGATCACTGGCTAGCTGCAACCTACGGACCTCCGTCTGCAGGGCGGCCACGTCCACAGTTAGGCTCGACGCCGCTTGACTCAAGGAGTCGACCCGCTCGTTAGTTTTGGACAGGTCTGCCCTGACCAAATTCACATCGATCAGGACCGCGTCCAGTTTATGAGCCAGGGTATCAACTGCTGACCCACAGCGGTCTTCATCTCCTCAATGGCGCCCATGACGTCCATCAGGGTCAATTCCGACGATGGGCCTGAGACCGCCTTAGACCTCTCAGGCGATTTATGCGAGCCACCAGGGGATCCCTTTGCCTGCGCATATCGATCCATGTTATTGACCTGGGTATAGGCACCCCTCCGGGTTGACTTGGGTTTCGACTTGTCTCCATCTAGTCTCGCCGCCATCGTCCGGAGGCCACCAAGGCTGGCACCCGCCCGCACCAGGAAAAAGGGGACCAGGTAGCTAAGTCAATTGAACACAGCCGTCGCCGACAGTCAGCCCATGTATAGTCCGAGAGTCAGGCCAGACACTTCGCCGTCCGCGCACCTCTGAAACACCAAAGTCTCTCAGCCGATATCAGAGAACAAGCTTGAAAACGAAAGTGAAAGTGCGGGGTCCGTGGCAGGTCAAGCCCAGCCAGCCGCTGTTGTTCACTTCGTACCCGGGCACTTCACCAGCTCGAGATCGGGACCAAGGCAAGAGCAGGCCGCAAACTTCGGAGTGCAACCATTCCGGGTCCCGGCGTCCGATCTGAATTTGGAAAACGGGTGGCACCTCAGCGCAAGTTCATCTGCAAAAGCCCGTCAAATAAACCAGGATTAAGTCAGGATAGACGTGGGAGGTTGCGGAGGCCCTCGATAGCCGTAAGCCTACGCGGCCATCTTGGTTGCGCGCTAGGCTCCTCCCATCATAATCGACATACTTGGACATAGCTTCCAGAAGATTGTTCCTTGCAGAGATGATAGGTCTGCCAGGTATAGGGTGAGTACCCTTGTGAACTTTAGGAATAAAGTACAAGGTAGCTGTTGTTGGAAAATCATTTTTAAGAAACAAATATTCATTCTTAGACAAAAGTCCCAATCTTTTTCATTGTGCTAAGTGGGAGAATACTGATTTTTTGATTTGAATCAAATGGTCTCGGCCTACTTTGCCGTAGCAATTTGTGTCAGATAAATGGCGTTGTGCCTCAAGAAGGTAATCACATTTGGGCCAGAGAACTATATTGCCCCCCTTGTCAGCACCCATTACCACAATTTGACCATTATCACAAATTTTCTTGATTAACGCCCAATAGTTTCTCAATTTTGCATTTATTTGACCACACTTAGAGTAAGTGGACAGACTCAATTTTTTTAGATCATCAATTACCATGTCACTGAACACATCTACTGAGTCTTTAGGCATAACCGGATAGAAGCTTGAAGGAGGACGAAACGGACTGGCAGCCGCCAATCCTGTGTTAATTCCTTCAAGACATTCAGAACCAATGTCGGATATCGAGGAGTACGAGCTTTCTTTTGCCAAAGAATGTATAATTTGAAGTGTGTCTGAGTCCCGGACTTGTAGTGTGTCCAGCATTGGGTCAGAGGTGGAGGCCACATTCATAGGTTTGTTCAATTGGAAATACTTTTTGAGTTTAATTTTTCGAATGAATTTGTAGATGTCAATGCGAGACTGTTTATATGAAAAATTGGACTCGGGACAGAAAGAAAGACCCAACATTAACAGCTGTTTTTCCGCTTCTGACAATACAGTGTCCGTTAGATTGATGATAGTGTTATCCTGAGGGTCTAACGTTTCCATCTCCGTCCCCCTCTGCCCCTGTTTGATGGTCTTGAGGCGGTGCCTGCACCTTTCTCTTCGACGCTGACTGGTGCTGCGTTTGTTTGGCTCAGGGGATTTCTGGGGCGGAGGGTTGCTCGCCTGTCCATTGTTAAAAAATTGAGCTCTTCTCCCAAAGTATGTCTAATGGCCAACAAACTCGATGGTGCTGATGTACTAAGGCCTTCGTCTGAATCTCCACTGGTGAGAGAATTGGTGTCAGAATCAGCTTGAATGGTGATATTAACATTGCCATCTATATCACGATTAGCTGGAACTTGATCGGTCAAAGCTTTTCTCTTTACATTATCAAATTTGCGGGAAAACGTGAATACCCTTCCCGCCAAATAGTCATCCCGATCCCTAGCAAACTTAAAAGCTTTCCGGATTTTGATGGTTTCTTCATATTGCTTTAATTTGTTTGCTATGGAGACTCTCCCCTTGGCAATGGTATCCTTTTGGGGATGGGTATCAAGACTTTTGTTCAGCTCATCAATCTCGTTTAGAACTCTTTCTCTATCAATCACGGCATATTTAATCAAAATATGAACCATGTTCATAGAAGCTTGGAGATTGTTGGTGGCCCATTCGGAAAGCATTACAGGGTGCGGGTTTTCATACGAAGGTGCAATCATAACACGTAATCCCCGTGGCACCCTGCCTACATCCTGATATTTTTCAAGCGATTTGCTCTCCCACCACTTAGAGAGCTCGGTTTTCTGAAGTTTCTCCAGTTTCCTCAATAATCCCCTGACATCATTAGTGTTTTCTTCAAGGGTTAGCGGTTCAACTACGACATTAAATTGTGCTCAGGTGGACTGCTCGAGGTGTTACGCCCGAAACGCGTTTGGCAATATTTGTGTGCTGTAACCTGGCTGATAGAATCCTTGGAATAAATGGATTAACACGCTGTGATGTGGCTTCATCTGGGGGGCAACTCTTGTTTTGGATATATATGTATATATATATATATATATATATTACCTACTGTCGGTCGCCAGTAGGTAGTTATAGTTAGGACCCTGTTTCCATAGGAAATCCGCAACATTCTATTTTGAATAACTTTGGCGCCAGTTGACGAATCCTCGCGAAATTTTCAAAATAGGTGGGGCGCTACGCTACGCTCCTACCCTGAAAGTCTCGGGGGGATTCGTCAAGCGGGGGCTGAGATAAAAGGGGGGTCCCAAAACGCATTTTTCCCATGCATTTTTCCATAGGACCTTTAGACACAGCTACAGCCCGAACGGCTGAACAGAATTACTTGAAATTTGGCAGAGAGGTAGTCCTCAGGTCAAGGAAGTGCCTTTTGTAGGTTTGGTGTAAATCTGTTCAGTAGATTCTGAGAAAATAGCCTTTAAATCAATATATATATCTGAGCCAGCTTACGGTGCGCTTACGGTGCGCTTACCGTACGCGTACGGTGGCGTGCGCGAGCGCGATTCTGATTGGCCCTTAGATCTTAGTAAACATTCGAATCGGTCGAAACCAGGAAGCGGCGGCCGCCATTTCGTGTGTTTCACTCAGAAAAAAAAAGAGTGATATCTTGAAAAGGGGGCAAGGGAGAGAGTTACAGACCCCCTAACATTTGTAAGGGGGTCAAAGAAGGACAGAAAAGTAGAAAGAAAACATTTATTGATTTTTAAAAAAATCGCGGGGTACGCGTACGGTAAGCTTAACGTACGCGTACGGTAGAAAAAAATAAAATAAAAGAAATGAAATGCAGATTTAAGAGTTTAGATATTAGGGGGCTCTAAAAAGAGCCGTTGTGTTTTTGAAGTGATTTTTTTGGTGGTACCTACAAGTAAGTACCGATGCAGAGTCTAAGGTTCAAGAGGAAGACTCTGTTCCCTTCATCAGTGAAGTGTACACCATCTCCTCTATAAATGTCTTGCATGTCGTAACGCAAGTTGTTGTGGTAAATGGAACCCATACCATAGTCACGGAGGAAAGCAGAAACAGATTTGTTGACGTGCTTTCTTGCTTTGTCAATCTGTGGACAGAAATGATTGGACCAGTTCCATTTTTACCTTTGGCATATGTTAGAAAACACAAAGGCAGTTTTAGGGAAAAGTGAAAACAGTTGTGCAAAGGTCTCCTTCATAAGCATTTCCAGACCTACCCCAGTCAAAGTGCCTAGGTCATTGCCACCACAGTGCACTATTATGAGGTCAGGGTGTTGGATTTGCATGAAGGATTTCACCAATGGCATCAATTGGTGCCACTTTAACCCTCTCTGACCAATCCATTTAATGTCTACATTTGGCAAAGCAAGGTCTCTCACCATATCTGTTTTCTCTGCATACTTTTCACTCCAGAAGACATAGCTGTGCCCTACAATCCACACTGTGAACATCTTCAAAGGAGAACTGGATGCACCTAGGAGGTGTAATTCAGTAGAATGGTAAAAAGGAATGAAAGACAGTTTGGAAATGGGGGCATACATATTTTTTTTATAAAAAAAAGAACTGATTGGCTGTTTCATACCATTCTACAATAAAAACTAGGCTGTATGTGTAAATTAATAGAAGCATGTTTTGTATTGGTACAGAAAAATGTGTTACCAAAGAACAGTACTATGGATTTGCTGTTAGGTTTGAAAAGTCAAGCACTCTTGCTCTTTGGAAATGAAACATTGTTTGGTGAACTTCTGACCTAACTCCACACAGCAGTGTTCCATGAGCTGTTGCTATGGTAGCAGGCAGAAGTCAAGTTGGGGGAAGGGTACTAGGCAGAAGTCAAGTTGGGGGAAGGGTACTTTTGGAAAAGGGTTGGTTTTCAACCAATAGAAATGTGTGATTACATTTGAAAAAAAGGGGGAAGCACTGAGATTTGAAATTAACATGTATATGTGTGGAAAAAGAGAGGGAAAGTTTGCCATTATCTGGTTCTGCTGAGAGGAGAGAGGTGTAAAGAACAGAGATCCTGGCTCTGATAATCTGCTGTTTGAGTGCCACATTTCTTTCACAACTAACTAATTTTAAAGGTGAGTTTAGAGTTTGAGAGGGGATGTATATGGTAAATTAAGAAATGAATAATAGAAATGGAATTCCTTTTGTTGAAGTTGTGTTTATCATTTTCTGTTTTGGGAGAAATTTAAATGTGAGGAACATGTAAAATAATATGGACTATGTTTTCACGATAAATTAAGGTGTACTGGTATAAATAAGGAATACTTTTAGGGTTTGAGGTTGCACTCAGTAATGCAAATACATTCAGCATTACTAAGGCTGGTTGCCCTTGCTGGAGTGTAGTCAGTCACCCAGGTTACACATGTTGTTGGTCTCAGAAAGCTGTTTGGTATTGCTCTGGTGATTTTACATTTGCATTAGATGGAAAGGGGGAGGTATTTTTTTATGCAGAAGCAGACTCTTAGCACACAGCCAGCTGCTTACCCTGTGGAATCATGCACAGTATTCACAACCGAGTGGGGTTTGAGGTTTCAGTCAGTAATGCAAATACATTCAGCATCACTAAGGCTGGTTGCCCTTGCTGGAGTGTAGTCAGTCACCCAGGTTACACATGGTGCTGGTCTGAAAAAGCAGTTTGGACATGTGCTTTTTTAAGAATCTGAAAAGTTGGTTTAAAATGTGTCAGTCTGTAAAAGTGTTTATCACTTGCCAAAAAAAAGAGTAGTAAGTGTGCTTTCAAATTGGCAAAGAAATTTCGTTTTGTGACTAATATGAAAACATGACTCTGTGTGCAAAAAGGAATTACAGGCAGAGATTTATTGCGTATTGCTCTGGTGATTTCACAGTTGCATTAGATGGAAAGGGGGAGCCATTTTTTGGTGCAGAAGCAGACTCTTAGCACACACCCAGCTGCTTACCCTGTGGAATCATGCACAGTATTCACAAGCGAGTGGGGTTTGAGGTTTCAGTCAGTAATGCAAAAACATTCAGCATCACTAAGGCTGGTTGCCCTTGCTGGAGTGTAGTCAGTCACCCAGGTTACACATGGTGCTGGTCTGAAAAAGCAGTTTGCACATGTGCTTTTTTAAGAATCTGAAAGGTGGATTCATAATGTGTCAGTCTGTAAAAGTGTTTATCACTTGCCAAAAAAAAGAGTAGTAAGTGTGCTTTCAAATTGGCAAAGAAATTTCGTTTTGTGACTAATATGAAAACATGACTCTCTGTGCAAAAAGGAATTACAGGCAGAGATTTATTGCGTATTGCTCTGGTGATTTCACAGTTGCATTAGATGGAAAGGGGGAGCCATTTTTTGGTGTAGAAGCAGACTCTTAGCACACACCCAGCTGCTTACCCTGTGGAATCATGCACAGTATTCACAAGCGAGTGGGGTTTGAGGTTTCAGTCAGTAATGCAAATACATTCAGCATCACTAAGGCTGGTTGCCCTTGCTGGAGTGTAGTCAGTCTCCCAGGTTACACATGGTGCTGGTCTGAAAAAGCAGTTTGGACATGTGCTTTTTTAAGAATCTAAAAAGTTGGTTTAAAATGTGTCAGTCTGTAAAAGTGTTTATCACTTGCCAAAAAAAAGAGTAGTAAGTGTGCTTTCAAATTGGCAAAGAAATTTCGTTTTGTGACTAATATGAAAACATGACTCTGTGTGCAAAAAGGAATTACAGGCAGAGATTTATTGCGTATTGCTCTGGTGATTTCACAGTTGCATTAGATGGAAAGGGGGAGCCATTTTTTGGTGCAGAAGCAGACTCTTAGCACACACCCAGCTGCTTACCCTGTGGAATCATGCACAGTATTCACAAGCGAGTGGGGTTTGAGGTTTCAGTCAGTGATGCAAATACATTCAGCATCACTAAGGCTGGTTGCCCTTGCTGGAGTGTAGTCAGTCACCCAGGTTACACATGGTGCTGGTCTGAAAAAGCAGTTTGGACATGTGCTTTTTTAAGAATCTGAAAAGTGGATTCAAAATGTGTCAGTCTGTAAAAGTGTTTATCACTTGCCAAAAAAAAGAGTAGTAAGTGTGCTTTCAAATTGGCAAAGAAATTTTGTTTTGTGACTAATATGAAAACATGACTCTGTGTGCAAAAAGGAATTACAGGCAGAGATTTATTGCGTATTGCTCTGGTGATTTCACAGTTGCATTAGATGGAAAGGGGGAGCCATTTTTGGTGCAGAAGCAGACTCTTAGCACACACCCAGCTGCTTACCCTGTGGAATCATGCACAGTATTCACAAGCGAGTGGGGTTTGAGGTTTCAGTCAGTAATGCAAAAACATTCAGCATCACTAAGGCTGGTTGCCCTTGCTGGAGTGTAGTCAGTCACCCAGGTTACACATGGTGCTGGTCTGAAAAAGCAGTTTTCACATGTGCTTTTTTAAGAATCTGAAAAGTGGATTCATAATGTGTCAGTCTGTAAAAGTGTTTATCACTTGCCAAAAAAAAGAGTAGTAAGTGTGCTTTCAAATTGGCAAAGAAATTTCGTTTTGTGACTAATATGAAAACATGACTCTGTGTGCAAAAAGGAATTACAGGCAGAGATTTATTGCGTATTGCTCTGGTGATTTCACAGTTGCATTAGATGGAAAGGGGGAGCCATTTTTTGGTGCAGAAGCAGACTCTTAGCACACACCCAGCTGCTTACCCTGTGGAATCATGCACAGTATTCACAAGCGAGTGGGGTTTGAGGTTTCAGTCAGTAATGCAAATACATTCAGCATCACTAAGGCTGGTTGCCCTTGCTGGAGTGTAGTCAGTCACCCAGGTTACACATGGTGCTGGTCTGAAAAAGCAGTTTGGACATGTGCTTTTTTAAGAATCTAAAAAGTGGATTCAAAATGTGTCAGTCTGTAAAAGTGTTTATCACTTGCCAAAAAAAAGAGTAGTAAGTGTGCTTTCAAATTGGCAAAGAAATTTCGTTTTCTGTCTAATTTCAAAGCATGACTTTGTGTGCACACAGGAATTATTTTTAGAAATTTAATTTGTGAAGGTGTTATTGTGATTTTCATTTATAGGAAAGGGGTTTATAGTATTTTAAGATTTCTAAAGAACATAAAAAATGTAGTAATATATTTAAATAAAATCAAGGAATTTTGAATAGGATGCGTACATTAGATAAAATGGTTAATGTACTGAAATCACAAAGCAAAAGGAAAAGAGTAGTGAACAGAACAAACTTTTGTAAAGTGTTTTTAGGAAAATGGATGCATAGTTCAAGTAGTGAACCTTTTTTTAATGAAGAGAGCTATTTTCAAAGTAATAGTTTGCTGCATGCAGTTGACACCAGAGGTCGTGCTTACGAAGTGAAAAATGGTTGCATAATGGAGAAGGAGATAATGGTTCCAAGAGATGAGGTACAAGTGATGGCGGATGAGGCTATGGGGAGACGTCCTAAAGTCCCAGTGTACACTTGGAATTGTAGTAGTATTTGCACTGTGCGTCAGGAATCTATTGATAAATTTCGTGAGTTTCTAAGAGAATATAGTAAAAAAAAGTGTAAAACAGAAGATTAAGGTGCTTCAAAGTCTAGATCCATGCAGAGTGAGAGAGAATACTGGTTTGCAGGGTCATTCTCTGGCTTGTCTATCTAGAAAAGTGTGTATTAGTGTTTTCCATCATTTTAGAATGCTGGCTGTTCATCATACTGAAATGAGAAAGTTTGTGAGACGGTTGTATTTTGCTAAAAGTCCAGCAATAAAGTTAGATGAATTGAATAGGGCTCTGTTCCGTGGGTCAGTATCAGATGTAGAGAAGGTTGTTGATGAAATTCAGTTTTGTTACTTTGGTCCTGAACAAAACAGTGCAGAAAAGGACACAGTAAATGAGGAAGAAGTGGAAGAGAATGTAGAATCATTTTTAAGTAAGACATTTAATGATCACATAACAAAATTTGAAAGAATCTCTAATGAAAGACCAAATATTACTTGTATTTGTTGCCGCAGAACTCATTATAGAAAACAAACCAGGTATGTTGATCTCTATAGAAAAAGTGAAAATGAAGATAATTATAAGTGGAAGGATTTTGCCACATATATATTTCTTGAAAATTGTTTTGAATTGGGTGAAGTTCAGCGTATTTGTAAATACTGTTACAACAAATTAGAAGAAAATAGAATGCCGACCAGAGCTGTACATAATAATTTAGAATTGGATGTTATTCCTGCCGAACTTTCTGAATTAAATACTTATGAGTCTATACTTATTCAATGTGTTCATCCGTTCCAGACCATAGTACGTATGGAGCCCAAAACTGGTAAATTACCTCCTTCAGATTTACTGAGAGGTTTAAAAGGTAGAGTGGTATATTTGCCCTTGGATTTGAAAAAAAATATGGAAACTATTGATGCAGATACTTTGGAAACTGAACCATTAGTTATTCTGGTTAATGGTGTACCTACAAAGAATAAGAAGATTTGGCAGGAGCTGGTAGATGTACGGAAAGTACAAAGAGCAAATTTGTATTTGAAAAGGAATAACAAATGGTATGAATCAATTTATATAGAAGAAGAAGAAGAAGAAGATTTACAAGAAGACACAGAAACACCAACTGGACAAATTGAAAAAGTGGACAAGTCAAAGGAAGAAGAAATTTATGAACATTTTAGCATACATCCTCTTCATTCAAAAGAAGTTATGGGAGACAATATTGATCTGTTTCAGATGAAGAAAGCAAAAGGAACTCCCGTGAGTGTATGGGAGGAGAGCTTGGAAGCTCGATGTTTTCCCCAGCTGTTTCCTAAAGGAAAAGGAGGACGATACGATGAACGTCCAGAACAGATTCCAGCTTCTGAGTATCGGACTACAAGACTATATGCAGAAGATCCAAGATTTCGACAAAGTATTCCTTATTTGTTCCATCTTTTATTTGAAAGCGACTTGTCTGCATTATCATATGCAGTAAATCACATTTTAAAAAGTGGAGTACATTTACAAAATGTGTCTGCTAAGGATTTTATGGAGAAAGTTCAGCACCGAGATGATCATTTGGAAACACAACTGATCAATCTGATGGCTTGTCAGCGTGGGACTAATGAATATTGGTACCGACGCCACGGTGAATTAAAATGCATGTTACGGAATTTAGGAACACCAACATGGTTCGTTACCCTAAGCTGTGCTGAGTACGCTTGGGATGATTTACTGGATTTTCTACGAGAGGCAAATTCAAACATTAAAAACATCGAATACAAGACAGCAGGAGAACTGTGCTCATTGGATCCGGTTAATGTTTGCAGATATTTCAATCATAGATTTGAGGCTATGATGTCCTTCATCTGCAATAAAAAAAATCCACCTCTAGGAGAAGTAGTGGATTTCTTTTGGAGAAAAGAGTACCAGGCAAGAGGTGCTCCTCATATTCATATGCTGTTGTGGATCAAGGATGCCCCAAAGTTTGGAACAGATGCTGATGAAGCAGTGTTATCTTACATTGAAGAATATGCAACATGTGCTATACCAAAAAGCACAGAAGAGAAAAAGTTAAAGGAGCAAGTTTTACGTTTCCAAAGTCATCGGTGTGGAAAATACTGTCGACGGAAATACAAGAGCAAAGATAAATACTACACTAAATGTCGATTTGGATTTCCTAGACCTGTTCTTTCAAATGGAAGAGTAAACAGTTTTATGTCATCTGTGAGACATACTATCACAAGAAAATCACCTAAGAATACCTACAACCTTAAAAGAAAAGAAGAATCAAAAAATATAAATGACTACAACCCAGTCATTTTATCCATGTGGAATGCTAACATGGATATACAGTATGTAGCTGACAATTCCATTGCTGTTGCTCGATATGTAACGTCTTACATTACGAAATCAGAAAAAACAGAATTGAAGGAAATGTGGGAAGAGATTTCTCACGAGAAGACTGTCAGTAAGAAGCTGTACAGTTTCAGTTTAAAGATGTTATCGCATCGAGAAATTGGATCCTACGAATGTTCAGATAGGTTATCTTCTGCAAGTCTCTACTCGAAATCAAGAAGAATAATTTGGGCAAGTTTAGTCCTTGCAGCAATGAGAAATCGGGTGTTGAAATCTGTTGGAGAAATTGAATATTTGGCCGAGAATGACCCAGAAAGTACAGATATTTTGAAATCAAACATGTTGGACACATATTACCCAAAGAGAAGTCATCATCTGGAGAACATGTGTCTTTATGAAGTGCTGCAGAACTACATTTATTCACGGAAAGCCGCAGAAGACATCAACAATGGAAAATATAAAGTCATTGGTGAGGAAGGATGTTTGGTGAAGCAAACAAAAGGAAGTTTGATAAATCAGAGGAAGCTGAGTTGCGACAGTACTGACAAAAAGGAATTTTACTACTTGGCTCTTTTACAGCTGTTTAAACCATGGCGTACAGAGGATGAACTACTGGGAGAATTTCAAAGCTATGAAGATTCTTTTAATGCTTGCAAAGACAGCATACAATGCAGTACATTCTCAACTTATCTGCAAATGTTAAATGAAGAAATTGAACAGGAAACTACAATTGCAGCAGAAGTAGCTAGAGACAGTTCTCAGGACAGCCAAAGTTCAGGAACACTCAGTCAAGATCCCCTAGGACAACCAATCGTTGAAAATGAAGCATCAATAGCCATGAATGAAGTGGAAATGGCTATGAATCAAGCTCAAGAAGAATTTATAGACTTACAAAATTTGGAAAGACAACTGAACGAAGAGCAGCAACAAATGTATGAAGAGATCAGAAGCAAAATTGATCACGGATTTCTACATGAAAAAAAAGAGTGCTCGTGCACATCATTTCATCCAATCAGGATGTATGTAAGCGGACAAGCTGGAACTGGAAAAAGTTTCCTAATAAAAGTCATCAGAAGCTACCTACAGCAAAAAACGGATTCTACTTTGTCTTGTGTGGTTACTGCTCCAACTGGGTTAGCAGCATATAACATAAAAGGAATCACCTTACATCGTTTGCTAATGTTACCAGTGGAGCATGAGAACAAAATACAATACAACAAGCTAACTGGAGAAGCATGCTTGGAAGTTTCAAGAGTATTGAAGAAGATGTAAGTTCTCATTATTGATGAGGTGAGCATGGTATCAAACTTAATGCTTGCCTTTGTGCATTTAAGAATGCAGCAAATTCTAAGGACAGACTATGACGTGTTATTTGGTGGAAAACATGTCATAGTTTTTGGGGATCTTCTACAGCTTACTCCAGTTAAAGGACAACCAGTGTTTAATACTGTGACACATGAAGACACAAAGAAGTCATTGGGAAGCATCGGTAATGCAAATATTTGGTCCTTCTTTGAGTACAAGGAACTCACTACCAATATGAGACAAGCAAACGATGAAGAATATGGAAGTATTCTCAAAGATATCAGAATTGGACTACTCACTGAAGCTGGCACAAAAGCATTACAGAGTCGGTTGCTACATAATTTATTTCCAAAGGAAGAAATAGTTGCAGAGAAGATATACAAGAACATTGCAGAAAAGAAAAGTGTCATCTGCTTAATGCCAACTCTACGTGAATGCTCAATATTTAATGAGGAGCTTTTGAAATTGGAAAAGGAAGATATCAGGAAATTGGAAGCAGTGGACAAAATTGAGGATGGAAGAATTACTATCACATTAACAGGCAAACTGAAAAATAAATTGGATTCACTAGAGAAGAACATTTCCAAAACTGCTGGATTAGAAAAAAATCTATATGTTTGCATGAACTGTAGAGTATTTTTAAGGAGAAATTTGGATGTTGAAAAAGGTTTAGTTAATGGAGCTATGGGAAGAGTTGTGGGTTTTATTAATTATCAGAAAAAAGATGGAATTGAATGTTTAAAAATAAAATTTGATCAGATAGAAGAAGTTAAAGACATTTGTCGTTGTTCAGTTCGTTTCATGCTTGTGAAAGACTTATATGTACGTAGGAAGCAGTTTCCGTTTTCTCTAGCATATGCTGTAACTATTCACAAGTCTCAAGGATTGACTGTAGATTGTGCATTTGTGAACATTGGTTCAACTGTGTTCAAAGAAGGTATGGCATATGTTGCTTTGTCACGAGTGAAAACATTATCAGGTTTATTCATGATAGACTTTGATGACTCAAAAGTTAGTGCTGATACAAATTGTGTAAAGGAGTATAATAGATTAAGAAGAAGCTATGCTCCTCATTTAGGTCAGTATCCTGTGTTGGAGAAACGTGTAGTTTCTCGTAAAAGGAGAAATGAGAATATCTGTAATGAAGATGTAGAGAGGAGGAAAAAAAAGAGGAGTGATGTAATTGCAAGCAAAAAGAAAAAGGAAAATGAAGAACAGGTTGTAGGATATCATTTTGAAAATAGCTCTGGTGTCAACTGCTACGCTAATGTAGTGCTGAATGTTGCATTTTATCTGGAAAGTGTGCAAGAGCAGATAATAGTAAATCAGGGAAAAAGATTCTGTTCTGAGTTGAGTCTCCTTTTTCAAAAGCTGAGTAATGATAAAACTCAAATAGAAAGTGCTACTGAAATTAGAAAACTTTTAGATGTATGTTCAGGACGAACACAGTTTTCTCAAAATGTACAGCAAGATGCACAGGAATTCTTGATGTTTTTTCTTCAGGTACTGGAAGAAGAAGGGGTTCCCATTGAAAATGTATTTGGTCTCTCTTATAAATGGGAACATAGTTGTGAAAACTGTTATAATATATGTGGCTCTAATGTTGATTCTGAAAGGTTTATTTATTTAACATTGCCAGAAAGTAAAACAGTCACTTTTGCTAAATTAGTTAAAGATGCTAATCATAGCATGGAATGCGGTGAGTGTCAATCTGACATGTTTTCAACGTTAATTTTAAAAGAATACGGACAGTATGTAATTTTAATGATGCAACGCTGTAAAGCTGATGGTTCAAAATTAGATACTTTAATAAAGAAGTTTACAGGACAGCAATTATCAATTTCAGGAAAAACTTTTGTAACAGTTGCAATAATTTTCCATGATGGACCTACTGTAACTTCTGGTCATTACACAGTTTATCTTAAATGTGAAAAAGGCTGGACACTGTGTAATGATTCCCAATTGATTTTTAAGCAACGTTTGTCTTTTGATTTAGCAAATTCCTATCTAATCTTCCTGAAACCAAAATTTTAGAGAGACTTGGCAAGAACTGTACAAAACAAATTTACCATTTTATTGGATTACCATTGGAATTTAAAAAAAAAATGATTTTAGAAATTATCATTTGGCCTAATGGAAAGGTAACCAATTGTAATGTGGACTTTTTCAATTTTTAATGAAACTTTGGAAAACCAAAAATTTAGAAAAAATCGGTAACATCTGCACAATTTAAATTTTGGAATGTTATTGGATTGCCATTGGAAATTTATTCCAAAAAGATTTTTAAAATTACTATTTGGCCATGCGGAAAGGTAAACAATTCTATTGTGGACTTATTTAATTATTAATTAATCTTTCGGAAACCAAAATGTTACAGACAATCGGTGAGATCTGTACAATTTAAACTTTAGATTTTTATTGAATTACCATTGGAAATTTAATCAAAAAAGAATTTTAAAATTACTATTTGGCCTAAAGGAAATGGAATCAGATGTATTGTGGAGTTATTGAAGATATATTTTTGTGATTATACTTCTGAAACAAAAATGTCAGACGGTATTTTAAAGAAATAAGTATTGATATTAGATGATATTTTTTAAGAATATTAATCATTTGTATAAAGTTATGTTTATGCAAAAAGAGATTGTGGGCTTTTTTAAAACAATCTTTGAGATTGTTAATTTTTTTTTTGCCCGCTGTTAAATGATGAATGCAATTGCTTTCACAATTTATAGTGAAATGCAATATATTCTGAAAACAGCAAAAAAAAGGCAAACATTTTTTTTGAAAAATATGTAAATATGTGTACTGTATTATGAAATGTTTTATTAAATATTAATACTTTTTCTTTTTTTTCAGATTGAGATAGAAAATTTTCGACAACTAGAACCATTTTTAAAGCAATTAAAATTAAATTTAAATTAATAAATAATTTTTTGAGTGGGTATGGTAAGTCAAAAATTTCAAGGTCCCTTTTTTCCACTTCTCCACAATCACATTTTCAGTTTTTCATTGTAGTCTCTCAAGGACCTTGTAATGTGATAATTGATTTTTAGTGTTTAAAAAAAAAAAAAAAATTACGCGTACTGTACGCGTACGGTAAAAAAAAATCACAAAAAAGTTTCAAAAACATATATAAAAAATAGATGAAAGGTAAGGCTGGCTCTTAAAAGAGCCGTTGTGTTCATGCAGGGACAGAGGAAAGAAAGAGTGGGAATATTAGTCTCTACGACAAATGTGCTGATCTATTTTATTGTTCACTAGGGAAACACTGGTCTCCCTATGACAAATTAGATCATGACAAGTGGCGCACCGTATTTCAACCCTCAAAAAACGATGGTTGGTTTCCAGAGGAGAAGAAAAAGGAGATGCTCCCACCACAGATGAAGGGCTCACCTGACCTGCAGAAGAAGGACTCGGCCCTGCAGATGATGGACCAGGCTGAGCTGCTGTGGATGTGCTTGGTTGACTTACTGAAGGGTTACCTTCAGTATGTCGAGCATGTGTCCTTCTGTGTACATCTTTAAGGTGTCTCAACATGGTGTGATTCCCGAAGGAATACTTCTTGTTGGGATTCCCTCTTGAAAGTACACGGCCACACAGCTTACAAGTCACTAAGGGTGCATTTACCTTTTTCTTGTCCTCTGGAAAAGTAAAATACTCCCATATGAAAGAGGTCTTTTCTTTCCTCCTTCTCTGCCTCAAGGTAGTGCTGCTAGCCTCATTCTCAGAAAAGCTCTGCTGTTCTGCCATCGTATCACAAAGACAACCCAGCTCCTTCTCCTAAGGGATCACAAGCAGAAATAAGGGGAATGGGTGTGGTGTAGGAGAGTTCTAGAACTGAAAGTAGTTTCAACCAATCAAAAGTTGTGTTTCATGATCACATGACCAACCGTACGCTTACGGTGCGCTTACGGTACGCTTACGGCAAAAGTACGCATGCGCGTAAAAAAGACACGCGCTCACGCGCATGCGCATAACAGTCACTTCCCAACACTTCCGCGTAACGTGCGCGTGTAGCGTACACGCGTACGCGCCCCACGCGCAGTACGCGCGGCTATGCAAATTGCGTAACTATACGCAAACAGCGTAGATAAATTACGGACATTGCGTAAACCGTACGCTTACCGTAAGCTTACCGTACGCGCACTAAAAAAAAAAAAAAAAATATTTTCAAAGTTATACTAATATATCTTACCTGTTTGGTAAAAAAAAAAAAAGAAAACTTGAAATATTGCAGATTTTTAAGAAAAAAAACATAGTGTTTTAAGAGAATAAAAAGTTAATAAAAAACTTGTTTTTTTTTTTAAAAAAACACATTTAATATAAGAATTTATAAAAAAAAATCATAAAAAATCAATAAAAAAAATATGGGAATCACATATGTTATAGCTAAGAATTAGCATTTAAAAAACCATACAAATTCACTGAAAAAACCATGGGTTTCACACACGTTATAGTTAGAAATTAGCATTTAAAAAACCTTGCAAATTCACTGAAAAAACCATAGGTTTCACACATGTTATAGTTAGGAATTAGCATTTAAAAAACCTTGCAAATTCAGTGAAAAAACCATAGGTTTCACACACGTTATAGTTAGCTGGACATTTCACTCGTAAAAAACCAATGAAATGTCCCCGTTATAGTTAGTTCAGCTAACTATAACTCGCGCCCCCGCAATGCACTACTGATGACGTCACATATTACATCACTCATGACATGGTCACTGACATCACTCATGACATCACTGATGACATCTCAAATGACATCACTGATGACATCACTGATGACATCATCCTTGTGACAGAGTGGCAGACCTCCTCTTCCCCTAATATAACCTTTGATACACACATTCAAAAATAGAGACTAAAATTTTCAAAACAATGGACATACCAATACCAGTTACAACAACCTCTTCAGTAATTCTAAGATCCACATACACATCCACTCATTCACCAATAGTCCTATACAGTCACTCATACATGTACTCACTCATCATATGTACTCATACACCTATACATCCTGTTACACAATGCCACTCATCCATAGAGTTACTCACACACATAGTCACTCATGCTAATAAAGAATCAAACATACATTTACTTTCATATACAGTTATACACACACCACCACACTTACTTCTACAGAAACTTACACATACTTAGTCTTTAAAACAATCACTTATAGAAACACATACTTATTCATACAGGAACTCTTCCAAACTCTCACATATACTCACTTATATCCCCAATAGTCACACATACTAGTTTAAAACATATGTAGTTACTCATAAAGACACTATTGAGACAGTCATTCACTCACTAACACACCCATACATACACTCATCCACCCATACAGTCCTGCACACATGCTGTCTTCAACACATACAAACAGTGAGTCACTCATTCATGCATCTATGCACTACATAATACCCCCCACCGAACCATACAGACACTCATGCTGGTACTCAAAAAACCAACTAATAACCTATATAGACACTCATGTAGCTACTCACTAACCAATGCAGCCACTTATACACAAAGTGAGAGACTAATACAGATATTTACATATTTAAGCATTACTCACTAAGTCAGTCAGTCAGTCAAAATATCTTTGTTCGACTCAATTAAAGTCATACAAAGAGATTAAAAACATTTCATACAAAGAGTTAGGAACATTTCATGCGTGTTAAAATATGACAATAAAATAATTTACATTAAAACAAATCTAGGCATACAAAAGTTAAAAAGGAATAACGATGGATCTAATGGGTATGTTTTTTCATCCTAACTGCAGCTACCAAGAAATTGGCTATACAAAAGGTGATATGTATGTTGGGCAATGATTGCAAGAAGAGCAGAGCCGGTCTCACTTGTGTGAAGCCCGCCTCCTTCAAAGCTGATACCAGATATTTTTTCCTTGGCTCTAAATAAAACCCACAAAACATAACAAAATGCATGGTGTCTTGGGGTGAGAAATGATCGCAACTGCAGGGTAAGGCTATTTCCGGTTTTTCCCATGTTTTAAAAGTGCCTAAATAAAAATGTAACAAATTAAACCTGAACTTGGTTAAAAGAAACCTATGGAATGGATTTGTAACTCACTAAGTCATGTATTCACTAAGATGCACTTAATCAGTCAGTTATACAATCAATTTTTCAAAAAAAATCATCCATTTAGACACTTATATACCCATTTATTCTTCCATCGACCTTAAGATATACATATATTATACAGATTTAATTTTCAGAAAAACACACATTCACTGGATGATGTCATCTGTGATGTCATTGGAGATGTCATCAGTGATGTCATCAGTGATATCACTGACCATGTCATGAGTGATGTAATATGTGACGTCATCAGCAGTGCCTTGCGGGCGTGCTAGTTATAGTTAGCTGAACTAACTATAACGGGGGAATTTCAATGGTTTTGTATGAGTGAAAAGTCCAGCTAACTAGAACGCCGCTGAAACCTATGCTTTTCCCAGTGGAAAAAAAAAATATATATATATATATATATATATATATATATATATATATATATATATATATATATTCAGTGAAAAAACCATAGGTTTCACACACGTTATAGTTAGCTGGACATTTCACTCGTAAAAAACCAATGAAATTTCCCCGTTATAGTTAGTTCAGCTAACTATAACTCGCGCGCCCGCAATGCACTACTGACGACGTCACATATTACATCACTCATGACATGGTCACTGACATTACTTATGACATCACTGATGACATCTGAAATGACATCACTGATGACATCACTGATGACATCATCCAGTGAATGTGTGTTTTTCTGAAAATTAAATATGTTTTATATATGTATATCTCAAGGTCAATGGAAGAATAAATGGGTATATAAGTGTCTAAATGGATGCTTTGTTTTTGAAAAAGTGATTGTGTAACTGACTGATTAAGTGTATCATAGTGAATACATGGCTTACTGAGTAATGTTTAAATATGTAAATATCTGTATCAGTCTCTCACTTTGTGTATAAGTGGCTGCATGGGTTAAAATCGCACTAACTTCATGGTACGTATCCGTGTGTAGCGAGAGGGAGCAGAGAAGCCAGCGGAGAAGGCGAGATATATATGTATATATATATATATATATATATAAAAAAAAATCTAGTAGCTTGGTACAAAAGCAGTTAGGCTTATGTTAGAGGTAAAGTTTCTGTGCAGCACACAAACAGTAACAAAGTGAAAACACTAGAAGAATCTCAAACCAATGTGGAGATGTACCTATTCTTGTTAAGGAGTGCAATATGATGCCAACCATTGGTCCAGGACTTGGTGAAGACCTCTTTGGAAACGTAAACTCACTTTAGCAGAACCAGTAGGGCTTAAGCAGGTCCACTGCAGCAGGTCAGCTTGGCAGTTGTAAGAGGAACTCCTGAGCATTTTGTGTCCCTATTGTTCAGAACATGAGGTCAGTCAACTGACACTTGGAGTTACTCAGGTAGCTTGGAAGAAAGGGAGCAAATCCAATCTTCCTTCTCTGAGATCAGTGAAAGCCTCAAGCAGAAGGACAGTCCTCTGAGGAAAAAGGCATTCCTACTTCTATAGTGTCCAAAGGTCAAGGAGTGTACTGAAGCGTGGGTATGAGGGTTCACTATTTACACCTGGTGCCAGTCCTTGTATGTGGGTAGTGAACACCCTGCCCTACTACTAACATCTGGGTCTAGAAAGTTCTCCCCTTCCCCTGTCAAGGCTTCAAGAAGTCTTTTGGGACAAAAGCCTGGTGGCAGGTTCCTTTGTGTATGCTGGAGGCAATCCCTTGGAAGTGTAAGTAAGTCAAGGCACAACTTTGTCCCCAGCCATCCTGGCAAGATGGCCCTCTCCCAGCTACACCTGGTCCTATTGTTCCCTGGCTGAGCCAAATACAATTCTTAATCAGGGAGCCATTGACAGCCACAGACAGCTGGAACCCCCTAGAAGGCCTCAGAAACGTTTGGACAGGAAAATGCCAACTTTCTAAAGGTAAGTAAAGTTGCCAACACAGGAGTTATTTGACAAAAATATTTGAGTATATAGAATAATTAGTGTTGCGCAAATGGAACATCAAAGCTAAATTAATTATTATCAATTTGAGAAAACATTAAAATATGGACTACATCACAGAAACAGGTGTTTGTTCTTTATCAACTTATATTGAAATTAAACACATACAAAATTAAGGGGCTGAACATAAAAATGCATGCATAGTACGTTGACAATGTGTTGTCCACAACAGAGTATGAACCTGGGGAATTTCAGACAGATGACATTGTACTAATCACCCACTCTCTTAATTCAACATAAAAATGCCCATCAACTTATTGAAAGAAATTAATTGGAGTGATGCGGGTATTCCAAGAGAGAGACATTACAGACTCAGGACTATGTTTATGCAGAGATATATAGAAGACCTCACTTTGGGTCAGTAAAATGGAAAGGCTTGTCAAATGTAGGAGTGATTTAGCAGGAGGCCCCTCAGGCCATCTTATTAGTTGAGTTAAATTAGGGCCACTGCGCTCATATGTGGCCATCTAGATAGCACATACACCTCTTTCTGTGATGTATTCAATATTTTAATGTTTTCTCAAATTGATTATAACAAATGTAATTCTGAAGTCTCATTTGGAAATCACTGAATAATCATAAGTACTCCATTGATTTTGTTCAAGCACTCTTTTGTTGGCATCTTTACTTACTTTATTACTGATACCCAAGCGCTCAAAGGAATACTGGGTTGCCCTCTTGTTTATAACTTTCTAAAAGTGGCATTTTCAAAATTGTAAACTAAACTTCAACTTTACCATTAAAAAGGATGTTAAATGACAATTAAATTGAGGGTAAACAATATATTTCTACCTACTCCCAATCCAAAGTTATAGTTTATCAATTGAAATAAGGTAACACAGTGTCAGTCAATGGGAGAGATAGGCCTTACTTATTTATTTTTTCTAAACAAACCTTATTGGGTTTTAAACAATCTTTCAATAAAGGACTGGAAACAAATTACAATTAGTCAAGATTCCTTCCCGTAAGTGTCTGTTACATCCTGAAGTTGTCTGGAATATCGTATCGGTGACCCAAGCCCCCCGCTCCCTCTGCCCACTGCATAGTAGTAGTACAGTACCCTTCCTTGTAGGTCCATAAAGTTCTCTGCAAGTAGGCCATGTAGTTGCTGTGCAACATTTACCCACCCACAATGAACCCTTAACCTTCCCTCCCCCCAGGCGTGTCACATGTGGTCAAACTCTTATCCTTTTACACCAGGGTTGCCCTATTCTGCGCTCTGCTATCCGCCATTGTAATTCTGTATCTCTGGGCTATCGATGGAGGGTCAGTTGTCCCGGTTTGCCTGAACTAACATTCAGCTTATAACTTGATTTAGGGTGTGCGGTTCAACATTCGTACTCTGGTGCCTCCTCCGCTAGGCCTTCGTCCCTCTCCCCATCTGGATTCTTTAGCAGTTCCACTAATGTTATCCATGCCCTCGCTGTTTCCAGTGTCTTCTAACTCCGCGTTCTTTTTGCTATTTGCGATTTGACTGACCCCTCGCATTCTGCTTATTTAACAAATTCTTTTTGCCATCTGGCCATGTTAGGGCCCCCTCTCGCTTTCCAATGCCTGGTGATGTCTCTTTTAGCTAAGAACAGTCCCAGGTCCATTAACTTACTTGTCACCTTGTTCTTGGCTGTGTGGGGGAACCAGTATAATAAGCAATGTCCTCATGTTACTCTCTATTGGTCACGTTCGCTAATACTGTGGGTACCCAGGGAGAGATAGGCCTTGCAACAGTGAAAAATGACTTTAGGAGTTTATCACTACCAGAATATGTAAAACTTAAACCCACCTGTCCTGCATTTTAAATACTATGAACCCTGCCCTATGAGCCTGAAAGACCTACCTTAGGGATGACTTATAAGTATTAAATAGTAAGGTTTAGGTTTGGAAAGAGGTTTATTTTACCAGGTCAAAATGGCAGTTAAAAACTGCACTCCAGGCTGTAGTGGAAGGTGTGAGACATATTTTAAAAGTCTATTTTAGTGGGCGGCACAATGAGTGCTGTTTTCCATTAGTTGCATTTCATTTATAGTCCTGGGTACCCATTGTATCATATACTACGGACTTGCATGCATATTAAATGTACAAGTCAGGTGTGGGCTAATTTTACCATGTTTTAGGTTTAGAGCAAAAGCACTTTAACACTGGTTAGCAGTGGCATAGTGCACAGAGTCCTAAAGGCAAACAAAAAATAATTTAGAAAGCAGGAGGGAGGAAGGCAAAAAGGTTAGTGTGACCCTGCTGAAAGGATAAAGTATTCAATAACTTGTTAGGCTTCCCTACTTAGACAAAAGAACATGGACAATGGTCCTCTTCTGCTATGGCACTTGTCAGTTTTATGCCCCTCTGAACACAATTAAATCCCTCTTTCAACAGTCTCCTAAGCCACTAGACTGACCAATGGGGAACCCTTCTCTATTTAACCTACCATCTTACCTGTTAAGTAAATTATTCCTAATGTAAAGTACTGCACTGGGAAGGTACTCCCAATAACAACAAACGACTGGTTGCTTGGAAAGTATTTATTTTTTATATAATATATATTATGGGGCCGATTCCAATCTCGGTCGAAAGAGCACCGAATCGGGTTCGGCTGTAGCGGAACCGATTCCGATGCTTTTTTTCCGACCGATCCGTACACGGGTCCGGACGACGAAGTACGATGCGAAGATGCACGAATTCTGCGACCGACTTGTTCCCAGCACCGACCCGATCCGTCCGACTCGGTCGCACGCAAACCGACGCACGCAATGGAGACGATTCCCAACCAAACGAGTATGATGCTTGAATCGGACAGCTTGACCGAGTCAGAGCGTCCGGCTCGCAAAAGCTCCCGGAGTCGGACTTCGGGGGTCCGCGTCAGACCCCCCGACACTCGCAGCCGTACGACTCACACACAGGGGAAGACCCATGGGTCTCCCCCACACAGGCATGTATGGCGCGGATGGCACCGATGCGTACCCACTGTAGGGGGCGCACTTGTTCGAGACGTATCCATTCAGTCAATGGGAGCGCATGTACGCGTCATACAACTGGCTCCCATTGACTTCTATAGTAGTCCGACCGAACCGAGTCCGACAGCATACGTGCGCATCGTACTCGCTCGGTCGGACTGTAGGGGTCCGGCTCGGTCGGAAATCACTCCAGATCTGACTTAGTCGGAGTGCTTTCCGAACTAGATCGGAATCGGCCCCTATGTGTGTGAATAGTTATAAGTGTGTGTGTGTGTGTCGATAGATAGATAGATAGATAGATAGATATATGTTTACCATACCACCTTACTTGTGAAGTAAATTATTATGATGTAAAGTACTGCACTGTGAAGGTACTCCAGATGCAATGACTCTCAATGTAATGGCATGCGAGATTACATTCAGCTGGTTGTTCTGCAAGTATAAATACATACATTTGTGATTGAAGACTGGAAATTGAAGAGAAATATTTTTAGGTATTGATAGATGGATCATCAGGCAGTTAGTCAACATTTAAATGAAGTAATTCATTTTCAGTGAGAAGCAGTTATTTGATGTTTGGGATAAAGCACCCTCGACAAGGGCAAATGCACCATACACAGGAATACAGTGTTTACTTATGTTTTCTGTTACAGCTACAAAACAAGCAACAACAGTATCAATAATATCAAACACAACAACAACACCATTGTCAACAGCAACCTTGTCAGCAACAGCATTATCAAGCTTGTCAATGGCAACTTCAACACTGTCAGCAACAACACCATCCAGATCGTTAATCACTATAAAAAAATCACCATCAACGTTACTAATGACCACATCATCAGCAACATCAACACAAACACATCAAGGTAAGTACTGCCACAGAACTGTACTTTTAATTTATTTTGTATAATGTGTACTTGTAAATATTTCATAACAAGCATAAGAACTGTAGGAGGTTTCAAGAAGAAGAAAATAATGCACTTTCATAGGAGATCAAAATGAAAGTAATCAAATAGAAAACAGTGGCAAAAATCCTACTGAGCTTGTACCATAAATTCTGAGGAGAGATTTGGACCAATACGGTAGCATTGTGTTAAGACCAAATCACATGCATATCAAAAACGCAGACAAATGTGGTGCATTCAGCATAATCATAGTATGTGTGTGTAGATAGATAGATAGATAGATAGATAGATAGATAGATAGATAGATAGATAGATAGATAGATAGATAGATAGATAGATAGATAGATAGATAGATAGATAGATAGATAGATAGATAGATAGATAGATAGATAGATAGGGTAACTTGACATAATATCGAGATAAAAAATATCGAATGGACATAATAGCGAGTACAAAATATAGAATGGACAAAATATCAACTGGACATAATATAGTTGTGAATAATATCGAATTGCAGGTAGGTAATATCGACTGTCAAAATATCGAAGTAAATAATATAGGCATTAAAAGATATCGAATTTTTAATAATATCGAATTTTTTAAAGTGTTATATATGGTAGTATATGTGTTAAAAGTGTATATTAGTTTTTGTAATATATGTTAAATTTTTTTAAATTAATGAATTTTATGTTATTTAAATTTTTCGTTTTAGTTCTGTAGCGGGTTGTGGGTTTATAGGGGAATAGGGTGGGAAGTAATTTAATTGTAATTAATTAAAGATTTTTATTTATTTATTGGTATTGATAATTAATTTATTGTTAATTAATTATTATTTGGTAATTAATTTTTATTAATTGATAGTTAATTTGTATTAATTGATTAATTTATGATTATGTTAATTATATTAATGTATTATTCATAGTGGGTTGTCGGTTTATAGGGGAATAGGGTGGGAAGTAATTTAATTATAGTAAATTAAATAGTAATTTTTAGGAATTATTAATTATTTTTAATTTGATTTTGCGTTTTAGTTCTGTAGCGGGTTGTGGGTTTATAGGAGAATAGGGTGAGAAGTAATTTAATTGTAATTATTTTTTTTTTTATTCTTTATTGGTATTGACAATTAATTTATTATTAATTAATAATTAATTGGTAATGAATTTTGATTACTTTGTAAATTATTTTTTATTAATTGATTAATTGATAATTATGTTAATTGTATTAATGTATTATTCGTAGCGGGTTGTGGGTTAATAGGGGAATAGGGTGGGAAGTAATTCAATTGTAATTAATTAATTATTGAAAATATCTTGGTGTATTGATAATTAATTTACTGTCAATTAATTAGTATTTGGTATTTTTTTATTATTTAATAATTTTTGGTACTGAAAAATAATTGTTTGTTAAATAATTATTAATAGGTAATTAATTTCTAATAAATAATATTTAATGGTATTTATAAATAATACATTATTAAAATTTTTGTAATTGCTAATTAATTTTAATAAATATTTTTATTGGTATTGGTAATTAATTTATTTTTATTAAAGTATTAAATCATTACTTTCCTTACTGTTGCACTCACTGGAGTGGGAATAGAAATGTTTACCCCTACGCTATCCAACGCTTTCCCTACTGTTGCACTCTCTGGAGTGGGAATAGTAATTTTTACCCTCCCGCTATCCAACGTTTTCCCTACTGTTGCACTCACTGGAGTGGGAATAGTAATTTTTACTCTCCCGCTATCCAACGCTTTCCCTACTATTGCACTCTTTGTTGTGAGAATAGTAATTTTTACCCCTACGCTATCCAAGGCTTTCCCAACTGTTGCACTCTCTGGAGTGGGAATAGAAATTTTTACCCCTACGCTATCCAACGCTTTCCCTACTGTTGCACTCTCTGGAGTGGGAATAGTAATTTTTACCCTCCCCTATCCAACGCTTTCCCTACTGTTTCACTCTTTGGAAGTGGGAATAGTCATTTTTACCCCTACGCTATCCAACGCTTTCCCTACTGTTGCACTCTCTGGAGTGGGAATAGTAAATTTTACCCCTACGCGATCCAACGCTTTCCCTATTGTTGCACTCACCGGAATAGGAATAGTAATTTTTACCCTCCTGCTATCCAACGCCTTCCCTACTGTTGCACTCACTGCAGTGGTAATAGTAAATTTTACCCTCCCGCTATCCTACGCTAAAAATATTGAATCATTTTTATTAATATTACGTTAATATATATATATATGTAGTAAAAAATAAAAATATGTTTATTTTTTTAAACTTATATTAATTATTTATTAATTTTAAAAGTTTTTAAGTATTTTTAAATATGTTTTAGTTAATTATATTTATTATTTCATTAATTTTACATTACTTTTAAGACATTTGAAAAATTTTATATTTTGACTTACTATATTTTTTACAACGATATTTTGGATTCAATATTTTTGTACTTACCTGTTTGTAGATAGGGATTCGATATTTTGGCATTCTATATTTTTTCCTCAATATTTTTGCAGGTCGATATTTTCCTCCTCGATATTCTTTCAGTGATCCTATAGATAGATAGATATTTACCATACCACCTTACGGATGTATGTCGTTACAACGCACACTTTTACAACGCATGCACTTACAACGCATTTTTTACAACGCAAAATCCATTACAACGCATTGCATTACAACGCATGACACTACAACGCATTTCTAAAAACTACCTTTACAACGCATTCCATTACAACGCCTACTACCTTTACAACGCATACCATTACAACGCATAATATTAAATTGCATTTAAGGTAAGTATTAGATAGTATAGGGGTAAAAATTACTATTCTAACTCCAGGGGGTGGAACAGTAGGGTAAGTGTTGGATAGTATAGGGGTAAAAATTACTATTCTAACTCCAGGGGGTGCAACAGTAGGGTAAGTGTTGGATAGTATAGGGGTAAAAATTACTATTCTAACTCCAGGGGGTGCAACAGTAGGGTAAGTGTTGGATAGTATAGGGGTAAAAATTACTATTCTAACTCCAGGGGGTGCAACAGTAGGGTAAGTGTTGGATAGTATAGGGGTAAAAATTACTATTCTAACTCCAGGGGGTGCAACAGTAGGGTAAGTGTTGGATAGTATAGGGGTAATAATTGCTATTCTAACTCCAGGGGGTGCAACAGTAGGGTAAGTGTTGGATAGTATAGGGGTAAAAATTACTATTCTAACTCCAGGGGGTGCAACAGTAGGGTAAGTGTTGGATAGTATAGGGGTAAAAATTACTATTCTAACTCCAGGGGGTGCAACAGTAGGGTAAGTGTTGGATAGTATAGGGGTAAAAATTACTATTCTAACTCCAGGGGGTGCAACAGTAGGGTAAGTGTTGGATAGTATAGGGGTAAAAATTACTATTCTAACTCCAGGGGGTGCAACAGTAGGGTAAGTGTTGGATAGTGTAGTGTAATATTATGCGTTGTAATGGTATGCGTTGTAAAGGTAGTATGCGTTGTAATGGAATGCGTTGTAAACGTAGTTTTTAAAAATGCGTTGTAGTGTCATGCGTTGTAATGGAATGCGTTGTAATGGATTTTGCGTTGTAAAAAATGCGTTGTAAGTGTAGTGCGTTGTAAAAGTTGCGTTGTAAAGGTTGTTCCCCCCACCTTACTTGTGAAGTCAATTATTATGATGTAAAGTACTGCACTGTGAAGGTACTCCTGATGTAATGACTCTCAGGGGTCGATTCCGATCCGGGTCGGAGAGCTCTCCGAGAGCTGTTCGTAGCCTTACCTTACGACTGACTCGTACCCGGAGCCAGTCCGTCCTGGCGATGAAGTACGATGAGCTAAAAAAACACAAGAGGTCCGTTTGTAATAATAATAAGAGAGTATATCTCTGTGTACGCGGAAGAATTGGATGCTGAAAAATCTAATAATAATCCTATGTGCCTTCAACCACCCAGACCTGATGGAGCTAAAACTATATTAGAGCTAGCAGAACATATTTATCACAGTAACACAGTCCAGCATATGTTTGCACAAAGAGAACTCATTCAATTTGATCATAAGTATATTAAAAAACAATTTTATTCCAACAGAAAAAAATATTGCATAATCAGTTATGAATCAATGAGTCTTCCTCCCTATATGGGTTACAATCTGAGCGTATCTAAAAACATATAAAAAAGTTCATTAAAAACAGTGGAAAAGGTGTTTCGGTGTTTATTCAATATTTTCACCTTCTTCAGGATGATAAACCTTTCAATCTAGACACAAAAAATATAAAACTTAATTTAGGCAAACATTAAGAAAGCATCAATTCAGTCATAAAACTCATTATTACTGTGTTGTTTATATAAGGTCTGTCATTTTATTAATCGTGACACAGAAAAGTAATATGAGGTCATCAAAGATAGATAACAATCCTCAACAAAATGTTCATTGGTTCAAATTCATAAATTTTTGTTAAAAATTATTATTATTAAAACAACTTTACCCACAGATATGGTGCTACCATGTCGTTTGGAATTTAGACCGCCCAGGTTGCGAAAGATTATGTTTAATCATTTACATAATCAGAAGGAGTGGAGATATCTCTCACGTCAGCCCAGATCACAACAAGGGGGCCACTAAATTGAAAAAAAGGAACATATACCTTGGTGCCAATTACCATCCGGTAAAAACCGGGTACGAACCGTCGGACGGAGCGTTTTCTCCGTCCGACTCGTACCTGGTTGTAAAACTTTACTAACATGGAAGTACGATTCGCACGGAAACACCATTTCCGTACGAATCATAAAAAACACCGTCCGACGAAAATATACATACGAATGTGATCCGGGAATGCCCTGACGTGACGTCGGGACGCTGTCAGGCAGCGTTTCACGACCCAGGAAGTACGATTCGAACCGACAGCAGTCCGGACGGCAATATTTTTACGGCACCCAAAAAGTGCCGGAAAAGCGAAGTACGCCGCAAAACGACCAGAATAGGGGGCCCGGTATGCGCCGACCCACCCCCCCAGCCCCCGTGAGTACGCGCCGTACCCCCCCAGCCCCCGTGATTACGCGCCGAACCCCCCGTGTATGTACACCCCTGTACGTGTCGAACCCCCGTGTATGTACACCCCTGTACGTGTCGAAACCCCCGAGTATGTACACCCCTGTATGTGTCGAACCCCCGTGTATGTACACCCCTGTACGTGTCGAACCCCCCGAGTATGTACACCCCTGTACGTGTCGAACCCCCGTGTATGTACACCCCTGTACGTGTCGAACCCCCGTGTATGTACACCCCTGTACGTTCGAGTCGTACCCCCACCCGTGTATGTACACCCCTGTACGTGTCGAACCCCCGTGTATGTACACCCCTGTACGTGTTGAACCCCCCGTGTATGTACACCCCTGTACGTTCGAGTCGTACCCCCACCCGTGTATGTACGGTGCGTACCCCCAGCGCTACGCTGGGTACGCTGGGTACGCACCGTACATACACGGGTGGGGGTACGACTCGAACGTACAGGGGTGTACATACACGGGGGGTTCGACACGTACAGGGGTGTCCTACACGGGGGGTTCGACACGTACAGGGGTGTACATACACGGGGGTTCGACACGTACAGGGGTGTACATACACGGGTGGGGGTACGACTCGAACGTACAGGGGTGTACATACACAGGGGTTCGACACGTACAGGGGTGTACATACACGGGGGTTCGACACGTACAGGGGTGTACATACACGGGGGGTTCGACACGTACAGGGGTGTACATACACGGGGGGTTCGACACGTACAGGGGTGTACATACACGGGGGGTTCGACAAGTACAGGGGTGTACATACACGGGGGTTCGGCGCATACTCACGGGGGCTGGGGGGGGTGCGGCGCGTACTCACGGGGGCAGGGGGAGGTGGGTCGGCGCGTATGTGGGCACATGTCTCCATGGTTGCAATGGGAGTTCGGTGCGGACGGTGTTTTTACCATACGGTTGTGACATCGGACGCACGGGATGGATCGTACTTGCGCGGTCGGACTTCACTTTTCACGTTTGTACGGTGAATCGTCCGGGGAGGTGTCGGACACATTTTCCGACCCGAGGACGTGTGGGGAATAATTCCCAATGCGGTTCGTATGGACTTTTTACCATGCGAATCGTGATTGCCAGTTTGTACGGCACTTGTACGATTCGTACGGTAAAAAGACCGGATACGAGTCGGACGGGCAATTTTTTTACCGGATCGTGATCGGCACCTTTATTTTTTATACCCTGTTTTGGTTGCTAGTTCCACAAGGCTGAAAATGATGGAAAATAATATACCTCTACAAGTGTGTGTCCTTTTCTTGTATACGTTGGAGCCACCGTATTAAATAAAGTGGAATATTTTATAGATTTCTTTGTATGGGAAAATCTATGAGGGAGAAATATAAATATATAACTATATAACGGTCTATGAGTCGATAATCTTGACCATCAACCAACTTTTGGGAAATACAATGTATATACAAATAAAACATTACCTAAATTGTATTAGGACCAAAGAACGTAAGGATTTATCATCTCTTCCCCGTTATTAGGTTTGTTCGGTCCTGCCTTCTGTGTGCGTGAATAGCGTCACCAGATACGCGGGCTGAAATGTTGAGAAACAGGGTATTTTGTATTCATCCCGTGTTTGCTGAAAAAGCAATATAAACCAACATTCTAGCCGGATATGTTAATATTTTAAAAGAATTATTGAGTGGATCCTAATCTATTTTTAGGAATTACCGCGAGCCACGAAATCACTGTGAATTTTTGTTTACTCCCAAAAAAATTCTATACTAATTCCCACCCGTATCTAGTCAGGGAAAAAACTAAATGAGAAATTACGACCGTTTGTTTAACAAAAGGTAGAGAAACACGGACAAGGATTAAAAACAGGACATGTGTCAGCTGTACTAAACCAAGGTCCCATGTAGAGCAAACCGTTTGCATATATTCTCTACTAATCTTTTAGCAGCAGTTAATCACGAAAGCTGCAAGTCGGTGTATATAACGGCTCGCTAGCTCATGGAAACATACCTGTTTGTTAGATAACGGCCTCCCTGCTCTGACGGATACTCCGGATGTGGTCATGGGGAAAACTTCCGGGTGACGGTCTTTTTATACAGAAAAAGGAACTTAAACCGGATATCTAAAAATTATTAATATTACTTGTAAAGACTTATTGATATTTATATCGATAGTCTATTATTGAGGAGGGTTTTTTCCGATATCAATACGCAAACGCCAAATCAAGGTGCCGATTCCGATCCGCTAAAAATAATTTGCGTACGACCCGTATCCGTATTTTTTTACGTACGAGACGTACAAGTACCGTACAAACAGCCAAGTACGATTCGTACGTGATAAATAACTTTGAATAAGGTCGGGAAAAGTGTACGAGAGTGCGTCGGATAGTTTTTATGTCCGAATATCGTCGGGAAAAGTGTACGAGAGTGAGCCGGACATTTTTATGTGCAAATCGTAAAACACAAGTCCGAGCGCGCAAGTACGATCCCGACCGTCCGTCCGAATACACAATCACACGTAAAATGGCCCGCACGGAGGCAATGCAGTAGCACACATGTACACGGGTAAACTTATGCCTGTGTACGAGCCGTACAGCCCCCCACCCCCAAATATGTCAGCACCGTACACCACCCTGTCCGCACTGTACCCCAGCCCCACAACTGTACGCGCCGTACCCCCCCATGTATGCGCCTGCCCCCCATGTACGCGCCTTACCCCAGCATGTACGTGCCGTACCTCCGCATGTACGTGCCGTAACACAGGCCCGCACCTGTACGCCCCGTACCCCCCCAAGTACGCACCTTACCCCCCCATGTACGCACCGTACCTCCGCATGTACGCGCTGTACCCCAGGCCCGCACGTGTACGCACCGTACCCCCACCGCATGTACGCGCCTTACCCCCATGTACGCGCCGTACCTCCGAATGTACGTGCCGTACCCCAGGGCCGCACGTGTACGCACCGTACCCCCACCGCATGTACGCACCTTACCCCCCCATGTACGCGCCGTACCTCCGCATGTACGCGCCGTACCCCAGGGCCGCACGTGTACGCACCGTACCCCCACCGCATGTACACGCCGCACTCCAACACCGTACCCCAGCAGCCTCACCCAGTATCGCGTATGTACGGATCATACCTACGCGAAAAAGACTCTTACAGAACCAGGACACTGTAAACCAGCACAAGGAGGGTCAATTCGACTCGCACAACACCACAAAACACGTCTACATGACAAAATACATCTCAATGACTGACCTGGCACATCCAAACAGGCAAACATAGGCCCTAAATCACAACCACGCTTATAACACACCCACCAAAATTCAAACACAGCCACACCCAAAAATGGACCAATAAAAAGGGCCCACACACACAGCCCATGAGCCTTTGCAACAGACCCACTGCTGCCAGACCCCACAGAGAAACAACTCTACATTACTCATACCTTCACTACACCTTCACTCACACACCTTCAGGCAACCTCCTTCACAAACATCCCCCTCTTCACATTCACACACACACTGTCACATTCACACCCACACACCCACACACCCACAACCATCCACACACACATCCACACCCCACACCATGCCCACAGACAAGAATCCAAAGTTCACAACGGCGGAGCTGGACCTCCTTGTCAACGAAGTCATCAGAGTCGAGCCACAGCTGTTTGAAACATTGGTCAGACAGACCAGCATAGCTGAAAAATCTGCCATGTGGCAGAGGATTGTCGATAAGGTGAATGCTGTTGCGCCCATCCGAAGGACCAGGCATGAATGCCAAGCCAGGTGGTACGATCTGCGCAGGGCGGTCAAGAGGAAAATGAACGAAGAATATGCCCAGAGTAACATCACTGGAGGTGGGCCGCCCCGCAGACCCATACACTACCATCCCTGGGAGGAGAAGGTGATGGCCCTGCTACCGCCGGTGGGAGTACACGGAGTCGAAGGAGTCGCAGAGCCTGGTGAGTACACAAACAACTTACGTAACATGGGGGCAATGGGGTCCACACCACATATACACCAAATGCACGCAACTTCCCCCAAGCACTCACCGCACACAACCACACTCAAAAACCACGCTCATGCCACTAATGTCTCCATGCACCCTTCACAAATCAAGGCAAGGCCATGTCCAAGGCTACAACTACCACAAACGCAAGACTGGATGTCCGGGAGGCAGGGAGGGTGGGCCCCACACAACACATTGTGAAAATGAGACGCAGACACCAATGCCCTCAGCCCATATGGCATAGGTACATACCCATGCACAATGCACAGGGACTGGCAAAGTACTGACAAGGTAGCTGACACTTGGCCCTGCTGTATGCAGCACAAGGCCCTCCTGGGACCACTGTACACTCAAACACCAACTCCACAAGCACAGGTATCTAGCACAGGAACTCACCCTCACTGTCATGCCAGCATGCACCATGAGGGGACAGACACATCACCTGGGAGACCCAATGACAACTCACACTACACACAACAGCAGGCCCGGTCACACCCCCCCCTAACACAAGCACACACCCCCGGGGCAGGCAACGGATTCACACACTCCCACAATGGACATGTGACACAACAAGACCAATCCATAGCCAAATAAGCATCATAGCCAACAATCTGCAGGTCAAACACTCAGGAGAACATCCCAATCTGTCCACCGCAACATACCCATCCCCAAGTGGACATTGAGAGGAATGCTAGGCACATCCAACTACCTGGAGGAACTGTGTCAACTTGAATATGTATGAAACATAGATGTCGCATGAAACACCATTAACATTGTCTCTCTCTCACACACAGGGCAACGTCGTCGATCTCCCCCCAACACTGGGGGGGAAGAATCACAGTCCCAGGCTCCACGTGACAATGATCCCACCGGCAGCGACGACTCTCACCACTCCGTGGATGACCCCGACCAACCTGGACCCTCTGGTGCCCAAGCCCCTGCAGCACCTGCGTCAGGTACATCTGTGCCAACCACCACCCCCATTCCTGCCACATCCCAGGACACACCCAGGAGCCCTGCTCGCACTGAACAACAGAGCCAGTCTGACCAGGAGGGACAAGGTTCTCCGGGCACCCAGGAGGAGGCAGGCAACCCTGCAAATGCCATCCCTCAGGGGTCCCGTAGACCCGATGTGCCCACAAGGGCCGGCCAGGCTCAAGTGGGCAGGGGTGGTGGGAGTGGAGGCAGGCGGAGGCGCGAACCTGACCAGCCAGCTCAGGACACCGGTATGTCAGACATACGCAACATCCTGGACTCATACCGGCGTGACACCAGAGGCATCAACCAGGTCGTGTCGAGACTCTCAGAGATGCAGAGGACCCTCAATGAGATAAAGAACCTGCAGGTCGAGCATCATGCCAGTCATCAACAACAACAAGGACGGATGGAGGCAAGACTGGCTGAGCTCCTGGCGGTGCACAGGGACATGAGCCAATCACTCCGTCAGATCGCCCAAAGTGCCACCAGGCGTAGACCAGCATCAGACACAGGGAGGGAGGAGGAGGAGGAGGAGGATTCGTCTGACGGAGCATCTCAAGCATCGTCAAGGCCTGCATCTGAGGGTCCTCGGAGGAAGGTGGGTCGTCCACGGAAAAGACCGTGAGAGTCAGCGGACCATCCACATCTCCCAGGTCACCTGGCCTGGCACCTGGCCCTCGGCGCAACAGCAGCACCTCATCAAATGACATTCTCTGCCACATGGACCAATGATGACCAACACTGTGGTCTGGACTCTGATGACTCCCAATGCCAAGGATACCATCTCCCCCTGTGAACTTTGGATTCTATTCCCTCGGTAGAGCACCTAATTTCATCTACCAATACACGTACCCCACCGCAAATAATTATATATCTTTGGTCATGAGACGTTCCTGTCATTTTGCATTATTCAACCACATATGTGTGTGGAAATGTCAAACTATGCCTGAGTGTTGAACTAACTCCAGCCATCCATACCCTGGGATCAGAGTCTGGTACAGGACACACATGGGTCACAAGGTATCATTCAATGTAGGCATGGACACAACACTCACCTGTGATGGCCTCTGGCTGCTGAGGGGGGGCTTGTTAAACTGTGCGGACAGACCTATTTGGGAGAGTATCATCAAGGCGTAGAGGTCATGGCTCATGTGGAGGTTCCCGGGGAGGAAGTCCCAGGTATGTGTGGCCAGGTGGGAGAACAATGTCCTGTATGCTGGAGTATGGTGGATGTGAAGAACGGTGGCCAGGGCAAGGTTGGATGCACGGAGATGGCCCAACGGGATCTAGGATGACAGACGTACAAGGTTTGTTTGGGGTCGGGGTTGTGGAATGCCTCCTGAGTGTGGGTGGGGAGTGTGGAGGTCATCCTGCAGCAGACAGTGATCCATTGCAGCTATCTATGGTGGACGGTGAGGTGGCTGGGGCGCAGGGTGTTGAAGCTGAGGTGTGCAGATGCACCCTGGATGTGGACAACTTTCCTGGGAGTTTGGATGTACTTGCTCCGTAGAGGGCAGGGCAGTATTTGACACGGATGTTGTCATGGACCTGGGGGATGGTCTGTCTTTTCTTGGAGTGGATCTATCTGTGGATCATGTGCATAATGCAGAGGGCGTTGCAGCATGAGGTACAGATGCTGTGGACTAGCATGGCAAATGTGGGCGAGCCGAACATGATGCACACCATCTTGTGTGTGTGGCCGCTGGGTGCTTGTGCAGGGCTCTTGCGGGTGGGACACAAGCACTTGACCGAGCTGGAAGGGGACAATCCTCAGATGATCACCTCAGTCCTGTACAAGTCCAGCCTCAGGTGGCTCGTGTTCAGCAATTCATCAATGGATCTCATGCATACTTGAATGATGGAACTGCCAATGTCTGTGTCTTTGTTGAGGGTGAGGAGCACATGGCTGTCAATGGCATACGAGCTGATGATGAGGTGCTGTGCGCATGTGATGGTGGAGAGGGGGGCCCTGGACACTCTGTAGATTGACATGCTGAGAGATGATACCTGTGCCATGTCGCAGACGATGACACCATACTACATGCTGAAGCCTTGAGTCCCACTCCCATGCCCTTGCTGGGCTACAGAGCCGGTGGGGAGTATTAGGGACGTGACCTGGTTGGTGTGACAGGGCCTGGAAGGCGGGGCAGCGCAGTGTAGGCAGTTGGAGTTGCACACTCAGCATGCAAAGGTGTCGTGTGTGTGCCCAGGGTATGTCTGACAGCAGGCTTTAGTTGTGCGGATGGACATAGCTCAGAGTGTGGCTGCTACATCAGACCGTAGTGTGATGTGGGTTATGCAAGGACAGGATGGTGGTGCAATGTGCACCTTGCATGTGCTGATGGTCCAGCCTTTGGCACCGCGTGGCGGCAACAGTGGCATAGACAAGCTGAGGACAGCCAAATGAATGGGTGGAGGGAGGAAGTGAGGAGCATCTTGGAGGCGTGTGTGTTGCCAAATCTGGATACTCTGTGGGCCCTTGCTGCAGGGGCCGCAGCAGCAGGCGGCATCTCCTTGCAAAATGCCAGAATTTGCACACAAAGGCTAGGATGTCAGAAGGACAACTGCAACAGGCGGGTGTGTAAAGTAAAGAGTGTCCAGTGTCACATTGCACACCCAGAGACAATGCATACACAATCACCAAAGAAGCATGACACCGGATCAGGAAACTGAAGGCCGACCTGCGCACAGGAGACACACCCTCAGCAGCTGTTGATGGCCCATTGTGTGGACCAACATGCAGAAAAACATACACGACCAGGTACTTCATGCCCAATAGGGAGCCTAATCCATGAGCAACTGCATGAATGTTGCTAAACTACACATGGAGGCCTATGCATAATCTTCCACAACTATGCCAGATATGCCGCATGCAAAGTGGCAAGAGACCTGCATTGACAGAGATGAGGCACCTTGGAGTGTGACGAACACCTTTATTACTCAGCCTCACACTAAGGGAAATGCATCTATTGGAACAGACTCACAGGTCATTTGGCTGACCATGTGTGACCTACACTGTACACCCCCTTCAACACACAGATGTGGTAAATCCTACTGAGCTGGCACACAAGTGAAGGGGTTGAGCCTAACACCCCTTGCTGCACACGGAGAGTCTGCATTTCCCCATTGAGCCTCATATGGGGATGTCCCACACCATGTCCACCATTAGCATCCCGTATGTTCCTGAGGGATGTTTTAAATACATTGATGCCTTCATCAGAATCCACAAACCATTACAGATGACTGTCAGGAAGGGTGACTATCAATTCATGGGAGCCACGCAACACGGCATGTGGCCCATGGTGAGTCGACATGTATGCATGGTAACACAACATGCACAGGAGCAGTCCCCACATATCACAAACACGTACCACCCACAAAATGCCTTGTTGCACTCCTTACTCCAAATGACTTTTCACCATGTCTGTGCGTGTAACTCTGATCCAGCACACATTGCAATACTCATGAGGAATAGCAGGAGGGCAATGATGACATGAGCAGACGACAGCCGCAAGAACCTGGGGAGGATAGACACACAACAAGTCAGCGAAGAGCTAGTAATCCGCAGACATGTACATGTACTCAACAGGAATGATGTTGTCACCATGCTCTTAATAAATTTAGTGTCCCAGCTAAAATGTGCGGAATGACATCATCACTTGAATGACACATCAGAACAGAACTCCAAGTCACTTAGCACACAGTCAGCTGGACACACACATTGCAACACATGCCACACAAGGCTCAAAGCATGCACACTCAGACACAGGGACTCACCATCATGAGAAGAAGTTGCGGATAAGCTGACTCCGGATGTCCTCATCCTCATCCTCATCCTCACTTGCCCCATGCCCAACCCCTTCATCCTCCACGGGTGGATGATCCTGCTCATCGGGATCCAAGATAAGTGGCACGGCCTTCTCCACTGCCATGTTGTGCAGCATGCAGCACACAATGAAGATTTTGCAGACCTTCACCGGGGCATATGGGAGGGAGCCGCCGGTCTTGTGGAGGCACCGGAATCTGCTCTTCAGGAGTCCAAACGTCCTCTCAATCACGCGCCTCGTCTGCCCATGGGTGTCGTTGTACCGGTGTTCTGCGGCTGTTCTGGGGTTGCGGAGAGGCGTCATCAGCCATGGCATGTTGGGATAGCCAGAGTCCCCTACATGGAAACATCATGTGAAGAAGTGGGTCAGGAGATGCCGTAAGATACAAAGATAGCGCTAAACACAGGACTAACAGAGTATACCCACCAACAAGACATGCTCGTTCCGCGTGCAGCTGCAGCATCATTTCTGGCACCCTGCTACGCCTCATGATGTATGCATCGTGTGCGGACCCTGGAAAACGGGAACAGACATGGGATATCAGCATGTTAGCAAGACACACCACAAGGGCATTAATGGAGTGATAATGTTTTCTGTTTCTATAGGCTACCTCCTGTGCCTGTGGTGGTACCAAAGCCACATGTGTCCCATCAATGGCCCCAATTACATGAGGCATCCCTCCCAGGGCATAGAACTCACCCTTGACACGTGTCAACTGCTCATGAGTGGGAAAATGGATGAAGTTATCCAGGTGCACCAACATGGCTTCTAAAACATCATGCAGGACACGGCTGAACATTGTCTGGGACATGCCACCAACATCAGCTATGGTCAACTGAAACGTGCCGGTGGCAAAAAAATGTAGGGCTGCCATCACCTTCATCTTGGGGGTCAGAGCTGTAGGATACCTGTGTTGTGGTTGGAGGTGTGGTGCAAGCCGGCGGGTCAAGTCCTCTATCAACTCTTGCGAGAAGCGGTATCTGCGTATGCAGTCATGTTCACGCATGGCATCCAGGTCTGGTATTCGTCTGGGGAGAGGCGGTGCCCTGCAGAGATTTGGAAGGAATAACGAAGAGTGAGTACATTACCACACCAATGTCACTGAGGTGAGCACATGTTCAACAGCTAATACACATCTGCTTAATACAGAGTCTGGGCTGTGCAATACATCCAGGACACGTAGGCCAGCCAGGTGATACTCCTACGAAGAGTTAGCCACAATAGTTGCATGGCAATGTTGACGTGACATGCTATTAAAATAGCTGTGGGCCAGTGTAAGTGACAAGCCAGACACATTACATGAGTGACAGACATCCACATATCAGCATTTGAAGGATGTCATCTCATACAGACAGCTGGCGGGAGTCTAGACGCACAGGTCACATGTCATCTGAAAAAGGACAGATAACACACATTTCCATGAAGGGGTACATGTCAAAAACTGATGACACAGACATTGAGAGAGCGCAGATATTGCCTCACGTCAGGAAGTCATCTTCGAACCATCATGACACATGTAACGTGTGAGTCCACATGTGGCATGGTGTGCGTATATGTGTGTCATGCACATATGCACACAGACACATGTTGGATGCTGCAACAGCAGATGGAGTTGACGGAACACCAAAGGCAAGCTCATGGGAACACATGACACCTACATGACATAGTCACATCGTGGCACGCTGGTAGTCACATGTCAGATGTAATTACCCGTGTACCTGGCATCAGGGGACAGCTGCGGGTGTTGCTGACTGTGCCATACCAGTGATGCAGTGCTTGACACGTGTGTCCTACAAGCACACATGTGCAAAGTGTGAAGGGGAAGTGTGCCACGTAGTGCCCCATCACACATGACATGTGTAAACAGCTCATCACACATCTATTGTGCCACAACATGAGGAGACATGTGCCACATCACTGCCTGACACACCTAGGCCCTGCATATGAAGGACTGCACTGACAATGACTTGATGTCCAGCCTTGTGCGAGTCTGACACCTCCATTCCTTTCGTGTGCACCTCCTATCACCAGTGTAAGCTGCGAAACGCAGTACACATGCTCTGAGGGCGTGTGTACGGCCCGTACTTACGCGTGAGTACCTGCTGTACACGCGTGAGTACGTGCCTATCACTATAGTTGTGTTACTGTAGGTCCGAGTGATACGGCATGTACTCACGCGTGTACGGCATGTACTCACGTGTGTACGGGCCGTACACGCGTGAGTACGTGCCTATCACTATAGTTGGGGGTACCGTAGGCCCTAGTGATACGGCACGTACTCACACGTGTACGGGCCGTACACGCGTGAGCATGTGCCTATCACTATAGTTGGGGGTACCGTAGGCCCTAGTGATACGGCACATACTCACGTGTGTACGGTCCGTACTCGCATGAGTACATGCCTATCACTATAGTTGGGGGTACCGTAGGCCCTAGTGATACGGCCCGTACTCACGCACGTACGGCCCGTACATGCGTGAGTATGTGCCTATCACTATAGTTGGGGGTACCGTAGGCCCTAGTGATACGGCACGTACTCACGTGTGTACGGCCCGTACTCGTGTGAGTATGTGCCTATCACTATAGTTGGGGGTACCGTAGGCCCTAGTGATACGGCATGTACTCACGCGCGTACGGCCCATACACGCGTGAGTACGTGCCTATCACTATAGTTGGGGGTACCGTAGGCCCTAGTGATACGGCACATACTCACACGTGTACGGGCCGTACACGCATGAGTACGGCCCGTATCACTGTAGTGATGGTGCCCTAGGGGTACGTGTGAAACGCGCCGTACCTGTGTGGGGATTTAAGAATTACAATGGGGACACATGAGGGACAAGTATTAGGGCCTAAATGCATGCTGGTTGTCATGGATACCGAGTTTCAAGTTCAAAATTTAACATCATGTGGTCTGGAAAAAGCAGTTGGCCACAATATACATTGTTGCAAAGTGGTTGTTGACTTGACATGATGCTGCAAAATCGAAAGATGCAAAGGCTGTCACTGGTGTATGTTTAAAGGGATTGGAGGAAACGTAGGATGCAAATGAGTCTGACCAATCACTCTGTACTCCTGTAAATGAAATAGGCCAGCAAGGCAGATATAAGGCAGGCAGAACCCATGAGAGGGCACTTGCCTGCACAACATGTCAGTCGATACCACTGCTGCTGTATTGTCTCCCTCTGGCACCATGTCAAGGACTGTGGAGAGGGCCCAGCCTTTCACCCAGGAGGAGAACGAGGCCCTGCTGGATGTGATCCTCCCACGGTACCCCATGCTGCATGGTCGACCAGGGGAGCAGGTGAGTGCTGACTCCACTTCCTTTGCCTGTGCACCTTTATTGTGTCTGTCACTTCTGGCATTGTGTCCAGGTGTGACAGACATGCAATGTTGGTTGGAGTGAGTCCCAGGGGGGGGTGGATGGCTTATGTCTCTCATGCAGGGCTTGACGTAGTTCATGTGTGCACTCCTCACTTGCATTGTGCTTACTGTGACATTCACTGCATAGTGCATGGCACATTCAGCCAGCCTAATCCTCTTGGGCATTCTTGTTCTATTGTCCTGCGGTGATTCAGTGGTCACCCCGGTGTGACAGGTGACTGCACCCACAGATGTGTGTGAGAGTTGAGTGGAGCTGTGGTGAGAGTGGTGAGAGTGTCCAAATGATGTGTACGCCCCCTGGACATTGATGTGTGTGAATGTTTCTTGTCATGTGGGTGAGTGTCTATGTGGAGTGTTGCACCACAGCTGCATAGAGGAGGCAACTGCTCAATCCATCTGATGTGTGAAGTAAGCCGTGCTGTGTATCCGACTTGCTGAGGTAGCCCCACACCTGTGACCCTCCCCTGGCAAGTGGCACATGTGCAGAGTGAGGTTTGCATCCGCTGTTGCCAATGGCAGGTGATTGATGTGTGCCTGTGTGTGTCTGTGTACTCTGCTGAGGTTTCGTCAGTGACCTGGGGCATGTGACTGCTTTGCGGTGCTGTCCATCAGCCTTGTATTGCTTGGGATGCACAGTGTGTGCCATGATCAGGGATTTTTTCGCACCCCTCATGCCACCTGTGTACTTACTATGCCATGTAGTGCATTGGTGCGTCCCCAGTGGAATAAGTCCCTATGACTAAGGTGCTATTACTTGCCAGCATACTATGCCCTGTTCAACAAATCAAAGATGTTCAAATGTGTGTCTCTGTGACATGGTGCAGGTGTAGTGATGTTGTCCCACTTTGTCATCCACACAGGTAACCGCCTACCAGAAGGGGAAGATCTGGAAGGATGCCGTCAAGGCCGTGCAATCGGTGGAGTGTCGCAGTCGGCGCCTGCCACAAGTGAGGAAGAGATGGCAGGACATCTGGTGCTGGACCCGGAGGATCACCCGCGTCATGCTGAAGGAGGAGGATCCTCGCAAGCATGGCGGGCGCCGGCGCCTGACCCACCAGATGAAGCGTGTCCTGGCGGTGGTCTTCCCTGACCTGGATAGGCGGATACAGGAGTTACAGCAGCAGGAAGGGGGTAGGTACATGTGTGTTTGTTGTGTGTCGCCAGCTTTTGTAGCTGCTCAGTCACCTGGATACACTGCCAGGCTATATATGTGCAGTGCATATCCTGTTCCCCCAAGTCAACCTGTGCTGTTCTTCCTCCCTTCCCCTCCTTGACATGTGTTACCTGGTCTGTGTGTTATCACTATTGCACATGGTCATCTAGGCTGCCAGTTTATCAGCATCATGTGTGGGGGTGGTCTGCCTGTGCCCTGTCCTGTTCAGTCATTTGGGGGTGCATAATTGTTGGCACTGATGCTGAGTCTCAACATAGGAGTGTGAGGGTTCAAATGAACAGACTTGCAGCATGCATTACCAATGTTGTGGCCTCAGACATCATGTGCATGAGTGGGATATATGCATAGTGCCAGGACGGTTGCTCCTGTAACAGTCAGCTCATTCCAGGACCATGGAGCAGTGTGCCCACTACAGTCCCCTGACACAGCCTGCCCTCCTACTCATGTGTGTCATCCAACACTGTGCACATTCACTGTGGGTTCAGGATGGCTCTGCCTCTGTGGCATTGTTCCCTGGCCTAGGTACTATTTTTCACATGTGTGATACATTTGTCCACTGGACAGGGATACACCAGTTTGCTTGTGCATACTCACATTGGCCAGTGCCTGTGTGGCTATTCACAACAATCTGTTGATGTTTGATTGTGACCAATATGTTTTGGCAGCCCTACAAGGTGATGTCGTGTTAATGAAGCTAGTTTTCAAGCACAGTTATTGTAACCCTGAATAAGAGGTGTCACTTCTTGATCGTTATCAGTCACATTGACTCAGGTAAGGGTGGGTGTGTGCGGGAGGGGCGTACATCTTCAACCCTGATGTTTCATTGCCAGTTCTGACTTGTGTGTGATGATTCGCAGTACAGAAAGTCATCGTGCAGTGCCCCCGTGATTTTGGCCAGTGCTTAATGTTCGTGCTTCATAGCCTGTGTCAGTTTTTGACAATCATGTATCCTGCTTGTACATTTTTGGCACCTGTGTGTCGTTCAGATGCTACACAGTTGTGACTTTGTGTGCTGACATCTGTGGGTACATTCTGGCTTGCCATGAGGGGGAACCCACAGTACAGCTAGGCTTTTTTGCTAAACAATTGCAGGCCCATTAGCTTATGCATTGTCCTGGGTGTGGACATGTGTGCCACTCCAGATGGCAGTCAGTAGGTCATATGTGTAGCCAACTGTGTGATCAGGTGACGGATAGCCATGTGACAAATGACATTATTCAAGTTGTTACTCAGAGAAAATGTCCATTGGCACTCACTACACCTGTCAACATGTCTCAATGTTTCATATGCTTGACCTTGTTGTTTTGTTGTGAAGGACAATGATGTGCCTGCATGACAGATGTCTCCCAAGGAAGTGCACAAGACACCACCTTTACACTTTCCAGGGACACGCTGGCACATTATAAAGTAAGGCACAGTTTGAACAAAACTTGTTTGGAGTTCATACATATACATGTTCCCACAGTGTGGTAGCATTTGGGTTAGTCCTTGGTTGTTGCTGATACCAACTTACGAGTGTCAAGTCATCCAGACCACCGTGGTGTCATGTATATGTACTTACTGATACGCCATTTCTGCCTAACGGTGGCTGATTTGAATGAGTCTGGTAGCTCAGACAATGACTGTGTACATGTAGTTTGGTGTGCACCTCCTTGTGTGACTTCTGCTATACAGACACATGTGTGTTGTGTTCACAGAGTGCCACATTCACACATGCTAGACATGTCCATTGTGTAAAGGGTTGTGATTCTCCAGGAGTCACAATGTATTTTTTTGGGGTGTCAAAAGTACCCACAGGTCTCTGAGTGTGGGGACACCTTCTGCATTGACATGTGGTATTTGGCCTTGGGTGCGACAATACTGTTTGCTTCACAGTGAACAAGAGGTGGCATGCCTTCATAGTCTTGCTGTGCTCAACTGATCCCACTAGCTTCTCATCATCTTGTGATTTCAAGTTTTTTGCTGTTGTGTCCTAATTTTCATTGTTTCCAAGTGGCATGGTGGGTCAACCAACTGGGGAGTGCAGGGCTTACATATGTGGGGAGTATCCTAGATGTTACTCATGATGCCTTTCCTGATATGCACTGTTGCCTATTTTGTTTGGACTCATGTGTCAGATGTATACAGGTGACTGATTTTTTCCTGTCTCTTCACCTTGCCCACAGCATCATCGGAGGACACCGAGGGAGACACCGGCACGGACGTGGGGGAGGGATCGAGCACTGGTGCCACCACTGCTGAGGAGTCGGTGGAATCTAGTGGCACGGAGGGCGAGGGGAGTGAGGCGGAGGACCTGCCCAGTACCATCACTAACTACGAGGCAGACGGGTCCGAGGCTGAGCTCCTAGAGAGGGCGGAGGCTGCTCCCACAGCTGAAAGCAGCATACATCCCTCGCCGCCCCCTCCATTCCCATCACTGCCCTCCCACTTGCTCGGGTCCCTTCTGTCTGTGCTAGGCCACACCGTGTCTCCTTCGTGCCAGGCACCGCACCCCCTGTCCCCCCTGCTGCCCTCACTGCCGAGTCTGTGGACATTCAGCGGCAGTTCCAAGTTGGGCAGACATCGATCCTGACTGTCCTCCATGGCCACACCAGACTGCTGACCCAGATGGTGTCGTACATGGAGGGCATGTCATCAGCGATGTCTGACCAATGGATGTTGCTGAGGTCCCTGGACTCGTCACTGACGGCAGTAGTGAGTCACCTGCAGCGCTGCCTCCCCCCCTACCCCTGCCCCATCCACAAGTCCCACACCCATGCCTGTCCCAAGCACACCAAGACATCCACACACACGCACCCCACCAGACAGAAGCAGCACACCACCACGTAAGGGCAAGCGCACACCTCCTGACACGCACACTCAGGGGGAAGCAGGCACACCCACTGGGTCTGGGGCACACAGGCAGGCACGCAGCCACAGTCCTCGTCCACATGACTCACTCCCCAGTCCCTCCGATGTCACTCCCCTTGGCTCCCCTGCCCCAGAATCAGAGAAGGAGGCCTACTTTGCTGGGCTGGGCCTCAGCCCCACTAGTTCACCTGGCCGGAAACGGTCCAGGCACTCCACGGGTAGGGGAGTTAAGTCCCCCAGCCTGTCCACCACCTCCCCCAGCAGCGCTGCAACCCATCCCTCCGACCCCCCCCTCCTTGGGGCCTGTTGTTTCTCCGGGTGCAGGGGAGACGCTTGAAGAACTGGCAGAAGTGTGCAGCGCCGAGCTCACCTCCACCTTTGGCGCTGCCCCACCCCCTGTGGTGGAGTCGTCCGTCCCTGCACCCACTACACCTACCCTTCCCCCTCCTGTCCCTGCAGTGCCTGGTCCTTCCCCACATGATGCCCCCCCCAGTCGACGACACAGAGTCTTCTGTTGTGCAGACAAGCTAGGGGAGACGCATGGCCATGTGTCCCCCCCCAAGGACTGATGATATGGACTGGCCATTGGCCTTTGTGAATAGTCTCGTTTACACATTATTATTTTCATGCTGAATAAAGCATTTTCTATTTTCGTTAGAAAAGTCTTACATTTCAGGTATTGATGTTGATGCTGATGCTACAGGAGTTGGGGTTGTGGGCATGTGTTATGTTTCAGGGAAATGTTGTAGTCTGCTGCTCATGGGGTGGAACCTGGTATCTGCGTGCCATCACAAGGTCTCTGCAAAGATTCTTTGTTGTGTATGCTCTTTGTGTTTGGAGACATAGTCCCAAGGAGTGTTCCTTCCTCTGTGGCACCTGACATCTTCCCTGCAGAGAGTTGCACAATTGTTGTGTTGCCCTATGTCTACATTTCCTTTGTTGGTGATGGATCCCTTCAACTCTGGCCATGCCTGCTCAGCATTGTCTCCGGCTGCATCGTCTGTGCCATCCTTGGTACTCACTGTACTTGTGTATAGAGTATTTTGCCATGCCTTCATGGAGAAATTGTCCCTTTTCCGCACAATGCATGTGTGTAATCCCAGCCTAGCACACATATGGGACTTATTCTGCTGGGTATTTGAACACCTGACTCACAATTGTGGGCATTGTATCTGTGGGAACTCCACCCTATTCCTTCCATGACAGACAACATCTTGGTGGCTGGCCCAGCACCTGAACATTCCTATCAGTCCTGGGATGTGCGTGACAGTGTGTGTTCTCTTTGGCTCTCTTAGTTTAGTAGGCAGTGACATGACTATACAGTCTTGTGGCATGATCTCAGTGTGTGAATCGTGCTGCATCTGCCAGGGGTGGGTATGCATGTGTTATTTGTCCTCACACCCACATGTGGTGTGTCATGCAGTGGGGGAAAGACATCCATCCTCCTGGGAGTGGGACACTGCTGTCAGTGATGTGTTGTTATGGTTGTTATGGCACTATCATCATTGTCCAAAGTTAGGGATGCGTACATACACCCATGGAGTTGTGGTCATCTGATAATGATGTACACCCCCCATGTCCCTGTCCACTGCTGGTATTCCTCTGCACCCACCCCCATGTCTCTGTCCACTGCTGGGAGTGATGGGCACCCACCCCTCACATGTCCCTGTCCACTGCTGGTATTCCTCTGCACCCACCCCCATGTCTCTGTCCACTGCTGGGAGTCCTCTGCATCCATCCCCATGTCTCTGTCCACTGCTGGAGTTGATATGCATCCACCCCCATGTCTCTGTCCACTGCTGGGAGTCCTCTGCACCCACCCCCATGTCTGTGTCCACTGCTGGTATTCCTCTGCACCCACCCCCATGTCCCTGTCCACTGCTGGGAGTCCTCTGCACCCACCCCCATGTCTCTGTCCACTGCTGGGAGTCCTCTGCACCCACCCCCATGTCCCTGTCCACTGCTGGTATTCCTCTGCACCCACCCCCATGTCTCTGTCCACTACTGGGAGTGAGGGGCACCCACCCCTCACATATCCCTGTCCACTGCTGGTATTCCTCTGCACCCACCCCCATGTCTCTGTCCACTGCTGGGAGTCCTCTGCACCCACCCCCATGTCTCTGTCCACTGCTGGGAGTCCTCTGCACCCACCCCATGTCTGTGTCCACTGCTGGTATTCCTCTGCACCCACCCCCATGTCTCTGTCCACTGCTTGGAGTCCTCTGCCCCCACCCCCATGTCTCTGTCCACTGCTGGGAGTCCTCTGCACCCACCCCCATGTGCCTGTCCACTGCTGGGAGTCCTCTGCACCCACCCCCATGTCTCTGTCCACTGCTGGGAGTCCTCTGCACCCACCCCCATGTCTGTGTCCACTGCTGGTATTCCTCTGCACCCACCCCCATGTCTCTGTCCACTGCTGGGAGTGATGGGCACCCACCACTCACATGTCCCTGTCCACTGCTGGTACTCCTCTGTACCCACCCACACACCCACTTGCGCCCTTGCTGTGGTACACTGCTGTCCTGGGCATACACCACCCCCAATTTACAGCTGATGTGCTGCACCAAGCCGTACACCTACATCCGTGGCGTGTGTATGCCTTGTATCCATCATGTAATGGGGCTGTAGGGGTACGCGTGGTACGGCCCGTACCCATGCTCTGGGGGCGTGGGTACAGGCCGTACCACCATTGTGGCGGTGACATAGGGGTACGCGTGGTACGGCCCGTACCCACGCTCTGGGGGGCGTGGGTATGGGCCGTACCACCATTGTGGCGGTGACGTAGGGGTACGCGTGGTACGGCCCGTACCCACACTCTGGGGGGCATGGGTACGGTCCATACCACCATTGTAGTGGTGATGTAGGGGTACTCGTGTACGGACCGTATCCACGCTCTGGGGGCATCGGTATGGTCCGTACAGGCGTACCCCTACATCACCACTGCAATGGTGGTACAGACCGTGGGTACGGGCCGTACCACCATTGTGGTGGTGACGTAGGGGTGCGCGTGGTACGGCCCGAACCCACGTTCTGGGGGGCGTGGGTACGGGCCGTACCACCATTGTAGTGGTGATGTAGGGGAACGCGTGTACGGACCGTACCCACGCTCTGGGGGCGTGGGTACAGTCCGTACATGCGTACCCCTACATCACCACTGCAATGGTGGTACGGACCATACCCACGCTCTGGGGGGCGTGGGTACGGGCCGTACCACCATTGTGGCAGTGACGTAGAGGTACGCGTGGTACGGCCCGTACCCACGCTCTGGGGGGAGTGGGTTCGGTCCGTACCACCATTGTAGTGGTGATGTAGGGGTACGCGTGTACCGACCGTACCCACGCTCTGGGGCGTGGGTACGGTCCGTACACGCGTACCCCTATATCACCACTGCAATGGTGGTACGGACCGTACCCACGCTCTGAGGGGCGTGGGTACGTCCCGTACCACTATTGTGGTGGTGACGGGTACGCGTCCACGTCCACTTCCGTTGTGGCGGGACGTGGGATTGGTGGACACGCCCCCCGAAGTGACCAGACCATGGAGGTAATTAATGTGCAGGATATATTTGTTTTTTGTGGGGTGTGGGTTATGTTTCCTGCCCCTTGCACCCCCCCTTTGCCCCTGGGGGTTGTTCTGACCTTCTGCGGCATCTGCGTCGGTTTCTGATCACGAGGTCGTAGGCTATGAGGGCCGGGATGATGCGTAGGTTGGGGTCCATCGCTGTCCGTCGTGTACCGGTGCTCCTTGTTCGCGTCGTCCTCAATTTCCCGGCAGTTTTTGGCTCCCGTAAAAAATGCTACGTGCAGAGTGACGTAAGCACGAATCGTACTTGATGGTCCGTAAAACGCTGCCTGACTCCGTCCGGACGTCGCGTATGTGCCGTTCAGAATCCGATTTGTATGTATTTTTTTGCCAGTCGGTCTTTTGTACGACTCGTACGGAAATGGTATTTCTGTGCGAATCGTACTTGCGAGTTTTTTTTTTTTTTTTTATAGACAACTCCAAAGAGAGAAAAGACAACAAACAGAAAAATCATAAAAAACAGAAGATAAACATTATGCGGGAGAGTACAGAGACCAGATAATACAATAGTGCCTATTGACATATATACACCATATAGACTAAAATTCAGAAAATCAGATTAAAAAAAGCTATAATACTCAAAGCTATCAACATAAGATGGAAACGTAGGAATTCATACGGAAACCAAATAATACAGTATTGGCTATTGCCATATATAAGACATATTAGAAAAGGTTTTGTACATTAATTTGAGACAGCTGCGTTGCTCCAAGCTGTAATAGGGGACCAAATCTTTTCACCTCGTCTTTTAGACTTCTGGCCCCTGGTGGCATAAATTGCTATCTCATAATTATGGACGCCCAGAAATCTGGTTAGCCACATTTGGAAACTTGGGGGATCACAATTTTTCCATAATGCAGCAAGAATAATTCTATATACAGCAGTTCCAATAAAAAGAATGGCTTCCTCGCTAGGGTTCAAATTAAGCATACCATCGTATCCAAGCATACAAATAGTGGGCGACACGGGCAATTTACGCCCAAAAATCTCCTCCCAAAATACCCATATCATTTTTTTTAATAGTGTCAGCTTATCACAGTAATAAAACATATGTAGTAGCGTGGCGGGTCCATATTTACACCTAGGGCATTGATCATTACTTCTTCTACCCCATAAATATAGTTTAGCTGGAGTGAAATAAAGATTGTAAATAGTTTTATAAAGTTGCGATTTTCGATTAGTGGAAAGTAGTAGTAGTGACGACAGGGCCAAAACCTTATCGATGTCTATATCTAAATTATCAAGCCTATTTATCCATAATAATTCAGTCTGTACTAAATCATCTGGTGAATTTTCATGGAGGGTCTGATGGTAGCTTCAATAAGAGAGCTTCTGATCCAGCTTATGTTATGCAGCTGGGAATTTATGTTTGATCTTATTTGAAGGTATTTTAAATAGTCAGTCGCAGGTATATTAAACTGATTTTGGAGAGAGGTAAAGCTAGCCTTCATGTCTGTGCCTAGAAAATCGAAAAGAGAAATAATTCCCTGTCTCTCCCACCTGGCAGAGATAGCATCATTTATGATTTGTGGTAGCAAACAGGAGTGCCAGAGTGGAGTACAACGACTTAGCCTAGGGATTTTCATATATTTTGTGATTCTTCGCCAGACTTTCCATGGCCCAATAACAAATTTGAACTTAGCTTTTTTAAAATAACTGGGCTCAAGTTGTCTTAAGAATAATCCTCTAGTATTATGGCCAAGGGCTAATTCGTATACGGACAGTATGTCGGATTCTTCCCTATTAGATACTGGATTGGGGTGAGTTGTTGCAAAAAGGCCGCCCAAAAATATAAAAGTAGCTGTGGGATTGCGAGCCCCCCTCAATCAGATGGAAGGGATAAATATTTGAGCGATCTCCTAATCTTGCCGTTTTGCCAGACAAATTTAGAGAACTGAGAGTCTAAAATTTTAATAAATTTGTCTTCCACTAGCAAAGGGATTGCACGAAATAAATACAATATTTTAGGAAAGATAGTCATTTTAATATAGTTCCCTCTCGCTATAATAGATAAATGCAGGCTATTAACTCTTGTTAGATCTTGTTTGATTGAGTTAATAAGGGGTTCATAATGAACTTTAGTAATATTTTGAACTGTAGCAGATATGCGAATCCCTAAATAAATTGCCAATTCAGTCCGTCTGACATCCTCAAACTGTATATTCTCTGTACATAATATGATGGTTTTGTTTTTGTTCAGGGAGTATCCTGAATAGGCACCGAACTGCTGTGTAATTGCCTCAATCTCGGTTATGGCTATCTCAGGGTCAGGTGTTACAACTGCGACATCGTCTGCGTAGGCTAAGACTTTAGTTTCGAATAATCCTATCACCACTGGTTTGATTCTAATGTTCTTTAAGGTTTTAAGTATCAGAGGATTGATGTAGAGGGCAAATAGGATCGGGGAGCACGGGCAGCCTTGCCTTGTTCCTCTTGAGATTTTGATAGTATTTGATTCGCATCCCATAATCTGAAGATTAGCCTTCGGATCAAAATACATAGCCTTAATTGATTTAATAAAACTATGCCCAAAGTTATATCGCTCTAGTATAGCCCACATGAATTCCCATGACACTCTGTCAAATGCCTTCTCGGCATCTAGGAGAATCATTGACATCTGGCCGCCTGTCATTGCAATGATATCAAATAATGCTATTACTCTGCGAGTATGATCAGTAGTACCCTTCCCTGGGATAAAACCGTGTTGCCACAGGGAGACCAGATGCGCAATGACCCCCCTTAGTCGATTGGCAAGTATTTTTGAATATAGTTTCGAATCTGAGTTAATCAGTGAGATTGGGCGATAAGAAGATGGAGAATCTGTGGGTTTACCCTTTTTGGCAATAATAATAATGTTGGTATCTTGCCAAGATGCAGGTGTGTTTCCATTCCACTGTATTCCAAGAAATAGGTCTAATAACAATGGTAGTATTACTTTGCCTAGGACTCGGTATAGCTCCAACGGCAACTTATCGGGGCCTGCTGCTTTCCCCGAGGCTAGTTCTGCAAGGGCAAGTTCGATCTCAGTTAGTGATATTTCTTTCTCCAGATTATTTTTAGTGATGTTATCTAGCCTGCTATCTGAGCAAGTTAAAAAGTCTCTTAAAAATGTATTTAATTCCTCCCTGTTATAGGCAATATCGTTCTGATATAGGTTCTGATAATAGCGTTGAAATATATCGACTATGTCTTTTGTTTGTGTGTAATCTTGACCGTTTGACTTAATAGAAGAAATTGCATTATGGGAGCCCCTTTGTCTTGTTCGCAAAGCTAATTGTTTGCCGACTTTTTCTCCATTCTCCTAGAGGTTTCTTTGATGAGTTCTGAAAGTTTCCGCAGACTTCTTTGTTATTTCCTTGTTTAAGTCAGTTTTTGGAATTAAAATCTGACGAAGCAGATTAGATCTGTCTGTTTTTTGTACAAGCGATATGGTATGCGCAGCTTCTAATCTAGCTAGTTCCCCTACCTTCTTAATGAACTCAGAGGTCTGCTGTTTCTTAATTCTAGCTACATAGCTAAGGGTTTCCCCTCTAAGCGCGGCTTTAAAACAATCTCATACAACGTTTCTAGGAGCGCTGTAACGGTTGATGTCGAAGTAGCACTGAGCCCAATTCCTAATAAAATTAACATACTCACTATCAACCAATAGTTTCCTATCGAAAGTCCAAACTGAGGGTTTCCTAGCAGTGCTTGTTAGATTTATGGTGAGAACTAGGGCATTATGGTCTGAGATTAGCTTAGGATGTTTTATAATCGTTGCTGAATCAGAGATATTTCTGGTAGTAAATATATAGTCGATTCTGCTGTATTTGTTGTGAGGATTTGAAAAAAATGTATACCCCGAATCCCCTTGATGTTTAAGGGGCCAGATATCGGCTAAATTATGACTAATTAAAAGTGAATTAAGAGCTCTAAATACTCTAGGTTTTTGACCGTAATACCTATGCTTGCCTTGACTATCACAGATAGCATTGAGTGTAATATTGAAGTCTCCGGCAAAGATTAATGGACCAGGCCAGCCTGCCAGCTCCACTTCTAGGCTTTCGAACATAGATGGATCATCTAGGTTTGAACCATAGACAGAACAAAGGGTTATCCCTAGGGCAAGCTCCACAATTACCCATCTACCATGTTGATCCAGAGCTTGGCGTATGGGCATCCCTATATAGCTCTTACCTAATATGGCCACCCCCCGGATATTTGTCGTTTGGGTTGTGGTTGCCAATAAGTTGTACCCCTGGATTTTGAGTAGACTTCGCTTTGCCCAGGGTAGATGAGTTTCTTGAAGACATATAATATATAGGGAATTTTGTTTAGTTATCTCGGACAGCCGCCCTCGCTTACCTCTGTCATGAAGCCCTGCTATATTCCAGCTGCATATACTTATCCTCCCCATGGAACTAAGTGCTTTGATCCTTTGCTTATACTGAAATCTATATTTGCCCTATAGTGCAAAGATGTTTCACAACTTATCATTTCAATTTGAATTCTTTTATATGGAGTTGTCTGCATTTTTTTATTTTGTTCCCTTTCCTGCCCAACCACCCCCTTCTCGACCCAACCCTTCCCCCCTCCCCTGCTCCCAAATAAAGGCAACAAGGCTCCATTAGAGTCTAAATGTGATGAAGGTGCATCACGCCGTCAGGTCCCGACCAATAAGCCAAGTGAGAGAATAAAGAAGAACCCCTTTTTTTTTTTTTCCCTTTTTCTCACCCTGGGGGGGTTTAAATTTCTCCCTCCCCCACTCTTTTTTTTTTCTTTTCCCCTTCCTTTCCCTCCCCTTCTTTCTTTCTTTCTTTCTGTCTTTCTCCCCTTTTTTTCCCCCTTTTTTTTTCCTCCTTCCCTCTTTCCTTATCTTTAAGAATTTGTTAAAGCTTTTTCTTTTCCCGCTCTTATATTACCCCCCCTTTTGGACAAATACTACCTGAGAGAGAAGAAAAAAAAAAAATTGAGTTTTGTAAAGTGAGGTTCTGAATTAGTAATGCTTGTAGTAGTGGTTGTATTATCAGTCGTACAAAATAACTAACTGGATGTTGCTGTGTGTAGACCCACACATCACACTATTCTAGACAGTTTTTAGAGGACCACTGACCCCACATTATACTGACATTATACTGACATATATATATATATTTCACAAACTATAAAACAGACTCAACCACACCCTGCCATTTATAAGGTTATTTTAGGCTGTCGAGATATTCTTGCGCAGCTATCTCGGAGACAAAAAATGTAATCTGCCCCCCATAGATATCTTTAAGCCGTGCTGGATTGTTGAGGTACACTATTGCCTTCTTGTCTTGAAAAGGTTTTATAAGCTGGTGCAGCCTCCATCTTCTTTCCACTGTAGTGTGGCAAAAATCAGGACGTGAAAAGTATGTAATGTCTTTGGAGGTGCGTTTAGCGTAAGGCCTTGCCTTCTCAAACACTGCCTGTCTGAGCAATAAATTGCCAAAGTAGACTAGAATAGCCCTCGGGTAAGCTCCAAGTTTAGCGGGGGTTTTTTGAGTGAGAGGCATACGATGTGCTCGTTGGACTTCGATATCCCAATTCCAGTTAGACAGCTCCGGCAAAGAGTCTCGGAGAAGGTTGACCATAAACGAACGGATGTCCTCCCCTTCAGATTTCTCGGGTATCCCTAGAATACGCAAGTTGTTTCTGCGCTGGCGGTTTTCAAAGTCCTCCAATTTCCATCTAATATCTCCTATCTGTAACTCGTTTGACTCAACCCGCTCTTGGATTGCAGCAACTTCGACTTCATTAGCCAGGGTTCTGGACTCCATCTCGGTCAGTCGATCTCCAAAAGAACTAAACGTTTTGACCAGCTTCCTCACCACACCTTGTACCTTACGAAGAGCTGCTTGCGCCCTGCGCCCATCCTGTGAGGTCTCTTCGCGGTGTGAGGCTATCGCCTGTAAGACAGTGTCTATAGATGCAGGCGCTGGGGTGATTGGAGCAATTGGAATAGTTGGAGTTAGCTGTTCGGTGTGAGTATGATCCCAGTGTCGAGCCGTCCCATGAGATTCATTTCCACGCTTGTTGAGGACTTTCTGCTTTAGTTTATCAGATTCATCAGTCAGATATGAGGCTGAGGTGTCACCCCACACAGCCCCCAATTCTGCTTCATCAGAAAAAGAGAAAAAATTGCTGGCTTCTTTCTCGAGGTCAGTGTGGGTTGTGTGGATAGTGCTGACAGCGCCAAAGTTACCTGAGGCTGATGTAGCTCCCCTGGTTTTAGACAACTCCTGGTCCTTATTTAAAACAGAATTAGAGTCCATCTTTGTATTAACTGTGAGCCCTGACTGATTATGTCCTCTTGCGCTGAAGCGATCCTGCAGCTGTGTTTGCTTACTGATCGAACCACTCCTTACACTTGTATCTATATCAGTATCAGTATCTATATCAGCATTCTTACTTGTACCAGGGTCGCTCTACGTAGCAGGAGAGGCTTCATTATCAAAAAAAGCCACAGTATTACAGTGTGTACTAAGTAATGCGCTCACCTCGGGGTTTGCCTGGACCTGTGGCTGAGATGGAATTGGGCTGCCTGCATCATTCTCCACTACCTCAAAACCTTCTGTTACGTTAGTTTTGCTGCCTATTTTTGTCGTTTGGGGGGCTGGGCCACTTGAGAGGCCCGGAGCAGGAGCAGGACTGTTCTTGCTGTTAGAATGTGAGACCTGTCGCTGTCTCTCCTGGCCCGGAAGCGTGCTGGAGCCTTTCCGCATCCATTCCACCACCGACGGACCTGCAGCTTCTTTTCGCGCGTCCTTCTTCCGGGTCACCGCTCCTGGCTTGGAAGAGTCGATCATGGCTGCCGTCTCCGCTCTCTGGTTCAGCGCGGAGACATCGACTTTTCTCCTGCTCTGCTGCTGTTGCTTTGTCCGCACCACGGCACTCCAACGCTTCACGCTGGGCCTGTCTTGCGGCCCTTGCACGGGCGGCCGTACTTGCGAGTTTGTAAGGCGATTTTCCCGGGTACGAGTCGGACGGAGAAAACGCTCCTTACGACCATTTGTACCCGGGTTTTACAGGATCGGAATCGGCACCCAAATTGTTGGACATGATTACTCGAAATATTTTAATACGGCGGCCATCTTTGAAGATCCGGAAATGCATAACCGTATATTAGAGAAACATTGTATATTAACGGAAACACAACTATCCTCATCGTTTACTCAAAGATATTTACTTTGAATATGTATCAGAATAAAGCGCCGAATCCCCAGTTGGGTTATTTAGATGTACATGATAGGTATAAAGAGATAAAAAAGACTTATTACTTAGTTCTATCTGTGGCAGCCATCTTAGAATGTCTAAAGCTTCTCTTTGATGAGACCGCTTATGTTCAGTGCCCCTAGTGGAACATTGGATCACCCACAATCACAAAATAGAGGACCTTAAATGGTGTGGGATGGAGATTATCCACCCCAGTACCAGAGGAGGCGATCTTGTCATTAAGAGGAAAAAAACGCGAACAATTTTACATGTCGTGTTTTAACACATACAAAAATGGTCTCAATAATAAAGAGGAATGGGAGAGATTGATATAAGTAATCCATATACACAATTTACTGAAAAGAATTACATTATGGTCTATAGCCTTTTTAATCGTTAATTTTTTTGTTTTTGGCCCCTTGTAGATTAATTCAATTTTTTGATCCAATTAAACGATATACAGTCCTAAGCGGTCTCATCAAAGAGAAGCTTTAGACATTCTAAGATGGCTGCCACAGATAGAACAAAGTAATTAGTCTTTTTTTATCTCTTTATACCTATCATGTACATCTAAATAACCCAACTGGGGATTCGGCGCTTTATTCTGATACATATTTAAAGTAAATATCTTTGAGTAAACGATGAGGATAGTTGTGTTTCCGTTAATATACAATGTTTCTCTAATATACGGTTATGCATTTCCGGATCTTCAAAGATGGCCGCCGTATTCGAATATTTCGAGTAATCATGTCCAACAATTTAATTTGGCGTTTGCCTATTGATATCGAAAAAAACCTCCTCAATAATAGACTATCGATATAAATATCAATAAGTCTTTACAAGTAATATTAATAATTTTTAGATATCCGGTTTAAGTTCCTTTTTCTGTATAAAAAGACCGTCACCCAGAAGTTTTCCCCATGACCACATCCGGAGTATCCGTCAGAGCAGGGAGGCCGTTATCTAATAAACAGGTATGTTTCCATGAGCTAGCGAGCCGTTATATACACCGACTTGCAGCTTTCGTGATTAACTGCTGCTAAAAGATTAGTAGAGAATATATGCAAACGATTTGCTCTACATGGGACCTTGGTTTAGTACAGCTGACACATGTCCTGTTTTTAATCCTTGTCCGTGTTTCTCTACCTTTTGTTAAACAAACGGTCATAATTTCTCATTTAGTTTTTTCCCTGACTAGATACGGGTGGGAATTAGTATAGATTTTTTTTTGGAGTAAACAAAAATTCACAGTGATTTCGTGGCTCGCGGTAATTCCTAAAAATAGATTAGGATCCACTCAATAATTCTTTTAAAATATTAACATATCCGGCTAGAATGTTGGTTTATATTGCTTTTTCAGAAAACACGGGATGAATACAAAATACCCTGTTTCTCAACATTTCAGCCCGCGTATCTGGTGACGCTATTCACGCACACAGAAGGCAGGACCGAACAAACCTAATAACGGGGAAGAGATGATAAATCCTTACGTTCTTTGGTCCTAATACAATTTAGGTAATGTTTTATTTGTATATACATTGTATTTCCCAAAAGTTGGTTGATGGTCAAGATTATCGACTCATAGACCGTTATATAGTTATATATTTATATTTCTCCCTCATAGATTTTCCCATACAAAGAAATCTATCAATATTCAACTTTATTTAATACGGTGGCTCCAACGGATACAAGAAAAGGACACACACTTGTATAGGTATATGATTTTCCATCATTTTCAGCCTTGTGGAACTAGCAACCAAAACAGGGTAAAAAAATAAAGTATATGTTCCTTTTTTTCAATTTAGTGGCCCCCTTGTTGTCATCCGGGCTGACGTGAGAGATATCTCCACTCCTTCTGATTATGTAAATGATTAAACATAATCTTTCGCTACCTCCAGGTACTATGCATTTTCATGGGCGGTCTAAATTCCAAACGACATGGTAGCACCATATCTGTGGCTAAAATTGTTGTAATAATAATAATTTTTAACAAAAATTAATGAATTTGAACCAATGAACATTTTGTTGAGGATTGTTATCTATCTTTGATGTCCTCATATTACTTTTCTGTGTCACGATTAATAAAATGACAGAGGTATTAGACCTTATATAAACAACACAATAATAATGAGTTTTATGACTGAATTGATGCTTTTTTAATGCTTGTGCCGTATAGGAATAACCTGACCATGTTAGTATTGTTGTGGATTATGCCAGTAATAGCACACTGTATCTGCCAGTTTGCCTAAATTAAGTTTTATATTTTTTTGTGTCTAGATTGAAAGGTTTATTGTCCTGAAGAAGGTGAAAATATTGAATAAACACCGAAACGCTGCGTCGATTTTTCCACTGTTTTTAATGAACTTTGTTATATGTTTTTAGATACGCTCAGATTGTATCCCATATAGGGAGGAAGACTATCATTGATTCATAACTGATTATGCAATATTTTTTCTGTTGGAATAAAATTGTTTTTTAATATACTTATGATCAAATTGAATGAGTTCTCTTTGTGCAAACATATGCTGGACTGTGTTACTCTGATAAATATGTTCTGCTAGCTCTAATATAGTTTTAGCTCCATCAGGTCTAGCTGGTTGAAGGCACATAGGATTATTATTAGATTTTTCAGCATCCAATTCTTCCGCGTACACAGAGATATACTCTCTTCTTATTATTACATAGGGACCTCTTGCGTTTTTTTAGCTTATTAGTATACCCCGTCCCTAAGAATTATCTAGGGGTACATCCCGTGTTTGTTTGATGAAGTACGATGCGCATAACTGACAAAAATCCGACCGACACGTAGGCTGTGATTCAAGCTTCATTCTCCGTCTGAGCCGTACCTCCGAACGCCGAACCGAGTCGCCTGGAAGCAGTATCCATAGCAGTTTCCAGCCGGACAAGTGCGATGCGCACATCATACGCGCCGGGCGGGTCACCACATATGGCACATCACAGCATCCGGAAATGAAGCATATCAGGTATGAGACGGACCAGCTTGCAACGGGTACGAGACTAAGCAACAAGCAGCGTGTACGAGGCGAACACATCATGAATCCCATCGCGCAGGTCATACCAGTACTGTACATCTATGACCGAATCAGGAACCGATGCAGACGGTAAGTCAGACACCCACCACACAAACAAACGACACGTACCCGCAAAATGTCACACACACACAGGGGATCCATATCCTGGCCACTAGCAACAGGCCATCATAGGGGTTGCATGGCCAGCACCACTACCACCCCCACTCATAGGACTTATGTTGCTCAGCACTCCTGCCACCCCACCCATAGGGCTTATGTTGCCCATCACTACTGCCACCCCGACTCATAGGGGACCTGTTGCCCAGCATTCTTGTCACCCCCACCCATAGTGGACCTGTTGCCCAGCACTCCTGCCACCCCCACCCATAGGGGACCTGTTGCCCAGTACTCTTGCCACCCCCACCTATAGGGCTTTTGTTGCCCATCACTCCTGCCACCCCCACCCATAGGGCTTATGTTGCCCAGCACTACTGCCACCCCTAATCATAGGGGACCTGTTGCCCAGCACTCCTGCCACCCCCACCCATAGGGGACCTGTTGCCCAGCACTCCTGCCTCCCCCACCCATAGGGGACCTGTTCCCAGCACTCCTGCCATCCCCACCCATAGGGGACCTGTTGCCCAGTACTCCTGCCACCCCCACCCATAGGGCTAATGTTGCCCATAACTACTGCCACCCCCACCCATAGGGCTTATGTTGCCCATCACTACTGCCAACCCCACCCATAGGGCTTATGTTGCCCAGCACTCCTGCCACCCCCACCCATAGGCTTATGTTGCCCAGCACTCTTGCCACCCCCACCCATAGGGCTTATGTTGCCCATCACTACTGCCAACCCCAATCCTAGGGGACCTGTTGCCCAGCACTCCTACCAACCCCGCCCATAGGTCTAAAGTTGCCCATCACTACTGCCACCCCCACCAATAGGGCTTATGTTGCCCATCACTACTGCCAACCCCACCCATAGGGCTTATGTTGCCCAGCACTCCTGCCACCCCCACCCATAGGGGACCTGTCGCCCAGCACTCCTGCCACCCCCACCCATAGGGGACCTGTTGCCCAGCACTCCTGCCACCCCCACCCATAGGGGACCTGTTGCCCAGCACTCCTGCCATCCCCACCCATAGGGGACCTGTTGCCCAGCATTCCTTCCATCCCCAACCATAGGGCTTATGTTGCCTAGTACTCCTGCCACCCCCACCCATAGGGCTATTGTTGCCCATCACTACTGCCACCCCCACCCATAGGGCTTATGTTGCCCATCACTACTGCCACCCCCACCCATAGGGCTTATGTTGTCCATCACTACTGCCAACCCCACCCCATAGGGCTTATGTTGCCCAGCACTTCTGCCACCCCCACCCATAGGGCTTATGTTGCCCAGCACTACTGCCACCCCAATCATAGGAGACCTGTTGCCCAGCACTCCTGCCACCTCCACCCATAGGGCTAATGTTGCCCATCACTACTGCCACCCCCACCAATAGGGCTTATGTTGCACATCACTACTGCCAACCCCACCCATAGGGCTTATGTTGCCCAGCACTCCTGCCACCCCCACCCATAGGGGACCTGTTGCCCAGCACTCCTGCCACCCCAACCCATAGGGGACCTTTTGCCCAGCACTCCTGCCACCCCCACCCATAGGGCTAATGTTGCTCATCACTACTGCCACCCTCACCCATAGGGCTTATGTTGCCCATCACTACTGCCAACCCCACCCATAGGGCTTATGTTGCCCAACACTCCTGCCACCCTCACCCATAGGGGACCTGTTGCCCAGCACTCCTGCCACCCCCACCCATAGGGGACCTGTTGCCCAGCACTCCTGCCACCCATAGGGGACCTGTTGCCCAGCACTCCTGTCACCCCCACCCATAGGGGACCTGTTGCCTAGCACTCCTGCCACCCCCACTCATAGGGCTTATTTTGCCCATCACTACTGCGACCCCCACCCATAGTACTTATGTTGCCCATCACTACTGCCACCCCCACTCATAGGGCTTATGTTGCCCATCACTACTGCCACCCCCACCCATAGGGCTTATGTTGCCCATCACTACTGCCACCCCCACTCATAGGATGGGTGATGCGCCACACATCCATCATACACCAGCATTAGGTATGTCAGCAAAATACATCCCCCCTAACATCATGACAACAGTGTGTAGTCTGTGATAAATGACCACAACAGTGATTATGACTTCGAACATACAATGTAACTACCATCACATGTGTGACCAAAATCTGAGTGAGGCCTACACAAGGCAAGCATCACTAGCACTGTGTCAATGTAAGAATAACACCCCCTCACTGTGTAGAACAAATGTTAAGTGTGTGGTTCCAAACTGCAGCAAATGTTGAGCATTGTGGTGATGGGGTCGAAAACCCCCCTCATCAAAGTGACCAGAAGGTAAGTGTCATCATGGTCAAAGCTGCAAATGCCAAACAGCATTCATGATTTCTGGTCCCAACACATGAAACACTTTTGGGACAAAGTAGTGGTTGTGTCCCATTCCCACAGAGATGTGGTGAGGCTAACAGTGCTGTGAAACACAAACATACTCTCAGCCATGTGGAGACAAGCACCACCTATGGGGGCTGACAATGCATACAGTGTACAATGACACAAAAGCAGAAGTGACCATCACAAAGCATACACATATCTCCAAAATAGACACACAAATCAAAACAACCTGTGTGGACTGTAGGTGTCAGGTCACAAACTCCCATTCCATGCCAGCAATGGGACCTAACAACCAGGATGAATGTGCAGAATGATGTGATATGACTCACAGGGACCGCAGGGTAAATCACAAAAACAACATCCAGACAATGGCCCACAACATCAATACCAATGCACTGGTGCAGATGCACAAACACAAACAGGCAACCTCACTCTGCACATCTGACTGCAACTAACACAGCAAGAGACTAACATACAACAGCACTACCCCCAGGGACCAGACATTGGGCTGACACAAGCATGCATGACACGTCCACTGTGCTGACAAAGGTAGATGTTGTACAAACTGGCAAACCCAGACATGTGTCCTATGCCACAAACATACATCACACCTACACAAACACAAATCACTCAGCATGGCCCGTCATCCAGGGACAAATGGGAGCTAGGGGCCCATCCATGAAAACATTTACATCAGTCCACCCTCAACACCACACACCCTGAACTGCACCAATGTGCATATGTGAAGCCCACATGGACAGGTGACATTGCACGTGCATCCATGACAAACACAGTAATTTTGGGAGGAACTAAGGTGCACAGACTCATCACACAAGGACAGTTTACAACCCTGGTGAATGAAAGACATACTGCACAGTATGCGGTACATGGCCATGACGTCAAAGCTCACGTAACCTTCCAAATACCTGCCACAGTCCCAGGACAATGCATAACCCAAGAAGAACCACAAGGCACACATGCTGACACGTGCAAACATTGCAGCCCTAAACCGGACAAGTGAGATCAGTCATACACAATCACTGAAAGGTACCACCTAGGGACAACTACATGATATTGCGAACAAACAAGTGCCTTGGGGACCCCTGACTGTGTCCCATCTGTGTCTGACCACATCATCACCACTCAGAACAGACAAATCCCAAGGATGAAACACCAATTAACAGTAGTGTGTCATGCACCCACACATCTGGTAGCCCATGGCAAAGTTGTGGGATGAACACAGTACCACTCAGCAAGCATCAACAACAGGAACATATCAAGGGAACACTGCCTGTGTATGAAAAGGGATGTGGACACACACACACACATGCCCACACAACACACAACATGGGCCCAGGCAATGTCACGGAACAACACACTTACTTGAGGGGACTCAACTCCTGTGGAAGCTCAGCTGTGCCAAACATAGTCCCAGCAGGTCTCAGTCATGTCAGCAGAACACTTGGTCAGTCAGCCATCAGTTACCGTGCAATGAAGGCTCTGGCCACAGCAGCCTGGGTACGGGAGTCTCCCTTAAGTCATCTGCACATACTCAATACATATGTCCAGCAAGTTGCACAGAGGACCCAGTTGCTCCTACACCAATGATGCCCACACTTACATGTCCAGTGGAGATGCGCCCACATTCAGGGAAATAGACAAATTGGACAATGGGAAGCACATCATATGTGCATGTGTGCAAGCCACAGATGTGACCATGCAAATGAAATGTTTACAGAGATGTCCACAAATTGTTAATCAAGACACACCCATTTAGCTGCAAACGATGATATGGATAATGACCAGACTAGGATACATATCTCATGGACCACATGGAGTTCCTCACATCAACACCTCAGTATTCAACATTTGAAATCCCGTATTACAACTGCAAGGTCATTCTAAACATCATCAACATAATGTACAGCTAAATCAAATTCACAAGGATAAAGATACACGCTTTATTCAGCAATTTTAAAATGCAAAGTCCTTTCAAAACAAAGGCCAATGGCCAGTCCATATACAAATGACAAAAAGTTAACTTGAGTGACAACTGTCACACATTGCTTGCCTGCACTGGTAAGGACAGGGGACATCCCCTCGGAGGGGCATACATGGGGGCAGGCCAGGCACCGCAGAGACAGGATAATGGCGCAGCAGAAGGAGGCAGTGAAGGGGTGGTGGATGCAGGAGAGTCACTGGCAACTGCAGTGGAACTGACTGAAGTAGTGGGTGCAGTCACAACTGTAGGGCACAAGTCAGATGGGGTGTGTGCCGGCACAACTGCAGTGGGCAGGTCAGATGGAGTGGACTGAGCCCCCACTGCAGTGCCCAAGTCAGACGGGGTGGTCGTGGACTCCACTGCAGTGCCTAACTCAATGGGAGTTGAATGGGGTTCAGGTGAGGTCGGCAGGACAGAGGGGGGGACATGATCCCCACATCAGTGGCACAAACTGTCTGACCGGGGGTGGAAGAGCAAGTGGTAGGGGGCGAGGGCCTCAACATTTTGGGGATGGTGTATCTGTGGGTGGGGGAACCTGGGGCAGGGTGTGGTGGGGGAACCTCTGGAGTGGTGGCCTGGGGGATGGAGGACGGAGACTTCGTCGTGGAGCTGCGGGCGGGGGTGGGGTCTTGCTCTTCTGGCTCCGGGGGGACTTGTGGGTGGGGGCCTCAGTGTGACTGCACCTGGGGGAGGGTGTCCGGATGTGAGCGGCACTCCCCTCTGTGTGTGGGGACTTCCTCTTCCCCATGGAAGATGGATCTTCTGGGTCGGTGGGGAAGAGGCCAAGGCCACAGAGAAAGAGCTTCTGTGGAGATGGGGTTGCAGGTGAGGCAAGGGAAGGGGGCCGGGAGGCAGAGGTATCGGAGGACTGTGGAGTGGTTGTGGATGACTGTGTGTCTGTCTGCAATCCATCCCCTGTGAGTGTGGTATCAGTCCCCTGCACTTGCTTGTGTGCACGTCTAGACCTTGGTTTTGGTGTTTGTGTGCTGCCCGTGTCTGTGGGTTTGTGAGAATGTGCAGGTGTGTGTGTGCTTGGGACAGGTAGGGTGCTAGGAATCGTGGGTGGTACAGGGGTAGGAGGGGTGCGGGACTGTTGGAGGAGGGACACTGCTGCCCTCAGGGAGGAGGCCACGGACTGATTGGTCCTCTGTAGGACAGACATGCCCGATGAAATGCCCTCCATGAACGACACCAGTTGTGTCAACAGACTGGTGTGTGCATGGAGGACACTCAGCATTGATGTCTGCCCTACATGGATCTGTCGAAGCAAGTCCACAGTAACCCTGGGCGTAGTGGGGCTACGCGGAACATCATGTAGTGTGGCCAAATCATCGCCCACTCGCACACTCCGAGTAGCCCCACTACGTGCCTCCCGCCCGCCCTAATTTTAGAATAACTTAAAGTATTTAAAAGTAAGAAAATGTCTTACCTGAGGTGCGGCGTCCCAGGGCTCCCTCTTCTTGCTTCTGCGGCAACTTCTTCCTCACAAATGCGCAGGCGCCCACGCATGCGCATTTCTCGCGAGAAATGCACATGCGCGGGCTTCAGCGCATGCGCATTTGTGAGGAAGAAGTTGCCGCAGAAGCAGGAAGCGGAGCCCCGTGACGCCGCACCTCAGGTAAGACATTTTCTTACTTTTAAATACTTTAAGTTATTTTAAAATGAGGGCGGGCAGGTGGCGGGCAACTCTGCTCCGCTGTGGCATGTGCATAGCGCTGCCTGCTACGCCTACTTCGTGGACCATGAAGCAGGCAGCACTACGCACACTCCGCGGGTGGTGCGGAGCACTACGCCCACCCTTAGTCCACAGACTCCTCACTCAGGGCAGCAGGGGACACAAGGGCGGGGGTGCGGTGCCTGGCACAAAGGAGACATGCTCCCGAACACGGGAGCCTCCATAGACCACTGGGATGGGAGCCGATGGAAGGGTGGTGATGGTAGTGGTGGGGGCGGTGGCGGGGACAGCCTTACTAGCTGGGGTTTGGTTGCTGCTGACACCCGCCTCCACAAGGGACTCATCCTCCGAGCTGCTGTGGCCGTCAGCTGGGGTGGATGGTGCTGAGGACTCCTCGGTGTGGCTCCACTCGCCCTCCGTGCCACTGGGTCCCTCCGACTCCTCGCCTTCTGTCCCAGTCAGGCTCGCTGTCCCCTCCTGTGGCCGTGGATGTATCTGGATAGAATTAGGAAAAAAGAGAACATCAGACACCTGCACTGACTGCACACACCACAGTGAGTACATCACATCACAGGGCAAGCCCTGGCATCATCAGGTGAACACTGCTCAAAGTGCTCCCACTGTTTAAAATAAGCCAATTGTCAGTCTCACCATCAACCATGGCACTCATATCCCTCCTGGACTTGCATCCATATGTCTGTTGCATGTTGGATGCTAATACCCCAATGTGCCGACATGCACCACCTACACATTTGTTGGACATGCAAGTGAACATGTAGGAGTATGTCACTATACACACATCACATCTCTTGCCACTGACTCAGTACAGGTGTCAGTATGAAGGGATGGGCAGAGTCTGATTTCACAAGCTTGTGATGCATGCCAGCAACACACACTATGATGTTCTCATGTCCTGATAGTCAATGCCACAATGGGGTGCATGGAGCACATTTGAACACAATGCAGGATCACTCGTAGCAAGTTAAATGCCATGGCACTGGCATGCCTGGAAAGTCAGTCAACACTGTCTCCTGTCACAGGGGCAGGGCATCCAGACAACAACAGTATACACTGTGTCACAATCATAGCTCATGGGTAAAGCAAACTCTGCAGCTGACAAGTGCACTTGCCCATCCCCTGAAAACAACATATCCCAGACCCAGAAGACCCCACATCATACAAAACAGACATATGAGTCTCTGCGAACACAACTCCCTGTACATTAGCACATCACAGTCTGCTGTGCCTGTAACACAGCTGCATGAAGTGCACAGTTGCATACACCATTGTGCACTGTCAAGTGATCACACACCTATATGTCACACAGGTCTTGTCTCTCATAGTCACATCTCAGATGTCCTGCTGACCCTCAAACTCATGAACACCACAGTTGTACGGAAAAGGAAGCCACACCACAATGACACAGAGGCAGACACCTCAAGGCACATGTCACTATGCACAACCTGTAAGTTGGTACACAGGAGTGGGATTACAGAGTGTTTCTAAATGCCCTTGAGTAGGTATGACTGCCCAGGTCTACGTGAAACAGTGTTTAGCCCTGGACAGTAGTCAGGTGGCTAAGCAAGTATGACACACTTGATATACATACTCCTGAGGCACACAAATTGTAGTCCCCTGCTGCATGTGTTTGTTTGAAATACCCCTGCCAGATGTGGCGAGTCAGACTAGCAATTGTAACACATATCAAGGGCACACACAGATCACATGTCAGATCTCAGGCATTGTGTAAACAATTGACCCACCCATGAAACACACAACAGAGTCATGGTAACAGATGCTGTCCGGAACATGAAGCATAGATGACTGCAGGGACACAGTGCTCTAGTGACACAAGCAACAGACGGTAGGGTCCACACCTGTGGATCAGATGAGGAGGGTGCATCACACAATTGAGGGACATGAGTATTGGACTACAAGACCTACATAATGCGGAAGTGTGACCAGGCCAAAAGACTGCAATTAGCATGTCAGACATAGTACACATATTAGGCATGGACTTACCCACTCCTTGCTGCTGTCTGGCCTTCATCTGCCCATCCAGGTCTGGGAAGACCACCGCCAGGATCCTGAGCATGTGGGGGGGTCAGGGTCTGGTGTCCGCCCCTCCTGTGAGGAGGCAACAGCTTAAGCTGGACCCTTGCAAACCTCCGGGTCAAGCCCCGAAGGTCCTGCCACCTCTTCTGGCAGTTGCGGATCCGGCGCTTGTAGACCCCCACCAATCGAACTGCCCGAGTGATGGTCAGCCATATCTCCTGCTACTGGTGGGCATCAACCTGTGAGGATGTCAAAGTTAAAAGTCCATTAACACACATGGCCCATATTCGTGCTGCACACAGTTGGATATACATGTTGTCATCACAAAGGAAAATGAGTTATACCGGTAGTGCACCCCTGGGAAAGGACAAATGCCATGCATGTCTGACATGTTAACAATGCCTGGGAAGTTGAAGCTTGCACAAATGCACTTTAACTGCAGAACACCTGTTCATTACATGTACCTACACACTTTGGGGTATGAAAGTACTCTGGTGTACACACTGCTAGTACTGCTAGTCAGACAACATGCACAATTAGGAAGGCAGTGGACTGCACACTCACCTGCTCCCCTGGTTTCCCATACAGCTTGCTGTACTGTGGAAGGAGCCCGTCCAGCAGGGCCTGGTTCACCTCCTCAGTGAAGGCTGGGGCCCTCTCCAGAGGACGTGCCACAGCAGTAGCCAGAGGATGCAGAGACAGCAGAAGTGGTAGCAGGGATGTGGTCCAGTAGCATGTAGTGCAGGCAAGTGAGCTCCCTGGGGGCCAGCCAGCCTTATAGCTGTGCTGCAGAGGCAGAATCTGTGCTTTGTGTCCCAAGTGATAGGTCCAACACCTGATTGTCAAACATGTCCCACGCCGTAATCTTCGATCTGCCCATCTAAGACTTCTTACTGTCCCAATGTTCAAACTCAAATGCCAAGGAGGATGCAGGTTTTCCTACCTAGCCCCGAGCCTCTGGAACTCCTTACCATTGGACATCAGGATGCAGGATAACTTGATGGGTTTCAGAAAGGCTCTCAAGACCTAGCTGTATACGCAAATCTACACTTAGCCTGTCCCGCCACAACACATCAAACAATTAGCGCCATGAAACCTGTTGGTGACCGTGCACTTTATAAGCTCCTACTAACATAACATAACAACATGGTTGCACTCTATGAATCCGGCCAATCCATGGAAGTGTACGACTCGTACACGTATTCCGCATCGTTCAAATCTTCACCTTCATAAAACCCTAGGAATTGCAACATTGTTGTAGGCATCCAACTGAATTTCAAGCACACGACTCGTACAAGTTTTGAATCTGCATCCGTCTCCATGACAGTCCAGAGCCAATGGGTGCGCCCGGCTCGGTCAACTGACTGTACAACGCGTAGTTTGAAAATACACACGCACCCGTCTCCATATGATTCAATGGCCAAGGCATATGCCGGTCTTCGACCATGCCTGCCCGATGCGTATGCATGATAGTCACCCGCATTGGACCTCATTGCAGTCAATGACTAAGCGTACGCACGGCTCGGTCCTGAACTGTGCAATGCGTACGCATAGTCACCTGCGTCGGACCTCAATGCAGTCAATGGCTAAGCATACGCATGGCTCGGTCCTGAACTGTGCAATGCGTACGCATAGTCACCCGCATCGGACCTCATTGCAGTCAATGGCTAAGCATACGCACGGCTCGGTCCTGAACTGTACAATGCGTACGCATAGTCACCCGCGTCGGACCTCTTTGCAGTCAATGGCTAAGCGTACGCACGGCTCGGTCCTGAACTGTGCAATGCGTATGCATAGTCACCCGCGTCGGACCTCATTGCAGTCAATGGCTAAGCGTACGCACGGCTCAGTCCTGAACTGTGCAATGCGTACGCATAGTCACCCGCGTCGGACCTCATTGCAGTCAATGGCTAAGCGTACGCACGGCTCGGTCCTGAACTGTGCACTGAGTACGCATAGTCACCCACGTCAGACCTCATTGCAGTCAATGGCTAAGCGTACGGACGGCTCGGTCCTGAACTGTGCAATGCGTACGCATAGTCACCTGCGTCAGACCTCATTGCAGTCAATGGCTAAGCGTACGCACAGCTCGGTCCTGAACTGTGCAATGCGTACGCATAGTCACTCACGTTGGAACTCATTGCAGTCAATGGCTAAGCGTACGCACGGCTCGGTCCTGAACTGTGCAATGCGTACGCATATTCACCCCCATCGGCTCTCATTGGTGTGACTATTTGACGGCTTCAACACACAATTACTTGCCAGGGACTCAGGTGCACACCTACCACACTACAGAATTGGCCACACAGTGTCCCATGGCATATAAGGCTGCATTCCCTGTGTGTTTGGGGGGGGCAACATTTGGTTTGTTGTGTGGCACTTTTGTGCAGCCACTCCCAGGCTGTGCACGTGTTCATGGGGACAGAATCCTTTGTGTGTTGTGCACATTACCACTGTGATGTGCAACTGTACAGTTATGGGCATGAGTCATGGACACAGTTTCATGCTGGATATGTTTAGGACATGCCACATACACCCTGAGTCCTGGGGGTGAGGGCATGTACGTCACAGTGAGACCTGTATCCACAATTCTGCTGTACACCCACAGTCTGTGTGCATGTTGTGTCTCAGATGTGGCTGATCAAATGTGCCCAATGGGAGACAGTCTCCACATCCATGTGGTTTGTGCATCAACATTGATGTTGTGTGTGTTCCTACGTGACGTACATGTAGGGCCTGCAGAGACAACAGGGGCCACTACCTGTGGGACTCACGGTTGCCTTGTGGCGTGTACATGATACGCCATGTCATGCCAGTGTCCATGTGGCAATACAGGGACCCTGGGTATCTGCATGGCAAAGATTTGTGATGCCTGGGAGACATCAGGCATCACGTGTCACTGTGGTGTGTTTGTAACGTCACAGCAGTACATAGGTAGGGTGACACAGCCCAATGATTGGCCATAGCATTACATGGGACATATGTGGACATGTGGACTTGAGATGTGAGGTGATGGCCATGTAGGTGACATATGTGTCCATGCCCAACAGCACACACCTCCGTACATTTTGTATTATCATGATGTATCATGTGATATTTTGCTTGGTCATAGCCACATAGGTGGATGAACCGACAATCTTCCTTTGTGCATCTCTGTTCTGCAGGGCATTAGCTGTCCATTGACCGCTCCCAGACCTTGAAACCATGCAGGAATGCGACTGCAGCCGACGGTACCACTTCACCAGGCCACTGATTGAGGAGTTGGCGGAGCAGTTGGCACCACATCTGCTACCTGGCCGGACATACCCTACAGCACTGACCCCAGAGGTGAAGGTGATGGCAGCCCTGCACTTCTTTGCTGCTGGTAACTTCCAGTACACTGTGGGTACTGCTGGTGGTATGTCGCAAACTATGTTTAGTCGTGTGCTACGCGATGTCTTGGAGGGGATGTTGCATTTCCTTGACCTCTACATCAAGTTTCCTATCCCAGGTCAACTCACTGAAATAAAGGATGCCTTTTAAAGACTGGTGAGGATGCTGAACGTCATCGGATCTATTGATGGTACACATGTGGCCCTGATACCACTACAGGCACATGAGCAGGCATACCAGAACAGGAATCATTTCCACTCCATCAATGCTCTGGTGGTATGTCTTGCAGACATGTGTATCACACATGTGTGTGCATGTTTCCCCGGTTCTGCGCATGATACCTACAACATGAGGAGTAGTCGCATTGCAACGCTGATGTCACAGATGCCAGACCAGCGTGCCTGGCTTGTCAGCGTGTACTGACTGTTTACCATTGTGTGTGTTTGGCAATGTTGTTTTCCACCCTCCTTCAAAACTCTGCTAATTGTTCAATTGTTTGTGTGTAGTTGACTCCAGATACCCCAACATGCCGTGGTTGCTGACACCCCTCAGGAACCCTGTGACACCAGCCGAGATGCGCTGCAATGAGGCACATGGTCGGAGCAGGAGGGTGATTGAGCAGACCTTTGGTCTCCTGAAACGCCGCTTCCGCTGTCTGGACAAGACCGGAGGGGCCCTCCCATATGACCCTGCAAATGTGTGCAAAATTATCCTTGTATTCTGCATGCTACACAATATGGCAGAGTGGAAGAAGTTGCCTCTCATCCAGGATGACGATGACCTACCTCCACCACCTGTGGAGGAGCTAGGCCTGGGCCACAATGCCAGTGATGATGATGATGATGATGAGGGTGATGTCCGCACACAGCTCATCAACAACTTCTTCACCTGAATGTGAGTTTACAGGGTTGTTATGTCAATGTATGGAGTTATCCTGAAATGTTTTGTGGCTGCTCTGTTGCTGTTTGAGTGTGTCTGTGTGCCACTTGACTGGATGCGTGCAGTGATGTGTCCATTGAGGTGGTCTGTACTCCACAATGGTGTAGAACTGCTAACTTCTTTCTGTGTAGGTTTCTTGTGACATGTTTTGTGCATTTCTCTCCTGTTCTGCTGTGCTTTTGACTGAGTCTTGTGCCTGTCCTTCCCAGAGTACTTTGCCTGTTGTTTGGTCAACACTGACCCCCAACACCCAGACTTTGTGACCGTCCGTCCACTGCAACGTACAATTACCTTGCAACTATTGTGGAATAAACATGTTACTGATGTGTAATGAACCTGTGCTATGCTTTGTTAGGTGCGTTGTCTGTCTTCCCATATCTGACTGACATTTGCTTACCTCACCTGTGGACTTGTCACCACTGACTGTGGATAGGTGTTGTGTCTGTGCATATCAATGTATTTCAGGTCAACATCATTGTGTGGGATGAGTTACATGGACATGGTGAGTATGTGTTGTGGTGTGTCTCCCTCACATGTGTAACATCACCATGACTCACATAACGGTGGTCACATTGTTGTAGTAGTTGGCATGCACTGTGTTGTTTAGCAGATCAACATCTCCATGACACATGACAATTTGGAATCACAACAGAGGCAAGTATGGTGTACTGGTGAGTTTATTTACAAACATATGTGAGGATAGTGCACAGGATGGTGGGTGCTGTACATTGGGTTTTGAATCCAAAGTTCATAGTAGAGTTGGAAGTGTTGGTAGCTGAAATGTCCAGTGTAAAGTCCACAGTCATCTGCTACATTGGACCAACATGAACCCTCCATGTCATGTAGGCGAGTTGTGTCAGATACGACAAGGTGAACGGGTTGCGCACAAAGAACATTGTCCAGAACAGGTTTAGAGGCCCTGGGGGATGTGCAGGGACATCTGCGTCTCACTTGTCCTTCTTCGGATGACCCCTCTTCTTCTTGGGGGGGATCCTCAGGTGCAGGTGTCTGCGGTGCAGGGGACTCTCCGCCAGAGTCATCCTCCCTCCCTGTGGCACTGGCAGATGGTGTAGCAACAGATGTTGTGGCCACACAGGGAGGTGTGGACATGTTTGTGCTGATCTGGCGGAGTCATAGGAATATGTCCCGATGCACCGCAGTAAGTGCATCCCACTTTGCCTCCATGCAGGCATGGTAGGCAGCCTGCCCCTGTTGAATGTCCTTGAGGATCTCCACTACCTGGACAAATCCTCCGGTGCTATTCTGGTACGCATCTATGATGTGTGCCAGTTGGGGGTCATCATGCAGTCCAGACCCCTCTGCAAGGCGCGCCCTCTGCCTCCCACCCCTCCCAGCACCCCTATCCACACAGGCAGGACCTGCAGCGGCACACACAGGTGACACTGGGACCCCTTGGGTGTTGTTGCTGGTGGTGTCTGTAGCTTCCTGGGGGTCCTGTGTCTCTGTGCTGTTGGTGTTCTGTGGCCTTGGTCTGTCCGTGTTGGCGGGGGTGCCCTGTCTGTTTCCAGATGCTGGAGGCGTGGGTACAGGGGGTGCAGATGTTGGTGCTGCTGGTGCTGCATGATGACTCACACCGGAGGTGCCAGGTTGTTCGTCGTCATCCGAAGAGGACAGAGACGGATCTACACCAGAGAGCTGAGGGTCCACCAGAGTCTGGGACAGGGACTCCTCTTCATTTGGTGCTGTGTCCCCAGCACCACCTCTGTTTGGAAGAGATACACAATGTAAGTTATGTTTCTACAGGCATCAATGGTTCATATACATGACATTTTCTACTGTACGTCCGGATGCCTGCCTGTACACTGCTTTGTCCAGGGTTCTCACGGACAGAGATTGATATTATTGTTGCACATTGCCCAGCCAAAATGAAACATTTCAATGTTCATGTCGAAGTGTGCGCATGCCCAGCTCATGTATAGATTTGTCTGTACATGACCATTACTACTCAAGGGCCATCACGTTGCTGACACAGGTGTGTCATCCCTGTACACATGTGAGCTTTAACAAGGACATACGTGCTATTCCACTGAGGATATGTTGTAAGATTGGGGCATGTGTGGTAGCAGATTTTGCTAGTCTTTATGTGCCACATTGGTGTATTGGTACGACATGGTCATAGTCCGGTATGCCTGTGATCTCTTTGGAGGAAGTGTTTTTTTACAGTGTTCCTAGTTCCCATCTCATTTCATACAAGTGATGATGTCACCATCGTTAATGAGTCTGATGCTGACTTTTGTACGTACATATATGATATGACCTGTCAATGTTCTCCATGGTGACATGGATTGGGCAAGGTAGCTTTTCAATGCTCATTACAGTGAGGGCCGGTGGTGTGTGTGCTGCTGTTGGCTGCTGTGAGTAGCATGTCTCCTCCAATGCAGTCCAGGTTAGACCTTGTGTCTACAGTGTCTACGTCAGTGAGTGGTGTTTTGTGTGAAGGATGCATATGTTTCAGCACGATGTAGGAGTGGAATGCAGCTCACAGCAGCACCGAGTGTGAATGAGACCATGTTATGGTGTCAGCTATATTGGTGTGTCCATTCCATTCACTGTCAGATGTCCCTTGTCAATTATGTATATGTGAGTTCCTGTGTGTTTTGTGCAATGTACCATATATGGGTCTCCACACTTGTCATCTGCAAGACACACCTCCCCAGCCCGGCCAGGGGGCACCCCTGGACACTACATCCCCAGACAATGAGTTTACACATATGGTTGCAATGGCTGTGTGTGCGACTGTGTTTTGTTTGGCCAGTGCATATGTGAGAATGTCAGCCACATCATTTCTCAGGCCCAGTGTCAGACATCTTGTCAGTCCATTCCTTCTCCCTGTGAGGCGAGCATGGTTCAGTGTGAGCTTGCTGGGCCATGTGGGTGGGTGGGAAATGTCTGTGATTGCAACTCCCATCATGCTCTTGGCTACACCCCCTTCCCAGCATGCCCATACTGCCTTCCTTTTGACTCTGCTTCCCTGTGAGGGGGTGTGACAGTAATGGCAAGATGGCTGACTGTGCAGTCCTGGTGTTTGTTGATGCCCAGTTCCCAGCATGCCCTTGTGCTCCCCACAACAGAGCTCAGTGTCAGACATCTTGTCAGTCCATTCCCACTCCCTGTGATGCGAGCATGGTTCAATGTGAGCTTGCTGAGCCATGTGGGTGGGTGGGGATTGTCTGTGACTTCAACTCCCATCATGCTCTTGGCTACACCCCCCTTCCCAGCATGCCCATACGTCCTTCCTTTTGACTCTGCTTCCCTGTGAGGGGGTGTGACAGCAATGGCAAGATGTCTGACTGTGCAGTCCTGGTATTTGTTGGTGCCCAGTTCCCAGCATGGCCTTGTACTCCCCACAGCAGGACCCAGTGTCAGCCATCTTGTCAGTCATTTTCCACTCCCTGTGATGTGGGCATGGTTCAGAGAGGTCTTGATGGGCCAATTTGGAGGGGGAGCATTATCTGTGACTACAAACCCCATCATGCTTTTAGATACACTCACTTCACCTGCATACCCAATATTCCTTCCTGTCAGTCAGCTGCACTGTGAGGTAGTGTGTTTGTGGTGGCAAACTGTCTGGCAGTGTTTATTTGGCATTGTGCCACTGCCTTGCTCTATTTGTTTGTAGGTTGGTACCGGTCCTAGGATACTTGATTCCGGTCCAGAGAAGACATGGCTTGGCAGTTCGGGCTGGACTGTTCCCATGAGGCACAGGGTCAAGAATGATTTGTATATGGCCATGTCTGACCTGGGGTGGCGTGGTGAGCAAAATAACGATGGATTAAACCCAGATCTGTGACTGGGGGTGAATGTTTTGCCAATGTGCAACATTCCGTCCATCATCTTGTGTGTTTTGCTGTTCGACCTATGTGGGGAGGGTATGCCCAGATGTGGGTCCCGTGCTCACTACGCCACTGGAGTCAAGCTATCCTGGCTGAAGAGAGGTGAAACCCTGATACCGGTTGTAGGATGCTTGATTCCGGTCCAGGGAAGATATGGCTTGGCAGTTCAGGCTGGACTGTTCCCATGAGGCACAGGGTCAAGACTGATTTGCATATGGCCATGTCTGAACTGGGGTGGCGTGGTGAGCAAAATAACGATGGATTAAACCCAGATCTGTGACTGGGGGTGAATGTTTTGCCAATGTGCAACATTCCGTCCATCATCTGGTGTGTTTTGCTGGTGCATGTCATGACACAGTTCCAAGTCACTATGAGATGGCAGGTATTGTGTTTGTCTCACTAGCATACACATCTTGGGATGATTATCACTGTCCTCTTGCCACATAATATTGAGTATGTTGTTTGTGTACTCACCAGGCTCTGGTATGTCTGCTAGACCATGGACACTCTCTGGTGGTAAGATGTCCCGCACCTTCTCCTCCCAGGTCCTGAAGTATACTGGTTTGGCAGGAGGGCCAGTGCGGTGACTCTAGGCATGATCTTTCTCGATGAGTTTCTTGACCCTCCTGCGCACGTCATACCACCTGTTCTGGATATCGTCCTTTGTGCGCAACGTTGGTGCTTGTGCATTCACCTTGTCCACAATCCTCGCCCACATCTTGGTTTTCTGTGACATGGGGATCCTTTGGACCAATATACCAAACAAATGTGGCTCTACTCTGATGATCTCATCTACCAGCACTTCTAACTCATCCTCTGTGAACTTTGGATTCTTCTTTGGGGGCATGGTGATGGGTGGTGGTGGTGGGTGATGTGTGTGTGAGGTTGCAAGTGAGGGTGGGTTAGTGTTGGTTTTGCTAGCTGTATGTGTGTGTGCTTTTGGTGAGGTGCTAATGGTGTGAAAGTTGTGTGATGGGTGAGTTGTGAGTGTGTCTGTGGTTGCTGTGTGATGGTGTTTCTGCTGGCTGTTGTCTCCTATTTGCAAAGGATCATGGTAGTGATTGATGTCCTTTATATAGGTGGAGTTGTGGGTGTTTCTTTGTTCCAGGTTTTTTTTTTTTATATTTATTGACTTTGTCATTACTTGTTTGGTCCTTTTTTTGTATTTTTTCCTTTGGGTTTTCTAGGCATGAAGGAGACGTTCTTCTGACCGAGACGGACGCTGATGTTGGCTCGTGCGGGCTTCTCCGGCTTGTTCACGCTGACTTTCTTCTGTGTTTCATACGCGTCGGTCGCGGAGATCTCTATTGCTTGAGGTCCCTGTTTTCTGTGCCTGTCAGTCATGCGGCTTGGGCTCCATGCGAGTCAGTCTGGGTTTACACGCATTGCATCATACTGCGGGGATCGGACATCGTGGGTATGTGTCGGTCAGATTCATTCCTGGTACGTGTCGGTTGGTGCAACTCGTGTCGGTTTTCCGGGCGAATCACTGTTTTTCCTACGGCTCGGTCGTACGGCTTGTATTCTGAACGTGTCAGTTGTAATTCACATGCGTTGCATCGTACTGCACGGGTCGTACGGCACCGGTCCGTGTCGGTCGGTCTCCGTTCCGGGTCCGTGTCGGTCGGTACATTTTGCAGCCAGAATCGGTATCAGCCCCTCAATGTAATGGCATGTGAGATGACATTCAGCTGGTTGCTCTGCAAGTATAAATAAATACATTTGGGATTGAAGACTGGAAATTGAAGAGAAATATTTCTAGTTATTGATAGATGGATCATCAGGCAGATAGTCAACATGTAAATTAAGTAATTGATTTTCAGTGAGAAGCAGCTATTGGCTGTTTGGTATTAAGCACCCTGAACAATGGCAAATGCACCATACACAGGAATACAGTGTTTATTTATGTTTTATGTTACAGCTACAAAACAAGCAACTACAGGATCAATAATATCAAACACAACAACAACATTGTTGTCAACAGCAACCTTGTCAGCAACAGCATTATCAAGCTTGTCAATGGCAACTTTAACACTGTCAGCAACAACATCATCCAGATCGTTAATCACTATAAAAACATCACCTTCAACATTACTAATGACATCATCAGCAACATCAACAAGAAAACATCAAGGTAAGTACTGCCACAGAACTGTCCTGTTAATTTATTATTTATAATATGTACCAGCAAATATTTCAAAACAAGCATAAGAACTGTAGGAGGTTTCAAGAACAAGAAAATAATACGCTTTCATAGGAGATCAAAATAAAATTAATCAAATAGAAAACAGTGGCAAAACCCTACTGAGCTTGTACAATACATTCTGAGGAGAGATTAGGTCCAAAAAGGTAGCATTGTGTTTAGACAAAATCCCATGCATATCTAAAACACAGACAAATGTGGTGCATTCAGCTTTAGCATAGTGTGTGACAATGTGTTATGCATTGTAATGTAAATATGTATTATTGCTATCTTTCTTAGCCTAATATATCGACTCAGAGATTCTTTTTCCTTTTATACACAAGGTTGGAATAGTATTTTTACTGTAATAAGCAGCTGAACAACACACATTCCTGTAAATGATAAATATTACAACCCATCACTCTGATATAAGATTATGGATTTGAACTACCTGAATACTTTGGGGTTGTTGGCTTGCATTTAAACCTTTGTACAGTGTCACTTCATATGCTATGAACTTTCATGTCAATATGTAAATCTGAAACTAATGAGATGAAAAGTTAAACCTGTTAAATATCACTCCGCTTATATTTTTATATTACCAGTGTTGTTTTTACCAACTTGTACTTTTAGTCTCTCGAAGCCTTCTTCCAGTTTATTGCTGTTCTTTCAAGAGTGCAAATGGGTCTTGCTTATTTCTTAACAGCGATCCCCATTGCTCCTTTTCCCAAGTCTTATTCCCCGCCCATTTTGTTCTCACACATCTTGTAAACTAATTGTCAAGTACTGGGTGCTGAGAAAGTCTATTAAGTTTCTTAACTGTATGCCAGAGGAAAAAGGGACTACTCCCAGCAGCTACGGTGCCACCTAACATAGAAGGGTTCAGATGAAATGTGACAAGTGCCTAATGGTGAGGAGGAAAGCTACAAAGAGCAGAAAACCATCTTGTTAATCTTGTAGCTTTTTAAAAAAATGAAAATGAAGTTTAAAGCATTGGAAAATAGCTTGGCACTCAATATCTCCCTGACATCAGCGAGGAGGACAAAGCCAGTCAAAGACATCCAGCAGGCACCAAAAAGACAACTGTAAGGAGTGAAAATTGGGGTCAAAAGGGTAGCAAGCCAAGTGATATATTGTGTTGCTTCCATTACTCATAAATGCTTAATTTATATATCATTTAAATAGGAACTGACATCACAATTAAAGTCTTGACTTCATTGTAGATTGAGAAGTTTAGACAGCTTTCGCTGAATAGACCACTATCTGTGAAAACGCAGTTCTCAAGGCTTGTCTACTCCCTTTTTTGAAACGCATTGCTTTCTCTTTCCGGGCAAAAACACTAGGTTCATAGACCAGCTGATCGAAATCATCACAGCAAACTCTACTCCGCATTCCAATGATATTTTCTTAGGAGACTTCAATTTACATTGGGAGGATCACACTGACAAGCAAAGTACTCTACTTAAAGCCTTCCTTGAAGATCAATCACTGGGCCAAGAATGTCACCTACCTACCCACTCCAAAGGATCTACCTTAGACTGGATCACAGCTAAAGAAAAAGCTATTGATAAAATTGAAATCACCCCCTGCGATTGGTCTGATCACCACATCATTACCTTCCAAATACCCTTCATAAAACCTAGCAAGTCTTCACAGCTAACTAATCCCAGAAAATGGACTTGTGACACTCGAGGACTCAATTTGGTTAATGTCGCTGCACACTGTGAAACAGAATTGCAACCCCCTAGTAATATGGTTGATGTCAGTGACCTCACAAAATACTATAACAACACAATGTCGAGTATTATTAAGGACATAGCCCCGCTAAAATTAAAAAGGATCCATGACACAGATAAAAACGCTTGGTTTAACAGTGCCCTAAATGAAGAAAGACACTCACTCAGACTTGAGCGAAATTGGAGACAACACCCTTCCTTGCCCCATTTAATCTAACTAAGACAGTCCAGGAAAGCCTACAATAAAAGCATTCTAAACTAAAAAAAAAACTTCTTCAGGAAAGAACTGGATAACGCAAAAAACAGACCAAGGAAACTTTTCGATCTGCTAAAAGATCAATCTAATAAAGCTGCTAAATCTGCTCCAACTACCGCAAAAATGATCTTAAGCAGCGAAGACTTCTCCTCCTTCTTCACGGCGAAAGCCAATTCAATGGAGGTGGAGCTCAAAAAAGCAGCTGAATGCCCTGAATTCCTCAAGAGCACCTTAGATGAGCATCAATGTCAACCAGAGTTGCAAAAACCTAAAAATAATGCTCAGTGGTCACAATTCAAACCTATCGATGAACTTGACATTGCAAAGATCATTTCGACCATTAAACCTAATAATCATTACAACGATCCCTTACCTGCAATGTGCTGGTCCTCAATAAACCTTCTACTCATCCCGTCATGGTCAAAGATCATCAACGCATCATTAGCACAAGGCGGAATTCCGGAATGCCTAAAAACTGGACAAGTTATCCCAATCATAAATAACCCAACAGAGAACCCCTCTGACCCAAACAATTTCACACTAGTAACGAACATCCCTATGCTAGCCAAAGTCCTGAAAAAATGTGTGCAACAAAAACTGAGCCATCATATCTCCGAATTCAATCTACTAAGGGGCCGATTCTGATTCCGACCGCAAAACGAACCCACCGACACGGACCCGGACCTGATACCGACCGACACGGACCAGCGCCGTACGACCCGTGCAGTACGATGCAACGCGTGTGAATTACAACTGACACGTACGGCATACAAGCCGTACAACCGAGCCATAGGGAAAATAGTGATCCGGCCGGAAAACCGATGCAAATTTCACCGACCGACACAAACCCGGAATGAACCTGACCGACCCGTACCTGCGCTGTGCGATCCGCACAGTACGATGCAATGCGTGGAAACTCAGACCGACTCACACGGAGACCAAGCCGCACGACCGACACGCACAGAAAACTGGGCCCACAAGCAATAGAGACCTTCGCGACCGACGCATACGAAACACAGAAGATAGGCAGCGTGAACGAGGTGGAGAAGCCAGCATGAGACAACATCAGCGTCCGTATCCATCAGATGAACGTCTCCTTCATGCCTGCAAAACCCAAAGGAAAAAAGACAAAAAAAGGACCAAACAAGCAATGACAAAGCCAATAAATATAAAAAAAAAAACCTGGGACAAAGACACACCCACAACTCCAAATATATAAAGGACTACAATCACTACCATCATCCCTTGCAAACAGGAGACACAGCCAGCAGCAAACACCATTACACAGCAACCACAGACACACTCACAACTCACCCATCACACAACTCACACACCATCAGCACCTCATCTAACATCACACAAACATACAGCCAGCAAAACCAACACCAACCCACCCTCACTTGCACCCTCACACACACATCCCTCACCACCACCACCCATCACCATGCCCCCAAAGAAGAATCCAAAGTTCACAGATAGTGAGTTAGAAGTGCTGGTAGACGAGATCATCAGAGTAGAGCCACATTTGTTTGGTACATTGGTACAAAGGACCCCCATGTCACAGAAAACAAAGATGTGGGCGAGGATTGTGGACAAGGTGAAAGCACAAGCACCAGCAAGGCGCACAAAGGACGATATCCAGAACAGGTGGTGTGACGTGCGCAGGAGGGTCAAGAAACTCATCGAAAAAGATCACGCCCTGAGTCAGTGCACCAGCGGTGGCCCTCCTGCCAAACCAGTCTACTTCAGGACCTGGGAGGAGAAGGTGCGGGATATCCTACCACCAGAGAGCGTCCATGGGCTAACAGACATACCAGAGCCTGTTGAGTACACAAACAACATACCCAAGATTGTGTGGCAAGGGGACAGTGAAACCATGCACCGCAAGAAAAGCTACAGTAACCAATAGATAATCAACCCAAGATGTGTATGCCAGTCAGACAAACACAATACCTGCCATCTCATAGTGACTTGGAACTGTGTCATGACATGCACCAACCTACAAACAAATAGAGCAAGGCAGTGGCACAATGCTAAATAGACTCTGCCACCACAAACACACTACCTCACAGTGCAGCTGACTGACAGGAAGGAATTGTAAGGATGCAGGTGAAGTGAGTGTATCCAAAAGCATGATGGGGTTTGTAGTCACAGATAATGCTCCCCCTCAAAATTGGCCCATCAAGACCACTCTGAAACATGCCCACATCACAGGGAGTGGAAAATGACTGACAATATGGCTGACAATGGGTCCTGCTGTGGGGAGCACAAGGCCCTGCTAGGGCATGTGCGCAAATCAGAAGCAGGACACCACTGACTGACATCCTGGAAGACAACTTGCACGCCCTCCAATGGAAGCACGTTTCATGGTGGTATGTCTGGCCGGGTGGGAAGGAGGACTGACAGCTCTGACCATACTTACCAGCATGTGGAGACACACATCCCCCTCAACACAAAATCCACACAACTCACTGGGTAGAATGCATTGACCCACACCTCTGTGAAACATCATCAAAAGACACCCCGTACTGGGTACAGCTGTGTGAAGCACAGGGGCTCTCTTTGGACTTGTAGCCAAACAAACACCAGGATTTCACAGTCAGCCATCTTGCCATTGCTGTCACACCCCCTCACAGGGAAGCAGAGTCAAGAGGGAGGAAGTATGGGCATGCTGGGAAGGGGGGTGTAGCCAAGAGTATGATGGGAGTCGCAGTCACAGACAATCTACACCCACCCACATGGCCCAGCAAGCATACACTGAACCATGCTCGCCTCACAGGGAGTGGGAAGGGACTGACAAGATGTCTGACACTGGGCTCTGTTGTGGGGAGCACAAGGCCCTGCTGGGAACTGGGCTACAACAAACACCAGGACTTCACAGTCAGCCATCTTGCCATTGCTGTCACACCCCCTCACAGGGAAGCAGAGTCAAGAGTGAGGAAGTATGGGCATGCTGGGAAGGGGGTGTAGCCAAGAGTATGATGGGAGTCACAGTCACAGACAATCTACACCCACCCACATGGCCCAGCAAGTTCAAACTGAACCATACTCGCCCCACAGGGAGAGGGAAGGGACTGACAGGATGTGTGACACTGGGCTCTTTTGTGGGGAGCACAAGGCCATGCTGGGACATGGGCAACAACAGTATCAAACTCTGTCTGTGACAAGCTGGGAAAAAGCAGTGTACAGGCAGGCATCTGTTCGTACAGTAGAAAATGTCATGTTTGGGAACCATCGATGCATGTAGAAACATAACTCACATCGTGTGTCTCTTCCAAACACAGGTGGTGTTGGGGACCCAGCACCAAATGAAGAAGATTCCCAAGCCCAGACTCTGGTGGACACTGAGCTCTCTGGTTTGACTCTGTCTCTGTCCTCTTCGGTTGACGACGACCAACCTGGCCCCTCCGATGTGAGTCATCATGCAGCACCAGCAGTATCAACATCTGCGCCCCCTGTACCCACGCCTCCAGCATCTGGAAACCGATAGGGCACCCTTGCCAACACGGACAGACCAAGGCCACTGAACACCCACAGTACAGGGACATAGGACCCCCGGACGCTGCAGCAAACACCACCATTAACACCACCCCAGAGGTCCCAGTGTCACCTGTGCGTCCCGCCGCTGGTCCTGCCTGTGTAGATAGGGGTGCACCTTGCAGAGGGGTCTGGACTACATGATGACCCCCAACTGGCACGCATCATAGATGCGTACCAGGATAGCACCGGAGGATTTGGCCAGGTAGTGGGGATCCTCAAGGACATGCAACAGGAGCAGGCTGCCCACCATGCCCGCATGGAGGCCAAGTGGGATGCCCTTACTGCGGTGCATCAGAACATACTCCAATGCCTCTGCCAGATCAACACAAACCTGTCCACACCTCCCTGTGTGGCCACAACATCTGTTGCAACACCATCTGCCAGCGCCACAGGGAGGGAGGAGGACTCTGGCGGAGAGTCCCCTGTACCGCAGAGGCCTGCTCCTCAGGATCCCCCCCCCCCCCAAGAAGAAGCTGTTCTGGACAATGTTCTTTGTGCGCAACCCATTCACCTTGTTCAATTGAACACAACTCGCCCACATGACATGGAGGGTTCACATGCTGGGCCAATGTAGCAGATGACTGTGGACTTTACTCTAGACATTTCATCTACCAGCACTTCCAACTCTAATGTGAACTTTGGATTCCAAAACCAATGTACAGCCCCCACCATCCTATGCACTTTCCTCACACATGTTCAAAAATAAACTCACCAGTACACCATACTTGCCTCTGTTGTGATTCCAAATTGTCGTGTGTCATGGAGATGTCGATCTGCTACACAACACAGTGCATGCCAAATACTGCAACAATGTGACCAACGTTAGGTGAGTCATGGTGATGTGACACATGTGAGGGAGACACACCACAATGGCAACACAACATATACTCACCATGGCCATGTTACTCATCAGACACAATGATGGTGACCTGAAACACATAGGTATGAACAACCACAACACCTATCCACAGTCAGTGGTAACGAGTCCACAGGTGAGGTAAGAAAATGTCACTCAGATGTGGGAAGACAGACAACGCACCTAACAAAGCATAGCACAGGTTCATTACACATCAGCAACATGTTAATTCCACAATAGTTGCAAGGGAATTGTACGTTACGGTGGACACACAGTCTCAGAGTGTCTGAGAATTGTAGTCTAATGTCAATTGACTACTTCCACACTGGTGTCGGATTCTGGGTGTTGGGGGTCAGTGCTGAACAAACAACAGGTAAATTACCCTGTGAAGGACAGACACAAGACATAGTCAAAAGCACAGCAAAACAGGAGAGAAATGCAATACACATGCACCAAACATGTCACAATAAACCTACACAGAAACAAGTTAGCAGTACTACCCTATTGTGGAGTACACACCACCTGAATGGACACATCACTGCACGCATCCAGTCAAGTGGCACACAGACACACTCAGACAGCAACAGAGCAGCCACAACACATTCCAGGCTAACTCTACACATTGACATAATAACCCTGGAAACTCACTTTCAGGTGAAGAAGTTGTTGATGAGCTGTGAGCGGATGTCACCCTCATCCTCATCATCACTGGCATCTTGGCCCAGGCTGGGATCCTCCACAGGTGCTGGAGGTTGGTCATCGTCATCTAGGATGAGAGGCACCTTCTTCCGCACTGCCATGTTGTGTAGCATGCAGCATACAAGGATTATTTTGCACACCTTTGCAGGTTCATAAGGGAGGGCCCCTCCGGTCAGGTCCAGGCAGCGATAGCGGCTTTTCAGGAGGCCGAATGGCCGCTCAATCACCCTCCTGCTCCGACCATGTGCCTCATTGTAGCGCATCTCGGCTGGTGTCACAGGGTTCCTGCGGGTTGTCAGCAACCACGGCATGTTGGGGTATCCGGAGTCACCTACACACACAAAAATGAACAAGTAGCTGAGTTTTGTAGGAGTGTGGAATCCAACATTGACAAACACACACAATGATAAACAGTCAGTACACGCCGACAAGCCAGGCATGCTGAGCTGGCATCTGTGACATCAGCGTTGCAATGCGACTACTCCTCATTATGTAGGCATCGTGCGCAGAACCAGGGAACCGTGCACACACATGTGTAATAGACATGTCTGCAAGACATACCACCAGAGCATTGATCGAGTGGAAATGTTTCCTGTTCCGGTATGCCTGCTCATGTGCTTGTGGGGGTATCAGGGCCACATGTGTCCCATCAATAGATCCGATGACGTTCGGCATCCTCCCCAGTGTATAAAAGGCATCCTTTATTTCAGGGAGTTCAGCTGTGCTCGGGAACTTGATGTACAGGTCTAGGAAATGCAACATCCCCTCCAAGACATTGTGTAGCACCCGACTAAACATAGTTTGCGCCATACCACCAGCAGTAGCCACAGTGTACTGGAAGGTACCAGTAGCAAAGAAATGCAGGGCTGCCATCACCTTTACCTCTGGGGTCAGTGCTGTAGGGTATGTCCGGCCAGGTAGCAGATGTGGCGCCAACTGCTCCGCCAACTCCTCAATCAGTGGTCTGGTGAAGCGGTACCATCGGATGCAGTCGCGTTCCTGCATGATTACAAGGTCTGGCAACGGTCGATGGACAGCTGGTGCCCTGCAGAACAGAGATGAACAAAGGAAGATTGTCAGTTCATCCACCCATATGGCCATGACCAGGCTCAATATCACGTGATAGATCATGACTTTACACAATGTACTGAGGTGTGCGCTGTTGGTCATGGACACATATGTCACTTACATGACCATCACCTCACATCTCAACCCCACATGTCCACATGAGTCCCATGTAGTACAATGGACAATCATTGGGTTGTGTCACCCTACCTTTGTACTGCTGTGACGTTACAAACACACACCACAGTGACAAGTGAGGCCTGATGTCTCCCAGGCATCACAGATCTTTGCCATGCAGATACCCAGGGTCCCTGTATTGCCACTTCGACAATGCCATGGACATGGCGTATCACATACACACCACAAGGCAAGGGTGAGTCCCACAGGTAGTGGCCACTGTTGTCCCTGCAGGCCCTACATGTACGTCTCTTAGACACACACACACACTATCAAGGTAGATGCATATACCAGGTGGATGTGGAAACTGTCTCCCATTGGGCACATTTGATCAGCCACATCTGAGACACAACATGCACACAGACTGTGGGTGCACATCAGAATTGTGGCTACAGGTCTCACTGTGACGTACATGCCATCACCCCAAGGACTCAGGGTGTATGTGACATGCCCTAAACAGATCCAACATTAAACTGTGTCCGTGACTCATGCCCATTACTGTACATTTGCACATCACAGTGGTAATGTGCACGACACACAAAGGATTCTGCCCGCATGTACACGTGCACAGCCTGGGAGTGGCTGAACAAAAGTGCCCCCCAAAAACCAAATGTGCCCCCCCCAACACACAGAGAATGCAGCCTTACATGCCATGGAACACTGTGTGGGCAATGCTGTTGTGTGGTAGGTCTGCACAGGTGTCCCTGGCAAGTAATTGTGTGTTGAATCTGTCGAATAGTCACACCAATGAGGTCCGACGTGGGTGACAATGCGTACGCATTGCACGGTTCATGACCGAGCCGTGCGTCCGCTTTGCCATTGACTGCAATGAGGTCCGACTCGGGTGACAATGCGTACCCATTGCACGGTTCATGACCGAGCCGTGCGTACGCCTTGCCATTGACTGCAATGAGGTCCGACGCGGGTGACAATGCGTATGCATTGCACGGTTCATGACCGAGCCGTGCGTGCGCTTTGCCATTGAATGCAATGAGGTCCGACGCGGGTGACTATCATGCATACGCGTCGGGCAGGTATGGTCCGAGACAGGTGTACGCCTTGGCCATTGAATCGTTTGGAGACGGGAGCATGTGTATTTTCACAATACGCGTTGTACAGTCAGTTGACCGAGCCGGGCGCACCCATTGGCTCTGGACTGTCATGGAGACGGATGCGGATTCAAAACTTGTACGAGTTGTGCGCTGGAAATTCAGTTGGATGCCTACAACAATGTTGCATTTACTAGTGTTTCATGAAGGTGAAGATTTGAACGATGTGGAAGGCGTGTACGTGTCTTACTTTTCCATGGATTGGCCAGATTCTTAGAATGCAACCTTGTTGGACCTATCACTTGGAACACATAGCACAGATTCTGCCTCTGCAGCACAGATATAAGGCTGGCTGGCCCCCAGGGAGCTCACTTGCCTGCACTCCATGCTACTGGACCACATCCCTACTACCACTGCTGCTGTCTCTGCATCCTCTGGCTCCTGCTATGGCACGTACTCTGGAGAGGGCCCCAGCCTTCACTGAGGAGGAGAACCAGGCCCTGCTGGACGGGCTCCTTCCACAGTACAGCAAGCTGTATGGGAAACCAGGGGAGCAGGTGAGTGTGCAGTCCACTGTCTTCCTAATTGTGCATGTTGTCTGACTAGAAGTACTAGCAGTGTGTACACCAGTGGCAAGCATTCTCACTGACTACTTTCATCACCCAAAGTGTGTAGGTACATGTAATGAACAGGTGTCCTGCTGCTAAGGTGCATTAGTGCAAGCTTAAACTTCCCGGGCATTAACATGTCAGACATGCAGGTGATTTGTCCTTCCCCATGGATGCACCACCTGTGTAACTCATTTCCCTTTATGATGACAACATGTATCTCCAAATGGGTGCAGCACAAATATGGGGCATGTGTGTTAATGTACTTTGTCATCCTCACAGGTTGATGCCCACCAGAAGCAGGAGATATGGCTGACCATCGCCCGGGCAGTTCGTTCGGTGGGGGTCTATAAGCGCCGGATACGCAACTGCCAGAAGAGGTGGCAGGACCTTTGGGGCTGGACCCGGAGGATAGCTAGAGTCCAGCTAAAGTTGTCACCTCCACGCAGGAGGGGCGGACACCGGAACCTGACCCCCCACATGCTCAGGATCCTGGTAGTGGTCGTCCCAGACCTGGATGGGCAGCTGAAGGCCAGACAGCAGCAAGAAGGGGGTAAGTCCATGCCTAATCTGTGAATTATGTCTGACATGCTAATTTCAGTCTTTTGGCCTGGTCACACTTCCACATTACGTAGGTCTTGTAGTCCAATACTCAGGTCCCTCAATTGTGTGATGCACCCTACTCATCTGTTCCACAGGTGTGGCCCCTACAGTCTGTTGCTTGTGTCACTAGGGCACTGTGTCCCTGCAGTCAGCTATGCTTCAGCTACCGGACAGCATCTGTTCCCGTGACTCTGTTGAGTGTTGGCACTTTGAGCAGTGTTCAGCTGATGATGCCAGGGCTTGCCCTGCGATGTGATGTACTCACTGTGGTGTGTGCAGTCAGTGCAGGTGAGTGATGTTGTTCTCTTACTTCCTATTCCTATCCAGATACATCCACGGCCACAGGAGGGGACAGCTCCATGGACCAGGAGGAGCCACAGAGCCTGACAGGGACAGAAGGAGAGGAGTCGGGGGGACCCAGTGGCATGGATGGCGAGTGGAGCCTCACCGAGGAGTCCTCAGCACCATCCACCCCAGCTGAGGGCCACAGCAGCTCGGAGGATGACTCCCTTGTAGAGGCGGGTGTCAGCAGCCACCAAACCCCAGCTAGTGAGGCTGTCCCCGCCACCGCCCCCACCACCACCATCACCACCCTCCCATCGGCACCTATCCCAGAGGTCCGTGGAGGCTCACATTTTCGGGGGCATGTCTCCTTTGTGCCAGGCACCACACCCCCTGCCCCTGTGTCCCCTGCTGTCCTGAGTGAGGAGTCTGTGGACTTACTTAGACAGATCCAGGTAGGGCAGCCGTCGATGCTGAAGGTCCTCCATGAGCACACAAGTCTGTTGACGCAACTGGTGTCGTTCATGGAGGGCATTTTCTCGGGCATGTCTGCCCTACAGAGGACCAATCAGTCCGTGGCCTCCTCCCTGACAGCAGCAGTGTCCCTCCTCTAACAGTCCCGCACCCCTCCTATCCCTGCACCACCCACGATTCCTAGCAGCCTACCTGTCCTAAGCACACACACACCTGCACATTCTCACAAAGCCACAGACACGGGCAGCACACAAACACCCAAACCAAGGTCGAGACGTGCACACAAGCAGGCGCAGGGGACTGATACCACACTCACAGGGGATGGTTTGCAGACACACCTGCAACCCCATCTCCACAGAAGCTCTTCCTCTGTGACCATGGCCTCTTCCCCACCGACCCAGTAGATCCCAATTACAAGGGGAAGAGGAAGTCCCCTCACACCCGGACACCCTCCCCCAGGCGTAGTCAGACTGAGACCCCCACCCGCAAGTCCCCCCGGAGCCGGAAGAGCAAGACCCCACCGCCGCCACGCAGCTCCAAGGCAAAGTCTCCGTCCTCGATCCCCCAGGCCACCACTCCAGAGGTTCCCCCACCACTCCCTGCCCCAGGTTCCCCCACCCACAGATACACCACCCCCAAAATGCTGAGGCCCTACCACTTGCTCCTCCACACCTGGTCAGACGGTTAGTGCCACTGATGTGGGGACCGTGTCCACCCCCTCTGTCCTGCAGACTTCACCTGCACCCCATTCCACTCACATGGATTTAGACACTGCAGTGGAGTCCACAAACACCCCGTCTGACTTGGGCACTGCAGTGGGGACCCAATCCACTCCATCTGACCTGCCCACTGAAGTTGTGCCGGCACCTACCCCATCTGACTTGTGCCCCACAGTTGTGACTGCACCCACCACTTCAGTCAGCTCCACTGCAGTTGCAAGTGTCTCTCCTGCATCCACCACCTCTTCACTGCCTCCTTCTGCTGCGCCCTGATCCTGTCCCTGCGGTGCCTGGCCTGCCCCTATGTATGCCCCTCCGAGGGGATGTCCCCTGTCCTTAGCCGTGCAGGCAAGCAACGTGTGACAGTTGTCACTCTAGTTCACTCCTTGGCATTTGATAATGGACTGGCCATTGGCCTTTTGTTTGAACGGACGTTTAACTTTTAATATGCTGAATAAAGCTTTTTTCTTTATCCCTGTGAACTTGATTTAGCTGCACATTAGGTTGATGATGTTTAACATGCCCTTGCACCCGTAATTCTTGGTTTCCAATGTTGAATACTGAGGTGTTGATGTGAGGTACTCCATGTGGTACTCCATGTGGTCCATGTGGTCCATGAGATATGTATCCTTTTGTGGTCGGTACCCATGTCATCCTTTGCAGCTACCTGGGTGTGTCATGATCAACTATTTGTAGACATCTCTGTGTACATTTCATTTGCATGTTCACATCTCTGGCTTGCACCCATGCACATATGATGTGCTTCCCATTGTCAAATTTGTCTATTTCCCTGACTTTGTGCGCATCACCACTGGACCTCCAGGTGTGGGCATCATTGGTATAGGAACAACTGGGTCCTCTGTGCAACTTACTGTACATATGTTTTGAGTATGTGCAGATGACTTTGGGGAGACTCCCGTACCCAGGCTGTTGTGACCAGAGCCTTCATTGTGTGGTAACTGATGGTTGACTGACCAAGTGTTCTGCTGACATGACTGAGACGTGCTGCGACTATGTTTGGCACAGCTGGGCTTCCACAGGAGTTGAATTCCCTCAAGTAAGTGTGTTGTCCCGTGACATAGCCTGGGCCCATGGTGTGTGTTGTATGAGCATGTGTGTGTGTGTCCACATCCCTTTTCATACACAGGCAGTGTTCCCTTGATATGTTCCTGTTGTTGATGCTTGCTGAGTGGTACTGTCTTCATCCCACAACTTTGCCATGGGTTACCAGATGTGTGGGTGCATGACACACTACTGTTTATTGGTTTTTCATCATTGGGATTTGTAAGTTCTGAGTGGTGATGATGTTGTCAGACGCAGATGGGACACAGTCAGGGTTCCCCAAGGCACTTGTTTGTTCGCAATATCACGTAGCTGTCCCTAGGTGGTACCTTTCAGTGATTGAGGCATGTGTATGTGTGTGGGACTGCTCCCACTTGTCGGGTTCAGGGCTGCAATGTTTGCAGGTGTCAGCATGTGTGCCTTGTGGTTCTCCTTGGGTTCTGCATTGCCCTGGGACTGTGGCAGGTATTCTGAAGGTTACGTGAGCTTTGACGTCATGGACATGTACCGCATACTGTGCAGTATATCTGTCATTCACCAGAGTTGTAAACTGTCCTTGTGTGATGAGTCTGTGCACCTTAGTTCCTCCCAACATTCCTGTGTGCATGTGCAATGTCACCTGTCCATGTGTGCTTCACAGATGCACATTGTTGCAGTACAGGGTGTGTGGTGTTGAGGGTGGACTGATGTAAATGTTTGCATGGATGGGCCCCTAGCTCCCGTTTGTCCATGGATGACGGGCCATGCTGAGTGATTTGTGTTTGTGTATGTGTGATGTACGTTTGTGGGACAGCACACATGTCTGGGTTTCCCAGTTTGTGGGACATCTACCTTTGTCATCACAGTGGAGGTGTCATGCATGCTTGTGTCACCCCAATGTCTGGTCCCCGGGGGTAGTGCTGTTGTGTGTCAGTCTCTTGCTGTGTTAGTTGGTGTTCATTCCAGCGTGCGTCACATGTGTCTGTTGTGCTCCCTCTCATCTTACAATGCCTGATTGCCCACTAAGGGTGTCCCAATGATGGTTTACTTTTGTATGGCACTGTGTCCACATCTGTGTCACTGTGGTTCAGCCCCCCTCATGTGTTGTGTAGTTGCCTGGGGATACTGAGACACACACACACACATGTTGTATCAGATGTGCAGTGTGAGGTTGCCTGTTTGTGTTTGTGCATCTGCATCAGTGCATTGGTATTGCTGTTGTGGGCCATTGTCTGGATGCTGTTTCTGTGATGGGCCCTGCTGTCCCTGTGAGTCATATCACATCATAGTGCACATTCATCCTGGTTGTTAGGTGCCATTGCTGGCATGGAATGGGAGTTTGTGACCTGACACCTACAGTCTCCACAGGTTGTTTTGATTAGTGTGTCTATTTTCGAGATGTGTGTATGCTTGGTGATGGTCACTTCTGCTTTTGTGTCATTGTACACTGTATGCATTGTCAGCCCCCATGGGTGGTGCTTGTCTGCAAATGGCCAAGAGTATGTTATGTTTTCACAGCACTGTTAGCCTCACCACATCTCTGTGGGTATGGGACACAATCACTACTTTGCCCCAGGAGTGTTTGATGTGTTGGGACCGGGAATCATACATGCTGTTTGGCAATTGCAGCTTTGACCATGATGACACTTACCTTTTGGTCACTGTGATGAGGGGGCGTTTAGATCCCATCACCGCAAAGCTCGACATTTGCTGCAGTTTGGAAGCCCACACTTAACTTTTGTTCTACACAGTGAGGGGGTGTTCTTTTTACATTGACACAGTGCTATAGTGATGCTTGCCTTATGTAGGGCACACTCATTTGTTAGTCACACATGTGCTGTTAGTTACATTGTATGTTCGAACTCATAATCACTGTTGTGGGCATTTGTCACAGACTACACACTGTTGTCATGATGTTAGGGGGATGTATTTTGCTGACATACCTAATGTTGGAGTATGATGGATGTGTGGCGCATCACCCATCCTATGAGTGGGGGTGGCAGGGGTGATGGGCAACATATGCCATATGAGTGGGGGTGGCAGGGGTGATGGACAACAGGTCCCTTATAGGTGGGGGTTGCAGGGGTGATGGGCAACAGGTCCCCTATGAGTGGGGGTGGCAGGGGTGATGGGCAACATAAGCCCTATGAGCGGGGGTGCCAGGGGTGCTGGGCAACATATGCCCTATGAGTGGGGGTGCCAGGGATGATGGGCAACATATGCCCTATAAGTGGGGGTGACAGGGGTGCTGGGCAACAGGTCCCCTATGGGTGGGGGTGGCAGGGGTGATGGGCAACAGGTCCCCTATGAGTGGGGGTGGCAGGGGTGATGGGCAACATAAGCCCTATGAGTGGGGGTGCCAGGGGTGCTGGGAAACATATGCCCTATGAGTGGGGGTGCCAAGGGTGATGGGCAACATATGCCCTATGAGTGGGGGTGCCAGGGGTGCTGGGCAACAGGTCCCCTATGGGTCGGGGTGGCAGGGGTGATGGGCAACAGGTCCCCTATGAGTGGGGGTGGCAGGGGTGATGGGCAACATAAGCCCTATGAGTGGGGGTGCCAGGGGTGCTGGGCAACATATGCCCTATGAGTGGGGGTGCCAGGGGTGATGGGCAACATATGCCCTATGAGTGGGGGTGGCAGAGGTGCTGGGCAACGGGTCCCCTATGGGTGGGGGTGGCAGGGGTGATGGGCAACAGGTCCCCTATGAGTGGGGATGGCAGGGGTGATGGGCAACATAAGCCCTATGGGATGGGGTGCCAGGGGTGATGGGCAACAGGTCCCCTATGGGTGGGGGGTGGCAGGGGTGATGGGCAACATAAGCTCTGTGAGTGGGGGTGCCAGGGGTGATGGGCAACATAAGCCCTATGAGTGGTGGTGCCAGGGGTGATGTGCAACATAAGCCCTATGGGTGGGGGTGGCAGGGGTGATGGGCAACAGGTCCCCTATGGGTGGGGGTGGCAGGGGTGATGGGCAACATAAGCCCTATGGGTGGGGGTGGTAGTGGTGGTGGCCATGCAACCCTTATGGTGGCCTGTTGTTAGTGGCCAGGATGTGGATTACCTGTGTGTGTGTACCATTTTGCGGGTACGTGTTGTTTGTGTGGTAGGTGTCTGACTTACCGTCTCCGCCGTCGGCGTCGGTTTCTGATCATAGATGTAGAGTACTGGTAGTGACCTGCGCGATGGAATTCATGATGTGTTCGTGTCGTACACGCTGCTTGTTGCTCCATCTCGTACCCGCTGCAAGCTGGTCCGTCTCAAAGCCGTGTATTGAGTTGTGGCGCGAATCGTAGCTGATATGCTTCTTTTACGGATGCTGTGACGTGCTTTACGTGGCGACCCATCCGGCGCATAGGAAGTACGCATCGTACTTGTCAGGGCGGAAACTGCTATGGATACTGCTTCCGGGTGACTCGGTTCGGCGTTCAGAGTTACGGCTCGGACGGAGAATGGAGCTTGAATCACAGCCTACATGTCGGTCGTGTTTTTGGCAGTTATGTGCATCTTACATCATCTACAGGACGGACCGGCTACGGGTACGTGTCGGTCGCACGGTAAGGCTACGAACAGCTCTTGGAGAGCTGTCTGACCCGGATCCGAATCGACCCCTAAATGACTACCAATCAGGATTCAGATCTAACCATAGTATGGAAACTGCAATTCTGCACATCGTGGACGATGCTGTACATGCTCTCGACCATAACAAAACATGTCTCGTAATCCTGCTTGACCTATCGTCGGCATTCGACATGGTTAACCATGCCAAAATTCTAGATCGCATAAAAAATAGAATGGGAGTAGAGAGTACTGTCCTAAAATGGTTTAGCTCTTTCCTAGAAAAAAGATCGCAAAAATTCATAGTCAACCAAACTTTGTCAGTTTGATCCGGAAATACAATCGGAGTTCCACAGGGATCCAAACTATCACCGGCGTTATTCAATCTGTACATAGAACCACTCACGGAGACACTACAGCGAGCAAACATCTCTTTCCACATGTACGTAGATGACACTCAGCTGTACATCAAAGTCACATCGACAGAAGAGATAGGTATCATGAACCAGGCGCTAAAGAGAACCAATCATTGGCTAACCAGTAACAATCTGAAGCTTAACCCACATAAAACCAAATTCCTGCTGATCTCCCCCCAGAAAAGCTCCACGAACATTATAGAGTGGACCAATCTGATCATGGCATTAAACTGTACTCCGAAGATTGTTGATTCCACTAAATCCTTGGGAATTATTCTTGACAAAAACTTGAACATGCTATCACATATTAACAGAATGGCAAAAAATGCCGGTTCCATTTAAGCTACCTCAGAAAACTAAAACCATTCTTAAATAAGTCAGATCTCAAAACAGCAATTCAGGCACTTGTTATTTCAAGGATAGAGTATGGTTGCACAATGCTGGCCGGTCTTCCCAAGATCTCAACAGCCCCACTGAAAGCTTATCTTAATGTGGCCACAAGACTTATAACGGGATCCAAACAACTCGACCACATCACCCCTCATTTGAAAGCTCTCAACTGGTTGCCCTACGATGCAAGAGTACAATTTAAGTTGGCATGCATCACTCACGAGGCGGTACATTACCAAACACCCTAGCCCAGAAAGTCACTCCATCTGGAGGATGCCATATCTCTAGGAGCCATGGGGATCTACTACTGAAACCGGACCATTTTTGTAAGAAAAAAACTTATGACCGAACATTCTCTGGCACTGCTCCTCGAATCTGAAATGCTCTCCCTCCCAACATTAGAAAAATCCCGTCCATCTCTGCATTCAAAATCGAAGCTAAATCCTTTCATATGAGTAAATACCTCCCATAATCTCAACAGGCTCGCCAGCATCATGGATCCTGCCTGATCAGTTACACGCTACCTTTCTTTGAACATTAAACTTTTTGTGGTTTGTACGTATGTACATTAAGCTTAATAATTGTACAACAACCGATGACTTGGTAACATAACTGTTTTGGAAATGAAAATGTAAGCGCTCTGACACCCTACTCAGGGTCATGTTCGCGCTATATAAAACACCAAATAAATAAATAAATTTAAAAAATGAAGAGGAAACTCACATTTGACTCCGGATGATTGCCACATCAGAAACATCAGCACAGTCTAGTCCACGTGGACAGTGACCTGAGCACAGTATTCAGCAACAATACATCCTGCACTATACATACTGTCTTCAGGGCCGGACAGGCTACCGGGCGTTTTGGCATGCTGCAGAGCTGGGGGCTGATTTCGTTGATGGTGACCTGCGTGTGCTGCACGAAATTTGTTTCGCTTTGTTTTATTTTGAAGCACACGCAGGTCTCTATCAACGAAATTAGCCCCCACCGCAGTGACATCAGCCCCCAGCTCGGCAGCATGCAAAAACGCCCGGTAGTCAGTCCGGCCCCGACTGTCTTCTTCTTAATATCTGCAAGTTATCACAATCTTTTCACATAGATGTAACCTTATTCCCCCTTCTGAAGCAATAGGTCTATAAAAGATGCCATTGAAATAATTGTAAATCTAACAAAGAAGCATGAACAGAAGAATACATTTTTCAAGAATGCCCACTATGTGGATAATGTTTTCAATAATCCAAAAACTGAAAATGACCTCGAAATCTGAGAGTCTGAAATGTCCTAAACCTCATATGCTAGTTTTTTCTTGTACTAATACTTCCAGAGATTCGTCCAGAAGCTGATGCTTAGGATGAGGATTACATGGCTTCAATTTTGATGAATGAAAAACATAATTAATCTTTCAGATATGAGGGAAGCTCACCCAAAAAGCTACAGACTACTCTGTTGAATATTGATGAATGTACAAAAACATTGTTGTCAAACTTTGATTGGCAATGTATGAAGAACACGAGAATATAGCCATTCCTTCACTCTAGCAGTAAAGGAAGAAGAAATTGATCTTGATTTATCAGCATGATCCTCAGTCTTATCCTTTCAATGATGTACACTTTCAGAAACAAGTTGTGCATGTTCCTGTAAGTGATTCAAATAATTAGCAGCCACAGGAACCTAAGGGCCATTGGGAGAAAAAGAAGAAAATATTCCAGAATGAAATCCCTGTAATGAGAAAAAAGGTGAAACCATGGTAGCACTATGAGTTGCATTGTTATAAGAGAATTCTGCCACCGGTACAAAGGAAAACAGGGCTACCACATAAACCAATAGGAGTTCGGTCATTAACATATGTATCTGATACTACCCCTGAGAGTGTCAGATTTTTTAAAGAAGCTTTTAAATATGTTTGTTACTTAAGCAACACAATATTTGTAGCAAATATCAGTCTTTTTCAGGAACCTAAATGGAAAAGGTACAGTAACAAAAAAGATCCACAGACCATAGAAGGGCTGCAAAATGAATTTTAAGCTATAAAAACTTCTAATTTACTATTGCTTTACTTTTCCAATCAATGGGAAAGGAATAGCACCAAAGTAGATACACAATCAAAAAAACTCTATTTTACAGAAATAAATACCATCTAAAAAGTTAAAACCATCAGTATTTTTAATAAACAATAATAGAGGAGAACATTCATATAAAATTATTCATTTGATGAGAATTGTTTTTGTTTAGGTCATCATCATCATTGTTCTTAGACCATCTTCAGGACTGAGATCTTGACATGCAATAATATCTAATTGTCATTATGGTGAAATCACACCAGTTAATAATTGTAGGAGAGTAGGATCTGCACTTATGTTGCCCCCACTTTTTTTCTGATGTATACACTGGTTTCTGGCTATAGTCTGGCTGGGTCCCTGCTAATCAGGGCCCCAGTCTCACTGATCTCTCTAAACAACTTGGTGTGCATATTAGATGCACTAGTGATTGGATACTGTGGTACCTTATGAGCCCCTAGGATATGGTACCTTAGGTACCTAGGGCATTGGTACTTCACATGCCTACCAGGGGCTGCAGCATGTATTATGCCACCCCTGGGAAGCATTCTCAATCTGACACCACAGGCCTGCTACTGCAGCCTGTGTGAGGTAGTGTTAGCACTCCTCACTGAGGTATAGGCTCCTATATCTCACCATACACACATATAAACCTATCAGCCACCCCTATTGCAGGCCCTATCAATCCTGAGGGCAGGGTGCTTGGTTTTCTATGTGAGGGGGTGCTTCTGCATGAGCAGGACCCCTCTGCAGCTGGCAGAGTCTATTCTCTGCTGCTGTTTGTGGATGCGGTTAAACCATATACTCTTAAGTGCATTATAACCTCGCAGTAAATGCTAACTTTGGAATGACTGCATCAAAACATGTCGTGTTTGGTGTCAAACAACTTGGAATCATACCCCCACACCAGTAACTGGTGTGGGAGTATGATCCCACCCTTCTAGAGGGGATGACATGTACCCACTGTACTAAACGGTAGAAATCTCCTAGAGCCCTGGCATCACAAAATGGATGCCACCAGCACAGACACTGGGCTGCCCTCCTGCTGCTGAATGAAACTCGCAGTGGAGGAAGCCCAACAAAAGGTATCCTGTCACAGGGAGGTGTCACCACCTCCCAGACAGGATTTAGTGTATTGGAGCTGGGTGGGTGCACTCTTAGAGTGCTTTGAAGTCCTGCACTGGGGGAGCAGTAGGCTCCTCTGTGCATATGCCAGCTCAAACCGGTTCAGGGGCTACCTGCCCCTGCTCTGGCACGAAACTGGACAAAGGGAAGTGGGTGTAACCACCCACTACCCTGACCCTCCTAGAGGAGTGGTCATAGAGCTGGTCCCTCCCCTATCTTCACTATAAGATAGCAAGCATTGGCAATGCAATTCAGATTACCCCGTACGACGCTCTACAAAGAAGAATCCTGGCCCTTCAACGTTCCACTATCTCTGGATGACTGAAGAATCTCCCTTGGAGTCAAGGAGTGACTCCCCTGCTTGGCAGGCACCTATAACTTCAATCGACCGTTGCAAACTTCACCGCTCCCGCCAGAGTCCGAAGTCCCTGCATCCCCTGAAGCAGATTTTCTGACCTCTCAACGGCCATTTTGAGTCCCCAGTGAAGCTGTGGCATCTGGAACCCACGAGTGACGAGGAACAGCAATACCAGGGAACCATGCACTGATTTCGAGTGCAAACCCTAAACAACGTTCTACGAGTTTGTGCTTTGGACGATTTGTAGTCCAAGTCCCTAGCAGGTCTGGTTCCGAAAATCAGTGGCCTATCCCGTCCTTAGTGACCGTTGGCTCCTGTGAAACTTTTCCTGCAAAGGCGTCTTTGCGGTTACTTGCCTGTTGGCTAGTGACTCACCCGAAGACTTTCTAACCAACTTCAAGGGCTCTCCTGGTTGCTCCGGGCCTGCCCTCACTTACCTTCGCTGGGTAAGTCCATCAGACCTTGCTGATCTGCATCACCGACTATCTTCAGTCCACACAAGACTTGCAGTTGCCAAGGCTTGTTGGCGCCAATCTGGTTGCCGACACCGTCATCAGCTGCAGACGTTGTGGGACACCCCGAATCCAGCTGCTGGTCATCGTTGATCCCTCCTGGACCTCGTGAGCAAAGAGACAAATCGCCATCGATGACCTGAAACAGCGCGACATCAGTGGTCATCCATCCTGCTGGCCACCGGTCACTGGAAAGTGACTTTGAACACTGTCCCCTCAATTTTCAGGTCCTCTTCATCTTCAATCCACCTTCAGATTCCAGCGGACACCTCTTCAGTCGCCTCAAGCAGCAATCTTTATTGGTCTCCATTGAAAACAGCATCGCGACCCGACACCAAAAGACACCTATGCACCCGGCTTCCCTGGGTGAGGTAACTCGTGCACTCCAGTGCCCAAGTGTGTGTTGGCCCTCGAACTACTTACCCTGTAAGTGGCTTGCTTGTTGACTTCTTCGAAGTGCCCTAAAACTTTAAAATACAAACCGTGACTTGATCCATTGTATCCTATAGGAAACCCGCGGCTGTGTTTAGACACTGCACGCTTCTCCCGTGGGCTTGTTACTTACCTGCTAACACTGCAGTAGTGAAGCCCCAGCGATTCCCAAGGCCCTAGGCTTTGTCATTTTGCAAGTCGACTTTGTTAAACCATTTTCTTAGTATATGGTCTTTTACGCCCCTAGGGCTCCAGCCATATTTGTGCTTAATTTATTGAGAACTCTTGACATTTGAATGTGTATCTGGGTTCTATTCTCATAAAGAGATTAGTAGAGTGTATCTAGAAATAAATACATATATATTTGATATATATACCTGTGTGGTGTCCTTTTCATTTGGTAATTCAAGAGGTTGTAAGGTAAAACAAGCTGCTTTACATTCCTCAGAGACTTAGCCTGAAGGCTGCTCTCCACAGCTACCACTTGGATAGCTTTCTTTAAAAGGTTGTCTTAAACCTATCTACCATAAGAGTCGAATTGGACTGGTGCAAGGTGGCCACTATAACTAGTGACCAGCATATGCCAGACCAACTTCTCACAATAATGAATTGTGTCTCATATATTTTACAGACAAACAAGTTCCGCAGCCTACGGCATAAGCGCTTCCCTCATAATGCAAACTACAATTGCACAGCAATCTCAACTAATTATCCAATTCATTTCAATGTAAAGCAATTAGTAGCCACTTCTGCTGAGATCCTGTGTCCCTTGATTTTAACCATGTTCAAAAACGACACAAATGTTGCTCAATATTTCAGTCTGTGTAGCTGCTCCAGGCTTTCACAAGGATGGATCAATTCTTCGTAGGTCACAAGAACATACACACTATGATGTATTTATGATATTTAAAAAGAAAATGTAGATCTTCTTTTGGAATGTTTCTTTGCTTTATCCATTTAGTCTTCTGAAAAAGATTGTAATTAGCCATAATCAGTCATGGCCAGCATCGTTCGTAGGTGGGAAGACGGGGGGGGGGGGGGAAGGTGGCTGACCAAACAGTCATTGTGCCCTCAGGAGTGGGCACACCACTCCTCCCAGGTCCTGGCTGATCGCAGAGCAGTCCCGCCCACCTGCACCCCCGTAACCAAACATAAAGGGTCCGATTCCGATCCTGTATTTTTTTTTTCCGTACGACTCGTAACCATATTTTTTTCCATACGAATCGTACAAGTCACGTCCGACCCGTGAAGAACGATTCGTACGGGAAAAAGTACATACGGATCGGCCCGATCCGTACGAATCGTATCGGGAAAAGTTGTACGAGACGGACCCGGACACTTTTCCGTACGAATCGTAAAAATACAGTCCGAGCATACAAGTACGATCCCGACCGGCGTTCCGATTTACGATTCGTACGGAAAACGTCCCGTACACGGGGAATGACTTTACCCGCTACGAAGCGTAGTTTGAACGACTCGTATCCTGGGAAAAGTTGTTCCCGGGGTGCGAGTCGTACAGGCCCCCCAGTGCGTATGTACGCACCATACCCCCAGCGCGTACGCGCTGAGGGTACGGTGCGTACATACATGCAGGGGGTACGGTGCGTACATATGCGCTGGGGGTATGCTGCGTACATACGCGCGGGGTACGGTGCGTACATACGCACTGGGGGTACGCACCGTACATACGTTGGGGGTACGGTGCGTACATACGCGCTGGGGGTACGCACCGTACATACGCTGGGGGTACGGTGCGTACATACACAACGCACGGGGGTGTATGCCTGTAAGACTCGGATCAGAATCGTATTTTTTTTTTACACGTATAGTCTTTTGTACAGTTCGTACGGAAATAGGCTTTCTGCACGAATCGTACTTCCTAGGTTGTACGGACAGTTTACCGGGTACGAGTCATATGGTGAAAACGCTCCATACGACGATTCGTACGGCCTATTTCCAGGATTGGAATCGGCCCCAAAATGGTAATAACAGAAAGTTATTACCATTTTATGTTTCTGCTTCTCACACTAGAGAAAGCAGTGGAGCGACGCTCGTCCACCCTAGTGGAGGATCCGCCCCTGGCCATAATTAGTAAGGTGGCTAAAAGTTTAAAATGTTTGTAAAAAAAACTTTAAAATAATTGAATCATTCAAGTGTGGTACTTCATATATTGCTAAACAGGGCGCCCATTGCTCTTGAATTACATTACAATAGCAATGTAAATGTTATTTTAGATTTTGATTGTTTTCTCTGTTTGCCTATTTGGCTGGGTATATTAACTAGAAGAAAGATCATTCTCACCTTCAAATGCAGTTCACAGAGTTCTTAAAAAATGGAACATTTTTGAGTACCTCTGTTACAAATGATTATATGAGGTAATCCTTGAGGATGAAAATACGTGTCAAAGAATATTCCTTCTACTCTTGGTAACTAGGGCAATGTACAGAAGTGTCCTTCTTTGAAAATGTTTCATCTGTAACCATTTATTACACAATGTCCTTTTGTAGGTAAAAAATATTTTATACAATTGATGGAATAGTACGCCAAAGTGCAGGATCCACTGTAAATATTTAAAGGGCTTATAATGTAATAATTTATGATGGGCGCAAATAGGGAAAGTAAGAATATGGTAATGAACATCAGAATGAACAACTATCAACAGTATCACACAACTAGGTCCAACTTAGTCTCAACTCCTCCATGACCAGAAATGGCAGAGTCCTGTCACATTCTCATTAGATCCACCTTTATTTTTTCACCAGCAATAAAAATAGCTTGCTGGCTAAAATACAGCTAATTTATTTAGAATAAAGTATTCTTAAGGGGAAGATCCATTTGTTCTTGACTAGGCTCTTAGCATAGATGTAACAATTATATTATTTCCCATTGTGCAGTAATGTCAAAGCTTATGCAGGTCAATGGGTAGCCGGCAGTTACTGGGCAATATTGTTAGTGAGTACTTTTATTTACCTGTGGTGTTCCATGGAACTGTTTGTACAAATCTTACATAAACATTAGAGAGGCACATCCCTTAGCATTTGTGGACTGTTTCCATGATATATATGTATGTGTCATGATGGCATATTGAGTATATATGTTGGAGCAATACTTAATGTGGGGAAGACATTCCCCAACGTGGAAAATTGCACCTTTCCTGCACTCCGCTATTGCGTTGAAAATAATAAATCCTTAGATCAAGGTGTTGGCCAAATTCATTGTTTATTCTTATTTACATTTTCATTTTTTTTATAAATAATGAATTTGGCCAACACCTTGATCTAAGGATTTATTATTTTCAACACAACAGCGGAGTGCCGGAAGGGTGCGATTTTCCACATTGGAGAACATCTTTCCCACAGTGATACCCACTGGCACCCTTACCATTAGGAATGCAGGAACAACTTAACTAAAACATAGGGTACACCAGGAGTGCAATTGCTATTTTCATTTGGAGCAATACTTAAATCATAGTAAAGATAGTGGTTAAAACACCCATATGCAGGGACCTCTAAACTAATGGAATGTCATGAGCCATTGTTATTTCTTAAACCATCATTTACTAAGCCAATGGGTATAGCTAGGAAGTATAGACGTCTCTAGCAAGACCCAGCTAAAAACGTACGTGACAAGTAACAGAGCATGTCCTAAGCCAGATTCATGATGGCTTGTAGTATCACAACGTTTTGCAGCACCTGACATCTATGGTAGACGACAGTGGAAATTCTACTACAGTCCATTATCAAACAATGCTGAGACAAATACTGCATCTGGACCTAATTGCACAAGTATTTCATAGGAATTTCTTCGACCAGTCATCACCTTTCTTTGAGCCTAATTTACACAGCAATTTAAACACATTCAAACCAAGACTTTAAAAGAGTGCATTTGTGGGAGCAAAATCCCATTGCTGATTCACAGAGCAAGTCTAGTTGCAATGGCTGGTTTGTGGGCATTTGTTGGTGGGTCGGTGATTAAAGGTTGGTGTCTCTCTAGGCTTGCTCATGTTCTCCCCTGTCCTTTTCTTGTTTCTTTTTGTAATAGTGCAATATGAGAGCCTGTATCCAGGGTTTGGTATCTAAATGCACTACGCTGTCTAAACTTCTCTGGATCTCAATCAGACAGCCCCATTTTGAGGATATTATAAAAGAAAGTGATTTGTGGGCCTGTATCAGTCCATGACTGTCCTTTCTCTTGTCCCCATTGCTCCCTCATTCTTTCAGTTATGGTCTACCCTGGTTTCACAGTTTCTGCCATTAACTCTACTTCATCTGGGCAGGCAGGAAACATTTCCCTCAAGGCCGTCCATATTTGGTGCTGTACGTTAATGCAGCCTGTCATGCTTGGTGTTTGTCAGTGTAACTGCTGGTATGCAAGCTTGGGCAAACACTGTGTTAGTTTGTTCTCCGATGAGGCTACTCAGTAGACTTTTGACATCGCCTGTTACTAGATTTACTCCTGCTATGTTCTTCTCAAAACATGAGATCCATTGCCCCGCTCCATCCAGGAAGGGCAGCAATTTGGTACCTAGCCTTTCCGTATCCATCTAAGCTCATGGCACATAGATGGTCCTTGATGTGCCCTTCTGCAACAGTGGGTACATTTTGGCTTGGGGTACCTCCACTGGTCTCTCCCTAACATAGCATTCCCTTATTCTAAGGCAATCCTGCATGTAGGGGAAGTTCCACTTGGGATCGACCCCTCTGTGCCAGATGCAGTCTTCCACAATGGCCATTTCCTTTGGTCTGAAGCATCCCTCCTCTGGCCAAGGTCTATCTTTCTGGTCCTTTCCCTTTGTCCAGCGTACAAGCAGGTGGTAAAATGTATGTACAAAGATCTCACCTTCCTCTTGGGCCACTATCTCCCTTGGAGTGAGTTTTTCTGTCCTGCACATTCAAGAGGAGCAGCTCTCTCCCTCTCTCTCCTTAGTTAGCGTATTTCCTCCAAATCCCATCTAGGTTGCTCCTTTGCTCTGAGCTATGTACTGTTCTTTTTGATCGGAACTTGCCCTATAACTCACTTCCTGTTGTTTCTTCGGCTACCTGTGGCTTCCACCTCGTTGTTGGATCACGGAGAACTGGGAACCCTTTCTTCACCCCCACTAGCATCACTTTAGAACTGCTATGAATCTCCTTAACGGTCAAGTGTGTTCACTAAGCCTGGAGCAAAAAGAACTCTGCTGCACTACGTGGAGCTCCGTTTAACTTCACACCTTTCTGTGCTGCAAGAGAGAGTGCAAGTAATCTTTCTCTGTTAGCTGCCAGTTCAACTAATTTCAGTATCTGCCATTTGCAACATCTTTTTATGGTTTTGCTTTCCTTCTGACCTAAAGAAATGCACCTAAAGAAATAAAGCTTAAATAAGAAGCATTTTTCTATTATGATAGACACAACATCTTCAACATCACAAACGCTATAAGTGACAACAGGAATAACCCCACCAGATCAATGTAGTTTGCACACTTTTTTCTTCTCATTCTTTTCAGCAAGTGAGGGCTGAAGAAGGTCATGTTGCTATTTCCAGTATCAAGAGCTACTAGAGAGTCTAATTGCTCTCCAAGTGTAGGAATATTATCATCAAATTCTAGCATTCTCTGCTTCACTGTAATGCAGTATAAGGCACACAAAGAAAGTTAAATGTAATTTGGAGAGGATATAGCAGGAACAAATCTTTCCCTCAGAGTCGTTTCTCATTTTTGATAACAATACGGAGTAAATAGCATTTCCCTCACAGTGATGACTAAAAAAATGGTGCTGGAATATGGGACTGTTATGGATGGCAATTCAATGAATGTTTTTATCTCTGCCGAAAGTTGCAGCAATTTCCTGGCTTTATTTAACCATTGCCTTTGGAAATATAGACCCCTAATTAATGGGTTTTTACTGTATCACTCCATTTTGTAAAACAACACTTTCAATCATATCATCACCAAACAGCTGGAATAGAAGGAATAGCAATTATGGGTAAATACCAGATGAAGATATTAACTTCAACCCTGCCATGGTCAGTTGAGTGAAAGGAAAGGTAACCTCATCAGGTTTTTAATAATAGCGAATATATCTCTAGTGCTAGTATAGGGCACAATACAATGAATGGAACCAATGCTGCTAGTAAGTCAATTTGTCTAAGTTCCCAAGTGCAAACAAGGGGAAAAATGTCTCAAAACATACGACAAATGTAGGTTTTTGTAGCCATTGAAAATCTCTAGCATAGTTTTCTGTCACAATGGCAACATGTCCACAATGGTCTTGGTTGCTATCCAAAGCCTAGCTTGTGGCCGTTATCTACTTCCTTTAGAGTGCTTCACTGTGAGCATGAAATTTGAAGTAAGTGCAGTGCAGTGCACACACAGACATTCATTTGTAATTTAGTGCAGATATAGCAAGGTGAAACCTTTACTTTGAAGAGGTTTTCATTTTTCTATAAACACTGCAGGCCTGATTCACAAACTGCACAATATGGTGTATGTTGTGGTGCTAGAAAAATACTACGAAATGAGCTACAAAATGTAAGCTTTGCCTATACTAACGTGTAGAGTTTTTCTCCCCAACTGTAGAGTCTCCATTGAGGTAAGTAGCTATATTAGTAGGAAATGTGAAAGAGACACAGGGGAATGGGTTTTAAAGGGGCGCATTTACTACTAAAGTTGCTGGAATTATGGGGGAGTAAAGAGGGGTCTAAGAATGGCCAGGGAAGGGTTTATGGAAGGATCTCAGCCCCCTACTCAAAACTGAGCCAAATGAAATACTCAGGAGGTGGAGATAAGTAATTTACAGTGTTTTTTAGTACGATTACACTTGAAGTTTGTGAATACTGAAAGTAGTAAACTACTACAAAAGTAAACCTTCTCAAGAGTGTAACATACCTTTATGAATCAGGCTTACAGTAGTAATTGCCTTCTTATCCTTAACAAAATCATTGGTGCTGGGTTATAGATCAGATCTGGATGACATTACATAAATATTGTAATTTACACCTTGAGCAGTGATCTTTATAGGCTGAGTTGAAAATTGCCTTTAGAAATCGAGCTTACTAATAAATATATCTGTTTAATTACATCTTCTCTATCATTTTTGAAACAACAACATCAACTAAACCATCAACACCAGAAACAATAGCAATAACTCTGACAAAAAGGCCCTGGAAGATTGTTCAACAGGGTTATATAGAAGCTCTCATCTTGACACGTAAAGCACCCTATATGCTTCGCTCCCGGCTGACAAACATGATTGCCCAATCCTACATGTAATTCAATTTGAGTGATCATTTGCTGTAGCCTTTTAAATAGGGTACAAATGAATTAGGCCGATTGAATTTATCTTGCAATTGCCGAAAACTCCATTTAATTGTAGTTGTAGGTATTATAGTTATTGCCTATAATAGGCTTGTCTTCCCAAGTTCTAATTCTATAATAAATATGCTTCAGTTTAAAGAATGTGTTTTAGTGTTTTTATCTGTACCCAATTTATATAGTATAAGAATAAATCTCTCTATTGAATATATTATATGAGCCTGCCTTTCTGCAAACTTCAAACTGTTCATTGAGATAAGTGGGAATATTAGAGTCAGTTTTACTTTGACGTAAAGGAAATGATTTAGTAATATTTTGTTGATAAGCACATGTCCAGTTTGTTAGCAATTGTCTTTCAAGCCTTGCATGCGGTCTAGCTAAGACTCTTTAATTAGGACATTCTTGAATAATGAATTTTATTTAGAAGTGACACTCTCTTCATGTTTTCCAAATGTTTTCTTTTATTCAGCTATTTATTCTTGCTATTGCTGCAATGTAAAGTTTTAAAGCACTTTGCCAATTGATCATATTCTTCTGAGCCACCCAGGAATACTTTTCAGTGATATCTTGTACCTTCGTAAATTGAAAGAAATCTATTTAGCTAAAGGCCTATAATGCTGTGTATTCTCTTTATGCATAGAACATTGAATGCTTTGAATAAGCTTATAGGATGCCAGTTCAACAAAGTTCAATATTTCCTTTTTTTTTAAAAATTCTTTTAAAGTTCAATATTTCCCATGTACAAGATCTGTTTATGGTTTACTTTCATTCTGACTTAAAGAAATACAACTAGAGAAGTAATCCTCACCTAAGTAAAATCTTCCTATTTCATTAGATACATCTTCAACAACATCACAAACTCCAGAAGGAACAAAGGGAATAACATCTCCAGGTAAATGCAGCCTGACACACATTTCTCTTCATAGCTTTCTTTGCTGCAATAGAGGTTCCAAGCAATATATTTATTTCTCTGTTAGCTGCCATTTCAACTAAGCTCATTATTTTCCATTTGCAACATCTGTTTATGGTTTGCTTTCCCTCTAACTTAAAGAGTTTCACCTAAAGATATAAAACTTAATTAAGAAGCACTTTTATATTTTGAGAGAAACATCTTTAACAATGTCACAAATGCCACACGTGACACCAGGAGCAACCCCGCCAGCTAAATGTAGTTTGCACACTTTTTTCTTCCCACCATTCTTTGCAGCAAGGGAGGGCTGAAGAAGGGTATGTTGCTATATCCAGTATCAAGAGCTACAAGAGAATCTTATTGCTCCATTGTTGCTCTCCGAGTGTAGGAATATTATTTTCAAACTATAGCACTTCTGTTCTTCACTGTAATGCAGTAGAAGGAACACATCTTGCTCAAGACATTTGGTAAAACATGAACAATTGATTTAATTAAACACTGCAGCTGGGAGAACAGGCAACAGAGTCGGGGTCTGAAGGCTTTTTCTAAGCACGTTGGTTTCGGCTGTCAATGTATACATTACATGAATTTCATAAAACATTTGTACATTCCTTTGGAGACAGAAATCCATGCCTTTTCATGGGGTCATAAATCTGGTCTTTTGATAAGAAACGGACATGGACCTCGATTGTGCTTGGACTCAATGCGGGGCCAGTAGGAATGTGTCGAAATGTACGGCATGGCGAGCCAGTGATCACTGCGTTTAATGTGCATGGTGTGTTCTGATTGTCGGTGTGTTCATAACTTAGTGTGGCATCTGACATTACTGTGCTTTTGGGAGCACACGACCCTCCAGTCAAACATGTTTTATTGGGGTCAATCTCCTGAGACCATTGTGGTGTTGCTCCTTATCTATGAGATTGATCTGGAGTTTCCTCTTCACACTTTTGTCTAAGGATTACGTGTCCTCCCAATTGTGATCTGTCAATCAGTTGCCTCAGGCTTAGGTCGCAGGGCTTGCCTGACCACGTATTTCCGACTCTGGATTGAGGGGGAGGTCATATCGGGTGAAATAAAACAATGGAGATGCAAATTTGTTATGATAGGTTGTCATGTAGTTTCCAATAATCAGGAGGAACTGCACGTTTGTGGACGACATAATCTTTGGGATGGCGCTAGACTGATACCACGGACCCACGCAGATTATCTTGTCCCATGGACCAGCTAGCTCACAGTGCCACAATAAGCCTATCTAACCTAGACAAGTAGCAAACAATTCTGACAAGCGCTGAAAATTACACAACCCTGTTCCCTCAGGAACCTTGGTGATGGACTTAAAACCTTTCATTCATATACCCTTGCTCTCGTTTGCTCAGATAAATACACAAAGAATACACAAAAGGACTAGTTCAATGTTTATTGGACCAAAATAATTTTTGTGTCAAAAATATGTGCTGCAATGATCATTGAACAGATCAGATGTTATAATAGGCGACAGGACAGTGAGCAGAATGAAAAGTTCCACCACGCTGAAACAACGTATAGCTGCAAGCATATGAAATAATATAAAAATTCTGCGCACTCCTACTATGTAAAACCCTAACCTACGTGTCTAATGTGTATGTGTATATTCTACCATTAAACCCCTTATTGGATGATCCAACCCCATTACCTGGAGGGTAAGAATGTAGGGCCCGTCTTGGTCAAGAACTTGACACCCCTCATAGATATGTGAGTCAGCTGCTTGGTAAAACCTTCGGCATGTAGGGACGGCTCAAAGTCTCTGACTATACTTGGAAACACATTTATATATAAAATAAGGCATCCTTGCCTTGGGGCGGGGTTGTGATCAGACTGCCATTGTTTGCATTCTGCAGATAGCTGTGACGTAAATAGTAAACACATTTCACAACGTACATGTAGGCCTTGTACATAATGCCAAGACAGTATGATAGTGTTTGTTAGACTTGGCATCTTTTGGCGTGTTTCCCCTGAGTTATTGCTTTCTGACCTCCCGGTTTCTGCTGGCATAGCGTTTCTGCGCACTTTTCGCATTGCTGATCAGTGGTAAAGTGCAAGTGTTCCTGTGGTAAAGTGCATTGTGGATCGGTGTTTCTATGATTGGATATTTGATTTACTTGTCAGTCCTTAGTAAAGTGCACTGAGTGTGCCAGGGCCTGTGAATCAAATGCTACTCATGGGCCTGCAGCACTGATTGTGCCACCCACATGAGTAGCCCTGAAAAGGTAATTCAGAACTGCCAATGCAGAGTCTGCGTGCATTTTGTAACTGCCATGTCGTATTGGCCAGTGCTCACACTTGCCAGTCCCTAACCTTCCCTTTTTCTTAGATGTCAGGCATCCTTAAGGTAGACCCAAAGTACCCCTGTGGGCAGGGTGCAGTGTATGTGAAAGGCAGGACATACCTGGGTGTGTGTGGCATGTCCTGGTAGTGAATTACAGCCAATTTCGTTTTTCACTATCGCAAGGCTACCCGTTCCCTATAGGACAGAATGGGGAGTCTGTTTATAACATCTTATAGACAAAACTAGCCCGGGAAATTAGGTGGGAAAATAAAGTTTAGTATGCCTGAACTCAGAATCTAAAATGCATCTTTTAGTGAAGGTGATTTTTACAATCTGTGTTTGAAAATACCACTTTTAGGCAGTAGGTACTTTCTTGCTCAGTCATCCTATGTGCCTCTGCTGGAATGTGGATTGCCTGTCTGTGTTTTGGATGACAGAAGGCTGGGGAGCAGGAGGGGCCCCAGATAGTCTAGGTGGGTCAGAAAAGGGCTGAATAGACCTGGGCTGCGATGGGGGAAGGGGGAGGAGATTTCCTTGCACCTCAAAGGGCCTGGTCTGCCTCTGACAATGCCGTCCCCACCTCCTGCCAGGAAATCACACAAGAGAAGGCAGAACTGGTTCTGGCTGGGCACAGACACTCTCTGCCTAAGAGATCAAAGGATTTTGGGACATAAATATTGGGGCCCAGACCCCAGAACTTTAGAACTCTTTTGGACCAAGAAGACTGCCAAGAAGAAGCGCCGGAGAAGCTGTGTGGAGGAACTACCACTTTACTGTGTTGGCCTGCAGTGGCTGCTTCTGTCTTGGGCAGTGAAAGGACTGGATTTAACTTTCTGCAATCTACTTTGTGAGTTTCTCCAAGGGATTGAGGTAGAGATAGCCCCCTGTTCAAGAAGTCTCAGGAACAGCAAAGACTTCAAGCTCTTCTGCCCTCAGCACTGGGGACTGTGTGTTTTGTGCTGCAACAGAAGAAAAGCAACCCGACGACGTCTATGATGCTGCTACCAAGTTGCAGCGGGCACCGCACTCCGTACCGTTTCGCTGTGGGCACCGCACGCCGTACTGCTTTGCTTCACGCCGACCCCTTGGTATTTCCAACAATGCTTCTCCAAGCCTAAATCCACGCCACTGCTTGCACCATGGTTCAAGGGCACCCAACGCACGGCCCTCATCCCGCACCGCAGCCTTGGCCTACCGACACCGGCACCATCGACTCCAGTTTGTTCGCCGACGACAGCGCTTCAGCCACGACGACATCGCTGCTTGCATCGTGACCTGCCAGCACCGCGACGAGCACCACCTTCATCTTGCACCGTGACCCTGGTCTCACCTATGACGCCATCTGATGCCGCCACAGAGCTGCTGCTCGCACCGCAACCTTAGGGCACCACACGCCATACCTCTGCACTGTGCACCGCAGCACACGACGCCAGCTGACGCCGGTGCTCCTGACTCTAACATTGTGAAGATCGATCTGCAACGCGTGTGACTTCGAGATCCCCGATGACTACTGCACCGACCTCCGGAACCGACGCCGTGTTTTCGGAAGCTCAACGAGAGGTCGCCGACGCCCGGCATTTCAAGAAGGTACTGTTTGCGGGTCTTCCTGACACCGTAGCTGGCCCGCGACGCTGCAGTCAGCCAGAACTGTTTGGATTTGTATGCTCACAAAGCCGTGATAGCCCCGGACAGAGCTATTGACATCAAGGAATTGTTTTTCAAGCATATTTTGATAATTGTAGATTTTTAAGTCCTGTATTGTGAATTGTTATCATTTTGGTCTTGTCCTAACTATATAAAAATATTGGATATTTTTCTAAACTGGTATGGTGTTCTTTTGTGATGCGTACACTGTATTACTGTTGGTTATGTGCAAATGCTTTACACACAGCCTCTAAGATAAGCCTGACTGCTCATGCTAAAATACCAAGGGGGTGAGCAGGGGTTATGTTAGGAGTGTAACTCCCTTATCCTGACTAGAGTGGTGGTTTCTGCCCGACATTGGCACAAGCCCTAGCCGACCAAAAATCCCATTTCTAACAGTGTTCTTGTAAAGTTTATTCATGTAGGCAAGGGCATTGTTTCCAAGAAACTAACCCAAGTATCACAAATGCAAATATGTGTCAAAAGTTGATGTGAAAAAGTGAAGGCAACTTTAGGAAAGATCCGTGTAGATGTAGAAATGGCAACATTTCCTACAAGGCTTTACTGGGACATATGCCGCCCATTCCTGGGACATAAGTGGGCTAAGAAGCTCTCTGAGGCTAAATAATCCTGTTGCTTAAAATGAAATAGCAAATGTAAAGGAGAGCTAAAAAAGTGCTAAAAACAGGCACTGATACTATACGAAGAAACCAACAAAAGAGTCACGCTCATGATCCTACACACGCCTACAAAGCCCTCCAGCATACCTGAACCACCCCTCTCATTCCACATACCCACCAGACAACTGTGCTCCACCGAACTGGCCCTCATCACTGTCCCATTGATCCAAAAGACCAGGACCAGAGGAAGATCCTTCTCCTACTTTGCCGCCAGGACTCTTCACCTCAGGCTATTCCAGTCTCTAACCCAGTTCTGTGAGAATCTCAAGATCTGGTACTTCAACTGAACCTCAGCGCACAGCAAGACCTGCAGTCCCCCTACCCCCCAGCACCTTGAGACCCTAGCGGGTGAGTAATCGTGCTTAACAAATACTGATTGATTGATTGAAAGCATAAAGAAAGCCAATATGTCTTAAAAATATAAAAGCTACAAACTGTAGGAAAGTGTAAAAGAAATTTGGAAGTTAAAACAAGACTGAATAAAATGTTCCCACCACACGGTGTGTTTCGAGTGATAGACAAAACATTTCTGTTCCCAGGGTCCACACACGATGATCCCAGAGACACACCTCAGAGCAGGTTTATAGAGCATGTAAGTTCCCATCTACCCCCCACAGTAGCTACTGCAGGAGTGAAGACAGCCAATTGGTGATCTATCAAGACAGATCCAAGATCCAAACCACCAGGCAAGGAAGCAGCACAGGGAGGCTCATAGAACACAGCCAGGGGCAATGGAATCCTCAAGGGACAGCTATACAAATGGGACTTCAGGGGGTACATTAGTACGTATATGTCTGAAGGTTCAATCAGTTGCGACCCCAAGCACAAGTCCGGGGAACACTCTAAGTGCACAGGAGACAGTGGAACATGGACTGCATTCAATGAAGTCATAAAGGCCGGAATAACAGGAACCAATGCTCATCAAGTTCTCAAAGCAAACGTGCTCCAAAGCAATGCACCAGGCATTCACAGCGCAACAGGGCGTGAGGCAGTGGCAGCTCAATTTGATCTCGAAATGGGATATCTATTCCGGAGCAAAAATACCAAAAGCAATATCCGTGCAATTAGGACCAGGATCAGCAGAAGACCTCCAAAGATGCTTCCATGGATGAAATGGATAAAAGATGGAACAACTACAAGAACCGCCTGGAAGGTGCTGACCAGCCTGGAGCCTGTGTTTCTGAAAAATCCTGCTATTCCAGTTATACTAGACATGTTAAAAATACGATGTACCAACTCTCCAAAATGTTGTGGGAAGTTAGTGTGGACTAGCACCTGTATCTCAGAAAAGGAATGTGCCACCTGAAGATTAAACATCTCCTTGGCTGAAGTTAAGGCCACATCTTTTTGGAATAATAAGGCTTTCAGTTTACTTAGGGCATCAAAACGCACATTGGTGAGATTAATTGAAGGCCATAGCATATCCTTCCTGTTCTGGCACCACCCCAGATATGGCCCAATACTGCGGGAGCAGGGAAGTCCCAATCCTCTACATTAGCCCTGGCCGTCACCAACCTAAATATATAGGTGAGGGCAGACAAGGGCAACCGGAGAAGGTGGGAGGGAACAAAACAATGAGACCAACATGTACTTTCACGGATGCTGGGATGTCCCACTTTACTGTACCACCCAGGAAGAGCTCAGATCAACTTGAAAGAATTAACAGAAAAGAAAGTTAGACCTGAAAACGTGAAAACCACACACACACACAAGTGATTAGGTATAACAACACAAAGACTCTCTTACCCCTCAAATTAGGTTTGACGATTGTCAAGTGGATATAGACAGTGCCGTAATATATCTCCATAAAACAGGGTAACTCCACACTGTGAATAGTCCAGGGCACGCGATAAAGTCCCATGGTCTTTAACATATCAATCCAAACACCTTCTCCATATAAATAAATAGTGAAATGGAAAAAAGCCAGTTATGGCAAAAAAACAAACCTAAAATAAACAAAACAGAGAGCCCAAATACATCCGTATTGGACCTCTCTTTATGGTGCACCAAATAAAGCTCAAACAGACTCACCGGTCTAATAAAAGACCCGGCAGGAAGAATATACAAAAACAGGACAACGGAGACGCAGCCGCGTCCTTTACTCCGTGATCACGGTTAATCACCAGTAACCCGCTACTAACTGGGAGTCCGAAGGTAGCGGGAAGAAGGATGGGGGGGCGAACTACCTGGAAACTCCTTATTCACGATCCATGATCCAGCTTAAGCAGAAAAAGCCTGGCAAATCCAGACGCTTGCAAATCCAGCGTGAGCTCCCGGCGTCCAGAACACAGGAGGGCAGGCAAACAGGAAGTCCCAGGAGGCCACCAGCGAAGACCTTCCGGATGTCAGAACCGGAAGTGAAACCAAGCTTCGTCCACAGCAGGCAAAGGCGTTAAATACTCTCTGCTGGCACGCCCAGACCTCCCGAGTGCATACCCAATCACGCATACGTGGTAGAAGAAAGAAAGGTAAGAGAAAAGAAACTGAAAGCCGCTTCAGATCCCAACACTCCCTAACATTACGGGCAAGTAGAAATAGGACTTGTGTACAACATGTAACAATGAAACACATGGTCACCCACTGGTTTCATCCCACAGCAACCTAGATTTTTCAACATCAGGTAAGTCTCATTCGAGAGTAATCTGAAGGTCAGACGTATCACGGCTGTCAGAGACCCTTTCAAGTAGTAGGAAAAGTTTGTCAGAGAGGCATTACATTCTCCGTGCAACACTACCTCTGTGCATACTTGGGACCCATTCAAGGTATTCTCGCAGTCGGAACCGCTGATAAAAACTTCAATATCCTTTTCCGACACCGGAATTTACAAGGAAGCTCCGTATGTTCATGTATAAGCCCTTCACCTAACGCTTCATATCTTCCCACTTGATGATGCTGTAGACGGTATTGGAAGTGGAAAGTCAATATTGGCAGTGTAACATGCCCCTGGATTATCCAATCCAAGGATGCTATCTCATCAACTGTGAAAGGTAATTTCTCCAATCTTTCAATATGTAATATATTGTACTTAGCATCCTTTCATGCCATAGCTATCTGTTGTTCTGAAAGGTGGTAAGGTGAAGACAGATTTGTGATGTTAATGTGTCACCACAGCACATGGCCAGAACGTAGTGTCACCAGGCAGGTCGCTCCCCTCACCGCCATGCAGCCCCCTGTGTGACCTGTGATCCGCTGCCGCTGCCGCCCGTGTTAGCCCGCCTGCATCACTGCTGAGTACTATTCTGTATATTGTTTTTGTATCTGTGTCCATTTTGCCTTCTGTACATCTGTGTCCGTTTTTTACCCTTGTGCCCCCTTTCTTTTTTTGTTCCCTCGCCTTCCGTGTCCCCCGCCGCTGTGTCCCTGTGGCCCCGCCCCCTTGTCTCCCATTGGCCGCCCCGCTCCCACCTCCCAGCTGCTCCTCCCTCCCTCTGCCCCTCATATGGAGGCCGCGCAGCAGTAGAGAGAGCGACCTTTGACCCTGTCCCCAGGCAGGTCGCTCCCCTCACCGCCACGCAACCCCCTGTGTGACCTGTGATCCGCTGCCACTGCCGCCCATGTTAGCCCACCTGCATCACTGCTGAGTACTATTCTGTTATTGTTTTTGCATCTGTGTCCATTTTGCCTTCGGTACACCTGTGTCCGTTTTTTACCCTTGTGCCCCCTTTTTTTTTGTTGTTCCCTCGCCTTCTGTGTCCCCCGCCGTTTTCCTGCCGCAGCGTCCCTGTGGCCCCGCCCCCTTGTCTCCCATTGGCCAGCCCGCTCCCACCTCCCAGCTGCTCCTCCATCCCTCTGCCCCTCATATGGAGGCCGCGCAGCGGTAGAGAGAGCAACCTTTGACCCTGTCACCAGGCAGGTCGCTCCCCTCACCGCCACGCAGCCCCCTGTGTGACCTGTGATCCTCTGCCACTGCCGCCCGTGTTAGCCCGCCTGCATCACTGCTGAGTACTATTCTGTTATTGTTTTTGCATCTGTGTCCATTTTGCTTTCTGTACACCTGTGTCTGTTTTTTACCCTTGTGCCCTCTTTCTTTTTTTGTTCCCTCGCCTTCCGTGTCCCCTGTCGTTTTCCCACCGCTGCGTCCCTGCAGCCCGCCACCTTGTCTCACATTGGCCGCCCCGCTCCCACCTCCCAGCTGCTCCTCCCTCCCTCTGCCCCTCATATGAAGGCCGCACGGCGGCCGCGCCGCTGGCGCGCCAAAGGCAACCCCGTCTGCGCCCGTCCGCGCCTGGACCGCTCATAGCGCCAGAACCCCTGGTCCCAGCCGATGCCAGGAACCCCGACTGAGATGCAACACTGCCGCCCTCAAAGCACTCAACACCGGACGACCACCCGCCTGCTATCAAGCCACCCCGAAACGCACCCACGGACCCTTCACCTGCCTAGCCTGCAAATTCACCTGCCTCCGAACATGCACACCGCCCGCCGGACCTAACAACAACCACCTCAAGTGCATCCTCCTCAACACCCGCTCCGTCCACAAGCACGCCGTCGAACTCTGGGACCTCCTCAACACAACAGCACCGGACATCGCCTTCCTCACGGAAACCTGGATGAACACATCCTCGGCCCCCGACATCGCCATAGCCACCCCGGACGGCTACAAGATCCCCCGGAAGGACCGTGTCACCAAACCGGAGGAGGAATCGCCATCATCTACAGGAACACCATCAGCGTCACGACCAACGCCGAAGACACACTCTCCGCTGCCGAACACCTACACTTCCAGATCCACACCGACCCCAAAACCACACTCAGAGGAACCCTCATCTATGGACCCCCGGGCCCGCGCACATAATTCAGCGAAACCATCGCCGACTTCGTCAGCCCGCACGCACTAACCTCACCAGAATACATCCTCCTAGGGGACCTGAAGTTCCACCTGGAGAACAACAACGACAACAACACCACCACCCTGCTCGACAACCTCGCCAACCTCGGACTCAAGCAACTGGTGAACACCCCCACCCACTATGCCGGCCACACGCTGGACCCCATCTTCTCTGCCAACAACCACGTCTCCTTCAGCCACTCCACAGGACCGACCACAGCTGCATCCACTTCACCTTCACGAAGACTACATCCCACCACCGCACGCCACAGATCCCCCGCAGATGCTGGAGCAAAGTCACCACAGACCAGCTAACCACATCACTGAGCCAGAACCCATCAGCCAACACCTCTGACACCAACGACGAAGCCCACAATCTCGTACAGTGGATCACCGCCTGCGCCGACAACCTTGCTCCACTGAAGAACCCTCCAGGCAAGACCAGCAACAGGAAAACCACATGGTTCACCGACGCCCTCAAAGACTCAAAGAAATCCTGCCGTACTCTCGAAAAAAACCTGGCGCCACGAACGGACGACAGGAAACATGACAGCCCTCAAGAACGCCACTCGCTAACACCACCAGCTGATCCGCACCACCAAAAGGACATCATTCAAAGAGCAGCTGGACAACAACACCCACAACAGTAAGGAACTCTTCAACATCGTAAAAGAGCTCTCCAACCCTAGCAACAACGACATCACACCGTCGTCGCAAGACCTCTGCAACTCCCTCGCCACGTTCTTCTACCGCAAGATCGCAGATATAAACGACAGCTTTGACGCCCAGACTCCTCCTTCAGTCAAATCAAATCAAAAACTTCTTTATTCGACCTTCCGAAGACAGGTCATAAAAGATACACATACAAATAGAGAGTTAAAACATCTCATAAGAATGTACCATCATTAAAAAATTCGTTGAATTTAAGTTTTAAAACCCAAAAAATACATACACAGATAATCACGAGAATTTGATCACGGCTAAAGTGACAATGCATATAAAGTGACTGGATAAAGAGCATCAATATATTTTAACCATCAATAAGTAATAAAATCGGTCACCAAACCAATGACCCCCACCACCACCCTCAGCGCCTGGACCCCCATCAGCACAGAAGACACCACCCACGTCATGAACACCATCCACTCTGGCTCTCCCTCTGACCCATGCCCCCATCACATCTACAACAAAACCGACACCATCATTGCACCCCACCTCCGGAACGTCATAAACAATTCCTTTGCGTCAGCCACCTTCCCAGAGAGCTGGAAGCACGCAGAGATCAACGCCCTTCTGAAAAAACCCACAGCAGACCCTAAAGACCCCAAGAACTTCCGCCCCATCTCCCTTCTTCCCTTCCCGGCAAAAGTCATCGAGAAGACCGTCAATAATCAGCTGACTGCATTCCTCGAGGCAAACAACTTGCTCGACCCATCCCAGTACAGATTTCGAGCCAACCACAGCACCGAGACCGCCCTCATCGCAGCCACCGACGACATCAGGCCCTGATGGACAACGGGGAGACAACCGCCCTCATCCTCCTAGACCTCTCAGCCGCCTTTGATACCGTCTGCCACCGCACCCTAATAACCCGCCTCTACAACACTGGGATCCAAGGAAAAGCCCCGGACTGGATCACCTCGTTCCTCTCCAACAGAACCCAGAGAGTCCGCCTCCTGCCGTTCCGCTCCGCGGCCACCAAGATCATCTGCGGTGTACCCCAAGGCTCCTCGCTCAGCCCAACCCTCTTCAATATCTACATGAGCCCCCTCGCCGCCATCGCACGCAAACACAACCTCAACATCATCTCCTACGCCGACGACACCCAGCTGATACTCTCCCTCACCAAAGACCCAGCCACCGCCAAAACCAACCTCCAGGAAGGAATGAAAGACGTCGCAGAATGGATGAAGCTCAGTCGGCTGAAACTGAACTCAGACAAGACGGAGGTCCTCATCCTCGCACAAACCCCATCCGCCTGGGACGACTCCTGGTGGCCCACAGCGCTGGGCACCGCACCGACACCCATGGACCACGGACGCAACCTGGGATTCATCCTTGACTCCTCCCTCATGATGACCAAACAAGTCAACGCCATCTCATCCTCATGCTTCAACACCCTGCGCCTGCTCCGAAAGATCTTCCGGTGGATCCCCACCGAAACCAGAAAGACGATCACCCAGGCCCTCGTCACCAGCGGACTGGACTACGGGAACGCCCTTTATGCAGGAACCACAGCCAAACTTCAGAAACGTCTTCAGCGCATACAGAACGCCTCCGCACGACTCATCCTCGACATCCCTCGCCACAGCCACATATCTGCCCACCTGAGAAACCTGCACTGGCTCCCCGTCACCAAGAGGATCACGTTCAGGCTCCTCACCCACGCACACAAAGCACTCCACGACAAGGGCCCCGAATACCTCAACAACCGCCTCTCGTTCTATATTCCTACCCGCCAGCTCCGTTCCGCCAGCCTCGCCCTTGCCACCGTCCCACGGATTTGCAGAACCACCACAGGAGGAAGATCATTCTCCTACCTGGCCGCCAAGACATGGAACTCCCTCCCCGCACACCTACGACTGACCCAGGACCATTTCACCTTCAGGAAACACCTCAAGACCTGGCTATTCGAGCAGTAGCGGCCCCCCTCCCTTCAGCGCCTTGAGACCCTCGCGGGTGAGTAGCGCGCTTTATAAATGTATTGATTGATAGTGTCTGTAATGTATAGCTCAACAATAGAAAAGACCTAGGTTGGGACTGTCCGTGGTGTAATGAATACATTTCTTGCTAGATGATGTCTATTGTGGGTGATACAATGTTATCAAAGGAATATTTTCTGGGGGATGAAGTAATCATACTGTTGTCCACTACAACAAGAGCCTGTTCTTAATTGACCCTATTAATCTAGTGCAGTCATTCAGCAGCCTCCTGTTGAGCTATTTTCTATATCTCAATATAGACGTAATAAATAAAGCATTTTTGAAGTGGTTTTTGAGGACTCATTTAAAAGTCCTGTAGAACCTGTAGGGGAGAGGAGTTGGCCTAATGGCTAGGGCGCTCAACCTCGGACCTGGGGAACTGGGTTCGAATCTCGGTGATGACGCTGAACATCCTGTGATTCTGGGCAAATCACTTAATCTCCCCATGCCTAACAAAAAATGAATGTGTGTCTTCATGTAACGTAACTGGTGCTATGTAAAGCGCTCTGATACCTGATTGGATTCGGGTCAAGTTTGCGCTATATAAAACTCTGCAAACAGGTCATCAAATAAAAGGGACAAGTGCTGTTGTACCTTAGACAGTGCTGAGGTCTTTAGACAATAAAAGACACAACTTCCCAACACTATAGGTTGTTGCCAACCCGAATGTTCAGTCTACATATATCGCATGTCAGTCCTATTTGCTGAAATCCCTTGCTGTTACCTAGGACTCGAGCCTGACATTTGTTTGTGCCCAAAAGTCAGGATATCCATCCTTTCCAAATGGAGTCTGATGAGTTATGCTCACTCTTACTCCGCATTCTGTCTATGGTATCCTCAATGTATTGTGTTAACTGTTGCCAGTTGTCAAACTGTGTCAAATCTTTTATCCTGGTAAGGCCAGGACACGTTGTCTGTTGCACAATTTTGTTCAGGACAATCATTTGTGTGGTATTAAACAAGCCCCAAACAAAGCCTCAGTTCCCTGAACGGGCCAGTCTTTAGTCCCTAAGATAGACTTCACATCTATTGTGCCCCTCCAAAAGTTGAAACCTTGCTCAGAGAACTGGGAAAGGAAAGAAGCAGAGTGAATCAGTTTCAGGTCTAACATATTTTTCTTCGCAGGTGACGGTGCAAGTCTGTAATAAAAAAAAGTCTTGGTCAGATGTGTCATATCCACAAAAATATTCAAACTTCTGTGTGAATTCTTTGGAACAACTCCATTGGGTAAAGTTAAAATTTTCTTTAGGAATACTAGCTTTGTATAGAAAATGATGTCTGTAATGTGGAAAACAAAACATCTCATCAAAGTTAGCTGTGCTATAATATACTCATCAGAAGAAAACACAGTTGGAGATCTTCTAAATATTCATACACTATATCATCAGAAATACTACTAGGGGTGATACACTATATCATCAGAAATACTACTAGGGGTGATAAAGTCATTTAAGGACATTTTAAACAAATGCAGAATTTGTATAAGTTCAGTCGGACCATACACACCAAATGATACCTTATCCCTTACAATCCCATCCGAAACTGGAACAGCTGAAATGTTCACGAGGGACAGGTCTCTTTGGTCACGGTGTGCAGAGATGCGTGTGATTTCCGAAGCAAGTTTCCCCTGTGTACTGCAGAGCTTTCTAGGATAAAATGACCATTCAGAAGCAGAAAGACACTGTCACAAAACCAATCCAAAGGACCAGGAAATGTAACTCAATTGTAATCCAAAGGTGTAACCATGGAAAAACAAAGTGTGTTCTTTTCAGCCAAAGATAGGAAACAGGCACCTTCAGTTCAAAGGGCAGGGGTGGTGGGGGCGGAGTTTGCTCTGATGTATCAGAGGAGAAGTCATCAAAGTCCATTATTAGACAGAAGCCGCTCGGTCTATCCTCAGCAGATCAGAAAGTTGTATTGAACTTGATTAAGACTCGATCTGTGGTACGTTGATGTAGACCTTGTTCTTTTCAGGATTTTTAATTGAAATTTGTGTTTCTGTACTTGTTCACTATGCAGTTGTAGTTTTTGCGACAGGTAAAATACATAATAATACTAATACTTTATTCGGTTTGCTAAGAACCATCAAAGTATAAAACAGTACAATAAAAAATATAAAAACAATTACATTCTACTTCAGTTTATAAATTCCAAAGCTATTTGTTCAACCATGATATTCATAATAGATACGCATAGTTATTTTGGTAATCCGATAGTCGTATTGAAAAATAAAATATCATACTTAAAAAAATATCAGTGCAAGGACTCCCAAGGACTGGGTGCATAAGAGCAAAATACGCATCATTTTAAGACCTCAATAGGAATTTAAAAGAGCAATTTAAAGCATACGCAAGTTTAATAATCAACAATGGAATGAATATTCACTGTAAATCACAAAAAGTCTGCTATTGGAAATTTACTACACTCATACCAGACATTAAGTAAAACGTTGCTGACTGCAAAAACAATTAAAGGAGATGTGTCAAGCAATCTAATAGTCCCAGATTCCGACAAATTGGACAAATCCATTTGCAGTGGGATCCGAGGTACTCTGGGCAAAAAAACATAAAATATGCCTCGGTCTCAAAGTCCACACCAAATGCTGGGCAAAGGCTCGAAACCAAGTCTCTTTTCCATTTCTTTGTAAATGTTCTCAATGGAAGGGTACCTTAACCCAAAGTGAACATACAAACTCTTGGCTAGAGGCGGGGATACTAGATCGAGAAATGACACAAAGCACTGGTAAAGCTTAAACTCCAAGAACGTGTTGGTCAAATGACCCTTTGCCCCGCTATTTATATATTGTTCATGGATATTGGATGGATATTGTTCATGGGTATGTACCCAGTAGCGAGATTTCAGACCATTAAGCTCAGCTTTACTAAGGGAATTTATCCCACAGTCTTTGAAGGCCCAACCCGGTGAACCAGTCAGAGACAAATTCAACCCAGGGTACTCTCTTAGCACTGGTAGTATTTAGTAAATCCCAGAGGAAATCTCTATAGCCACTTAGTTTGGGTGTGAACCAGAGACAAACCCAACACACAAAAGGTTTAAGTGCTGCCAGATCACTGATTCTCTTAAATCCTAAATAGAAATGAAGTGGATTAAGAGGGGTGTTAGTCGGTACAGATTCTAGCTTCTGAACAAAGATGTTCTTTTCAGTAGCCAATTGCTGAATATCGAGGCAACCCAAGATCTCAGCACCATAAAACACAGCACTTTGTGCTTCGGCTGATACACCTCTAGGGCCGGTGATATAAAGCTCATTTTTTTATGCAGTCTTATGATAGCATTAGATCTGTCTTCGATTAACAGCATGCTTTTTGGAAGTTGTCCTACACATTTGAATTTTTTCATTAATTTGACCTCTAAATAATCGAAGCTGTGTACCCTCTCTAGTAATTCACTACCAACAAGGATGACATAATTTATAACAACTCCTGTCCCAAACACCATGGGCCTTATTATGAGAAGTGACTCATAGCTGCATGAAAACAGCGATGCGTCACTTCTCAGTGCACCCTCCTTGCGACATAATGGATGCGTCATATTTACTGCATGACGCATCATGTCGCAAGGAATGACAGATACGTCAGTATTACTCACATATCTGTTGGCACAAAAATGATGCATTGCTGGAGTTGTGTTGGAAGCATGACGCAACTCCAGCAATTCCCTGCATACATTATACCTGACGCATGGTTAATGTAGCACAGGAGTTTACAAAGTGAAGCACCTGCCTAGATGCGTCACTTTGTAAATAGGGCGAAACATGGCACATTTTTTACGCCACTGTTGCGTCACAAAAAGTGACGCACAGGTGGCACAAAAGTGTCACAAGGGCTCATAAATGAGCCTCCATATATTTAGTCTTATTTACATTGAGATCCAGACCCCTGGAAGTACAGAACCCTAAAAACCTGTTAATTAAGAGGTGGATCCCCATGGTTGTTTTGAAATATAAAGAGAGAATCATCTGTAAACAGAAAGAATGGGAACCTTTCTATTGTTCATGACAGGTGAGTCATTTCTACAATTCAAAAGTGTTTCCACTACACTGTTTATATAGAGGGTAAATAACATTGGGACAAGAACGCCCGTTTGTTGCACACACCGCTCAATAGGGATGTATTCTGTTAGTTCTCCCTTGCCACCACGCCAGACTTGAGCAATGTTTTTTGCATGAAGTTTAATCATAAGCTGAAGCAAGTTCCCAGGAAGCCCTTTATTTGACAAGATTTACCACAAGTTATTACTTTGAATAAGGTCTAATACTGCTCTAATGCTGCTCTAAGATCTACAAATGCCACAAAGATCTTTTGTTTAGATAATAGAGCATATTTCCAGTAGAGTGTGACAAATCTAAACATTTGATCAGAGGTACTAATCCTTGGACGGGAACCAACTTGAAGTGGGGACATGATTTTGTTATAGTCTGTCTAAAACTTGCCTTTCAAAAATCTTTTGTAGATTATCAATAAAAAGAATTGGCTTGTAATTAGAGGGGGAACAAGCCTGACCCTTCATATAAATCATAATGATTTTAGCCCCTCCATGAATCTGGGATCTCCCCACCATATGAAATTACATTTGATGGTAAGTTTATGTAGCTTGTCCAAACTAATGGCTCTGTTTTTTACAGGTCTCCAGGGATTTTGTCAGGCCCAGGGGCCTTGGCTGATCTTAAGAGGTCAATAGCTTTAGCTGTATCTTCAAGGCTAAAAGTTACCAAGTCAGCATCCTCTGCGCTGACTATAGGCGACATCTCAATAGCGGCAGCTCAGAGATGATTCATCAAGGTTTTTTGCAGCATATAGCTTGGAAAAATGGGAGCCACACTTTGTTGTTGTTCAGTGTTGTCTCTTGTTGAAGAGAGCAGGCTTCATTTGTAATTAAAGCTTCCATCTGAACCTCCTGTATAGTAGCAAGAGGAGACTGGCACCTAGCCAGGAACGCATGTTGCTTACTGTTGAGAATTGGCCACATAGTGTGGTTTTGATCAGTTCAATCGAGACAAACTGTTTGTCTTGATGGCTGGCAAGTGGTGGAAGAAGTACTGTTAAAAACTGCTTTAAGTCACATTTTTTCTCTCCACTACCGCTTTTCTCTCTGGGTGGTATGGAGACAAGAAATGAAGTGTCACATCCACACTTTCCCTTGGCCTCTTTGTAAGCCTGAGAGCTAAACGCCGCACCCTGGCCTGAATGTAATGTGCCAAGTGCATATGTTCCGATGAGGATTCGCAGTTCCTTTATACCAGTTCAGGATTCAGCCAATCGCTGTGGCCGGACGCAGAGGAATCAAGAGCAGCAATCCACTGCCAACAAAATATACTTGTAAGCTCCGTCTGATGATTGGGCCGCAGTGGTCCAAATGAACACAAGACAATGGCTTGTTTGAGATCAGTAGAAGTGTCTGTGGTGGTAGTGCCTCGGTGGAACCCTTCTGCTGGAAGATGTCGCATCGGAGGACAAAGTCTTTGGTCTGTTTGTAAAGACCTGGCCACCAATAGCGTTGCTGTAAGAATGAAATTGTAGCAGCAGACGCCAGACCCTCAAGTGCGGCTAGAATTAATACCAGTCTGTGATCACAGTTTGGTATTACTCTAGCCCCCACACCTGGAATCTGAGTATAAGGTGTGTTTTGTGCATCTAACTTGTAGGAGTAATTGAGTGGAAAGTCTTTCCCCACCATGATGTCCTCGTACTAGAATGAGTGATTGGAGAAACCGTGGCAGTGCAAACTGTCACCATTGCAGCTTCTTCGGCCATTGAATTCACTACAACGTAAACACCAACAAGTTGATGACTCAGTACATGCATAACATGAGTCTGTGGCAAGCCTTCTTTCAGCCTCGCCACCTGTTCCCAAAGCAGCTTGTGCTTTACCGTACAGTCTTTTGAATCTCTGAATCCATTCTGGCTCCAATAATGTAGGTACTCATTATATGACTGTGGGGAAAGTGTAGGGAATCCAGCATGCTATTCTAACCCTGGGCAATGAACTCCGCTCTGCTGCCGTAGCAGAGTCAGCTACTGAACTGCACCCACAAATGCTTTGATAAAGAAACTTTACATGCTAAAAATCATATAACCAATTCACAAAAGTGAACTTCAAAAATGAAAAATATCAGGCAATGAGAGAGGTGATGATTTTGGGATCCCCCTAACCTAGGGGAAGGACCAAGCAGATGCCTTGAACACAAAGAGCATATCATGCTGGACTAGTTGAACTACAGCTCTTTGTAGAAATATTTTGATATTGGATACTATAATATTCACTGCCCACTGCTAATCTCGTCCCATAATGCTTTGCAGGGCCTTTGGTTGGGATAGTATTTTTGCCCATAACTGTGCTTGGTGTGGTCCTAAGAGGATGGGACCACCACCGAATCGTTCAGCAAGATATGCTCTTTGTTCTCAAGGCATCGGCTTGGTTCTCTCCCTAGGTTAGGGAGGATCCCAAAATCATCACCTCTCTCACTGCTTGCTAAATTTTCATTTTCACTTTTGTGAAATGACTATATGCATTTAAGCATGTAAAGACAGGAATACTTGTTATTTTACCAAAAGTATATGAGGTTTCTGTTTTATTAATAGGGAGTCCGACAGAGCGTTGTAGTACTCCGCCAATTACATCCACCCTTAGCGTATTCTTTAATGCCAGTACTGGAGCATTCAGTTGTGCCAGCTGTGCAATCACTTAGTGACTGCATGTAGGTTTTCTCAGGACAGAAGTCTCCATCATGCATACAGCCTTTTACAACTGTGCATGTGGCTGAGTGTTGTTTTTTGTCAGTACAGCAGGAGGAGTAGAACCATCAGTATAAATGATGTAGTCATTTCGATCTAGACAAAAAGAACAATTATTGGACAGAATGCTGAACAATGTCATAGACACCAGACCCTCAAGTGCAGCTACAGAGATCTGAGCCTAAATCCATAGTTATTTACTCCCATGCCATTCCAGTTTGGACCCAGCCATATGCAAATCAATCTTGACCCTGTTCCCCGAACTGCCAAGCGAGGTCCTTTGTAGACTGGAAACAAGCATCCTAGGACCAGTTTGAGGGTTTCACCCCTCATCAGCCAGTCTAGCTTGAGTCCAGTGGCATGGAGAGCACAGGATCCACTTCTGGGAATACCTGTCCCAATCGGGGTGACAAAAGTCAAAAGAACAAATGATGGACAGAATGCTGAACAATGTCATACATTCAGCCCAGTACAGAGATCTGGGCCATAATACATAGTTTTTTTTGCTCTACATGTCATTCCAGTTTAGACCCAGCCATATGTAAATCAGTCTTGACCCTGTTCCCCATGGGAACAGTCCAGCCCGATTTGCCATGCCAGGTCCTCTCTTGACTGGAAACAAGCATACTAGGACTGGTTCCGGAGTCTCACCCCTTATCAGCCAGGCTAGCTTGACTCCAGTGGCATGGAGAGCACAGGATCCACGTCTGGTCATTCCTTCCCACTCAGGGTGACAATGCAAAAAGAACAATTGATGGACAGAATGCTGACCAATTTCATACATTCATATCAGTACTCTGGGCCTAAATCCATATTTTTTTGCTCCCCATGCCATTCCAGTTTAGACCCCGACATGTCCAAATCAGTCTTGACCCTGTTCCCTATGGGAACATTCCAGCCCAAACTGCCAGGCCAGGTCCTCCCTGGACTGGAAACAAGCATCCTAGAACCGGTTTCAGGGTCTCACCCCTCGTCAGCCAGGGTAGCTTGACTCCAGTGGCCTGGAGAGCACAGTACCCACGTCTGGGCATACCCGTCCCACTTGGGTGACAAATGCAATATCGATCTAAAGGCATTATTTCATTAGGCAGAGGATATTCTTGTTTGTACTGCAGAAGTGCTTGAGTTTGTAGTGTAGAGTCAAATCTGTAATCTACATCCATTGCAGTGAGTGAGTTTGCCCATTGTATCCATCTTGGATGCAGAGCTTTAGCATTTGGAACAATTACTCTGGTAACCATCTCTAAGGTTGGTTCCGGCGTCACAACAATAATGCGTTTCCCTTGAGCCAAGGTGCGCTATGTCCCTACAGTAGTCTGTACTGCTGTCAGTATTTTTTCAGTAGGTGCAAAACGCATATCAGCATTGGTATATAGATGCAATTTATATGCTATTGGTACTATGTTACCTTCATTGAATGTGACATACGTATACCCTGATCTACCAGCGATTGCACGGATCACCAGGTTTGTAGTGTTTACACACGGTGTGGATGTTTGGAAGCTATCATGTCAGCTTGAATGGAACGTACATTTCCTGTATGTTCCTGCATCCAGTATGAACTTGAGATGTCCGGAAATATTTGACGGAAAGTTTGACCCGTCTGCGTAATCTGGAATATATGTTTTGCCAAAATGTAGGAATCCCAATATGGATTGTTATCTTTTTAGAGTTGTTGGAGGTTAAGGCAACTCATATTTTCTGACAAAATGGGTGGATCTGCTTTTGCCCTCATCTGACAACTCGTAGCCCAAAAATAAGACACTGTAATGGTCAATCTGTACCCCATGCAAGTAAACCCCAGAATTATATGGTCCACTCTGGTCAAGTGTTCCATAAGTTTAGCGTCTGTTAAATAAATGTCATTGACATATGACAACGCCTAATTATAATCATTTTCAAGTAGTTCTGTAACTCTTGCTCAGAACAGTCCAGGGCTATTCTCATACCCCTGAGGTAAATGATAGACTTGTTTCTAAGAACCTAGCATGGTGAAAGCTGTCAAATACCTGCTTCGAGGTGCTACATTTTAGCAGAAAAAATCAATTAGAGATTCCTAGCACTGTGCACGTTTTGTACTACAAATGTGCAAGTAGCTGAGTTTAAGTGTCTGTAATCTAATACTAGATGATAAGATTGATCTGGTTTAATTACCAGTAACCATGGATTGTTCATTGAAGAGGCGCAACTTTCTATTACACCTTGGTATTCAAGTTGTGCTAGGATTTCCCTAACTTGTTGTTTGTCTTTGTTTTTTATTGGATATTGTCTTTGAGGTTGTGGTGTTGTCCTCAATGGAATGCCATGATAAGGTCAACCGTCATCCCTCTCCACATGGTTGCAGTATAAAGTTGGAGCTAGCGCTAGAGCCCACTTCTTGGCATATGAATGTTTAACTGATTCTGGAATGAGGTCAAAAAAGGCCGGTAAAAACACAGTTTCCCGTTTGGATTATCCATCACAAAATCAGGTGGCCAATTCTTTTCGGCCAGAAGGATCTCATATCCTTGAGTTAGCCCCTACCTATGGAGGGCATTAATAAACCCGGGTATGTCCCCCTCTAACTGTAGTTGGACTTTGTATAAACGATGCGGAAAGCATACCCTGCTATCTGGTGTTGGCACCGTAATATACTCACTCAGTGCTCCTCTCACCAGACAATCCATCAGGTTCTGGTGAACTATTATGACTTCTGCCACACTGTCCGGCATTGCCAATGACAATCAGGACACAACATGCACACTGTACAAAGTTATCACGCACTCACCACACTGGACAACTGGACATTCAAACACTGGCCCACACTAGCTCTCCCTGAGGTCGAGAGACACCTGTCTCCTCCTTATCTGATGTCAAAGTATTTTATTCTACCCACAAAATGCATATATTGCGGCCCAAACCTCTGTACTTTGAAACTGTCCTCAGACCATCTCTGTTGATTTTCTCCCTGTGGCCACATTCAATTAAACCAACTTGTTTCTGTTTTGCCAAATGCCTCTTGTCGTTTCATTTATTTAAGGTAAAATCATATTCAACATTTGGGTGAGCCAGCCAGGAGAGATTGGTTTATCAAGCCTGTCTGTTGTCAAAGCAAGAACCCCGGCCCAAACAGATTACATCTCTGCAATGAGATTGGTGAACAGACACCGTAATTCATTAGAGTCCCCGGGGCGGAGGTCCGTCCAGAGACTGCTGTCACAGGGTGAAGGACTACATCTGATCCTCAGTACCAATATGTGGCAAACTAGGACAAGCGTGTAGATCACATTTGCTTTTCCTCTAGTCAGCAAGCAAGAGAAGGCAACAGTTTTATCATTGGGGCAACGGTGCAGGATACAGAGGCACGATTGTCCCTGGATATCAGATAGGGACCACCTGGACCATTGGGCATGATAGAAAGGTTTGCTTGTCTCTTGGTGTCATATAGGGGCTGCTTGGACCACTGGACGTGGTACTGAGGTATGCATAGGCATTAGGTGTAATATAGGGCCAGCATCTTGATCTTATTTGTAGTCTCAAAGAGTATTTTAGTGCTATTTGTTTTGTTTTTCCACTGGCAGTATCTAAAAGAAGTAAGAGGTATTATTAGCTTGGACCACTGGGCATTAGGCATTCAGTATGCACTACCACTCAGTGTGACATAGAGTGTAATTCGGATGTTAGGAAAAATTCGGACCTTGGTTAATAAGGTGTAGCTTGTGTCTGGCCACAGAGGGACGATATTTATCAAGTTATTCCTCTTTTTCCGCACAAATCATTGTTATTTTTGTCCACCGAGCTGATACTAACAGACTATGAGACTCACTTAACTCTGCGTATTACACAGGACATCCCCGCTCCTCTGACTATAAACTCTAGGAGGAGGCTAAAGTTTTTGGACAAAATAATAATTTTTTATATCAACCTTTTATCTTTTAGTCTCTTTTAGATTTTTCCATTTATGCATTTATTGATGTCGTGGTGCTATTAACAATTTTCAATTTTGCTTCATGTTTTAATGTTATTTCATGTTAGTGAGTCTAAGGTTTATGAAATAATAACAGTTTTTCCTCAAATCAGGATCTCGTTTGCTAATTTACTGCTGCAAATTACCTCATACTGTTCTGAGCTAACAATTGCACTTTGTTACAGGCTGTTACTAGTTCATTGCATTTGTCTTTGTCTACTTTTAAGTGTTCTTTTTCTTGATGGATCAATTCTTGTAGAGCAAGTAACCAGTAGATTGTTTTCGGTACTACCCCGTGTACACAGTTTTCCCCACAATTATAGTGGAATTTGTAATCATTTAAAATCTTGAGACAATCACAAATTTAGTAAATTCCTTAAAACAAGTCTCCTAATCCATAATGGAGTCTCCACTCAACCATATGCAAGCTAGGTTCCCCACACAGGTGCAGACATTAGGAAAACATTGCAGTGAATGGCACACCCATAGCAAATCATCCACATTTCCCTGACCTGAGGGGGGAACTTTCGATGCCAATCTACCAGAACTCACCCAGACCAGAGTGGCAACTCACTCCTAGAGAAATGATAGCCAGGGAGGATGGGGAAGTGTTGGCCACCCTTTTTGTGACCTACAAGCGGAATTGATAAAGGAGGAGAGCCAGTTCAACCGGTCCTGGCCAAAAGACGGGTCATTTGAGTCAGAGGACATGACAATGGGGGACGATTGCATCAGATATGGAAAAGGAATCCCCGATTGGGATTTTCCCTACATGCAACAATACCTCACAAAGAAGGAAAGGAAGCAGGGAAATAGGAGTAAATAGAAAGGAAGCGGAACGGGTTCTGGTCGCCCCTGAAAGCTGCACTGGGAAAACACACCACAGGTCAGAGCAGCTGTAGCCACAATGGCACAGAAGGCAACGGTGCAAATGGGGGCACCACTGCAAAGCCAGCACCATACCACCCCCTCCTCTGTTCTCGAAATACCAAGTAAACTGCCGACCCCACACCCATCGGGCAAAAGAGACGCTCTCACTCTCACTTGTCCTGTTCAATCCGTAACATGATGATCCGATGAAGAGCCCACTGTGACAATACTGGTAAACAACACACCTCACAATGTCCTGATTGACACTGGGGCAACAAAGTCCTGTCTAAAGGAAGGGATTGAGCCGCTGTCCAGGGAATGCATGGACACACAGAGATTCTCAGGTGCGATTGTGAGGGCCCCCTTCACAAAACCCTTAGAGTTAGAAGTAGGTGGAATCAGGGTGAGCTACAGTATTACCCCTCGTCACTAACTAAACTCCTGGGCAAGACTCAATGGCCAAATTAAGCATGACCATCCATTTCTCCAAGAACGGGACAAAGTTTGTGCTCAACCCCTGGCGTCACCCCAGCCAGACTCATGTCCCCGGTATGCTCACAGGGCACAACCAGACAGGTGACAGCAACACACACCAATTTGCCATCCTTTACAAATGCCGTTCTCACCCTTGTGGTTAACAGCCCTGAGTTGCAAGGACAGCAGCTACAACTGCCGCAAGCATTTGTATTCCGCTGAGAGGGCCACTATGATGCAGAACCCTCACAGGGAGACATGGTCTGCTTAGAGGCCATTTATATATGACCCAGGTACGGTGTACTGCTGGGAACAGACTAGGCAGGCACAATGTGGGTGTGCATCATCATCACAGTGACTGGTATCAGTGTACGGGAGATGACTGATGACCATCTGTATGGCGAATACCCGGGGGCACCAGAAATCATCTTTGCTAACTCCATCCATAGTAGGGTAAAAGTATGGAGGGAGGCCCTGTTTCCCCTAGCAGTGATCACTACATTGCAGGAGGAGGACCTGGCCACTGTACTACAACAACTGTGAGCCAAGGGGCCCTACGATGTAGGGCTCATTAACACTGCGGACCCAGTGGGAATAACATTGAGAGAATGCGTCCTTCTGCTGTGTGTGTATGCTGATGACATCTTAGTGTGAAGTCCCTTCAAGGATCTAAATCGCCAAGAGACAATAGCCCTCCTAACCGCACTTGCCACAAGGGGCTACAAGGTGGATAAGGGAAAAGTGCAATATGTGCAACAGCAGTTTAGCTATCTAGGTCAGCTCATCTCAACAACTGGCCGGTGGATTATGCCTGAACAAGCAGACTCTATCCAGGCCTTGCCACCGCCCATGACAAAAAAGGGTATGCGCAGATTTGTAGGCCTCTGCAACTATGTCCAACGATGGTCTTTGATTAATCACACTCATTGCCCCCTTGCTCCAGGCAATGAAGAAGGCCAAAACAGGCAGGGAGGATGAGCTGGTCTGGACATCTGAGATGCAGGAAACCTTTGACAAACTAAAAATGGAAATATCCCCCTCCCCGTGTTAGATACACCCGACTATAGGAAGGAGTTCTTCCTATTCATAATCACAAAAGAATACTCCAATAGACCACACAGTGGTCGGTAATGCTAGTGAACTAGCTATACCCGAGGTAGGGGACCAAAAAATTGAGGGAATAGAAAGGGATGGGGACTCTCTAGTGAAAGGTTGTACCTAACCCAACCATGAATGTGGGGAAAAGACTGTTTTTCTTTTAATTACCCTCACACACCCTAGTGGTGTCATGCTTCATCATTGGGTCACCCCGACTCCTAAAATTAGGGTGGGCTCAACCACAGTGTTGGGAGCTCTTTTGATATATAACAGACAAGGGGGTTTATAAACAAAATACCTCAGGCAGATCCCTGGTTTCCCTTTATTCTTGGATCTGTCTGGGTGATTACAAAATCTAAAATTGGGTCTTTATTGGAGTGTTATGGTCCTAAGACCCTAGTGTCGACATGTTTCAGTCCGTAGTGGCCGTAAAGGTCCAGGACTTTCTTCAGGGAAAGACTGACCCCCTATGTGAGTGAAATAAACAGGGTGGGAGGTCCCTATCCTGTCAGTAAAGCGGGGGAAGAGTAGCTGCTCCTCGTGAATTGTTAAAAGTGTGTGTCATCTGCCAGACTCCATCTGAAAAGAAAAACAGCGACAGACAACAGAATTGCTGCCGTGCATACTGCCCCAGTGAGGTGTAGTGTAATCCGCAACGGCGAGCATGCCTAAATTATTGTGCATGCTTTTGTATAGAGGATTCTCCACTCAATGTGCCACTCAGATTAATATCACTGTAACATATAGGTTATTATGTCACAGGTATAGTGTGAAAGTGGCGAATTTAATCGCATGCTAGCGTTATCAGTGTGAACGTCTGATTTCTAAAAAGGAAAAACAGTGGGTATTAATACACAGGCACACATACATCTCATGCACACAGTCTGTTATAATCATACTTTACCCAATTCGGGGAGGTTGACCGTTTCACACCGGACCAGAATGACAATGAGGGCGATCCTAGGGGTAGTGTAAAAGGAAAAATATGTATCTACTTGGTAGGTGAAATGCGCACAGGATTTCAGCTGTGGTGACCGATAGTGGAATAAAAAGGGGTAAAAATGCCCCGCATTATGGAATGAAGAAAGAACCACCGAGAGTCGCTTGCAGCGTCTCCATAATGCATTGTAATTCATTAAACGGCCTGTTAAATTTTTGAGAGAAACGAGAGGGGTGCCGAGCGCCAGCACCGGGCGTTAGCACTTACTTCAATTTGAGCCGGTCTTGAGTTTAAATTATGTGTTTGCGCGGAAAACCCGAGAGGGGTGAGTCCCGCCCCCGGCCCCCAGAGGAAGTGACGTACAATGTAATTGACGATGTCAACGTGGCATAGTTGGGGGTTGTAGTTTTTTACATAAGGAGATGGTAGTTTAGGAGCGGTACACTCGTGTGTGGCATTTGGTCACTGTAGGCGCCAACGTGCTTGTGTAAAAAGCCTGAAAGGAGTGCATAAAGTAGCATGTGTGTGTTGTATGTGTGTTTAAAAATGCAATGAAAGTATACATCATCCCTCATTGTGCTTGTCCCCGGTTGTTGTTGACCTCTGGAGTTGCTCCTCGTGTTCGGCCCTGGCCTGTCTTCCTCCTAAAAAATGTTGATCAAATTCAGGTTGGAAGTAGGGACCTGTCGGGTATTGTGGTGGGCTTTGGAAGGGGACCGGACCGAATGGACCAGGCCATGGGTACATCTGTGGGTGTCCATATCTCTGGTTATAGCCACCTCGTCGTGGTCTTCTTGGTGTGTTGTGCCAACTCCTGTAAGAACCATCACTGGAACAGTCATCTTGCTCTGAGTCCGATGATCTGGATTGGCCACTTCGTGAAGATCCGGTATCAGAATTTTCTTGTCCTTTATAATCATCCTTTATGTAAGTGTATATTTTCTCGTGACTCCATTTTTTAAGGTCTTTTTGGAGTTTAGAAATTTTGTTCTGCATGAGATAGTCCTTGTGTTCCGTGATCTCTTTGTTCACTTCTTCAAGTTTCTTTTTATACAGTGTCAATTTAATTTCTGTAAGTAGATGGTCCTCGCTGGTTTTAATTTTGATTAGTATGGCATCTGATAGACGCTTGGCCGTATTGATTATCAGGATTAGCCAATCCCTGGAGCAGCGGCATGCAATCAGTGACCATTCCTTTTTGAATTGGGGGTCATCCAGGAATATCTTGGGTGCGTTTGTGACCAACAAGCGTGTTGGTGCTGCATTTCCCCGGAGATATTCTGTCATGATGACTCCATGTAGGAGAATTCACATCAGAAAAATTTGACTCAAAACGTTTTTCCACGACAAAGAAGAAATTACAAAAGATGGTGAATACACTGGCTTACAACCAAAATCAACATTCTACTCACCATCATGCATGATGCCCCCAGAGGTACTCGCCTTTGAGGAAGCAGTTGCAAAAGAAGTAGAAGAACTCCAACCCCGGAAGAACACCTTTAACAACTTAAGCAACAAAGAACGCACAGCCCTTGCGAAATTGAAGAACAGATCAGAATTAATAGTTAAACCCGCTGATAAAGGAGGAGATACAGTAATTCAAAGTACACATGCCTATAGGACAGCATGTCTCACTCTTTTGCCGGACAACAAATTTTACAAAAAAATCAATCAAGACCCGCCACAGCGACTCAAGAAAGACAAACCACACTGACAACAGACGCCCTAGGGAGGGAATGGATCACTAAGAAAGAACATGGGTTTCTGAATCAAGAGGCCCCGCGAACACCTCTGTTCTATACCATTCCTAAAATCCATAAAGGGAAAACACCCCCTCCAGGAAGACCCATTGTCTCTGGGATAGGGTCAGTCCTCGAACCTCTGTCCCAATATACCGACTGGTTCCTATGCCCGTTGGTCAGACGTATAACATCGTATGTACAGGACACTAAACATCTTCCCAATCTCCTGATAAACATCGAGTATGATCCGACTGAATATTTTTTGGTATGTCTAGATGTTGAGGCGTTATATACCAGTATACCCCAGATGGAAAGCATTCATGTTATTGAGGAACTTTTTAAGAATGAAGATTGGCAGTGGAGTGCACCCATTAATTGGGTTATCACTCTGATGCGACTGGCACTCACTGAGGATTTTTTTAAATTCGAGAACCAACTATATCTACAAGTCCACGGTACATCAATGGGCAGAACATTTGCTCCTAGCATTGCAGGCCTGTATATGAGCCATTTTGAGGACCAACAAATATGCTAAAAACATCTGTAAGTGGTACAGATACATTGACGACATCTTTGTGGTCTGGAAGGGTGACGATAAGAGTATTTTGAACTTCACTAACTGGGTCAATGGGTTAAATCTATACCTACGATTCACTATGAACAAAGATAGAGAAACAATTCCATTTGTAGACGTCAATATAACTGCAAGGGATGGTACATTGAGTAGTTCTCTGTATGCCAAACCGACCGACAAAAATAGCCTACTGAGATTCGACAGCGCACACCCACGGGCCCTTAGGGAAAGCTTACCGGTGGGACAATTCCTAAGAATTCGTAGGAACTGTTCCGAACTCCAAGATTACAAAAAAGAAGCACAGGTACTAACAGACAAACTTAAAGAAAATAACTACCCTGTCAAAATCATCGAGGGCACGAAATACCCCCCGGGAGGCTCTCCTCAAAATTCAAGAAAGCACACAACCACAACAAATGATTTGTGTCACCACATATAATTTGTCCTCAAATGATTTGAAGAAAATAATTAACAAAAAGTGGCCCATACTTACATCAAACAGGTTAGCATATGAGAAACCTATGTTTTCCTTTAAAAGAAATCAAAGTCTGAGAGACACCCTTGTCCATACAGACATATACAGACCGAAAGGTGACAACCAATTGACACTGTGGAACACTCCGCCGGTCACTGGACACTATCCATGCGGGTCATGTGTAGCTTGTGAATTCACTGAACACACTAAGACTCTTGAATTAGGTTTACGTACTCCTTGGGAACAAAGGTCACATACGAACTGTAATTCAGAAGCAGTGATCTATCTCATTAAGTGCCCCTGTGAATTGTCTTATGTGGGCATGACCAGCCGTAAAGTTAAAATACAGATAAGTGAGCACAGAAGCACAATCAGGCGTGCAGTCAAAGCCACTGGATTAACATCACATTACATGGAGAAACAGCACAAAGACACACACATTCGATGGACAATAATTGAGAAAGTTCATGGTACCGGGAACCTGCAGAAGAGACTCCTAGACAGGGAACAACTCTGGGTATACCGTTTAAAAACCCATGAGAACGGACTCAATGACGGTATGCTATGGAGCCAACTCAACAAATGAACACAGTGCAAACCTGTCTCTTGATAGTCATAAAGGCATTTACCCATTACTAAGCCTCAGCCATGACGATATAGAGTATAAACGTCATCTTATATCTCTGCCAACATCAATACAATTCAATTGTACCACTATCAATATGCACACTATAGGATAGCAAGCCTTTACATTATATCTCGCTTTAGGCCCGTTTCTTACATGTGTAAAATGGTTATCACCGCTCCCTAGGATAGGCTGGTGGAACCTATTATTGAATTACTAACAGCTATATACCTTATCTCAATACATCTACTGGGGCCTTCAATTTCTTCACCTTCATTCATGTGCCCCATTGAAATACGTATTATTTTTAGGTCCCTTCAATTTGAATTGGACCCCTTATTTTGCCTCCTTCTTTGCCTAACTAAAATGTATACTTTCATTGCATTTTTAAACAAGCATACAACACATGCATGCTACTTTATGCAATCCTTTCGGGCTTTTTACACAGGCATGTTGGCGCCTACAGTGACCAAACGCCACACACGAGCGTACCGCTCTTAAACTACCATCTCCTTATGTAAAAAACTACACCCCCAACTATCCCACGTTGACAACGTCAATTACGTTGTATGTCACTTCCCCTGGGGGCCGGGGGTGGGACTCACCCCTCTTGGGGTTTCCGGCAAACATCTAATTTAAACTCAAGAACGGCAACTCAGGCTGCTCGAGTCGAGGACCGGAACCTGAATAGGTTTGCATGCTGGGTTATTGCTCAAATTGAAGTAAGTGCTAACGCCCGGTGCTGGCGCTCGGCACCCCTCTCGTTTCTCTCAAAAATTAAACGGGGCCGTTTAATGAATTACAATGCATTATGGAGACGCTACAAGCGACTTTCGGTGGTTCTTTCTTCATTCCATAATGTGGGGCATTTTTACCCCTTTTTATTCCACTATCGGTCACCACAGCTGAAATCCTGTGCGCATTTCGCCTACTAAGTAGATACATATTTTTCCTTTCACACTACCCCCAGGATCACCCTCATTGTCATTCTGGTCCTGTGTGAAATGGTCAACCTCCCCAAATTGGGTAAAGTATGATTATAACATACTGTGTGCGTGAGATGTATGTGTGCCTGTGTGTTAATACCCACAGTTTTTCCTTTATTAGTAGATACAGTTTGAGGAGATTTTACGCTATATGGTGCAATTGAGATCGACTTCACATGGTGCACGCTGTTTTTAGAAATCAGACGTTCACGCTAATAACGCTAGCATGCGATTAAATTCACCACTTTAACACTTTACCTGTCACATACAAACCTATATGTTACAGTTATATTAATCTGAGTGGCACATTGTAGGGAGAATCCTCTATACAAAAGCATGCACAATAATTTAGGCATGCTCACCGCTGCGGATTCCACTACACCCCACTGGGGCAGTATGCACGGCAGCAATTCTGCCTGTGATGTTTTACATGTTGTTTGTCGCTGTTTTTCTTTTCAGATGGAGTCTGGCAGATGACATACACTTTTAACAATTCACGAGCAGCAGCTACTCTGCCCCCACTTTACTGACAGGATAGGGACCTCCCACCCTGTTTATTTCACTCACATAGGGGGTCAGCCTTGCCCTGAAGAAAGTCCTGGACCTTTACGGCCACTACGGACTGAAACATGTCGGCACTAGGGTGTTAGGACCATAACACTCCAATAAAGACCCAATTTTAGATTTTTTAATCACCCAGACAGAGCCAAGAATAAAGGGAAGCTGGGGATCTGCCTGAGGTATTTTATTTATAACCCACCTTGTCTGTTATATATCAAAAGAGCTCCCAACACTGTGGTTGAACCCACCCTGACTTTTAGGGTCGGGGTGACCCAATGATGAAGCATGACACCACTAGGGTGTGTGAGGGTAATTAAAAGAAAAACAGTCTTTTCCCCACATTCATGGTTGGGTTAGGTACAACCTTTCACTAGAGAGTCCCCATCCCTTTCTATCCCCTCAATTTTTTGGTCCCCTACCTCGGGTATAGCTAGTTCACTAGCATTCCCGACCACTGTGTGGTCTATTGGAGTATTCTTTTGTGATTATGATATTTTGTAGGGAGGATACACTCCGGTTATAATTACCTCTCATACCCTTTAGGTGCCTGGATTTCCTCCAGCACCTTATTGTGTTGATAATGTTCTTCCTATTCAGCCACAGTGACAGGCGACTCATGACAGCCGTCCTAACCTAAATGTACCTCTTGGGACACAAACCACTTGTGTATTACAGCAAGCTCTTTTTACAGTCATGTTGGGCCATTTTCCATGTGAACAGGCCTTGGCCGCTGCTGACTTTGCTGTTGACGATAGCACGTCCATCGTGATGGGGGCACCACCGTCACTGTATGCCAAGCATTCTGTATTTGCAGTCATACAAAAAGGAAAGAGCATGCTAACTATGTAACAAATGTTGGGGTATGAACTTATGCTCTCTAGACAATCCGTAAAAATAGTCTCGGTGCCACCTGGTAAATCCTGACACTTTCCTAGCACACAAGGTCAAGAAGGGTTAGAAGACCCACAACTATGCAATTCACCCCCATTGATGGCATCAGCCAAGCTGAAGAAGATCCCACCCTTGATAGCGCGGTGCTATTTATTGATGGGTTCCTCCACAAAAGACCAAGAGATGGTGGGAGGCATATGGGGGCAGCTGTAGTCTTGGCCCCTAATCACCAAGCTTCCGACAGCCTATGGGTCACCATGCATCTGACTCTCCTTCCCAACCTCTCTGGGCAGGCAGCTAAGGTAACAGCATTAATTGATTCACTCACCTAGAGCTCAGGCAGGACGGTGATCATCTACTCTGACTCCAGGGAATGTCTCTACCAGAGTGCACTCAAGCATAGGAAGGTGAAGGAGACCAGGTTCCTTGAAATCAGACAGCACCCCATCATGCACCGGGACCTCCGGGAGTTTCTGATAGATGAACTAACCTTACCTAAGCGCGTAGCTGTGGTGAAGTGTTCCGCCCATACTGGGGGCAAAGACTTTGTGTCCTGAGGAAATGCGTTAGCAAACCAGATGGAAAAATAGCAGCATATGGGAGCCTTGACATGCTGCCCTTGCAGCAGATTGAGGAGACCAGACTGTACCTTTAGATGGCAAGTTTGTATCCAAGGGAACTACAGAAGACTGTCCAGGGTCTGCACACAGATTGCACACAACCTCATATATTGACATACACCCTCCAAGAAACTCATCAAGTGCCACAGTCTAGTTGACGTGCCCTTACCTCAACTACATCTACCCACACACATGGCCAGAGATAACAAGATAGCGGAACCATGGTTCATCCCCAACGGTATTGAGATAATAACTATGTATCTCAGAGCAGGTACTGTCTGTCAACTATATTCTCTCAAACCCACGCTGAAGGTCGTCTCATCATCCATTCCTTGACCTACTTGTCCACTCAAAGTGCTACATATCTATTTCCTCTATATGATAGACTGGTTTGCTAAGTATCAGTGCTTGATAGTTGTGGTCTGCCCTTACTCCAAATGGATCAAAGCCGGCCCTTGACGTACACTGCAACACCAAGGCAGTGGCCTTGTTCCTTGTTCCTGATCAGGAAGGTGATACCGAGATGGGGACATACTGATGTCAACCGATCAGATAATGGCATGCACTTTGATAACTCGATTTTTGATCATATTTTCACTCTCCTGGGTATCACTCATACATTGGGCTCAGTATTCCACCCTCAAAGCAATGGAATCATTGAGAGACTCAACGGTCTTCTCAAGAACACAATTAGTCAGATTTGTGCCAGCCTTAATAAAAAGTGGCTTCCCTGTCTCCCCCTAGCCCTTTTTGCATTAAGAAACACACCCAGCAGCACCCCTAACCTCACAGCTCACCAGATTGTGACAGGCCGACTGATTGGGACTTCCATCCCAATGACCCGGACCAAATTAATCGCTGAAGCAAGCTCTCAGGTAATGGGGGATGAGCTGTGCTTGCACCTCTGGAAGCTGATGAGGACTGGCACGGTCTTGACCAAACAGGTTCACCACAGAAGCACTCAAGGGACAAACACCAACCTACCCTACTAAACCCCTCAGCGAGGACAAGAAGCCTACGGGCCCAATTCGCAAAGGCAATCTGAGACAAAAGTCTAACTTTACGACTTTTGGGATTCACAGAGGTCATTTACGAAACGTATCTTTACGTCTGCAGTCTGGCTGGAATCTCCGCACCTGGGCCGTACTCTCTGCACTCGGGCCATACTCTCTGGCTCCATCCGTACTTTCTGGTTTGGGACGGATGAAGTGCAATCAATGGGCCAGAATACAATTTTTTACAAAAAGGAACATAGGAACGTGTGATAATTGGTAGAGGAGGTCATGAAAATCACTTTGGGAAGGGAAAAGGGTGTGGCTGGACGCTCCATAATATCCCAGAAATTATTGCACCTTTGCACACGCAGTCCATAATTTGAGCTCCTCTCAGTATTGACTGTACTGAGGACAGCGCAAATCATGGATGGCTTAACACTGAGGGGAGTGCAAATCCTGGACTGCATGTACCATGATGCAAAGGAGCAAACTTTTCTGATGATATATGCAGTCCTGACAATGACAATACCAATAAATGCGATGTCAATGTATCTTGTAAACTACCCCCGCATAACAGTGTCAATATCAGTAGAAACAATATCAATGTATGCCACAATCTATGCAGGGATAACAGTGTAGATACCATTAGAAGAAATGTCAATGTATGCCATAATCTAGTCACACATACTAATGTCAATATCAGTAAAGACAATATCGATATACTCTATGACAACTGTACTCACAATACTGAGGATGTTGGTAAAAATGATATCAATGACCACCACATTTTTTGTAGAAATTCTAATGAACTTTGTCATTGCTCACAGATTCACTCAAAGTGACCTCCCCATCAACCCAAAGTCAGAGGTACGTAGTCAGACAGGCCCTGTGACCCCCAACCCTCACCAATCAAGTGACAGGTCACAGGTGGGGTCTCACTGGGCCCAAAGGCAAACGCGCACCCAGGAAAAACCCTGACCAATTCTACAGATAGGTAGTCACACACACAAACAGGACCTAGGAGATTGGCCGCTATAAAACACATTTGGTAAAATGCCACAAAAATTAGATGCCACATGTAGCTGGGAACACTCAGCCAACCAGGACATGACATGCACATTGCACGAGGAGATCAGGCGCTCACAACAACGGACATCAGGACACACACACACTGGGCCATCCTAGATCTCCTTAAGGTTGAGAGCCACCTATGTTCCCATTATCTGATGGTTTTAGTGGTTAGTTATGACTATGATCCCTTTCAAAGAATGTTGAAGTGATTTATTGTGCCCACAAAATGCACATTTGTGCGGCACAAACTTTTGTACATTATGACTGTCTTCAGATGCGCCTCTGTCGATACTATCCCATCTACTGCATTTAATTAAAGCATCTTTTTCCTGATTTGCCAAATGCCTCTTGTCTTTTCATGTATTTAAGGTAAAATCATATTCAGAATTAAGCATTCAGGCTTCTTGAAGCCATGGAAAATCTCTACTATAGTATACAGTCACGAAGGTAAGATACCTGTCCACAATGGTCTTGGACGCTATCCTAGGACTAGCCTGCAGCCTTCATCTATATCATTTCCATTGCTTAATTGTGATCATGACAATTAAAGTAAGTGCAGTGCAGTGCACACACAGAACTTAATTTGCAATATAGTGCAGATATAGCAATATAAAAGCTTTAATTTGCAGATATTATAATTTTTCTATAATCATTATGGACCTGACTCACAAACTTCTCATTGTGGTACATGTTGTAGTTTTACAAAACGTACTACAAAATGTATTACAAAATGTAAGCTTTGCTTCTACTTAATTGAGGAGTTTTCCTCCCCAACTACAGAGTCTCCAGCTACATAAGTATAGATTTTAGTAGGAAATGTGGAAGGGACACAGGGGAATGGATGGTAAAACGGGAGACTTACCACTTCAATTGCTGTAATTAGGGCAGACTAAGAGGGGTTTAATGAGGGCCAGGGAGGGTCTTTGGGAAGGATCTCAATCTCCTGCACAAGACTGACCCAACTGAATTACTCTGTGGTTGTAGACATTTAAATTACATTTTTGTTTTTGAAAGTTTACCCATGGAGTTTATGAATACCGAAAGTAGTAAACTATTACAAAGAGTAAACTTTCTCAATATGGTAACATACCTTTATCAATCAGACCCCCAGTAAGTAGCAGTTGCCTTCCTATCTTTAACAAAATCAGTGGTATTGAGATATTGGTCGGTTTTGGATGACTTTCCATAAATATTGTAAGCTACACCATGAGCAGTGACATTTAGTTGGTTGTTTTTAAACAGCCTTTAGAAATCCAGCTTACTCATAAATATGTATGTTTAATTACATTTTCTCTATAATTTTAGAAACAACAACCTCAACTAAACCACCAACACCAGATATAAAAGCAATAACCATTACAGGTAAACCTGCAATGAAAATTGAGCCTTTTGCCCTCACTTCTGACAAAAAGGTCATGGGAGATTGTTTAACAAGATTATATTGAAGCTCTCCTCTTGACAGGAACAGCTCCCAGATTCTAGGCTAAACTCGGACAAACTTGATTGCATAATCCCACATCTAATATAATTTATCTGAGTAAGAGTAATCATTTGCGGCAGACATTTAAAATAAGGTCCAAATTCATTCGGCTGATTTAAGTTATCTTGCCATTGCTGAACATATTTAAAAATCGTAGTTGTAGGTATTACAGTTATTCTACAATAACAAGTTTGTCTTCCAAAGTTCTAATTTCGTAATGAATATCCTTCAATTTAATAGGGTGATCTAGTATCATATGTAACCAGTTTTTATTGCAGAAGAATGAATCTCTATATTGATTATATTATATGAGCCTCCCATCCGGCTAACTTCAATCTATCAATTAGGAGTAATGGGAATATTGGAGTCAGTTTAACTTTGAGTTAAAGAATAATATTTCGTTGATAAGTACGTGGCTAGGTTGTTAGCAATTTCCTTACAAGCAGTGCATGTCATCCTACAAATACATCATTCATTAAGACATTCTTGAATGAATAATTAATTTTAATTGACTATGACACTCATTTCATGTTAATCAAAGCTTTTCTTTTATGAAGCTATTTATAACTGCTACTTCTGCTATGTGCAGTTTTATAGCACTTTGGCAGTTGATCAAATCCTATTCAGCAACTCAGGAATACTTTTCAATGGCATCTAGAAAATTTGTAAATTGAAAGACATCCATTCAGCTAAAGGTCTATAATTACATGTTTGTCTATATGCATTTATCGTTGCACACTATCAATGGGTGAGGGATGATTGCTTGAACAAGCGTATATAGATGCCAGCTCAACAAATCATAATATCTCCCATTTTTTAGATCATTTTATGGGTCACATTCCTTCTGACTTTAAAAATGCAAGTACTGAACTAATCCTTACCTAAGTAAAATATTGTCATGTAAAAACTCTATATTCTCGGCTACAATCTGACAAACTTGATTGCCCAATCCCACATATAATATCATGTATCTGAGTAAGAGTAATCATTAGAGACAGACGTTTAAAATATGGTACAAATTCATTAGGCTTATTTAAGTTATCTTGCCATTGCTGAACATATTCAAAAATCGTAGTTGTATGTATCACAGTTATTCTACATAATAAGTTTGTCTTCCAAAGTTCTAATTTAATAATGAATATCCTTAAATTTAATAGGGTGGTCTAGTATCATATGTAACCTAGTTTTTATTGCAGAAGAATGAATCTCTATATTGTTTTTATTATATGAACCTCCTGTCTGGCAAACTTCAATCTATCTATTAGGAGTAATGGGAATATTGGAGTCAGTTTAACTTTGAGTTAAAGTGTAAGATTTAATAATATTTGTTGATAAGCATGTGGCCAGGCTGTTAGCAATTGTTTTACAAGACGTGCATGTCAATCTACAAATACATCTTTCATTAGGACGTTCTTGAATGAATAATGATTTTAATTGAAAATGACACTCATTTTATGTTATCTAAAGGTTTTCTTTTATTAAGCTATTTATAACAGCTACTGCTGCTATGTGCCATTTTATAGCACTTTGCCAGTTGATCAAATCCTATTCAGCAACTCAAGAATACTTTTCAATGACATCTAGAACAGTTGTAAATTGAAAGACATCCATTCAGCTAAAGGTCTATAATGGTGTGTTTGTCTATATGCATATATCATTGCACACTTTCAATGAGTGAGGGACGATTGCTTGAACAAGCATATATAGATGCTCAACAAATCATAATATCTCCCATTTTTTAGATCTGTTTATGGGTTACATTCCTTCTGACTTTAACAATGAAAGTACTGAACTAATCCTTACCTAAGTAAAATGTTCCTATTTGATTAGAAACAACAACTTCAACATCACAAACGCCACAAGCAACAAGAAGAATATCTTCTCCAGGTAAATGCAGCCTGATGCACTTATCTCGTCACACCTTTCTTTGCTTCAAAATAGTGTCCAAGTAATATATATCTTTATCTTTGATCATCTGTGTTCATCTATGCTAAATAGCTCTAATTTGCAAGTTCTGTTTATGGCTTGCAGCTTTCCTTCTGACCCAAAGAGATACACATATAGACATAAATCTTAAATAAGAAGCATTTTTCTAATTTTTTTAGAAACTTCATCTCCAACATCAGAAAGGCCACACATGACACAAGGAACAGACGCTACAGGTAAACGTAGTTTCAACACTTTTGTATTTCCATCACTTTTTTGCAGGAAGGGAGGGCTGGATAAGGGTATGCTTTCATTTCCAGTCTGAAGAGGTACAAGAGAATCTTATTACTCTGTTGCTCTCTGAATGTAGGTATATTATCATCAAACTCTAGCACTTCTGTGCTTCACTGTATTGCAGTATAAGGCACACACAGTAAGTTAAATGTAATTTGAAGCAGATATATCAGGAGCAAATCGTTCCCTCAGTTTCTTATAAATGCACAGTAAATACCATGTCCCTCACAGCCAGGACTAACAGAACTCTGCTGAAATATGGGATTGTTATGGATATCAATTCATTGAAAATGTTTATCTCTGTAAAAACTAGCTGCAATTTTCTGTTTATCCATTGCTTTCGGAAATATAGCCCCCTAGTTAAATGGTTATTACTTTAACTCCCCCTTTTTCAAAAGAACACCGACAACTATATCATCAACTACACAGATGGAATATCAGGAATAGCAATTATGGGTAAACACCTCCTGAAGATTTTGACCTCAACGCTGGTAAGGTCAGCTGAGTTAAAAGAAAGGGAAGCATAGGGGACTCCCCAGGTATTAAATATTTGCAAATATATGTAAAGTCCTATTATTGGACCCAATCCAGTAATAAGACTCAATGCCGCAAGTATGTCAATTTTTCTAAATTCCCATATGCTAACAAGGTGCAAAAAGTACCAAATCACATGAATCATTCATGTCTCCTGCAGCCATTGAAAATCTCTAACATAATGTTCAGTCACAATGGTAACATACCTTTCTACAATGGTCTTGGTTGCTATCATAAGCCTATCCAGCAGCCTTCATCTATTTCATTTACATTGCTTCACCGTTAGCAGGACATATTAAGTAAGTTCAGTGCAGTGTACACACAGAAGGTCATATGTAATATAGTGCAGATGCAGCATTGTGAAAGCTCTACTTTGCAGATGTTATCATTTTTCTATAAACATTATGGACCTGACTCACAAATTGCACATTGTGGTACGTGTTGTAGTACTAGGAAACGTACTACAAAATTTACTATGAAATGTAAGCTTTGCTTCTACTTATATGCAGAGTTCTCCTCCCCAACTGCAGAGACTCCATCTAGATAAGTATAGATTTTAGTAGAAAATGTGGAAGGGACACCGGGGAACGGGATGTAGAGGGTGAGACTTACTGCTAGAGTTGCTGTAATTCGGGCAGACTAAGAGGGGCTTAATGAGGGCCGGGAAGGGACCTAGGCAATCATCTCAGCCTCCTGCACAGGACTGACTCATTTGAATTACATAGTGGTCGTAGACTTTTAAATTACACTGTTTTGTAAGTTTACCCTTGTAGTTTATGAATACTGAAAGTAGTAAACTATTACAAAGAGTAAACTTTCTCAAGAAAGGAAAATACCTTTACCAATCAGGCTCCAAGTAAGTAGCAGTTGCCATCTTATCCTTAACATAATCATCGGTCCTAAAATATTAATCGGCTGTGAATGATTTAAAAAAAATATTGCATTATACACTACGAGCAGTGACCTTTAGTCTGTGGTTTTTACACAGCAATTAGAAATCCAGCTTACTAATAAATATATTTGTTTAATGAAATCTTCTGTATCTTTTTAGAAACAACAACCTCAACTAAGCCACCAACATCAGAAACAAGAGCAATACCCATTACAGGTAAACCTGCAATGAAAATTGAGCCTTCTGCCCTCACCTCTGCCGAAGACGTCATGGGAGATGGTTTAAAAGGTTTATATTGAAGCTCTCATCTAGTCACGTGAAAACTCTATATTCTTGGCTACAGTCTTACAAGCTTGATTGCATAATCCCACGCATAATAACATTTATCTGAGTAAGAGCAATCATTTGAGACAGACGTTTAAAATATGGTACGAATCCATAAGGCTGATTTAAGTTTTCTTGCCATTGCTCAACATATTCAAAAATCGTAGTTGTAGGTATTACCGTTATTCTACATAATAGGTTTGTCTTCCAAAGTTCTAATTTCAAAATGAATATCCTTCAATTTAATAGGGTGGTCTAGTATCATATGTAACCAGTTTGTATTGCAGAAGAATGAATCTCTATATTGATTATATCATATGAGCCTCCCGTTCGGCAAACTTCAATCTATCTATTAGGAGTAATGGGAATATTGGAGTCAGCTTAACTTTGACTTAAAGGATAAGATTTAATAATATTTTGTTGATAAGCACGTGGCTAGGTTGTATGCAATTTCCTTACAAGCTGCTCATGTCATCATACAAATGCAGCTTTCATTAGGACATTCTTGAATGAATAATTAATTTTAATTGAAAATGACACTCATTTCATGTTATCCAAAGATTTTCTTCTATTCATCTATTTATAACTGCTACTGCTGCTATGTGCAGTTTTATAGCACTTTGCCAGTTGATCAAATCCTATTCAGCAACTCAGGAGTACTTTTCAATGACATCTAAAACATTTGTAAATTGAAAGACATCTATTTAGCTAATTCTCTATAATGATGTGTTTGTCTATATGTATATATCATTGCACACTTTCAATGAGTGAGGAATGATTGCTTGAACAAGCATATATTGGATGCCAGCTCAACAAATCATAATATCTCCCATTTGTTAGATCTGTTTATGGGTTACATTCCTTCTGACTTTAAAAATGCAAGTGCTGAACTAATCCTTGCCTAAGTAAAATGTTCCTATTTGATTAGAAACAACATCTTCAACATCACAAACGCCACAAGCAACAAGAGGGATAACTACTCCAGGTAAATGCAGCCGGATGCACTTATCTCTTCACAACTTTCTTTGCTGCAAAATATTGCCCAAGTATTATATATCTTTCTCTGTGATCATCTGTGTTCATCTAAGCTAAACAGTTCCAATTTGCAACTTCGGTTTATGGCTTGCTGCTTTCCATCTCACCCAAAAAGATGCACATATAGAAATAAAGCTTAAATAAGAAACATTTTCCTATTTTTTTTAGAAACTTCATCTCCAACATCAGAAAGGCCACATGTGACACAAAGAACTGATGCTCCAGGTAAATGTAGTTTCAACACTTTTGTTTTTCCATAACTTTTTTGCAGCAAGGGAGGTTTGAATAAGGGTATGCTTTCATTTCCAGTTTTAAGATCTATAACTTATTACTCTGTTGCGCTCTGAATTAAGGTATATTATCATCAAACTCTAGCAATTCTGAGCTTCACTGTAATGCAATATAAGGCACACAAAGTAAGTTAAATGTAATTTGGAGCAGATATAGCAGGAGCTAATATTTCCCTTGCCATTGTTTCTTGCATTTTCTTATAAATGAACAGTAAATACCATTTCCAACACAGCCAGGACGAACAGAACTGTACTGGAATATGGGATTGTTATGGATATCAATTCAATGAAAATGTTTATCTCTGTAAAAACTAGCTGCAATTTCCTGGCTGAGTGTATCCATTGCCTTCGGAAATATAGCCCCCTAGTTAAATGGTTATTACTTTAACTCCCCCTTTTTCAAAAGAACACCGACAAGTATATCATCAACAAAACAGATGGAATATCAGGAATAGCAATTATGGGTAAACACCTCCTGAAGATTTTGACCTCAACGCTGGTAAGGTCAGCTGAGTTAAAAGAAAGGGAAGCATAGGGGACTCCCCAGGTTTTAAATAATTGCAAATATATGTAAAGTCCTATTATTGGACCCAATCCAGTAATTAGACTCAATGCCACAAGTATGTCAATTTTTCTAAATTCCCATATGCTAACAAGGTGCAAAAAGTACCAAATCACATGAAGCATTCATGTCTCCTGCAGCCATTGAAAATCTCTAACATAATGTTCAGTCACAATGATAACATACCTGTCTACAATGGTCTTGGTTGCTATCATAAGCCTATCCTGCAGCCTTCATCTATTTCATTTACATTGCTTCACTGTTAGCAGGACATATGAAGTAAGTGCAGTGCAGTGCACACACAGAAGGTCATATGTAATATAGTGCAGATGCAGCAATGTGAAAGCTCTACTTTGCAGATGTTATCATTTTTCTATAAACATTATGGACCTGACTCACAAACTGCACATTGTGGTACGTGTTGTAGTACTAGGAAACGTACTACAAAATTTACTACGAAATGTAAGCTTTGCTTCTACTTATATGCAGAGTTCTCCTCCCCAACTGCAGAGACTCCATCTAGATAAGTATAGATTTTAGTAGAAAATGTGGAAGGGACACCGGGGAACGGGATGTAGAGGGTGAGACTTACTGCTAGAGTTGCTGTAATTCGGGCAGACTAAGAGGGGCTTAATGAGGGCCGGGAAGGGACCTAGGCAATCATCTCAGCCTCCTGCACAAGACTGACTCATTTGAATTACATAGTGGTCGTAGACATTTAAATTACACTTTTTTGTAAGTTTACCCTTGTAGTTTATGAATACTGAAAGTAGTAAACTATTACAAAGAGTAAACTTTCTCAAGAAAGGAAAATACCTTTACCAATCAGGCTCCAAGTAAGTAGCAGTTGCCATCTTATCCTTAACATAATCATCGGTCCTAAAATATTAATCGGCTGTGAATGATTTAAAAAAAATATTGTATTATACACTATGAGCAGTGACCTTTAGTCTGTGGTTTTTACACAGCAATTAGAAATCCAGCTTACTAATAAATATATTTGTTTAATGAAATCTTCTGTATCTATTTAGAAACTACAACCTCAACTAAGCCACCAACATCAGAAACAAGAGCAATACCCATTACAGGTAAACCTGCAATGAAAATTGAGCCTTCTGCCCTCACCTCTGCCGAAGAGGTCATGGGAGATGATTTAAAAGGTTTATATTGAAGCTCTCATCTAGTCACGTGAAAACTCTATATTCTTAGCTACAGTCTGACAAGCTTGATTGCATAATCCCACGCATAATAACATTTATCTGAGTAAGAGTAATCATTTGAGACAGACGTTTAAAATATGGTACGAATTCATTAGGCTGATTTAAGTTTTCTTGCCATTGCTCAACATATTCAAAAATCATAGTTGTAGGTATTACCGTTATTCTACATAATAGGTTTGTCTTCCAAAGTTCTAATTTCAAAATGAATATCCTTCAATTTAATAGGGTGGTCTAGTATCATATGTAACCAGTTTTTATTGCATAAGAATGAATCTCTATATTGATTATATCATATGAGCCTCCCTTTCGGCAAACTTCAATCTATCTATTAGGAGTAATGGGAATATTGAAGTCAGCTTAACTTTGAGTTAAAGGATGAGATTTAATAATATTTTGTTGATAAGCACGTGGCTAGGTTGTATGCAATTTCCTTACAAGCTGTTCATGTCATCCTACAAATGCAGCTTTCATTAGGACATTCTCGAATGAATAATTAATTTTAATTGAAAATGACACTCATTTCATGTTATCAAAAGGTTTTCTTCTATTCATCTATTTATAACTGCTACTGCTGCTATGTGCAGTTTTATAGCACTTTGCCAGTTGATCAAATCCTATTCAGCAACTCAGGAGTACTTTTCAATGACATCTAAAACATTTGTAAATTGAAAGACATCTATTTAGCTAATTCTCTATAATGATGTGTTTGTCTATATGCATATATCATTGCACACTTTCAATGAGTGAGGAATGATTGCTTGAACAAGCAGATATAGATGCCAGCTCAACAAATCATAATATCTCCCATTTTTGAGATCTGTTTATGGGTTACATTCCTTCTGACTTTAAAAATGCAAGTGCTGAACTAATCCTTGCCTAAGTAAAATGTTCCTATTTGATTAGAAACAACATCTTCAACATCACAAACGCCACAAGCAACAAGAGGGATAACTACTCCAGGTAAATGCAGCCGGATGCACTTATCTCTTTACAACTTTCTTTGCTGCAAAATATTGCCCAAGTAATATATATCTTTCTCTGTGATCATCTGTGTTCATCTAAGCTAAATAGTTCCAATTTTCAACTTCGGTTTATGGCTTGCTGCTTTCCATCTGACCCAAAGAGATGCACATATAGAAATAAAGCTTAAATAAGAAACATTTTCCTATTTTTTTAGAAAGTTCATCTCCAACATCAGAAAGGCCACATGTGACACAAAGAACAGACGCTCCAGGTAAATGTAGTTTCAACACTTTTGTTTTTCCATAACTTTTTTGCAGCAAGAGACGTTTGAATAAGGGTATGCTTTCATTTCCAGTTTTAAGATCTATAACTTATTACTCTGTTGCGCTCTGAATGTAGGTATATTATCATCAAACTCTAGCAATTCTGAGCTTCACTGTAATGCAGTATAAGGCACACAAAGTAAGTTAAATGTAATTTGGAGCAAATATAGCAGGAGCTAATATTTCCCTTGCCATTGTTTCTTGCATTTTCTTATAAATGCACAGTAAATACCATTTCCAACACAGCCAGGACTAACAGAACTGTACTGGAATATGGGATTGTTATGGATATCAATTCAATGAAAATGTTTATCTCTGTAAAAACTAGCTGCAATTTCCTGGCTGAGTTTATCCATTGCCTTCGGAAATATAGCCCCCTAGTTAAATGGTTATTACTTTAACTCCCCCTTTTTCAAAAGAACACCGACAACTATATCATCAACAAAACAGATGGAATATCAGGAATAGCAATTATGGGTAAACACCTCCTGAAGATTTTGACCTCAACGCTGGTAAGGTCAGCTGAGTTAAAAGAAAGGGAAGCATAGGGGACTCCCCAGGTTTTAAATAATTGCAAAAAAATGTAAAGTCCTATTATTGGACCCAATCCAGTAATTAGACTCAATGCCGCAAGTATGTCAATTTTTCTAAATTCCCATATGCTAACAAGGTGCAAAAAGTACCAAATCACATGAAGCATTCATGTCTCCTGCAGCCATTGAAAATCTCTAACATAATGTTCAGTCACAATGATAACATACCTTTCTACAATGGTCTTGGTTGCTATCATAAGCCTATCCAGCAGCCTTCATCTATTTAATTTACATTGCTTCACCGTTAGCAGGACATATGAAGTAAGTGCAGTGCAGTGCACACACAGAAGGTCATATGTAATATAGTGCATATGCAGCAATGTGAAAGCTCTACTTTGCAGATGTTATCATTTTTCTATAAACATTATGGACCTGACTCACAAACTGCACATTGTGGTACGTGTTGTAGTACTAGGAAACGTACTACAAAATTTACTACGAAATGTAAGCTTTGCTTCTACTTATATGCAGAGTTCTCCTCCCCAACTGCAGAGACTCCATCTAGATAAGTATAGATTTTAGTAGAAAATGTGGAAGGGACACCGGGGAACGGGATGTAGAGGGTGAGACTTACTGCTAGAGTTGCTGTAATTCGGGCAGACTAAGAGGGGCTTAATGAGGGCCGGGAAGGGACCTAGGCAATCATCTCAGCCTCCTGCGCAAGACTGACTCATTTGAATTACATAGTGGTCGTAGACATTTAAATTACACTTTTTTGTAAGTTTACCCTTGTAGTTTATGAATACTGAAAGTAGTAAACTATTACAAAGAGTAAACTTTCTCAAGAAAGGAAAATACCTTTACCAATCAGGCTCCAAGTAAGTAGCAGTTGCCATCTTATCCTTAACATAATCATCGGTCCTAAAATATTAATCGGCTGTGAACGATTTAAAAAAAATATTGTATTATACACTATGAGCAGTGACCTTTAGTCTGTGGTTTTTACACAGCAATTAGAAATCCAGCTTACTAATAAATATATTTGTTTAATGAAATCTTCTGTATCTATTTAGAAACTACAACCTCAACTAAGCCACCAACATCAGAAACAAGAGCAATACCCATTACAGGTAAACCTGCAATGAAAATTGAGCCTTCTGCCCTCACCTCTGCCGAAGAGGTCATGGGAGATGATTTAAAAGGTTTATATTGAAGCTCTCATCTAGTCACGTGAAAACTCTATATTCTTGGCTACAGTCTGACAAGCTTGATTGCATAATCCCACGCATAATAACATTTATCTGAGTAAGAGTAATCATTTGAGACAGACGTTTAAAATATGGTACGAATTCATTAGGCTGATTTAAGTTTTCTTGCCATTGCTCAACATATTCAAAAATCATAGTTGTAGGTATTACCGTTATTCTACATAATAGGTTTGTCTTCCAAAGTTCTAATTTCAAAATGAATATCCTTCAATTTAATAGGGTGGTCTAGTATCATATGTAACCAGTTTTTATTGCAGAAGAATGAATCTCTATATTGATTATATCATATGAGCCTCCCGATCGGCAAACTTCAATCTATCTATTAGGAGTAATGGGAATATTGGAGTCAGCTTAACTTTGAGTTAAAGGATGAGATTTAATAATATTTTGTTGATAAGCACGTGGCTAGGTTGTATGCAATTTCCTTACAAGCTGTTCATGTCATCCTACAAATGCAGCTTTCATTAGGACATTCTTGAATGAATAATTAATTTTAATTGAAAATGACACTCATTTCATGTTATCCAAAGGTTTTCTTCTATTCATCTATTTATAACTGCTACTGCTGCTATGTGTATTTTTATAGCACTTTGCCAGTTGATCAAATCCTATTCAGCAACTCAGGAGTACTTTTCAATGACATCTAAAAGATTTGTAAATTGAAAGACATCTATTTAGCTAATTCTCTATAATGATGTGTTTGTCTATATGCATATATCATTGCACACTTTCAATGAGTGAGGAATGATTGCTTGAACAAGCAGATATAGATGCCAGCTCAACAAATCATAATATCTCCCATTTTTGAGATCTGTTTATGGGTTACATTCCTTCTGACTTTAAAAATGCAAGTGCTGAACTAATCCTTGCCTAAGTAAAATGTTCCTATTTGATTAGAAACAACATCTTCAACATCACAAACGCCACAAGCAACAAGAGGGATAACTACTCCAGGTAAATGCAGCCGGATGCACTTATCTCTTTACAACTTTCTTTGCTGCAAAATATTGCCCAAGTAATATATATCTTTCTCTGTGATCATCTGTGTTCATCTAAGCTAAATAGTTCCAATTTTCAACTTCGGTTTTTGGCTTGCTGCTTTCCATCTGACCCAAAGAGATGCACATATAGAAATAAAGCTTAAATAAGAAACATTTTCCTATTTTTTTTAGAAAGTTCATCTCCAACATCAGAAAGGCCACATGTGACACAAAGAACAGACGCTCCAGGTAAATGTAGTTTCAACACTTTTGTTTTTCCATAACTTTTTTGCAGCAAGAGACGTTTGAATAAGGGTATGCTTTCATTTCCAGTTTTAAGATCTAAAACGTATTACTCTGTTGCGCTCTGATTGTAGGTATATTATCATCAAACTCTAACAATTCTGAGCTTCACTGTAATGCAGTATAAGGCACACAAAGTAAGTTAAATGTAATTTGGAGCAAATATAGCAGGAGCTAATATTTCCCTTGCCATTGTTTCTTGCATTTTCTTATAAATGCACAGTAAATACCATTTCCAACACAGCCAGGACTAACAGAACTGTACTGGAATATGGGATTGTTATGGATATCAATTCAATGAAAATGTTTATCTCTGTAAAAACTAGCTGCAATTTCCTGGCTGAGTTTATCCATTGCCTTCGGAAATATAGCCCCCTAGTTAAATGGTTATTACTTTAACTCCCCCTTTTTCAAAAGAACACCGCCAACTATATCATCAACAAAACAGATGGAATATCAGGAATAGCAATTATGGGTAAACACCTCCTGAAGATTTTGACCTCAACGCTGGTAAGGTCAGCTGAGTTAAAAGAAAGGGAAGCATAGGGGACTCCCCAGGTTTTAAATAATTGCGAAAAAATGTAAAGTCCTATTATTGGACCCAATCCAGTAATTAGACTCAATGCCGCAAATATGTCAATTTTTCTAAATTCCCATATGCTAACAAGGTGCAAAAAGTACCAAATCACATGAAGCATTCATGTCTCCTGCAGCCATTGAAAATCTCTAACATAATGTTCAGTCACAATGATAACATACCTTTCTACAATGGTCTTGGTTGCTATCATAAGCCTATCCAGCAGCCTTCATCTATTTCATTTACATTGCTTCACCGTTAGCAGGACATATGAAGTAAGTGCAGTGCAGTGCACACACAGAAGGTCATATGTAATATAGTGCATATGCAGCAATGTGAAAGCTCTACTTTGCAGATGTTATCATTTTTCTATAAACATTATGGACCTGACTCACAAACTGCACATTGTGGTACGTGTTGTAGTACTAAGAAACGTACTACAAAATTTACTACGAAATGTAAGCTTTGCTTCTACTTATATGCAGAGTGCTCCTCCCCAACTGCAGAGACTCCATCTAGATAAGTATAGATTTTAGTAGAAAATGTGGAAGGGACACCGGGGAACGGGATGTAGAGGGTGAGACTTACTGTTAGAGTTGCTGTAATTCGGGCAGACTAAGAGGGGCTTAATGAGGGCCGGGAAGGGACCTAGGCAATCATCTCAGCCTCCTGCACAAGACTGACTCATTTGAATTACATAGTGGTCGTAGACATTTAAATTACACTTTTTTGTAAGTTTACCCTTGTAGTTTATGAATACTGAAAGTAGTAAACTATTACAAAGAGTAAACTTTCTCAAGAAAGGAAAATACCTTTACCAATCAGGCTCCAAGTAAGTAGCAGTTGCCATCTTATCCTTAACATAATCATCGGTCCTAAAATATTAATCGGCTGTGAATGATTTAAAAAAAATATTGTATTATACACTATGAGCAGTGACCTTTAGTCTGTGGTTTTTACACAGCAATTAGAAATCCAGCACACTAATAAATATATTTGTTTAATGAAATCTTCTGTATCTATTTAGAAACTACAACCTCAACTAAGCCACCAACATCAGAAACAAGAGCAATACCCATTACAGGTAAACCTGCAATGAAAATTGAGCCTTCTGCCCTCACCTCTGCCGAAGAGGTCATGGGAGATGATTTAAAAGGTTTATATTGAAGCTCTCATCTAGTCACGTGAAAACTCTATACTCTTGGCTACAGTCTGACAAGCTTGATTGCATAATCCCACGCATAATAACATTTATCTGACTAAGAGTAATCATTTGAGATAGACGTTTAAAATATGGTACGAATTCATTAGGCTGATTTAAGTTTTCTTGCCATTGCTCAACATATTCAAAAATCATAGTTGTAGGTATTACCGTTATTCTACATAATAGGTTTGTCTTCCAAAGTTCTAATTTCAAAATGAATATCCTTCAATTTAATAGGGTGGTCTAGTATCATATGTAACCAGTTTTTATTGCAGAAGAATGAATCTCTATATTGATTATATCATATGAGCCTCCCGTTCGGCAAACGTCAATCTATCTATTAGGAGTAATGGGAATATTGGAGTCAGCTTAACTTTGAGTTAAAGGATGAGATTTAATAATATTTTGTTGATAAGCACGTGGCTAGGTTGTATGCAATTTCCTTACAAGCTGTTCATGTCATCCTACAAATGCAGCTTTCATTAGGACATTCTTGAATGAATAATTAATTTTAATTGAAAATGACACTCATTTCATGTTATCCAAAGGTTTTCTTCTATTCATCTATTTATAACTGCTACTGCTGTTATGTGCATTTTTATAGCACTTTGCCAGTTGATCAAATCCTATTCAGCAACTCAGGAGTACTTTTCAATGACATCTAAAACATTTGTAAATTGAAAGACATCTATTTAGCTAATTCTCTATAATGATGTGTTTGTCTATATGCATATATCATTGCACACTTTCAATGAGTGAGGAATGATTGCTTGAACAAGCAGATATAGATGCCAGCTCAACAAATCATAATATCTCCCATTTTTGAGATCTGTTTATGGGTTACATTCCTTCTGACTTTAAAAATGCAAGTGCTGAACTAATCCTTGCCTAAGTAAAATGTTCCTATTTGATTAGAAACAACATCTTCAACATCACAAACGCCACAAGCAACAAGAGGGATAACTACTTCAGGTAAATGCAGCCGGATGCACTTATCTCTTTTCAACTTTCTTTGCTGCAAAATATTGCCCAAGTAATATATATCTTTCTCTGTGATCATCTGTGTTCATCTAAGCTAAATAGTTCCAATTTTCAACTTCGGTTTATGGCTTGCTGCTTTCCATCTGACCCAAAGAGATGCACATATAGAAATAAAGCTTAAATAAGAAACATTTTCCTATTTTTTTAGAAAGTTCATCTCCAACATCAGAAAGGCCACATGTGACACAAAGAACAGACGCTCCAGGTAAATGTAGTTTCAACACTTTTGTTTTTCCATAACTTTTTTGCAGCAAGAGACGTTTGAATAAGGGTATGCTTTCATTTCCAGTTTTAAGATCTATAACTTATTACTCTGTTGCGCTCTGAATGTAGGTATATTATCATCAAACTCTAGCAATTCTGAGCTTCACTGTAATGCAGTATAAGGCACACAAAGTAAGTTAAATGTAATTTGGAGCAAATATAGCAGGAGCTAATATTTCCCTTGCCATTGTTTCTTGCATTTTCTTATAAATGCACAGTAAATACCATTTCCAACACAGCCAGGACTAACAGAACTGTACTGGAATATGGGATTGTTATGGATATCAATTCAATGAAAATGTTTATCTCTGTAAAAACTAGCTGCAATTTCCTGGCTGAGTTTATCCATTGCCTTCGGAAATATAGCCCCCTAGTTAAATGGTTATTACTTTAACTCCCCCTTTTTCAAAAGAACACCGACAACTATATCATCAACAAAACAGATGGAATATCAGGAATAGCAATTATGGGTAAACACCTCCTGAAGATTTTGACCTCAACGCTGGTAAGGTCAGCTGAGTTAAAAGAAAGGGAAGCATAGGGGACTCCCCAGGTTTTAAATGATTGCAAAAAAATGTAAAGTCCTATTATTGGACCCAATCCAGTAATTCGACTCAATGCCGCAAGTATGTCAATTTTTCTAAATTCCCATATGCTAACAAGGTGCAAAAAGTACCAAATCACATGAAGCATTCATGTCTCCTGCAGCCATTGAAAATCTCTAACATAATGTTCAGTCACAATGGTAACATACCTTTCTACAATGGTCTTGGTTGCTCTCATAAGCCTATCCAGCAGCCTTCATCTATTTCATTTACATTGCTTCACCGTTACCAGGACATATGAAGTAAGTGCAGTGCAGTGCACACACAGAAGGTCATATGTAATATAGTGCAGATGCAGCAATGTGAAAGCTCTACTTTGCAGATGTTATCATTTTTCTATAAACATTATGGACCTGACTCACAAACTGCACTTTGTGGTACGTGTTGTAGTACTAAGAAACGTACTACAAAATTTACTACGAAATGTAAGCTTTGCTTCTACTTATATGCAGAGTGCTCCTCCCCAACTGCAGAGACTCCATCTAGATAAGTATAGATTTTAGTAGAAAATGTGGAAGGGACACCGGGAAACGGGATGTAGAGGGTGAGACTTACTGCTAGAGTTGCTGTAATTCGGGCATACTAAGAGGGGCTTAATGAGGGCCGGGAAGGGACCTAGGCAATCATCTCAGCCTCCTGCACAAGACTGACTCATTTGAATTACATAGTGGTCGTAGACATTTAAATTACACTTTTTTGTAAGTTTACCCTTGTAGTTTATGAATACTGAAAGTAGTAAACTATTACAAAGAGTAAACTTTCTCAAGAAAGGAAAATACCTTTACCAATCAGGCTCCAAGTAAGTAGCAGTTGCCATCTTATCCTTAACATAATCATCGGTCCTAAAATATTAATCGGCTGTGAATGATTTAAAAAAAATATTGTATTATACACTATGAGCAGTGACCTTTAGTCTGTGGTTTTTACACAGCAATTAGAAATCCAGCTTACTAATAAATATATTTGTTTAATGAAATCTTCTGTATCTATTTAGAAACTACAACCTCAACTAAGCCACCAACATCAGAAACAAGAGCAATACCCATTACAGGTAAACCTGCAATGAAAATTGAGCCTTCTGCCCTCACCTCTGCCGAAGAGGTCATGGGAGATGATTTAAAAGGTTTATATTGAAGCTCTCATCTAGTCACGTGAAAACTCTATATTCTTGGCTACAGTCTGACAAGCTTGATTGCATAATCCCACGCATAATAACATTTATCTGAGTAAGAGTAATCATTTGAGACAGACGTTTAAAATATGGTACGAATTCATTAGGCTGATTTAAGTTTTCTTGCCATTGCTCAACATATTCAAAAATCATAGTTGTAGGTATTACCGTTATTCTACATAATAGGTTTGTCTTCCAAAGTTCTAATTTCAAAATGAATATCCTTCAATTTAATAGGGTGGTCTAGTATCATATGTAACCAGTTTTTATTGCAGAAGAATGAATCTCTATATTGATTATATCATATGAGCCTCCCGTTCGGCAAACTTCAATCTATCTATTAGGAGTAATGGGAATATTGGAGTCAGCTTAACTTTGAGTTAAAGGATGAGATTTAATAATATTTTGTTGATAAGCACGTGGCTAGGTTGTATGCAATTTCCTTACAAGCTGTTCATGTCATCCTACAAATGCAGCTTTCATTAGGACATTCTTGAATGAATAATTAATTTAAATTGAAAATGACACTCATTTCATGTTATCCAAAGGTTTTCTTCTATTCGTCTATTTATAACTGCTACTGCTGCTATGTGCATTTTTATAGCACTTTGCCAGTTGATCAAATCCTATTCAGCAACTCAGGAGTACTTTTCAATGACATCTAAAACATTTGTAAATTGAAAGACATCTATTTAGCTAATTCTCTATAATGATGTGTTTGTCTATATGCATATATCATTGCACACTTTCAATGAGTGAGGAATGATTGCTTGAACAAGCAGATATAGATGCCAGCTCAACAAATCATAATATCTCCCATTTTTGAGATCTGCTTATGGGTTACATTCCTTCTGACTTTATAAATGCAAGTGCTGAACTAATCCTTGCCTAAGTAAAATGTTCCTATTTGATTAGAAACAACATCTTCAACATCACAAACGCCACAAGCAACAAGAGGGATAACTACTCCAGGTAAATGCAGCCGGATGCACTTATCTCTTTACAACTTTCTTTGCTGCAAAATATTGCCCAAGTAATATATATCTTTCTCTGTGATCATCTGTGTTTATCTAAGCTAAATAGTTCCAATTTTCAACTTCGGTTTATGGCTTGCTGCTTTCCATCTGACCCAAAGAGATGCACATATAGAAATAAAGCTTAAATAAGAAACATTTTCCTATTTTTTTAGAAAGTTCATCTCCAACATCAGAAAGGCCACATGTGACACAAAGAACTGACGCTCCAGGTAAATGTAGTTTCAACACTTTTGGTTTTCCATAACTTTTTTGCAGCAAGAGACGTTTGAATAAGGGTATGCTTTCATTTCCAGTTTTAAGATCTATAACTTATTACTCTGTTGCGCTCTGAATGTAGGTATATTATCATCAAACTCTAGCAATTCTGAGCTTCACTGTAATGCAGTATAAGGCACACAAAGTAAGTTAAATGTAATTTGGAGCAAATATAGCAGGAGCTAATATTTCCCTTGCCATTGTTTCTTGCATTTTCTTATAAATGCACAGTAAATACCATTTCCAACACAGCCAGGACTAACAGAACTGTACTGGAATATGGGATTGTTATGGATATCAATTCAATGAAAATGTTTATCTCTGTAAAAACTAGCTGCAATTTCCTGGCTGAGTTTATCCATTGCCTTCGGAAATATAGCCCCCTAGTTAAATGGTTATTACTTAAACTCCCCCTTTTTCAAAAGAACACCGACAACTATATCATCAACAAAACAGATGGAATGTCAGGAATAGCAATTATGGGTAAACACCTCCTGAAGATTTTGACCTCAACGCTGGTAAGGTCAGCTGAGTTAAAAGAAAGGGAAGCATAGGGGACTCCCCAGGTTTTAAATAATTGCAAAAAAATGTAAAGTCCTATTATTGGACCCAATCCAGTAATTAGACTCAATGCCGCAAGTATGTCAATTTTTCTAAATTCCCATATGCTAACAAGGTGCAAAAAGAACCAAATCACATGAAGCATTCATGTCTCCTGCAGCCATTGAAAATCTCTAACATAATGTTCAGTCACAATGGTAACATACCTTTCTACAATGGTCTTGGTTGCTATCATAAGCCTATCCAGCAGCCTTCATCTATTTCATTTACATTGCTTCACCGTTAGCAGGACATATGAAGTAAGTACAGTGCAGTGCACACACAGAAGGTCATATGTAATATAGTGCAGATGCAGCAATGTGAAAGCTCTACTTTGCAGATGTTATCATTTTTCTATAAACATTATGGACCTGACTCACAAACTGCACATTGTGGTACGAGTTGTAGTACTAGGAAACATACTACAAAATTTACTACGAAATGTAAGCTTTGCTTCTACTTATATACAGAGTTCTCCTCCCCAACTGCAGAGACTCCATCTAGATAAGTATAGATTTTAGTAGAAAATGTGGAAGGGACACCGGGGAACGGGATGTAGAGGGTGAGACTTACTGCTAGAGTTGCTGTAATTCGGGCAGACTAAGAGGGGCTTAATGAGGGCCGGGAAGGGACCTGGGCAATCATCTCAGCCTCCTGCACAAGACTGACTCATTTGAATTACATAGTGGTCGTAGACATTTAAATTACACTTTTTTGTAAGTTTACCCTTGTAGTTTATGAATACTGAAAGTAGTAAACTATTACAAAGAGTAAACTTTCTCAAGAAAGGAAAATACCTTTACCAATCAGGCTCCAAGTAAGTAGCAGTTGCCATCTTATCCTTAACATAATCATCGGTCCTAAAATATTAATCGGCTGTGAATGATTTAAAAAAAATATTGTATTATACACTATGAGCAGTGACCTTTAGTCTGTGGTTTTTACACAGCAATTAGAAATCCAGCTTACTAATAAATATATTTGTTTAATGAAATATTCTGTATCTATTTAGAAACTACAACCTCAACTAAGCCACCAACATCAGAAACAAGAGCAATACCCATTACAGGTAAACCTGCAATGAAAATTGAGCCTTCTGCCCTCACCTCTGCCGAAGAGGTCATGGGAGATGATTTAAAAGGTTTATATTGAAGCTCTCATCTAGTCACGTGAAAACTCTATATTCTTGGCTACAGTCTGACAAGCTTGATTGCATAATCCCACGCATAATAACATTTATCTGAGTAAGAGTAATCATTTGAGACAGACGTTTAAAATATGGTACGAATTCATTAGGCTGATTTAAGTTTTCTTGCCATTGCTCAACATATTCAAAAATCATAGTTGTAGGTATTACCGTTATTCTACATAATAGGTTTGTCTTCCAAAGTTCTAATTTCAAAATGAATATCCTTCAATTTAATAGGGTGGTCTAGTATCATATGTAACCAGTTTTTATTGCAGAAGAATGAATCTCTATATTGATTATATCATATGAGCCTCCCTTTCGGCAAACTTCAATCTATCTATTAGGAGTAATGGGAATATTGAAGTCAGCTTAACTTTGAGTTAAAGGATGAGATTTAATAATATTTTGTTGATAAGCACGTGGCTAGGTTGTATGCAATTTCCTTACAAGCTGTTCATGTCATCCTACAAATGCAGCTTTCATTAGGACATTCTTGAATGAATAATTAATTTTAATTGAAAATGACACTCATTTCGTGTTATCCAAAGGTTTTCTTCTATTCATCTATGTATAACTGCTACTGCTGCTATGTGCAGTTTTATAGCACTTTGCCAGTTGATCAAATCCTATTCAGCAACCCAGGAGTACTTTTCAATGACATCTAAAACATTTGTAAATTGAAAGACATCTATTTAGCTAATTCTCTATAATGATGTGTTTGTCTATATGCATATATTATTGCACACTTTCAATGAGTGAGGAATGATTGCTTGAACAAGCAGATATAGATGCCAGCTCAACAAATCATAATATCTCCCATTTTTGAGATCTGTTTATGGATTACATTCCTTCTGACTTTAAAAATGCAAGTGCTGAACTAATCCTTGCCTAAGTAAAATGTTCCTATTTGATTAGAAACAACATCTTCAACATCACAAACGCCACGAGCAACAAGAGGGATACCTACTCCAGGTAAATGCAGCCGGATGCACTTATCTCTTTACAACTTTCTTTGCTGCAAAATATTGCCCAAGTAATATATATCTTTCTCTGTGATCATCTGTGTTCATCTAAGCTAAATAGTTCCAATTTTCAACTTCGGTTTATGGCTTGCTGCTTTCCATCTGACCCAAAGAGATGCACATATAGAAATAAAGCTTAAATAAGAAACATTTTCCTATTTTTTTAGAAAGTTCATCTCCAACATCAGAAAGGCCACATGTGACACAAAGAACAGACGCTCCAGGTAAATGTAGTTTCAACACTTTTGTTTTTCCATAACTTTTTTGCAGCAAGAGACGTTTGAATAAGGGTATGCTTTCATTTCCAGTTTTAAGATCTATAACTTATTACTCTGTTGCGCTCTGAATGTAGGTATATTATCATCAAACTCTAGCAATTCTGAGCTTCACTGTAATGCAGTATAAGGCACACAAAGTAAGTTAAATGTAATTTGGAGCAAATATAGCAGGAGCTAATATTTCCCTTGCCATTGTTTCTTGCATTTTCTTATAAATGCACAGTAAATACCATTTCCAACACAGCCAGGACTAACAGAACTGTACTGGAATATGGGATTGTTATGGATATCAATTCAATGAAAATGTTTATCTCTGTAAAAACTAGCTGCAATTTCCTGGCTGAGTTTATCCATTGCCTTCGGAAATATAGCCCCCTAGTTAAATGGTTATTACTTTAACTCCCCCTTTTTCAAAAGAACACTGACAACTATATCATCAACAAAACAGATGGAATATCAGGAATAGCAATTATGGGTAAACACCTCCTGAAGATTTTGACCTCAACGCTGGTAAGGTCAGCTGAGTTAAAAGAAAGGGAAGCATAGGGGACTCCCCAGGTTTTAAATAATTGCAAAAAAATGTAAAGTCCTATTATTGGACCCAATCCAGTAATTAGACTCAATGCCGCAAGTATGTCAATTTTTCTAAATTCCCATATGTAACAAGGTGCAAAAAGTACCAAATCACATGAAGCATTCATGTCTCCTGCAGCCATTGAAAATCTCTAACATAATGTTCAGTCACAATGGTAACATACCTTTCTACAATGGTCTTGGTTGCTATCATAAGCCTATCCAGCAGCCTTCATCTATTTCATTTACATTCCTTCACCGTTAGCAGGACATATGAAGTAAGTGCAGTGCAGTGCACACACAGAAGGTCATATGTAATATAGAGCAGATGCAGCAATGTGAAAGCTCTACTTTGCAGATGTTATCATTTTTCTATAAACATTATGGACCTGACTCACAAACTGCACATTGTGGTACGTGTTGTAGTACTAGGAAACGTACTACAAAATTTACTACGAAATGTAAGCTTTGCTTCTACTTATATGCAGAGTTCTCCTCCCCAACTGCAGAGACTCCATCTAGATAAGTATAGATTTCAGTAGAAAATGTGGAAGGGACACCGGGGAACGGGATGTAGAGGGTGAGACTTACTGCTAGAGTTGCTGTAATTCGGGCAGACTAAGAGGGGCTTAATGAGGGCCGGGAAGGGACCTAGGCAATCATCTCAGCCTCCTGCACAAGACTGACTCATTTGAATTACATAGTGGTCGTAGACATTTAAATTACACTTTTTTGTAAGTTTACCCTTGTAGTTTATGAATACTGAAAGTAGTAAACTATTACAAAGAGTAAACTTTCTCAAGAAAGGAAAATACCTTTACCAATCAGGCTCCAAGTAAGTAGCAGTTGCCATCTTATCCTTAACATAATCATCGGTCCTAAAATATTAATCGGCTGTGAATGATTTTAAAAAAATATTGTATTATACACTATGAGCAGTGACCTTTAGTCTGTGGTTTTTACACAGCAATTAGAAATCCAGCTTACTAATAAATATATTTGTTTAATGAAATCTTCTGTATCTATTTAGAAACTACAACCTCAACTAAACCACCAACATCAGAAACAAGAGCAATACCCATTACAGGTAAACCTGCAATGAAAATTGAGCCTTCTGCCCTCACCTCTGCCGAAGAGGTCATGGGAGATGATTTAAAAGGTTTATATTGAAGCTCTCATCTAGTCACGTGAAAATTCTATATTCTTGGCTACAGTCTGACAAGCTTGATTGCATAATCCCACGCATAATAACATTTATCTGAGTAAGAGTAATCATTTGAGACAGACGTTTAAAATATGGTACGAATTCATTAGGCTGATTTAAGTTTTCTTGCCATTGCTCAACATATTCAAAAATCATAGTTGTAGGTATTACCGTTATTCTACATAATAGGTTTGTCTTCCAAAGTTCTAATTTCAAAATGAATATCCTTCAATTTAATAGGGTGGTCTAGTATCATATGTAACCAGTTTTTATTGCAGAAGAATGAATCTCTATATTGATTATATCATATGAGCCTCCCGTTCGGCAAACTTCAATCTATCTATTAGGAGTAATGGGAATATTGGAGTCAGCTTAACTTTGAGTTAAAGGATGAGATTTAATAATATTTTGTTGATAAGCACGTGGCTAGGTTGTATGCAATTTCCTTACAAGCTGTTCATGTCATCCTACAAATGCAGCTTTCATTAGGACATTCTTGAATGAATAATTAATTTTAATTGAAAATGACACTCATTTCATGTTATCCAAAGGTTTTCTTCTATTCATCTATTTATAACTGCTACTGCTGCTAGGTGCAGTTTTATAGCACTTTGCCAGTTGATCAAATCCTATTCAGCAACTCAGGAGTACTTTTCAATGACAACTAAAACATTTGTAAATTGAAAGACATCTATTAAGCTAATTCTCTATAATGATGTGTTTGTCTATATGCATATATCATTGCACACTTTCAATGAGTGAGGAATGATTGCTTGAACAAGCAGATATAGATGCCAGCTCAACAAATCATAATATCTCCCATTTTTGAGATCTGTTTATGGGTTACATTCCTTCTGACTTTAAAAATGCAAGTGCTGAACTAATCCTTGCCTAAGTAAAATGTTCCTATTTGATTAGAAACAACATCTTCAACATCACAAACGCCACAAGCAACAAGAGGGATAACTACTTCAGGTAAATGCAGCCGGATGCACTTATCTCTTTACAACTTTCTTTGCTGCAAAATATTGCCCAAGTAATATATATCTTTCTCTGTGATCATCTGTGTTCATCTAAGCTAAATAGTTCCAATTTTCAACTTCGGTTTATGGCTTGCTGCTTTCCATCTGACCCAAAGAGATGCACATATAGAAATAAAGCTTAAATAAGAAACATTTTCCTATTTTTTTAGAAAGTTCATCTCCAACATCAGAAAGGCCACATGTGACACAAAGAACAGACGCTCCAGGTAAATGTAGTTTCAACACTTTTGTTTTTCCATAACTTTTTTGCAGCAAGAGACGTTTGAATAAGGGTATGCTTTCATTTCCAGTTTTAAGATCTATAACTTATTATTCTGTTGCGCTCTGAATGTAGGTATATTATCATCAAACTCTAGCAATTCTGAGCTTCACTGTAATGCAGTATAAGGCACACAAAGTAAGTTAAATGTAATTTGGAGCAAATATAGCAGGAGCTAATATTTCCCTTGCCATTGTTTCTTGCATTTTCTTATAAATGCACAGTAAATACCATTTCCAACACAGCCAGGACTAACAGAACTGTACTGGAATATGGGATTGTTATGGATATCAATTCAATGAAAATGTTTATCTCTGAAAAAACTAGCTGCAATTTCCTGGCTGAGTTTATCCATTGCCTTCGGAAATATAGCCCCCTAGTTAAATGGTTATTACTTTAACTCCCCCTTTTTCAAAAGAACACCGACAACTATATCATCAACAAAACAGATGGAATATCAGGAATAGCAATTATGGGTAAACACCTCCTGAAGATTTTGACCTCAACACTGGTAAGGTCAGCTGAGTTAAAAGAAAGGGAAGCATAGGGGACTCCCCAGGTGTTAAATAATTGCAAAAAAATGTAAAGTCCTATTATTGGACCCAATCCAGTAATTAGACTCAATGCCGCAAGTATGTCAATTTTTCTAAATTCCCATATGCTAACAAGGTGCAAAAAGTACCAAATCACATGAAGCATTCATGTCTCCTGCAGCCATTGAAAATCTCTAACATAATGTTCAGTCACAATGGTAACATACCTTTCTACAATGGTCTTGGTTGCTATCATAAGCCTATCCAGCAGCCTTCATCTATTTCATTTACATTGCTTCACCGTTAGCAGGACATATGAAGTAAGTGCAGTGCAGTGCACACACAGAAGGTCATATGTAATATAGTGCAGATGCAGCAATGTGAAAGCTCTACTTTGCAGATGTTATCATTTTTCTATAAACATTATGGACCTGACTCACAAACTGCACATTGTGGTACGAGTTGTAGTACTAGGAAACGTACTACAAAATTTACTACGAAATGTAAGCTTTGCTTCTACTTATATACAGAGTTCTCCTCCCCAACTGCAGAGACTCCATCTAGATAAGTATAGATTTTAGTAGAAAATGTGGAAGGGACACCGGGGAACGGGATGTAGAGGGTGAGACTTACTGCTAGAGTTGCTGTAATTCGGGCAGACTAAGAGGGGCTTAATGAGGGCCGGGAAGGGACCTGGGCAATCATCTCAGCCTCCTGCACAAGACTGACTCATTTGAATTACATAGTGGTCGTAGACATTTAAATTACACTTTTTTGTAAGTTTACCCTTGTAGTTTATGAATACTGAAAGTAGTAAACTATTACAAAGAGTAAACTTTCTCAAGAAAGGAAAATACCTTTACCAATCAGGCTCCAAGTAAGTAGCAGTTGCCATCTTATCCTTAACATAATCATCGGTCCTAAAATATTAATCGGCTGTGAATGATTTAAAAAAAATATTGTATTATACACTATGAGCAGTGACCTTTAGTCTGTGGTTTTTACACAGCAATTAGAAATCCAGCTTACTAATAAATATATTTGTTTAATGAAATATTCTGTATCTATTTAGAAACTACAACCTCAACTAAGCCACCAACATCAGAAACAAGAGCAATACCCATTACAGGTAAACCTGCAATGAAAATTGAGCCTTCTGCCCTCACCTCTGCCGAAGAGGTCATGGGAGATGATTTAAAAGGTTTATATTGAAGCTCTCATCTAGTCACGTGAAAACTCTATATTCTTGGCTACAGTCTGACAAGCTTGATTGCATAATCCCACGCATAATAACATTTATCTGAGTAAGAGTAATCATTTGAGACAGACGTTTAAAATATGGTACGAATTCATTAGGCTGATTTAAGTTTTCTTGCCATTGCTCAACATATTCAAAAATCATAGTTGTAGGTATTACCGTTATTCTACATAATAGGTTTGTCTTCCAAAGTTCTAATTTCAAAATGAATATCCTTCAATTTAATAGGGTGGTCTAGTATCATATGTAACCAGTTTTTATTGCAGAAGAATGAATCTCTATATTGATTATATCATATGAGCCTCCCTTTCGGCAAACTTCAATCTATCTATTAGGAGTAATGGGAATATTGAAGTCAGCTTAACTTTGAGTTAAAGGATGAGATTTAATAATATTTTGTTGATAAGCACGTGGCTAGGTTGTATGCAATTTCCTTACAAGCTGTTCATGTCATCCTACAAATGCAGCTTTCATTAGGACATTCTTGAATGAATAATTAATTTTAATTGAAAATGACACTCATTTCGTGTTATCCAAAGGTTTTCTTCTATTCATCTATGTATAACTGCTACTGCTGCTATGTGCAGTTTTATAGCACTTTGCCAGTTGATCAAATCCTATTCAGCAACCCAGGAGTACTTTTCAATGACATCTAAAACATTTGTAAATTGAAAGACATCTATTTAGCTAATTCTCTATAATGATGTGTTTGTCTATATGCATATATTATTGCACACTTTCAATGAGTGAGGAATGATTGCTTGAACAAGCAGATATAGATGCCAGCTCAACAAATCATAATATCTCCCATTTTTGAGATCTGTTTATGGATTACATTCCTTCTGACTTTAAAAATGCAAGTGCTGAACTAATCCTTGCCTAAGTAAAATGTTCCTATTTGATTAGAAACAACATCTTCAACATCACAAACGCCACGAGCAACAAGAGGGATACCTACTCCAGGTAAATGCAGCCGGATGCACTTATCTCTTTACAACTTTCTTTGCTGCAAAATATTGCCCAAGTAATATATATCTTTCTCTGTGATCATCTGTGTTCATCTAAGCTAAATAGTTCCAATTTTCAACTTCGGTTTATGGCTTGCTGCTTTCCATCTGACCCAAAGAGATGCACATATAGAAATAAAGCTTAAATAAGAAACATTTTCCTATTTTTTTAGAAAGTTCATCTCCAACATCAGAAAGGCCACATGTGACACAAAGAACAGACGCTCCAGGTAAATGTAGTTTCAACACTTTTGTTTTTCCATAACTTTTTTGCAGCAAGAGACGTTTGAATAAGGGTATGCTTTCATTTCCAGTTTTAAGATCTATAACTTATTACTCTGTTGCGCTCTGAATGTAGGTATATTATCATCAAACTCTAGCAATTCTGAGCTTCACTGTAATGCAGTATAAGGCACACAAAGTAAGTTAAATGTAATTTGGAGCAAATATAGCAGGAGCTAATATTTCCCTTGCCATTGTTTCTTGCATTTTCTTATAAATGCACAGTAAATACCATTTCCAACACAGCCAGGACTAACAGAACTGTACTGGAATATGGGATTGTTATGGATATCAATTCAATGAAAATGTTTATCTCTGTAAAAACTAGCTGCAATTTCCTGGCTGAGTTTATCCATTGCCTTCGGAAATATAGCCCCCTAGTTAAATGGTTATTACTTTAACTCCCCCTTTTTCAAAAGAACACTGACAACTATATCATCAACAAAACAGATGGAATATCAGGAATAGCAATTATGGGTAAACACCTCCTGAAGATTTTGACCTCAACGCTGGTAAGGTCAGCTGAGTTAAAAGAAAGGGAAGCATAGGGGACTCCCCAGGTTTTAAATAATTGCAAAAAAATGTAAAGTCCTATTATTGGACCCAATCCAGTAATTAGACTCAATGCCGCAAGTATGTCAATTTTTCTAAATTCCCATATGTAACAAGGTGCAAAAAGTACCAAATCACATGAAGCATTCATGTCTCCTGCAGCCATTGAAAATCTCTAACATAATGTTCAGTCACAATGGTAACATACCTTTCTACAATGGTCTTGGTTGCTATCATAAGCCTATCCAGCAGCCTTCATCTATTTCATTTACATTCCTTCACCGTTAGCAGGACATATGAAGTAAGTGCAGTGCAGTGCACACACAGAAGGTCATATGTAATATAGAGCAGATGCAGCAATGTGAAAGCTCTACTTTGCAGATGTTATCATTTTTCTATAAACATTATGGACCTGACTCACAAACTGCACATTGTGGTACGTGTTGTAGTACTAGGAAACGTACTACAAAATTTACTACGAAATGTAAGCTTTGCTTCTACTTATATGCAGAGTTCTCCTCCCCAACTGCAGAGACTCCATCTAGATAAGTATAGATTTCAGTAGAAAATGTGGAAGGGACACCGGGGAACGGGATGTAGAGGGTGAGACTTACTGCTAGAGTTGCTGTAATTCGGGCAGACTAAGAGGGGCTTAATGAGGGCCGGGAAGGGACCTAGGCAATCATCTCAGCCTCCTGCACAAGACTGACTCATTTGAATTACATAGTGGTCGTAGACATTTAAATTACACTTTTTTGTAAGTTTACCCTTGTAGTTTATGAATACTGAAAGTAGTAAACTATTACAAAGAGTAAACTTTCTCAAGAAAGGAAAATACCTTTACCAATCAGGCTCCAAGTAAGTAGCAGTTGCCATCTTATCCTTAACATAATCATCGGTCCTAAAATATTAATCGGCTGTGAATGATTTAAAAAAAATATTGTATTATACACTATGAGCAGTGACCTTTAGTCTGTGGTTTTTACACAGCAATTAGAAATCCAGCTTACTAATAAATATATTTGTTTAATGAAATCTTCTGTATCTATTTAGAAACTACAACCTCAACTAAACCACCAACATCAGAAACAAGAGCAATACCCATTACAGGTAAACCTGCAATGAAAATTGAGCCTTCTGCCCTCACCTCTGCCGAAGAGGTCATGGGAGATGATTTAAAAGGTTTATATTGAAGCTCTCATCTAGTCACGTGAAAATTCTATATTCTTGGCTACAGTCTGACAAGCTTGATTGCATAATCCCACGCATAATAACATTTATCTGAGTAAGAGTAATCATTTGAGACAGACGTTTAAAATATGGTACGAATTCATTAGGCTGATTTAAGTTTTCTTGCCATTGCTCAACATATTCAAAAATCATAGTTGTAGGTATTACCGTTATTCTACATAATAGGTTTGTCTTCCAAAGTTCTAATTTCAAAATGAATATCCTTCAATTTAATAGGGTGGTCTAGTATCATATGTAACCAGTTTTTATTGCAGAAGAATGAATCTCTATATTGATTATATCATATGAGCCTCCCGTTCGGCAAACTTCAATCTATCTATTAGGAGTAATGGGAATATTGGAGTCAGCTTAACTTTGAGTTAAAGGATGAGATTTAATAATATTTTGTTGATAAGCACGTGGCTAGGTTGTATGCAATTTCCTTACAAGCTGTTCATGTCATCCTACAAATGCAGCTTTCATTAGGACATTCTTGAATGAATAATTAATTTTAATTGAAAATGACACTCATTTCATGTTATCCAAAGGTTTTCTTCTATTCATCTATTTATAACTGCTACTGCTGCTAGGTGCAGTTTTATAGCACTTTGCCAGTTGATCAAATCCTATTCAGCAACTCAGGAGTACTTTTCAATGACAACTAAAACATTTGTAAATTGAAAGACATCTATTAAGCTAATTCTCTATAATGATGTGTTTGTCTATATGCATATATCATTGCACACTTTCAATGAGTGAGGAATGATTGCTTGAACAAGCAGATATAGATGCCAGCTCAACAAATCATAATATCTCCCATTTTTGAGATCTGTTTATGGGTTACATTCCTTCTGACTTTAAAAATGCAAGTGCTGAACTAATCCTTGCCTAAGTAAAATGTTCCTATTTGATTAGAAACAACATCTTCAACATCACAAACGCCACAAGCAACAAGAGGGATAACTACTTCAGGTAAATGCAGCCGGATGCACTTATCTCTTTACAACTTTCTTTGCTGCAAAATATTGCCCAAGTAATATATATCTTTCTCTGTGATCATCTGTGTTCATCTAAGCTAAATAGTTCCAATTTTCAACTTCGGTTTATGGCTTGCTGCTTTCCATCTGACCCAAAGAGATGCACATATAGAAATAAAGCTTAAATAAGAAACATTTTCCTATTTTTTTAGAAAGTTCATCTCCAACATCAGAAAGGCCACATGTGACACAAAGAACAGACGCTCCAGGTAAATGTAGTTTCAACACTTTTGTTTTTCCATAACTTTTTTGCAGCAAGAGACGTTTGAATAAGGGTATGCTTTCATTTCCAGTTTTAAGATCTATAACTTATTATTCTGTTGCGCTCTGAATGTAGGTATATTATCATCAAACTCTAGCAATTCTGAGCTTCACTGTAATGCAGTATAAGGCACACAAAGTAAGTTAAATGTAATTTGGAGCAAATATAGCAGGAGCTAATATTTCCCTTGCCATTGTTTCTTGCATTTTCTTATAAATGCACAGTAAATACCATTTCCAACACAGCCAGGACTAACAGAACTGTACTGGAATATGGGATTGTTATGGATATCAATTCAATGAAAATGTTTATCTCTGAAAAAACTAGCTGCAATTTCCTGGCTGAGTTTATCCATTGCCTTCGGAAATATAGCCCCCTAGTTAAATGGTTATTACTTTAACTCCCCCTTTTTCAAAAGAACACCGACAACTATATCATCAACAAAACAGATGGAATATCAGGAATAGCAATTATGGGTAAACACCTCCTGAAGATTTTGACCTCAACACTGGTAAGGTCAGCTGAGTTAAAAGAAAGGGAAGCATAGGGGACTCCCCAGGTGTTAAATAATTGCAAAAAAATGTAAAGTCCTATTATTGGACCCAATCCAGTAATTAGACTCAATGCCGCAAGTATGTCAATTTTTCTAAATTCCCATATGCTAACAAGGTGCAAAAAGTACCAAATCACATGAAGCATTCATGTCTCCTGCAGCCATTGAAAATCTCTAACATAATGTTCAGTCACAATGGTAACATACCTTTCTACAATGGTCTTGGTTGCTATCATAAGCCTATCCAGCAGCCTTCATCTATTTCATTTACATTGCTTCACCGTTAGCAGGACATATGAAGTAAGTGCAGTGCAGTGCACACACAGAAGGTCATATGTAATATAGTGCAGATGCAGCAATGTGAAAGCTCTACTTTGCAGATGTTATCATTTTTCTATAAACATTATGGACCTGACTCACAAACTGCACATTGTGGTACGAGTTGTAGTACTAGGAAACGTACTACAAAATTTACTACGAAATGTAAGCTTTGCTTCTACTTATATACAGAGTTCTCCTCCCCAACTGCAGAGACTCCATCTAGATAAGTATAGATTTTAGTAGAAAATGTGGAAGGGACACCGGGGAACGGGATGTAGAGGGTGAGACTTACTGCTAGAGTTGCTGTAATTCGGGCAGACTAAGAGGGGCTTAATGAGGGCCGGGAAGGGACATGGGCAATCATCTCAGCCTCCTGCACAAGACTGACTCATTTGAATTACATAGTGGTCGTAGACATTTAAATTACACTTTTTTGTTAGTTTACCCTTGTAGTTTATGAATACTGAAAGTAGTAAACTATTACAAAGAGTAAACTTTCTCAAGAAAGGAAAATACCTTTACCAATCAGGCTCCAAGTAAGTAGCAGTTGCCATCTTATCCTTAACATAATCATCGGTCCTAAAATATTAATCGGCTGTGAATGATTTAAAAAAAATATTGTATTATACACTATGAGCAGTGACCTTTAGTCTGTGGTTTTTACACAGCAATTAAAAATCCAGCTTACTAATAAATATATTTGTTTAATGAAATCTTCTGTATCTATTTAGAAACTACAACCTCAACTAAGCCACCAACATCAGAAACAAGAGCAATACCCATTACAGGTAAACCTGCAATGAAAATTGAGCCTTCTGCCCTCACCTCTGCCGAAGAGGTCATGGGAGATGATTTAAAAGGTTTATATTGAAGCTCTCATCTAGTCACGTGAAAACTCTATATTCTTGGCTACAGTCTGACAAGCTTGATTGCATAATCCCACGCATAATAACATTTATCTGAGTAAGAGTAATCATTTGAGACAGACGTTTAAAATATGGTACGAATTCATTAGGCTGATTTAAGTTTTCTTGCCATTGCTCAACATATTCAAAAATCATAGTTGTAGGTATTACCGTTATTCTACATAATAGGTTTGTCTTCCAAAGTTCTAATTTCAAAATGAATATCCTTCAATGTAATAGGGTGGTCTAGTATCACATGTAACCAGTTTTTATTGCAGAAGAATGAATCTCTATATTGATTATATCATATGAGCCTCCCGTTCGGCAAACTTCAATCTATCTATTAGGAGTAATGGGAATATTGAAGTCAGCTTAACTTTGAGTTAAAGGATGAGATTTAATAATATTTTGTTGATAAGCACGTGGCTAGGTTGTATGCAATTTCCTTACAAGCTGTTCATGTCATCCTACAAATGCAGCTTTCATTAGGACATTCTTGAATGAATAATTAATTTTAATTGAAAATGACACTCATTTCATGTTATCCATAGGTTTTCTTCTATTCATCTATTTATAACTGCTACTGCTGCTATGTGCAGTTTTATAGCACTTTGCCAGTTGATCAAATCCTATTCAGCAACTCAGGAGTACTTTTCAATGACATCTAAAACATTTGTAAATTGAAAGACATCTATTTAGCTAATTCTCTATAATGATGTGTTTGTCTATATGCATATATCATTGCACACTTTCAATGAGTGAGGAATGATTGCTTGAACAAGCAGATATAGATGCCAGCTCAACAAATCATAATATCTCCCATTTTTGAGATCTGTTTATGGGTTACATTCCTTCTGACTTTAAAAATGCAAGTGCTGAACTAATCCTTGCCTAAGTAAAATGTTCCTATTTGATTAGAAACAACATCTTCAACATCACAAACGCCACAAGCAACAAGAGGTATAACTACTCCAGGTAAATGCAGCCGGATGCACTTATCTCTTTACAACTTTCTTTGCTGCAAAATATTGCCCAAGTAATATATATCTTTCTCTGTGATCATCTGTGTTCATCTAAGCTAAATAGTTCCAATTTTCAACTTCGGTTTATGGCTTGCTGCTTTCCATCTGACCCAAAGAGATGCACATATAGAAATAAAGCTTAAATAAGAAACATTTTCCTATTTTTTTAGAAAGTTCATCTCCAACATCAGAAAGGCCACATGTGACACAAAGAACAGACGCTCCAGGTAAATGTAGTTTCAACACTTTTGTTTTTCCATAACTTTTTTGCAGCAAGAGACGTTTGAATAAGGGTATGCTTTCATTTCCAGTTTTAAGATCTATAACTTATTACTCTGTTGCGCTCTGAATGTAGGTATATTATCATCAAACTCTAGCAATTCTGAGCTTCACTGTAATGCAGTATAAGGCACACAAAGTAAGTTAAATGTAATTTGGAGCAAATATAGCAGGAGCTAATATTTCCCTTGCCATTGTTTCTTGCATTTTCTTATAAATGCACAGTAAATACCATTTCCAACACAGCCAGGACTAACAGAACTGTACTGGAATATGGGATTGTTATGGATATCAATTCAATGAAAATGTTTATCTCTGTAAAAACTAGCTGCAATTTCCTGGATGAGTTTATCCATTGCCTTCGGAAATATAGCCCCCTAGTTAAATGGTTATTACTTTAACTCCCCCTTTTTCAAAAGAACACTGACAACTATATCATCAACAAAACAGATGGAATATCAGGAATAGCAATTATGGGTAAACACCTCCTGAAGATTTTGACCTCAACGCTGGTAAGGTCAGCTGAGTTAAAAGAAAGGGAAGCATAGGGGACTCCCCAGGTTTTAAATAATTGCAAAAAAATGTAAAGTCCTATTATTGGACCCAATCCAGTAATTAGACTCAATGCCGCAAGTATGTCAATTTTTCTAAATTCCCATATGCTAACAAGGTGCAAAAAGTACCAAATCACATGAAGCATTCATGTCTCCTGCAGCCATTGAAAATCTCTAACATAATGTTCAGTCACAATGGTAACATACCTTTCTACAATGGTCTTGGTTGCTATCATAAGCCTATCCAGCAGCCTTCATCTATTTCATTTACATTCCTTCACCGTTAGCAGGACATATGAAGTAAGTGCAGTGCAGTGCACACACAGAAGGTCATATGTAATATAGAGCAGATGCAGCAATGTGAAAGCTCTACTTTGCAGATGTTATCATTTTTCTATAAACATTATGGACCTGACTCACAAACTGCACATTGTGGTACGTGTTGTAGTACTAGGAAACGTACTACAAAATTTACTACGAAATGTAAGCTTTGCTTCTACTTATATGCAGAGTTCTCCTCCCCAACTGCAGAGACTCCATCTAGATAAGTATAGATTTTAGTAGAAAATGTGGAAGGGACACCGGGGAACGGGATGTAGAGGGTGAGACTTACTGCTAGAGTTGCTGTAATTCGGGCAGACTAAGAGGGGCTTAATGAGGGCCGGGAAGGGACCTAGGCAATCATCTCAGCCTCCTGCACAAGACTGACTCATTTGAATTACATAGTGGTCGTAGACATTTAAATTACACTTTTTTGTAAGTTTACCCTTGTAGTTTATGAATACTGAAAGTAGTAAACTATTACAAAGAGTAAACTTTCTCAAGAAAGGAAAATACCTTTACCAATCAGGCTCCAAGTAAGTAGCAGTTGCCATCTTATCCTTAACATAATCATCGGTCCTAAAATATTAATCGGCTGTGAATGATTTAAAAAAAATATTGTATTATACACTATGAGCAGTGACCTTTAGTCTGTGGTTTTTACACAGCAATTAAAAATCCAGCTTACTAATAAATATATTTGTTTAATGAAATCTTCTGTATCTATTTAGAAACTACAACCTCAACTAAGCCACCAACATCAGAAACAAGAGCAATACCCATTACAGGTAAACCTGCAATGAAAATTGAGCCTTCTGCCCTCACCTCTGCCGAAGAGGTCATGGGAGATGATTTAAAAGGTTTATATTGAAGCTCTCATCTAGTCACGTGAAAACTCTATATTCTTGGCTACAGTCTGACAAGCTTGATTGCATAATCCCACGCATAATAACATTTATCTGAGTAAGAGTAATCATTTGAGACAGACGTTTAAAATATGGTACGAATTCATTAGGCTGATTTAAGTTTTCTTGCCATTGCTCAACATATTCAAAAATCATAGTTGTAGGTATTACCGTTATTCTACATAATAGGTTTGTCTTCCAAAGTTCTAATTTCAAAATGAATATCCTTCAATTTAATAGGGTGGTCTAGTATCACATGTAACCAGTTTTTATTGCAGAAGAATGAATCTCTATATTGATTATATCATATGAGCCTCCCGTTCGGCAAACTTCAATCTATCTATTAGGAGTAATGGGAATATTGAAGTCAGCTTAACTTTGAGTTAAAGGATGAGATTTAATAATATTTTGTTGATAAGCACGTGGCTAGGTTGTATGCAATTTCCTTACAAGCTGTTCATGTCATCCTACAAATGCAGCTTTCATTAGGACATTCTTGAATGAATAATTAATTTTAATTGAAAATGACACTCATTTCATGTTATCCATAGGTTTTCTTCTATTCATCTATTTATAACTGCTACTGCTGCTATGTGCAGTTTTATAGCACTTTGCCAGTTGATCAAATCCTATTCAGCAACTCAGGAGTACTTTTCAATGACATCTAAAACATTTGTAAATTGAAAGACATCTATTTAGCTAATTCTCTATAATGATGTGTTTGTCTATATGCATATATCATTGCACACTTTCAATGAGTGAGGAATGATTGCTTGAACAAGCAGATATAGATGCCAGCCCAACAAATCATAATATCTCCCATTTTTGAGATCTGTTTATGGGTTACATTCCTTCTGACTTTAAAAATGCAAGTGCTGAACTAATCCTTGCCTAAGTAAAATGTTCCTATTTGATTAGAAACAACATCTTCAACATCACAAACGCCACAAGCAACAAGAGGTATAACTACTCCAGGTAAATGCAGCCGGATGCACTTATCTCTTTACAACTTTCTTTGCTGCAAAATATTGCCCAAGTAATATATATCTTTCTCTGTGATCATCTGTGTTCATCTAAGCTAAATAGTTCCAATTTTCAACTTCGGTTTATGGCTTGCTGCTTTCCATCTGACCCAAAGAGATGCACATATAGAAATAAAGCTTAAATAAGAAACATTTTCCTATTTTTTTAGAAAGTTCATCTCCAACATCAGAAAGGCCACATGTGACACAAAGAACAGACGCTCCAGGTAAATGTAGTTTCAACACTTTTGTTTTTCCATAACTTTTTTGCAGCAAGAGACGTTTGAATAAGGGTATGCTTTCATTTCCAGTTTTAAGATCTATAACTTATTACTCTGTTGCGCTCTGAATGTAGGTATATTATCATCAAACTCTAGCAATTCTGAGCTTCACTGTAATGCAGTATAAGGCACACAAAGTAAGTTAAATGTAATTTGGAGCAAATATAGCAGGAGCTAATATTTCCCTTGCCATTGTTTCTTGCATTTTCTTATAAATGCACAGTAAATACCATTTCCAACACAGCCAGGACTAACAGAACTGTACTGGAATATGGGATTGTTATGGATATCAATTCAATGAAAATGTTTATCTCTGTAAAAACTAGCTGCAATTTCCTGGCTGAGTTTATCCATTGCCTTCGGAAATATAGCCCCCTAGTTAAATGGTTATTACTTTAACTCCCCCTTTTTCAAAAGAACACTGACAACTATATCATCAACAAAACAGATGGAATATTAGGAATAGCAATTATGGGTAAACACCTCCTGAAGATTTTGACCTCAACGCTGGTAAGGTCAGCTGAGTTAAAAGAAAGGGAAGCATAGGGGACTCCCCAGGTTTTAAATAATTGCAAAAAAATGTAAAGTCCTATTATTGGACCCAATCCAGTAATTAGACTCAATGCCGCAAGTATGTCAATTTTTCTAAATTCCCATATGCTAACAAGGTGCAAAAAGTACCAAATCACATGAAGCATTCATGTCTCCTGCAGCCATTGAAAATCTCTAACATAATGTTCAGTCACAATGGTAACATACCTTTCTACAATGGTCTTGGTTGCTATCATAAGCCTATCCAGCAGCCTTCATCTATTTCATTTACATTCCTTCACCGTTAGCAGGACATATGAAGTAAGTGCAGTGCAGTGCACACACAGAAGGTCATATGTAATATAGTGCAGATGCAGCAATGTGAAAGCTCTACTTTGCAGATGTTATCATTTTTCTATAAACATTATGGACCTGACTCACAAACTGCACATTGTGGTACGTGTTGTAGTACTAGGAAACGTACTACAAAATTTACTACGAAATGTAAGCTTTGCTTCTACTTATATGCAGAGTTCTCCTCCCCAACTGCAGAGACTCCATCTAGATAAGTATAGATTTTAGTAGAAAATGTGGAAGGGACACCGGGGAACGGGATGTAGAGGGTGAGACTTACTGCTAGAGTTGCTGTAATTCGGGCAGACTAAGAGGGGCTTAATGAGGGCCGGGAAGGGACCTAGGCAATCATCTCAGCCTCCTGCACAAGACTGACTCATTTGAATTACATAGTGGTCGTAGACATTTAAATTACACTTTTTTGTAAGTTTACCCTTGTAGTTTATGAATACTGAAAGTAGTAAACTATTACAAAGAGTAAACTTTCTCAAGAAAGGAAAATACCTTTACCAATCAGGCTCCAAGTAAGTAGCAGTTGCCATCTTATCCTTAACATAATCATCGGTCCTAAAATATTAATCGGCTGTGAATGATTTAAAAAAAATATTGTATTATACACTATGAGCAGTGACCTTTAGTCTGTGGTTTTTACACAGCAATTAGAAATCCAGCTTACTAATAAATATATTTGTTTAATGAAATCTTCTGTATCTATTTAGAAACTACAACCTCAACTAAGCCACCAACATCAGAAACAAGAGCAATACCCATTACAGGTAAACCTGCAATGAAAATTGAGCCTTCTGCCCTCACCTCTGTCGAAGAGGTCATGGGAGATGATTTAAAAGGTTTATATTGAAGCTCTCATCTAGTCACGTGAAAACTCTATATTCTTGGCTACAGTCTGACAAGCTTGATTGCATAATCCCACGCATAATAACATTTATCTGAGTAAGAGTAATCATTTGAGACAGATGTTTAAAATATGGTACGAATTCATTAGGCTGATTTAAGTTTTCTTGCCATTGCTCAACATATTCAAAAATCATAGTTGTAGGTATTACCGTTATTCTACATAATAGGTTTGTCTTCCAAAGTTCTAATTTCAAAATGAATATCCTTCAATTTAATAGGGTGGTCTAGTATCATATGTAACCAGTTTTTATTGCAGAAGAATGAATCTCTATATTGATTATATCATATGAGCTTCCCGTTCGGCAAACTTCAATCTATCTATTAGGAGTAATGGGAATATTGGAGTCAGCTTAACTTTGAGTTAAAGGATGAGATTTAATAATATTTTGTTGATAAGCACGTGGCTAGGTTGTATGCAATTTCCTTACAAGCTGTTCATGTCATCCTACAAATGCAGCTTTCATTAGGACATTCTTGAATGAATAATTAATTTTAATTGAAAATGACACTCATTTCATGTTATCCAAAGGTTTTCTTCTATTCATCTATTTATAACTGCTACTGCTGCTATGTGCAGTTTTATAGCACTTTGCCAGTTGATCAAATCCTATTCAGCAACTCAGGAGTACTTTTCAATGACATCTAAAACATTTGTAAATTGAAAGACATCTATTTAGCTCATTCTCTATAATGATGTGTTTGTCTATATGCATATATCATTGCACACTTTCAATGAGTGAGGAATGATTGCTTGAACAAGCAGATATAGATGCCAGCTCAACAAATCATAATATCTCCCATTTTTGAGATCTGTTTATGGGTTACATTCCTTCTGACTTTAAAAATGCAAGTGCTGAACTAATCCTTGCCTAAGTAAAATGTTCCTATTTGATTAGAAACAACATCTTCAACATCACAAACGCCACAAGCAACAAGAGGGATAACTACTCCAGGTAAATGCAGCCGGATGCACTTATCTCTTTACAACTTTCTTTGCTGCAAAATATTGCCCAAGTAATATATATCTTTCTCTGTGATCATCTGTGTTCATCTAAGCTAAATAGTTCCAATTTTCAACTTCGGTTTATGGCTTGCTGCTTTCCATCTGACCCAAAGAGATGCACATATAGAAATAAAGCTTAAATAAGAAACATTTTCCTATTTTTTTAGAAAGTTCATCTCCAACATCAGAAAGGCCACATGTGACACAAAGAACAGACGCTCCAGGTAAATGTAGTTTCAACACTTTTGTTTTTCCATAACTTTTTTGCAGCAAGAGACGTTTGAATAAGGGTATGCTTTCATTTCCAGTTTTAAGATCTATAACTTATTACTCTGTTGCGCTCTGAATGTAGGTATATTATCATCAAACTCTAGCAATTCTGAGCTTCACTGTAATGCAGTATAAGGCACACAAAGTAAGTTAAATGTAATTTGGAGCAAATAAAGCAGGAGCTAATATTTCCCTTGCCATTGTTTCTTGCATTTTTTTATAAATGCACAGTAAATACCATTTCCAACACAGCCAGGACTAACAGAACTGTACTGGAATATGGGATTGTTATGGATATCAATTCAATGAAAATGTTTATCTCTGTAAAAACTAGCTGCAATTTCCTGGCTGAGTTTATCCATTGCCTTCGGAAATATAGCCCCCTAGTTAAATGGTTATTACTTTAACTCCCCCTTTTTCAAAAGAACACCGACAACTATATCATCAACAAAACAGATGGAATATCAGGAATAGCAATTATGGGTAAACACCTCCTGAAGATTTTGACCTCAACGCTGGTAAGGTCAGCTGAGTTAAAAGAAAGGGAAGCATAGGGGACTCCCCAGGTTTTAAATAATTGCAAAAAAATGTAAAGTCCTATTATTGGACCCAATCCAGTAATTAGACTCAATGCCGCAAGTATGTCAATTTTTCTAAATTCCCATATGCTAACAAGGTGCAAAAAGTACCAAATCACATGAAGCATTCATGTCTCCTGCAGCCATTGAAAATCTCTAACATAATGTTCAGTCACAATGGTAACATACCTTTCTACAATGGTCTTGGTTGCTATCATAAGCCTTTCCAGCAGCCTTCATCTATTTCATTTACATTGCTTCACCGTTAGCAGGATATATGAAGTAAGTACAGTGCAGTGCACACACAGAAGGTCATATGTAATATAGTGCAGATGCAGCAATGTGAAAGCTCTACTTTGCAGATGTTATCATTTTTCTATAAACATTATGAACCTGACTCACAAACTGCACATTGTGGTACGTGTTGTAGTACTAGGAAACGTACTACAAAATTTACTACGAAATGTAAGCTTTGCTTCTACTTATATGCAGAGTTCTCCTCCCCAACTGCAGAGACTCCATCTAGATAAGTATAGATTTTAGTAGAAAATGTGGAAGGGACACCGGGGAACGGGATGTAGAGGGTGAGACTTACTGCTAGAGTTGCTGTAATTCGGGCAGACTAAGAGGGGCTTAATGAGGGCCGGGAAGGGACCTAGGCAATCATCTCAGCCTCCTGCACAAGACTGACTCATTTGAATTACATAGTGGTCGTAGACATTTAAATTACACTTTTTTGTAAGTTTACCCTTGTAGTTTATGAATACTGAAAGTAGTAAACTATTACAAAGAGTAAACTTTCTCAAGAAAGGAAAATACCTTTACCAATCAGGCTCCAAGTAAGTAGCAGTTGCCATCTTATCCTTAACATAATCATCGGTCCTAAAATATTAATCGGCTGTGAATGATTTTAAAAAAATATTGTATTATACACTATGAGCAGTGACCTTTAGTCTGTGGTTTTTACACAGCAATTAGAAATCCAGCTTACTAATAAATATATTTGTTTAATGAAATCTTCTGTATCTATTTAGAAACTACAACCTCAACTAAGCCACCAACATCAGAAACAAGAGCAATACCCATTACAGGTAAACCTGCAATGAAAATTGAGCCTTCTGCCCTCACCTCTGGTGAAGAGGTCATGGGAGATGATTTAAAAGGTTTATATTGAAGCTCTCATCTAGTCACGTCAAAACTCTATATTCTTGGCTACAGTCTGACAAGCTTGATTGCATAATCCCACGCATAATAACATTCATCTGAGTAAGAGTAATCATTTGAGACAGACGTTTAAAATATGGTACGAATTCATTAGGCTGATTTAAGTTTTCTTGCCATTGCTCAACATATTCAAAAATCATAGTTGTAGGTATTACCGTTATTCTACATAATAGGTTTGTCTTCCAAAGCTCTAATTTCAAAATGAATATCCTTCAATTTAATAGGGTGGTCTAGTATCACATGTAACCAGTTTTTATTGCAGAAGAATGAATCTCTATATTGATTATATCATATGAGCCTCCCGTTCGGCAAACTTCAATCTATCTATTAGGAGTAATGGGAATATTGAAGTCAGCTTAACTTTGAGTTAAAGGATGAGATTTAATAATATTTTGTTGATAAGCACGTGGCTAGGTTGTATGCAATTTCCTTACAATCTGTTCATGTCATCCTACAAATGCAGCTTTCATTAGGACATTCTTGAATGAATAATTAATTTTAATTGAAAATGACACTCATTTCATGTTATCCATAGGTTTTCTTCCATTCATCTATTTATAACTGCTACTGCTGCTATGTGCAGTTTTATAGCACTTTGCCAGTTGATCAAATCCTATTCAGCAACTCAGGAGTACTTTTCAATGACATCTAAAACATTTGTAAATTGAAAGACATCTATTTAGCTAATTCTCTATAATGATGTGTTTGTCTATATGCATATATCATTGCACACTTTCAATGAGTGAGGAATGATTGCTTGAACAAGCAGATATAGATGCCAGCTCAACAAATCATAATATCTCCCATTTTTGAGATCTGTTTATGGGTTACATTCCTTCTGACTTTAAAAATGCAAGTGCTGAACTAATCCTTGCCTAAGTAAAATGTTCCTATTTGATTAGAAACAACATCTTCAACATCACAAACGCCACAAGCAACAAGAGGGATAACTACTCCAGGTAAATGCAGCCGGATGCACTTATCTCTTTACAACTTTCTTTGCTGCAAAATATTGCCCAAGTACTATATATCTTTCTCTGTGATCATCTGTGTTCATCTAAGCTAAATAGTTCCAATTTTCAACTTCGGTTTATGGCTTGCTGCTTTCCATCTGACCCAAAGAGATGCACATATAGAAATAAAGCTTAAATAAGAAACATTTTCCTATTTTTTTAGAAAGTTCATCTCCAACATCAGAAAGGCCACATGTGACACAAAGAACAGACGCTCCAGGTAAATGTAGTTTCAACACTTTTGTTTTTCCATAACTTTTTTGCAGCAAGAGACGTTTGAATAAGGGTATGCTTTCATTTCCAGTTTTAAGATCTATAACTTATTACTCTGTTGCGCTCTGAATGTAGGTATATTATCATCAAACTCTAGCAATTCTGAGCTTCACTGTAATGCAGTATAAGGCACACAAAGTAAGTTAAATGTAATTTGGAGCAAATATAGCAGGAGCTAATATTTCCCTTGCCGTTGTTTCTTGCATTTTCTTATAAATGCACAGTAAATACCATTTCCAACACAGCCAGGACTAACAGAACTGTACTGGAATATGGGATTGTTATGGATATCAATTCAATGAAAATGTTTATCTCTGTAAAAACTAGCTGCAATTTCCTGGCTGAGTTTATCCATTGCCTTCGGAAATATAGCCCCCTAGTTAAATGGTTATTACTTTAACTCCCCCTTTTTCAAAAGAACACCGACAACTATATCATCAACAAAACAGATGGAATATCAGGAATAGCAATTATGGGTAAACACCTCCTGAAGATTTTGACCTCAACGCTGGTAAGGTCAGCTGAGTTAAAAGAAAGGGAAGCATAGGGGACTCCCCAGGTTTTAAATAATTGCAAAAAAATGTAAAGTCCTATTATTGGACCCAATCCAGTAATTAGACTCAATGCCGCAAGTATGTCAATTTTTCTAAATTCCCATATGCTAACAAGGTGCAAAAAGTACCAAATCACATGAAGCATTCATGTCTCCTGCAGCCATTGAAAATCTCTAACATAATGTTCAGTCACAATGGTAACATACCTTTCTACAATGGTCTTGGTTGCTATCATAAGCCTATCCAGCAGCCTTCATCTATTTCATTTACATTGCTTCACCGTTAGCAGGACATATGAAGTACAGTGCAGTGCAGTGCACACACAGAAGGTCATATGTAATATAGTGCAGATGCAGCAATGTGAAAGCTCTACTTTGCAGATGTTATCATTTTTCTATAAACATTATGGACCTGACTCACAAACTGCACATTGTGGTACGAGTTGTAGTACTAGGAAACGTACTACAAAATTTACTACGAAATGTAAGCTTTGCTTCTACTTATATACAGAGTTCTCCTCCCCAACTGCAGAGACTCCATCTAGATAAGTATAGATTTTAGTAGAAAATGTGGAAGGGACACCGGGGAACGGGATGTAGCGGGTGAGACTTACTGCTAGAGTTGCTGTAATTCGGGCAGACTAAGAGGGGCTTAATGAGGGCCGGGAAGGGACCTGGGCAATCATCTCAGCCTCCTGCACAAGACTGACTCATTTGAATTACATAGTGGTCGTAGACATTTAAATTACACTTTTTTGTAAGTTTACCCTTGTAGTTTATGAATACTGAAAGTAGTAAACTATTACAAAGAGTAAACTTTCTCAAGAAAGGAAAATACCTTTACCAATCAGGCTCCAAGTAAGTAGCAGTTGCCATCTTATCCTTAACATAATCATCGGTCCTAAAATATTAATCGGCTGTGAATGATTTAAAAAAAATATTGTATTATACACTATGAGCAGTGACCTTTAGTCTGTGGTTTTTACACAGCAATTAGAAATCCAGCTTACTAATAAATATATTTGTTTAATGAAATCTTCTGTATCTATTTAGAAACTACAACCTCAACTAAGCCACCAACATCAGAAACAAGAGCAATACCCATTACAGGTAAACCTGCAATGAAAATTGAGCCTTCTGCCCTCACCTCTGGTGAAGAGGTCATGGGAGATGATTTAAAAGGTTTATATTGAAGCTCTCATCTAGTCACGTGAAAACTCTATATTCTTGGCTACAGTCTGACAAGCTTGATTGCATAATCCCACGCATAATAACATTTATCTGTGTAAGAGTAATCATTTGAGACAGACGTTTAAAATATGGTACGAATTCATTAGGCTGATTTAAGTTTTCTTGCCATTGCTCAACATATTCAAAAATCATAGTTGTAGGTATTACCGTTATTCTACATAATAGGTTTGTCTTCCAAAGTTCTAATTTCAAAATGAATATCCTTCAATTTAATAGGGTGGTCTAGTATCACATGTAACCAGTTTTTATTGCAGAAGAATGAATCTCTATATTGATTATATCATATGAGCCTCCCGTTCGGCAAACTTCAATCTATCTATTAGGAGTAATGGGAATATTGAAGTCAGCTTAACTTTGAGTTAAAGGATGAGATTTAATATTATTTTGTTGATAAGCACGTGGCTAGGTTGTATGCAATTTCCTTACAAGCTGTTCATGTCATCCTACAAATGCAGCTTTCATTAGGACATTCTTGAATGAATAATTAATTTTAATTGAAAATGACACTCATTTCATGTTATCCAAAGGTTTTCTTCTATTCATCTATTTATAACTGCTACTGCTGCTATGTGCAGTTTTATAGCACTTTGCCAGTTGATCAAATCCTATTCAGCAACTCAGGAGTACTTTTCAATGACATCTAAAACATTTGTAAATTGAAAGACATCTATTTAGCTAATTCTCTATAATGATGTGTTTGTCTATATGCATATATCATTGCACACTTTCAATGAGTGAGGAATGATTGCTTGAACAAGCAGATATAGATGCCAGCTCAACAAATCATAATATCTCCCATTTTTGAGATCTGTTTATGGGTTACATTCCTTCTGACTTTAAAAATGCAAGTGCTGAACTAATCCTTGCCTAAGTAAAATGTTCCTATTTGATTAGAAACAACATCTTCAACATCACAAACGCCACAAGCAACAAGAGGGATAACTACTCCAGGTAAATGCAGCCGGATGCACTTATCTCTTTACAACTTTCTTTGCTGCAAAATATTGCCCAAGTACTATATATCTTTCTCTGTGATCATCTGTGTTCATCTAAGCTAAATAGTTCCAATTTTCAACTTCGGTTTATGGCTTGCTGCTTTCCATCTGACCCAAAGAGATGCACATATAGAAATAAAGCTTAAATAAGAAACATTTTCCTATTTTTTTAGAAAGTTCATCTCCAACATCAGAAAGGCCACATGTGACACAAAGAACAGACGCTCCAGGTAAATGTAGTTTCAACACTTTTGTTTTTCCATAACTTTTTTGCAGCAAGAGACGTTTGAATAAGGGTATGCTTTCATTTCCAGTTTTAAGATCTATAACTTATTACTCTGTTGCGCTCTGAATGTAGATATATTATCATCAAACTCTAGCAATTCTGAGCTTCACTGTAATGCAGTATAAGGCACACAAAGTAAGTTAAATGTAATTTGGAGCAAATATAGCAGGAGCTAATATTTCCCTTGCCGTTGTTTCTTGCATTTTCTTATAAATGCACAGTAAATACCATTTCCAACACAGCCAGGACTAACAGAACTGTACTGGAATATGGGATTGTTATGGATATCAATTCAATGAAAATGTTTATCTCTGTAAAAACTAGCTGCAATTTCCTGGCTGAGTTTATCCATTGCCTTCGGAAATATAGCCCCCTAGTTAAATGGTTATTACTTTAACTCCCCCTTTTTCAAAAGAACACCGACAACTATATCATCAACAAAACAGATGGAATATCAGGAATAGCAATTATGGGTAAACACCTCCTGAAGATTTTGACCTCAACGCTGGTAAGGTCAGCTGAGTTAAAAGAAAGGGAAGCATAGGGGACTCCCCAGGTTTTAAATAATTGCAAAAAAATGTAAAGTCCTATTATTGGACCCAATCCAGTAATTAGACTCAATGCCGCAAGTATGTCAATTTTTCTAAATTCCCATATGCTAACAAGGTGCAAAAAGTACCAAATCACATGAAGCATTCATGTCTCCTGCAGCCATTGAAAATCTCTAACATAATGTTCAGTCACAATGGTAACATACCTTTCTACAATGGTCTTGGTTGCTATCATAAGCCTATCCAGCAGCCTTCATCTATTTCATTTACATTGCTTCACCGTTAGCAGGACATATGAAGTACAGTGCAGTGCAGTGCACACACAGAAGGTCATATGTAATATAGTGCAGATGCAGCAATGTGAAAGCTCTACTTTGCAGATGTTATCATTTTTCTATAAACATTATGGACCTGACTCACAAACTGCACATTGTGGTACGAGTTGTAGTACTAGGAAACGTACTACAAAATTTACTACGAAATGTAAGCTTTGCTTCTACTTATATACAGAGTTCTCCTCCCCAACTGCAGAGACTCCATCTAGATAAGTATAGATTTTAGTAGAAAATGTGGAAGGGACACCGGGGAACGGGATGTAGAGGGTGAGACTTACTGCTAGAGTTGCTGTAATTCGGGCAGACTAAGAGGGGCTTAATGAGGGCCGGGAAGGGACCTGGGCAATCATCTCAGCCTCCTGCACAAGACTGACTCATTTGAATTACATAGTGGTCGTAGACATTTAAATTACACTTTTTTGTAAGTTTACCCTTGTAGTTTATGAATACTGAAAGTAGTAAACTATTACAAAGAGTAAACTTTCTCAAGAAAGGAAAATACCTTTACCAATCAGGCTCCAAGTAAGTAGCAGTTGCCATCTTATCCTTAACATAATCATCGGTCCTAAAATATTAATCGGCTGTGAATGATTTAAAAAAAATATTGTATTATACACTATGAGCAGTGACCTTTAGTCTGTGGTTTTTACACAGCAATTAGAAATCCAGCTTACTAATAAATATATTTGTTTAATGAAATCTTCTGTATCTATTTAGAAACTACAACCTCAACTAAGCCACCAACATCAGAAACAAGAGCAATACCCATTACAGGTAAACCTGCAATGAAAATTGAGCCTTCTGCCCTCACCTCTGCCGAAGAGGTCATGGGAGATGATTTAAAAGGTTTATATTGAAGCTCTCATCTAGTCACGTGAAAACTCTATATTCTTGGCTACAGTCTGACAAGCTTGATTGCATAATCCCACGCATAATAACATTTATCTGTGTAAGAGTAATCATTTGAGACAGACGTTTAAAATATGGTACGAATTCATTAGGCTGATTTAAGTTTTCTTGCCATTGCTCAACATATTCAAAAATCATAGTTGTAGGTATTACCGTTATTCTACATAATAGGTTTGTCTTCCAAAGTTCTAATTTCAAAATGAATATCCTTCAATTTAATAGGGTGGTCTAGTATCACATGTAACCAGTTTTTATTGCAGAAGAATGAATCTCTATATTGATTATATCATATGAGCCTCCCGTTCGGCAAACTTCAATCTATCTATTAGGAGTAATGGGAATATTGAAGTCAGCTTAACTTTGAGTTAAAGGATGAGATTTAATATTATTTTGTTGATAAGCACGTGGCTAGGTTGTATGCAATTTCCTTACAAGCTGTTCATGTCATCCTACAAATGCAGCTTTCATTAGGACATTCTTGAATGAATAATTAATTTTAATTGAAAATGACACTCATTTCATGTTATCCAAAGGTTTTCTTCTATTCATCTATTTATAACTGCTACTGCTGCTATGTGCAGTTTTATAGCACTTTGCCAGTTGATCAAATCCTATTCAGCAACTCAGGAGTACTTTTCAATGACATCTAAAACATTTGTAAATTGAAAGACATCTATTTAGCTAATTCTCTATAATGATGTGTTTGTCTATATGCATATATCATTGCACACTTTCAATGAGTGAGGAATGATTGCTTGAACAAGCAGATATAGATGCCAGCTCAACAAATCATAATATCTCCCATTTTTGAGATCTGTTTATGGGTTACATTCCTTCTGACTTTAAAAATGCAAGTGCTGAACTAATCCTTGCCTAAGTAAAATGTTCCTATTTGATTAGAAACAACATCTTCAACATCACAAACGCCACAAGCAACAAGAGGGATAACTACTCCAGGTAAATGCAGCCGGATGCACTTATCTCTTTACAACTTTCTTTGCTGCAAAATATTGCCCAAGTACTATATATCTTTCTCTGTGATCATCTGTGTTCATCTAAGCTAAATAGTTCCAATTTTCAACTTCGGTTTATGGCTTGCTGCTTTCCATCTGACCCAAAGAGATGCACATATAGAAATAAAGCTTAAATAAGAAACATTTTCCTATTTTTTTAGAAAGTTCATCTCCAACATCAGAAAGGCCACATGTGACACAAAGAACAGACGCTCCAGGTAAATGTAGTTTCAACACTTTTGTTTTTCCATAACTTTTTTGCAGCAAGAGACGTTTGAATAAGGGTATGCTTTCATTTCCAGTTTTAAGATCTATAACTTATTACTCTGTTGCGCTCTGAATGTAGATATATTATCATCAAACTCTAGCAATTCTGAGCTTCACTGTAATGCAGTATAAGGCACACAAAGTAAGTTAAATGTAATTTGGAGCAAATATAGCAGGAGCTAATATTTCCCTTGCCGTTGTTTCTTGCATTTTCTTATAAATGCACAGTAAATACCATTTCCAACACAGCCAGGACTAACAGAACTGTACTGGAATATGGGATTGTTATGGATATCAATTCAATGAAAATGTTTATCTCTGTAAAAACTAGCTGCAATTTCCTGGCTGAGTTTATCCATTGCCTTCGGAAATATAGCCCCCTAGTTAAATGGTTATTACTTTAACTCCCCCTTTTTCAAAAGAACACCGACAACTATATCATCAACAAAACAGATGGAATATCAGGAATAGCAATTATGGGTAAACACCTCCTGAAGATTTTGACCTCAACGCTGGTAAGGTCAGCTGAGTTAAAAGAAAGGGAAGCATAGGGGACTCCCCAGGTTTTAAATAATTGCAAAAAAATGTAAAGTCCTATTATTGGACCCAATCCAGTAATTAGACTCAATGCCGCAAGTATGTCAATTTTTCTAAATTCCCATATGCTAACAAGGTGCAAAAAGTACCAAATCACATGAAGCATTCATGTCTCCTGCAGCCATTGAAAATCTCTAACATAATGTTCAGTCACAATGGTAACATACCTTTCTACAATGGTCTTGGTTGCTATCATAAGCCTATCCAGCAGCCTTCATCTATTTCATTTACATTGCTTCACCGTTAGCAGGACATATGAAGTACAGTGCAGTGCAGTGCACACACAGAAGGTCATATGTAATATAGTGCAGATGCAGCAATGTGAAAGCTCTACTTTGCAGATGTTATCATTTTTCTATAAACATTATGGACCTGACTCACAAACTGCACATTGTGGTACGAGTTGTAGTACTAGGAAACGTACTACAAAATTTACTACGAAATGTAAGCTTTGCTTCTACTTATATACAGAGTTCTCCTCCCCAACTGCAGAGACTCCATCTAGATAAGTATAGATTTTAGTAGAAAATGTGGAAGGGACACCGGGGAACGGGATGTAGAGGGTGAGACTTACTGCTAGAGTTGCTGTAATTCGGGCAGACTAAGAGGGGCTTAATGAGGGCCGGGAAGGGACCTGGGCAATCATCTCAGCCTCCTGCACAAGACTGACTCATTTGAATTACATAGTGGTCGTAGACATTTAAATTACACTTTTTTGTAAGTTTACCCTTGTAGTTTATGAATACTGAAAGTAGTAAACTATTACAAAGAGTAAACTTTCTCAAGAAAGGAAAATACCTTTACCAATCAGGCTCCAAGTAAGTAGCAGTTGCCATCTTATCCTTAACATAATCATCGGTCCTAAAATATTAATCGGCTGTGAATGATTTAAAAAAAATATTGTATTATACACTATGAGCAGTGACCTTTAGTCTGTGGTTTTTACACAGCAATTAGAAATCCAGCTTACTAATAAATATATTTGTTTAATGAAATCTTCTGTATCTATTTAGAAACTACAACCTCAACTAAGCCACCAACATCAGAAACAAGAGCAATACCCATTACAGGTAAACCTGCAATGAAAATTGAGCCTTCTGCCCTCACCTCTGCCGAAGAGGTCATGGGAGATGATTTAAAAGGTTTATATTGAAGCTCTCATCTAGTCACGTGAAAACTCTATATTCTTGGCTACAGTCTGACAAGCTTGATTGCATAATCCCACGCATAATAACATTTATCTGTGTAAGAGTAATCATTTGAGACAGACGTTTAAAATATGGTACGAATTCATTAGGCTGATTTAAGTTTTCTTGCCATTGCTCAACATATTCAAAAATCATAGTTGTAGGTATTACCGTTATTCTACATAATAGGTTTGTCTTCCAAAGTTCTAATTTCAAAATGAATATCCTTCAATTTAATAGGGTGGTCTAGTATCACATGTAACCAGTTTTTATTGCAGAAGAATGAATCTCTATATTGATTATATCATATGAGCCTCCCGTTCGGCAAACTTCAATCTATCTATTAGGAGTAATGGGAATATTGAAGTCAGCTTAACTTTGAGTTAAAGGATGAGATTTAATATTATTTTGTTGATAAGCACGTGGCTAGGTTGTATGCAATTTCCTTACAAGCTGTTCATGTCATCCTACAAATGCAGCTTTCATTAGGACATTCTTGAATGAATAATTAATTTTAATTGAAAATGACACTCATTTCATGTTATCCAAAGGTTTTCTTCTATTCATCTATTTATAACTGCTACTGCTGCTATGTGCAGTTTTATAGCACTTTGCCAGTTGATCAAATCCTATTCAGCAACTCAGGAGTACTTTTCAATGACATCTAAAATATTTGTAAATTGAAAGACATCTATTTAGCTAATTCTCTATAATGATGTGTTTGTCTATATGCATATATTATTGCACACTTTCAATGAGTGAGGAATGATTGCTTGAACAAGCAGATATAGATGCCAGCTCAGCAAATCATAATATCTCCCATTTTTGAGATCTGTTTATGGATTACATTCCTTCTGACTTTAAAAATGCAAGTGCTGAACTAATCCTTGCCTAAGTAAAATGTTCCTATTTGATTAGAAACAACATCTTCAACATCACAAACGCCACAAGCAACAAGAGGGATACCTACTCCAGGTAAATGCAGCCGGATGCACTTATCTCTTTACAACTTTCTTTGCTGCAAAATATTGCCCAAGTAATATATATCTTTCTCTGTGATCATCTGTGTTCATCTAAGCTAAATAGTTCCAATTTTCAACTTCGGTTTATGGCTTGCTGCTTTCCATCTGACCCAAAGAGATGCACATATAGAAATAAAGCTTAAATAAGAAACAATTTCCTATTTTTTTAGAAAGTTCATCTCCAACATCAGAAAGGCCACATGTGACACAAAGAACAGACGCTCCAGGTAAATGTAGTTTCAACACTTTTGTTTTTCCATAACTTTTTTGCAGCAAGAGACGTTTGAATAAGGGTATGCTTTCATTTCCAGTTTTAAGATCTATAACTTATTACTCTGTTGCGCTCTGAATGTAGGTATATTATCATCAAACTCTAGCAATTCTGAGCTTCACTGTAATGCAGTATAAGGCACACAAAGTAAGTTAAATGTAATTTGGAGCAAATATAGCAGGAGCTAATATTTCCCTTGCCATTGTTTCTTGCATTTTCTTATAAATGCACAGTAAATACCATTTCCCTCACAGCCAGTACTAACAGAACTGTACTGGAATATGGGATTGTTATGGATATCAATTCAATGAAAATGTTTATCTCTGTAAAAACTAGCTGCAATTTCCTGGCTGAGTTTATCCATTGCCTTCGGAAATATAGCCCCCTAGTTAAATGGTTATTACTTTAACTCCCCCTTTTTCAAAAGAACACCGACAACTATATCATCAACAAAACAGATGGAATATCAGGAATAGCAATTATGGGTAAACACCTCCTGAAGATTTTGACCTCAACGCTGGTAAGGTCAGCTGAGTTAAAAGAAAGGGAAGCATAGGGGACTCCCCAGGTTTTAAATAATTGCAAAAAAATGTAAAGTCCTATTATTGGACCCAATCCAGTAATTAGACTCAATGCCGCAAGTATGTCAATTTTTCTAAATTCCCATATGCTAACAAGGTGCAAAAAGTACCAAATCACATGAAGCATTCATGTCTCCTGCAGCCATTGAAAATCTCTAACATAATGTTCAGTCACAATGGTAACATACCTTTCTACAATGGTCTTGGTTGCTATCATAAGCCTATCCAGCAGCCTTCATCTATTTCATTTACATTGCTTCACCGTTAGCAGGACATATGAAGTAAGTGCAGTGCAGTGCACACACAGAAGGTCATATGTAATATAGTGCAGATGCAGCAATGTGAAAGCTCTACTTTGCAGATGTTATCATTTTTCTATAAACATTATGGACCTGACTCACAAACTGCACATTGTGGTACGAGTTGTAGTACTAGGAAACGTACTACAAAATTTACTACGAAATGTAAGCTTTGCTTCTACTTATATACAGAGTTCTCCTCCCCAACTGCAGAGACTCCATCTAGATAAGTATAGATTTTAGTAGAAAATGTGGAAGGGACACCGGGAAACGGGATGTAGAGGGTGAGACTTACTGCTAGAGTTGCTGTAATTCGGGCAGACTAAGAGGGGCTTAATGAGGGCCGGGAAGGGACCTGGGCAATCATCTCAGCCTCCTGCACAAGACTGACTCATTTGAATTACATAGTGGTCGTAGACATTTAAACTACACTTTTTTGTAAGTTTACCCTTGTAGTTTATGAATACTGAAAGTAGTAAACTATTACAAAGAGTAAACTTTCTCAAGAAAGGAAAATACCTTTACCAATCAGGCTCCAAGTAAGTAGCAGTTGCCATCTTATCCTTAACATAATCATCGGTCCTAAAATATTAATCGGCTGTGAATGATTTAAAAAAAATATTGTATTATACACTATGAGCAGTGACCTTTAGTCTGTGGATTTTACACAGCAATTAAAAATCCAGCTTACTAATAAATATATTTGTTTAATGAAATCTTCTGTATCTATTTAGAAACTACAACCTCAACTAAGCCACCAACATCAGAAACAAGAGCAATACCCATTACAGGTAAACCTGCAATGAAAATTGAGCCTTCTGCCCTCACCTCTGCCGAAGAGGTCATGGGAGATGATTTAAAAGGTTTATATTGAAGCTCTCATCTAGTCACGTGAAAACTCTATATTCTTGGCTACAGTCTGACAAGCTTGATTGCATAATCCCACGCATAATAACATTCATCTGAGTAAGAGTAATCATTTGAGACAGACGTTTAAAATATGGTACGAATTCATTAGGCTGATTTAAGTTTTCTTGCCATTGCTCAACATATTCAAAAATCATAGTTGTAGGTATTACCGTTATTCTACATAATAGGTTTGTCTTCCAAAGCTCTAATTTCAAAATGAATATCCTTCAATTTAATAGGGTGGTCTAGTATCACATGTAACCAGTTTTTATTGCAGAAGAATGAATCTCTATATTGATTATATCATATGAGCCTCCCGTTCGGCAAACTTCAATCTATCTATTAGGAGTAATGGGAATATTGAAGTCAGCTTAACTTTGAGTTAAAGGATGAGATTTAATAATATTTTGTTGATAAGCACGTGGCTAGGTTGTATGCAATTTCCTTACAATCTGTTCATGTCATCCTACAAATGCAGCTTTCATTAGGACATTCTTGAATGAATAATTAATTTTAATTGAAAATGACACTCATTTCATGTTATCCATAGGTTTTCTTCCATTCATCTATTTATAACTGCTACTGCTGCTATGTGCAGTTTTATAGCACTTTGCCAGTTGATCAAATCCTATTCAGCAACTCAGGAGTACTTTTCAATGACATCTAAAACATTTGTAAATTGAAAGACATCTATTTAGCTAATTCTCTATAATGATGTGTTTGTCTATATGCATATATCATTGCACACTTTCAATGAGTGAGGAATGATTGCTTGAACAAGCAGATATAGATGCCAGCTCAACAAATCATAATATCTCCCATTTTTGAGATCTGTTTATGGGTTACATTCCTTCTGACTTTAAAAATGCAAGTGCTGAACTAATCCTTGCCTAAGTAAAATGTTCCTATTTGATTAGAAACAACATCTTCAACATCACAAACGCCACAAGCAACAAGAGGGATACCTACTCCAGGTAAATGCAGCCGGATGCACTTATCTCTTTACAACTTTCTTTGCTGCAAAATATTGCCCAAGTAATATATATCTTTCTCTGTGATCATCTGTGTTCATCTAAGCTAAATAGTTCCAATTTTCAACTTCGGTTTATGGCTTGCTGCTTTCCATCTGACCCAAAGAGATGCACATATAGAAATAAAGCTTAAATAAGAAACATTTTCCTATTTTTTTAGAAAGTTCATCTCCAACATCAGAAAGGCCACATGTGACACAAAGAACAGACGCTCCAGGTAAATGTAGTTTCAACACTTTTGTTTTTCCATAACTTTTTTGCAGCAAGAGACGTTTGAATAAGGGTATGCTTTCATTTCCAGTTTTAAGATCTATAACTTATTACTCTGTTGCACTCTGAATGTAGGTATATTATCATCAAACTCTAGCAATTCTGAGCTTCACTGTAATGCAGTATAAGGCACACAAAGTAAGTTAAATGTAATTTGGAGCAAATATAGCAGAAGCTAATATTTCCCTTGCCATTGTTTCTTGCATTTTCTTATAAATGCACAGTAAATACCATTTCCAACACAGCCAGGACTAACAGAACTGTACTGGAATATGGGATTGTTATGGATATCAATTCAATGAAAATGTTTATCTCTGTAAAAACTAGCTGCAATTTCCTGGCTGAGTTTATCCATTGCCTTCGGAAATATAGCCCCCTAGTTAAATGGTTATTACTTTAACTCCCCCTTTTTCAAAAGAACACTGACAACTATATCATCAACAAAACAGATAGAATATCAGGAATAGCAATTATGGGTAAACACCTCCTGAAGATTTTGACCTCAACGCTGGTAAGGTCAGCTGAGTTAAAAGAAAGGGAAGCATAGGGGACTCCCCAGGTTTTAAATAATTGCAAAAAAATGTAAAGTCCTATTATTGGACCCAATCCAGTAATTAGACTCAATGCCACAAGTATGTCAATTTTTCTAAATTCCCATATGCTAACAAGGTGCAAAAAGTACCAAATCACATGAAGCATTCATGTCTCCTGCAGCCATTGAAAATCTCTAACATAATGTTCAGTCACAATGGTAACATACCTTTCTACAATGGTCTTGGTTGCTATCATAAGCCTATCCAGCAGCCTTCATCTATTTCATTTACATTCCTTCACCGTTAGCAGGACATATGAAGTAAGTGCAGTGCAGTGCACACACAGAAGGTCATATGTAATATAGTGCAGATGCAGCAATGTGAAAGCTCTACTTTGCAGATGTTATCATTTTTCTATAAACATTATGGACCTGACTCACAAACTGCACATTGTGGTACGTGTTGTAGTACTAGGAAACGTACTACAAAATTTACTACGAAATGTAAGCTTTGCTTCTACCTATATGCAGAGTTCTCCTCCCCAACTGCAGAGACTCCATCTAGATAAGTATAGATTTTAGTAGAAAATGTGAAAGGGACACCGGGGAACGGGATGTAGAGGGTGAGACTTACTGCTAGAGTTGCTGTAATTCGGGCAGACTAAGAGGGGCTTAATGAGGGCCGGGAAGGGACCTAGGCAATCATCTCAGCCTCCTGCACAAGACTGACTCATTTGAATTACATAGTGGTCGTAGACATTTAAATTACACTTTTTTGTAAGTTTACCCTTGTAGTTTATGAATACTGAAAGTAGTAAACTATTACAAAGAGTAAACTTTCTCAAGAAAGGAAAATACCTTTACCAATCAGGCTCCAAGTAAGTAGCAGTTGCCATCTTATCCTTAACATAATCATCGGTCCTAAAATATTAATCGGCTGTGAATGATTTAAAAAAAATATTGTATTATACACTATGAGCAGTGACCTTTAGTCTGTGGTTTTTACACAGCAATTAGAAATCCAGCTTACTAATAAATATATTTGTTTAATGCAATCTTCTGTATCTATTTAGAAACTACAACCTCAACTAAGCCACCAACATCAGAAACAAGAGCAATACCCATTACAGGTAAACCTGCAATGAAAATTGAGCCTTCTGCCCTCACCTCTGCCGAAGAGGTCATGGGAGATGATTTAAAAGGTTTATATTGAAGCTCTCATCTAGTCACGTGAAAATTCTATATTCTTGGCTACAGTCTGACATGCTTGATTGCATAATCCCACGCATAATAACATTTATCTGAGTAAGAGTAATCATTTGAGACAGACGTTTAAAATATGGTACGAATTCATTAGGCTGATTTAAGTTTTCTTGCCATTGCTCAACATATTCAAAAATCATAGTTGTAGGTATTACCGTTATTCTACATAATAGGTTTGTCTTCCAAAGTTCTAATTTCAAAATGAATATCCTTCAATTTAATAGGGTGGTCTAGTATCACATGTAACCAGTTTTTATTGCAGAAGAATGAATCTCTATATTGATTATATCATATGAGCCTCCCGTTCGGCAAACTTCAATCTATCTATTAGGAGTAATGGGAATATTGAAGTCAGCTTAACTTTGAGTTAAAGGATGAGATTTAATAATATTTTGTTGATAAGCACGTGGCTAGGTTGTATGCAATTTCCTTACAAGCTGTTCATGTCATCCTACAAATGCAGCTTTCATTAGGACATTCTTGAATGAATAATTAATTTTAATTGAAAATGACACTCATTTCATGTTATCCATAGGTTTTCTTCTATTCATCTATTTATAACTGCTACTGCTGCTATGTGCAGTTTTATAGCACTTTGCCAGTTGATCAAATCCTATTCAGCAACTCAGGAGTACTTTTCAATGACATCTAAAACATTTGTAAATTGAAAGACATCTATTTAGCTAATTCTCTATAATGATGTGTTTGTCTATATGCATATATCATTGCACACTTTCAATGAGTGAGGAATGATTGCTTGAACAAGCAGATATAGATGCCAGCTCAACAAATCATAATATCTCCCATTTTTGAGATCTGTTTATGGGTTACATTCCTTCTGACTTTAAAAATGCAAGTGCTGAACTAATCCTTGCCTAAGTAAAATGTTCCTATTTGATTAGAAACAACATCTTCAACATCACAAACGCCACAAGCAACAAGAGGTATAACTACTCCAGGTAAATGCAGCCGGATGCACTTATCTCTTTACAACTTTCTTTGCTGCAAAATATTGCCCAAGTAATATATATCTTTCTCTGTGATCATCTGTGTTCATCTAAGCTAAATAGTTCCAATTTTCAACTTCGGTTTATGGCTTGCTGCTTTCCATCTGACCCAAAGAGATGCACATATAGAAATAAAGCTTAAATAAGAAACATTTTCCTATTTTTTTAGAAAGTTCATCTCCAACATCAGAAAGGCCACATGTGACACAAAGAACAGACGCTCCAGGTAAATGTAGTTTCAACACTTTTGTTTTTCCATAACTTTTTTGCAGCAAGAGACGTTTGAATAAGGGTATGCTTTCATTTCCAGTTTTAAGATCTATAACTTATTACTCTGTTGCGCTCTGAATGTAGGTATATTATCATCAAACTCTAGCAATTCTGAGCTTCACTGTAATGCAGTATAAGGCACACAAAGTAAGTTAAATGTAATTTGGAGCAAATATAGCAGGAGCTAATATTTCCCTTGCCATTGTTTCTTGCATTTTCTTATACATGCACAGTAAATACCATTTCCAACACAGCCAGGACTAACAGAACTGTACTGGAATATGGGATTGTTATGGATATCAATTCAATGAAAATGTTTATCTCTGTAAAAACTAGCTGCAATTTCCTGGCTGAGTTTATCCATTGCCTTCGGAAATATAGCCCCCTAGTTAAATGGTTATTACTTTAAATCCCCCTTTTTCAAAAGAACACTGACAACTATATCATCAACAAAACAGATGGAATATCAGGAATAGCAATTATGGGTAAACACCTCCTGAAGATTTTGACCTCAACGCTGGTAAGGTCAGCTGAGTTAAAAGAAAGGGAAGCATAGGGGACTCCCCAGGTTTTAAATAATTGCAAAAAAATGTAAAGTCCTATTATTGGACCCAATCCAGTAATTAGACTCAATGCCGCAAGTATGTCAATTTTTCTAAATTCCCATATGCTAACAAGGTGCAAAAAGTACCAAATCACATGAAGCATTCATGTCTCCTGCAGCCATTGAAAATCTCTAACATAATTTTCAGTCACAATGGTAACATACCTTTCTACAATGGTCTTGGTTGCTATCATAAGCCTATCCAGCAGCCTTCATCTATTTCATTTACATTCCTTCACCGTTAGCAGGACATATGAAGTAAGTGCAGTGCAGTGCACACACAGAAGGTCATATGTAATATAGTGCAGATGCAGCAATGTGAAAGCTCTACTTTGCAGATGTTATCATTTTTCTATAAACATTATGGACCTGACTCACAAACTGCACATTGTGGTACGTGTTGTAGTACTAGGAAACGTACTACAAAATTTACTACGAAATGTAAGCTTTGCTTCTACTTATATGCAGAGTTCTCCTCCCCAACTGCAGAGACTCCATCTAGATAAGTATAGATTTTAGTAGAAAATGTGGAAGGGACACCGGGGAACGGGATGTAGAGGGTGAGACTTACTGCTAGAGTTGCTGTAATTCGGGCAGACTAAGAGGGGCTTAATGAGGGCCGGGAAGGGACCTAGGCAATCATCTCAGCCTCCTGCACAAGACTGACTCATTTGAATTACATAGTGGTCGTAGACATTTAAATTACACTTTTTTGTAAGTTTACCCTTGTAGTTTATGAATACTGAAAGTAGTAAACTATTACAAAGAGTAAACTTTCTCAAGAAAGGAAAATACCTTTACCAATCAGGCTCCAAGTAAGTAGCAGTTGCCTTCTTATCCTTAACATAATCATCGGTCCTAAAATATTAATCGGCTGTGAATGATTTAAAAAAAATATTGTATTATACACTATGAGCAGTGACCTTTAGTCTGTGGTTTTTACACAGCAATTAGAAATCCAGCTTACTAATAAATATATTTGTTTAATGAAATCTTCTGTATCTATTTAGAAACTACAACCTCAACTAAGCCACCAACATCAGAAACAAGAGCAATACCCATTACAGGTAAACCTGCAATGAAAATTGAGCCTTCTGCCCTCACCTCTGCCGAAGAGGTCATGGGAGATGATTTAAAAGGTTTATATTGAAGCTCTCATCTAGTCACGTGAAAACTCTATATTCTTGGCTACAGTCTGACAAGCTTGATTGCATAATCCCACGCATAATAACATTTATCTGAGTAAGAGTAATCATTTGAGACAGACGTTTAAAATATGGTACGAATTCATTAGGCTGATTTAAGTTTTCTTGCCATTGCTCAACATATTCAAAAATCATAGTTGTAGGTATTACCGTTATTCTACATAATAGGTTTGTCTTCCAAAGTTCTAACTTCAAAATGAATATCCTTCAATTTAATAGGGTGGTCTAGTATCATATGTAACCAGTTTTTATTGCAGAAGAATGAATCCCTATATTGATTATATCATATGAGCCTCCCTTTCGGCAAACTTCAATCTATCTATTACGAGTAATGGGAATATTGAAGTCAGCTTAACTTTGAGTTAAAGGATGAGATTTAATAATATTTTGTTGATAAGCACATGGCTAGGTTGTATGCAATTTCCTTACAAGCTGTTCATGTCATCCTACAAATGCAGCTTTCATTAGGACATTCTTGAATGAATAATTAATTTTAATTGAAAATGACACTCATTTCATGTTATCCAAAGGTTTTCTTCTATTCATCTATTTATAACTGCTACTGCTGCTATGTGCAGTTTTATAGCACTTTGCCAGTTGATCAAATCCTATTCAGCAACTCAGGAGTACTTTTCAATGACATCTAAAACATTTGTAAATTGAAAGACATCTATTTAGCTAATTCTCTATAATGATGTGTTTGTCTATATGCATATATCATTGCACACTTTCAATGAGTGAGGAATGATTGCTTGAACAAGCAGATATAGATGCCAGCTCAACAAATCATAATATCTCCCATTTTTGAGATCTGTTTATGGGTTACATTCCTTCTGACTTTAAAAACGCAAGTGCTGAACTAATCCTTGCCTAAGTAAAATGTTCCTATTTGATTAGAAACAACATCTTCAACATCACAAACGCCACAAGCAACAAGAGGGATAACTACTCCAGGTAAATGCAGCCGGATGCACTTATCTCTTTACAACTTTCTTTGCTGCAAAATATTGCCCAAGTAATATATATCTTTCTCTGTGATCATCTGTGTTCATCTAAGCTAAATAGTTCCAATTTTCAACTTCGGTTTATGACTTGCTGCTTTCCATCTGACCCAAAGAGATGCACATATAGAAATAAAGCTTAAATAAGAAACATTTTCCTATTTTTTTAGAAAGTTCATCTCCAACATCAGAAAGGCCACATGTGACACAAAGAACAGACGCTCCAGGTAAATGTAGTTTCAACACTTTTGTTTTTCCATAACTTTTTTGCAGCAAGAGACGTTTGAATAAGGGTATGCTTTCATTTCCAGTTTTAAGATCTATAACTTATTACTCTGTTGCGCTCTGAATGTAGGTATATTATCATCAAACTCTAGCAATTCTGAGCTTCACTGTAATGCAGTATAAGGCACACAAAGTAAGTTAAATGTAATTTGGAGCAAATAAAGCAGGAGCTAATATTTCCCTTGCCATTGTTTCTTGCATTTTTTTATAAATGCACAGTAAATACCATTTCCAACACAGCCAGGACTAACAGAACTGTACTGGAATATGGGATTGTTATGGATATCAATTCAATGAAAATGTTTATCTCTGTAAAAACTAGCTGCAATTTCCTGGCTGAGTTTATCCATTGCCTTCGGAAATATAGCCCCCTAGTTAAATGGTTATTACTTTAACTCCCCCTTTTTCAAAAGAACACCGACAACTATATCATCAACAAAACAGATGGAATATCAGGAATAGCAATTATGGGTAAACACCTCCTGAAGATTTTGACCTCAACGCTGGTAAGGTCAGCTGAGTTAAAAGAAAGGGAAGCATAGGGGACTCCCCAGGTTTTAAATAATTGCAAAAAAATGTAAAGTCCTATTATTGGACCCAATCCAGTAATTAGACTCAATGCCGCAAGTATGTCAATTTTTCTAAATTCCCATATGCTAACAAGGTGCAAAAAGTACCAAATCACATGAAGCATTCATGTCTCCTGCAGCCATTGAAAATCTCTAACATAATGTTCAGTCACAATGGTAACATACCTTTCTACAATGGTCTTGGTTGCTATCATAAGCCTTTCCAGCAGCCTTCATCTATTTCATTCACATTGCTTCACCGTTAGCAGGATATATGAAGTAAGTACAGTGCAGTGCACACACAGAAGGTCATATGTAATATAGTGCAGATGCAGCAATGTGAAAGCTCTACTTTGCAGATGTTATCATTTTTCTATAAATATTATGGACCTGACTCACAAACTGCACATTGTGGTACGTGTTGTAGTACTAGGAAACGTACTACAAAATTTACTATGAAATGTAAGCTTTGCTTCTACTTATATGCAGAGTTCTCCTCCCCCAACTGCAGAGACTCCATCTAGATAAGTATAGATTTTAGTAGAAAATGTGGAAGGGACACCGGGGAACGGGATGTAGAGGGTGAGACTTACTGGTAGAGTTGCTGTAATTCGGGCAGACTAAGAGGGGCTTAATGAGGGCCGGGAAGGGACCTAGGCAATCATCTCAGCCTCCTGCACAAGACTGACTCATTTGAATTACATAGTGGTCGTAGACATTTAAATTACACTTTTTTGTAAGTTTACCCTTGTAGTTTATGAATACTGAAAGTAGTAAACTATTACAAAGAGTAAACTTTCTCAAGAAAGGAAAATACCTTTACCAATCAGGCTCCAAGTAAGTAGCAGTTGCCATCTTATCCTTAACATAATCATCGGTCCTAAAATATTAATCGGCTGTGAATGATTTAAAAAAAATATTGTATTATACACTATGAGCAGTGACCTTTAGTCTGTGGTTTTTACACAGCAATTAGAAATCCAGCTTACTAATAAATATATTTGTTTAATGAAATCTTCTGTATCTATTTAGAAACTACAACCTCAACTAAGCCACCAACATCAGAAACAAGAGCAATACCCATTACAGGTAAACCTGCAATGAAAATTGAGCCTTCTGCCCTCACCTCTGGCGAAGAGGTCATGGGAGATGATTTAAAAGGTTTATATTGAAGCTCTCATCTAGTCACGTGAAAACTCTATATTCTTGGCTACAGTCTGACAAGCTTGATTGCATAATCCCACGCATAATAACATTTATCTGAGTAAGAGTAATCATTTGAGACAGACGTTTAAAATATGGTACGAATTCATTAGGCTGATTTAAGTTTTCTTGCCATTGCTCAACATATTCAAAAATCATAGTTGTAGGTATTACCGTTATTCTACATCATAGGTTTGTCTTCCAAAGTTCTAATTTCAAAATGAATATCCTTCAATTTAATAGGGTGGTCTAGTATCATATGTAACCAGTTTTTATTGCATAAGAATGAATCTCTATATTGATTATATCATATGAGCCTCCCTTTCGGCAAACTTCAATCTATCTATTAGGAGTAATGGGAATATTGAAGTCAGCTTAACTTTGAGTTAAAGGATGAGATTTAATAATATTTTGTTGATAAGCATGTGGCTAGGTTGTATGCAATTTCCTTACAAGCTGTTCATGTCATCCTACAAATGCAGCTTTCATTAGGAAATTCTTGAATGAATAATTAATTTTAATTGAAAATGACACTCATTTCATGTTATCCAAAGGTTTTCTTCTATTCATCTATGTATAACTGCTACTGCTGCTATGTGCAGTTTTATAGCACTTTGCCAGTTGATCAAATCCTATTCAGCAACTCAGGAGTACTTTTCAATGACATCTAAAACATTTGTAAATTGAAAGACATCTATTTAGCTAATTCTCTATAATGATGTGTTTGTCTATATGCATATATCATTGCACACTTTCAATGAGTGAGGAATGATTGCTTGAACAAGCAGATATAGATGCCAGCTCAACAAATCATAATATCTCCCATTTTTGAGATCTGTTTATGGGTTACATTCCTTCTGACTTTAAAAATGCAAGTGCTGAACTAATCCTTGCCTAAGTAAAATATTCCTATTTGATTAGAAACAACATCTTCAACATCACAAACGCCACAAGCAACAAGAGGGATAACTACTCCAGGTAAATGCAGCCGGATGCACTTATCTCTTTACAACTTTCTTTGCTGCAAAATATTGCCCAAGTACTATATATCTTTCTCTGTGATCATCTGTGTTCATCTAAGCTAAATAGTTCCAATTTTCAACTTCGGTTTATGGCTTGCTGCTTTCCATCTGACCCAAAGAGATGCACATATAGAAATAAAGCTTAAATAAGAAACATTTTCCTATTTTTTTAGAAAGTTCATCTCCAACATCAGAAAGGCCACATGTGACACAAAGAACAGACGCTCCAGGTAAATGTAGTTTCAACACTTTTGTTTTTCCATAACTTTTTTGCAGCAAGAGACGTTTGAATAAGGGTATGCTTTCATTTCCAGTTTTAAGATCTATAACTTATTACTCTGTTGCGCTCTGAATGTAGGTATATTATCATCAAACTCTAGCAATTCTGAGCTTCACTGTAATGCAGTATAAGGCACACAAAGTAAGTTAAATGTAATTTGGAGCAAATATAGCAGGAGCTAATATTTCCCTTGCCATTGTTTCTTGCATTTTTTTATAAATGCACAGTAAATACCATTTCCAACACAGCCAGGACTAACAGAACTGTACTGGAATATGGGATTGTTATGGATATCAATTCAATGAAAATGTTTATCTCTGTAAAAACTAGCTGCAATTTCCTGGCTGAGTTTATCCATTGCCTTCGGAAATATAGCCCCCTAGTTAAATGGTTATCACTTTAACTCCCCCTTTTTCAAAAGAACACCGACAACTATATCATCAACAAAACAGATGGAATATCAGGAATAGCAATTATGGGTAAACACCTCCTGAAGATTTTGACCTCAACGCTGGTAAGGTCAGCTGAGTTAAAAGAAAGGGAAGCATAGGGGACTCCCCAGGTTTTAAATAATTGCTATAAAAAAAATGTAAAGTCCTATTATTGGACCCAATCCAGTAATTAGACTCAATGCCGCAAGTATGTCAATTTTTCTAAATTCCCATATGCTAACAAGGTGCAAAAAGTACCAAATCACATGAAGCATTCATGTCTCCTGCAGCCATTGAAAATCTCTAACATAATGTTCAGTCACAATGGTAACATACCTTTCTACAATGGTCTTGGTTGCTATCATAAGCCTTTCCAGCAGCCTTCATCTATTTCATTTACATTGCTTCACCGTTAGCAGGACATATGAAGTAAGTACAGTGCAGTGCACACACAGAAGGTCATATGTAATATAGTGCAGATGCAGCAATGTGAAAGCTCTACTTTGCAGATGTTATCATTTTTCTATAAACATTATGGACCTGACTCACAAACTGCACATTGTGGTACGTGTTGTAGTACTAGGAAACGTACTACAAAATTTACTACGAAATGTAAGCTTTGCTTCTACTTATATGCAGAGTTCTCCTCCCCAACTGCAGAGACTCCATCTAGATAAGTATAGATTTTAGTAGAAAATGTGGAAGGGACACCGGGGAACGGGATGTAGAGGGTGAGACTTACTGCTAGAGTTGCTGTAATTCGGGCAGACTAAGAGGGGCTTAATGAGGGCCGGGAAGGGACCTAGGCAATCATCTCAGCCTCCTGCACAAGACTGACTCATTTGAATTACATAGTGGTCGTAGACATTTAAATTACACTTTTTTGTAAGTTTACCCTTGTAGTTTATGAATACTGAAAGTAGTAAACTATTACAAAGAGTAAACTTTCTCAAGAAAGGAAAATACCTTTACCAATCAGGCTCCAAGTAAGTAGCAGTTGCCATCTTATCCTTAACATAATCATTGGTCCTAAAATATTAATCGGCTGTGAATGATTTAAAAAAAATATTGTATTATACACTATGAGCAGTGACCTTTAGTCTGTGGTTTTTACACAGCAATTAGAAATCCAGCTTACTAATAAATATATTTGTTTAATGAAATCTTCTGTATCTATTTAGAAACTACAACCTCAACTAAGCCACCAACATCAGAAACAAGAGCAATACCCATTACAGGTAAACCTGCAATGAAAATTGAGCCTTCTGCCCTCACCTCTGCCGAAGAGGTCATGGGAGATGATTTAAAAGGTTTATATTGAAGCTCTCATCTAGTCACGTGAAAACTCTATATTCTTGGCTACAGTCTGACAAGCTTGATTGCATAATCCCACGCATAATAACATTTATCTGAGTAAGAGTAATCATTTGAGACAGACGTTTAAAATATGGTACGAATTCATTAGGCTGATTTAAGTTTTCTTGCCATTGCTCAACATATTCAAAAATCATAGTTGTAGGTATTACCGTTATTCTACATAATAGGTTTGTCTTCCAAAGTTCTAACTTCAAAATGAATATCCTTCAATTTAATAGGGTGGTCTAGTATCATATGTAACCAGTTTTTATTGCAGAAGAATGAATCTCTATATTGATTATATCATATGAGCCTCCCTTTCGGCAAACTTCAATCTATCTATTACGAGTAATGGGAATATTGAAGTCAGCTTAACTTTGAGTTAAAGGATGAGATTTAATAATATTTTGTTGATAAGCACGTGGCTAGGTTGTATGCAATTTCCTTACAAGCTGTTCATGTCATCCTACAAATGCAGCTTTCATTAGGACATTCTTGAATGAATAATTAATTTTAATTGAAAATGACACTCATTTCATGTTATCCAAAGGTTTTCTTCTATTCATCTATTTATAACTGCTACTGCTGCTATGTGCAGTTGTATAGCACTTTGCCAGTTGATCAAATCCTATTCAGCAACTCAGGAGTACTTTTCAATGACATCTAAAACATTTGTAAATTGAAAGACATCTATTTAGCTAATTCTCTATAATGATGTGTTTGTCTATATGCATATATCATTGCACACTTTCAATGAGTGAGGAATGATTGCTTGAACAAGCAGATATAGATGCCAGCTCAACAAATCATAATATCTCCCATTTTTGAGATCTGTTTATGGGTTACATTCCTTCTGACTTTAAAAATTCAAGTGCTGAACTAATCCTTGCCTAAGTAAAATGTTCCTATTTGATTGGAAACAACATCTTCAACATCACAAACGCCACAAGCAACAAGAGGGATAACTACTCCAGGTAAATGCAGCCGGATGCACTTATCTCTTTACAACTTTCTTTGCTGCAAAATATTGCCCAAGTAATATATATCTTTCTCTGTGATCATCTGTGTTCATCTAAGCTAAATAGTTCCAATTTTCAACTTCGGTTTATGGCTTGCTGCTTTCCATCTGACCCAAAGAGATGCACATATAGAAATAAAGCTTAAATAAGAAACATTTTCCTATTTTTTTAGAAAGTTCATCTCCAACATCAGAAAGGCCACATGTGACACAAAGAACAGACGCTCCAGGTAAATGTAGTTTCAACACTTTTGTTTTTCCATAACTTTTTTGCAGCAAGAGACGTTTGAATAAGGGTATGCTTTCATTTCCAGTTTTAAGATCTATAACTTATTACTCTGTTGCGCTCTGAATGTAGGTATATTATCATCAAACTCTAGCAATTCTGAGCTTCACTGTAATGCAGTATAAGGCACACAAAGTAAGTTAAATGTAATTTGGAGCAAATAAAGCAGGAGCTAATATTTCCCTTGCCATTGTTTCTTGCATTTTTTTATAAATGCACAGTAAATACCATTTCCAACACAGCCAGGACTAACAGAACTGTACTGGAATATGGGATTGTTATGGATATCAATTCAATGAAAATGTTTATCTCTGTAAAAACTAGCTGCAATTTCCTGGCTGAGTTTATCCATTGCCTTCGGAAATATAGCCCCCTAGTTAAATGGTTATTACTTTAACTCCCCCTTTTTCAAAAGAACACCGACAACTATATCATCAACAAAACAGATGGAATATCAGGAATAGCAATTATGGGTAAACACCTCCTGAAGATTTTGACCTCAACGCTGGTAAGGTCAGCTGAGTTAAAAGAAAGGGAAGCATAGGGGACTCCCCAGGTTTTAAATAATTGCAAAAAAATGTAAAGTCCTATTATTGGACCCAATCCAGTAATTAGACTCAATGCCGCAAGTATGTCAATTTTTCTAAATTCCCATATGCTAACAAGGTGCAAAAAGTACCAAATCACATGAAGCATTCATGTCTCCTGCAGCCATTGAAAATCTCTAACATAATGTTCAGTCACAATGGTAACATACCTTTCTACAATGGTCTTGGTTGCTATCATAAGCCTTTCCAGCAGCCTTCATCTATTTCATTTACATTGCTTCACCGTTAGCAGGATATATGAAGTAAGTACAGTGCAGTGCACACACAGAAGGTCATATGTAATATAGTGCAGATGCAGCAATGTGAAAGCTCTACTTTGCAGATGTTATCATTTTTCTATAAACATTATGGACCTGACTCACAAACTGCACATTGTGGTACGTGTTGTAGTACTAGGAAACGTACTACAAAATTTACTACGAAATGTAAGCTTTGCTTCTACTTATATGCAGAGTTCTCCTCCCCAACTGCAGAGACTCCATCTAGATAAGTATAGATTTTAGTAGAAAATGTGGAAGGGACACCGGGGAACGGGATGTAGAGGGTGAGACTTACTGCTAGAGTTGCTGTAATTCGGGCAGACTAAGAGGGGCTTAATGAGGGCCGGGAAGGGACCTAGGCAATCATCTCAGCCTCCTGCACAAGACTGACTCATTTGAATTACATAGTGGTCGTAGACATTTAAATTACACTTTTTTGTAAGTTTACCCTTGTAGTTTATGAATACTGAAAGTAGTAAACTATTACAAAGAGTAAACTTTCTCAAGAAAGGAAAATACCTTTACCAATCAGGCTCCAAGTAAGTAGCAGTTGCCATCTTATCCTTAACATAATCATCGGTCCTAAAATATTAATCGGCTGTGAATGATTTAAAAAAAATATTGTATTATACACTATGAGCAGTGACCTTTAGTCTGTGGTTTTTACACAGCAATTAGAAATCCAGCTTACTAATAAATATATTTGTTTAATGAAATCTTCTGTATCTATTTAGAAACTACAACCTCAACTAAGCCACCAACATCAGAAACAAGAGCAATACCCATTACAGGTAAACCTGCAATGAAAATTGAGCCTTCTGCCCTCACCTCTGCCGAAGAGGTCATGGGAGATGATTTAAAAGGTTTATATTGAAGCTCTCATCTAGTCACGTGAAAACTCTATATTCTTGGCTACAGTCTGACAAGCTTGATTGCATAATCCCACGCATAATAACATTTATCTGAGTAAGAGTAATCATTTGAGACAGACGTTTAAAATATGGTACGAATTCATTAGGCTGATTTAAGTTTTCTTGCCATTGCTCAACATATTCAAAAATCATAGTTGTAGGTATTACCGTTATTCTACATAATAGGTTTGTCTTCTAAAGTTCTAATTTCAAAATGAATATCCTTCAATTTAATAGGGTGGTCTAGTATCAAATGTAACCAGTTTTTATTGCATAAGAATGAATCTCTATATTGATTATATCATATGAGCCTCCCTTTCGGCAAACTTCAATCTATCTATTAGTAGTAATGGGAATATTGAAGTCAGCTTAACTTTGAGTTAAAGGATGAGATTTAATAATATTTTGTTGATAAGCACGTGGCTAGGTTGTATGCAATTTCCTTACAAGCTGTTCATGTCATCCTACAAATGCAGCTTTCATTAGGACATTCTTTTTTTTTGTTTTTTTTTGAAAAACCTTTATTGACATTTCAATCAATAACAAGTATGGGCCTACAACCCCCCGGGGCCGGCCGCTAAGCAGTCAGAACAACAGAGATCAAATGTTAACACAGGCAGCACCTCGGGGAGCAGAATCTTCATGCTAATATAGTCTGGCCAGTGAAGAGCGCAGGTAGGACACCAGGATAAAAAGGGTTTTCATTTTATAATGGAAAAAAACAGAAGGATCAGGTGCCGAACAATTTCCCAACAGCGATAAGAGGCAGGCAGAATGATAAACGTAAGCAATAAACAGCAATCTATTGAATCAATGGCGCAGACACAAGAAATTCAGGATAGGGAAGAATATCATGCCCAGCTGCGCCTGCAGTCCCCTGCCCTAAAGCCCAGAGAACACCCCGGAAATTGTGGCACACATGAAAAGGCAACGATTCACAACAAAGGAGATGTACCACGCTGATCCCAGAAAAGAGAAACAAGAAGAATCAGAGAAGAAAAAGGAGGCCATGGAAAAAAGAGATTAAAGACTAAAAGAATCCCCTCCCCCAACCCCCCACCCTGCACCTCTGCAGATGAGTACGGCCCCCCCCCAGCAGTGTGCCTGTCGCTCTGGAACCAGACCCGAAATATAGAAGAAACAGGGAAAAAGGAGTAAGAAAAGAAACCCACCAGAAGGGGGGGTAGAGAGAGTATTAATAAACTGGAGGAGGGCCTTCAAAACATGCCCCCGGCGTCTCCCTCCCGCACATTATGTTTCCCCCAAAGCAAACAGTAAACAACACAAAATCGACCATGTCAAGGAAAGATGGGGAGCATTTTGCACCTACTATACCGACAGTTATACCATGAGAGCACGCAACCCCGAGCCCGCCCGCCTATTAGCCGACCACCACTGAAAGAGCATTCTTATCCTTGGCCACTCTTGGCAAATCCGCCCATGCATACCCCTCGACCCGGCGCCATGTCCAATGCTACACGGTAAAGGAGCGTCCAAAAACGACCAGGAAGCGACGCACCCCGGTGGGGTGGAAGTCTCTGAGTACCAACCCAGTCAGCATTATGGAGGAACGTCTTTCCCAGTGCTGCCCCAGGATCTGCACTGCACACAAGGTCCAGGAAGGCGGAATCAGTCAGAGTAGACAACCGTTGCTTGAATTTTCCCAGGGTCGCCGGAGGCCGCACACCGGACAAGGCCACCCCCCCCCACTCAGGTCCAATACCTCCGGGACAGATCAGATCCACAGCCAGCCGATCACACAATAATAGACTGTCCGGAGTTTCCAGCTGGTCACTAGGCACAGGGGTGGCCCCGACGTTGTCATCCTGAGTGCAGTGCAGGAAGTCCCTGTGTATCGGAGGACAGGCAGGCCGCAACTGTCCCAACGCTGATGCCACACCATCAAGCCTACTCCCCAATACCCAAACGCCATGAAGCAAGGTGGAATGAAGGGCACCGAGAGCCTCGAGAAGGTCCCGGTACCCCAGCACAGCACTCTGCGATCGCTCCGCTACGCTCCCCGGAGTCGCACACTCCCGATCCTGCTGTGACCTGGTGGACAGGATGGTAGACTTCATCGTGACAAGATGGCCGCCGGGTAGGTCCAACCCGTATGGGGACCGGGACCCAGGGGCAAGCGCATCAAGGTCCATATCGCTGGCAAACAGGGTTCCGGAGGCAGACCAAAAATGTATCCGTTATGTAGTCACGGGCAACAGTCGTCCCCACCACGGACCAGCGCCCGCGAAAATCCGGGAGCAGCCCACAGGAATCAGGGCGAGTTACGGGCGGCGTTCGGGCAGCTCACCGTCGAAGGCGGAGGCAATCACCGGAGAGTCGTGGAACTGCCACCCCGGGCATGCACTTGTTCCGCTCCGCTTAATGGTAGGAGGCGACCACGGCGAAATGTAGGCCGATAGTCGCACCGATCCGGCAGTCCGACTCCACCCAGTCACCAAAGGCCGCTGTTGTGAAACTGCCACCCGGCCAAGATGTCCACTCAAGGTCCCGGCTCCAGGGCCGCACAGGCCGCAAATTGCAAATACCCGTTTCTCCGGCGGTACAGCCGCCAGAAACTTCGGAGTCACTCGATCGGTTGCCGCTCTCATTCACAAACACGGGCGCATAGCGCAGGCTGAGGATCTAATGCAGGATATCCGTGCGGGATACGGAGGTTCACGGAGCCGGGAGTCTACGCTGCCGTCCCGGTCGCCATCTTGGCTCCTCCCCCATTAGGACATTCTTGAATGAATAATTAATTTTAATTGAAAATGACACTCATTTCATGTTATCCAAAGGTTTTCTTCTATTCATCTATGTATAACTGCTACTGCTGCTATGTGCAGTTTTATAGCACTTTGCCAGTTGATCAAATCCTATTCAGCAACTCAGGAGTACTTTTCAATGACATCTAAAACATTTGTAAATTGAAAGACATCTATTTAGCTAATTCTCTATAATGATGTGTTTGTCTATATGCATATATCATTGCACACTTTCAATGAGTGAGGAATGATTGCTTGAACAAGCAGATATAGATGCCAGCTCAACAAATCATAATATCTCCCATTTTTGAGATCTGTTTATGGGTTACATTCCTTCTGACTTTAAAAATGCAAGTGCTGAACTAATCCTTGCCTAAGTAAAATGTTCCTATTTGATTAGAAACAACATCTTCAACATCACAAACGCCACAAGCAACAAGAGGGATAACTACTCCAGGTAAATGCAGCCGGATGCACTTATCTCTTTACAACTTTCTTTGCTGCAAAATATTGCCCAAGCACTATATATCTTTCTCTGTGATCATCTGTGTTCATCTAAGCTAAATAGTTCCAATTTTCAACTTCGGTTTATGGCTTGCTGCTTTCCATCTGACCCAAAGAGATGCACATATAGAAATAAAGCTTAAATAAGAAACATTTTCCTATTTTTTTAGAAAGTTCATCTCCAACATCAGAAAGGCCACATGTGACACAAAGAACAGACGCTCCAGGTAAATGTAGTTTCAACACTTTTGTTTTTCCATAACTTTTTTGCAGCAAGAGACGTTTGAATAAGGGTATGCTTTCATTTCCAGTTTTAAGATCTATAACTTATTACTCTGTTGCGCTCTGAATGTAGGTATATTATCATCAAACTCTAGCAATTCTGAGCTTCACTGTAATGCAGTATAAGGCACACAAAGTAAGTTAAATGTAATTTGGAGCAAATAAAGCAGGAGCTAATATTTCCCTTGCCATTGTTTCTTGCATTTTTTTATAAATGCACAGTAAATACCATTTCCAACACAGCCAGGACTCACAGAACTGTACTGGAATATGGGATTGTTATGGATATCAATTCAATGAAAATGTTTATCTCTGTAAAAACTAGCTGCAATTTCCTGGCTGAGTTTATCCATTGCCTTCGGAAATATAGCCCCCTAGTTAAATGGTTATCACTTTAACTCCCCCTTTTTCAAAAGAACACCGACAACTATATCATCAACAAAACAGATGGAATATCAGGAATAGCAATTATGGGTAAACACCTCCTGAAGATTTTGACCTCAACGCTGGTAAGGTCAGCTGAGTTAAAAGAAAGGGAAGCATAGGGGACTCCCCAGGTTTTAAATAATTGCAAAAAAATGTAAAGTCCTATTATTGGACCCAATCCAGTAATTAGACTCAATGCCGCAAGTATGTCAATTTTTCCAAATTCCCATATGCTAACAAGGTGCAAAAAGTACCAAATCACATGAAGCATTCATGTCTCCTGCAGCCATTGAAAATCTCTAACATAATGTTCAGTCACAATGGTAACATACCTTTCTACAATGGTCTTGGTTGCTATCATAAGCCTTTCCAGCAGCCTTCATCTATTTCATTTACATTGCTTCACCGTTAGCAGGACATATGAAGTAAGTACAGTGCAGTGCACACACAGAAGGTCATATGTAATATAGTGCAGATGCAGCAATGTGAAAGCTCTACTTTGCAGATGTTATCATTTTTCTATAAACATTATGGACCTGACTCACAAACTGCACATTGTGGTACGTGTTGTAGTACTAGGAAACGTACTACAAAATTTACTACGAAATGTAAGCTTTGCTTCTACTTATATGCAGAGTTCTCCTCCCCAACTGCAGAGACTCCATCTAGATAAGTATAGATTTTAGTAGAAAATGTGGAAGGGACACCGGGGAACGGGATGTAGAGGGTGAGACTTACTGCTAGAGTTGCTGTAATTCGGGCAGACTAAGAGGGGCTTAATGAGGGCCGGGAAGGGACCTAGGCAATCATCTCAGCCTCCTGCACAAGACTGACTCATTTGAATTACATAGTGGTCGTAGACATTTAAATTACACTTTTTTGTAAGTTTACCCTTGTAGTTTATGAATACTGAGTAGTAAACTATTACAAAGAGTAAACTTTCTCAAGAAAGGAAAATACCTTTACCAATCAGGATCCAAGTAAGTAGCAGTTGCCATCTTATCCTTAACATAATCATCGGTCCTAAAATATTAATCGGCTGTGAATGATTTAAAAAAAATATTGTATTATACACTATGAGCAGTGACCTTTAGTCTGTGGTTTTCACACAGCAATTAAAAATCCAGCTTACTAATAAATATATTTTTTTAATGAAATCTTCTGTATCTATTTAGAAACTACAACCTCAACTAAGCCACCAACATCAGAAACAAGAGCAATACCCATTACAGGTAAACCTGCAATGAAAATTGAGCCTTCTGCCCTCACCTCTGCCGAAGAGGTCATGGGAGATGATTTAAAAGGTTTATATTGAAGCTCTCATCTAGTCACGTGAAAACTCTATATTCTTGGCTACAGTCTGACAAGCTTGATTGCATAATCCCACGCATAATAACATTTATCTGAGTAAGAGTAATCATTTGAGACAGACGTTTAAAATATGGTACGAATTCATTAGGCTGATTTAAGTTTTCTTGCCATTGCTCAACATATTCAAAAATCATAGTTGTAGGTATTACCGTTATTCTACATAATAGGTTTGTCTTCCAAAGTTCTAATTTCAAAATGAATATCCTTCAATTTAATAGGGTGGTCTAGTATCACATGTAACCAGTTTTTATTGCAGAAGAATGAATCTCTATATTGATTATATCATATGAGCCTCCCGTTCGGCAAACTTCAATCTATCTATTAGGAGTAATGGGAATATTGAAGTCAGCTTAACTTTGAGTTAAAGGATGAGATTTAATAATATTTTGTTGATAAGCACGTGGCTAGGTTGTATGCAATTTCCTTACAAGCTGTTCATGTCATCCTACAAATGCAGCTTTCATTAGGACATTCTTGAATGAATAATTAATTTTAATTGAAAATGACACTCATTTCATGTTATCCATAGGTTTTCTTCTATTCATCTATTTATAACTGCTACTGCTGCTATGTGCAGTTTTATAGCAATTTGCCAGTTGATCAAATCCTATTCAGCAACTCAGGAGTACTTTTCAATGACATCTAAAACATTTGTAAATTGAAAGACATCTATTTAGCTAATTCTCTATAATGATGTGTTTGTCTATATGCATATATCATTCCACACTTTCAATGAGTGAGGAATGATTGCTTGAACAAGCAGATATAGATGCCAGCTCAACAAATCATAATATCTCCCATTTTTGAGATCTGTTTATGGGTTACATTCCTTCTGACTTTAAAAATGCAAGTGCTGAACTAATCCTTGCCTAAGTAAAATGTTCCTATTTGATTAGAAACAACATCTTCAACATCACAAACGCCACAAGCAACAAGAGGTATAACTACTCCAGGTAAATGCAGCCAGATGCACTTATCTCTTTACAACTTTCTTTGCTGCAAAATATTGCCCAAGTAATATATATCTTTCTCTGTGATCATCTGTGTTCATCTAAGCTAAATAGTTCCAATTTTCAACTTCGGTTTATGGCTTGCTGCTTTCCATCTGACCCAAAGAGATGCACATATAGAAATAAAGCTTAAATAAGAAACATTTTCCTATTTTTTTAGAAAGTTCATCTCCAACATCAGAAAGGCCACATGTGACACAAAGAACAGACGCTCCAGGTAAATGTAGTTTCAACACTTTTGTTTTTCCATAACTTTTTTGCAGCAAGAGACGTTTGAATAAGGGTATGCTTTCATTTCCAGTTTTAAGATCTATAACTTATTACTCTGTTGCGCTCTGAATGTAGGTATATTATCATCAAACTCTAGCAATTCTGAGCTTCACTGTAATGCAGTATAAGGCACACAAAGTAAGTTAAATGTAATTTGGAGCAAATATAGCAGGAGCTAATATTTCCCTTGCCATTGTTTCTTGCATTTTCTTATAAATGCACAGTAAATACCATTTCCAACACAGCCAGGACTAACAGAACTGTACTGGAATATGGGATTGTTATGGATATCAATTCAATGAAAATGTTTATCTCTGTAAAAACTAGCTGCAATTTCCTGGCTGAGTTTATCCATTGCCTTCGGAAATATAGCCCCCTAGTTAAATGGTTATTACTTTAACTCCCCCTTTTTCAAAAGAACACTGACAACTATATCATCAACAAAACAGATGGAATATCAGGAATAGCAATTATGGGTAAACACCTCCTGAAGATTTTGACCTCAACGCTGGTAAGGTCAGCTGAGTTAAAAGAAAGGGAAGCATAGGGGACTCCCCAGGTTTTAAATAATTGCAAAAAAATGTAAAGTCCTATTATTGGACCCAATCCAGTAATTAGACTCAATGCCGCAAGTATGTCAATTTTTCTAAATTCCCATATGCTAACAAGGTGCAAAAAGTACCAAATCACATGAAGCATTCATGTCTCCTGCAGCCATTGAAAATCTCTAACATAATGTTCAGTCACAATGGTAACATACCTGTCTACAATGGTCTTGGTTGCTATCATAAGCCTATCCAGCAGCCTTCATCTATTTCATTTACATTCCTTCACCGTTAGCAGGACATATGAAGTAAGTGCAGTGCAGTGCACACACAGAAGGTCATATGTAATATAGTGCAGATGCAGCAATGTGAAAGCTCTACTTTGGAGATGTTATCATTTTTCTATAAACATTATGGACCTGACTCACAAACTGCACATTGTGGTACATGTTGTAGTACTAGGAAACGTACTACAAAATTTACTACGAAATGTAAGCTTTGCTTCTACTTATATGCAGAGTTCTCCTCCCCAACGGCAGAGACTCCATCTAGATAAGTATAGATTTTAGTAGAAAATGTGGAAGGGACACCGGGGAACGGGATGTAGAGGGTGAGACTTACTGCTAGAGTTGCTGTAATTCGGGCAGACTAAGAGGGGCTTAATGAGGGCCGGGAAGGGACCTAGGCAATCATCTCAGCCTCCTGCACAAGACTGACTCATTTGAATTACATAGTGGTCGTAGACATTTAAATTACACTTTTTTGTAAGTTTACCCTTGTAGTTTATGAATACTGAAAGTAGTAAACTATTACAAAGAGTAAACTTTCTCAAGAAAGGAAAATACCTTTACCAATCAGGCTCCAAGTAAGTAGCAGTTGCCATCTTATCCTTAACATAATCATCGGTCCTAAAATATTAATCGGCTGTGAATGATTTAAAAAAAATATTGTATTATACACTATGAGCAGTGACCTTTAGTCTGTGGTTTTTACACAGCAATTAAAAATCCAGCTTACTAATAAATATATTTGTTTAATGAAATCTTCTGTATCTATTTAGAAACTACAACCTCAACTAAGCCACCAACATCAGAAACAAGAGCAATACCCATTACAGGTAAACCTGCAATGAAAATTGAGCCTTCTGCCCTCACCTCTGCCGAAGAGGTCATGGGAGATGATTTAAAAGGTTTATATTGAAGCTCTCATCTAGTCACGTGAAAACTCTATATTCTTGGCTACAGTCTGACAAGCTTGATTGCATAATCCCACGCATAATAACATTTATCTGAGTAAGAGTAATCATTTGAGACAGACGTTTAAAATATGGTACGAATTCATTAGGCTGATTTAAGTTTTCTTGCCATTGCTCAACATATTCAAAAATCATAGTTGTAGGTATTACCGTTATTCTACATAATAGGTTTGTCTTCCAAAGCTCTAATTTCAAAATGAATATCCTTCAATTTAATAGGGTGGTCTAGTATCACATGTAACCAGTTTTTATTGCAGAAGAATGAATCTCTATATTGATTATATCATATGAGCCTCCCGTTCGGCAAACTTCAATCTATCTATTAGGAGTAATGGGAATATTGAAGTCAGCTTAACTTTGAGTTAAAGGATGAGATTTAATAATATTTTGTTGATAAGCACGTGGCTAGGTTGTATGCAATTTCCTTACAAGCTGTTCATGTCATCCTACAAATGCAGCTTTCATTAGGACATTCTTGAATGAATAATTAATTTTAATTGAAAATGACACTCATTTCATGTTATCCATATGTTTTCTTCCATTCATCTATTTATAACTGCTACTGCTGCTATGTGCAGTTTTATAGCACTTTGCCAGTTGATCAAATCCTATTCAGCAACTCAGGAGTACTTTTCAATGACATCTAAAACATTTGTAAATTGAAAGACATCTATTTAGCTAATTCTCTATAATGATGTGTTTGTCTATATGCATATATCATTGCACACTTTCAATGAGTGAGGAATGATTGCTTGAACAAGCAGATATAGATGCCAGCTCAACAAATCATAATATCTCCCATTTTTGAGATCTGTTTATGGGTTACATTCCTTCTGACTTTAAAAATGCAAGTGCTGAACTAATCCTTGCCTAAGTAAAATGTTCCTATTTGATTAGAAACAACATCTTCAACATCACAAACGCCACAAGCAACAAGAGGGATAACTACTCCAGGTAAATGCAGCCGGATGCACTTATCTCTTTACAACTTTCTTTGCTGCAAAATATTGCCCAAGTAATATATATCTTTCTCTGTGATCATCTGTGTTCATCTAAGCTAAATAGTTCCAATTTTCAACTTCGGTTTATGGCTTGCTGCTTTCCATCTGACCCAAAGAGATGCACATATAGAAATAAAGCTTAAATAAGAAACATTTTCCTATTTTTTTAGAAAGTTCATCTCCAACATCAGAAAGGCCACATGTGACACAAAGAACAGACGCTCCAGGTAAATGTAGTTTCAACACTTTTGTTTTTCCATAACTTTTTTGCAGCAAGAGACGTTTGAATAAGGGTATGCTTTCATTTCCAGTTTTAAGATCTATAACTTATTACTCTGTTGCGCTCTGAATGTAGGTATATTATCATCAAACTCTAGCAATTCTGAGCTTCACTGTAATGCAGTATAAGGCACACAAAGTAAGTTAAATGTAATTTGGAGCAAATAAAGCAGGAGCTAATATTTCCCTTGCCATTGTTTCTTGCATTTTCTTATAAATGCACAGTAAATACCATTTCCAACACAGCCAGGACTAACAGAACTGTACTGGAATATGGGATTGTTATGGATATCAATTCAATGAAAATGTTTATCTCTGTAAAAACTAGCTGCAATTTCCTGGCTGAGTTCATCCATTGCCTTCGGAAATATAGCCCCCTAGTTAAATGGTTATTACTTTAACTCCCCCTTTTTCAAAAGAACACTGACAACTATATCATCAACAAAACAGATGGAATATCAGGAATAGCAATTATGGGTAAACACTTCCTGAAGATTTTGACCTCAACGCTGGTAAGGTCAGCTGAGTTAAAAGAAAGGGAAGCATAGGGGACTCCCCAGGTTTTAAATAATTGCAAAAAAATGTAAAGTCCTATTATTGGACCCAATCCAGTAATTAGACTCAATGCCGCAAGTATGTCAATTTTTCCAAATTCCCATATGCTAACAAGGTGCAAAAAGTACCAAATCACATGAAGCATTCATGTCTCCTGCAGCCATTGAAAATCTCTAACATAATGTTCAGTCACAATGGTAACACACCTTTCTACAATGGTCTTGGTTGCTATCATAAGCCTATCCAGCAGCCTTCATCTATTTCATTTACATTCCTTCACCGTTAGCAGGACATATGAAGTAAGTGCAGTGCAGTGCACACACAGAAGGTCATATGTAATATAGTGCAGATGCAGCAATGTGAAAGCTCTACTTTGGAGATGTTATCATTTTTCTATAAACATTATGGACCTGACTCACAAACTGCACATTGTGGTACATGTTGTAGTACTAGGAAACGTACTACAAAATTTACTACGAAATGTAAGCTTTGCTTCTACTTATATGCAGAGTTCTCCTCCCCAACTGCAGAGACTCCATCTAGATAAGTATAGATTTTAGTAGAAAATGTGGAAGGGACACCGGGGAACGGGATGTAGAGGGTGAGACTTACTGCTAGAGTTGCTGTAATTCGGGCAGACTAAGAGGGGCTTAATGAGGGCCGGGAAGGGACCTAGGCAATCATCTCAGCCTCCTGCACAAGACTGACTCATTTGAATTACATAGTGGTCGTAGACATTTAAATTACACTTTTTTGTAAGTTTACCCTTGTAGTTTATGAATACTGAAAGTAGTAAACTATTACAAAGAGTAAACTTTCTCAAGAAAGGAAAATACCTTTACCAATCAGGCTCCAAGTAAGTAGCAGTTGCCTTCTTATCCTTAACATAATCATCGGTCCTAAAATATTAATCGGCTGTGAATGATTTAAAAAAAATATTGTATTATACACTATGAGCAGTGACCTTTAGTCTGTGGTTTTTACACAGCAATTAGAAATCCAGCTTACTAATAAATATATTTGTTTAATGAAATCTTCTGTATCTATTTAGAAACAACAACCTCAACTAAGCCACCAACATCAGAAACAAGAGCAATACCCATTACAGGTAAACCTGCAATGAAAATTGAGCCTTCTGCCCTCACCTCTGCCGAAGAGGTCATGGGAGATGATTTAAAAGGTTTATATTGAAGCTCTCATCTAGTCACGTGAAAACTCTATATTCTTGGCTACAGTCTGACAAGCTTGATTGCATAATCCCACGCATAATAACATTTATCTGAGTAAGAGTAATCATTTGAGACAGACGTTTAAAATATGGTACGAATTCATTAGGCTGATTTAAGTTTTCTTGCCATTGCTCAACATATTCAAAAATCATAGTTGTAGGTATTACCGTTATTCTACATAATAGGTTTGTCTTCCAAAGTTCTAATTTCAAAATGAATATCCTTCAATTTAATAGGGTGGTCTAGTATCATATGTAACCAGTTTTTATTGCAGAAGAATGAATCTCTATATTGATTATATCATATGAGCCTCCCGTTCGGCAAACTTCAATCTATCTATTAGGAGTAATGGGAATATTGGAGTCAGCTTAACTTTGAGTTAAAGGATGAGATTTAATAGTATTTTGTTGATAAGCACGTGGCTAGGTTGTATGCAATTTCCTTACAAGCTGTTCATGTCATCCTACAAATGCAGCTTTCATTAGGACATTCTTGAATGAATAATTAATTTTAATTGAAAATGACACTCATTTCATGTTATCCAAAGGTTTTCTTCTATTCATCTATTTATAACTGCTACTGCTGCTATGTGCAGTTTTATAGCACTTTGCCAGTTGATCAAATCCTATTCAGCAACTCAGGAGTACTTTTCAATGACATCTAAAACATTTGTAAATTGAAAGACATCTATTTAGCTAATTCTCTATAATGATGTGTTTGTCTATATGCATATATCATTGCACACTTTCAATGAGTGAGGAATGATTGCTTGAACAAGCAGATATAGATGCCAGCTCAACAAATCATAATATCTCCCATTTTTGAGATCCGTTTATGGGTTACATTCCTTCTGACTTTAAAAATGCAAGTGCTGAACTAATCCTTGCCTAAGTAAAATGTTCCTATTTGATTAGAAACAACATCTTCAACATCACAAACGCCACAAGCAACAAGAGGGATGACTACTCCAGGTAAATGCAGCCGGATGCACTTATCTCTTTACAACTTTCTTTGCTGCAAAATATTGCCCAAGTAATATATATCTTTCTCTGTGATCATCTGTGTTCATCTAAGCTAAATAGTTCCAATTTTCAACTTCGGTTTATGGCTTGCTGCTTTCCATCTGACCCAAAGAGATGCACATATAGAAATAAAGCTTAAATAAGAAACATTTTCCTATTTTTTTAGAAAGTTCATCTCCAACATCAGAAAGGCCACATGTGACACAAAGAACAGACGCTCCAGGTAAATGTAGTTTCAACACTTTTGTTTTTCCATAACTTTTTTGCAGCAAGAGACGTTTGAATAAGGGTATGCTTTCATTTCCAGTTTTAAGATCTATAACTTATTACTCTGTTGCGCTCTGAATGTAGGTATATTATCATCAAACTCTAGCAATTCTGAGCTTCACTGTAATGCAGTATAAGGCACACAAAGTAAGTTAAATGTAATTTGGAGCAAATATAGCAGGAGCTAATATTTCCCTTGCCATTGTTTCTTGCATTTTCTTATAAATGCACAGTAAATACCATTTCCAACACAGCCAGGACTAACAGAACTGTACTGGAATATGGGATTGTTATGGATATCAATTCAATGAAAATGTTTATCTCTGTAAAAACTAGCTGCAATTTCTTGGCTGAGTTTATCCATTGCCTTCGGAAATATAGCCCCCTAGTTAAATGGTTATTACTTTAACTCCCCCTTTTTCAAAAGAACACTGACAACTATATCATCAACAAAACAGATGGAATATCAGGAATAGCAATTATGGGTAAACACCTCCTGAAGATTTTGACCTCAACGCTGGTAAGGTCAGCTGAGTTAAAAGAAAGGGAAGCATAGGGGACTCCCCAGGTTTTAAATAATTGCAAAAAAATGTAAAGTCCTATTATTGGACCCAATCCAGTAATTAGACTCAATGCCGCAAGTATGTCAATTTTTCTAAATTCCCATATGCTAACAAGGTGCAAAAAGTACCAAATCACATGAAGCATTCATGTCTCCTGCAGCCATTGAAAATCTCTAACATAATGTTCAGTCACAATGGTAACATACCTTTCTACAATGGTCTTGGTTGCTATCATAAGCCTATCCAGCAGCCTTCATCTATTTCATTTACATTCCTTCACCGTTAGCAGGACATATGAAGTAAGTGCAGTGCAGTGCACACACAGAAGGTCATATGTAATATAGTGCAGATGCAGCAATGTGAAAGCTCTACTTTGCAGATGTTATCATTTTTCTATAAACATTATGGACCTGACTCACAAACTGCACATTGTGGTACGTGTTGTAGTACTAGGAAACGTACTACAAAATTTACTACGAAATGTAAGCTTTGCTTCTACTTATATGCAGAGTTCTCCTCCCCAACTGCAGAGACTCCATCTAGATAAGTATAGATTTTAGTAGAAAATGTGGAAGGGACACCGGGGAACGGGATGTAGAGGGTGAGACTTACTGCTAGAGTTGCTGTAATTCGGGCAGACTAAGAGGGGCTTAATGAGGGCCGGGAAGGGACCTAGGCAATCATCTCAGCCTCCTGCACAAGACTGACTCATTTGAATTACATAGTGGTCGTAGATATTTAAATTACACTTTTTTGTAAGTTTACCCTTGTAGTTTATGAATACTGAAAGTAGTAAACTATTACAAAGAGTAAACTTTCTCAAGAAAGGAAAATACCTTTACCAATCAGGCTCCAAGTAAGTAGCAGTTGCCATCTTATCCTTAACATAATCATCGGTCCTAAAATATTAATCGGCTGTGAATGATTTAAAAAAAATATTGTATTATACACTATGAGCAGTGACCTTTAGTCTGTGGTTTTTACACAGCAATTAGAAATCCAGCTTACTAATAAATATATTTGTTTAATGAAATCTTCTGTATCTATTTAGAAACTACAACCTCAACTAAGCCACCAACATCAGAAACAAGAGCAATACCCATTACAGGTAAACCTGCAATGAAAATTGAGCCTTCTGCCCTCACCTCTGCCGAAGAGGTCATGGGAGATGATTTAAAAGGTTTATATTTAAGCTCTCATCTAGTCACGTGAAAACTCTATATTCTTGGCTACAGTCTGACAAGCTTGATTGCATAATCCCATGCATAATAACATTTATCTGAGTAAGAGTAATCATTTGAGACAGACGTTTAAAATATGGTACGAATTCATTAGGCTGATTTAAGTTTTCTTGCCATTGCTCAACATATTCAAAAATCATAGTTGTAGGTATTACCGTTATTCTACATAATAGGTTTGTCTTCCAAAGTTCTAATTTCAAAATGAATATCCTTCAATTTAATAGGGTGGTCTAGTATCATATGTAACCAGTTTTTATTGCAGAAGAATGAATCTCTATATTGATTATATCATATGAGCCTCCCGTTCGGCAAACTTCAATCTATCTATTAGGAGTAATGGGAATATTGGAGTCAGCTTAACTTTGAGTTAAAGGATGAGATTTAATAATATTTTGTTGATAAGCACGTGGCTAGGTTGTATGCAATTTCCTTACAAGCTGTTCATGTCATCCTACAAATGCAGCTTTCATTAGGACATTCTTGAATGAATAATTAATTTTAATTGAAAATGACACTCATTTCATGTTATCCAAAGGTTTTCTTCTATTCATCTATTTATAACTGCTACTGCTGCTATGTGCAGTTTTATAGCACTTTGCCAGTTGATCAAATCCTATTCAGCAACTCAGGAGTAATTTTCAATGACATCTAAAACATTTGTAAATTGAAAGACATCTATTTAGCTAATTCTCTATAATGATGTGTTTGTCTATATGCATATATCATTGCACACTTTCAATGAGTGAGGAATGATTGCTTGAACAAGCAGATATAGATGCCAGCTCAACAAATCATAATATCTCCCATTTTTGAGATCTGTTTATGGGTTACATTCTTTCTGACTTTAAAAATGCAAGTGCTGAACTAATCCTTGCCTAAGTAAAATGTTCCTATTTGATTAGAAACAACATCTTCAACATCACAAACGCCACAAGCAACAAGAGGGATAACTACTCCAGGTAAATGCAGCCGGATGCACTTATCTCTTTACAACTTTCTTTGCTGCAAAATATTGCCCAAGTAATATATATCTTTCTCTGTGATCATCTGTGTTCATCTAAGCTAAATAGTTCCAATTTTCAACTTCGGTTTATGGCTTGCTGCTTTCCATCTGACCCAAAGAGATGCACATATAGAAATAAAGCTTAAATAAGAAACATTTTCCTATTTTTTTAGAAAGTTCATCTCCAACATCAGAAAGGCCACATGTGACACAAAGAACAGACGCTCCAGGTAAATGTAGTTTCAACACTTTTGTTTTTCCATAACTTTTTTGCAGCAAGAGATGTTTGAATAAGGGTATGCTTTCATTTCCAGTTTTAAGATCTATAACTTATTACTCTGTTGCGCTCTGAATGTAGGTATATTATCATCAAACTCTAGCAATTCTGAGCTTCACTGTAATGCAGTATAAGGCACACAAAGTAAGTTAAATGTAATTTGGAGCAAATATAGCAGGAGCTAATATTTCCCTTGCCATTGTTTCTTGCATTTTCTTATAAATGCACAGTAAATACCATTTCCAACACAGCCAGGACTAACAGAACTGTACTGGAATATGGGATTGTTATGGATATCAATTCAATGAAAATGTTTATCTCTGTAAAAACTAGCTGCAATTTCCTGGCTGAGTTTATCCATTGCCTTCGGAAATATAGCCCCCTAGTTAAATGGTTATTACTTTAACTCCCCCTTTTTCAAAAGAACACTGACAACTATATCATCAACAAAACAGATGGAATATCAGGAATAGCAATTATGGGTAAACACCTCCTGAAGATTTTGACCTCAACGCTGGTAAGGTCAGCTGAGTTAAAAGAAAGGGAAGCATAGGGGACTCCCCAGGTTTTAAATAATTGCAAAAAAATGTAAAGTCCTATTATTGGACCCAATCCAGTAATTAGACTCAATGCCGCAAGTATGTCAATTTTTCTAAATTCCCATATGCTAACAAGGTGCAAAAAGTACCAAATCACATGAAGCATTCATGTCTCCTGCAGCCATTGAAAATCTCTAACATAATGTTCAGTCACAATGGTAACATACCTTTCTACAATGGTCTTGGTTGCTATCATAAGCCTATCCAGCAGCCTTCATCTATTTCATTTACATTCCTTCACCGTTAGCAGGACATATGAAGTAAGTGCAGTGCAGTGCACACACAGAAGGTCATATGTAATATAGTGCAGATGCAGCAATGTGAAAGCTCTACTTTGCAGATGTTATCATTTTTCTATAAACATTATGGACCTGACTCACAAACTGCACATTGTGGTACGTGTTGTAGTACTAGGAAACGTACTACAAAATTTACTACGAAATGTAAGCTTTGCTTCTACTTATATGCAGAGTTCTCCTCCCCAACTGCAGAGACTCCATCTAGATAAGTATAGATTTTAGTAGAAAATGTGGAAGGGACACCGGGGAACGGGATGTAGAGGGTGAGACTTACTGCTAGAGTTGCTGTAATTCGGGCAGACTAAGAGGGGCTTAATGAGGGCCGGGAAGGGACCTAGGCAATCATCTCAGCCTCCTGCACAAGACTGACTCATTTGAATTACATAGTGGTCGTAGACATTTAAATTACACTTTTTTGTAAGTTTACCCTTGTAGTTTATGAATACTGAAAGTAGTAAACTATTACAAAGAGTAAACTTTCTCAAGAAAGGAAAATACCTTTACCAATCAGGCTCCAAGTAAGTAGCAGTTGCCATCTTATCCTTAACATAATCATCGGTCCTAAAATATTAATCGGCTGTGAATGATTTAAAAAAAATATTGTATTATACACTATGAGCAGTGACCTTTAGTCTGTGGTTTTTACACAGCAATTAGAAATCCAGCTTACTAATAAATATATTTGTTTAATGAAATCTTCTGTATCTATTTAGAAACTACAACCTCAACTAAGCCACCAACATCAGAAACAAGAGCAATACCCATTACAGGTAAACCTGCAATGAAAATTGAGCCTTCTGCCCTCACCTCTGCCGAAGAGGTCATGGGAGATGATTTAAAAGGTTTATAGTTAAGCTCTCATCTAGTCACGTGAAAACTCTATATTCTTGGCTACAGTCTGACAAGCTTGATTGCATAATCCCACGCATAATAACATTTATCTGAGTAAGAGTAATCATTTGAGACAGACGTTTAAAATATGGTACGAATTCATTAGGCTGATTTAAGTTTTCTTGCCATTGCTCAACATATTCAAAAATCATAGTTGTAGGTATTACCGTTATTCTACATAATAGGTTTGTCTTCCAAAGTTCTAATTTCAAAATGAATATCCTTCAATTTAATAGGGTGGTCTAGTATCATATGTAACCAGTTTTTATTGCAGAAGAATGAATCTCTATATTGATTATATCATATGAGCCTCCCGTTCGGCAAACTTCAATCTATCTATTAGGAGTAATGGGAATATTGGAGTCAGCTTAACTTTGAGTTAAAGGATGAGATTTAATAATATTTTGTTGATAAGCACGTGGCTAGGTTGTATGCAATTTCCTTACAAGCTGTTCATGTCATCCTACAAATGCAGCTTTCATTAGGACATTCTTGAATGAATAATTAATTTTAATTGAAAATGACACTCATTTCATGTTATCCAAAGGTTTTCTTCTATTCATCTATGTATAACTGCTACTGCTGCTATGTGCAGTTTTATAGCACTTTGCCAGTTGATCAAATCCTATTCAGCAACTCAGGAGTACTTTTCAATGACATCTAAAACATTTGTAAATTGAAAGACATCTATTTAGCTAATTCTCTATAATGATGTGTTTGTCTATATGCATATATCATTGCACACTTTCAATGAGTGAGGAATGATTGCTTGAACAAGCAGATATAGATGCCAGCTCAACAAATCATAATATCTCCAATTTTTGAGATCTGTTTATGGGTTACATTCCTTCTGACTTTAAAAATGCAAGTGCTGAACTAATCCTTGCCTAAGTAAAATGTTCCTATTTGATTAGAAACAACATCTTCAACATCACAAACGCCACAAGCAACAAGAGGGATAACTACTCCAGGTAAATGCAGCCGGATGCACTTATCTCTTTACAACTTTCTTTGCTGCAAAATATTGCCCAAGTAATATATATCTTTCTCTGTGATCATCTGTGTTCATCTAAGCTAAATAGTTCCAATTTTCAACTTCGGTTTATGGCTTGCTGCTTTCCATCTGACCCAAAGAGATGCACATATAGAAATAAAGCTTAAATAAGAAACATTTTCCTATTTTTTTAGAAAGTTCATCTCCAACATCAGAAAGGCCACATGTGACACAAAGAACAGACGCTCCAGGTAAATGTAGTTTCAACACTTTTGTTTTTCCATAACTTTTTTGCAGCAAGAGACGTTTGAATAAGGGTATGCTTTCATTTCCAGTTTTAAGATCTATAACTTATTACTCTGTTGCGCTCTGAATGTAGGTATATTATCATCAAACTCTAGCAATTCTGAGCTTCACTGTAATGCAGTATAAGGCACACAAAGTAAGTTAAATGTAATTTGGAGCAAATAAAGCAGGAGCTAATATTTCCCTTGCCATTGTTTCTTGCATTTTTTTATAAATGCACAGTAAATACCATTTCCAACACAGCCAGGACTAACAGAACTGTACTGGAATATGGGATTGTTATGGATATCAATTCAATGAAAATGTTTATCTCTGTAAAAACTAGCTGCAATTTCCTGGCTGAGTTTATCCATTGCCTTCGGAAATATAGCCCCCTAGTTAAATGGTTATTACTTTAACTCCCCCTTTTTCAAAAGAACACCGACAACTATATCATCAACAAAACAGATGGAATATCAGGAATAGCAATTATGGGTAAACACCTCCTGAAGATTTTGACCTCAACGCTGGTAAGGTCAGCTGAGTTAAAAGAAAGGGAAGCATAGGGGACTCCCCAGGTTTTAAATAATTGCAAAAAAATGTAAAGTCCTATTATTGGACCCAATCCAGTAATTAGACTCAATGCCGCAAGTATGTCAATTTTTCTAAATTCCCATATGCTAACAAGGTGCAAAAAGTACCAAATCACATGAAGCATTCATGTCTCCTGCAGCCATTGAAAATCTCTAACATAATGTTCAGTCACAATGGTAACATACCTTTCTACAATGGTCTTGGTTGCTATCATAAGCCTTTCCAGCAGCCTTCATCTATTTCATTTACATTGCTTCACCGTTAGCAGGATATATGAAGTAAGTACAGTGCAGTGCACACACAGAAGGTCATATGTAATATAGTGCAGATGCAGCAATGTGAAAGCTCTACTTTGCAGATGTTATCATTTTTCTATAAACATTATGGACCTGACTCACAAACTGCACATTGTGGTACGTGTTGTAGTACTAGAAAACGTACTACAAAATTTACTACGAAATGTAAGCTTTGCTTCTACTTATATGCAGAGTTCTCCTCCCCAACTGCAGAGACTCCATCTAGATAAGTATAGATTTTAGTAGAAAATGTGGAAGGGACACCGGGGAACGGGATGTAGAGGGTGAGACTTACTGCTAGAGTTGCTGTAATTCGGGCAGACTAAGAGGGGCTTAATGAGGGCCGGGAAGGGACCTAGGCAATCATCTCAGCCTCCTGCACAAGACTGACTCATTTGAATTACATAGTGGTCGTAGACATTTAAATTACACTTTTTTGTAAGTTTACCCTTGTAGTTTATGAATACTGAAAGTAGTAAACTATTACAAAGAGTAAACTTTCTCAAGAAAGGAAAATACCTTTACCAATCAGGCTCCAAGTAAGTAGCAGTTGCCATCTTATCCTTAACATAATCATCGGTCCTAAAATATTAATCGGCTGTGAATGATTTAAAAAAAATATTGTATTATACACTATGAGCAGTGACCTTTAGTCTGTGGTTTTTACACAGCAATTAGAAATCCAGCTTACTAATAAATATATTTGTTTAATGAAATCTTCTGTATCTATTTAGAAACTACAACCTCAACTAAGCCACCAACATCAGAAACAAGAGCAATACCCATTACAGGTAAACCTGCAATGAAAATTGAGCCTTCTGCCCTCACCTCTGGCGAAGAGGTCATGGGAGATGATTTAAAAGGTTTATATTGAAGCTCTCATCTAGTCACGTGAAAACTCTATATTCTTGGCTACAGTCTGACAAGCTTGATTGCATAATCCCACGCATAATAACATTTATCTGAGTAAGAGTAATCATTTGAGACAGACGTTTAAAATATGGTACGAATTCATTAGGCTGATTTAAGTTTTCTTGCCATTGCTCAACATATTCAAAAATCATAGTTGTAGGTATTACCGTTATTCTACATAATAGGTTTGTCTTCCAAAGTTCTAATTTCAAAATGAATATCCTTCAATTTAATAGGGTGGTCTAGTATCATATGTAACCAGTTTTTATTGCATAAGAATGAATCTCTATATTGATTATATCATATGAGCCTCCCTTTCGGCAAACTTCAATCTATCTATTAGGAGTAATGGGAATATTGAAGCCAGCTTAACTTTGAGTTAAAGGATGAGATTTAATAATATTTTGTTGATAAGCACGTGGCTAGGTTGTATGCAATTTCCTTACAAGCTGTTCATGTCATCCTACAAATGCAGCTTTCATTAGGACATTCTTGAATGAATAATTAATTTTAATTGAAAATGACACTCATTTCATGTTATCCAAAGGTTTTCTTCTATTCATCTATGTATAACTGCTACTGCTGCTATGTGCAGTTTTATAGCACTTTGCCAGTTGATCAAATCCTATTCAGCAACTCAGGAGTACTTTTCAATGACATCTAAAACATTTGTAAATTGAAAGACATCTATTTAGCTAATTCTCTATAATGATGTGTTTGTCTATATGCATATATCATTGCACACTTTCAATGAGTGAGGAATGATTGCTTGAACAAGCAGATATAGATGCCAGCTCAACAAATCATAATATCTCCCATTTTTGAGATCTGTTTATGGGTTACATTCCTTCTGACTTTAAAAATGCAAGTGCTGAACTAATCCTTGCCTAAGTAAAATGTTCCTATTTGATTAGAAACAACATCTTCAACATCACAAACGCCACAAGCAACAAGAGGGATAACTACTCCAGGTAAATGCAGCCGGATGCACTTATCTCTTTACAACTTTCTTTGCTGCAAAATATTGCCCAAGTACTATATATCTTTCTCTGTGATCATCTGTGTTCATCTAAGCTAAATAATTCCAATTTTCAACTTCGGTTTATGGCTTGCTGCTTTCCATCTGACCCAAAGAGATGCACATATAGAAATAAAGCTTAAATAAGAAACATTTTCCTATTTTTTTAGAAAGTTCATCTCCAACATCAGAAAGGCCACATGTGACACAAAGAACAGACGCTTCAGGTAAATGTAGTTTCAACACTTTTGTTTTTCCATAACTTTTTTGCAGCAAGAGACGTTTGAATAAGGGTATGCTTTCATTTCCAGTTTTAAGATCTATAACTTATTACTCTGTTGCGCTCTGAATGTAGGTATATTATCATCAAACTCTAGCAATTCTGAGCTTCACTGTAATGCAGTATAAGGCACACAAAGTAAGTTAAATGTAATTTGGAGCAAATAAAACAGGAGCTAATATTTCCCTTGCCATTGTTTCTTGCATTTTTTTATAAATGCACAGTAAATACCATTTCCAACACAGCCAGGACTAACAGAACTGTACTGGAATATGGGATTGTTATGGATATCAATTCAATGAAAATGTTTATCTCTGTAAAAACTAGCTGCAATTTCCTGGCTGAGTTTATCCATTGCCTTCGGAAATATAGCCCCCTAGTTAAATGGTTATCACTTTAACTCCCCCTTTTTCAAAAGAACACCGACAACTATATCATCAACAAAACAGATGGAATATCAGGAATAGCAATTATGGGTAAACACCTCCTGAAGATTTTGACCTCAACGCTGGTAAGGTCAGCTGAGTTAAAAGAAAGGGAAGCATAGGGGACTCCCCAGGTTTTAAATAATTGCAAAAAAATGTAAAGTCCTATTATTGGACCCAATCCAGTAATTAGACTCAATGCCGCAAGTATGTCAATTTTTCTAAATTCCCATATGCTAACAAGGTGCAAAAAGTACCAAATCACATGAAGCATTCATGTCTCCTGCAGCCATTGAAAATCTCTAACATAATGTTCAGTCACAATGGTAACATACCTTTCTACAATGGTCTTGGTTGCTATCATAAGCCTTTCCAGCAGCCTTCATCTATTTCATTTACATTGCTTCACCGTTAGCAGGACATATGAAGTAAGTACAGTGCAGTGCACACACAGAAGGTCATATGTAATATAGTGCAGATGCAGCAATGTGAAAGCTCTACTTTGCAGATGTTATCATTTTTCTATAAACATTATGGACCTGACTCACAAACTGCACATTGTGGTATGTGTTGTAGTACTAGGAAACGTACTACAAAATTTACTACGAAATGTAAGCTTTGCTTCTACTTATATGCAGAGTTCTCCTCCCCAACTGCAGAGACTCCATCTAGATAAGTATAGATTTTAGTAGAAAATGTGGAAGGGACACCGGGGAACGGGATGTAGAGGGTGAGACTTACTGCTAGAGTTGCTGTAATTCGGGCAGACTAAGAGGGGCTTAATGAGGGCCGGGAAGGGACCTAGGCAATCATCTCAGCCTCCTGCACAAGACTGACTCATTTGAATTACATAGTGGTCGTAGACATTTAAATTACACTTTTTTGTAAGTTTACCCTTGTAGTTTATGAATACTGAAAGTAGTAAACTATTACAAAGAGTAAACTTTCTCAAGAAAGGAAAATACCTTTACCAATCAGGCTCCAAGTAAGTAGCAGTTGCCATCTTATCCTTAACATAATCATCGGTCCTAAAATATTAATCGGCTGTGAATGATTTAAAAAAAATATTGTATTATACACTATGAGCAGTGACCTTTAGTCTGTGGTTTTTACACAGCAATTAAAAATCCAGCTTACTAATAAATATATTTGTTTAATGAAATCTTCTGTATCTATTTAGAAACTACAACCTCAACTAAGCCACCAACATCAGAAACAAGAGCAATACCCATTACAGGTAAACCTGCAATGAAAATTGAGCCTTCTGCCCTCACCTCTGCCGAAGAGGTCATGGGAGATGATTTAAAAGGTTTATATTGAAGCTCTCATCTAGTCACGTGAAAACTCTATATTCTTGGCTACAGTCTGACAAGCTTGATTGCATAATCACACGCATAATAACATTTATCTGAGTAAGAGTAATCATTTGAGACAGACGTTTAAAATATGGTACGAATTCATTAGGCTGATTTAAGTTTTCTTGCCATTGCTCAACATATTCAAAAATCATAGTTGTAGGTATTACCGTTATTCTACATAATAGGTTTGTCTTCCAAAGTTCTAATTTCAAAATGAATATCCTTCAATTTAATAGGGTGGTCTAGTATCACATGTAACCAGTTTTTATTGCAGAAGAATGAATCTCTATATTGATTATATCATATGAGCCTCCCGTTCGGCAAACTTCAATCTATCTATTAGGAGTAATGGGAATATTGAAGTCAGCTTAACTTTGAGTTAAAGGATGAGATTTAATAATATTTTGTTGATAAGCACGTGGATAGGTTGTATGCAATTTCCTTACAAGCTGTTCATGTCATCCTACAAATGCAGCTTTCATTAGGACATTCTTGAATGAATAATTAATTTTAATTGAAAATGACACTCATTTCATGTTATCCAAAGGTTTTCTTCTATTCATCTATGTATAACTGCTACTGCTGCTATGTGCAGTTTTATAGCACTTTGCCAGTTGATCAAATCCTATTCAGCAACTCAGGAGTACTTTTCAATGACATCTAAAACATTTGTAAATTGAAAGACATCTATTTAGCTAATTCTCTATAATGATGTGTTTGTCTATATGCATATATCATTGCACACTTTCAATGAGTGAGGAATGATTGCTTGAACAAGCAGATATAGATGCCAGCTCAACAAATCATAATATCTCCCATTTTTGAGATCTGTTTATGGGTTACATTCCTTCTGACTTTAAAAATGCAAGTGCTGAACTAATCCTTGCCTAAGTAAAATGTTCCTATTTGATTAGAAACAACATCTTCAACATCACAAACGCCACAAGCAACAAGAGGGATAACTACTCCAGGTAAATGCAGCCGGATGCACTTATCTCTTTACAACTTTCTTTGCTGCAAAATATTGCCCAAGTAATATATATCTTTCTCTGTGATCATCTGTGTTCATCTAAGCTAAATAGTTCCAATTTTCAACTTCGGTTTATGGCTTGCTGCTTTCCATCTGACCCAAAGAGATGCACATATAGAAATAAAGCTTAAATAAGAAACATTTTCCTATTTTTTTAGAAAGTTCATCTCCAACATCAGAAAGGCCACATGTGACACAAAGAACAGACGCTCCAGGTAAATGTAGTTTCAACACTTTTGTTTTTCCATAACTTTTTTGCAGCAAGAGACGTTTGAATAAGGGTATGCTTTCATTTCCAGTTTTAAGATCTATAACTTATTACTCTGTTGCGCTCTGAATGTAGGTATATTATCATCAAACTCTAGCAATTCTGAGCTTCACTGTAATGCAGTATAAGGCACACAAAGTAAGTTAAATGTAATTTGGAGCAAATATAGCAGGAGCTAATATTTCCCTTGCCATTGTTTCTTGCATTTTCTTATAAATGCACAGTAAATACCATTTCCAACACAGCCAGGACTAACAGAACTGTACTGGAATATGGGATTGTTATGGATATCAATTCAATGAAAATGTTTATCTCTGTAAAAACTAGCTGCAATTTCCTGGCTGAGTTTATCCATTGCCTTCGGAAATATAGCCCCCTAGTTAAATGGTTATTACTTTAACTCCCCCTTTTCCAAAAGAACACTGACAACTATATCATCAACAAAACAGATGGAATATCAGGAATAGCAATTATGGGTAAACACCTCCTGAAGATTTTGACCGCAACGCTGGTAAGGTCAGCTGAGTTAAAAGAAAGGGAAGCATAGGGGACTCCCCAGGTTTTAAATAATTGCAAAAAAATGTAAAGTCCTATTATTGGACCCAATCCAGTAATTAGACTCAATGCCGCAAGTATGTCAATTTTTCTAAATTCCCATATGCTAACAAGGTGCAAAAAGTACCAAATCACATGAAGCATTCATGTCTCCTGCAGCCATTGAAAATCTCTAACATAATGTTCAGTCACAATGGTAACATACCTTTCTACAATGGTCTTGGTTGCTATCATAAGCCTTTCCAGCAGCCTTCATCTATTTCATTTACATTGCTTCACCGTTAGCAGGACATATGAAGTAAGTACAGTGCAGTGCACACACAGAAGGTCATATGTAATATAGTGCAGATGCAGCAATGTGAAAGCTCTACTTTGCAGATGTTATCATTTTTCTATAAACATTATGGACCTGACTCACAAACTGCACATTGTGGTACGTGTTGTAGTACTAGGAAACGTACTACAAAATTTACTATGAAATGTAAGCTTTGCTTCTACTTATATGCAGAGTTCTCCTCCCCAACTGCAGAGACTCCATCTAGATAAGTATAGATTTTAGTAGAAAATGTGGAAGGGACACCGGGGAACGGGATGTAGAGGGTGAGACTTACTGCTAGAGTTGCTGTAATTCGGGCAGACTAAGAGGGGCTTAATGAGGGCCGGGAAGGGACCTGGGCAATCATCTCAGCCTCCTGACAAGACTGACTCATTTGAATTACATAGTGGTCGTAGACATTTAAATTACACTTTTTTGTAAGTTTACCCTTGTAGTTTATGAATACTGAAAGTAGTAAACTATTACAAAGAGTAAACTTTCTCAAGAAAGGAAAATACCTTTACCAATCAGGCTCCAAGTAAGTAGCAGTTGCCATCTTATCCTTAACATAATCATCGGTCCTAAAATATTAATCGGCTGTGAATGATTTAAAAAAAATATTGTATTATACACTATGAGCAGTGACCTTTAGTCTGTGGTTTTTACACAGCAATTAGAAATCCAGCTTACTAATAAATATATTTGTTTAATGAAATCTTCTGTATCTATTTAGAAACTACAACCTCAACTAAGCCACCAACATCAGAAACAAGAGCAATACCCATTACAGGTAAACCTGCAATGAAAATTGAGCCTTCTGCCCTCACCTCTGCCGAAGAGGTCATGGGAGATGATTTAAAAGGTTTATATTGAAGCTCTCATCTAGTCACCTGAAAACTCTATATTCTTGGCTACAGTCTGACAAGCTTGATTGCATAATCCCACGCATAATAACATTTATCTGAGTAAGAGTAATCATTTGAGACAGACGTTTAAAATATGGTACGAATTCATTAGGCTGATTTAAGTTTTCTTGCCATTGCTCAACATATTCAAAAATCATAGTTGTAGGTATTACCGTTATTCTACATAATAGGTTTGTCTTCCAAAGTTCTAATTTCAAAATGAATATCCTTCAATTTAATAGGGTGGTCTAGTATCATATGTAACCAGTTTTTATTGCAGAAGAATGAATCTCTATATTGATTATATCATATGAGCCTCCCGTTCGGCAAACTTCAATCTATCTATTAGGAGTAATGGGAATATTGGAGTCAGCTTAACTTTGAGTTAAAGGATGAGATTTAATAATATTTTGTTGATAAGCATGTGGCTAGGTTGTATGCAATTTCCTTACAAGCTGTTCATGTCATCCTACAAATGCAGCTTTCATTAGGACATTCTTGAATGAATAATTAATTTTAATTGAAAATGACACTCATTTCATGTTATCCAAAGGTTTTCTTCTATTCATCTATTTATAACTGCTACTGCTGCTATGTGCAGTTTTATAGCACTTTGCCAGTTGATCAAATCCTATTCAGCAACTCAGGAGTACTTTTCAATGACATCTAAAACATTTGTAAATTGAAAGACATCTATTTAGCTAATTCTCTATAATGATGTGTTTGTCTATATGCATATATCATTGCACACTTTCAATGAGTGAGGAATGATTGCTTGAACAAGCAGATATAGATGCCAGCTCAACAAATCATAATATCTCCCATTTTTGAGATCTGTTTATGGGTTACATTCCTTCTGACTTTAAAAATGCAAGTGCTGAACTAATCCTTGCCTAAGTAAAATGTTCCTATTTGATTAGAAACAACATCTTCAACATCACAAACGCCACAAGCAACAAGAGGGATAACTACTCCAGGTAAATGCAGCCGGATGCACCTATCTCTTTACAACTTTCTTTGCTGCAAAATATTGACCAAGTAATATATATCTTTCTCTGTGATCATCTGTGTTCATCTAAGCTAAATAGTTCCAATTTTCAACTTCGGTTTATGGCTTGCTGCTTTCCATCTGACCCAAAGAGATGCACATATAGAAATAAAGCTTAAATAAGAAACATTTTCCTATTTTTTTAGAAAGTTCATCTCCAACATCAGAAAGGCCACATGTGACACAAAGAACAGACGCTCCAGGTAAATGTAGTTTCAACACTTTTGTTTTTCCATAACTTTTTTGCAGCAAGAGACGTTTGAATAAGGGTATGCTTTCATTTCCAGTTTTAAGATCTATAACTTATTACTCTGTTGCGCTCTGAATGTAGGTATATTATCATCAAACTCTAGCAATTCTGAGCTTCACTGTAATGCAGTATAAGGCACACAAAGTAAGTTAAATGTAATTTGGAGCAAATAAAGCAGGAGCTAATATTTCCCTTGCCATTGTTTCTTGCATTTTTTTATAAATGCACAGTAAATACCATTTCCAACACAGCCAGGACTAACAGAACTGTACTGGAATATGGGATTGTTATGGATATCAATTCAATGAAAATGTTTATCTCTGTAAAAACTAGCTGCAATTTCCTGGCTGAGTTTATCCATTGCCTTCGGAAATATAGCCCCCTAGTTAAATGGTTATTACTTTAACTCCCCCTTTTCCAAAAGAACACTGACAACTATATCATCAACAAAACAGATGGAATATCAGGAATAGCAATTATGGGTAAACACCTCCTGAAGATTTTGACCGCAACGCTGGTAAGGTCAGCTGAGTTAAAAGAAAGGGAAGCATAGGGGACTCCCCAGGTTTTAAATAATTGCAAAAAAATGTAAAGTCCTATTATTGGACCCAATCCAGTAATTAGACTCAATGCCGCAAGTATGTCAATTTTTCTAAATTCCCATATGCTAACAAGGTGCAAAAAGTACCAAATCACATGAAGCATTCATGTCTCCTGCAGCCATTGAAAATCTCTAACATAATGTTCAGTCACAATGGTAACATACCTTTCTACAATGGTCTTGGTTGCTATCATAAGCCTTTCCAGCAGCCTTCATCTATTTCATTTACATTGCTTCACCGTTAGCAGGACATATGAAGTAAGTACAGTGCAGTGCACACACAGAAGGTCATATGTAATATAGTGCAGATGCAGCAATGTGAAAGCTCTACTTTGCAGATGTTATCATTTTTCTATAAACATTATGGACCTGACTCACAAACTGCACATTGTGGTACGTGTTGTAGTACTAGGAAACGTACTACAAAATTTACTATGAAATGTAAGCTTTGCTTCTACTTATATGCAGAGTTCTCCTCCCCAACTGCAGAGACTCCATCTAGATAAGTATAGATTTTAGTAGAAAATGTGGAAGGGACACCGGGGAACGGGATGTAGAGGGTGAGACTTACTGCTAGAGTTGCTGTAATTCGGGCAGACTAAGAGGGGCTTAATGAGGGCCGGGAAGGGACCTAGGCAATCATCTCAGCCTCCTGCACAAGACTGACTCATTTGAATTACATAGTGGTCGTAGACATTTAAATTACACTTTTTTGTAAGTTTACCCTTGTAGTTTATGAATACTGAAAGTAGTAAACTATTACAAAGAGTAAACTTTCTCAAGAAAGGAAAATACCTTTACCAATCAGGCTCCAAGTAAGTAGCAGTTGCCATCTTATCCTTAACATAATCATCGGTCCTAAAATATTAATCGGCTGTGAATGATTTAAAAAAAATATTGTATTATACACTATGAGCAGTGACCTTTAGTCTGTGGTTTTTACACAGCAATTAGAAATCCAGCTTACTAATAAATATATTTGTTTAATGAAATCTTCTGTATCTATTTAGAAACTACAACCTCAACTAAGCCACCAACATCAGAAACAAGAGCAATACCCATTACAGGTAAACCTGCAATGAAAATTGAGCCTTCTGCCCTCACCTCTGCCGAAGAGGTCATGGGAGATGATTTAAAAGGTTTATATTGAAGCTCTCATCTAGTCACGTGAAAACTCTATATTCTTGGCTACAGTCTGACAAGCTTGATTGCATAATCCCACGCATAATAACATTTATCTGAGTAAGAGTAATCATTTGAGACAGACGTTTAAAATATGGTACGAATTCATTAGGCTGATTTAAGTTTTCTTGCCATTGCTCAACATATTCAAAAATCATAGTTGTAGGTATTACCGTTATTCTACATAATAGGTTTGTCTTCCAAAGTTCTAATTTCAAAATGAATATCCTTCAATTTAATAGGGTGGTCTAGTATCATATGTAACCAGTTTTTATTGCAGAAGAATGAATCTCTATATTGATTATATCATATGAGCCTCCCGTTCGGCAAACTTCAATCTATCTATTAGGAGTAATGGGAATATTGGAGTCAGCTTAACTTTGAGTTAAAGGATGAGATTTAATAATATTTTGTTGATAAGCATGTGGCTAGGTTGTATGCAATTTCCTTACAAGCTGTTCATGTCATCCTACAAATGCAGCTTTCATTAGGACATTCTTGAATGAATAATTAATTTTAATTGAAAATGACACTCATTTCATGTTATCCAAAGGTTTTCTTCTATTCATCTATTTATAACTGCTACTGCTGCTATGTGCAGTTTTATAGCACTTTGCCAGTTGATCAAATCCTATTCAGCAACTCAGGAGTACTTTTCAATGACATCTAAAACATTTGTAAATTGAAAGACATCTATTTAGCTAATTCTCTATAATGATGTGTTTGTCTATATGCATATATCATTGCACACTTTCAATGAGTGAGGAATGATTGCTTGAACAAGCAGATATAGATGCCAGCTCAACAAATCATAATATCTCCCATTTTTGAGATCTGTTTATGGGTTACATTCCTTCTGACTTTAAAAATGCAAGTGCTGAACTAATCCTTGCCTAAGTAAAATGTTCCTATTTGATTAGAAACAACATCTTCAACATCACAAACGCCACAAGCAACAAGAGGGATAACTACTCCAGGTAAATGCAGCTGGATGCACTTATCTCTTTACAACTTTCTTTGCTGCAAAATATTGCCCAAGTAATATATATCTTTCTCTGTGATCATCTGTGTTCATCTAAGCTAAATAGTTCCAATTTTCAACTTCGGTTTATGGCTTGCTGCTTTCCATCTGACCCAAAGAGATGCACATATAGAAATAAAGCTTAAATAAGAAACATTTTCCTATTTTTTTGGAAAGTTCATCTCCAACATCAGAAAGGCCACATGTGACACAAAGAACAGACGCTCCAGGTAAATGTAGTTTCAACACTTTTGTTTTTCCATAACTTGTTTGCAGCAAGAGACGTTTGAATAAGGGTATGCTTTCATTTCCAGTTTTAAGATCTATAACTTATTACTCTGTTGCGCTCTGAATGTAGGTATATTATCATCAAACTCTAGCAATTCTGAGCTTCACTGTAATGCAGTATAAGGCACACAAAGTAAGTTAAATGTAATTTGGAGCAAATAAAGCAGGAGCTAATATTTCCCTTGCCATTGTTTCTTGCATTTTTTTATAAATGCACAGTAAATACCATTTCCAACACAGCCAGGACTAACAGAACTGTACTGGAATATGGGATTGTTATGGATATCAATTCAATGAAAATGTTTATCTCTGTAAAAACTAGCTGCAATTTCCTGGCTGAGTTTATCCATTGCCTTCGGAAATATAGCCCCTAGTTAAATGGTTATTACTTTAACTCCCCCTTTTTCAAAAGAACACCGACAACTATATCATCAACAAAACAGATGGAATATCAGGAATAGCAATTATGGGTAAACACCTCCTGAAGATTTTGACCTCAACGCTGGTAAGGTCAGCTGAGTTAAAAGAAAGGGAAGCATAGGGGACTCCCCAGGTTTTAAATAATTGCAAAAAAATGTAAAGTCCTATTATTGGACCCAATCCAGTAATTAGACTCAATGCCGCAAGTATGTCAATTTTTCTAAATTCCCATATGCTAACAAGGTGCAAAAAGTACCAAATCACATGAAGCATTCATGTCTCCTGCAGCCATTGAAAATCTCTAACATAATGTTCAGTCACAATGGTAACATACCTTTCTACAATGGTCTTGGTTGCTATCATAAGCCTTTCCAGCAGCCTTCATCTATTTCATTTACATTGCTTCACCGTTAGCAGGATATATGAAGTAAGTACCGTGCAGTGCACACACAGAAGGTCATATGTAATATAGTGCAGATGCAGCAATGTGAAAGCTCTACTTTGCAGATGTTATCATTTTTCTATAAACATTATGGACCTGACTCACAAACTGCACATTGTGGTACGTGTTGTAGTACTAGGAAACGTACTACAAAATTTACTACGAAATGTAAGCTTTGCTTCTACTTATATGCAGAGTTCTCCTCCCCAACTGCAGAGACTCCATCTAGATAAGTATAGATTTTAGTAGAAAATGTGGAAGGGACACCGGGGAACGGGATGTAGAGGGTGAGACTTACTGCTAGAGTTGCTGTAATTCGGGCAGACTAAGAGGGGCTTAATGAGGGCCGGGAAGGGACCTAGGCAATCATCTCAGCCTCCTGCACAAGACTGACTCATTTGAATTACATAGTGGTCGTAGACATTTAAATTACACTTTTTTGTAAGTTTACCCTTGTAGTTTATGAATACTGAAAGTAGTAAACTATTACAAAGAGTAAACTTTCTCAAGAAAGGAAAATACCTTTACCAATCAGGCTCCAAGTAAGTAGCAGTTGCCATCTTATCCTTAACATAATCATCGGTCCTAAAATATTAATCGGCTGTGAATGATTTAAAAAAAATATTGTATTATACACTATGAGCAGTGAACTTTAGTCTGTGGTTTTTACACAGCAATTAAAAATCCAGCTTACTAATAAATATATTTGTTTAATGAAATCTTCTGTATCTATTTAGAAACTACAACCTCAACTAAGCCACCAACATCAGAAACAAGAGCAATACCCATTACAGGTAAACCTGCAATGAAAATTGAGCCTTCTGCCCTCACCTCTGCCGAAGAGGTCATGGGAGATGATTTAAAAGGTTTATATTGAAGCACTCATCTAGTCACGTGAAAACTCTATATTCTTGGCTACAGTCTGACAAGCTTGATTGCATAATCACACGCATAATAACATTTATCTGAGTAAGAGTAATCATTTGAGACAGACGTTTAAAATATGGTACGAATTCATTAGGCTGATTTAAGTTTTCTTGCCATTGCTCAACATATTCAAAAATCATAGTTGTAGGTATTACCGTTATTCTACATAATAGGTTTGTCTTCCAAAGTTCTAATTTCAAAATGAATATCCTTCAATTTAATAGGGTGGTCTAGTATCACATGTAACCAGTTTTTATTGCAGAAGAATGAATCTCTATATTGATTATATCATATGAGCCTCCCGTTCGGCAAACTTCAATCTATCTATTAGGAGTAATGGGAATATTGAAGTCAGCTTAACTTTGAGTTAAAGGATGAGATTTAATAATATTTTGTTGATAAGCACGTGGCTAGGTTGTATGCAATTTCCTTACAAGCTGTTCATGTCATCCTACAAATGCAGCTTTCATTAGGACATTCTTGAATGAATAATTAATTTTAATTGAAAATGACACTCATTTCATGTTATCCAAAGGTTTTCTTCTATTCATCTATGTATAACTGCTACTGCTGCTATGTGCAGTTTTATAGCACTTTGCCAGTTGATCAAATCCTATTCAGCAACTCAGGAGTACTTTTCAATGACATCTAAAACATTTGTAAATTGAAAGACATCTATTTAGCTAATTCTCTATAATGATGTGTTTGTCTATATGCATATATCATTGCACACTTTCAATGAGTGAGGAATGATTGCTTGAACAAGCAGATATAGATGCCAGCTCAACAAATCATAATATCTCCCATTTTTGAGATCTGTTTATGGGTTACATTCCTTCTGACTTTAAAAATGCAAGTGCTGAACTAATCCTTGCCTAAGTAAAATGTTCCTATTTGATTAGAAACAACATCTTCAACATCACAAACGCCACAAGCAACAAGAGGGATAACTACTCCAGGTAAATGCAGCCGGATGCACTTATCTCTTTACAACTTTCTTTGCTGCAAAATATTGACCAAGTAATATATATCTTTCTCTGTGATCATCTGTGTTCATCTAAGCTAAATAGTTCCAATTTTCAACTTCGGTTTATGGCTTGCTGCTTTCCATCTGACCCAAAGAGATGCACATATAGAAATAAAGCTTAAATAAGAAACATTTTCCTATTTTTTTAGAAAGTTCATCTCCAACATCAGAAAGGCCACATGTGACACAAAGAACAGACGCTCCAGGTAAATGTAGTTTCAACACTTTTGTTTTTCCATAACTTTTTTGCAGCAAGAGACGTTTGAATAAGGGTATGCTTTCATTTCCAGTTTTAAGATCTATAACTTATTACTCTGTTGCGCTCTGAATGTAGGTATATTATCATCAAACTCTAGCAATTCTGAGCTTCACTGTAATGCAGTATAAGGCACACAAAGTAAGTTAAATGTAATTTGGAGCAAATATAGCAGGAGCTAATATTTCCCTTGCCATTGTTTCTTGCATTTTCTTATAAATGCACAGTAAATACCATTTCCAACACAGCCAGGACTAACAGAACTGTACTGGAATATGGGATTGTTATGGATATCAATTCAATGAAAATGTTTATCTCTGTAAAAACTAGCTGCAATTTCCTGGCTGAGTTTATCCATTGCCTTCGGAAATATAGCCCCCTAGTTAAATGGTTATTACTTTAACTCCCCCTTTTCCAAAAGAACACTGACAACTATATCATCAACAAAACAGATGGAATATCAGGAATAGCAATTATGGGTAAACACCTCCTGAAGATTTTGACCGCAACGCTGGTAAGGTCAGCTGAGTTAAAAGAAAGGGAAGCATAGGGGACTCCCCAGGTTTTAAATAATTGCAAAAAAATGTAAAGTCCTATTATTGGACCCAATCCAGTAATTAGACTCAATGCCGCAAGTATGTCAATTTTTCTAAATTCCCATATGCTAACAAGGTGCAAAAAGTACCAAATCACATGAAGCATTCATGTCTCCTGCAGCCATTGAAAATCTCTAACATAATGTTCAGTCACAATGGTAACATACCTTTCTACAATGGTCTTGGTTGCTATCATAAGCCTTTCCAGCAGCCTTCATCTATTTCATTTACATTGCTTCACCGTTAGCAGGACATATGAAGTAAGTACAGTGCAGTGCACACACAGAAGGTCATATGTAATATAGTGCAGATGCAGCAATGTGAAAGCTCTACTTTGCAGATGTTATCATTTTTCTATAAACATTATGGACCTGACTCACAAACTGCACATTGTGGTACGTGTTGTAGTACTAGGAAACGTACTACAAAATTTACTATGAAATGTAAGCTTTGCTTCTACTTATATGCAGAGTTCTCCTCCCCAACTGCAGAGACTCCATCTAGATAAGTATAGATTTTAGTAGAAAATGTGGAAGGGACACCGGGGAACAGGATGTAGAGGGTGAGACTTACTGCTAGAGTTGCTGTAATTCGGGCAGACTAAGAGGGGCTTAATGAGGGCCGGGAAGGGACCTAGGCAATCATCTCAGCCTCCTGCACAAGACTGACTCATTTGAATTACATAGTGGTCGTAGACATTTAAATTACACTTTTTTGTAAGTTTACCCTTGTAGTTTATGAATACTGAAAGTAGTAAACTATTACAAAGAGTAAACTTTCTCAAGAAAGGAAAATACCTTTACCAATCAGGCTCCAAGTAAGTAGCAGTTGCCATCTTATCCTTAACATAATCATCGGTCCTAAAATATTAATCGGCTGTGAATGATTTAAAAAAAATATTGTATTATACACTATGAGCAGTGACCTTTAGTCTGTGGTTTTTACACAGCAATTAGAAATCCAGCTTACTAATAAATATATTTGTTTAATGAAATCTTCTGTATCTATTTAGAAACTACAACCTCAACTAAGCCACCAACATCAGAAACAAGAGCAATACCCATTACAGGTAAACCTGCAATGAAAATTGAGCCTTCTGCCCTCACCTCTGCCGAAGAGGTCATGGGAGATGATTTAAAAGGTTTATATTGAAGCTCTCATCTAGTCACGTGAAAACTCTATATTCTTGGCTACAGTCTGACAAGCTTGATTGCATAATCCCACGCATAATAACATTTATCTGAGTAAGAGTAATCATTTGAGACAGACGTTTAAAATATGGTACGAATTCATTAGGCTGATTTAAGTTTTCTTGCCATTGCTCAACATATTCAAAAATCATAGTTGTAGGTATTACCGTTATTCTACATAATAGGTTTGTCTTCCAAAGTTCTAATTTCAAAATGAATATCCTTCAATTTAATAGGGTGGTCTAGTATCATATGTAACCAGTTTTTATTGCAGAAGAATGAATCTCTATATTGATTATATCATATGAGCCTCCCGTTCGGCAAACTTCAATCTATCTATTAGGAGTAATGGGAATATTGGAGTCAGCTTAACTTTGAGTTAAAGGATGAGATTTAATAATATTTTGTTGATAAGCATGTGGCTAGGTTGTATGCAATTTCCTTACAAGCTGTTCATGTCATCCTACAAATGCAGCTTTCATTAGGACATTCTTGAATGAATAATTAATTTTAATTGAAAATGACACTCATTTCATGTTATCCAAAGGTTTTCTTCTATTCATCTATTTATAACTGCTACTGCTGCTATGTGCAGTTTTATAGCACTTTGCCAGTTGATCAAATCCTATTCAGCAACTCAGGAGTACTTTTCAATGACATCTAAAACATTTGTAAATTGAAAGACATCTATTTAGCTAATTCTCTATAATGATGTGTTTGTCTATATGCATATATCATTGCACACTTTCAATGAGTGAGGAATGATTGCTTGAACAAGCAGATATAGATGCCAGCTCAACAAATCATAATATCTCCCATTTTTGAGATCTGTTTATGGGTTACATTCCTTCTGACTTTAAAAATGCAAGTGCTGAACTAATCCTTGCCTAAGTAAAATGTTCCTATTTGATTAGAAACAACATCTTCAACATCACAAACGCCACAAGCAACAAGAGGGATAACTACTCCAGGTAAATGCAGCTGGATGCTCTTATCTCTTTACAACTTTCTTTGCTGCAAAATATTGCCCAAGTAATATATATCTTTCTCTGTGATCATCTGTGTTCATCTAAGCTAAATAGTTCCAATTTTCAACTTCGGTTTATGGCTTGCTGCTTTCCATCTGACCCAAAGAGATGCACATATAGAAATAAAGCTTAAATAAGAAACATTTTCCTATTTTTTTAGAAAGTTCATCTCCAACATCAGAAAGGCCACATGTGACACAAAGAACAGACGCTCCAGGTAAATGTAGTTTCAACACTTTTGTTTTTCCATAACTTTTTTGCAGCAAGAGACGTTTGAATAAGGGTATGCTTTCATTTCCAGTTTTAAGATCTATAACTTATTACTCTGTTGCGCTCTGAATGTAGGTATATTATCATCAAACTCTAGCAATTCTGAGCTTCACTGTAATGCAGTATAAGGCACACAAAGTAAGTTAAATGTAATTTGGAGCAAATAAAGCAGGAGCTAATATTTCCCTTGCCATTGTTTCTTGCATTTTTTTATAAATGCACAGTAAATACCATTTCCAACACAGCCAGGACTAACAGAACTGTACTGGAATATGGGATTGTTATGGATATCAATTCAATGAAAATGTTTATCTCTGTAAAAACTAGCTGCAATTTCCTGGCTGAGTTTATCCATTGCCTTCGGAAATATAGCCCCCTAGTTAAATGGTTATTACTTTAACTCCCCCTTTTTCAAAAGAACACCGACAACTATATCATCAACAAAACAGATGGAATATCAGGAATAGCAATTATGGGTAAACACCTCCTGAAGATTTTGACCTCAACGCTGGTAAGGTCAGCTGAGTTAAAAGAAAGGGAAGCATAGGGGACTCCCCAGGTTTTAAATAATTGCAAAAAAATGTAAAGTCCTATTATTGGACCCAATCCAGTAATTAGACTCAATGCCGCAAGTATGTCAATTTTTCTAAATTCCCATATGCTAACAAGGTGCAAAAAGTACCAAATCACATGAAGCATTCATGTCTCCTGCAGCCATTGAAAATCTCTAACATAATGTTCAGTCACAATGGTAACATACCTTTCTACAATGGTCTTGGTTGCTATCATAAGCCTTTCCAGCAGCCTTCATCTATTTCATTTACATTGCTTCACCGTTAGCAGGATATATGAAGTAAGTACAGTGCAGTGCACACACAGAAGGTCATATGTAATATAGTGCAGATGCAGCAATGTGAAAGCTCTACTTTGCAGATGTTATCATTTTTCTATAAACATTATGGACCTGACTCACAAATTGCACATTGTTGTACGTGTTGTAGTACTAGGAAACGTACTACAAAATTTACTACGAAATGTAAGCTTTGCTTCTACTTATATGCAGAGTTCTCCTCCCCAACTGCAGAGACTCCATCTAGATAAGTATAGATTTTAGTAGAAAATGTGGAAGGGACACCGGGGAACGGGATGTAGAGGGTGAGACTTACTGCTAGAGTTGCTGTAATTCGGGCAGACTAAGAGGGGCTTAATGAGGGCCGGGAAGGGACCTAGGCAATCATCTCAGCCTCCTGCACAAGACTGACTCATTTGAATTACATAGTGGTCGTAGACATTTAAATTACACTTTTTTGTAAGTTTACCCTTGTAGTTTATGAATACTGAAAGTAGTAAACTATTACAAAGAGTAAACTTTCTCAAGAAAGGAAAATACCTTTACCAATCAGGCTCCAAGTAAGTAGCAGTTGCCATCTTATCCTTAACATAATCATCGGTCCTAAAATATTAATCGGCTGTGAATGATTTAAAAAAAATATTGTATTATACACTATGAGCAGTGACCTTTAGTCTGTGGTTTTTACACAGCAATTAGAAATCCAGCTTACTAATAAATATATTTGTTTAATGAAATCTTCTGTATCTATTTAGAAACTACAACCTCAACTAAGCCACCAACATCAGAAACAAGAGCAATACCCATTACAGGTAAACCTGCAATGAAAATTGAGCCTTCTGCCCTCACCTCTGCCGAAGAGGTCATGGGAGATGATTTAAAAGGTTTATATTGAAGCTCTCATCTAGTCACGTGAAAACTCTATATTCTTGGCTACAGTCTGACAAGCTTGATTGCATAATCCCACGCATAATAACATTTATCTGAGTAAGAGTAATCATTTGAGACAGACGTTTCAAATATGGTACGAATTCATTAGGCTGATTTAAGTTTTCTTGCCATTGCTCAACATATTCAAAAATCATAGTTGTAGGTATTACCGTTATTCTACATAATAGGTTTGTCTTCCAAAGTTCTAATTTCAAAATGAATATCCTTCAATTTAATAGGGTGGTCTAGTATCATATGTAACCAGTTTTTATTGCATAAGAATGAATCTCTATATTGATTATATCATATGAGCCTCCCTTTCGGCAAACTTCAATCTATCTATTAGGAGTAATGGGAATATTGAAGTCAGCTTAACTTTGAGTTAAAGGATGAGATTTAATAATATTTTGTTGATAAGCACGTGGCTAGGTTGTATGCAATTTCCTTACAAGCTGTTCATGTCATCCTACAAATGCAGCTTTCATTAGGACATTCTTGAATGAATAATTAATTTTAATTGAAAATGACACTCATTTCATGTTATCCAAAGGTTTTCTTCTATTCATCTATGTATAACTGCTACTGCTGCTATGTGCAGTTTTATAGCACTTTGCCAGTTGATCAAATCCTATTCAGCAACTCAGGAGTACTTTTCAATGACATCTAAAACATTTGTAAATTGAAAGACATCTATTTAGCTAATTCTCTATAATGATGTGTTTGTCTATATGCATATATCATTGCACACTTTCAATGAGTGAGGAATGATTGCTTGAACAAGCAGATATAGATGCCAGCTCAACAAATCATAATATCTCCCATTTTTGAGATCTGTTTATGGGTTACATTCCTTCTGACTTTAAAAATGCAAGTGCTGAACTAATCCTTGCCTAAGTAAAATGTTCCTATTTGATTAGAAACAACATCTTCAACATCACAAACGCCACAAGCAACAAGAGGGATAACTACTCCAGGTAAATGCAGCCGGATGCACTTATCTCTTTACAACTTTCTTTGCTGCAAAATATTGCCCAATTACTATATATCTTTCTCTGTGATCATCTGTGTTCATCTAAGCTAAATAGTTCCAATTTTCAACTTCGGTTTATGGCTTGCTGCTTTCCATCTGACCCAAAGAGATGCACATATAGAAATAAAGCTTAAATAAGAAACATTTTCCTATTTTTTTAGAAAGTTCATCTCCAACATCAGAAAGGCCACATGTGACACAAAGAACAGACGCTCCCGGTAAATGTAGTTTCAACACTTTTGTTTTTCCATAACTTTTTTGCAGCAAGAGACGTTTGAATAAGGGTATGCTTTCATTTCCAGTTTTAAGATCTATAACTTATTACTCTGTTGCGCTCTGAATGTAGGTATATTATCATCAAACTCTAGCAATTCTGAGCTTCACTGTAATGCAGTATAAGGCACACAAAGTAAGTTAAATGTAATTTGGAGGAAATAAAGCAGGAGCTAATATTTCCCTTGCCATTGTTTCTTGCATTTTCTTATAAATGCACAGTAAATACCATTTCCAACACAGCCAGGACTAACAGAACTGTACTGGAATATGGGATTGTTATGGATATCAATTCAATGAAAATGTTTATCTCTGTAAAAACTAGCTGCAATTTCCTGGCTGAGTTTATCCATTGCCTTCTGAAATATAGCCCCCTAGTTAAATGGTTATTACTTTAACTCCCCCTTTTTCAAAAGAACACTGACAACTATATCATCAACAAAACAGATGGAATATCAGGAATAGCAATTATGGGTAAACACCTCCTGAAGATTTTGACCTCAACGCTGGTAAGGTCAGCTGAGTTAAAAGAAAGGGAAGCATAGGGGACTCCCCAGGTTTTAAATAATTGCAAAAAAATGTAAAGTCCTATTATTGGACCCAATCCAGTAATTAGACTCAATGCCGCAAGTATGTCAATTTTTCTAAATTCCCATATGCTAACAAGGTGCAAAAAGTACCAAATCACATGAAGCATTCATGTCTCCTGCAGCCATTGAAAATCTCTAACATAATGTTCAGTCACAATGGTAACATACCTTTCTACAATGGTCTTGGTTGCTATCATAAGCCTATCCAGCAGCCTTCATCTATTTCATTTACATTCCTTCACCGTTAGCAGGACATATGAAGTAAGTGCAGTGCAGTGCACACACAGAAGGTCATATGTAATATAGTGCAGATGCAGCAATGTGAAAGCTCTACTTTGCAGATGTTATCATTTTTCTATAAACATTATGGACCTGACTCACAAACTGCACATTGTGGTACGTGTTGTAGTACTAGGAAACGTACTACAAAATTTACTACGAAATGTAAGCTTTGCTTCTACTTATATGCAGAGTTCTCCTCCCCAACTGCAGAGACTCCATCTAGATAAGTATAGATTTTAGTAGAAAATGTGGAAGGGACACCGGGGAACGGGATGTAGAGGGTGAGACTTACTGCTAGAGTTGCTGTAATTCGGGCAGACTAAGAGGGGCTTAATGAGGGCCGGGAAGGGACCTAGGCAATCATCTCAGCCTCCTGCACAAGACTGACTCATTTGAATTACATAGTGGTCGTAGACATTTAAATTACACTTTTTTGTAAGTTTACCCTTGTAGTTTATGAATACTGAAAGTAGTAAACTATTACAAAGAGTAAACTTTCTCAAGAAAGGAAAATACCTTTACCAATCAGGCTCCAAGTAATTAGCAGTTGCCATCTTATCCTTAACATAATCATCGGTCCTAAAATATTAATCGGCTGTGAATGATTTAAAAAAAATATTGTATTATACACTATGAGCAGTGACCTTTAGTCTGTGGTTTTTACACAGCAATTAGAAATCCAGCTTACTAATAAATATATTTGTTTAATGAAATCTTCTGTATCTATTTAGAAACTACAACCTCAACTAAGCCACCAACATCAGAAACAAGAGCAATACCCATTACAGGTAAACCTGCAATGAAAATTGAGCCTTCTGCCCTCACCTCTGCCGAAGAGGTCATGGGAGATGATTTAAAAGGTTTATATTGAAGCTCTCATCTAGTCACGTGAAAACTCTATATTCTTGGCTACAGTCTGACAAGCTTGATTGCATAATCCCACGCATAATAACATTTATCTGAGTAAGAGTAGTCATTTGAGACAGACGTTTAAAATATGGTACGAATTCATTAGGCTGATTTAAGTTTTCTTGCCATTGCTCAACATATTCAAAAATCATAGTTGTAGGTATTACCGTTATTCTACATAATAGGTTTGTCTTCCAAAGTTCTAATTTCAAAATGAATATCCTTCAATTTAATAGGGTGGTCTAGTATCATATGTAACCAGTTTTTATTGCAGAAGAATGAATCTCTATATTGATTATATCATATGAGCCTCCCGTTCGGCAAACTTCAATCTATCTATTAGGAGTAATGGGAATATTGGAGTCAGCTTAACTTTGAGTTAAAGGATGAGATTTAATAATATTTTGTTGATAAGCACGTGGCTAGGTTGTATGCAATTTCCTTACAAGCTGTTCATGTCATCCTACAAATGCAGCTTTCATTAGGACATTCTTGAATGAATAATTAATTTTAATTGAAAATGACACTCATTTCATGTTATCCAAAGGTTTTCTTCTATTCATCTATTTATAACTGCTACTGCTGCTATGTGCAGTTTTATAGCACTTTGCCAGTTGATCAAATCCTATTCAGCAACTCAGGAGTACTTTTCAATGACATCTAAAACATTTGTAAATTGAAAGACATCTATTTAGCTAATTCTCTATAATGATGTGTTTGTCTATATGCATATATCATTGCACACTTTCAATGAGTGAGGAATGATTGCTTGAACAAGCAGATATAGATGCCAGCTCAACAAATCATAATATCTCCCATTTTTTGGATCTGTTTATGGGTTACATTCCTTCTGACTTTAAAAATGCAAGTGCTGAACTAATCCTTGCCTAAGTAAAATGTTCCTATTTGATTAGAAACAACATCTTCAACATCACAAACGCCACAAGCAACAAGAGGGATAACTACTCCAGGTAAATGCAGCCGGATGCACTTATCTCTTTACAACTTTCTTTGCTGCAAAATATTGCCCAAGTAATATATATCTTTCTCTGTGATCATCTGTGTTCATCTAAGCTAAATAGTTCCAATTTTCAACTTCGGTTTATGGCTTGCTGCTTTCCATCTGACCCAAAGAGATGCACATATAGAAATAAAGCTTAAATAAGAAACATTTTCCTATTTTTTTAGAAAGTTCATCTCCAACATCAGAAAGGCCACATGTGACACAAAGAACAGACGCTCCAGGTAAATGTAGTTTCAACACTTTTGTTTTTCCATAACTTTTTTGCAGCAAGAGACGTTTGAATAAGGGTATGCTTTCATTTCCAGTTTTAAGATCTATAACTTATTACTCTGTTGCGCTCTGAATGTAGGTATATTATCATCAAACTCTAGCAATTCTGAGCTTCACTGTAATGCAGTATAAGGCACACAAAGTAAGTTAACTGTAATTTGGAGCAAATAAAGCAGGAGCTAATATTTCCCTTGCCATTATTTCTTGCATTTTTTTATAAATGCACAATAAATACCATTTCCAACACAACCAGGACTAACAGAACTTTAGAGGAATATGGGATTGTTATGGATATCAATTCAATGAAAATGTTTATCTCTGTAAAAACTAGCTGCAATTTCCTGGCTGAGTTTATCCATTGCCTTCGGAAATATAGCCCCCTAGTTAAATGGTTATTACTTTAACTCCCCCTTTTTCAAAAGAACACCGACAACTATATCATCAACAAAACAGATGGAATATCAGGAATAGCAATTATGGGTAAACACCTCCTGAAGATTTTGACCTCAACGCTGGTAAGGTCAGCTGAGTTAAAAGAAAGGGAAGCATAGGGGACTCCCCAGGTTTTAAATAATTGCAAAAAAATGTAAAGTCCTATTATTGGACCCAATCCAGTAATTAGACTCAATGCCGCAAGTATGTCAATTTTTCTAAATTCCCATATGCTAACAAGGTGCAAAAAGTACCAAATCACATGAAGCATTCATGTCTCCTGCAGCCATTGAAAATCTCTAACATAATGTTCAGTCACAATGGTAACATACCTTTCTACAATGGTCTTGGTTGCTATCATAAGCCTTTCCAGCAGCCTTCATCTATTTCATTTATATTGCTTCACCGTTAGCAGGATATATGAAGTAAGTACAGTGCAGTGCACACACAGAAGGTCATATGTAATATAGTGCAGATGCAGCAATATGAAAGCTCTACTTTGCAGATGTTATCATTTTTCTATAAACATTATGGACCTGACTCACAAACTGCACATTGTGGTACGTGTTGTAGTACTAGGAAACGTACTACAAAATTTACTACGAAATGTAAGCTTTGCTTCTACTTATATGCAGAGTTCTCCTCCCCAACTGCAGAGACTCCATCTAGATAAGTATAGATTTTAGTAGAAAATGTGGAAGGGACACCGGGGAACGGGATGTAGAGGGTGAGACTTACTGCTAGAGTTGCTGTAATTCGGGCAGACTAAGAGGGGCTTAATGAGGGCCGGGAAGGGACCTAGGCAATCATCTCAGCCTCCTGCACAAGACTGACTCATTTGAATTACATAGTGGTCGTAGACATTTAAATTACACTTTTTTGTAAGTTTACCCTTGTAGTTTATGAATACTGAAAGTAGTAAACTATTACAAAGAGTAAACTTTCTCAAGAAAGGAAAATACCTTTACCAATCAGGCTCCAAGTAAGTAGCAGTTGCCATCTTATCCTTAACATAATCATCGGTCCTAAAATATTAATCGGCTGTGAATGATTTAAAAAAAATATTGTATTATACACTATGAGCAGTGACCTTTAGTCTGTGGTTTTTACACAGCAATTAGAAATCCAGCTTACTAATAAATATATTTGTTTAATGAAATCTTCTGTATCTATTTAGAAACTACAACCTCAACTAAGCCACCAACATCAGAAACAAGAGCAATACCCATTACAGGTAAACCTGCAATGAAAATTGAGCCTTCTGCCCTCACCTCTGGCGAAGAGGTCATGGGAGATGATTTAAAAGGTTTATATTGAAGCTCTCATCTAGTCACGTGAAAACTCTATATTCTTGGCTACAGTCTGACAAGCTTGATTGCATAATCCCACGCATAATAACATTTATCTGAGTAAGAGTAATCATTTGAGACAGACGTTTAAAATATGGTACGAATTCATTAGGCTGATTTAAGTTTTCTTGCCATTGCTCAACAGATTCAAAAATCATAGTTGTAGGTATTACCGTTATTCTACATAATAGGTTTGTCTTCCAAAGTTCTAACTTCAAAATGAATATCCTTCAATTTAATAGGGTGGTCTAGTATCATATGTAACCAGTTTTTATTGCAGAAGAATGAATCTCTATATTGATAATATCATATGAGCCTCCCTTTCGGCAAACTTCAATCTATCTATTACGAGTAATGGGAATATTGAAGTCAGCTTAACTTTGAGTTAAAGGATGAGATTTAATAATATTTTGTTGATAAGCACGTGGCTAGGTTGTATGCAATTTCCTTACAAGCTGTTCATGTCATCCTACAAATGCAGCTTTCATTAGGACATTCTTGAATGAATAATTAATTTTAATTGAAAATGACACTCATTTCATGTTATTCAAAGGTTTTCTTCTATTCATCTATTTATAACTGCTACTGCTGCTATGTGCAGTTTTATAGCACTTTGCCAGTTGATCAAATCCTATTCAGCAACTCAGGAGTACTTTTCAATGACATCTAAAACATTTGTAAATTGAAAGACATCTATTTAGCTAATTCTCTATAATGTTGTGTTTGTCTATATGCATATATCATTGCACACTTTCAATGAGTGAGGAATGATTGCTTGAACAAGCAGATATAGATGCCAGCTCAACAAATCATAATATCTCCCATTTTTGAGATCTGTTTATGGGTTACATTCCTTCTGACTTTAAAAATGCAAGTGCTGAACTAATCCTTGCCTAAGTAAAATGTTCCTATTTGATTAGAAACAACATCTTCAACATCACAAACGCCACAAGCAACAAGAGGGATAACTACTCCAGGTAAATGCAGCCGGATGCACTTATCTCTTTACAACTTTCTTTGCTGCAAAATATTGCCCAAGTAATATATATCTTTCTCTGTGATCATCTGTGTTCATCTAAGCTAAATAGTTCCAATTTTCAACTTCGGTTTATGGCTTGCTGCTTTCCATCTGACCCAAAGAGATGCACATATAGAAATAAAGCTTAAATAAGAAACATTTTCTTATTTTTTTAGAAAGTTCATCTCCAACATCAGAAAGGCCACATGTGACACAAAGAACAGACGCTCCAGGTAAATGTAGTTTCAACACTTTTGTTTTTCCATAACTTTTTTGCAGCAAGAGACGTTTGAATAAGGGTATGCTTTCATTTCCAGTTTTAAGATCTATAACTTATTACTCTGTTGCGCTCTGAATGTAGGTATATTATCATCAAACTCTAGCAATTCTGAGCTTCACTGTAATGCAGTATAAGGCACACAAAGTAAGTTAAATGTAATTTGGAGCAAATAAAGCAGGAGCTAATATTTCCCTTGCCATTAATTCTTGCATTTTCTTATAAATGCACAGTAAATACCATTTCCAACACAGCCAGGACTAACAGAACTGTACTGGAATATGGGATTGTTATGGATATCAATTCAATGAAAATGTTTATCTCTGTAAAAACTAGCTGCAATTTCCTGGCTGAGTTTATCCATTGCCTTCGGAAATATAGCCCCCTAGTTAAATGGTTATTACTTTAACTCCCCCTTTTTCAAAAGAACACTGACAACTATATCATCAACAAAACAGATGGAATATCAGGAATAGCAATTATGGGTAAACACCTCCTGAAGATTTTGACCTCAACGCTGGTAAGGTCAGCTGAGTTAAAAGAAAGGGAAGCATAGGGGACTCCCCAGGTTTTAAATAATTGCAAAAAAATGTAAAGTCCTATTATTGGACCCAATCCAGTAATTAGACTCAATGCCGCAAGTATGTCAATTTTTCTAAATTCCCATATGCTAACAAGGTGCAAAAAGTACCAAATCACATGAAGCATTCATGTCTCCTGCAGCCATTGAAAATCTCTAACATAATGTTCAGTCACAATGGTAACATACCTTTCTACAATGGTCTTGGTTGCTATCATAAGCCTATCCAGCAGCCTTCATCTATTTCATTTACATTCCTTCACCGTTAGCAGGACATATGAAGTAAGTGCAGTGCAGTGCACACACAGAAGGTCATATGTAATATAGTGCAGATGCAGCAATGTGAAAGCTCTACTTTGCAGATGTTATCATTTTTCTATAAACATTATGGACCTGACTCACAAACTGCACATTGTGGTACGTGTTGTAGTACTAGGAAACGTACTACAAAATTTACTACGAAATGTAAGCTTTGCTTCTACTTATATGCAGAGTTCTCCTCCCCAACTGCAGAGACTCCATCTAGATAAGTATAGATTTTAGTAGAAAATGTGGAAGGGACACCGGGGAACGGGATGTAGAGGGTGAGACTTACTGCTAGAGTTGCTGTAATTCGGGCAGACTAAGAGGGGCTTAATGAGGGCCGGGAAGGGACCTAGGCAATCATCTCAGCCTCCTGCACAAGACTGACTCATTTGAATTACATAGTGGTCGTAGACATTTAAATTACACTTTTTTGTAAGTTTACCCTTGTAGTTTATGAATACTGAAAGTAGTAAACTATTACAAAGAGTAAACTTTCTCAAGAAAGGAAAATACCTTTACCAATCAGGCTCCAAGTAAGTAGCAGTTGCCATCTTATCCTTAACATAATCATCGGTCCTAAAATATTAATCGGCTGTGAATGATTTAAAAAAAATATTGTATTATACACTATGAGCAGTGACCTTTAGTCTGTGGTTTTTACACAGCAATTAGAAATCCAGCTTACTAATAAATATATTTGTTTAATGAAATCTTCTGTATCTATTTAGAAACTACAACCTCAACTAAGCCACCAACATCAGAAACAAGAGCAATACCCATTACAGGTAAACCTGCAATGAAAATTGAGCCTTCTGCCCTCACCTCTGCCGAAGAGGTCATGGGAGATGATTTAAAAGGTTTATATTGAAGCTCTCATCTAGTCACGTGAAAACTCTATATTCTTGGCTACAGTCTGACAAGCTTGATTGCATAATCCCACGCATAATAACATTTATCTGAGTAAGAGTAATCATTTGAGACAGACGTTTAAAATATGGTACGAATTAATTAGGCTGATTTAAGTTTTCTTGCCATTGCTCAACATATTCAAAAATCATAGTTGTAGGTATTACCGTTATTCTACATAATAGGTTTGTCTTCCAAAGTTCTAATTTCAAAATGAATATCCTTCAATTTAATAGGGTGGTCTAGTATCATATGTAACCAGTTTTTATTGCAGAAGAATGAATCTCTATATTGATTATATCATATGAGCCTCCCGTTCGGCAAACTTCAATCTATCTATTAGGAGTAATGGGAATATTGGAGTCAGCTTAACTTTGAGTTAAAGGATGAGATTTAATAATATTTTGTTGATAAGCACGTGGCTAGGTTGTATGCAATTTCCTTACAAGCTGTTCATGTCATCCTACAAATGCAGCTTTCATTAGGACATTCTTGAATGAATAATTAATTTTAATTGAAAATGACACTCATTTCATGTTATCCAAAGGTTTTCTTCTATTCATCTATTATTAACTGCTACTGCTGCTATGTGCAGTTTTATAGCACTTTGCCAGTTGATCAAATCCTATTCAGCAACTCAGGAGTACTTTTCAATGACATCTAAAACATTTGTAAATTGAAAGACATCTATTTAGCTAATTCTCTATAATGATGTGTTTGTCTATATGCATATATCATTGCACACTTTCAATGAGTGAGGAATGATTGCTTGAACAAGCAGATATAGATGCCAGCTCAACAAATCATAATATCTCCCATTTTTGAGATCTGTTTATGGGTTACATTCCTTCTGACTTTAAAAATGCAAGTGCTGAACTAATCCTTGCCTAAGTAAAATGTTCCTATTTGATTAGAAACAACATCTTCAACATCACAAACGCCACAAGCAACAAGAGGGATAACTACTCCAGGTAAATGCAGCCGGATGCACTTATCTCTTTACAACTTTCTTTGCTGCAAAATATTGCCCAAGTAATATATATCTTTCTCTGTGATCATCTGTGTTCATCTAAGCTAAATAGTTCCAATTTTCAACTTCGGTTTATGGCTTGCTGCTTTCCATCTGACCCAAAGAGATGCACATATAGAAATAAAGCTTAAATAAGAAACATTTTCCTATTTTTTTAGAAAGTTCATCTCCAACATCAGAAAGGCCACATGTGACACAAAGAACAGACGCTCCAGGTAAATGTAGTTTCAACACTTTTGTTTTTCCATAACTTTTTTGCAGCAAGAGACGTTTGAATAAGGGTATGCTTTCATTTCCAGTTTTAAGATCTATAACTTATTACTCTGTTGCGCTCTGAATGTAGGTATATTATCATCAAACTCTAGCAATTCTGAGCTTCACTGTAATGCAGTATAAGGCACACAAAGTAAGTTAAATGTAATTTGGAGCAAATAAAGCAGGAGCTAATATTTCCCTTGCCATTGTTTCTTGCATTTTTTTATAAATGCACAGTAAATACCATTTCCAACACAGCCAGGACTAACAGAACTGTACTGGAATATGGGATTGTTATGGATATCAATTCAATGAAAATGTTTATCTCTGTAAAAACTAGCTGCAATTTCCTGGCTGAGTTTATCCATTGCCTTCGGAAATATAGCCCACTAGTTAAATGGTTATCACTTTATCTCCCCCTTTTTCAAAAGAACACCGACAACTATATCATCAACAAAACAGATGGAATATCAGGAATAGCAATTATGGGTAAACACCTCCTGAAGATTTTGACCTCAACGCTGGTAAGGTCAGCTGAGTTAAAAGAAAGGGAAGCATAGGGGACTCCCCAGGTTTTAAATAATTGCAAAAAAATGTAAAGTCCTATTATTGGACCCAATCCAGTAATTAGACTCAATGCCGCAAGTATGTCAATTTTTCTAAATTCCCATATGCTAACAAGGTGCAAAAAGTACCAAATCACATGAAGCATTCATGTCTCCTGCAGCCATTGAAAATCTCTAACATAATGTTCAGTCACAATGGTAACATACCTTTCTACAATGGTCTTGGTTGCTATCATAAGCCTTTCCAGCAGCCTTCATCTATTTCATTTACATTGCTTCACCGTTAGCAGGACATATGAAGTAAGTACAGTGCAGTGCACACACAGAAGGTCATATGTAATATAGTGCAGATGCAGCAATGTGAAAGCTCTACTTTGCAGATGTTATCATTTTTCTATAAACATTATGGACCTGACTCACAAACTGCACATTGTGGTACGTGTTGTAGTACTAGGAAACGTACTACAAAATTTACTACGAAATGTAAGCTTTGCTTCTACGTATCTGCAGAGTTCTCCTCCCCAACTGCAGAGACTCCATCTAGATAAGTATAGATTTTAGTAGAAAATGTGGAAGGGACACCGGGGAACGGGATGTAGAGGGTGAGACTTACTGCTAGAGTTGCTGTAATTCGGGCAGACTAAGAGGGGCTTAATGAGGGCCGGGAAGGGACCTAGGCAATCATCTCAGCCTCCTGCACAAGATTGACTCATTTGAATTACATAGTGGTCGTAGACATTTAAATTACACTTTTTTGTAAGTTTACCCTTGTAGTTTATGAATACTGAAAGTAGTAAACTATTACAAAGAGTAAACTTTCTCAAGAAAGGAAAATACCTTTACCAATCAGGCTCCAAGTAAGTAGCAGTTGCCATCTTATCCTTAACATAATCATCGGTCCTAAAATATTAATCGGCTGTGAATGATTTAAAAAAAATATTGTATTATACACTATGAGCAGTGACCTTTAGTCTGTGGTTTTTACACAGCAATTAAAAATCCAGCTTACTAATAAATATATTTGTTTAATGAAATCTTCTGTATCTATTTAGAAACTACAACCTCAACTAAGCCACCAACATCAGAAACAAGAGCAATACCCATTACAGGTAAACCTGCAATGAAAATTGAGCCTTCTGCCCTCACCTCTGCCGAAGAGGTCATGGGAGATGATTTAAAAGGTTTATATTGAAGCTCTCATCTAGTCACGTGAAAACTCTATATTCTTGGCTACAGTCTGACAAGCTTGATTGCATAATCCCACGCATAATAACATTTATCTGAGTAAGAGTAATCATTTGAGACAGACATTTAAAATATGGTACGAATTCATTAGGCTGATTTAAGTTTTCTTGCCATTGCTCAACATATTCAAAAATCATAGTTGTAGGTATTACCGTTATTCTACATAATAGGTTTGTCTTCCAAAGTTCTAATTTCAAAATGAATATCCTTCAATTTAATAGGGTGGTCTAGTATCACATGTAACCAGTTTTTATTGCAGAAGAATGAATCTCTATATTGATTATATCATATGAGCCTCCCGTTCGGCAAACTTCAATCTATCTATTAGGAGTAATGGGAATATTGAAGTCAGCTTAACTTTGAGTTAAAGGATGAGATTTAATAATATTTTGTTGATAAGCACGTGGCTAGGTTGTATGCAATTTCCTTACAAGCTGTTCATGTCATCCTACAAATGCAGCTTTCATTAGGACATTCTTGAATGAATAATTAATTTTAATTGAAAATGACACTCATTTCATGTTATCCATAGGTTTTCTTCTATTCATCTATTTATAACTGCTACTGCTGCTATGTGCAGTTTTATAGCAATTTGCCAGTTGATCAAATCCTATTCAGCAACTCAGGAGTACTTTTCAATGACATCTAAAACATTTGTAAATTGAAAGACATCTATTTAGCTAATTCTCTATAATGATGTGTTTGTCTATATGCATATATCATTGCACACTTTCAATGAGTGAGGAATGATTGCTTGAACAAGCAGATATAGATGCCAGCTCAACAAATCATAATATCTCCCATTTTTGAGATCTGTTTATGGGTTACATTCCTTCTGACTTTAAAAATGCAAGTGCTGAACTAATCCTTGCCTAAGTAAAATGTTCCTATTTGATTAGAAACAACATCTTCAACATCACAAACGCCACAAGCAACAAGAGGTATAACTACTCCAGGTAAATGCAGCCGGATGCACTTATCTCTTTACAACTTTCTTTGCTGCAAAATATTGCCCAAGTAATATATATCTTTCTCTGTGATCATCTGTGTTCATCTAAGCTAAATAGTTCCAATTTTCAACTTCGGTTTATGGCTTGCTGCTTTCCATCTGACCCAAAGAGATGCACATATAGAAATAAAGCTTAAATAAGAAACATTTTCCTATTTTTTTAGAAAGTTCATCTCCAACATCAGAAAGGCCACATGTGACACAAAGAACAGACGCTCCAGGTAAATGTAGTTTCAACACTTTTGTTTTTCCATAACTTTTTTGCAGCAAGAGACGTTTGAATAAGGGTATGCTTTCATTTCCAGTTTTAAGATCTATAACTTATTACTCTGTTGCGCTCTGAATGTAGGTATATTATCATCAAACTCTAGCAATTCTGAGCTTCACTGTAATGCAGTATAAGGCACACAAAGTAAGTTAAATGTAATTTGGAGCAAATAAAGCAGGAGCTAATATTTCCCTTGCCATTGTTTCTTGCATTTTTTTATAAATGCACAGTAAATACCATTTCCAACACAGCCAGGACTAACAGAACTTTACAGGAATATGGGATTGTTATGGATATCAATTCAATGAAAATGTTTATCTCTGTAAAAACTAGCTGCAATTTCCTGGCTGAGTTTATCCATTGCCTTCGGAAATATAGCCCCCTAGTTAAATGGTTATTACTTTAACTCCCCCTTTTTCAAAAGAACACCGACAACTATATCATCAACAAAACAGATGGAATATCAGGAATAGCAATTATGGGTAAACACCTCCTGAAGATTTTGACCTCAACGCTGGTAAGGTCAGCTGAGTTAAAAGAAAGGGAAGCATAGGGGACTCCCCAGGTTTTAAATAATTGCAAAAAAATGTAAAGTCCTATTATTGGACCCAATCCAGTAATTAGACTCAATTCCGCAAGTATGTCAATTTTTCTAAATTCCCATATGCTAACAAGGTGCAAAAAGTACCAAATCACATGAAGCATTCATGTCTCCTGCAGCCATTGAAAATCTCTAACATAATGTTCAGTCACAATGGTAACATACCTTTCTACAATGGTCTTGGTTGCTATCATAAGCCTTTCCAGCAGCCTTCATCTATTTCATTTACATTGCTTCACCGTTAGCAGGATATATGAAGTAAGTACAGTGCAGTGCACACACAGAAGGTCATATGTAATATAGTGCAGATGCAGCAATGTGAAAGCTCTACTTTGCAGATGTTATCATTTTTCTATAAACATTATGGACCTGACTCACAAACTGCACATTGTGGTACGTGTTGTAGCACTAGGAAACGTACTACAAAATTTACTACGAAATGTAAGCTTTGCTTCTACTTATATGCAGAGTTCTCCTCCCCAACTGCAGAGACTCCATCTAGATAAGTATAGATTTTAGTAGAAAATGTGGAAGGGACACCGGGGAACGGGATGTAGAGGGTGAGACTTACTGCTAGAGTTGCTGTAATTCGGGCAGACTAAGAGGGGCTTAATGAGGGCCGGGAAGGGACCTAGGCAATCATCTCAGCCTCCTGCACAAGACTGACTCATTTGAATTACATAGTGGTCGTAGACATTTAAATTACACTTTTTTGTAAGTTTACCCTTGTAGTTTATGAATACTGAAAGTAGTAAACTATTACAAAGAGTAAACTTTCTCAAGAAAGGAAAATACCTTTACCAATCAGGCTCCAAGTAAGTAGCAGTTGCCATCTTATCCTTAACATAATCATCGGTCCTAAAATATTAATCGGCTGTGAATGATTTAAAAAAAATATTGTATTATACACTATGAGCAGTGACCTTTAGTCTGTGGTTTTTACACAGCAATTAGAAATCCAGCTTACTAATAAATATATTTGTTTAATGAAATCTTCTGTATCTATTTAGAAACTACAACCTCAACTAAGCCACCAACATCAGAAACAAGAGCAATACCCATTACAGGTAAACCTGCAATGAAAATTGAGCCTTCTGCCCTCACCTATGGCGAAGAGGTCATGGGAGATGATTTAAAAGGTTTATATTGAAGCTCTCATCTAGGCACATGAAAACTCTATATTCTTGGCTACAGTCTGACAAGCTTGATTGCATAATCCCACGCATAATAACATTTATCTGAGTAAGAGTAATCATTTGAGACAGACGTTTCAAATATGGTACGAATTCATTAGGCTGATTTAAGTTTTCTTGCCATTGCTCAACATATTCAAAAATCATAGTTGTAGGTATTACCGTTATTCTACATAATAGGTTTGTCTTCCAAAGTTCTAATTTCAAAATGAATATCCTTCAATTTAATAGGGTGGTCTAGTATCATATGTAACCAGTTTTTATTGCATAAGAATGAATCTCTATATTGATTATATCATATGAGCCTCCCTTTCGGCAAACTTCAATCTATCTATTAGGAGTAATGGGAATATTGAAGTCAGCTTAACTTTGAGTTAAAGGATGAGATTTAATAATATTTTGTTGATAAGCACGTGGCTAGGTTGTATGCAATTTCCTTACAAGCTGTTCATGTCATCCTACAAATGCAGCTTTCATTAGGACATTCTTGAATGAATAATTAATTTTAATTGAAAATGACACTCATTTCATGTTATCCAAAGGTTTTCTTCTATTCATCTATGTATAACTGCTACTGCTGCTATGTGCAGTTTTATAGCACTTTGCCAGTTGATCAAATCCTATTCAGCAACTCAGGAGTACTTTTCAATGACATCTAAAACATTTGTAAATTGAAAGACATCTATTTAGCTAATTCTCTATAATGATGTGTTTGTCTATATGCATATATCATTGCACACTTTCAATGAGTGAGGAATGATTGCTTGAACAAGCAGATATAGATGCCAGCTCAACAAATCATAATATCTCCCATTTTTGAGATCTGTTTATGGGTTACATTCCTTCTGACTTTAAAAATGCAAGTGCTGAACTAATCCTTGCCTAAGTAAAATGTTCCTATTTGATTAGAAACAACATCTTCAACATCACAAACGCCACAAGCAACAAGAGGGATAACTACTCCAGGTAAATGCAGCCGGATGCACTTATCTCTTTACAACTTTCTTTGCTGCAAAATATTGCCCAAGTACTATATATCTTTCTCTGTGATCATCTGTGTTCATCTAAGCTAAATAGTTCCAATTTTCAACTTCGGTTTATGGCTTGCTGCTTTCCATCTGACCCAAAGAGATGCACATATAGAAATAAAGCTTAAATAAGAAACATTTTCCTATTTTTTTAGAAAGTTCATCTCCAACATCAGAAAGGCCACATGTGACACAAAGAACAGACGCTCCAGGTAAATGTAGTTTCAACACTTTTGTTTTTCCATAACTTTTTTGCAGCAAGAGACGTTTGAATAAGGGTATGCTTTCATTTCCAGTTTTAAGATCTATAACTTATTACTCTGTTGCGCTCTGAATGTAGGTATATTATCATCAAACTCTAGCAATTCTGAGCTTCACTGTAATGCAGTATAAGGCACACAAAGTAAGTTAAATGTAATTTGGAGCAAATAAAGCAGGAGCTAATATTTCCCTTGCCATTGTTTCTTGCATTTTTTTATAAATGCACAGTAAATACCATTTCCAACACAGCCAGGACTAACAGAACTGTGCTGGAATATGGGATTGTTATGGATATCAATTCAATGAAAATGTTTATCTCTGTAAAAACTAGCTGCAATTTCCTGGCTGAGTTTATCCATTGCCTTCGGAAATATAGCCCCCTAGTTAAATGGTTATCACTTTAACTCCCCCTTTTTCAAAAGAACACCGACAACTATATCATCAACAAAACAGATGGAATATCAGGAATAGCAATTATGGGTAAACACCTCCTGAAGATTTTGACCTCAACGCTGGTAAGGTCAGCTGAGTTAAAAGAAAGGGAAGCATAGGGGACTCCCCAGGTTTTAAATAATTGCAAAAAAATGTAAAGTCCTATTATTGGACCCAATCCAGTAATTAGACTCAATGCCGCAAGTATGTCAATTTTTCTAAATTCCCATATGCTAACAAGGTGCAAAAAGTACCAAATCACATGAAGCATTCATGTCTCCTGCAGCCATTGAAAATCTCTAACATAATGTTCAGTCACAATGGTAACATACCTTTCTACAATGGTCTTGGTTGCTATCATAAGCCTTTCCAGCAGCCTTCATCTATTTCATTTACATTGCTTCACCGTTAGCAGGACATATGAAGTAAGTACAGTGCAGTGCACACACAGAAGGTCATATGTAATATAGTGCAGATGCAGCAATGTGAAAGCTCTACTTTGCAGATGTTATCATTTTTCTATAAACATTATGGACCTGACTCACAAACTGCACATTGTGGTACGTGTTGTAGTACTAGGAAACGTACTACAAAATTTACTACGAAATGTAAGCTTTGCTTCTACGTATCTGCAGAGTTCTCCTCCCCAACTGCAGAGACTCCATCTAGATAAGTATAGATTTTAGTAGAAAATGTGGAAGGGACACCGGGGAACGGGATGTAGAGGGTGAGACTTACTGCTAGAGTTGCTGTAATTCGGGCAGACTAAGAGGGGCTTAATGAGGGCCGGGAAGGGAGCTAGGCAATCATCTCAGCCTCCTGCACAAGACTGACTCATTTGAATTACATAGTGGTCGTAGACATTTAAATTACACTTTTTTGTAAGTTTACCCTTGTAGTTTATGAATACTGAAAGTAGTAAACTATTACAAAGAGTAAACTTTCTCAAGAAAGGAAAATACCTTTACCAATCAGGCTCCAAGTAAGTAGCAGTTGCCATCTTATCCTTAACATAATCATCGGTCCTAAAATATTAATCGGCTGTGAATGATTTAAAAAAAATATTGTATTATACACTATGAGCAGTGACCTTTAGTCTGTGGTTTTTACACAGCAATTAAAAATCCAGCTTACTAATAAATATATTTGTTTAATGAAATCTTCTGTATCTATTTAGAAACTACAACCTCAACTAAGCCACCAACATCAGAAACAAGAGCAATACCCATTACAGGTAAACCTGCAATGAAAATTGAGCCTTCTGCCCTCACCTCTGCTGAAGAGGTCATGGGAGATGATTTAAAAGGTTTATATTGAAGCTCTCATCTAGTCACGTGAAAACTCTATATTCTTGGCTACAGTCTGACAAGCTTGATTGCATAATCCCACGCATAATAACATTTATCTGAGTAAGAGTAATCATTTGAGACAGACATTTAAAATATGGTACGAATTCATTAGGCTGATTTAAGTTTTCTTGCCATTGCTCAACATATTCAAAAATCATAGTTGTAGGTATTACCGTTATTCTACATAATAGGTTTGTCTTCCAAAGTTCTAATTTCAAAATGAATATCCTTCAATTTAATAGGGTGGTCTAGTATCACATGTAACCAGTTTTTATTGCAGAAGAATGAATCTCTATATTGATTATATCATATGAGCCTCCCGTTCGGCAAACTTCAATCTATCTATTAGGAGTAATGGGAATATTGAAGTCAGCTTAACTTTGAGTTAAAGGATGAGATTTAATAATATTTTGTTGATAAGCACGTGGCTAGGTTGTATGCAATTTCCTTACAAGCTGTTCATGTCATCCTACAAATGCAGCTTTCATTAGGACATTCTTGAATGAATAATTAATTTTAATTGAAAATGACACTCATTTCATGTTATCCATAGGTTTTCTTCTATTCATCTATTTATAACTGCTACTGCTGCTATGTGCAGTTTTATAGCAATTTGCCAGTTGATCAAATCCTATTCAGCAACTCAGGAGTACTTTTCAATGACATCTAAAACATTTGTAAATTGAAAGACATCTATTTAGCTAATTCTCTATAATGATGTGTTTGTCTATATGCATATATCATTGCACACTTTCAATGAGTGAGGAATGATTGCTTGAACAAGCAGATATAGATGCCAGCTCAACAAATCATAATATCTCCCATTTTTGAGATCTGTTTATGGGTTACATTCCTTCTGACTTTAAAAATGCAAGTGCTGAACTAATCCTTGCCTAAGTAAAATGTTCCTATTTGATTAGAAACAACATCTTCAACATCACAAACGCCACAAGCAACAAGAGGTATAACTACTCCAGGTAAATGCAGCCGGATGCACTTATCTCTTTACAACTTTCTTTGCTGCAAAATATTGCCCAAGTAATATATATCTTTCTCTGTGATCATCTGTGTTCATCTAAGCTAAATAGTTCCAATTTTCAACTTCGGTTTATGGCTTGCTGCTTTCCATCTGACCCAAAGAGATGCACATATAGAAATAAAGCTTAAATAAGAAACATTTTCCTATTTTTTTAGAAAGTTCATCTCCAACATCAGAAAGGCCACATGTGACACAAAGAACAGACGCTCCAGGTAAATGTAGTTTCAACACTTTTGTTTTTCCATAACTTTTTTGCAGCAAGAGACGTTTGAATAAGGGTATGCTTTCATTTCCAGTTTTAAGATCTATAACTTATTACTCTGTTGCGCTCTGAATGTAGGTATATTATCATCAAACTCTAGCAATTCTGAGCTTCACTGTAATGCAGTATAAGGCACACAAAGTAAGTTAAATGTAATTTGGAGCAAATATAGCAGGAGCTAATATTTCCCTTGCCATTGTTTCTTGCATTTTCTTATAAATGCACAGTAAATACCATTTCCAACACAGCCAGGACTCACAGAACTGTACTGGAATATGGGATTGTTATGGATATCAATTCAATGAAAATGTTTATCTCTGTAAAAACTAGCTGCAATTTCCTGGCTGAGTTTATCCATTGCCTTCGGAAATATAGCCCCCTAGTTAAATGGTTATTACTTTAACTCCCCCTTTTTCAAAAGAACACTGACAACTATATCATCAACAAAACAGATGGAATATCAGGAATAGCAATTATGGGTAAACACCTCCTGAAGATTTTGACCTCAACGCTGGTAAGGTCAGCTGAGTTAAAAGAAAGGGAAGCATAGGGGACTCCCCAGGTTTTAAATAATTGCAAAAAAATGTAAAGTCCTATTATTGGACCCAATCCAGTAATTAGACTCAATGCCGCAAGTATGTCAATTTTTCTAAATTCCCATATGCTAACAAGGTGCAAAAAGTACCAAATCACATGAAGCATTCATGTCTCCTGCAGCCATTGAAAATCTCTAACATAATGTTCAGTCACAATGGTAACATACCTTTCTACAATGGTCTTGGTTGCTATCATAAGCCTTTCCAGCAGCCTTCATCTATTTCATTTACATTCCTTCACCGTTAGCAGGACATATCAAGTAAGTGCAGTGCAGTGCACACACAGAAGGTCATATGTAATATAGTGCAGATGCAGCAATGTGAAAGCTCTACTTTGCAGATGTTATCATTTTTCTATAAACATTATGGACCTGACTCACAAACTGCACATTGTGGTACGTGTTGTAGTACTAGGAAACGTACTACAAAATGTACTACGAAATGTAAGCTTTGCTTCTACTTATATGCAGAGTTCTCCTCCCCAACTGCAGAGACTCCATCTAGATAAGTATAGATTTTAGTAGAAAATGTGGAAGGGACACCGGGGAACGGGATGTAGAGGGTGAGACTTACTGCTAGAGTTGCTGTAATTTGGGCAGACTAAGAGGGGCTTAATGAGGGCCGGGAAGGGACCTAGGCAATCATCTTAGCCTCCTGCACAAGACTGACTCATTTGAATTACATAGTGGTCGTAGACATTTAAATTACACTTTTTTGTAAGTTTACCCTTGTAGTTTATGAATACTGAAAGTAGTAAACTATTACAAAGAGTATACTTTCTCAAGAAAGGAAAATACCTTTACCAATCAGGCTCCAAGTAAGTAGCAGTTGCCATCTTATCCTTAACATAATCATCGGTCCTAAAATATTAATCGGCTGTGAATGATTTAAAAAAAATATTGTATTATACACTATGAGCAGTGACCTTTAGTCTGTGGTTTTTACACAGCAATTAGAAATCCAGCTTACTAATAAATATATTTGTTTAATGAAATCTTCTGTATCTATTTAGAAACTACAACCTCAACTAAGCCACCAACATCAGAAACAAGAGCAATACCCATTACAGGTAAACCTGCAATGAAAATTGAGCCTTCTGCCCTCACCTCTGCCGAAGAGGTCATGGGAGATGATTTAAAAGGTTTATATTGAAGCTCTCATCTAGTCACGTGAAAACTCTATATTCTTGGCTACAGTCTGACAAGCTTGATTGCATAATCCCACGCATAATAACATTTATCTGAGTAAGAGTAATCATTTGAGACAGACGTTTAAAATATGGTACGAATTCATTAGGCTGATTTAAGTTTTCTTGCCATTGCTCAACATATTCAAAAATCATAGTTGTAGGTATTACCGTTATTCTACATAATAGGTTTGTCTTCCAAAGTTCTAATTTCAAAATGAATATCCTTCAATTTAATAGGGTGGTCTAGTATCATATGTAACCAGTTTTTATTGCAGAAGAATGAATCTCTATATTGATTATATCATATGAGCCTCCCGTTCGGCAAACTTCAATCTATCTATTAGGAGTAATGGGAATATTGGAGTCAGCTTAACTTTGAGTTAAAGGATGAGATTTAATAATATTTTGTTGATAAGCATGTGGCTAGGTTGTATGCAATTTCCTTACAAGCTGTTCATGTCATCCTACAAATGCAGCTTTCATTAGGACATTCTTGAATGAATAATTAATTTTAATTGAAAATGACACTCATTTCATGTTATCCAAAGGTTTTCTTCTATTCATCTATTTATAACTGCTACTGCTGCTATGTGCAGTTTTATAGCACTTTGCCAGTTGATCAAATCCTATTCAGCAACTCAGGAGTACTTTTCAATGACATCTAAAACATTTGTAAATTGAAAGACATCTATTTAGCTAATTCTCTATAATGATGTGTTTGTCTATATGCATATATCATTGCACACTTTCAATGAGTGAGGAATGATTGCTTGAACAAGCAGATATAGATGCCAGCTCAACAAATCATAATATCTCCCATTTTTGAGATCTGTTTATGGGTTACATTCCTTCTGACTTTAAAAATGCAAGTGCTGAACTAATCCTTGCCTAAGTAAAATGTTCCTATTTGATTAGAAACAACATCTTCAACATCACAAACGCCACAAGCAACAAGAGGGATAACTACTCCAGGTAAATGCAGCCGGATGCACTTATCTCTTTACAACTTTCTTTGCTGCAAAATATTGCCCAAGTAATATATATCTTTCTCTGTGATCATCTGTGTTCATCTAAGCTAAATAGTTCCAATTTTCAACTTCGGTTTATGGCTTGCTGCTTTCCATCTGACCCAAAGAGATGCACATATAGAAATAAAGCTTAAATAAGAAACATTTTCCTATTTTTTTAGAAAGTTCATCTCCAACATCAGAAAGGCCACATGTGACACAAAGAACAGACGCTCCAGGTAAATGTAGTTTCAACACTTTTGTTTTTCCATAACTTTTTTGCAGCAAGAGACGTTTGAATAAGGGTATGCTTTCATTTCCAGTTTTAAGATCTATAACTTATTACTCTGTTGCGCTCTGAATGTAGGTATATTATCATCAAACTCTAGCAATTCTGAGCTTCACTGCAATGCAGTATAAGGCACACAAAGTAAGTTAAATGTAATTTGGAGCAAATAAAGCAGGAGCTAATATTTCCCTTGCCATTGTTTCTTGCATTTTTTTATAAATGCACAGTAAATACCATTTCCAACACAGCCAGGACTAACAGAACTGTACTGGAATATGGGATTGTTATGGATATCAATTCAATGAAAATGTTTATCTCTGTAAAAACTAGCTGCAATTTCCTGGCTGAGTTTATCCATTGCCTTCGGAAATATAGCCCCCTAGTTAAATGGTTATCACTTTAACTCCCCCTTTTTCAAAAGAACACCGACAACTATATCATCAACAAAACAGATGGAATATCAGGAATAGCAATTATGGGTAAACACCTCCTGAAGATTTTGACCTCAACGCTGGTAAGGTCAGCTGAGTTAAAAGAAAGGGAAGCATAGGGGACTCCCCAGGTTTTAAATAATTGCAAAAAAATGTAAAGTCCTATTATTGGACCCAATCCAGTAATTAGACTCAATGCCGCAAGTATGTCAATTTTTCTAAATTCCCATATGCTAACAAGGTGCAAAAAGTACCAAATCACATGAAGCATTCATGTCTCCTGCAGCCATTGAAAATCTCTAACATAATGTTCAGTCACAATGGTAACATACCTTTCTACAATGGTCTTGGTTGCTATCATAAGCCTTTCCAGCAGCCTTCATCTATTTCATTTACATTGCTTCACCGTTAGCAGGACATATGAAGTAAGTACAGTGCAGTGCACACACAGAAGGTCATATGTAATATAGTGCAGATGCAGCAATGTGAAAGCTCTACTTTGCAGATGTTATCATTTTTCTATAAACATTATGGACCTGACTCACAAACTGCACATTGTGGTACGTGTTGTAGTACTAGGAAACGTACTACAAAATTTACTACGAAATGTAAGCTTTGCTTCTACGTATCTGCAGAGTTCTCCTCCCCAACTGCAGAGACTCCATCTAGATAAGTATAGATTTTAGTAGAAAATGTGGAAGGGACACCGGGGAACGGGATGTAGAGGGTGAGACTTACTGCTAGAGTTGCTGTAATTCGGGCAGACTAAGAGGGGCTTAATGAGGGCCGGGAAGGGAGCTAGGCAATCATCTCAGCCTCCTGCACAAGACTGACTCATTTGAATTACATAGTGGTCGTAGACATTTAAATTACACTTTTTTGTAAGTTTACCCTTGTAGTTTATGAATACTGAAAGTAGTAAACTATTACAAAGAGTAAACTTTCTCAAGAAAGGAAAATACCTTTACCAATCAGGCTCCAAGTAAGTAGCAGTTGCCATCTTATCCTTAACATAATCATCGGTCCTAAAATATTAATCGGCTGTGAATGATTTAAAAAAAATATTGTATTATACACTATGAGCAGTGACCTTTAGTCTGTGGTTTTTACACAGCAATTAAAAATCCAGCTTACTAATAAATATATTTGTTTAATGAAATCTTCTGTATCTATTTAGAAACTACAACCTCAACTAAGCCACCAACATCAGAAACAAGAGCAATACCCATTACAGGTAAACCTGCAATGAAAATTGAGCCTTCTGCCCTCACCTCTGCTGAAGAGGTCATGGGAGATGATTTAAAAGGTTTATATTGAAGCTCTCATCTAGTCACGTGAAAACTCTATATTCTTGGCTACAGTCTGACAAGCTTGATTGCATAATCCCACGCATAATAACATTTATCTGAGTAAGAGTAATCATTTGAGACAGACATTTAAAATATGGTACGAATTCATTAGGCTGATTTAAGTTTTCTTGCCATTGCTCAACATATTCAAAAATCATAGTTGTAGGTATTACCGTTATTCTACATAATAGGTTTGTCTTCCAAAGTTCTAATTTCAAAATGAATATCCTTCAATTTAATAGGGTGGTCTAGTATCACATGTAACCAGTTTTTATTGCAGAAGAATGAATCTCTATATTGATTATATCATATGAGCCTCCCGTTCGGCAAACTTCAATCTATCTATTAGGAGTAATGGGAATATTGAAGTCAGCTTAACTTTGAGTTAAAGGATGAGATTTAATAATATTTTGTTGATAAGCACGTGGCTAGGTTGTATGCAATTTCCTTACAAGCTGTTCATGTCATCCTACAAATGCAGCTTTCATTAGGACATTCTTGAATGAATAATTAATTTTAATTGAAAATGACACTCATTTCATGTTATCCATAGGTTTTCTTCTATTCATCTATTTATAACTGCTACTGCTGCTATGTGCAGTTTTATAGCAATTTGCCAGTTGATCAAATCCTATTCAGCAACTCAGGAGTACTTTTCAATGACATCTAAAACATTTGTAAATTGAAAGACATCTATTTAGCTAATTCTCTATAATGATGTGTTTGTCTATATGCATATATCATTGCACACTTTCAATGAGTGAGGAATGATTGCTTGAACAAGCAGATATAGATGCCAGCTCAACAAATCATAATATCTCCCATTTTTGAGATCTGTTTATGGGTTACATTCCTTCTGACTTTAAAAATGCAAGTGCTGAACTAATCCTTGCCTAAGTAAAATGTTCCTATTTGATTAGAAACAACATCTTCAACATCACAAACGCCACAAGCAACAAGAGGTATAACTACTCCAGGTAAATGCAGCCGGATGCACTTATCTCTTTACAACTTTCTTTGCTGCAAAATATTGCCCAAGTAATATATATCTTTCTCTGTGATCATCTGTGTTCATCTAAGCTAAATAGTTCCAATTTTCAACTTCGGTTTATGGCTTGCTGCTTTCCATCTGACCCAAAGAGATGCACATATAGAAATAAAGCTTAAATAAGAAACATTTTCCTATTTTTTTAGAAAGTTCATCTCCAACATCAGAAAGGCCACATGTGACACAAAGAACAGACGCTCCAGGTAAATGTAGTTTCAACACTTTTGTTTTTCCATAACTTTTTTGCAGCAAGAGACGTTTGAATAAGGGTATGCTTTCATTTCCAGTTTTAAGATCTATAACTTATTACTCTGTTGCGCTCTGAATGTAGGTATATTATCATCAAACTCTAGCAATTCTGAGCTTCACTGTAATGCAGTATAAGGCACACAAAGTAAGTTAAATGTAATTTGGAGCAAATATAGCAGGAGCTAATATTTCCCTTGCCATTGTTTCTTGCATTTTCTTATAAATGCACAGTAAATACCATTTCCAACACAGCCAGGACTCACAGAACTGTACTGGAATATGGGATTGTTATGGATATCAATTCAATGAAAATGTTTATCTCTGTAAAAACTAGCTGCAATTTCCTGGCTGAGTTTATCCATTGCCTTCGGAAATATAGCCCCCTAGTTAAATGGTTATTACTTTAACTCCCCCTTTTTCAAAAGAACACTGACAACTATATCATCAACAAAACAGATGGAATATCAGGAATAGCAATTATGGGTAAACACCTCCTGAAGATTTTGACCTCAACGCTGGTAAGGTCAGCTGAGTTAAAAGAAAGGGAAGCATAGGGGACTCCCCAGGTTTTAAATAATTGCAAAAAAATGTAAAGTCCTATTATTGGACCCAATCCAGTAATTAGACTCAATGCCGCAAGTATGTCAATTTTTCTAAATTCCCATATGCTAACAAGGTGCAAAAAGTACCAAATCACATGAAGCATTCATGTCTCCTGCAGCCATTGAAAATCTCTAACATAATGTTCAGTCACAATGGTAACATACCTTTCTACAATGGTCTTGGTTGCTATCATAAGCCTTTCCAGCAGCCTTCATCTATTTCATTTACATTCCTTCACCGTTAGCAGGACATATCAAGTAAGTGCAGTGCAGTGCACACACAGAAGGTCATATGTAATATAGTGCAGATGCAGCAATGTGAAAGCTCTACTTTGCAGATGTTATCATTTTTCTATAAACATTATGGACCTGACTCACAAACTGCACATTGTGGTACGTGTTGTAGTACTAGGAAACGTACTACAAAATGTACTACGAAATGTAAGCTTTGCTTCTACTTATATGCAGAGTTCTCCTCCCCAACTGCAGAGACTCCATCTAGATAAGTATAGATTTTAGTAGAAAATGTGGAAGGGACACCGGGGAACGGGATGTAGAGGGTGAGACTTACTGCTAGAGTTGCTGTAATTTGGGCAGACTAAGAGGGGCTTAATGAGGGCCGGGAAGGGACCTAGGCAATCATCTTAGCCTCCTGCACAAGACTGACTCATTTGAATTACATAGTGGTCGTAGACATTTAAATTACACTTTTTTGTAAGTTTACCCTTGTAGTTTATGAATACTGAAAGTAGTAAACTATTACAAAGAGTATACTTTCTCAAGAAAGGAAAATACCTTTACCAATCAGGCTCCAAGTAAGTAGCAGTTGCCATCTTATCCTTAACATAATCATCGGTCCTAAAATATTAATCGGCTGTGAATGATTTAAAAAAAATATTGTATTATACACTATGAGCAGTGACCTTTAGTCTGTGGTTTTTACACAGCAATTAGAAATCCAGCTTACTAATAAATATATTTGTTTAATGAAATCTTCTGTATCTATTTAGAAACTACAACCTCAACTAAGCCACCAACATCAGAAACAAGAGCAATACCCATTACAGGTAAACCTGCAATGAAAATTGAGCCTTCTGCCCTCACCTCTGCCGAAGAGGTCATGGGAGATGATTTAAAAGGTTTATATTGAAGCTCTCATCTAGTCACGTGAAAACTCTATATTCTTGGCTACAGTCTGACAAGCTTGATTGCATAATCCCACGCATAATAACATTTATCTGAGTAAGAGTAATCATTTGAGACAGACGTTTAAAATATGGTACGAATTCATTAGGCTGATTTAAGTTTTCTTGCCATTGCTCAACATATTCAAAAATCATAGTTGTAGGTATTACCGTTATTCTACATAATAGGTTTGTCTTCCAAAGTTCTAATTTCAAAATGAATATCCTTCAATTTAATAGGGTGGTCTAGTATCATATGTAACCAGTTTTTATTGCAGAAGAATGAATCTCTATATTGATTATATCATATGAGCCTCCCGTTCGGCAAACTTCAATCTATCTATTAGGAGTAATGGGAATATTGGAGTCAGCTTAACTTTGAGTTAAAGGATGAGATTTAATAATATTTTGTTGATAAGCATGTGGCTAGGTTGTATGCAATTTCCTTACAAGCTGTTCATGTCATCCTACAAATGCAGCTTTCATTAGGACATTCTTGAATGAATAATTAATTTTAATTGAAAATGACACTCATTTCATGTTATCCAAAGGTTTTCTTCTATTCATCTATTTATAACTGCTACTGCTGCTATGTGCAGTTTTATAGCACTTTGCCAGTTGATCAAATCCTATTCAGCAACTCAGGAGTACTTTTCAATGACATCTAAAACATTTGTAAATTGAAAGACATCTATTTAGCTAATTCTCTATAATGATGTGTTTGTCTATATGCATATATCATTGCACACTTTCAATGAGTGAGGAATGATTGCTTGAACAAGCAGATATAGATGCCAGCTCAACAAATCATAATATCTCCCATTTTTGAGATCTGTTTATGGGTTACATTCCTTCTGACTTTAAAAATGCAAGTGCTGAACTAATCCTTGCCTAAGTAAAATGTTCCTATTTGATTAGAAACAACATCTTCAACATCACAAACGCCACAAGCAACAAGAGGGATAACTACTCCAGGTAAATGCAGCCGGATGCACTTATCTCTTTACAACTTTCTTTGCTGCAAAATATTGCCCAAGTAATATATATCTTTCTCTGTGATCATCTGTGTTCATCTAAGCTAAATAGTTCCAATTTTCAACTTCGGTTTATGGCTTGCTGCTTTCCATCTGACCCAAAGAGATGCACATATAGAAATAAAGCTTAAATAAGAAACATTTTCCTATTTTTTTAGAAAGTTCATCTCCAACATCAGAAAGGCCACATGTGACACAAAGAACAGACGCTCCAGGTAAATGTAGTTTCAACACTTTTGTTTTTCCATAACTTTTTTGCAGCAAGAGACGTTTGAATAAGGGTATGCTTTCATTTCCAGTTTTAAGATCTATAACTTATTACTCTGTTGCGCTCTGAATGTAGGTATATTATCATCAAACTCTAGCAATTCTGAGCTTCACTGCAATGCAGTATAAGGCACACAAAGTAAGTTAAATGTAATTTGGAGCAAATAAAGCAGGAGCTAATATTTCCCTTGCCATTGTTTCTTGCATTTTTTTATAAATGCACAGTAAATACCATTTCCAACACAGCCAGGACTAACAGAACTGTACTGGAATATGGGATTGTTATGGATATCAATTCAATGAAAATGTTTATCTCTGTAAAAACTAGCTGCAATTTCCTGGCTGAGTTTATCCATTGCCTTCGGAAATATAGCCCCCTAGTTAAATGGTTATTACTTTAACTCCCCCTTTTTCAAAAGAACACCGACAACTATATCATCAACAAAACAGATGGAATATCAGGAATAGCAATTATGGGTAAACACCTCCTGAAGATTTTGACCTCAACGCTGGTAAGGTCAGCTGAGTTAAAAGAAAGGGAAGCATAGGGGACTCCCCAGGTTTTAAATAATTGCAAAAAAATGTAAAGTCCTATTATTGGACCCAATCCAGTAATTAGACTCAATGCCGCAAGTATGTCAATTTTTCTAAATTCCCATATGCTAACAAGGTGCAAAAAGTACCAAATCACATGAAGCATTCATGTCTCCTGCAGCCATTGAAAATCTCTAACATAATGTTCAGTCACAATGGTAACATACCTTTCTACAATGGTCTTGGTTGCTATCATAAGCCTTTCCAGCAGCCTTCATCTATTTCATTTACATTGCTTCACCGTTAGCAGGATATATGAAGTAAGTACAGTGCAGTGCACACACAGAAGGTCATATGTAATATAGTGCAGATGCAGCAATGTGAAAGCTCTACTTTGCAGATGTTATCATTTTTCTATAAACATTATGGACCTGACTCACAAACTGCACATTGTGGTACGTGTTGTAGTACTAGGAAACGTACTACAAAATTTACTACGAAATGTAAGCTTCGCTTCTACTTATATGCAGAGTTCTCCTCCCCAACTGCAGAGACTCCATCTAGATAAGTATAGATTTTAGTAGAAAATGTGGAAGGGACACCGGGGAACGGGATGTAGAGGGTGAGACTTACTGCTAGAGTTGCTGTAATTCGGGCAGACTAAGAGGGGCTTAATGAGGGCCGGGAAGGGACCTAGGCAATCATCTCAGCCTCCTGCACAAGACTGACTCATTTGAATTACATAGTGGTCGTAGACATTTAAATTACACTTTTTTGTAAGTTTACCCTTGTAGTTTATGAATACTGAAAGTAGTAAACTATTACAAAGAGTAAACTTTCTCAAGAAAGGAAAATACCTTTACCAATCAGGCTCCAAGTAAGTAGCAGTTGCCATCTTATCCTTAACATAATCATCGGTCCTAAAATATTAATCGGCTGTGAATGATTTAAAAAAAATATTGTATTATACACTATGAGCAGAGACCTTTAGTCTGTGGTTTTTACACAGCAATTAGAAATCCAGCTTACTAATAAATATATTTGTTTAATGAAATCTTCTGTATCTATTTAGAAACTACAACCTCAACTAAGCCACCAACATCAGAAACAAGAGCAATACCCATTACAGGTAAACCTGCAATGAAAATTGAGCCTTCTGCCCTCACCTCTGGCGAAGAGGTCATGGGAGATGATTTAAAAGGTTTATATTGAAGCTCTCATCTAGTCACGTGAAAACTCTATATTCTTGGCTACAGTCTGACAAGCTTGATTGCATAATCCCACGTATAATAACATTTATCTGAGTAAGAGTAATCATTTGAGACAGACGTTTAAAATATGGTACAAATTCATTAGGCTGATTTAAGTTTTCTTGCCATTGCTCAACATATTCAAAAATCATAGTTGTAGGTATTACCGTTATTCTACATCATAGGTTTGTCTTCCAAAGTTCTAATTTCAAAATGAATATCCTTCAATTTAATAGGGTGGTCTAGTATCATATGTAACCAGTTTTTATTGCATAAGAATGAATCTCTATATTGATTATATCATATGAGCCTCCCTTTCGGCAAGCTTCAATCTATCTATTAGGAGTAATGGGAATATTGAAGTCAGCTTAACTTTGAGTTAAAGGATGAGATTTAATAATATTTTGTTGATAAGCACGTGGCTAGGTTGTATGCAATTTCCTTACAAGCTGTTCATGTCATCCTACAAATGCAGCTTTCATTAGGACATTCTTGAATGAATAATTAATTTTAATTGAAAATGACACTCATTTCATGTTATCCAAAGGTTTTCTTCTATTCATCTATGTATAACTGCTACTGCTGCTATGTGCAGTTTTATAGCACTTTGCCAGTTGATCAAATCCTATTCAGCAACTCAGGAGTACTTTTCAATGACATCTAAAACATTTGTAAATTGAAAGACATCTATTTAGCTAATTCTCTATAATGATGTGTTTGTCTATATGCATATATCATTGCACACTTTCAATGAGTGAGGAATGATTGCTTGAACAAGCAGATATAGATGCCAGCTCAACAAATCATAATATCTCCCATTTTTGAGATCTGTTTATGGGTTACATTCCTTCTGACTTTAAAAATGCAAGTGCTGAACTAATCCTTGCCTAAGTAAAATGTTCCTATTTGATTAGAAACAACATCTTCAACATCACAAACGCCACAAGCAACAAGAGGGATAACTACTCCAGGTAAATGCAGCCGGATGCACTTATCTCTTTACAACTTTCTTTGCTGCAAAATATTGCCCAAGTACTATATATCTTTCTCTGTGATCATCTGTGTTCATCTAAGCTAAATAGTTCCAATTTTCAACTTCGGTTTATGGCTTGCTGCTTTCCATCTGACCCAAAGAGATGCACATATAGAAATAAAGCTTAAATAAGAAACATTTTCCTATTTTTTTAGAAAGTTCATCTCCAACATCAGAAAGGCCACATGTGACACAAAGAACAGACGCTCCAGGTAAATGTAGTTTCAACACTTTTGTTTTTCCATAACTTTTTTGCAGCAAGAGACGTTTGAATAAGGGTATGCTTTCATTTCCAGTTTTAAGATCTATAACTTATTACTCTGTTGCGCTCTGAATGTAGGTATATTATCATCAAACTCTAGCAATTCTGAGCTTCACTGTAATGCAGTATAAGGCACACAAAGTAAGTTAAATGTAATTTGGAGCAAATAAAGCAGGAGCTAATATTTCCCTTGCCATTGTTTCTTGCATTTTTTTATAAATGCACAGTAAATACCATTTCCAACACAGCCAGGACTAACAGAACTGTACTGGAATATGGAATTGTTATGGATATCAATTCAATGAAAATGTTTATCTCTGTAAAAACTAGCTGCAATTTCCTGGCTGAGTTTATCCATTGCCTTCGGAAATATAGCCCCCTAGTTAAATGGTTATCACTTTAACTCCCCCTTTTTCAAAAGAACACCGACAACTATATCATCAACAAAACAGATGGAATATCAGGAATAGCAATTATGGGTAAACACCTCCTGAAGATTTTGACCTCAACGCTGGTAAGGTCAGCTGAGTTAAAAGAAAGGGAAGCATAGGGGACTCCCCAGGTTTTAAATAATTGCAAAAAAATGTAAAGTCCTATTATTGGACCCAATTCAGTAATTAGACTCAATGCCGCAATTATGTCAATTTTTCTAAATTCCCATATGCTAACAAGGTGCAAAAAGTACCAAATCACATGAAGCATTCATGTCTCCTGCAGCCATTGAAAATCTCTAACATAATGTTCAGTCACAATGGTAACATACCTTTCTACAATGGTCTTGGTTGCTATCATAAGCCTTTCCAGCAGCCTTCATCTATTTCATTTACATTGCTTCACCGTTAGCAGGACATATGAAGTAAGTACAGTGCAGTGCACACACAGAAGGTCATATGTAATATAGTGCAGATGCAGCAATGTGAAAGCTCTACTTTGCAGATGTTATCATTTTTCTATAAACATTATGGACCTGACTCACAAACTGCACATTGTGGTACGTGTTGTAGTACTAGGAAACGTACTACAACATTTACTACGAAATGTAAGCTTTGCTTCTACTTATATGCAGAGTTCTCCTCCCCAAATGCAGAGACTCCATCTAGATAAGTATAGATTTTAGTAGAAAATGTGGAAGGGACACCGGGGAACGGGATGTAGAGGGTGAGACTTACTGCTAGAGTTGCTGTAATTCGGGCAGACTAAGAGGGGCTTAATGAGGGCCGGGAAGGGACCTAGGCAATCATCTCAGCCTCCTGCACAAGACTGACTCATTTGAATTACATAGTGGTCGTAGACATTTAAATTACACTTTTTTGTAAGTTTACCCTTGTAGTTTATGAATACTGAAAGTAGTAAACTATTACAAAGAGTAAACTTTCTCAAGAAAGGAAAATACCTTTACCAATCAGGCTCCAAGTAAGTAGCAGTTGCCATCTTATCCTTAACATAATCATTGGTCCTAAAATATTAATCGGCTGTGAATGATTTAAAAAAAATATTGTATTATACACTATGAGCAGTGACCTTTAGTCTGTGGTTTTTACACAGCAATTAGAAATCCAGCTTACTAATAAATATATTTGTTTAATGAAATCTTCTGTATCTATTTAGAAACTACAACCTCAACTAAGCCACCAACATCAGAAACAAGAGCAATACCCATTACAGGTAAACCTGCAATGAAAATTGAGCCTTCTGCCCTCACCTCTGCCGAAGAGGTCATGGGAGATGATTTAAAAGGTTTATATTGAAGCTCTCATCTAGTCACGTGAAAACTCTATATTCTTGGCTACAGTCTGACAAGCTTGATTGCATAATCCCACGCATAATAACATTTATCTGAGTAAGAGTAATCATTTGAGACAGACGTTTAAAATATGGTACGAATTCATTAGGCTGATTTAAGTTTTCTTGCCATTGCTCAACATATTCAAAAATCATAGTTGTAGGTATTACCGTTATTCTACATAATAGGTTTGTCTTCCAAAGTTCTAACTTCAAAATGAATATCCTTCAATTTAATAGGGTGGTCTAGTATCATATGTAACCAGTTTTTATTGCAGAAGAATGAATCTCTATATTGATTATATCATATGAGCCTCCCTTTCGGCAAACTTCAATCTATCTATTACGAGTAATGGGAATATTGAAGTCAGCTTAACTTTGAGTTAAAGGATGAGATTTAATAATATTTTGTTGATAAGCACGTGGCTAGGTTGTATGCAATTTCCTTACAAGCTGTTCATGTCATCCTACAAATGCAGCTTTCATTAGGACATTCTTGAATGAATAATTAATTTTAATTGAAAATGACACTCATTTCATGTTATCCAAAGGTTTTCTTCTATTCATCTATTTATAACTGCTACTGCTGCTATGTGCAGTTTTATAGCACTTTGCCAGTTGATCAAATCCTATTCAGCAACTCAGGAGTACTTTTCAATGACATCTAAAACATTTGTAAATTGAAAGACATCTATTTAGCTAATTCTCTATAATGATGTGTTTGTCTATATGCATATATCATTGCACACTTTCAATGAGTGAGGAATGATTGCTTGAACAAGCAGATATAGATGCCAGCTCAACAAATCATAATATCTCCCATTTTTGAGATCTGTTTATGGGTTACATTCCTTCTGACTTTAAAAATGCAAGTGCTGAACTAATCCTTGCCTAAGTAAAATGTTCCTATTTGATTAGAAACAACATCTTCAACATCACAAACGCCACAAGCAACAAGAGGGATAACTACTCCAGGTAAATGCAGCCGGATGCACTTATCTCTTTACAACTTTCTTTGCTGCAAAATATTGCCCAAGTAATATATATCTTTCTCTGTGATCATCTGTGTTCATCTAAGCTAAATAGTTCCAATTTTCAACTTCGGTTTATGGCTTGCTGCTTTCCATCTGACCCAAAGAGATGCACATATAGAAATAAAGCTTAAATAAGAAACATTTTCCTATTTTTTTAGAAAGTTCATCTCCAACATCAGAAAGGCCACATGTGACACAAAGAACAGACGCTCCAGGTAAATGTAGTTTCAACACTTTTGTTTTTCCATAACTTTTTTGCAGCAAGAGACGTTTGAATAAGGGTATGCTTTCATTTCCAGTTTTAAGATCTATAACTTAATACTCTGTTGCGCTCTGAATGTAGGTATATTATCATCAAACTCTAGCAATTCTGAGCTTCACTGTAATGCAGTATAAGGCACACAAAGTAAGTTAAATGTAATTTGGAGCAAATAAAGCAGGAGCTAATATTTCCCTTGCCATTGTTTCTTGCATTTTTTTATAAATGCACAGTAAATACCATTTCCAACACAGCCAGGACTAGCAGAACTGTACTGGAATATGGGATTGTTATGGATATCAATTCAATGAAAATGTTTATCTCTGTAAAAACTAGCTGCAATTTCCTGGCTGAGTTTATCCATTGCCTTCGGAAATATAGCCCCCTAGTTAAATGGTTATTACTTTAACTCCCCCTTTTTCAAAAGAACACCGACAACTATATCATCAACAAAACAGATGGAATATCAGGAATAGCAATTATGGGTAAACACCTCCTGAAGATTTTGACCTCAACACTGGTAAGGTCAGCTGAGTTAAAAGAAAGGGAAGTATAGGGGACTCCCCAGGTTTTAAATAATTGCAAAAAAATGTAAAGTCCTATTATTGGACCCAATCCAGTAATTAGACTCAATGCCGCAAGTATGTCAATTTTTCTAAATTCCCATATGCTAACAAGGTGCAAAAAGTACCAAATCACATGAAGCATTCATGTCTCCTGCAGCCATTGAAAATCTCTAACATAATGTTCAGTCACAATGGTAACATACCTTTCTACAATGGTCTTGGTTGCTATCATAAGCCTTTCCAGCAGCCTTCATCTATTTCATTTACATTGCTTCACCGTTAGCAGGACATATGAAGTAAGTACAGTGCAGTGCACACACAGAAGGTCATATGTAATATAGTGCAGATGCAGCAATGTGAAAGCTCTACTTTGCAGATGTTATCATTTTTCTATAAACATTATGGACCTGACTCACAAACTGCACATTGTGGTACGTGTTGTAGTACTAGGAAACGTACTACTAAATTTACTACGAAATGTAAGCTTTGCTTCTACTTATATGCAGAGTTCTCCTCCCCAACTGCAGAGACTCCATCTAGATAAGTATAGATTTTAGTAGAAAATGTGGAAGGGACACCGGGGAACGGGATGTAGAGGGTGAGACTTACTGCTAGAGTTGCTGTAATTCGGGCAGACTAAGAGGGGCTTAATGAGGGCCGGGAAGGGACCTAGGCAATCATCTTAGCCTCCTGCACAAGACTGACTCATTTGAATTACATAGTGGTCGTAGACATTTAAATTACACTTTTTTGTAAGTTTACCCTTGTAGTTTATGAATACTGAAAGTAGTAAACTATTACAAAGAGTATACTTTCTCAAGAAAGGAAAATACCTTTACCAATCAGGCTCCAAGTAAGTAGCAGTTGCCATCTTATCCTTAACATAATCATCGGTCCTAAAATATTAATCGGCTGTGAATGATTTAAAAAAAATATTGTATTATACACTATGAGCAGTGACCTTTAGTCTGTGGTTTTTACACAGCAATTAGAAATCCAGCTTACTAATAAATATATTTGTTTAATGAAATCTTCTGTATCTATTTAGAAACTACAACCTCAACTAAGCCACCAACATCAGAAACAAGAGCAATACCCATTACAGGTAAACCTGCAATGAAAATTGAGCCTTCTGCCCTCACCTCTGCCGAAGAGGTCATGGGAGATGATTTAAAAGGTTTATATTGAAGCTCTCATCTAGTCACGTGAAAACTCTATATTCTTGGCTACAGTCTGACAAGCTTGATTGCATAATCCCACGCATAATAACATTTATCTGAGTAAGAGTAATCATTTGAGACAGACGTTTAAAATATGGTACGAATTCATTAGGCTGATTTAAGTTTTCTTGCCATTGCTCAACATATTCAAAAATCATAGTTGTAGGTATTACCGTTATTCTACATAATAGGTTTGTCTTCCAAAGTTCTAATTTCAAAATGAATATCCTTCAATTTAATAGGGTGGTCTAGTATCATATGTAACCAGTTTTTATTGCAGAAGAATGAATCTCTATATTGATTATATCATATGAGCCTCCCTTTCGGCAAACTTCAATCTATCTATTAGGAGTAATGGGAATATTGAAGTCAGCTTAACTTTGAGTTAAAGGATGAGATTTAATAATATTTTGTTGATAAGCACGTGGCTAGGTTGTATGCAATTTCCTTACAAGCTGTTCATGTCATCCTACAAATGCAGCTTTCATTAGGACATTCTTGAATGAATAATTAATTTTAATTGAAAATGACACTCATTTCATGTTATCCAAAGGTTTTCTTCTATTCATCTATTTATAACTGCTACTGCTGCTATGTGCAGTTTTATAGCACTTTGCCAGTTGATCAAATCCTATTCAGCAACTCAGGAGTACTTTTCAATGACATCTAAAACATTTGTAAATTGAAAGACATCTATTTAGCTAATTCTCTATAATGATGTGTTTGTCTATATGCATATATCATTGCACACTTTCAATGAGTGAGGAATGATTGCTTGAACAAGCAGATATAGATGCCAGCTCAACAAATCATAATATCTCCCATTTTTGAGATCTGTTTATGGGTTACATTCCTTCTGACTTTAAAAATGCAAGTGCTGAACTAATCCTTGCCTAAGTAAAATGTTCCTATTTGATTAGAAACAACATCTTCAACATCACAAACGCCACAAGCAACAAGAGGGATAACTACTCCAGGTAAATGCAGCTGGATGCACTTATCTCTTTACAACTTTCTTTGCTGCAAAATATTGCCCAAGTAATATATATCTTTCTCTGTGATCATCTGTGTTCATCTAAGCTAAATAGTTCCAATTTTCAACTTCGGTTTATGGCTTGCTGCTTTCCATCTGACCCAAAGAGATGCACATATAGAAATAAAGCTTAAATAAGAAACATTTTCCTATTTTTTTAGAAAGTTCATCTCCAACATCAGAAAGGCCACATGTGACACAAAGAACAGACGCTCCAGGTAAATGTAGTTTCAACACTTTTGTTTTTCCATAACTTTTTTGCAGCAAGAGACGTTTGAATAAGGGTATGCTTTCATTTCCAGTTTTAAGATCTATAACTTAATACTCTGTTGCGCTCTGAATGTAGGTATATTATCATCAAACTCTAGCAATTCTGAGCTTCACTGTAATGCAGTATAAGGCACACAAAGTAAGTTAAATGTAATTTGGAGCAAATAAAGCAGGAGCTAATATTTCCCTTGCCATTGTTTCTTGCATTTTTTTATAAATGCACAGTAAATACCATTTCCAACACAGCCAGGACTAGCAGAACTGTACTGGAATATGGGATTGTTATGGATATCAATTCAATGAAAATGTTTATCTCTGTAAAAACTAGCTGCAGTTTCCTGGCTGAGTTTATCCATTGCCTTCGGAAATATAGCCCCCTAGTTAAATGGTTATTACTTTAACTCCCCCTTTTTCAAAAGAACACCGACAACTATATCATCAACAAAACAGATGGAATATCAGGAATAGCAATCATGGGTAAACACCTCCTGAAGATTTTGACCTCAACGCTGGTAAGGTCAGCTGAGTTAAAAGAAAGGGAAGCATAGGGGACTCCCCAGGTTTTAAATAATTGCAAAAAAATGTAAAGTCCTATTATTGGACCCAATCCAGTAATTAGACTCAATGCCGCAAGTATGTCAATTTTTCTAAATTCCCATATGCTAACAAGGTGCAAAAAGTACCAAATCACATGAAGCATTCATGTCTCCTGCAGCCATTGAAAATCTCTAACATAATGTTCAGTCACAATGGTAACATACCTTTCTACAATGGTCTTGGTTGCTATCATAAGCCTTTCCAGCAGCCTTCATCTATTTCATTTACATTGCTTCACCGTTAGCAGGACATATGAAGTAAGTACAGTGCAGTGCACACACAGAAGGTCATATGTAATATAGTGCAGATGCAGCAATGTGAAAGCTCTACTTTGCAGATGTTATCATTTTTCTATAAACATTATGGACCTGACTCACAAACTGCACATTGTGGTACGTGTTGTAGTACTAGGAAACGTACTACAAAATTTACTACGAAATGTAAGCTTTGCTTCTACTTATATGCAGAGTTCTCCTCCCCAACTGCAGAGACTCCATCTAGATAAGTATAGATTTTAGTAGAAAATGTGGAAGGGACACCGGGGAACGGGATGTAGAGGGTGAGACTTACTGCTAGAGTTGCTGTAATTCGGGCAGACTAAGAGGGGCTTAATGAGGGCCGGGAAGGGACCTAGGCAATCATCTTAGCCTCCTGCACAAGACTGACTCATTTGAATTACATAGTGGTCGTAGACATTTAAATTACACTTTTTTGTAAGTTTACCCTTGTAGTTTATGAATACTGAAAGTAGTAAACTATTACAAAGAGTATACTTTCTCAAGAAAGGAAAATACCTTTACCAATCAGGCTCCAAGTAAGTAGCAGTTGCCATCTTATCCTTAACATAATCATCGGTCCTAAAATATTAATCGGCTGTGAATGATTTAAAAAAAATATTGTATTATACACTATGAGCAGTGACCTTTAGTCTGTGGTTTTTACACAGCAATTAGAAATCCAGCTTACTAATAAATATATTTATTTAATGAAATCTTCTGTATCTATTTAGAAACTACAACCTCAACTAAGCCACCAACATCAGAAACAAGAGCAATACCCATTACAGGTAAACCTGCAATGAAAATTGAGCCTTCTGCCCTCACCTCTGCCGAAGAGGTCATGGGAGATGATTTAAAAGGTTTATATTGAAGCTCTCATCTAGTCACGTGAAAACTCTATATTCTTGGCTACAGTCTGACAAGCTTGATTGCATAATCCCACGCATAATAACATTTATCTGAGTAAGAGTAATCATTTGAGACAGACGTTTAAAATATGGTACGAATTCATTAGGCTGATTTAAGTTTTCTTGCCATTGCTCAACATATTCAAAAATCATAGTTGTAGGTATTACCGTTATTCTACATAATAGGTTTGTCTTCCAAAGTTCTAATTTCAAAATGAATATCCTTCAATTTAATAGGGTGGTCTAGTATCATATGTAACCAGTTTTTATTGCATAAGAATGAATCTCTATATTGATTATATCATATGAGCCTCCCTTTCGGCAAGCTTCAATCTATCTATTAGGAGTAATGGGAATATTGAAGTCAGCTTAACTTTGAGTTAAAGGATGAGATTTAATAATATTTTGTTGATAAGCACGTGGCTAGGTTGTATGCAATTTCCTTACAAGCTGTTCATGTCATCCTACAAATGCAGCTTTCATTAGGACATTCTTGAATGAATAATTAATTTTAATTGAAAATGACACTCATTTCATGTTATCCAAAGGTTTTCTTCTATTCATCTATGTATAACTGCTACTGCTGCTATGTGCAGTTTTATAGCACTTTGCCAGTTGATCAAATCCTATTCAGCAACTCAGGAGTACTTTTCAATGACATCTAAAACATTTGTAAATTGAAAGACATCTATTTAGCTAATTCTCTATAATGATGTGTTTGTCTATATGCATATATCATTGCACACTTTCAATGAGTGAGGAATGATTGCTTGAACAAGCAGATATAGATGCCAGCTCAACAAATCATAATATCTCCCATTTTTGAGATCTGTTTATGGGTTACATTCCTTCTGACTTTAAAAATGCAAGTGCTGAACTAATCCTTGCCTAAGTAAAATGTTCCTATTTGATTAGAAACAACATCTTCAACATCACAAACGCCACAAGCAACAAGAGGGATAACTACTCCAGGTAAATGCAGCCGGATGCACTTATCTCTTTACAACTTTCTTTGCTGCAAAATATTGCCCAAGTACTATATATCTTTCTCTGTGATCATCTGTGTTCATCTAAGCTAAATAGTTCCAATTTTCAACTTCGGTTTATGGCTTGCTGCTTTCCATCTGACCCAAAGAGATGCACATATAGAAATAAAGCTTAAATAAGAAACATTTTCCTATTTTTTTAGAAAGTTCATCTCCAACATCAGAAAGGCCACATGTGACACAAAGAACAGACGCTCCAGGTAAATGTAGTTTCAACACTTTTGTTTTTCCATAACTTTTTTGCAGCAAGAGACGTTTGAATAAGGGTATGCTTTCATTTCCAGTTTTAAGATCTATAACTTATTACTCTGTTGCGCTCTGAATGTAGGTATATTATCATCAAACTCTAGCAATTCTGAGCTTCACTGTAATGCAGTATAAGGCACACAAAGTAAGTTAAATGTAATTTGGAGCAAATAAAGCAGGAGCTAATATTTCCCTTGCCATTGTTTCTTGCATTTTTTTATAAATGCACAGTAAATACCATTTCCAACACAGCCAGGACTAACAGAACTGTACTGGAATATGGAATTGTTATGGATATCAATTCAATGAAAATGTTTATCTCTGTAAAAACTAGCTGCAATTTCCTGGCTGAGTTTATCCATTGCCTTCGGAAATATAGCCCCCTAGTTAAATGGTTATCACTTTAACTCCCCCTTTTTCAAAAGAACACCGACAACTATATCATCAACAAAACAGATGGACTATCAGGAATAGCAATTATGGGTAAACACCTCCTGAAGATTTTGACCTCAACGCTGGTAAGGTCAGCTGAGTTAAAAGAAAGGGAAGCATAGGGGACTCCCCAGGTTTTAAATAATTGCAAAAAAATGTAAAGTCCTATTATTGGACCCAATTCAGTAATTAGACTCAATGCCGCAAGTATGTCAATTTTTCTAAATTCCCATATGCTAACAAGGTGCAAAAAGTACCAAATCACATGAAGCATTCATGTCTCCTGCAGCCATTGAAAATCTCTAACATAATGTTCAGTCACAATGGTAACATACCTTTCTACAATGGTCTTGGTTGCTATCATAAGCCTTTCCAGCAGCCTTCATCTATTTCATTTACATTGCTTCACCGTTAGCAGGACATATGAAGTAAGTACAGTGCAGTGCACACACAGAAGGTCATATGTAATATAGTGCAGATGCAGCAATGTGAAAGCTCTACTTTGCAGATGTTATCATTTTTCTATAAACATTATGGACCTGACTCACAAACTGCACATTGTGGTACGTGTTGTAGTACTAGGAAACGTACTACAAAATTTACTACGAAATGTAAGCTTTGCTTCTACTTATATGCAGAGTTCTCCTCCCCAACTGCAGAGACTCCATCTAGATAAGTATAGATTTTAGTAGAAAATGTGGAAGGGACACCGGGGAACGGGATGTAGAGGGTGAGACTTACTGCTAGAGTTGCTGTAATTCGGGCAGACTAAGAGGGGCTTAATGAGGGCCGGGAAGGGACCTAGGCAATCATCTCAGCCTCCTGCACAAGACTGACTCATTTGAATTACATAGTGGTCGTAGACATTTAAATTACACTTTTTTGTAAGTTTACCCTTGTAGTTTATGAATACTGAAAGTAGTAAACTATTACAAAGAGTAAACTTTATCAAGAAAGGAAAATACCTTTACCAATCAGGCTCCAAGTAAGTAGCAGTTGCCATCTTATCCTTAACATAATCATTGGTCCTAAAATATTAATCGGCTGTGAATGATTTAAAAAAAATATTGTATTATACACTATGAGCAGTGACCTTTAGTCTGTGGTTTTTACACAGCAATTAGAAATCCAGCTTACTAATAAATATATTAGTTTAATGAAATCTTCTGTATCTATTTAGAAACTACAACCTCAACTAAGCCACCAACATCAGAAACAAGAGCAATACCCATTACAGGTAAACCTGCAATGAAAATTGAGCCTTATGCCCTCACCTCTGCCGAAGAGGTCATGGGAGATGATTTAAAAGGTTTATATTGAAGCTCTCATCTAGTCACGTGAAAACTCTATATTCTTGGCTACAGTCTGACAAGCTTGATTGCATAATCCCACGCATAATAACATTTATCTGAGTAAGAGTAATCATTTGAGACAGACGTTTAAAATATGGTACGAATTCATTAGGCTGATTTAAGTTTTCTTGCCATTGCTCAACATATTCAAAAATCATAGTTGTAGGTATTACCGTTATTCTACATAATAGGTTTGTCTTCCAAAGTTCTAACTTCAAAATGAATATCCTTCAATTTAATAGGGTGGTCTAGTATCATATGTAACCAGTTTTTATTGCAGAAGAATGAATCTCTATATTGATTATATCATATGAGCCTCCCTTTCGGCAAACTTCAATCTATCTATTACGAGTAATGGGAATATTGAAGTCAGCTTAACTTTGAGTTAAAGGATGAGATTTAATAATATTTTGTTGATAAGCACGTGGCTAGGTTGTATGCAATTTCCTTACAAGCTGTTCATGTCATCCTACAAATGCAGCTTTCATTAGGACATTCTTGAATGAATAATTAATTTTAATTGAAAATGACACTCATTTCATGTTATCCAAAGGTTTTCTTCTATTCATCTATTTATAACTGCTACTGCTGCTATGTGCAGTTTTATAGCACTTTGCCAGTTGATCAAATCCCATTCAGCAACTCAGGAGTACTTTTCAATGACATCTAAAACATTTGTAAATTGAAAGACATCTATTTAGCTAATTCTCTATAATGATGTGTTTGTCTATATGCATATATCATTGCACACTTTCAATGAGTGAGGAATGATTGCTTGAACAAGCAGATATAGATGCCAGCTCAACAAATCATAATATCTCCCATTTTTGAGATCTGTTTATGGGTTACATTCCTTCTGACTTTAAAAATGCAAGTGCTGAACTAATCCTTGCCTAAGTAAAATGTTCCTATTTGATTAGAAACAACATCTTCAACATCACAAACGCCACAAGCAACAAGAGGGATAACTACTCCAGGTAAATGCAGCCGGATGCACTTATCTCTTTACAACTTTCTTTGCTGCAAAATATTGCCCAAGTAATATATATCTTTCTCTGTGATCATCTGTGTTCATCTAAGCTAAATAGTTCCAATTTTCAACTTTGGTTTATGGCTTGCTGCTTTCCATCTGACCCAAAGAGATGCACATATAGAAATAAAGCTTAAATAAGAAACATTTTCCTATTTTTTTAGAAAGTTCATCTCCAACATCAGAAAGGCCACATGTGACACAAAGAACAGACGCTCCAGGTAAATGTAGTTTCAACACTTTTGTTTTTCCATAACTTTTTTGCAGCAAGAGACGTTTGAATAAGGGTATGCTTTCATTTCCAGTTTTAAGATCTATAACTTAATACTCTGTTGCGCTCTGAATGTAGGTATATTATCATCAAACTCTAGCAATTCTGAGCTTCACTGTAATGCAGTATAAGGCACACAAAGTAAGTTAAATGTAATTTGGAGCAAATAAAGCAGGAGCTAATATTTCCCTTGCCATTGTTTCTTGCATTTTTTTATAAATGCACAGTAAATACCATTTCCAACACAGCCAGGACTAGCAGAACTGTACTGGAATATGGGATTGTTATGGATATCAATTCAATGAAAATGTTTATCTCTGTAAAAACTAGCTGCAATTTCCTGGCTGAGTTTATCCATTGCCTTCGGAAATATAGCCCCCTAGTTAAATGGTTATTACTTTAACTCCCCCTTTTTCAAAAGAACACCGACAACTATATCATCAACAAAACAGATGGAATATCAGGAATAGCAATTATGGGTAAACACCTCCTGAAGATTTTGACCTCAACGCTGGTAAGGTCAGCTGAGTTAAAAGAAAGGGAAGTATAGGGGACTCCCCAGGTTTTAAATAATTGCAAAAAAATGTAAAGTCCTATTATTGGACCCAATCCAGTAATTAGACTCAATGCCGCAAGTATGTCAATTTTTCTAAATTCCCATATGCTAACAAGGTGCAAAAAGTACCAAATCACATGAAGCATTCATGTCTCCTGCAGCCATTGAAAATCTCTAACATAATGTTCAGTCACAATGGTAACATACCTTTCTACAATGGTTTTGGTTGCTATCATAAGCCTTTCCAGCAGCCTTCATCTATTTCATTTACATTGCTTCACCGTTAGCAGGACATATGAAGTAAGTACAGTGCAGTGCACACACAGAAGGTCATATGTAATATAGTGCAGATGCAGCAATGTGAAAGCTCTACTTTGCAGATGTTATCATTTTTCTATAAACATTATGGACCTGACTCACAAACTGCACATTGTGGTACGTGTTGTAGTACTAGGAAACGTACTACTAAATTTACTACGAAATGTAAGCTTTGCTTCTACTTATATGCAGAGTTCTCCTCCCCAACTGCAGAGACTCCATCTAGATAAGTATAGATTTTAGTAGAAAATGTGAAAGGGACACCGGGGAACGGGATGTAGAGGGTGAGACTTACTGCTAGAGTTGCTGTAATTCGGGCAGACTAAGAGGGGCTTAATGAGGGCCGGGAAGGGACCTAGGCAATCATCTTAGCCTCCTGCACAAGACTGACTCATTTGAATTACATAGTGGTCGTAGACATTTAAATTACACTTTTTTGTAAGTTTACCCTTGTAGTTTATGAATACTGAAAGTAGTAAACTATTACAAAGAGTATACTTTCTCAAGAAAGGAAAATACCTTTACCAATCAGGCTCCAAGTAAGTAGCAGTTGCCATCTTATCCTTAACATAATCATCGGTCCTAAAATATTAATCGGCTGTGAATGATTTAAAAAAAATATTGTATTATGCACTATGAGCAGTGACCTTTAGTCTGTGGTTTTTACACAGCAATTAGAAATCCAGCTTACTAATAAATATATTTGTTTAATGAAATCTTCTGTATCTATTTAGAAACTACAACCTCAACTAAGCCACCAACATCAGAAACAAGAGCAATACCCATTACAGGTAAACCTGCAATGAAAATTGAGCCTTCTGCCCTCACCTCTGCCGAAGAGGTCATGGGAGATGATTTAAAAGGTTTATATTGAAGCTCTCATCTAGTCACCTGAAAACTCTATATTCTTGGCTACAGTCTGACAAGCTTGATTGCATAATCCCACGCATAATAACATTTATCTGAGTAAGAGTAATCATTTGAGACAGACGTTTAAAATATGGTACGAATTCATTAGGCTGATTTAAGTTTTCTTGCCATTGCTCAACATATTCAAAAATCATAGTTGTAGGTATTACCGTTATTCTACATAATAGGTTTGTCTTCCAAAGTTCTAATTTCAAAATGAATATCCTTCAATTTAATAGGGTGGTCTAGTATCATATGTAACCAGTTTTTATTGCAGAAGAATGAATCTCTATATTGATTATATCATATGAGCCTCCCTTTCGGCAAACTTCAATCTATCTATTAGGAGTAATGGGAATATTGAAGTCAGCTTAACTTTGAGTTAAAGGATGAGATTTAATAATATTTTGTTGATAAGCACGTGGCTAGGTTGTATGCAATTTCCTTACAAGCTGTTCATGTCATCCTACAAATGCAGCTTTCATTAGGACATTCTTGAATGAATAATTAATTTTAATTGAAAATGACACTCATTTCATGTTATCCAAAGGTTTTCTTCTATTCATCTATTTATAACTGCTACTGCTGCTATGTGCAGTTTTATAGCACTTTGCCAGTTGATCAAATCCTATTCAGCAACTCAGGAGTACTTTTCAATGACATCTAAAACATTTGTAAATTGAAAGACATCTATTTAGCTAATTCTCTATAATGATGTGTTTGTCTATATGCATATATCATTGCACACTTTCAATGAGTGAGGAATGATTGCTTGAACAAGCAGATATAGATGCCAGCTCAACAAATCATAATATCTCCCATTTTTGAGATCTGTTTATGGGTTACATTCCTTCTGACTTTAAAAATGCAAGTGCTGAACTAATCCTTGCCTAAGTAAAATGTTCCTATTTGATTAGAAACAACATCTTCAACATCACAAACGCCACAAGCAACAAGAGGGATAACTACTCCAGGTAAATGCAGCTGGATGCACTTATCTCTTTACAACTTTCTTTGCTGCAAAATATTGCCCAAGTAATATATATCTTTCTCTGTGATCATCTGTGTTCATCTAAGCTAAATAGTTCCAATTTTCAACTTCGGTTTATGGCTTGCTGCTTTCCATCTGACCCAAAGAGATGCACATATAGAAATAAAGCTTAAATAAGAAACATTTTCCTATTTTTTTAGAAAGTTCATCTCCAACATCAGAAAGGCCACAAGTGACACAAAGAACAGACGCTCCAGGTAAATGTAGTTTCAACACTTTTGTTTTTCCATAACTTTTTTGCAGCAAGAGACGTTTGAATAAGGGTATGCTTTCATTTCCAGTTTTAAGATCTATAACTTAATACTCTGTTGCGCTCTGAATGTAGGTATATTATCATCAAACTCTAGCAATTCTGAGCTTCACTGTAATGCAGTATAAGGCACACAAAGTAAGTTAAATGTAATTTGGAGCAAATAAAGCAGGAGCTAATATTTCCCTTGCCATTGTTTCTTGCATTTTTTTATAAATGCACAGTAAATACCATTTCCAACACAGCCAGGACTAGCAGAACTGTACTGGAATATGGGATTGTTATGGATATCAATTCAATGAAAATGTTTATCTCTGTAAAAACTAGCTGCAGTTTCCTGGCTGAGTTTATCCATTGCCTTCGGAAATATAGCCCCCTAGTTAAATGGTTATTACTTTAACTCCCCCTTTTTCAAAAGAACACCGACAACTATATCATCAACAAAACAGATGGAATATCAGGAATAGCAATCATGGGTAAACACCTCCTGAAGATTTTGACCTCAACGCTGGTAAGGTCAGCTGAGTTAAAAGAAAGGGAAGCATAGGGGACTCCCCAGGTTTTAAATAATTGCAAAAAAATGTAAAGTCCTATTATTGGACCCAATCCAGTAATTAGACTCAATGCCGCAAGTATGTCAATTTTTCTAAATTCCCATATGCTAACAAGGTGCAAAAAGTACCAAATCACATGAAGCATTCATGTCTCCTGCAGCCATTGAAAATCTCTAACATAATGTTCAGTCACAATGGTAACATACCTTTCTACAATGGTCTTGGTTGCTATCATAAGCCTTTCCAGCAGCCTTCATCTATTTCATTTACATTGCTTCACCGTTAGCAGGACATATGAAGTAAGTACAGTGCAGTGCACACACAGAAGGTCATATGTAATATAGTGCAGATGCAGCAATGTGAAAGCTCTACTTTGCAGATGTTATCATTTTTCTATAAACATTATGGACCTGACTCACAAACTGCACATTGTGGTACGTGTTGTAGTACTAGGAAACGTACTACAAAATTTACTACGAAATGTAAGCTTTGCTTCTACTTATATGCAGAGTTCTCCTCCCCAACTGCAGAGACTCCATCTAGATAAGTATAGATTTTAGTAGAAAATGTGGAAGGGACACCGGGGAACGGGATGTAGAGGGTGAGACTTACTGCTAGAGTTGCTGTAATTCGGGCAGACTAAGAGGGGCTTAATGAGGGCCGGGAAGGGACCTAGGCAATCATCTTAGCCTCCTGCACAAGACTGACTCATTTGAATTACATAGTGGTCGTAGACATTTAAATTACACTTTTTTGTAAGTTTACCCTTGTAGTTTATGAATACTGAAAGTAGTAAACTATTACAAAGAGTATACTTTCTCAAGAAAGGAAAATACCTTTACCAATCAGGCTCCAAGTAAGTAGCAGTTGCCATCTTATCCTTAACATAATCATCGGTCCTAAAATATTAATCGGCTGTGAATGATTTAAAAAAAATATTGTATTATACACTATGAGCAGTGACCTTTAGTCTGTGGTTTTTACACAGCAATTAGAAATCCAGCTTACTAATAAATATATTTGTTTAATGAAATCTTCTGTATCTATTTAGAAACTACAACCTCAACTAAGCCACCAACATCAGAAACAAGAGCAATACCCATTACAGGTAAACCTGCAATGAAAATTGAGCCTTCTGCCCTCACCTCTGCCGAAGAGGTCATGGGAGATGATTTAAAAGGTTTATATTGAAGCTCTCATCTAGTCACGTGAAAACTCTATATTCTTGGCTACAGTCTGACAAGCTTGATTGCATAATCCCACGCATAATAACATTTATCTGAGTAAGAGTAATCATTTGAGACAGACGTTTAAAATATGGTACGAATTCATTAGGCTGATTTAAGTTTTCTTGCCATTGCTCAACATATTCAAAAATCATAGTTGTAGGTATTACCGTTATTCTACATAATAGGTTTGTCTTCCAAAGTTCTAATTTCAAAATGAATATCCTTCAATTTAATAGGGTGGTCTAGTATCATATGTAACCAGTTTTTATTGCAGAAGAATGAATCTCTATATTGATTATATCATATGAGCCTCCCTTTCGGCAAACTTCAATCTATCTATTAGGAGTAATGGGAATATTGAAGTCAGCTTAACTTTGAGTTAAAGGATGAGATTTAATAATATTTTGTTGATAAGCACGTGGCTAGGTTGTATGCAATTTCCTTACAAGCTGTTCATGTCATCCTACAAATGCAGCTTTCATTAGGACATTCTTGAATGAATAATTAATTTTAATTGAAAATGACACTCATTTCATGTTATCCAAAGGTTTTCTTCTATTCATCTATTTATAACTGCTACTGCTGCTATGTGCAGTTTTATAGCACTTTGCCAGTTGATCAAATCCTATTCAGCAACTCAGGAGTACTTTTCAATGACATCTAAAACATTTGTAAATTGAAAGACATCTATTTAGCTAATTCTCTATAATGATGTGTTTGTCTATATGCATATATCATTGCACACTTTCAATGAGTGAGGAATGATTGCTTGAACAAGCAGATATAGATGCCAGCTCAACAAATCATAATATCTCCCATTTTTGAGATCTGTTTATGGGTTACATTCCTTCTGACTTTAAAAATGCAAGTGCTGAACTAATCCTTGCCTAAGTAAAATGTTCCTATTTGATTAGAAACAACATCTTCAACATCACAAACGCCACAAGCAACAAGAGGGATAACTACTCCAGGTAAATGCAGCCGGATGCACTTATCTCTTTACAACTTTCTTTGCTGCAAAATATTGCCCAAGTAATATATATCTTTCTCTGTGATCATCTGTGTTCATCTAAGCTAAATAGTTCCAATTTTCAACTTCGGTTTATGGCTTGCTGCTTTCCATCTGACCCAAAGAGATGCACATATAGAAATAAAGCTTAAATAAGAAACATTTTCCTATTTTTTTAGAAAGTTCATCTCCAACATCAGAAAGGCCACATGTGACACAAAGAACAGACGCTCCAGGTAAATGTAGTTTCAACACTTTTGTTTTTCCATAACTTTTTTGCAGCAAGAGACGTTTGAATAAGGGTATGCTTTCATTTCCAGTTTTAAGATCTATAACTTAATACTCTGTTTCGCTCTGAATGTAGGTATATTATCATCAAACTCTAGCAATTCTGAGCTTCACTGTAATGCAGTATAAGGCACACAAAGTAAGTTAAATGTAATTTGGAGCAAATAAAGCAGGAGCTAATATTTCCCTTGCCATTGTTTCTTGCATTTTTTTATAAATGCACAGTAAATACCATTTCCAACACAGCCAGGACTAGCAGAACTGTACTGGAATATGGGATTGTTATGGATATCAATTCAATGAAAATGTTTATCTCTGTAAAAACTAGCTGCAGTTTCCTGGCTGAGTTTATCCATTGCCTTCGGAAATATAGCCCCCTAGTTAAATGGTTATTACTTTAACTCCCCCTTTTTCAAAAGAACACCGACAACTATATCATCAACAAAACAGATGGAATATCAGGAATAGCAATCATGGGTAAACACCTCCTGAAGATTTTGACCTCAACGCTGGTAAGGTCAGCTGAGTTAAAAGAAAGGGAAGCATAGGGGACTCCCCAGGTTTTAAATAATTGCAAAAAAATGTAAAGTCCTATTATTGGACCCAATCCAGTAATTAGACTCAATGCCGCAAGTATGTCAATTTTTCTAAATTCCCATATGCTAACAAGGTGCAAAAAGTACCAAATCACATGAAGCATTCATGTCTCCTGCAGCCATTGAAAATCTCTAACATAATGTTCAGTCACAATGGTAACATACCTTTCTACAATGGTCTTGGTTGCTATCATAAGCCTTTCCAGCAGCCTTCATCTATTTCATTTACATTGCTTCACCGTTAGCAGGACATATGAAGTAAGTACAGTGCAGTGCACACACAGAAGGTCATATGTAATATAGTGCAGATGCAGCAATGTGAAAGCTCTACTTTGCAGATGTTATCATTTTTCTATAAACATTATGGACCTGACTCACAAACTGCACATTGTGGTACGTGTTGTAGTACTAGGAAACGTACTACAAAATTTACTACGAAATGTAAGCTTTGCTTCTACTTATATGCAGAGTTCTCCTCCCCAACTGCAGAGACTCCATCTAGATAAGTATAGATTTTAGTAGAAAATGTGGAAGGGACACCGGGGAACGGGATGTAGAGGGTGAGACTTACTGCTAGAGTTGCTGTAATTCGGGCAGACTAAGAGGGGCTTAATGAGGGCCGGGAAGGGACCTAGGCAATCATCTTAGCCTCCTGCACAAGACTGATTCATTTGAATTACATAGTGGTCGTAGACATTTAAATTACACTTTTTTGTAAGTTTACCCTTGTAGTTTATGAATACTGAAAGTAGTAAACTATTACAAAGAGTAAACTTTCTCAAGAAAGGAAAATACCTTTACCAATCAGGCTCCAAGTAAGTAGCAGTTGCCATCTTATCCTTAACATAATCATCGGTCCTAAAATATTAATCGGCTGTGAATGATTTAAAAAAAATATTGTATTATACACTATGAGCAGTGACCTTTAGTCTGTGGTTTTTACACAGCAATTAGAAATCCAGCTTACTAATAAATATATTTGTTTAATGAAATCTTCTGTATCTATTTAGAAACTACAACCTCAACTAAGCCACCAACATCAGAAACAAGAGCAATACCCATTACAGGTAAACCTGCAATGAAAATTGAGCCTTCTGCCCTCACCTCTGCCGAAGAGGTCATGGGAGATGATTTAAAAGGTTTATATTGAAGCTCTCATCTAGTCACGTGAAAACTCTATATTCTTGGCTACAGTCTGACAAGCTTGATTGCATAATCCCACGCATAATAACATTTATCTGAGTAAGAGTAATCATTTGAGACAGACGTTTAAAATATGGTACGAATTCATTAGGCTGATTTAAGTTTTCTTGCCATTGCTCAACATATTCAAAAATCATAGTTGTAGGTATTCCCGTTATTCTACATAATAGGTTTGTCTTCCAAAGTTCTAATTTCAAAATGAATATCCTTCAATTTAATAGGGTGGTCTAGTATCATATGTAACCAGTTTTTATTGCAGAAGAATGAATCTCTATATTGATTATATCATATGAGCCTCCCTTTCGGCAAACTTCAATCTATCTATTAGGAGTAATGGGAATATTGAAGTCAGCTTAACTTTGAGTTAAAGGATGAGATTTAATAATATTTTGTTGATAAGCACGTGGCTAGGTTGTATGCAATTTCCTTACAAGCTGTTCATGTCATCCTACAAATGCAGCTTTCATTAGGACATTCTTGAATGAATAATTAATTTTAATTGAAAATGACACTCATTTCATGTTATCCATAGGTTTTCTTCTATTCATCTATTTATAACTGCTACTGCTGCTATGTGCAGTTTTATAGCACTTTGCCAGTTGATCAAATCCTATTCAGCAACTCAGGAGTACTTTTCAATGACATCTAAAACATTTGTAAATTGAAAGACATCTATTTAGCTAATTCTCTATAATGATGTGTTTGTCTATATGCATATATCATTGCACACTTTCAATGAGTGAGGAATGATTGCTTGAACAAGCAGATATAGATGCCAGCTCAACAAATGATAATATCTCCCATTTTTGAGATCTGTTTATGGGTTACATTCCTTCTGACTTTAAAAATGCAAGTGCTGAACTAATCCTTGCCTAAGTAAAATGTTCCTATTTGATTAGAAACAACATCTTCAACATCACAAACGCCACAAGCAACAAGAGGGATAACTACTCCAGGTAAATGCAGCCGGATGCATTTATCTCTTTACAACTTTCTTTGCTGCAAAATATTGCCCAAGTAATATATATCTTTCTCTGTGATCATCTGTGTTCATCTAAGCTAAATAGTTCCAATTTTCAACTTCGGTTTATGGCTTGCTGCTTTCCATCTGACCCAAAGAGATGCACATATAGAAATAAAGCTTAAATAAGAAACATTTTCCTATTTTTTTAGAAAGTTCATCTCCAACATCAGAAAGGCCACATGTGACACAAAGAACAGACGCTCCAGGTAAATGTAGTTTCAACACTTTTGTTTTTCCATAACTTTTTTGCAGCAAGAGACGTTTGAATAAGGGTATGCTTTCATTTCCAGTTTTAAGATCTATAACTTATTACTCTGTTGCGCTCTGAATGTAGGTATATTATCATCAAACTCTAGCAATTCTGAGCTTCACTGTAATGCAGTATAAGGCACACAAAGTAAGTTAAATGTAATTTGGAGCAAATATAGCAGGAGCTAATATTTCCCTTGCCATTGTTTCTTGCATTTTCTTATAAATGCACAGTAAATACCATTTCCAACACAGCCAGGACTAACAGAACTGTACTGGAGTATGGGATTGTAATGGATATCAATTCAATGAAAATGTTTATCTCTGTAAAAACTAGCTGCAATTTCCTGGCTGAGTTTATCCATTGCCTTCGGAAATATAGCCCCCTAGTTAAATGGTTATTACTTTAACTCCCCCTTTTTCAAAAGAACACTGACAACTATATCATCAACAAAACAGAAGGAATATCAGGAATAGCAATTATGGGTAAACACCTCCTGAAGATTTTGACCTCAACGCTGGTAAGGTCAGCTGAGTTAAAAGAAAGGGAAGCATAGGGGACTCCCCAGGTTTTAAATAATTGCAAAAAAATGTAAAGTCCTATTATTGGACCCAATCCAGTAATTAGACTCAATGCCGCAAGTATGTCAATTTTTCTAAATTCCCATATGCTAACAAGGTGCAAAAAGTACCAAATCACATGAAGCATTCATGTCTCCTGCAGCCATTGAAAATCTCTAACATAATGTTCAGTCACAATGGTAACATACCTTTCTACAATGGTCTTGGTTGCTATCATAAGCCTATCCAGCAGCCTTCATCTATTTCATTTACATTCCTTCACCGTTAGCAGGACATATGAAGTAAGTGCAGTGCAGTGCACACACAGAAGGTCATATGTAATATAGTGCAGATGCAGCAATGTGAAAGCTCTACTTTGCAGATGTTATCATTTTTCTATAAACATTATGGACCTGACTCACAAACTGCACATTGTGGTACGTGTTGTAGTACTAGGAAACGTACTACAAAATTTACTACGAAATGTAAGCTTTGCTTCTACTTATATGCAGAGTTCTCCTCCCCAACTGCAGAGACTCCATCTAGATAAGTATAGATTTTAGTGGAAAATGTGGAAGGGACACCGGGGAACGGGATGTAGAGGGTGAGACTTACTGCTAGAGTTGCTGTAATTCGGGCAGACTAAGAGGGGCTTAATGAGGGCCGGGAAGGAACCTAGGCAATCATCTCAGCCTCCTGCATAAGACTGACTCATTTGAATTACATAGTGGTCGTAGACATTTAAATTACACTTTTTTGTAAGTTTACCCTTGTAGTTTATGAATACTGAAAGTAGTAAACTATTACAAAGAGTAAACTTTCCCAAGAAAGGAAAATACCTTTACCAATCAGGCTCCAAGTAAGTAGCAGTTGCCATCTTATCCTTAACATAATCATCGGTCCTAAAATATTAATCGGCTGTGAATGATTTAAAAAAAATATTGTATTATACACTATGAGCAGTGACCTTTAGTCTGTGGTTTTTACACAGCAATTAGAAATCCAGCTTACTAATAAATATATTAGTTTAATGAAATCTTCTGTATCTATTTAGAAACTACAACCTCAACTAAGCCACCAACATCAGAAACAAGAGCAATACCCATTACAGGTAAACCTGCAATGAAAATTGAGCCTTCTGCCCTCACCTCTGCCGAAGAGGTCATGGGAGATGATTTAAAAGGTTTATATTGAAGCTCTCATCTAGTCACGTGAAAACTCTATATTCTTGGCTACAGTCTGACAAGCTTGATTGCATAATCCCACGCATAATAACATTTATCTGAGTAAGAGTAATCATTTGAGAGAGATGTTTAAAATATGGTACGAATTCATTAGGCTGATTTAAGTTTTCTTGCCATTGCTCAACATATTCAAAAATCATAGTTGTAGGTATTACCGTTATTCTACATAATAGGTTTGTCTTCCAAAGTTCTGATTTCAAAATGAATATCCTTCAATTTAATAGGGTGGTCTAGTATCATATGTAACCAGTTTTTATTGCAGAAGAATGAATCTCTATATTGATTATATCATATGAGCCTCCCTTTTGGCAAACTTCAATCTATCTATTAGGAGTAATGGGAATATTGAAGTCAGCTTAACTTTGAGTTAAAGGATGAGATTTAATAATATTTTGTTGATAAGCACGTGGCTAGGTTGTATGCAATTTCCTTACAAGCTGTTCATGTCATCTTACAAATGCAGCTTTCATTAGGACATTCTTGAATGAATAATTAATTTTAATTGAAAATGACACTCATTTCATGTTATCCAAAGGTTTTCTTCTATTCAACTATGTATAACTGCTACTGCTGCTATGTGCAGTTTTATAGCACTTTGCCAGTTGATCAAATCCTATTCAGCAACTCAGGAGTACTTTTCAATGACATCTAAAACATTTGTAAATTGAAAGACATCTATTTAGCTAATTCTCTATAATGATGTGTTTGTCTATATGCATATATCATTGCACACTTTCAATGAGTGAGGAATGATTGCTTGAACAAGCAGATATAGATGCCAGCTCAACAAATCATAATATCTCCCATTTTTGAGATCTGTTTATGGGTTACATTCCTTCTGACTTTAAAAATGCAAGTGCTGAACTAATCCTTGCCTAAGTAAAATGTTCCTATTTGATTAGAAACAACATCTTCAACATCACAAACGCCACAAGCAACAAGAGGGATAACTACTCCAGGTAAATGCAGCCGGATGCACTTATCTCTTTACAACTTTCTTTGCTGCAAAATATTGCCCAAGTAATATATATCTTTCTCTGTGATCATCTGTGTTCATCTAAGCTAAATAGTTCCAATTTTCAACTTCGGTTTATGGCTTGCTGCTTTCCATCTGACCCAAAGAGATGCACATATAGAAATAAAGCTTAAATAAGAAATATTTTCCTATTTTTTTAGAAAGTTCATCTCCAACATCAGAAAGGCCACATGTGACACAAAGAACAGACGCTCCAGGTAAATGTAGTTTCAACACTTTTGTTTTTCCATAACTTTTTTGCAGCAAGAGACGTTTGAATAAGGGTATGCTTTCATTTCCAGTTTTAAGATCTATAACTTATTACTCTGTTGCGCTCTGAATGTAGGTATATTATCATCAAACTCTAGCAATTCTGAGCTTCACTGTAATGCAGTATAAGGCACACAAAGTAAGTTAAATGTAATTTGGAGCAAATATAGCAGGAGCTAATATTTCCCTTGCCATTGTTTCTTGCATTTTCTTATAAATGCACAGTAAATACCATTTCCAACACAGCCAGAACTAACAGAACTGTACTGGAATATGGGATTGTTATGGATATCAATTCAATGAAAATGTTTATCTCTGTAAAAACTAGCTGCAATTTCCTGGCTGAGTTTATCCATTGCCTTCGGAAATATAGCCCCCTAGTTAAATGGTTATTACTTTAACTCCCCCTTTTTCAAAAGAACACCGACAACTATATCATCAACAAAACAGATGGAATATCAGGAATAGCAATTATGGGTAAACACCTCCTGAAGATTTTGACCTCAACGCTGGTAAGGTCAGCTGAGTTAAAAGAAAGGGAAGCATAGGGGACTCCCCAGGTTTTAAATAATTGCAAAAAAATGTAAAGTCCTATTATTGGACCCAATCCAGTTATTAGACTCAATGCCGCAAGTATGTCAATTTTTCTAAATTCCCATATGCTAACCAGGTGCAAAAAGTACCAAATCACATGAAGCATTCATGTCTCCTGCAGCCATGGAAAATCTCTAACATAATGTTCAGTCACAATGGTAACATACCTTTCTACAATGGTCTTGGTTGCTATCATAAGCCTATCCAGCAGCCTTCATCTATTTCATTTACATTGCTTCACCGTTAGCAGGACATATGAAGTAAGTGCAGTGCAGTGCACACACAGAAGGTCATATGTAATATAGTGCAGATGCAGCAATGTGAAAGCTCTACTTTGCAGATGTTATCATTTTTCTATACACATTATAGACCTGACTCACAAACTGCACAGTGTGGTACGTGTTGTAGTACTAGGAAACTTACTACAAAATTTACTACGAAATGTAAGCTTTGCTTCTACTTATATGCAGAGTTCTCCTCCCCAACTGCAGAGACTCCATCTAGATAAGTATAGATTTTAGTAGAAAATGTGGAAGGGACACCGGGGAACGGGATGTAGAGGGTGAGACTTACTGCTAGAGTTGCTGTAATTCGGGCAGACTAAGAGGGGCTTAATGAGGGCCGGGAAGGGACCTAGGCAATCATCTCAGCCTCCTGCACAAGACTGACTCATTTGAATTACATAGTGGTCGTAGACATTTAAATTACACTTTTTTGTAAGTTTACCCTTGTAGTTTATGAATACTGAAAGTAGTAAACTATTACAAAGAGTAAACTTTCTCAAGAAAGGAAAATACCTTTACCAATCAGGCTCCAAGTAAGTAGCAGTTGCCATCTTATCCTTAACATAATCATCGGTCCTAAAATATTAATCGGCTGTGAATGATTAAAAAAAAATATTGTATTATACACTATGAGCAGGGACTTTTAGTCTGTGGTTTTTACACAGCAATTAGAAATCCAGCTTACTAATAAATATATTTGTTTAATGAAATCTTCTGTATCTATTTAGAAACTACAACCTCAACTAAGCCACCAACATCAGAAACAAGAGCAATACCCATTACAGGTAAACCTGCAATGAAAATTGAGCCTTCTGCCCTCACCTCTGCCGAAGAGGTCATGGGAGATGATTTAAAAGGTTTATATTGAAGCTCTCATCTAGTCACGTGAAAACTCTATATTCTTGGCTACAGTCTGACAAGCTTGATTGCATAATCCCACGCATAATAACATTTATCTGAGTAAGAGTAATCATTTGAGAGAGATGTTTAAAATATGGTACGAATTCATTAGGCTGATTTAAGTTTTCTTGCCATTGCTCAACATATTCAAAAATCATAGTTGTAGGTATTACCGTTATTCTACATAATAGGTTTGTCTTCCAAAGTTCTGATTTCAAAATGAATATCCTTCAATTTAATAGGGTGGTCTAGTATCATATGTAACCAGTTTTTATTGCAGAAGAATGAATCTCTATATTGATTATATCATATGAGCCTCCCTTTCGGCAAACTTCAATCTATCTATTAGGAGTAATGGGAATATTGAAGTCAGCTTAACTTTGAGTTAAAGGATGAGATTTAATAATATTTTGTTGATAAGCACGTGGCTAGGTTGTATGCAATTTCCTTACAAGCTGTTCATGTCATCCTACAAATGCAGCTTTCATTAGGACATTCTTGAATGAATAATTAATTTTAATTGAAAATGACACTCATTTCATGTTATCCAAAGGTTTTCTTCTATTCAACTATGTATAACTGCTACTGCTGCTATGTGCAGTTTTATAGCACTTTGCCAGTTGATCAAATCCTATTCAGCAACTCAGGAGTACTTTTCAATGACATCTAAAACATTTGTAAATTGAAAGACATCTATTTAGCTAATTCTCTATAATGATGTGTTTGTCTATATGCATATATCATTGCACACTTTCAATGAGTGAGGAATGATTGCTTGAACAAGCAGATATAGATGCCAGCTCAACAAATCATAATATCTCCCATTTTTGAGATCTGTTTATGGGTTACATTCCTTCTGACTTTAAAAATGCAAGTGCTGAACTAATCCTTGCCTAAGTAAAATGTTCCTATTTGATTAGAAACAACATCTTCAACATCACAAACGCCACAAGCAACAAGAGGGATAACTACTCCAGGTAAATGCAGCCGGATGCACTTATCTCTTTACAACTTTCTTTGCTGCAAAATATTGCCCAAGTAATATATATCTTTCTCTGTGATCATCTGTGTTCATCTAAGCTAAATAGTTCCAATTTTCAACTTCGGTTTATGGCTTGCTGCTTTCCATCTGACCCAAAGAGATGCACATATAGAAATAAAGCTTAAATAAGAAATATTTTCCTATTTTTTTAGAAAGTTCATCTCCAACATCAGAAAGGCCACATGTGACACAAAGAACAGACGCTCCAGGTAAATGTAGTTTCAACACTTTTGTTTTTCCATAACTTTTTTGCAGCAAGAGACGTTTCAATAAGGGTATGCTTTCATTTCCAGTTTTAAGATCTATAACTTATTACTCTGTTGCGCTCTGAATGTAGGTATATTATCATCAAACTCTAGCAATTCTGAGCTTCACTGTAATGCAGTATAAGGCACACAAAGTAAGTTAAATGTAATTTGGAGCAAATATAGCAGGAGCTAATATTTCCCTTGCCATTGTTTCTTGCATTTTCTTATAAATGCACAGTAAATACCATTTCCAACACAGCCAGAACTAACAGAACTGTACTGGAATATGGGATTGTTATGGATATCAATTCAATGAAAATGTTTAACTCTGTAAAAACTAGCTGCAATTTCCTGGCTGAGTTTATCCATTGCCTTCGGAAATATAGCCCCCTAGTTAAATGGTTATTACTTTAACTCCCCCTTTTTCAAAAGAACACCGACAACTATATCATCAACAAAACAGATGGAATATCAGGAATAGCAATTATGGGTAAACACCTCCTGAAGATTTTGACCTCAACGCTGGTAAGGTCAGCTGAGTTAAAAGAAAGGGAAGCATCGGGGACTCCCCAGGTTTTAAATAATTGCAAAAAAATGTAAAGTCCTATTATTGGACCCAATCCAGTAATTAGACTCAATGCCGCAAGTATGTCAATTTTTCTAAATTCCCATATGCTAACAAGGTGCAAAAAGTACCAAATCACATGAAGCATTCATGTCTCCTGCAGCCATTGGAAATCTCTAACATAATGTTCAGTCACAATGGTAACATACCTTTCTACAATGGTCTTGGTTGCTATCATAAGCTTGTCCAGCAGCCTTCATCTATTTCATTTACATTGCTTCACCGTTAGCAGGACATATGAAGTAAGTGCAGTGCAGTGCACACACAGAAGGTCATATGTAATATAGTGCAGATGCAGCAATGTGAAAGCTCTACTTTGCAGATGTTATCATTTTTCTATAAACATTATGGACCTGACTCACAAACTGCACATTGTGGTACGTGTTGTAGTACTAGGAAACGTACTACAAAATTTACTACAAAATGTAAGCTTTGCTTCTACTTATATGCAGAGTTCTCCTCCCCAACTGCAGAGACTCCATCTAGATAAGTAAAGATTTTAGTAGAAAATGTGGAAGGGACACCGGGGAACGGGATGTAGAGGGTGAGACTTACTGCTAGAGTTGCTGTAATTCGGGCAGACTAAGAGGGGCTTAATGAGGGCCGGGAAGGGACCTAGGCAATCATCTCAGCCTCCTGCAAAAGACTGACTCATTTGAATTACATAGTGGTCGTAGACATTTAAATTACACTTTTTTGTAAGTTTACCCTTGTAGTTTATGAATACTGAAAGTAGTAAACTATTACAAAGAGTAAACTTTCTCAAGAAAGGAAAATACCTTTACCAATCAGGCTCCAAGTAAGTAGCAGTTGCCATCTTATCCTTAACATAATCATCGGTCCTAAAATATTAATCGGCTGTGAATGATTTAAAAAAAATATTGTATTATACACTATGAGCAGTGACCTTTAGTCTGTGGTTTTTACACAGCAATTAGAAATCCAGCTTACTAATAAATATATTTGTTTAATGAAATCTTCTGTATCTATTTAGAAACTACAACCTCAACTAAGCCACCAACATCAGAAACAAGAGCAATACCCATTACAGGTAAACCTGCAATGAAAATTGAGCCTTCTGCCCTCACCTCTGCCGAAGAGGTCATGGGAGATGATTTAAAAGGTTTATATTGAAGCTCTCATCTAGTCACGTGAAAACTCTATATTCTTGGCTACAGTCTGACAAGCTTGATTGCATAATCCCACGCATAATAACATTTATCTGAGTAAGAGTGATCATTTGAGAGAGATGTTTAAAATATGGTACGAATTCATTAGGCTGATTTAAGTTTTCTTGCCATTGCTCAACATATTCAAAAATCATAGTTGTAGGTATTACCGTTATTCTACATAATAGGTTTGTCTTCCAAAGTTCTGATTTCAAAATGAATATCCTTCAATTTAATAGGGTGGTCTAGTATCATATGTAACCAGTTTTTATTGCAGAAGAATGAATCTCTATATTGATTATATCATATGAGCCTCCCTTTCGGCAAACTTCAATCTATCTATTAGGAGTAATGGGAATATTGAAGTCAGCTTAACTTTGAGTTAAAGGATGAGATTTAATAATATTTTGTTGATAAGCACGTGGCTAGGTTGTATGCAATTTCCTTACAAGCTGTTCATGTCATCCTACAAATGCAGCTTTCATTAGGACATTCTTGAATGAATAATTAATTTTAATTGAAAATGACACTCATTTCATGTTATCCAAAGGTTTTCTTCTATTCAACTATGTATAACTGCTACTGCTGCTATGTGCAGTTTTATAGCACTTTGCCAGTTGATCAAATCCTATTCAGCAACTCAGGAGTACTTTTCAATGACATCTAAAACATTTGTAAATTGAAAGACATCTATTTAGCTAATTCTCTATAATGATGTGTTTGTCTATATGCATATATCATTGCACACTTTCAATGAGTGAGGAATGATTGCTTGAACAAGCAGATATAGATGCCAGCTCAACAAATCATAATATCTCCCATTTTTGAGATCTGTTTATGGGTTACATTCCTTCTGACTTTAAAAATGCAAGTGCTGAACTAATCCTTGCCTAAGTAAAATGTTCCTATTTGATTAGAAACAACATCTTCAACATCACAAACGCCACAAGCAACAAGAGGGATAACTACTCCAGGTAAATGCAGCCGGATGCACTTATCTCTTTACAACTTTCTTTGCTGCAAAATATTGCCCAAGTAATATATATCTTTCTCTGTGATCATCTGTGTTCATCTAAGCTAAATAGTTCCAATTTTCAACTTCGGTTTATGGCTTGCTGCTTTCCATCTGACCCAAAGAGATGCACATATAGAAATAAAGCTTAAATAAGAAATATTTTCCTATTTTTTTAGAAAGTTCATCTCCAACATCAGAAAGGCCACATGTGACACAAAGAACAGACGCTCCAGGTAAATGTAGTTTCAACACTTTTGTTTTTCCATAACTTTTTTGCAGCAAGAGACGTTTGAATAAGGGTATGCTTTCATTTCCAGTTTTAAGATCTATAACTTATTACTCTGTTGCGCTCTGAATGTAGGTATATTATCATCAAACTCTAGCAATTCTGAGCTTCACTGTAATGCAGTATAAGGCACACAAAGTAAGTTAAATGTAATTTGGAGCAAATATAGCAGGAGCTAATATTTCCCTTGCCATTGTTTCTTGCATTTTCTTATAAATGCACAGTAAATACCATTTCCAACACAGCCAGAACTAACAGAACTGTACTGGAATATGGGATTGTTATGGATATCAATTCAATGAAAATGTTTATCTCTGTAAAAACTAGCTGCAATTTCCTGGCTGAGTTTATCCATTGCCTTCGGAAATATAGCCCCCTAGTTAAATGGTTATTACTTTAACTCCCCCTTTTTCAAAAGAACACCGACAACTATATCATCAACAAAACAGATGGAATATCAGGAATAGCAATTATGGGTAAACACCTCCTGAAGATTTTGACCTCAACGCTGGTAAGGTCAGCTGAGTTAAAAGAAAGGGAAGCATCGGGGACTCCCCAGGTTTTAAATAATTGCAAAAAAATGTAAAGTCCTATTATTGGACCCAATCCAGTAATTAGACTCAATGCCGCAAGTATGTCAATTTTTCTAAATTCCCATATGCTAACAAGGTGCAAAAAGTACCAAATCACATGAAGCATTCATGTCTCCTGCAGCCATTGGAAATCTCTAACATAATGTTCAGTCACAATGGTAACATACCTTTCTACAATGGTCTTGGTTGCTATCATAAGCCTGTCCAGCAGCCTTCATCTATTTCATTTACATTGCTTCACCGTTAGCAGGACATATGAAGTAAGTGCAGTGCAGTGCACACACAGAAGGTCATATGTAATATAGTGCAGATGCAGCAATGTGAAAGCTCTACTTTGCAGATGTTATCATTTTTCTATAAATATTATGGACCTGACTCACAAACTGCACATTGTGGTACGTGTTGTAGTACTAGGAAACGTACTACAAAATTTACTACAAAATGTAAGCTTTGCTTCTACTTATATGCAGAGTTCTCCTCCCCAACTGCAGAGACTCCATCTAGATAAGTAAAGATTTTAGTAGAAAATGTGGAAGGGACACCGGGGAACGGGATGTAGAGGGTGAGACTTACTGCTAGAGTTGCTGTAATTCGGGCAGACTAAGAGGGGCTTAATGAGGGCCGGGAAGGGACCTAGGCAATCATCTCAGCCTCCTGCACAAGACTGACTCATTTGAATTACATAGTGGTCGTAGACATTTAAATTACACTTTTTTGTAAGTTTACCCTTGTAGTTTATGAATACTGAAAGTAGTAAACTATTACAAAGAGTAAACTTTCTCAAGAAAGGAAAATACCTTTACCAATCAGGCTCCAAGTAAGTAGCAGTTGCCATCTTATCCTTAACATAATCATCGGTCCTAAAATATTAATCGGCTGTGAATGATTTAAAACAAATATTGTATTATACACTATGAGCAATGACCTTTAGTCTGTGGTTTTTACACAGCAATTAGAAATCCAGCTTACTAATAAATATATTTGTTTAATGAAATCTTCTGTATCTATTTAGAAACTACAACCTCAACTAAGCCACCAACATCAGAAACAAGAGCAATACCCATTACAGGTAAACCTGCAATGAAAATTGAGCCTTCTGCCCTCACCTCTGCCGAAGAGGTCATGGGAGATGATTTAAAAGGTTTATATTGAAGCTCTCATCTAGTCACGTGAAAACTCTATATTCTTGGCTACAGTCTGACAAGCTTGATTGCATAATCCCACGCATAATAACATTTATCTGAGTAAGAGTAATCATTTGAGACAGACGTTTAAAATATGGTACGAATTCATTAGGCTGATTTAAGTTTTCTTGCCATTGCTCAACATATTCAAAAATCATAGTTGTAGGTATTACCGTTATTCTACATAATAGGTTTGTCTTCCAAAGTTCTAATTTCAAAATGAATATCTTTCAATTTAATAGGGTAGTCTAGTATCATATGTAACCAGTTTTTATTGCAGAAGAAGGAATCTCTATATTGATTATATCATATGTGCCTCCCGTTCGGCAAACTTCAATCTATCTATTAGGAGTAATGGGAATATTGGAGTCAGCTTAACTTTGAGTTAAAGAATAAGATTTAATATTATTTTGTTGATAAGCACGTGGCTAGGTTGTATGCAATTTCCTTACAAGCTGTTCATGTCATCCTACAAATGCAGCTTTCATTAGGACATTCTTGAATGAATAATTAATTTTAATTGAAAATGACACTCATTTCATGTTATCCAAAGGTTTTCTTCTATTCATCTATTTATAACTGCTACTGCTGCTATGTGCAGTTTTATAGCACTTTGCCAGTTGATCAAATCCTATTCAGCAACTCAGGAGTACTTTTCAATGACATCTAAAACATTTGTAAATTGAAAGACATCTATTTAGCTAATTCTCCATAATGATGTGTTTGTCTATATGCATATATTATTGCACACTTTCAATGAGTGAGGAATGATTGCTTGAACAAGCAGATATAGATGCCAGCTCAACAAATCATAATATCTCCCATTTTTGAGATCTGTTTATGGGTTACATTCCTTCTGACTTTAAAAATGCAAGTGCTGAACTAATCCTTGCCTAAGTAAAGTGTTCCTATTTGATTAGAAACAACATCTTCAACATCACAAACGCCACAAGCAACAAGAGGGATACCTACTCCAGGTAAATGCAGCCGGATGCACTTATCTCTTTACAACTTTCTTTGCTGCAAAATATTGCCCAAGTAATATATATCTTTCTCTGTGATCATCTGTGTTCATCTAAGCTAAATAGTTCCAATTTTCAACTTCGGTTTATGGCTTGCTGCTTTCCATCTGACCCAAAGAGATGCACATATAGAAATAAAGCTTAAATAAGAAACATTTTCCTATTTTTTTAGAAAGTTCATCTCCAACATCAGAAAGGCCACATGTGACACAAAGAACAGACGCTCCAGGTAAATGTAGTTTCAACACTTTTGTTTTTCCATAACTTTTTTGCAGCAAGAGACGTTTGAATAAGGGTATGCTTTCATTTCCAGTTTTAAGATCTATAACTTATTACTCTGTTGCGCTCTGAATGTAGGTATATTATCATCAAACTCTAGCAATTCTGAGCTTCACTGTAATGCAGTATAAGGCACACAAAGTAAGTTAAATGTAATTTGGAGCAAATATAGCAGGAGCTAATATTTCCCTTGCCATTGTTTCTTGCATTTTCTTATAAATGCACAGTAAATACCATTTCCAACACAGCCAGAACTAACAGAACTGTACTGGAATATGGGATTGTTATGGATATCAATTCAATGAAAATGTTTATCTCTGTAAAAACTAGCTGCAATTTCCTGGCTGAGTTTATCCATTGCCTTCGGAAATATAGCCCCCTAGTTAAATGGTTATTACTTTAACTCCCCCTTTTTCAAAAGAACACCGACAACTATATCATCAACAAAACAGATGGAATATCAGGAATAGCAATTATGGGTAAACACCTCCTGAAGATTTTGACCTCAACGCTGGTAAGGTCAGCTGAGTTAAAAGAAAGGGAAGCATAGGGGACTCCCCAGGTTTTAAATAATTGCAAAAAAATGTAAAGTCCTATTATTGGACCCAATCCAGTAATTAGACTCAATGCCGCAAGTATGTCAATTTTTCTAAATTCCCATATGCTAACAAGGTGCAAAAAGTACCAAATCACATGAAGCATTCATGTCTCCTGCAGCCATTGGAAATCTCTAACATAATGTTCAGTCACAATGGTAACATACCTTTCTACAATGGTCTTGGTTGCTATCATAAGCCTATCCTGCAGCCTTCATCTATTTCATTTACATTGCTTCACTGTTAGCAGGACATATGAAGTAAGTGCAGTGCAGTGCACACACAGAAGGTCATATGTAATATAGTGCAGATGCAGCAATGTGAAAGCTCTACTTTGCAGATGTTATCGTTTTTCTATAAACATTATGGACCTGACTCACAAACTGCACATTGTGGTACGTGTTGTAGTACTAGGAAACGTACTACAAAATTTACTACGAAATGTAAGCTTTGCTTCTACTTATATGCAGAGTTTTCCTCCCCAACTGCAGAGACTCCATCTAGATAAGTATAGATTTTAGTAGAAAATGTGGAAGGGACACCGGAAAACGGGATGTAGAGGGTGAGACTTACTGCTAGAGTTGCTGTAATTCGGGCAGACTAAGAGGGGCTTAATGAGGGCCGGGAAGGGACCTAGGCAATCATCTCAGCCTCCTGCACAAGACTTACTCATTTGAATTACATTGTGGTCGTAGACATTTAAATTACACTTTTTTTGTAAGTTTACCCTTGTAGTTTATGAATACTGAAAGTAGTAAACTATTACAAAGAGTAAACTTTCTCAAGAAAGGAAAATACCTTTACCAATCAGGCTCCAAGTAAGTAGCAGTTGCCATCTTATCCTTAACATAATCATCGGTCCTAAAATATTAATCGGCTGTGAATGATTTAAAACAAATATTGTATTATACACTATGAGCAATGACCTTTAGTCTGTGGTTTTTACACAGCAATTAGAAATCCAGCTTACTAATAAATATATTTGTTTAATGAAATCTTCTGTATCTATTTAGAAACTACAACCTCAACTAAGCCACCAACATCAGAAACAAGAGCAATACCCATTACAGGTAAACCTGCAATGAAAATTGAGCCTTCTGCCCTCACCTCTGCCGAAGAGGTCATGGGAGATGATTTAAAAGGTTTATATTGAAGCTCTCATCTAGTCACGTGAAAACTCTATATTCTTGGCTACAGTCTGACAAGCTTGATTGCATAATCCCACGCATAATAACATTTATCTGAGTAAGAGTAATCATTTGAGACAGACGTTTAAAATATGGTACGAATTCATTAGGCTGATTTAAGTTTTCTTGCCATTGCTCAACATATTCAAAAATCATAGTTGTAGGTATTACCGTTATTCTACATAATAGGTTTGTCTTCCAAAGTTCTAATTTCAAAATGAATATCTTTCAATTTAATAGGGTAGTCTAGTATCATATGTAACCAGTTTTTATTGCAGAAGAAGGAATCTCTATATTGATTATATCATATGTGCCTCCCGTTCGGCAAACTTCAATCTATCTATTAGGAGTAATGGGAATATTGGAGTCAGCTTAACTTTGAGTTAAAGAATAAGATTTAATATTATTTTGTTGATAAGCACGTGGCTAGGTTGTATGCAATTTCCTTACAAGCTGTTCATGTCATCCTACAAATGCAGCTTTCATTAGGACATTCTTGAATGAATAATTAATTTTAATTGAAAATGACACTCATTTCATGTTATCCAAAGGTTTTCTTCTATTCATCTATTTATAACTGCTACTGCTGCTATGTGCAGTTTTATAGCACTTTGCCAGTTGATCAAATCCTATTCAGCAACTCAGGAGTACTTTTCAATGACATCTAAAACATTTGTAAATTGAAAGACATCTATTTAGCTAATTCTCCATAATGATGTGTTTGTCTATATGCATATATTATTGCACACTTTCAATGAGTGAGGAATGATTGCTTGAACAAGCAGATATAGATGCCAGCTCAACAAATCATAATATCTCCCATTTTTGAGATCTGTTTATGGGTTACATTCCTTCTGACTTTAAAAATGCAAGTGCTGAACTAATCCTTGCCTAAGTAAAGTGTTCCTATTTGATTAGAAACAACATCTTCAACATCACAAACGCCACAAGCAACAAGAGGGATACCTACTCCAGGTAAATGCAGCCGGATGCACTTATCTCTTTACAACTTTCTTTGCTGCAAAATATTGCCCAAGTAATATATATCTTTCTCTGTGATCATCTGTGTTCATCTAAGCTAAATAGTTCCAATTTTCAACTTCGGTTTATGGCTTGCTGCTTTCCATCTGACCCAAAGAGATGCACATATAGAAATAAAGCTTAAATAAGAAACATTTTCCTATTTTTTTAGAAAGTTCATCTCCAACATCAGAAAGGCCACATGTGACACAAAGAACAGACGCTCCAGGTAAATGTAGTTTCAACACTTTTGTTTTTCCATAACTTTTTTGCAGCAAGAGACGTTTGAATAAGGGTATGCTTTCATTTCCAGTTTTAAGATCTATAACTTATTACTCTGTTGCGCTCTGAATGTAGGTATATTATCATCAAACTCTAGCAATTCTGAGCTTCACTGTAATGCAGTATAAGGCACACAAAGTAAGTTAAATGTAATTTGGAGCAAATATAGCAGGAGCTAATATTTCCCTTGCCATTGTTTCTTGCATTTTCTTATAAATGCACAGTAAATACCATTTCCAACACAGCCAGAACTAACAGAACTGTACTGGAATATGGGATTGTTATGGATATCAATTCAATGAAAATGTTTATCTCTGTAAAAACTAGCTGCAATTTCCTGGCTGAGTTTATCCATTGCCTTCGGAAATATAGCCCCCTAGTTAAATGGTTATTACTTTAACTCCCCCTTTTTCAAAAGAACACCGACAACTATATCATCAACAAAACAGATGGAATATCAGGAATAGCAATTATGGGTAAACACCTCCTGAAGATTTTGACCTCAACGCTGGTAAGGTCAGCTGAGTTAAAAGAAAGGGAAGCATAGGGGACTCCCCAGGTTTTAAATAATTGCAAAAAAATGTAAAGTCCTATTATTGGACCCAATCCAGTAATTAGACTCAATGCCGCAAGTATGTCAATTTTTCTAAATTCCCATATGCTAACAAGGTGCAAAAAGTACCAAATCACATGAAGCATTCATGTCTCCTGCAGCCATTGGAAATCTCTAACATAATGTTCAGTCACAATGGTAACATACCTTTCTACAATGGTCTTGGTTGCTATCATAAGCCTATCCTGCAGCCTTCATCTATTTCATTTACATTGCTTCACTGTTAGCAGGACATATGAAGTAAGTGCAGTGCAGTGCACACACAGAAGGTCATATGTAATATAGTGCAGATGCAGCAATGTGAAAGCTCTACTTTGCAGATGTTATCGTTTTTCTATAAACATTATGGACCTGACTCACAAACTGCACATTGTGGTACGTGTTGTAGTACTAGGAAACGTACTACAAAATTTACTACGAAATGTAAGCTTTGCTTCTACTTATATGCAGAGTTTTCCTCCCCAACTGCAGAGACTCCATCTAGATAAGTATAGATTTTAGTAGAAAATGTGGAAGGGACACCGGAAAACGGGATGTAGAGGGTGAGACTTACTGCTAGAGTTGCTGTAATTCGGGCAGACTAAGAGGGGCTTAATGAGGGCCGGGAAGGGACCTAGGCAATCATCTCAGCCTCCTGCACAAGACTTACTCATTTGAATTACATTGTGGTCGTAGACATTTAAATTACACTTTTTTTGTAAGTTTACCCTTGTAGTTTATGAATACTGAAAGTAGTAAACTATTACAAAGAGTAAACTTTCTCAAGAAAGGAAAATACCTTTACCAATCAGGCTCCAAGTAAGTAGCAGTTGCCATCTTATCCTTAACATAATCATCGGTCCTAAAATATTAATCGGCTGTGAATGATTTAAAACAAATATTGTATTATACACTATGAGCAATGACCTTTAGTCTGTGGTTTTTACACAGCAATTAGAAATCCAGCTTACTAATAAATATATTTGTTTAATGAAATCTTCTGTATCTTTTTAGAAACAACAATCTCAACTAAGCCACCAACATCAGAAACAAGAGCAATACCCATTACAGGTAAACCTGCAATGAAAATTGAGCCTTCTGCCCTCACCTCTGCCGAAGAGGTCATGGGAGATGGTTTAAAAGGTTTATTTTGAAGCTCTCATCTTGTCACGTGAAAAATCTATATTTTTGGCTACAGTCTGACAAACTTGATTGCCTAATCCCACGCATAATAACATTTATCTGAGTAAAAGTAATCATTTGAGACAGACGTTTAAAATATGGTACGAATTAGTTAGGCTGATTTAAGTTTTCCTGCCATTGCTGAACATATTCAAAAATCATAGTTGTAGGTATTACCGTTATTCTACATAATAGGTTTGTCTTCCAAAGTTCTAATTTCAAAATGAATATCCTTCAATTTAATAGGGTGGTCTAGTATCATATGTAACCAGTTTTTATTGCAGAAGAATGAATCTCTATATTGATTATATCATATGAGCCTCCCGTTCGGCAAACTTCAATCTATCTATTAGGAGTAATGGGAATATTGGAGTCAGCTTAACTTTGAGTTAAAGGATGAGATTTAATAATATTTTGTTGATAAGCACGTGGCTAGGTTGTATGCAATTTCCTTACAAGCTGTTCATGTCATCCTACAAATGCAGCTTTCATTAGGACATTCTTGAATGAATAATTAATTTTAATTGAAAATGACACTCATTTCATGTTATCCAAAGGTTTTCTTCTATTCATCTATTTATAACTGCTACTGCTGCTATGTGCAGTTTTATAGCACTTTGCCAGTTGATCAAATCCTATTCAGCAACTCAGGAGTACTTTTCAATGACATCTAAAACATTTGTAAATTGAAAGACATCTATTTAGCTAATTCTCTATAATGATGTGTTTGTCTATATGCATATATCTTTGCACACTTTCAATGAGTGAGGAATGATTGCTTGAACAAGCAGATATAGATGCCAGCTCAACAAATCATAATATCTCCCATTTTTGAGATCTGTTTATGGGTTACATTCCTTCTGACTTTAAAAATGCAAGTGCTGAACTAATCCTTGCCTAAGTAAAATGTTCCTATTTGATTAGAAACAACATCTTCAACATCACAAACGCCACAAGCAACAAGAGGGATACCTACTCCAGGTAAATGCAGCCGGATGCACTTATCTCTTTACAACTTTCTTTGCTGCAAAATATTGCCCAAGTAATATATATCTTTCTCTGTGATCATCTGTGTTCATCTAAGCTAAATAGTTCCAATTTTCAACTTCGGTTTATGGCTTGCTGCTTTCCATCTGACCCAAAGAGATGCACATATAGAAATAAAGCTTAAATAAGAAACATTTTCCTATTTTTTTAGAAAGTTCATCTCCAACATCAGAAAGGCCACATGTGACACAAAAAACAGACGCTCCAGGTAAATGTAGTTTCAACACTTTTGTTTTTCCATAACTTTTTTGCAGCAAGAGACGTTTGAATAAGGGTATGCTTTCATTTCCAGTTTTAAGATCTATAACTTATTACTCTGTTGCGCTCTGAATGTAGGTATATTATCATCAAACTCTAGCAATTCTGAGCTTCACTGTAATGCAGTATAAGGCACACAAAGTAAGTTAAATGTAATTTGGAGCAAATATAGCAGGAGCTAATATTTCCCTTGCCATTGTTTCTTGCATTTTCTTATAAATGCACAGTAAATACCATTTCCAACACAGCCAGAACTAACAGAACTGTACTGGAATATGGGATTGTTATGGATATCAATTCAATGAAAATGTTTATCTCTGTAAAAACTAGCTGCAATTTCCTGGCTGAGTTTATCCATTGCCTTCGGAAATATAGCCCCCTAGTTAAATGGTTATTACTTTAACTCCCCCTTTTTCAAAAGAACACCGACAACTATATCATCAACAAAACAGATGGAATATCAGGAATAGCAATTATGGGTAAACACCTCCTGAAGATTTTGACCTCAACGCTGGTAAGGTCAGCTGAGTTAAAAGAAAGGGAAGCATAGGGGACTCCCCAGGTTTTAAATAATTGCAAAAAAATGTAAAGTCCTATTATTGGACCCAATCCAGTAATTAGACTCAATGCCGCAAGTATGTCAATTTTTCTAAATTCCCATATGCTAACAAGGTGCAAAAAGTATCAAATCACATGAAGCATTCATGTCTCCTGCAGCCATTGGAAATCTCTAACATAATGTTCAGTCACAATGGTAACATACCTTTCTACAATGGTCTTGGTTGCTATCATAAGCCTATCCTGCAGCCTTCATCTATTTCATTTACATTGCTTCACTGTTAGCAGGACATATGAAGTAAGTGCAGTGCGGTGCACACACAGAAGGTCATATGTAATATAGTGCAGATGCAGCAATGTGAAAGCTCTACTTTGCAGATGTTATCGTTTTTCTATAAACATTATGGACCTGACTCACAAACTGCACATTGTGGTACGTGTTGTAGTACTAGGAAACGTACTACAAAATTTACTACGAAATGTAAGCTTTGCTTCTACTTATATGCAGAGTTTTCCTCCCCAACTGCAGAGACTCCATCTAGATAAGTATAGATTTTAGTAGAAAATGTGGAAGGGACACCGGAAAACGGGATGTAGAGGGTGAGACTTACTGCTAGAGTTGCTGTAATTCGGGCAGACTAAGAGGGGCTTAATGAGGGCCGGGAAGGGACCTAGGCAATCATCTCAGCCTCCTGCTCAAGACTTACTCATTTGAATTACATTGTGGTCGTAGACATTTAAATTACACTTTTTTTGTAAGTTTACCCTTGTAGTTTATGAATACTGAAAGTAGTAAACTATTACAAAGAGTAAACTTTCTCAAGAAAGGAAAATACCTTTACCAATCAGGCTCCAAGTAAGTAGCAGTTGCCATCTTATCCTTAACATAATCATCGGTCCTAAAATATTAATCGGCTGTGAATGATTTAAAACAAATATTGTATTATACACTATGAGCAATGACCTTTAGTCTGTGGTTTTTACACAGCAATTAGAAATCCAGCTTACTAATAAATATATTTGTTTAATGAAATCTTCTGTATCTTTTTAGAAACAACAACCTCAACTAAGCCACCAACATCAGAAACAAGAGCAATACCCATTACAGGTAAACCTGCAATGAAAATTGAGCCTTCTGCCCTCACCTCTGCCGAAGAGGTCATGGGAGATGGTTTAAAAGGTTTATTTTGAAGCTCTCATCTTGTCACGTGAAAAATCTATATTTTTGGCTACAGTCTGACAAACTTGATTGCCTAATCCCACGCATAATAACATTTATCTGAGTAAAAGTAATCATTTGAGACAGACGTTTAAAATATGGTACGAATTAGTTAGGCTGATTTAAGTTTTCCTGCCATTGCTGAACATATTCAAAAATCATAGTTGTAGGTATTACCGTTATTCTACATAATAGGTTTGTCTTCCAAAGTTCTAATTTCAAAATGAATATCCTTCAATTTAATAGGGTGGTCTAGTATCATATGTAACCAGTTTTTATTGCAGAAGAATGAATCTCTATATTGATTATATCATATGAGCCTCCCGTTCGGCAAACTTCAATCTATCTATTAGGAGTAATGGGAATATTGGAGTCAGCTTAACTTTGAGTTAAAGGATGAGATTTAATAATATTTTGTTGATAAGCACGTGGCTAGGTTGTATGCAATTTCCTTACAAGCTGTTCATGTCATCCTACAAATGCAGCTTTCATTAGGACATTCTTGAATGAATAATTAATTTTAATTGAAAATGACACTCATTTCATGTTATCCAAAGGTTTTCTTCTATTCATCTATTTATAACTGCTACTGCTGCTATGTGCAGTTTTATAGCACTTTGCCAGTTGATCAAATCCTATTCAGCAACTCAGGAGTACTTTTCAATGACATCTAAAACATTTGTAAATTGAAAGACATCTATTTAGCTAATTCTCTATAATGATGTGTTTGTCTATATGCATATATCTTTGCACACTTTCAATGAGTGAGGAATGATTGCTTGAACAAGCAGATATAGATGCCAGCTCAACAAATCATAATATCTCCCATTTTTGAGATCTGTTTATGGGTTACATTCCTTCTGACTTTAAAAATGCAAGTGCTGAACTAATCCTTGCCTAAGTAAAATGTTCCTATTTGATTAGAAACAACATCTTCAACATCACAAACGCCACAAGCAACCGGAGGGAAAACTTCTCCAGGTAAATGCAGCCGGATGCACTTATCTCTTCACAACTTTCTTTGCTGCAAAATATTGCCCAAGTAATATATATCTTTCTCTGTGATCATCTGTGTTCATCTAAGCTAAATAGTTCCAATTTGCAACTTCGGTTTATGGCTTGCTGCTTTCCATCTGACCCAAAGAGATGCACATATAGAAATAAAGCTTAAATAAGAAACATTTTCCTATTTTTTTAGAAACTTCATCTCCAACATCAGAAAGGCCACATTTGAAACAAAGAACTGACGCTCCAGGTAAATGTAGTTTCAACACTTTTGTTTTTCCATAACTTTTTTGCAGCAAGGGACGTTTGAATAAGGGTATGCTTTCATTTCCAGTTTTAAAATCTATAACTTATTACTCTGTTGCGCTCTGAATGTAGGTATATTATCATCAAACTCTAGCAATTCTGAACTTCACTGTAATGCAGTATAAGGCACACAAAGTAAGTTAAATGTAATTTGGAGCAGATATAGCAGGAGCTAATATTTCCCTTGCCATTGTTTCTTGCATTTTCTTATAAATGCACAGTAAATACCATTTCCAACACAGCCAGGACTAACAGAACTGTACTGGAATATGGGATTGTTATGGATATCAATTCAATGAAAATGTTTATCTCTGTAAAAACTAGCTGCAATTTCCTGGCTGAGTTTTTCCATTGCCTTCGGAAATATTGCCCCCTACTTTAATGGTTATTACTTTAACTCCCCCTTTTTCAAAAGAACACCGACAACTATATCATCAACAAAACAGATGGAATATCAGGAATAGCAATTATGGGTAAACACCTCCTGAAGATTTTGACCTCAATGCTGGTAAGGTCATCTGAGTTAAAAGAAAGGGAAGCATAGGGGACTCCCCAGGTTTTTAATAATTGCAAATATATGTAAAGTCCTATTATTGGACCCAATCCAGTATTTATACTCAATGCCGCAAGTATGTCAATTTTTCTAAATTCCCATATGCTAACAAGGTGAAAACAGGACCAAATCACATGAAGCATTCATGTCTCCTGCAGCCATTGAAAATCTCTAACATAATGTTCAGTCACAATGGTAACATACCTGTCTACAATGGTCTTGGTTGCTATCATAAGCCTATCCAGCAGCCTTCATCTATTTCATTTACATTGCTTCACTGTTAGCAGGACATATGAAGTAAGTGCAGTGCAGTGCACACACAGAAGGTCATATGTAATATAGTGCAGATGCAGCAATGTGAAAGCTCTACGTTGCAGATGTTATCATTTTTCTATAAACATTATGGACCTGACTCACAAACTGTACATTGTGGTACGTGTTGTAATACTAGGAAACGTACTACAAAATTTACTACGAAATGTAAGCTTTGCTTCTACTTATATGCAGAGTTTTCCTCCCCAACTGCAGAGACTCCATCTAGATAAGTATAGATTTTAGTAGAAAATGTGGAAGGGACACCGGGGAACGGGATGTAGAGGGTGAGACTTACTGCTAGAGTTGCTGTAATTCGGGCAGACTAAGAGGAGCTTAATGAGGGCCGCGAAGGGACCTAGGCAATCATCTCAGCCTCCTGCACACGACTTACTCATTTGAATTACATAGTGGTCGTAGACATTTAAATTACACTTTTTTGTAAGTTTACCCTTGTAGTTTATGAATACTGAAAGTAGTAAACTATTACAAAGAGTAAACTTTCTCAAGAAAGGAAAATACATTTACCAATCAGGCTCCAAGTAAGTAGCAGTTGCCATCTTATCCTTAACATAATCATCGGTCCTAAAATATTAATCGGCTGTGAATGATTTAAAAAAAATATTGTATTATACACTATGAACAATGACCTTTAGTCTGTGGTTTTTACACAGCAATTGGAAATCCAGCTTACTAATAAATATATTTGTTTAATGAAATCTTCTGTATCTTTTTAGAAACAACAACCTCAACTAAGCCACCAACATCAGAAACAAGAGCAATACCCATTACAGGTAAACCTGCAATGAAAATTGAGCCTTCTGCCCTCACCTCTGCCGAAGACGTCATGGGAGATGGTTTAAAAGGTTTATATTAAAGCCCTCATCTAGTCACGTGAAAACTCTATATTCTTGGCTACAGTCTGACAAGCTTGATTGCATAATCCCACTCATAATAACATTTATCTGAGTAAGAGTAATCATTTGAGACAGACGTTTAAAATATGGTACGAATTCATTAGGCTGATTTAAGTTTTCTTGCCATTGCTCAACATATTCCAAAATCGTAGTTGTAGGTATTACCGTTATTCTACATAATAGGTTTGTCTTCCAAAGTTCTAATTTCAAAATGAATATCCTTCAATTTAATAGGGTGGCCTAGTATCATATGTAAACAGTTTTTATTGCAGAAGAATGAATCTCTATATTGATTATATCATATGAGCCTCCCGTTCGGCAAACTTCAATCTATCTATTAGGAGTAATGGGAATATGGGAGTCAGCTTAACTTTGAGTTAAAGGATAAGATTTAATATTATTTTGTTGATAAGCACATGGCTAGGTTGTATGCAATTTCCTTACAAGCTGTTCATGTCATCCTACAAATGCAGCTTTCATTAGGACATTCTTGAATGAATAATTAATTTTAATTGAAAATGACACTCATTTCATGTTATCCAAAGGTTTTCTTCTATTCATCTATTTATAACTGCTACTGCTGCTATGTGCAGTTTTGTAGCACATTGCCAGTTGATCAAATCCTATTCAGCAACTCAGGAGTACTTTTCAATGACATCTAAAACATTTGTAAATTGAAAGACATCTATTTAGCTAATTCTCTATAATGATGTGTTTGTCTATATGCATATATCATTGCACACTTTCAATGAGTGAGGAATGATTGCTTGAACAAGCATATATAGATGCCAGCTCAACAAATCATAATATCTCCCATTTTTGAGATCTGTTTATGGGTTACATTCCTTCTGACTTTAAAAATGCAAGTGCTGAACTAATCCTTGCCTTAGTAAAATGTTCCTATTTGATTAGAAACAACATCTTCAACATCACAAACGCCACAAGCAACAAGAGGGATAACTACTCCAGGTAAATGCAGCCGGATGCACTTATCTCTTCACAACTTTCTTTGCTGCAAAATATTGCCCAAGTAATATATATCTTTCTCTGTGATCATCTGTGTTCATCTAAGCTAAACAGGTCCAATTTGCAACTTCGGTTTATGGCTTGCTGCTTTCCATCTGACCCAAAGAGATGCACATATAGAAATAAAGCTTAAATAAGAAACATTTTCCTATTTTTTTTAGAAACTTCATCTCCAACATCAGAAAGGCCACATGTGACACAAAGAACTGACGCTCCAGGTAAATGTAGTTTCAACACTTTTGTTTTTCCATAACTTTTTTGCAGCAAGGGAGGTTTGAATAAGGGTATGCTTTCATTTCCAGTTTTAAGATCTATAACTTATTACTCTGTTGCGCTCTGAATTTAGGTATATTATCATCAAACTCTAGCAATTCTGAACGTCACTGTAATGCAGTAGAAGGCACACAAAGTAAGTTAAATGTAATTTGGAGCAGATGTAGCAGGAGCTAATATTTCCCTTGCCATTGTTTCTTACATTTTCTTATAAATGGATAGTAAATACCATTTCCAACACAGCCAGGACCAACAGAACTGTACTGGAATATGGCATTGTTATGGATATCAATTCAATGAAAATGTTTATCTCTGTAAAAACTATCTGCAATTTCCTGGCTGAGTGTATCCATTGCCTTCGGAAATATAGCCCCCTAGTTAAATGGTTATTACTTTAACTCCCCCTTTTTCAAAAGAACACTGACAACTATATCATCAACAAAACAGATGGAATATCAGGAATAGCAATTATGGGTAAACACCTCCTGAAGATTTTGACCTCAACGCTGGTAAGGTCAGCTGAGTTAAAAGAAAGGGAAGCATAGGGAACTCCCCAGGTTTTAAATAATTGCAAATATATGTAAAGTCCTATTATTGGATCCAATCCAGTAATTAGACTCAATGCCGCAAGTATGTCAATTTTTCTAAATTCCCATATGCTAACAAGGTGTAAAAAGTACCAAATCACATGAAGCATTCATGTCTCCTGCAGCCATTGAAAATCTCTAACATAATGTTCAGTCACAATGGTAACATACCTGTCTACAATGGTCTTGTTTGCTATCATAAGCCTATCCTGCAGCCTTCATCTATTTCATTTACATTGCTTCACTGTTAGCAGGACATATGAAGTAAGTGCAGTGCAGTGCACACACAGAAGTTCATATGTAATATAGTGCAGATGTAGCAATGTGAAAGCTCTACTTTGCAGATGTTATCATTTTTCTATAAACATTATGGACCTGACTCACAAACTGCACATTGTGGTACGTGTTGTAGTACTAGGAAACGTACTACAAAATTTACTACGAAATGTAAGCTTTGCTTCTACTTATATGCAGAGTTTTCCTCTCCAACTGCAAAGACTCCATCTAGATAAGTATAGATTTTAGTAGAAAATGTGGAAGGGACACCGGGGAACGGGATGTAGAGGGTGAGACTTACTGCTAAAGTTGCTGTAATTCGGGCAGACTAAGAGGGGCTTAATGAGGGCCGGGAAGGGACCTAGGCAATCATCTCAGCCTCCTGCACAAGACTTACTCATTTGAATTACATAGTGGTCGTAGACATTTAAATTACACTTTTTTGTAAGTTTACCCTTTTAGTTTATGAATACTGAAAGTAGTAAACTATTACAAAGAGTAAACTTTCTCAAGAAAGGAAAATACCTTTACCAATCAGGCTCCAAGTAAGTAGCAGTTGCCATCTTATCCTTAACATAATCATCGGTCCTAAAATATTAATCGGCTGTGAATGATTTAAAAAAAATATTGTTTTATACACTATGAGCAATGACCTTTAGTCTGTGGTTTTTACACAGCAATTAGAAATCCAGCTTACTAATAAATATGTTTGTTCAATGAAATCTTCTGTATCTTTTTAGAAACAACAACCTCAACTAAGCCACCAACATCAGAAACAAGAGCAATACCCATTACAGGTAAACATGCAATGAAAATTGAGCCTTCTGCCCTCACCTCTGCCGAAGAGGTCATGGGAGATTGTTTAAAAGGTTTATATTGAAGCTCTCATCTTGTCACGTGAAAACTCTATATTCTTGGCTACAGTCTGACAATCTTGATTGCATAATCCCACGCATAATAACATTTATCTGAGTAAGAGTAATCATTTGAGACAGGTACGAATTCATTATGCTGATTTAAGTTTTCTTGCCATTGCTCAACATATTCAAAAATCGTAGTTGTAGGTATTACCGTTATTCTACATAATAAGTTTGTTTTCCAAAGTTCTAATTTCAAAATGAATATCCTTCAATTTAATAGGGTGGTCTAGTATCATATGTAACCAGTTTTTATTGGAGAAGAATGAACCTCTATATTGATTATATCATATGAGCTTCCCGTTCGGCAAACTTCAATCTATCTATTAGGAGTAATGGGAATATTGGAGTCAGCTTAACTTTGAGTTAAAGGATAAGATTTAATAATATTTTGTTCATAAGCACGTGGCTAGGTTGTTAGCAATTTCCTTACAAGCTGTTCATGTCATCCTATAAATGCAGCTTTCATTAGGACATTCTTGAATGAATAATTAATTTTAATTGAAAATGACACTCATTTCATGTTATCCAAAGGTTTTCTTCTATTCATCTATTTATAACTGCTACTGATGCTATGTGCAGTTTTATAGCACTTTGCCAGTTGATCAAATCCTATTCGGCAACTCAGGAATACTTTTCAATGACATCTAAAACATTTGTAAATTGAAAGACATTTATTTAGCTAATTCTCTATAATGATGTGTTTGTCTATATGCATATATCATTGCACATTTTCAATGTGTGAGGAATGATTGCTTCAACAAGCATATATAGATGCCAGCTCAACAAATCATAATATCTCCCATTTTTGAGATCTGTTTATGGGTTACATTCCTTCTGACTTTAAAAATGCAAGTGCTGAACTAATCCTTGCCTAAGTAAAATGTTCCTATTTGATTAGAAACAACATCTTCAACATCACAAACGCCACAAGCAACAAGAGGGATAACTACTCCAGGTAAATGCAGCCTGATGCACTTATCTCTTCACGACTTTCTTTGCTGCAAAATATTGCCCAAGTAATATATATCTTTCTCTGTGTTCATCTAAGCTAAATAGTTCCAATTTGCAACTTCGGTTTATGGCTTGCTGCTTTCCATCTGACCCAAAGAGATGCACATATAGAAATAAAGCTTAAATAAGAAACATTTTCCTATTTTTTTAGAAACTTCATCTCCAACATCAGAAAGGCCACATGTGACACAAAGAGCAGACGCTACAGGTAAATGTAGTTTCAACACTTTTGTTTTTCCATAACTTTTTTGCAGCAAGGGACGTTTGAATAAGGGTATGCTTTCATTTCCTTTCTTAAAATCTATAAGAGAATCTTATTACTCTGTTGCGCTCTGAAGGTAGGTATATTATCATCAAACTCTAGCTATTCTGAGCTTCACTGTAATGCAGTATAAGGCACACAAAGTAAGTTAAATGTAATTTGGAGCAGATATAGCAGGAGCTAATATTTCCCTTGCCATTGTTTCTTGCTGTTCTCATAAACGCACAGTAAATACCATTTCCAACACAGCCAGGACCAACAGAACTGTACTGGAATATGGGATTGTTATGGATATCAATTCAATGAAAATGTTTATCTCTGTAAAAACTAGCTGCAATTTCCTGGCTGAGTGTATCCATTGCCTTCGGAAATATAGCCCCCTAGTTAAATGGTTATTACTTTAACTCCCCCTTTTTCAAAAGAACACCGACAACTATATCATCAACAAAACAGATGGAATATCAGGAATAGCAATTATGGGTAAATACCTCCTGAAGATTTTGACCTCAACGCTGGTAAGGTCAGCTGAGTTAAAAGAAAGGGAAGCATAGGGGACTCCCCAGGTTTTAAATAATTGCAAATATATGTAAAGTCCTATTATTGGACCCAATCCAGTAATTAGACTCAATGCCGCAAGTATGTACATTTTTCTAAATTCCCATATGCTAACAAGGTGCAAAAAGTACCAAATCACATGAAGCATTCATGTCTCCTGCAGCCATTGAAAATCTCTAACATAATGTTCAGTCACAATGGTAACATACCTGTCTACAATGGTCTTGGTTGCTATCATAAGCCTATCCTGCAGCCTTCATCTATTTCATTTACATTGCTTCACTGTTAGCAGGACATATGAAGTAAGTGCAGTGCAGTGCACACACAGAAGGTCATATGTAATATAGTGCAGATGCAGCAATGTGAAAGCTCTACTTTGCAGATGTTATCATTTTTCTATAAACATTATGGACCTGACTCACACACTGCACATTGTGGTACTTGTTGTAGTACTAGGAAACTTACTACAACATGTACTACAAAATGTAAGCTTTGCTTCTACTTATATGCAGAATTTTCCTCCCCAACTGCAGAGACTCCATCTAGATAAGTATAGATTTTAGTAGAAAATGTGGAAGGGACACCGGGGAACGGGATGTAAAGGGTGAGACTTACTGCTAGAGTTGCTGTAAATCAGGCAGACTAAGAGGGGTTTAATGAGGGCCGGAAAGGGTCTTAGGCAAAGGATCTCAGGCTTTCGCATAAGACTGACCCAACTGAATTAATCTGTGCTTGTAGATATTTAAATTACATTTTTTGGTTTTGTAAGTTTACCCTTGTACTTTATGAATACTGAAAGTAGTAAACTATTACAAAGAGTAAACATTCTCAAAAGAGGAAAATACCTTTACCAATCAGGCTCCCAGTAAGTAGCAATTGCCATCCTATCCTTAACATAATCAGTGGTTCTGAGATATTCATCGGTTTTGGATGACTTTACAAAAATATTATATTTTACACTATGAGCACTGACCTTTAGTCTGTTGTTTTTAAACAGCCTTTAGAAATCCAGCTTACTAATAAATATATATTTTTAATCAAATCTTCTCTACAGTTTTAGAAACAACAACTTCAACTATACCACCAACACCAGAAACAAGAGCAAAAACCATTACAGGTAAACCTGCAATAAAAACTGAGCCTTTTGCCCTCACCTCTGACGAAGAGGTCATGGGAGATGGTTTAAAAGGTTTATATTGAAGCTCTCATCTTGTCACGTAAAAACTCTATATTCTTGTCTACAGTCTGACAAACTTGATTGCCCAATCCCGCATATAGTAACATTTATCTGAGTAAGAGTATTCATTTGAGACAGACGTTTAAAATATGGTACAAATTAATTAGGCTGATTTATGTTATCTTGCCATTGCTGAACATATCCGTAAATTGTAGTTATAGGTATTGTAGTTATTCTACATAATACGTTTGTCTTCCAAAGTTCTAATTTCATAATAAATATCCTTCATTTTAATACTGTTGTCTAGTATTATATGTAACCCGATTTTATTGCAGAAGAATGAATCTCTAATTTGATTATATTATATGAGCCTCCCGTCCGGTATTTATTAGGAGTAATGGGAATAGTGGCGTCAGTTTTACTTTGAGTTAAAGGATATGATTTAATAATATTTTGTTGATTGGGGGCAAAGCTTACAAAAGCACAAGATGGCCGCGTGAATGCAGAGCTCCGCGGGCCATCTAATTAATTCAATATGAATCCTCGCACCCGTCGAAGCTGGTTGAAGCTATAGCGTAAGCCCCAGGCTGCCCTCCAGTGACACGGCCGAGGAGCGCTGTTGCTGATAAGTGGGTGAACGAGTCAGCGGCTACTCTACTTGTGACGCAGTGGCCTCAATTGATGCCAGACGCGCCCATCACCCCGGTACATGGCGATGCAGCTGCGGATGCTCGCCTCTCCGGCGATCCCTGGCATGTGATAATTCTACTGCGATTGGGACGAAGGTGTCACGACCTGCGGCAGACGCGAAGTGCCACTTCTGCTAACGGCTGCTGCCACTGGAGCTCTGTTTCCCCTGAAGGCCATTCCCGGAGTTCTGGGTGCCTGCTGCGTGTCTTGACGTGTGGAGTCAGGGACCAGCGCGGAGCTCCTTTTTCATGTGTTTTCACCCTGGCTGGATTAAGAGCGCTCAGGGAGGGTGTTAAGAAGACTATGCGCAGAGGCACTGGGGGTACCTGCCTCTGATGCTGCCTGCAGTTGAGGCGAGGATCATTAGAGGGTCCTGGCATAAGTGGAAGTAAAGCGGCACCCTAAGAGCTGAATACCCTGCCCTCATGCGCAACTAGACTTAGCACAAGTGCAGTTGGCAGTGGAGGCAGACTGACTTCTGGAGCTGGTGTCAGACCCTGAGCACGATCCGGTTTAAGGCTGTGCTCCAACTATTGTAAGCTCAACTGCCCTTGTTGAGAAGCTTGGACTGTCACATAACGCTGCCCAAGAGCGCCCCAGCTATTGAGGAGGTAATTACGTACTTTCATTATCCCTGCGCAGTATGCCATGTATGTTTTATTAGCGCTCCCCCCTACAGTGACACCTTGAGACCCAGAGACGTGACCTGGTCACATTGAAATCAGCTGGCGTGATCTGCTGGGAGATAGCTCACTTTGATTCAGCCTGGGGCAGCTACTAACAAGAAAACCAGTACTTTACATTGCGGAGCCCTGGCAGCCTAGATACTCCAAACTCAAATACCTGCGGCTTACAGTTGCAGGCACTACCTTCATGTGCGGTATTATGGGTAAAGTGGATAAGACCCAAACGAAGCTACTCTTTGACCAGGAACAGAGATGAAGAAGGGTCCCGCTCCTTGTTGGACCAAGCAGAACCCCCGGAAGATGTGCCCAGTGGTGTTAAACAGATTTTTGCCACAGTGCAAAAGAGTTTATCGACTATTAATGGTAAAATATATTCTCTTGTTTTTCGCATGGACAGAATGTCGGAGCACTAAGATAAACAAGCAGAGCGGATTGACATGACCGAGCACTGGATGACTGAGGTGGAGGAGGCTCAGACCAACTCAGTCCAAAAACAAATGGCTAAAGCACTCACGGAGCTACAGGATAAAGCGGAAGACCTAGAGGCCAGGTCTAGGAGAAGCAGCATTCGTATCACAGGCCTGCCGGAATCAACTTCAACGGGCAATATGGAACAGTTTATAGAGAAATTCTTAACTTCCCTGTTGTGCCGCAAAACTTTCTCGGGAATGTTTGTGGTGGAGCACGCACATCATTTGCTGGGTCCTTGGCCGCCTATGGGGGCTCCTTCGCGTCTGATAATAGCAAAACTGCTAAACTACAGAGATAGAGATGCTGCCCTGAGCCGGGCACGGGACCTGGGAGTTTTGTAATATGAGGGCACCGCGATCTCCCTGTATCCGTACTTTACTACAAAGGTCCAAGAAGTCAGACGTCAATTTACTTCTCTGAAGTGCCATTTCCGGGATCAAAACATAGAATATGCAATGCTGTATCCCGCCAGACTGAGAGTCATGCTGAATGGTAAAGATAGAATCTTCTCGGACGCTAAAACTCTGCAAAAAGCATTGAAAGACTTTTAAAAAATGGGGGAGCGATGTACAGAGGCAGATAAACTTGATGAAGCAGCTGGTGGAGCGTCTGGCGGCGGCTTGGACGAACACGACTGAGCGGGCCTTTGTCTGCTACGTCTACTAATTTTCAGCAGCCTGGGATAGTTGGCGGATCCTTCTACTGCAAGCGATGTGCTGCGGGGGGTGTCGCCTGCTAGCACTATATGCTGCTTTGTCTTACAGAGACTGACTCGGAGGAGTTAAGCAACTTGAACTCTTGCAAGTATAGCCATAGCCTGTAAAGGGGATTTTGTCTTCATATAAGGGATATATACCTCAAAGGGATTGTACTGCTGTGGCTATCTCATCTGTAAGGGGAACACCTGCTAGTTTTGTTGATTAGAATGTGCCTTATTAGTTCTAGTGGCGGGCATATTGCCTGGCCGTTTTGGTGTAGCTTGTGGTGCTTGGGTAACATCCGCCCCGAGTGTTACACACTAAATGGCCTGTTGCCTTTTTTGCTTAAGGGAAATGGGGGGAAGGTTGATACCGACTATGCTAAGTTCGGGTTTGCATGGTGTAGGCGGGGGGCGGTATTTTTGTTTTGGGTGGCTCACCAATGCAAAGTTGGGGTATGAATGGGGGATGCAGAGACCTAATTCATTTGTTGTTGCTTATGAGAAGTTGATTATTCCGGCCATGCATAGTATATTATACAATGCAGCAGACCACAGTATAATCCAGGAACACGTACATGGTGCAGTGGGGTTGCCTACCAAAGACCATGACACAGACGTGATCCAGTAGGATACACATTTTAACTTGGAATATCTACGGTCTCAACGACCATAGGAAGCTATGGAAGGTTATAGCTTATCTCACTAGACGCAACATAGATATTGCACTATTGCAAGTGTCGCACTTGCTCCTTAATAGCAGAATGCTGCACAGTAGAGGATTGCAGGGAATAACACACATGGCAGAGTTCACGTCTCATGCCAGGGGAGTGATTACTTCGGTAAATACGAAATAGGAATTCAAACTGTAGGCGCTGGACACGGACTTGGAAGGGAGATTTGCCATCTTGAGATGCAGTGGGAGGGGACTGGATTTGGTATTAGTAAATATTTAGGGCCCTGACTATGATAACCAAAACTTTTATGCAGACGTACTGCAGAGGATGCGTAGATATGGGAATGGCCCTCAACTCTGGGGTGGCGACTTTAATTGTGTATTAGTTCCACGACTTGATCGGTCGGGAGATCCGGATCGTCGTCTCTCTTTAGCTGCCCGGTCTATAATGGATGCGGCGACGCAACTAGAATTGTGTGACGTATGGAGAACGAGATTGTCCGGGAGGGGAGGGTATACCCACTACTCTGTGTTTCACGATTTACATACTAGAATTGATTATTGGTTTTCCTCAAGGGCTTTGTACACCCATATTCATGAGTGCTTTGTCCTCCCTCGCACCTTCTCAGACCCCTCACCGGTGCTACTGGCTATGGATAGTCCACATAAACGTATCCCCTCTTTTACTTGGCGATTCCCCCCATATTCACTGCTCGATACTGTTTTTAATTCTGAACTAGCGGAAACTATAGAAACCTTTTTCGAGATCAATATAGGGTCAGTCGACACATTTGCTGCGGTATGGGATACTTTCAAAGTTTATATCCGAGGGATTGCTATGGCTAAACACTCAGGGGTCCGTCGAGTGCTCCGAAAAAGGCTTAGGGACTTGGAGAGCAGCTTAAAATCTCTTAAACAATGGTTTCTCTCTAGCACAGATGAAAGTGTGAAAGACGAATTTCAAGCATTCCTAAAAGAATATCATTGCACAGCCGATTCGTAAATCAAACACCTAGGTAAATATGCGAGGGCCCGTACTTATGAGGAAGGGGAGCGTCCGGGTTCGGTCCTGGCCTCACTGCTGAAGAAACAGGAGTTGTAGAACTTAACAACGAGGAAGGGGAATCACTAGTGGATCCGACGGCGATAGCCGACAGATTTAAGCGATATCGCTCGTCATTATATCGATCAAAGAACAAGGGAACCGATGCCACAAAGATAGATTATCTGGCACACATTAAATTGCCCTGGTTGACGAATGAGCACAGAGAATATCTCATGCGACCCCTGGAGGCAGAGGGAATAGCTGCAGCACTAACTGGGATAAAGTTCGTTAGCGTACTTGGCATAGATGGCCTAACGGTCTCCTTTTGCAAAGAGTTTAGAGACCTACTCATATAGCACTTAAAGACGCTGTTTGAGGAGATGAGCGAGAGTGGCAGATGCCATCCTTTAATTGTTGCAATATTAAAACCAGATAAACCCTCGACTGAATGCTCCTCGTATCGCCCGCTCTTCCTCCTAAATGTCGACACAAAAATACCACCTCGATTCTCCTACCTATCGAAAAAAGGCACTTCACTAATTGACTACACCTTCGTCAGCATTTCACTGCTCCATCAAGTAGCAGGATACTGTCTTGGAAACAGAACAGAAAGTGATCACTGCCCGCAAGAAATTATTCTGAGGACTTGCCTTACACAACACAAAAAGGTAAGGGACTTGCCATCTGAGAGCCTCACAATCAACCTTAAACGCATCAAATGCTCCTTTAAGAATCTTCAACTCATATCAGCAGAGGCTAAACAAATAATTGAGCGCCAAACGTGCCCGGACAACATATGTGCCAACTGGTCAATATTTGCTACTGAACTTACTGACAGATTCGCGAAACCAACAAAACACATAAGTCAAACTGATCAAAAGTATACGCCGCGCTCGAATTCTGAGATACTATCTGCAAAAAGATCGATGAATCGCTTATGGCGGGCCTTGAAAACTGATCCAACGGATCCCAGCAAAATAATAAAATTGAGAGAGGCACGCAATCACCTCAAGAAAGCAAAACGTGAACTACGCACAAGTCAATGGAATCTGTTTTGGGTCACATTGCAGTATGACATTAAAACAAACAACTCTGCCAGGTTTTGGCGCACAATCAATAGTGCATCTGGGCGCTCATCCAAAGTTGCTTCCTCGAGCATTCTTGAAATAGAGTGGGTTGAATATCTTTTTTCCCACTTTAATGACCAGGAACTGCTCACTAACCATCCAAATCCCCCTCTCATGGACACACTAACACAAACAGAGATTGCCCTGGAACCTCTTCTGAACACTTCAAACTCCTTAAAGAAGCTAGGTCACAAAATGATACCAACAAAAGAACGTCATTCGACCCAAAGCTGCGCCAATTTTGTGACAGTCCAGAAGGTCGAAATTGAAAAAATAATAAAAAAGGGACGTCAGGATGGCGCGCCTGGCCCAGATGGAATTCCTCAAGCTTTGTTCAAGGAAGATCCAACTTTCTGGGCTGTGAAACTAAGCCCCCTTTTCAACACATGTCTGCAAAACAACACCATACCGCCCTCCTGGCGTGGATCCATCCTTGCACCAATCTTTAAAGGCGGGGACAAAAAATCCCCAGGGAATTACCGTCTCATCGCACTCATTGACAACGAAGCAAAGTATTTTGCGGGAGTGCTGCTAAACTCACTTAGGGCATGGGCTGATGAAAACTCCATAATTCCCCCGAATCAAACAGGTTTCACAATAAACACCGGTACCTCAGTCAATCTCATGACCCTCTCATGCTTAATTGACCAAGCGAAATTCTGCTCTTGTTCACTTTATATGGGGTTTATTGACTACCAAGCGGCTTTTGACAATGTCAACAGAAGTAAACTATGGCAGAAGCTGTCCAGTTTCAACATTCCAGAGGCCCTTCTAAGAGCCATACAACTCCTACACCAGGACACATGGGTCAGAATTAAGATCGGGGACGGCTCAAGACTGTCTCGCCCGATTCCGACGGAAAAAGGCCTCAAAGAGGGTTGTGTCTTGGCCCCAACACTTTTTAACCTATTCCTAGCTGACCTCCCTGAAGCTCTTAATAAGGTCAACTCCCACGCTCCCAAACTATCTGGCTTGCCACTGACAAATCTACTATATGCTGATGACGTGGTACTGTTAAGTAAAACAAAGATCGGAATGCAAAGACTTCTGGATGCTATTTCCGACTATTCAAACGACAATGAGCTTAGCATCAACAACAGGAAGACGAAAATTTTAGCGGTGCACTCAAGGAAAGCTAAGAAACTGTCTTGGGCTTTGAATAACGAAAGCATTGTCGAATCAAATTGCCAAAGGTACCTTGGAGTCACTTTCAACAACAATGGAAAATACAAATCCCAACTAGAAGAGCAAAAAAGGAAGGGTACGGCACTCGCTTTTGCACTCAGACTAATTCAAAAGAAACTACAAGGCCCTACTCTTGCACCCACACTTCAGGTGGCTCAGGCAAAAATCATTCCTACCCTAACTTACGGCAGTGAAGCTTTAAAAGGATTGGACAGTGACCATCTGGACAAAATAATTACTAAGATCTACAGGTCTGTGTTCAAATTACCAAACCATACATCACCGGCACAAATTAGGTTGGAATTTGGCATCTTCAAACAAGGATTGGCCAGAGCCATGTCTTTTCTCGTGTGCTGTCACAAATTGAGGTTATCAAAGGAGGGAAGTTTAGGATACCATTTGTGGGCCAGCATTGACAACAACTTATGGCGAGCAGGTCATGAATACTGGTCAAAAGGCTTAAAAACCCTGTGCCTAAATGACCTCTGGATCCTGCACGCCAGTCAGATGGAATTTAAAAGGCTACCGAAAATCAGCACCAAACAATTATCAATAGTGGAAGACAAAGCCAGCCTTGCCAAAAGAAGTCATGGGTGGATGACCCTTCAATCCTATGCCTTGCTATTTCCACAGCCGTACCTTACTATATCGTTTAGTGCTCGGATGAAACTAAGTTTTTTAAAACTGAGACTGGGAGTTATTAACCTGTTGACTCACTGGCCAAAATGGAAAAGAGAACATGGAAAAGTTCATTGCCGACTTTGCGGGACCCATAAAGAAGACATCATACATATCATATGCCTGTGCCCTCTACTATTGACAGAGAGACGGGCTCTACTCAAGCATCATTGGAATAGAAACATGATTAGAAGCTGTAGAGCAGCAGTTTTGGCCTGTTTCGATCCTAGGAACACTAAATTAAATTGTGCCCTAGTAAGATTTATGGAGCGCGCTGCAAAAAAACATACTGAGCTGCCCAGAGTCTGCGACCCCCCATTGGAATAATGCTGCCAAATTTTTACTTGCTGTTGCTGGCTTTTTATGAATATGACTTTTTAAACTGAAGTTTCATTTGTTATTATCCATACATATTGACTTTTAATGAATTCACCATTCTAAATGCAATCTTGAACCTTTTAAATGTTTGTACTTGCAATGGTTTACTTTTAAATCACGCAATAAAGATATATATGGGTGACACAAAAATATATGCGAAGATTTTAGCGAAACGACTTATTCCACTGGTTCCGCTATTAGTTGCGCCACAGCAGGCTGGGTTGGTCCCATCACAGAACTTAACATATAATCCGAGAATGGTGTTTGGGGCAATACAACATACTAGACAGGATATTCAAGCAATAGCTGTGTTTCTCGACATGGAAAAAGCGTTTGATTCTGTAGAGTGCCTGTTCATGAAGCAAGTACTGGGTAGGCTAGGACTGGGAGTAATCTTTTTACAAATGGTGGGAGTCCTATACAATTCCTCCACAGCCAGAATTTGAATTGGTAGCATGGTTGCTGACTTGATTAGTATAACTAGAGGCACGCGTCAAGGGTGTCCGCTATCCCCGATGCTGTACACTTTGGTGGCGGAACTCTTAGCCTGCGCTCTCCGAGAATACCACAGTCATAGGGGCATACGTTTTCCCAGCTATAACTTAATTATTTCCACCTCCGCTAATGATACGTTGCTTTATCTTAGGGACCCAGACCGCAATCTGTCACCAGTACTACATGAAGTAGTTAAGTTTGGAGCGCTGTCAGGACTTAAGGTCAATTGGACTAAATTGATTATGTTCCCGCTCACCTCCTCAACAACTTCATTTACCCCTGAATATCCAGTGCAATGGACGTCTGACTCTGTGCGTTATCTGGGAATCAAGGTCCACACAGACTTGGAAATAGTTTTCATGGAAAACTATGGGAGAGCAGTCAGTGCACTGGAGGAGGACGTTGAACGATGGATTCGCCTACCTTTGTTGTTTGCAGGTAGAGTCTCGATTATGCAGGTGTTGGTTCTGCTGCCCCGGTTCTTGTTTTTATTTGCTAATATCCCAATGGTCCTCCCATGTTCATTTTTCCGAACGATTACATCCCTGTTAGTCAGATTGGCTTGGGCTGGGAAGCACGCTAGAGTCAGGTGGGAAATACTTAAGATACCATACCACATGTGCGGGTTGGGTGCTCCAGACCTAGATTTGTACTACAGAGTGGCGCAATGCGCGCACACACACTACTGGATTCATGGACCCATTGGCACCCCTCACATTCATGTAGAGAAGGTGGTGGCGGCACCTCTCCCATTGCCAATTCTCCTGGTTAACCCACCTGACTGTAGAACTGGAATACTGGATTCCGTTAACGCAACAGTGCACCCTTGGCACCATCTCCTGAAATTGCAAGCAGGTGCTATTTTATAGTCCCCACTGACACCACTGCAATGGTGCCTATGGCTGCTGCCATGTCAAGAAAGGGGGGTGGTTCGGGCCCTTAACTCTCTAACTATTAAGACAATAGGGGATATGTTTTCGGATGGTACAGTGGAAACGTGGGGTGAGGCAGAGACGACGGAACAGCAGGGCACACAGCTCACACAATTCTAAATTCACAGGATGAGGCACTCACTGAAGGAGATATTGGGTGGTGACTTAGCTGAGCCGCCTGACGTGGCTCCTCTTACATATATGATGAAAACAGACTCCCCTCCAGGTAAACGTAGATTGTACACTTTTTTCTTCCCATCATTCTTTGCAGCAAGGGAGGGCTGAAGAAGGGTGTGCTGCCATTTCCAGTGTCAAGAGCTACAAAAGAGTCTTATTGCTCTGTTGCTCTCTGATTGTACGAATATTATCGTAAAACTCTAGCACTTCTGTGCTTCACTACAACACAGTATAAGGCACATGCAGTAAGGTAATTAGAATTTGGATCAGAAATAGTAGGAACAAATCTTTCCTTTGCCTTCGGTTCTCATATTATGTTAGAAATGCAAAGTAGTGCATTTCCCTCACAACCAGGACAAACAGAACGGTGCTAGAATATAGGATTTTTATGGATGACAATTCAATAAATATTTTTCTCTCTGCCAAAAAGTAGCAGCAATTTCGTGGCTGAGTTTATCCATTGCCTTCAGAAATTTAGCCCCCTATTTACCTATTCACTGCTAGGCCCCTCTTCCCCGTGCTACATAAGGTGCTAATTGATGTCCTTTTTTCCAGCAGCCTGATGATTCTAAAGGAACACAGGGTTTGTAGATTCCCCTGGAGGAGACTGATTAATCAGCCAAAATACAGCTAAATGTTTTTTTTTAGAATAATGGAAAACAGTGATGCAGAAGAGTTAGTATTTTTTCTTGCAAATGGGTTTGTGGTGCTAAAATAACCATCTTCCCAGCTTTCAGTACAGGCAGACTTTTGTCAGAAACCCTAAATTTTCCACACAGTTTTGTCATTTTACTTGGACATAGCCTATATTTCCTATTTTTAGTGCTTTCACAAGCTAATCATTTATGAAAGGTAGGCAACATTTTGAATTCAGCAAGAAGTCATCTGTGTAGATATTTAAATGTTTTATCATAAAAATTAACAGTGAAATAAAAAAATATTGAAATTAAGTTGAGAAAAAAACATTTGTGCCAACGTTTTCACCTTAACTTCTTCTAACTATGCCAGATTTGAGAAAGCAACATACTGTTATGTCTGCTGGATCCTTCTAGTTATGGGCATATATAGGGCTTGTAGGTTCACCAAGAACCCAAGGTACCCAGAGCCAATAACTGAGCTGGGCCTTCCAATGCATTTTCATTGTGTGCTGTTGTGTAGTTCCTATAAACCTATATAGGATCTGCGCATTTAGACAACATACACTATAGGATTGGTGCTAGACTGATTTGAATTTCGGGCCCTAGCTCACCCGCCACCTAGGGAAACCTAGTGAACCTGTACATTTTCAAAAACTAGTCATTCAGGGGCATCCAGGATGGGGTTACTTGTGTGGCTTTCACCAGGTTCTCTTACCCAGAATGCCTGCCAACCCTAAAACGTTGTCTAAAAAAACACATTTTCCTCACATTTCTGTGATGGAAAGCTCTGGAATCTGAAGGTAGCCACAAACTTCCTTCCACCCAGCATTTCAACCAGTCTCCCGATAAAAATGGTACCTCAATTTGAGTGGGTAGGCCTAGTGGCCTGCGACAGGAAACATCTCAAAACGCATTGTGGATACACCACATTTTTCTACGGAAAACTGACCCTTTTTTTCAATGTGCCTAGCTGTGGATTTTGGGCTCTAGCTCAACCGGCACCTTGGGAAACTTAGCAAACCTGTATATTTTTTAAAATGAGACTCCGAGGGAAAACCAGGATGAGGCAACTTGTGTGGCTTTTACCAAGTTTTGTTTCCCAGAATCTCTTGCAAACCTCAAACTTTGTGTAAAAAAAATCCACTTTTTCCTCAGTTTTCTGTGATGGAACGCTCTGGAATCTGAAGGGAGCCACAAACTTCCTTCCACCCAGCATTTCCACAAGTCTCTCGTTACAAATGGTACCTCGCTTGTGTGGGTAGGGCTAGTGGGAGCGACAGGAAATGTCCCAAAACCAAAAATGAACACACCACAGTTTTTCCTAACTCCGGGCGGAGACCTCCGCTCCGCCCGCGGAGTGTATGGAGATTGGCCTACTCTGCGTTCCTCGGAGAACGCGGAGTAGGCAAATCTTTGCACACTCCGCGGCGGAGCGGAGTTGGCCAGCCCCCGCCTCCCACCCCTGTCTCTAAGCAAACTGCGCATGCGCGAGCCCGTGCATGCACATTTCTTGTGAGAAATGGGCACACAGGGGCGCTGTCGCATGCGCAGTTTCCCCAGAGACAGCGATAAAGAGGAGGAGAGCAGCCCGGGGATGCTGCAGCCAAGGTAAGTGGTTTATTTACTTTAAAAGTAGTTTTATTTCAGTTTTAAGCAATTGTTAATAGGGGGTGGGAGGCGGGTGGCGTAGAAAAGCTCCATGGAGTTTGTTCTCAACTCCGTGGCCCTCTGCATAGCCCCGCTACGCCCACTACTCCCGGGGTTAACTTTTCCACAGTAAAACTGACCTTTTTTTTCTAATGTGCCTAGCTGAGGATTTTAGGCCGTAGCTCAGCCAGCACCTATGGAAAACTATAGACTCAGGGTAAGCTGGGATGGGGTGACTTGTGTGGCTCTCACCAGGTTATGTTATTCAGAATCTCTTGCAAACCTGAAAATATGTCTAAAAACACATTTTCCTCACATTTGTGTAATGGAAAGTTCTGGATTCTGCGGGGACCCATAAACGTCTACCCACCCAGCATTCCCCCATGTATTCCAATAATAATGGTACCCCACTTGTGTGGGTATGTCTAGTGCCCTCAGCAGGAAATGGCCTAAAACTTACTTGGAGACACCAAAATTATCGATCACAAAAGACCTCGTTTTGCAAGGGGGCCACCTGCGTTTTTGGTCCGGGGTCAGCTACCATCTAGGGAAACCTATCATACCCAGACATTTCTGAAAACTAGACACCGGGGGGAGTCCAGGGAGGTGTGGCATGCGTGAATCTCCCAAAGTTTTCTTACCCTGAATCCCCTGCAAACATCAAATTTAGTTAAAGAAATCACACTTCCCTGTGTTGGATAGTTGTGGGATCACTGGGCTAACATGAATTTGGGTTGTGGGATCACTGAGCTAACATCAATTTCCTACCACTCAGCCTTTCCCTAGGTCTCCTGATAAAAACAATACCTCACTTGTGTGGGTGGGTCAAGTGCCTGCGACATGGAAGGGCCCAAAGCTAATTGTGGAGACATCAAAATTATCTAGCACAGAATGAACTGGTTTTGCTAGGGGGGCATCTGTGTATTTGACCGCGGGCTCGGGCCATCTAGGGAAACATACCATGCCCAGACATTTTGGAAAACTAGACACCCGGAGGAGTTCAGGCATATGTAGGTTTGGTCAGTTTCCCCTAATGGGCGCTGAGCCTCGGACCAAAAACACATGTGCCCATCTTGCAAAACTAAGTAATTTTGTGCTAGATAATTTTGTGTGTAATGGCCAGCAGCAAGTCACTACTCACTCACCGCCACCCAATTGTCAGCTCACACACACCACCAGCCATGCACTGGCTAACACACCGCCAGCCAAGCACCCTCTCACACACAACACCAGCCAAGCACCAGTCTACGCACACCACCAGCCAAACACCAGTCCACGCATACCGCCATCACATTTTTTAACAAAAAAGAAAACACAAAACAATTGGAATTAGACACAAAACCAAAATTGCAAACACAGAAGCTCTAACTAAGTACATCACATTAATGCCAACCGTAACACTGAACAAAGAAAATTAAACAATACAGACCGGGCAGTTCAATTTTACTCTCATGGTTTGTGAGAAGCTAGCTTGATATAGGATGTACACTTATGTAAGTGGGCACCCTGCACCAATCCAGACAACCCTTGATTTTAGTGCTCTTAGACAACCTTATAAAGCTCTGGTAAAGTGGTAGCTGTGGAGAACAGCCTTCAGGCTAAGTCCAGAAGGAGTGTAAAGCAGATTGTTTTACCAGAACATAATCATCTATGTAAGTGAAAAAAAAAACACACAGTGTATTTATAAAAATATGTATTTCTTAGAAGACACTCACTCCTTGCTGGAGATATACACAATGCACACAATACTTTTCAATGGAAACAGGTAAGTATCACAAAATACACAGCGGGCACCAGGGGGAGAACAAAGCGTATACTAAAATAGTGGTATGCGAACCACGACTCGAGTCAAGACTATACCCAGAAGACTTAGAAGTGCCGGGGACAGAATTCAAAGATTACCCTCAAGAGGACACACAGGCCAGAGGCACTGGAGTGGCACGAGGACCTTGAGCAGCTCACCAAAGATGCAAGCCCACGATGCAAATGCTGCAATGAGGACAAAGATCTTGGTGACTGGATATGCCTGAGGTGGGGACTACTTGGAGCCCACAGATCTTGTTAGAAGGAAGTCAACACGCCCTTGCAGTGCACAGGTGTTCAGTTCCTTTGGTTCCGACAAGGGATACTGGCCTTAAACTTGGTGAGAGGGCAGGGCAGGCCTCGAAGGATGAGAAGAACTACCACCTGTGCTGCTGAGCCTGTCAGAGTCCGTGGGGGCCCAGCAACATCAGACCGGTCAGCTTAGTTGCGGTGCCTGCAGATGCAGGGAAGTGACTCCTTCACTTCAAGGGAGATTCTTTCAGGTGTCTTGGATGCCCACAGACCTTGGAAGGTTCCTGTATGGAGCACAGTCATGGACTTTGCAGCAGACGAGCAGGGCGGCAAGATCAGGAGCAGCAGGAGTCTTCCCAGTTGCAGCCTGGATGCCCAGAGCGAATTTTAGTGAAGTCCAGAGTGCCAAAAAGTTCAAAGAAGAAGTGGTGTCTAGAAATGAATCTCATCCCACAATGAATCTAGAGACCTACCCACAGGTAAGTCCTTAAGTATCATAGTGAGAGGGTTAGAAGGATTCAGGGTCGGACAGTGGGGAGGATACTGAACCACTTTTGCACTATGTAACCACTTTTTTTAGGCTGATTGTTTTTTCTTTGAAAACGTTAGTGGTACTGCTTGGACCCTTTTAAAATCTTTTCCCATTGAAGGAGAACAATCTGTCAAACTTGGCGAGTACATATCTCAGGCCTTCTCTTTTCCTTGTGGAGTTCCGCAGGACTCTTCACTTAGCCCTACTTTATTCAACATTTATATCACACCCCTTGCTAACCTCATCAAGAATTTCGTTTTTTCTTTAACATCTTATGCAGACGACACCCAGATTGTCGTATCCATGGCCAAAAAAGATCAAGGAGTCAACAACAGATTCTACGACTGCATACAAGCTGTCTCCACTTGGATGAGTAGGAACTGTCTTAAGTTGAATGCAGATAAAACTCTTTGTATCGCAAACCCACTTTTGGACGCTTTCATTTTGGGCAGTAGATATGGGCAATCTGCCCTCTCCCACAACTAAAGCTCGGAATCTGGGAGTTTTGATTGACCACAAATTGACCAACAATATTCATGTAAATGCTCTCTCTTCGTCAACATCCTATACTTTAAGGATGTTAAAAAAGATTTTCCCTTTTATTCAGTCCATCTGCAAAACATTCTAATTATATCACTTGTCACCTTTAAATTAGACTACTGCAACAGTCTATGTCTCACAGCCCCCCAGTACACTCTTGACAGGCTGAGGATTTTGCAAAATTCAGCAGCCAGGCTTCTACTAAAATTACTCAAATATCACTCTGTTTCTTTAGCCATTGAGAATTTGCATTGGCTCCCAATTAGACAGTGATGCACTTTCAAGGCTCTCTGTTTCGCTTACAAAGCACTTCACGGCTTAGGCTGGCCTATTTGCAGCATAGCTTCAAGTAGTGTAACCCATTTAGAACCATGCGATCAGCTTCAGCTAAACTTATTGTTGTTTCCAGATTCCGACTGTCCACTTGGGACAGCAGGAGTTTTTTTTCTGGGGATGGCAAAAGCGTGGAATGCCCTACCACCTGCGATCAAAAATGCCTCTAATCTGCTGAATATTGAAAACAGCTAAAAGCCTATATTTCTTCCAAGACACCTGCGGATATTCATGCACTTTATAAGACTCATTAAAATTAACATTGACATACTCCCATGTCTTTTGTTCAGTTTCACACTAGCGCGGGAGCCAACAGCTCCCTGAGCTGGTTTGAACTGGACTATGCAAGTAGGGCACCAAATGTGCCCTACAAGCAGACTGAGTGGCACTGGCAAGTGCTCCCACCTGGCCCTAATACACTTAACCCTAAACCCTGTCTGGGAAGTGGTCACACCCCCTTGTGACAGGATACCTATTGTTCTGCCTTCCCTTGCTCGAGCCTGGCTCAGCAGCAGGAGGGCACAATTGTGTCTCTGGTAGGCAGCAGCCATGTTGTGCTGTCCGTGTCTAGAAGACTGGTACTGGGAGCACTAAGGTCCTCCTGGAGGAGCTTTACAGGTGTGGGGGTATGATTCTAACATGTTTGAACCCAAACATGATAGTGTTTGTTACAGCCAGATTAGAGATTGGTAGCACGTAATGACGCGTGGTCGCTCTATATATATATCGCAATGGCTGATACACTTACAACCCAGTAGAATAGACTCCGAAGGTTGTAGGGGTGTCCTGTTCATGCGGCGGCACAATGTTATGTTATGTTACAGGGTATTTGTAAAGCACACAGCTATTCCTGAGAGTGTCCCGGCGCTGACTTGACCCCATAGACAGAACAGTGTGGGTGCTTCATCTAATGTAGAAAAAGCCACATTTTTAGCTTTTTCCTAAAGCTAAGGAGATCTTGCACCTGTCTCAGGGAGGGCAGCAGGCTATTCAATAGCTTTGAGGCCGCAACCTGGAAAGAGAGTCCACCCATGCACGCATGAGCGAACTGAGGCACGATCGACAACCTCTGAGTCCAGGACCGCAAGGTTCTGGATGGTGCATAGGGCTGAATTCTATTCCTGATATAAGGGGCCCCTATGTTGTGAAAGGCCTTAAAGGCCTGCACCAGGGCCTTAAAATTAACCCTCTCCCACTCCAGAAGCCAGTGCAGGGACATCAAATGAGGCCTCATGTGTGTCCTCGGGTCAACCATAAGAACAGCCCTTGCTGCCGCGTTTTGTACCACATGCAGGCGGCCAAGTAGGTAATCAGGGAGGCCTAGGTACAGAACGTTAACGTAGTCTAACCTTGACATTATTATGGCTTGGACTACGGTTTTCCTATCCAAGACTGGAAGTAAGAGGAGAAAGTTCCTCATCGTTTTCAGTAGCCCAAAACATGTGCCAGCCACTGCTTGGACCTGGGACTTCATCGACATGTCCGCGTCCCATTTCACTCCAAGGGTTTTTTTTGGTTTTTTTTTAATAAAATCTTTTTATCGAAGAATTCAGGTGGATTGGTCATTGCATACAGTAAATCATTAATTACAGTTGTGTCACAAACTCGCAAATCAAGCAGCTACTTCGTACATTGTCTCAGTGGGGTAAAACAGGATGGTCGTTGTCTATACATATCAGGGTGTCAATGGTTCGTCAGAGGAGGGGACATGTGGGGGCTCACAAATATTCCATTTAGTCCAGAGCACTATCCATTTTCGGGAACAGCCACGTGCTACATATACCGTTTTCTCCTGTACCATACACCAGTCCATATCATTCTTCCAGGCGTTCAGTGTCGATGGTGTTGCTGCTCCCTAAAGACGGGCGATATTCCGCTTAGCTACCATCTGGCCAAGCGTTGCCCAGAGTTTACCCTTGATGGTCAAGTCCGTGGGCTCCCAAACATTCAGGAGACACCTTTTGGCTTTGAGTCGAAGTTCCACCCCCCATACTGCGCTCATACATTCATGAACTTTTCCCCAATAGTTGTGGATTAATGGACATTCCCAGATAATGTGTAGAAAGGACCCCTCTAGGCCGCATTGTCTTTTACACAACCCCTCTTCGCTCCTGCCCATCAGTACCAATCTAGGACTGGAAAGATACACTTGATGTAAGATCTTTAATTGGATCAGCCTCCGTTTTGCTGAGATGGCGACCTCCTTTGGTGAGGAGAGCGCTTCCTGCCATTCCTCATTGTCCAATTCCAGGCCGTCCCGACCCTATTTCTCCCTCAATGGTGTTAGGGGATCCGGAGTGTTCCGTATTAGCATTTTGTATGTGAGGGAGATAGCTTTGTCCGGCAGGTATCCATCGAGCAATCTGTCTTCTAGAGGGGAAGACTCCGGTAGGGACGACCCCGCCAAAATGTTAGCTTGGAGGGAGTGTCTGACCTGCTCGTATCTAAAGTACTCTGATTCGGCATTCTCACGTGTCTGCTTTGGTGAAGCAAATGAGGCCAATCCGTTTTGCCCCCAGAGGTACTCAATTCGGGAGGGCCCTATTAGGTCCCATTTGTCAAACCCCTTGGCTCAACCCAGTGTACCCAGACATTCGGAGTCCCATAGTTGAGTGGCAAGTGTGAGTTTTTTGGTCCACCCTAAGCTGCGGTTTACCGTGTGCCAGAACTGAACTGAGTGTTGCGTGGGTCCTGTCAGGAAATGTTTGTTGGGTCTGGAATAAAGCGTCCTTGTGAAGTTACCACCTGGGAGTACCCATTTGTCCATCCTGTAACCCGGGTTGTCCCCACTGCGGTAGGTGCATTGGTTGATGGCTGAGAGGTGTGCCGCCCATTAATATTTTTTAATGTCAGGTAGTGCTATACCTCCATCGTACCAGTCGAGCGTTAATTTGTGAAGCAATATACGTGGTTTACCATCCCACAGAAGGTCTCTTTGGGTGGTTTCGATGTCTTTAAAAAACCCCGGTGGAACTGGGTCTGGGAAGTTCTGGAGGGTATAAAGGAAACTGCTGCTCGTTCCAGTAGAAAAAGTGGGAGTGTCTTCCAGGTAGTTGTATCTCGCTTGAACCTCTGCAGGGGTGGGAGGAAATTTCATTCATAGAGGAGTTTAGCATCTGTTGTGATGAAAATACCTAGGTATTTGAATCCGTCCGTTACTGTTTGAATCAGGCATTCTTTCGGTACTGTGGGGGGGTCACCATGCAAAACGTATAACAGCTATTTGCTCCAGTTAATTGAATAACCAGAGTTTCTCGCGAAAATATCTAGGACCACCCTTATTGACTTCCGAGGGAAGGCAAGATATAGGAGGATGTCGTCTGCGTATAATGAGATTCGATCTTCCCATTCCCCTGCCCATCTAAATCCCCTGATGGAAGGATCCCTCCATATCCAGGCTGCAAGCGGTTTGAGGGACAGAGCGAAGAGTAGGGGTGATAGGGGACATCCCTGCCGCGTCCCCCTGCTGAGAGCGAATATGTTTGAGATTTTGTTGTTTACTACCACTTGGGCCAATGGTTCTGTGTAGAGGAGCCGCACCCATTAGATAAAATTGGGGCAGAAGCCCAACTTTTTAAGGACCGCCATCAGATATGCCCATTCGAGCATGTCGAACGCCATTGTTGCGTCTAGCGATACCACTATTGCGTCTTCTTGGATAGTGGCATGATGCCCTAATACTCCATGAAGTCTTCGCAAGTTAAGTGCAGTGTTTCGTTGTGGCATAAAGCCCGATTGGTCGGGATGAACCAGTTTGTCTATTACTTCCCTTAGCCGGTTCGCCAGTAGCTTGGCAAGTATTTTGGGTTCTGCATTTAATGAGGAGATGGGACTATACGAGGTACATTCGTCATTTGGTTTCCCTGCTTTAGGTATGGCCACCAGTGTGGCGGTACATTGGTCCCTTGGGAGTACACCCAGTTCTTTACTGTCTTCAAACATGTTCTTCAGATAGGGGGCCAGTTTGTCGGGCTTGAGTTTGTATATCTCAATGGACAGACCGTTTGGGCCCAAGGCTTTTCCCGGCTGTAAATCTCTGATTGCCCTAGCTAACTCGTCATTGGTAAGTGCACTCTCTAATGCCTCCCTTTCGGAGTCGGTGAGGATGGGCAACATGATGTGTACAAGTAGTGCGGAGGAGTCCTCCTCTGGTAGGTCCGAGCCACTCTGATACACTTGTTCGAAGTGTGTGGCGAACTCGTGTACTATATCGTGGGGTTCCGTCAACATAGTACCCGAACTACTCTTGAGCTCTGGTACTAGTATTTTCGCCCTTTCTTTTTTGTCCAACCAGGCAATCAATTTGCCCGCTTTTTGTCTCCTTGGTCATATAGGCGTCCGTCCCTTTCTCTTGCTAGGGTTTTGGCAGAATCAGTTGCCAGCGCTTTGTATTCAACCTCCTTGAGCTGCATTCTGTGGAGAATGGCTTGGTCGTCACCGTTTTTTGCTGCCTCCTCGAGGCTACGGAGGTCATGTTCGATAGTAGTCATCTGTTCATTATTTTCCTTGCGCAACCCAGTTATGGCGAGAGGGTATGCCCCCTGATTACCATTTTAAACGCCTTCCATAGGGTAGTAGGGGAGTCAACTGTGCTTTTGTTTTCTTGGAAATATTGATCAAGGGTTCGGGTGAGCTCAGCTTTGATTTCTGGGTTGCAGAGATACCATGGGTTGATGGGTGCTACACAGCCTACCCTTTTTTCCCCAATGGTTAGGTGGACCCACAGAGGGGAGTGATCAGAAATGTCCCTTGCCAAGTGTTTGATATCTTGCGTAATCATATTTTGTTGTATAGGCATGAGGATATAGTCTATTCTAGAGAATGTGTGGTGAGACCCCGAGAAGAATGTGTATTGTTGGAGGTCAGGATGGTGCCTTCTCTAGAGATCCGGGAGGCCAAAAGTCTCAATGAAGTCGGAGAGCCAATTGTGCCCAGTGCTAATGTCTCTGGGCGGGTGTCGGTCAAGCATGCCTGATACAACTGCTTTGAAGTCCCCACCCAGTATGAGTTGCCCCTCAGGAAGGGAGAGTATGAGTGTCCCAAGATCCTTATATGATTGTGTTTGGAGACCTGGTGGAATATATACCACTAGTAGCGTAAGGGTTTGCCCTTCCCAGTGTCCTGAGATCGCGGCGAAGCGCCCCAGTGGGTCAGTCCAGGTGTGTTTGATGCTGAGCGGTAAGGTACGTTTGAGTAGGATGCCTACCCCTCGAGACCCAGAGGTGAAGCCCGCATGTGCCACCATTGTGTATCCCCATCTGTTTAGTGCCTTACAGTTGTTATCGATGAGGTGTGTCTCTTGGAGTAATGCAACATCCGGAGAGTGGCGCTTTATGTGTTGGAGAACTATGATTCTTTTCACCTTGTCCCAGAGCCCGTTGACGTTCCAACTCAGGAGTTTTAGACTCTTATCCCACTGCGTACTCATTTTTACAGAGAACAGATCTGTCAAATCCACGAATCACGTAACACAACCAAATCATGAAATGTCGTTTCCTGCATGACCAATAATCACCCCCCCAATTCCCCCCACTTCCATTAAAAAAAGATGACAATAAGACTAAAAATAGAACCCCCCGATGCCAACCCCCCCTAGCTGCTACCCTGCCACGTAGGTTTAAAACTACCCACATCCCCAACTAGCAGAGTGCCTATCGCCCCAGGAGCAAGTCGACAGTTACGGGGGAATATGGGTTAGTTCCAAATCTGGCCACCAGAGGCCTACCCCCACCCTTCAAGAACGATCAGGTTGAGGACCCCAAAGTCTTACCGTACCAGCGCCTCATGACATACCCCCGCCCGCCTCCTCATAGGAAAGTTTTATACATTACAGTTTGTTGAGGCAGGTCCATGAGTCCAACGCCACAAAACTCAGGTTTGCTTCGTTTCTTTGGGCCACTAGTGTGGCTGGACCTCGATCTCCAGGAACACTGGCTCCGTCTGTCTATGTCTGATCGTCCATCCACCGAGCCCGGTGAATGGGCGCGGGTGTCTCTCCAGTTGTCGCCTGTGGTCGCAGCTGATCTCTGCGTGGCCGCCCTATTTAACCAGTCCTGCACCTCCGGTAGAGTCGTGAAGAAGAGTGATTTTCCGTCTACTATGATTTTGAGCTTTGCGGGGAAAAACATCATATATTTGATTCCTCTTTCTCTGAGCGCTTTCTTGACCCCGTCGAAGGAGCGCCATTCTTGTTGGACCTTAAGCGTGAAGTCAGGGAAGAATCGGACAGTTGTATTCTCGTATTGTAGGGCTCCTTGTGTTCGAGCTTCCTGTAGCATTGCATCACGGTCCCTATAGTTGAGAATTTTTGCGATTATAGTCCTGGGGGCCGCCCCCGGTTTGGGCCTGGGGATTGGTGCCCGATGCGCCTGCTCGATTGTGAATAGGGAGGAACGCCGTTTCGGTTTAAGGTAATTGAGGATTAAGTCCTCTGGAAAGAGGTCCATACTCTGCCCTTCTGAGCCCTCTGGGCCCCTGACCACTCGTATGTTATTGCGGCGGGCTCTTCCCTCCTGATCCTCGAGTTTCAGAGCCATCTGGCGGTGCTGGTGTACTAGTTGCTGGACCCGCTCCTCGAGCTTTTTCGTGAAGGTTTGAAGCTCCACAACGTTTGTTTCGTTAACTCTGACTGTCCGAGGTTTTGTTCATATCGGCTCTCAGCAGGTTCATCGCGATGGATACTGTGTCGATTTAGTTTCGAGTGTGGCACCCAGCACCGGGATGGCCGTCATTATGGATGTGAGGGAAGGCTCAGCGTCTCCAGTTTGCCCACCCTGGGCTCCCTCATCTGTGGTGGCTTGCTTTGGGACCGCATATTTATCAAGCTTATTCGTTTGCACTGCTGCACTACCCTTGGGCTTCATTGTAAGGGCGCATGTGTCCGGCCCACTCAGCGGAGGTATAGTGTCTCTGCTTTCGTACACTCCTTGTACTTCAGGTGTGTTGAGGTGCAGCCACGGCCCGTATAGGGTGTGCTACCAGGGCGGGGGAGGGGCAGGGTGGGGGGATTGTTGGGCAGCTGGGCAGTGCCAAGTTTGTGTTGGGGCGTGAGCCACAGTGAGTCCCCCCGTCCAGTGTCCCGCAGTGTTGAGAGCAGCCCCTGGGGATTCCCGGGGGGGCTGCATAGGATGAGACCTTTAGCCATCGGTTCCCTTTTTCGCCCAAAAACATGCATGCGTTCCATTGCCTTCAATGGCAACGCGTGCACGTCTGGCGATTCCCTTGCGGGAGCGAGCGGCAGCACCATATGGTATCAAATATCGCGCCTTGCCGCTCGCTTCCTCAAGGGAATCGCGCAGGCCCCCTCCTCTCTCCCTGCTGCCGCACGCGCGCTTTTGCTGTTTTTTTTTTTTACTTTAAGCACGGCCAATGCTTGTTTTTAAGGCACGAGTACATTAAGAAATTTACCTAAAATCACAGAAGGGTGAGTGGACACCAGCACCTGAACCTTGTCCAAAATTGGCAGCTGTGACCTTTAGGCCTCATCTCCTAGCCTCCTTCATTTGGCCCCATCGTTGCCTTTTGAACCCAGTTCCACACCACTTGGATGAAAGAGCGACAATTTTACACCTAATAATTGGAATGACTCAGAATAAATGCGCTGGTTCTGCTCCATGCTTCCCTTGCCTGGAACTCTGTTGAATGTGGGTCGCCTGTTCTCGAGCTTCTGCTGTGCGGCTCCTGAGGCACCTTTTAAAAATTCACCCCTCACAGAGCATTGTTTTATCGACCAGACATTTCAGCGCAGGTCCCCTGTCGGTGGCGGATCATGGTTAACCCTTTCTGTTTGCGCGCTTTCATCCTGTTATACCCAGGACTGTAGCAGGACAGAGAGATGCTCTTTTAATGTGATTGGTGATACACAACAGATTGATTGTTGTTGATAGGTCAGGAATTAGAGAACTAACTGCTTGTGGGAATGGACCCAGCAATTCCATAAACAGCATGTTTCCCCTATTCGGGCATTGACATGTTATGGTAGCCAGTAACCAGGGTGCAGGGACTGGCTGATCTCAGTAACTCTGGCCCCATGGTCCCCCCTCCATTTACCGACCATAGTAGTAAAGACCACAGTTTGGCTTTTGAGTGCACTTACCTACCCAAGGAAACATTCACAACTTTTCTTCCAGTATCTGGCTTCTTTTTTCTATAGGAGATTTCAAAGAGGGTGGTGTGTCTACATGTTTTTACAACTGCTCCTCACAAAACGTATTCTTTTTCAAGCAAAATGTTTATAGACTCTATGTTAGCCAGGTTTTTTTGTTTTATTTGGCTTTCTTTTCTAAAAACGATCACACGAGGCATTGTTTAACTCCTACATTATAACTTCACAAATGAAGGTCCCACTCTCTATTGTATACAAGCATTGGTATAGCCAATAGGTCTCGCTTTTGGGATCTTATAAGTATTTAGTTATGCAGCACAATGTCCTTGGTAAAACAACAATAACTTTTGCATGGTTAAAAACTTATAAGGTCCCAAAGGCGAGACCTATTGGCTATGCCAATGCTTGTTCCATTTTATTGGAATCAATATCTTCAACAGTAACATCACAAACACCACAAGGAACATCAGGACAACTCCTCAATGTAAAACCAACCTGACACACTTTTCTCTTCCAACATTTCTCTACAGTAAGAGAGGGCTGAAGAAGTGTATGCAATAATTGTTCATATTAAGGGCAACACATCAGTCTTTTTGCTCTCTTGTTGCTATCCAAAGCAAGTCATATTGTCATCAAAAACGAGCATTACTTTGCTTCGCAGTAATGCAGTACAGGGCACACTCACAAAGTTAAATTTAATTTAGAGCAGAAAGAGCATTATGAATTGTTTGTGTTACCATCCATGTTTAAGGGAATTATGTCATGTGTGGGTTAGGGGTGGGCAGAACTCGCTGAGTTTAGCTCTGCAGAATTCCACGGAGTTACATAAAAACTCAGCGGGATTGTGCAGAGTCCTGCCAATGGGTGGAAAATATGCAGCTCTCACTGCAATTTAGCAACATTAGTGTGAACAGTGCTGAAAAATCAGCACGAAAGGCATCACGTTGCGCAAGAGCGCGCGTGTCCATTCGAATTGATTTTCCTGCCACTCATTTAGAAAATCTACTCGAGCAACAGCAAATCTACTCGAGTGGCAGCCCTCTGGCCGCGCCTGCCCATTACCACCTGCGTTAGTAAATCATGCTAGGAGATGCCAAATCTTGCTCGCACTTGCCAGCCCGCATCTTCTTGAGCCTCACAGGAGAAAATTCTTCCATGCTGCCGTTTCCTGAATTTGGGTGGAAATCCGCCTTAAAGAGTAATGCAAAGTGACCAAAAGTCCACTAATTTAGAGAGGCATTAAGTAAACATTCAGCCCACCCCTAGTGTGGCTCTGTTATGAATGACAATTTGAAGAATATTGTTATCTATGCATAAGCAGCAGCTATTTCCTGAGTGGGTAAATTGATTTCCTTATAGCTCCGAAATTTGAAGATTTTTAATACTGCATCTCCCCTTTGTAAAAACAACATACTCAACTAAATCATGAATAAAAATACAGCAGGAATGTCAGGAATAGCTACTATAGGTAAACGCAAGAAGAAAAGGTTATCTTTAACTCTACCAAGGCCAGCTGAGTTAAAAGAAAGAGGTGCTTAAACGACATACCCAGCCTTCATTAATAGCGAATATGCCCAGTCATGTTCTTTGACCTACACCTTCAAGTAAGTTGCCCCAATCCTGCAAACAAGTCAGTTTGTCTAGATTCCAGTATACTAACAAGGTGAAAATAATATAACTATAAATATATGATGAATACAATGCAGTTCTCTTGAACGTTCTGCAAAGCTCTAACAATTTTTTACATTAGATATTCCTTTCTTTACCCTTATTTCCTACATCATTAGTTCAGTGACTTACTAAAGCTGTATTACCAAAATGAGTACTCTTTAGTTCTCTTGAGTATTGTCCCTCTACTGCCTTGTTATGTTTTTCCAATTGCGATGAACATATATATTTTTCCTAAGTAGATGCTCTTCCCCTAATATCATCCAAATATCCTTTCAATTGCACTCATAATACTGTTGCTAAAGTTGCTGAGTATTGTGTCAACTGCTGCAGTCAGGCTAAATTGAATAATGGCAAGGAAAGACATCTTGTCTATTTGAAAATATATTTAAATACATTTAGTAGACAATCTGTTTGTCATTATGTAAAGATAAGGGAAGTGTTTGATTGAGGGATAGTTAATTGCCTGAATAAGCAATGCCAAGTTAACTAAGCTCATTATTTGTAACTTATACATATCATTTGTACTGACACTTAATTGAAAAAAAGATTAAATCAGTTGTTTTTCTCTATCTTATCTTATTAGAAACAACTTCCTCTACAACAAAATCACAAGTGCCACAAGCAGCACCAGGAACAACCATTCCAGGTAAAAGCTCCCTGATGCACTTTTACCTTCTAAGCTTTCATTTCTACAGGTGAGGGCAAGGGTTGGCTTTAAACTGTTTCTAATCATAATGAAAACAAATCTGTCCAAAATGTTCATCATACCTGTCCTAAGCATGGTTGTGGCCTTCATGTGCTTGGCTTGTGCTCTTCATTAGGGGTGGGCGGAGTGTTTCATACTGCCCATGGAATTGGCAGAATTTTGGTCACTCAGTATTACTCTTTAATGGGGAATTTCTGGCAAATTCCGTGAATTGCAGCGTGGCAGAATGTTTTTCCTGTGAGGCTCCAGAAAATGGAAGCTAGTGAGCGCGTGCGAGATTTGGCATTCTCTAGCATGATTTTCTAATGCGGGTGGTCCTGGTCAGAGGGTTTTTGTTCAAGTAGCATTGCTTCTGACTGAGTAGATTTTCTACTCGGGTGGCAGGAAAATCAACTCGAATGGCCGCTTCCTCTTGTGCAATGCATGGTGCACTTTGCACACATCTTTCAGAGCTGTTCACAATAGTTGGCACTAAGTTGCAGTGTGAGCTGCATAGTTTCTGCCCATTGGCATACCCCCACCGGATCTTGCAGAGTTTAACTCTGCAAGTTCCGCCCACCTCTACACTTCATGTACATTGCTTCACTGGTAAGGTAATGCTGATGTGTTCTTTTTTCTGTAAATAGTTAGTATATTGCAACTGCCTTCTCAATTATGAAAAACTCAATGGTGCTGAGACATGGATAAGCTATGGTTGACATTTTGTCGAATATTGTTCTCTGTTCTCAGGGGCGTAACAAAGGCCCCCGCAGCCCCCGCGGTGCGGGGGGGGCCCCCGAGCTCCAGGGGGCCCCCTCAACACTTTACCCTGACCTGACAGCTCCCGAGGAAGCCAATTCCAACTGAAATGCATTTTCATTTGCGCCTGCCCCCGGAAAGTGAAGCCATAGCGTTGCTAATTGTGCTACAATGTAATAATTTGCACGCAGTGTCAGCAGCCGACTTTTGCTAGTCGTGGTATGTCACGTCCTGCTGGCGCCTGTGGCGCAGGAGGGCAGGGGTCAGGCAGCAAAGTTTCTGTGCGGCAAATGGTAGTTATGCTCGCACCTCTGCGGTCAAATTTATAATTAATCTACGTTGACTGGGCTCTTGATCGGAGGCGGGTGTGACAGAGGGGTGAGGAGTCTGAGAGGCTTTCACCAGGGCGGAGCACTGCTCTAGCGCCATGTGGCAGAATGCATACGAGAGCTTCGATGCTGTACAAAACAAATATTTTGCGAGGCGCAAAGGCGAGGTGAGTTTGGTCCGCAAACCTTTATGTAATGTAAAGTGTATTTGTATGTTGCGCGCTGCCTGTCACCGGGGTCGTGAGGGTATCCAGGCGCTGGTTCTTGCAGGCTCATCCCAATTGCACAGAGTGGCGAAACCCCCACAATGATTTACTTTTTATTGCTGTGTTATTTTCATCTAACGCAAACCCTAACATTGACTAAAAGAGAACAGCACAACATACCAATAAATCGGCTTAAATGTAATGACGTCAGTACAGATATTAATCAACATGCAGACAGTTGTGTTCATTAGTGATTCGCGCATCCCACCGAAAATGGTGATGAAAGAGCGATTTGGAAACCTTCGAACAATGCCCCACACCAGACTAAAAAGTATGAAGCAATGAGTGTTGGTTCACGAGGGGTACTCCGAGGGTGGTGGGGTATCGCATCTTTGGGGGGGCAGAGTAGGGAGCACAGCATTCTGAAAAGCACACTACATCCCTGGCGCTCGGTCGCAAGGACTCCTACCCCACATGCACGCCAAGCATATAGAATGGTGGGTTGATGCACCCATGATCCATGCAAAGAGTGACGCCCTTCTCGACTCACGGGACCGTGGCAGCCGCGATGTAGCCCAGAGCAAGAGAGCACACACCATTCACAGACTGTGCAGCTGGTGAGTACCCTTAAAATCATTGCCCGGGTGGCGCCGCAGTATGGGGTTCACACTGCCATGCTGTGGTACAGAAAATAACGTTTTTTTTTAAGTTTACAATGTGAACTCCAGCAAGACTTCATTAAAAATCACCCTCCACATCCCCTCGACGTAACAATCCTTGCGGAGTTTAATTATTATGAGGAAATATTAATTTTGTGATCAGTTATGTCCCCTATCGTAGACCCCAACGGCTCCATGTGCATGTTATACATGTATGTTATACATGTATGTTCCCTCCTGCTCCAGTTCTGAAGACGCAAACATATGTGCGTCCACCGTCAACATGTCCTCTTTCAGATCCGCCATGAATGGGTCAGATATTCCATTCCTAAGTATGAAAGGCCACCGACTTTATGTGGTTCACTTTCCACATTTCACAGATTCAAGCGAGTAGGCCCGAATTCTGTCATCAAGCCTTTTCCTGCCTTCTGCCTCTGAAAGCTCCAGTCTGAGCCTGCATCTGTGACCATGAACTTTGTCTTACTCCTTGCGCGGCTAACGGTGCCTGATCCAGCCTGTCGCCTGCCAAAAACTGTATTTCATCTTCAAGATTATCTCCTCCGTTCCTCATCCGATGCATTCCTGTCTAGTAGTTTAGGTAAACATTCCTCCAGCTACCGTGCAAAGGGGCCAGGCCTCGCTGTCCTCATGCAAGTAATTCATAGCCCCGTTACCATGGAATATTCCTACCCCCTCGCATCTAGTGTAGACACTTAGACGCTTGTACACGCACTAACAGTCAGTATAGTCAGTATAGAATAAGATTCTATCCTAAGAGACCTCTCCTTTTGGATAACACAGTTCTTTAAACATAGGATATTAGATATGATTTGGGATTAGGTTGACATAACCCCAGACTTCTGTCTCCACATGTAGAGCTAAATGTCAAGTCCCCTTCACCCTCTAGTTGCACGTCAATCACACGTCATGCGTCATGCGGCTGCGCGCGCATCTTTGCCAAACATTTCTGCTGACATTGCAGGATTCTTTTATGGATCCACCCACTTGTGACATCATGTATAATGACGTTTTCTAGTTACGCCTATTCTAGTTACGCATGCATATTTTATTTTGTCTTATCAGTTGTTACGCCTACTGCATCTGTTTCACTGTAATGCCTTTTCTATAAAAATGATTACCTATCAATAATATATGCTCCCTTCCTTCCTGAACTTTCGTGGTGATGGAATAGAAGGCCCACAATTCGAATTGTATTCCTTTGTATAGGAATAAAGCCCTTTTAAAACCTCTAATACCACGGATTCTGCCTCTTATTTTTACTGAGTTATTCTCACTAAGACTTTACCGCATAAAAAATAGTACCGGTAACGAAATATTTACCACATAAATTGGCGCCCGAACAGGGACACTTTCTCATCTCACGCGCCGGAGGTGCGTTGCAGGCCCGGTCTCCTGCCACAGCTGAACGGACAAAAACGCGTACCTGCAGGATTTCCTGTATCTCCCTCCGGCCAAGCGGGGACGACTGAGGCTGCGATCAACACCCAGACGAGGCGGTGAGAAGTGCGAAGTATCCCAACCAGAGCCTAGCTGAGAGAGCAAGATCCGAGGTATACAGAGTTCCGCCAGGTTCCGAAGTTCCGAGTCCAGTCGAGTCCAGTCCAGTCCGGTCCAGTTTCAGTTCCGTTCCGAGGCCTTCCGTTCCGAGCTACCCGGTGAGTACCATTACCGGGGAGGCATTTTACGTGCACATAGTCTGTGCCGGTCAAGACGGGTTTGGGTACACAAATCCGGTCTGCACTGTTTTAGCAGTGTATCTGTACTGTTTAGCAGTATATATAGTATGTTTCGCATATAAATAAGTATTATCTAGTGTCAGTATAATGTCAGTAACTAGTTTTCTATTAGTTAACATTGTTCGTAAAACTGTTAAGCGTTAAATGTTTAAAATACGTTCTATATATTGTGGTGTGAATGACTGTTCATTATTGTGTTTTCTCGTATAAAGTGTGTTCTAGAAACAAGATCTAAAAATGCCGCTCTTTTCGAAACTAAGACAGATTAAAACTAGAAAAGGTGTACTCGAAGAAGCTGTTCCCATTCCACCTAGGGACACTCCAGGATACTTTATGTATCATAAGCATGGTCTAGATGCCGTATTATTTCTTGATTTATGGGTGGACTACACCAAAGAATTACCAGAGAGTCAGAGATGGCCCGCAACGGGGACCTGGGATGCAGATTGCATCATGAGAGTAGAAGAAGAATTATGGAAAAAGAAAGCCAGACAGTCACAGAAAGATGCCATTGAATTATGGCGTAAAGAATCATACAGACGTACAGAAAAAGCACACAGACAGGAAGAGAAAGGTAGAGAGAATTCAAATAAAACTCGAGAAAATCTATTACTTGAGGAAGGTACCCGAGTAAACTCAGAACAAGTAGATAGACAAAGAAACGCCCTTATGAATGGTATGTATCCACTTCTGGCCGAAGGGTTACCTAAGGCTACTCAGGAAATACCAAAAGACTTGCCACCTCCATTGTTTCCGATAAAAGCACATCCCAAATCACATCCCAAAACAGCAAAGGACGTTTTTCTTTCCTCCTATTTAGATGACGCAGCTCCCGAGTATGCTAATGCCATACCACCCACATCGCTTGCCGATGGTGTTCAACACCAAGAGCATACGTCTGTACCCCCGCAACTACAAACTCCTACACAAGTTCCAACAGGCCCGTCCGTCTCTACAGTTTTTCCCGCATCTACAATCTCTGTCTCACCTTCAACAAATCCTTTTACGTCCAGCACCCCAGACGGTGCTACAGGAGGTACGACAGACATTTTTTCTACGCCACCCAGAGGAAATAAATTTTCCCTTAGAGAATTAGCACACCAACGTACGCCCAAACTAGCAACTCCCGACATGCTTAAGGAACTTCTAGTAGATTGTAGATATGATCCTGTGCCCGGTAAACGGGACGAAATGCTGCTGTCATCATTACGTATTCGACGAGCTGCAATATATTTAACGAAGCTACCAGGAATGACTACACATTTAGAAAATATATATCACTTTGTCCAGTTAGGGCGAGGTCCTGAAAGTATTAGCAGAGCCATGGAGTACCAGAAAGCGGAGGTACAAGGACAACTGTTACGTTTCCTCATAAACTGTGTAATCAGAAATCAAGACCGGCCTGGGGTAAATCCGGAAGAAATGCAAAAACTTGTCACTTGGGGCCAGAATGTATCAGAAGGGAGACATGATAAACAGTTATGTATAGTCGCCATGTACCGAAAGATCCGCAAAGAAGTAGAACGAATACACGAAGAAAGATTAGAGGTGGACGCCGCTGACCTAAACAGAGAGGAGGAGGAGCAAGAGTCAGAGCAAGTAGAAACGATAGCTTATGTAGGTAGAGGAAAACCCCATAATAATACCAGAGGTTTTAATGATCCGGTACGTCCAATACGTCCAGAATATAATAGACATTTTCCAAACCCTAGGCTAAATACAAAATCCCCTGAACACTTATTCCAAGCCGCTGATAAATTACTCCGAGATCGAAGGGGGTACCACATGCTTGATTCCTTGGACGAACAAGAATTAGCCAGGTCAGCAGTACAATGGGCTGACAGTCCCGGCGAATACAATGACGATGTACTTGCACACACGTTTCTGAATCTAGACCCATATGAACAGCGTTTAGCTAGTATATACATGATTCAACACCTCCTTATATTATATAAAAGCCAACACTCCGATCCAGGACCCTTACCTGACATATTGACAGAACTACTCACGAATATATGGAGAGGGTCAGGTACTGATTTGATTAAGGAAATTCTAGAATCCCGAAACCAATATTTAAATTTCGTATGCCCAGAACACGTTCCAGTTCCCATCATGGGAAGAAAAATGTATCACATAGATAGACAGAACCCGTTACGCGAAGTGCACCCAATTAGAGGTGCCGGTGATAATTTTACACGCGTGTTTGTGTACACGCCTATAACTAAACTAGAATTATTAGAAATGAAGAAAGTAGTACCCAGCCATGACAAGGACCCAGCAGGTTTCCACCGTGAGATAAAAGACATGTTACTCATGGGAGAGTATACCTACCCCGACATTATGAAAATATTAAAAGTCCTATTACCCGCCGGTGTTTATGAAAAACTCAAAGAAAAAGAATGGGAGGTGGGAGACCAAAAGATAGATTGGACAGCGTTGGAAAACGAAGAAAAGGCCCGAGCTGCAGGAGCAGGGCTTGGGGA